>NC_090269.1:104040572-106440572 GCF_040414725.1 Anabrus simplex | reverse complement strand
GGTTACAGTCGAAAGACCGAGAAGAAAAGAAGACTGGAGGCTGCAGCACCAAGTATTCCAAAGTTTAAGTCTTACCGTTGATACCTAACTGGGCGTAAGACCGATGATACAGAGGCTAAGCCATGCTAAAAGGTGACTAAAAGAAGAAACTAATAAAGGCCGAAAAGAAAAAAAATAAATTTAGAAGATTAGAGAAACTTAGGAGCCTCCGTGGCTCAGGTGGCAGCGCACCGGCCTCTCACCGCTGGGTTCCGTGGTTCAAATCCCGGTCACTCCATGTGAGATTTGTGCTGGACAAAGCGGAGGCGGGACAGGTTTTTCTCTGGGTACTCCGGTTTTCCCTGTCATCTTTCATTCCAGCAACACTCTCCACTATCATTTCATTCCATCCGTCATTCATTAATCATTGCCCCAGAGGAGTGCGACAGGCTTCGGCAGCTGGGACAATTCCCGTCCTCGCCGCTGGATGGGGCTATATTCAATCCATTCCTGACCCGGTCGCATGACTGGAAACAGGCTGTGTATTTTCAGGGAAAGTCACCCAGAATGATGCTTGCTTGTTGTTTAAAGGGGCCTAACATCGAAGGTCATCGGTCCCACCCAGAATGAAATTAGAACAAAGGAAGGAGGGTAAACACTCGTGCGTCCTTACATTTTAACAAATTCCCATTAGGGAAGAAATATTAAAGCCCAAAGTCTGTCAAGAGAAACCTACATTTAAGTTTGAAAGGAGAAAACCCTACATACACATTTTAGAGAGCCGGACGACCTAGCTAAGGGGGTACGAGGAAATCTTCCCTATCTTCACACGCATAGAGTTCGCATGTTTAAAATTCTGCCATACCTTGTTAAAGTCACCTTCTCATGCTGGACTGCCAGCCCCCTCCCTCCCCCCCCCCCCCGATCCCCACCCAGCATCTCGTCCAAAGAAATCTCTCCATCACGTACCACACTCTATAATCCACTGCCGCAGGACATTAGTTTATAGAGGGA
This sequence comes from Anabrus simplex, assembly GCF_040414725.1. Lineage (NCBI taxonomy): Eukaryota > Metazoa > Arthropoda > Insecta > Orthoptera > Tettigoniidae > Anabrus > Anabrus simplex. Next base: position 106,439,579 of record NC_090269.1, on the reverse strand, counting down.
CTAGCAGAGACTTCCAGAATGAATTACATAACTGGAAGTTTGATAGGTGGATAGGATTTTGATATCACTTGATATCATTGGTGGATCAATTTTATCACAGGGATGATAACTACGAAATGATTAATAAACAATAATTGAAAGCAGATTAAGTATCCAACATCAAAACACAAATATTCTCGATGGTAGTTAGAGTTTCTGAACACTAGGTACCACCAGAAAATAGATACTAGGGACATTTGGTCCTAAAAGATAAAACTTCTGCAATGTGATTGTTCAGTCAGTAGAGCATAGATAACATTATAGTAGGGGATCGGCGGAAGTTTTAAACAGACGAGAAGGCTTAACTCATGGCTCAATTATTATTATTATTATTATTATTATTATTATTATTATTATTATTATTATTATCGGCGTGGAACAAGTGTTGAATATTTATATCTTAGGGTGGAATACATTACACAGGAGGCAATAATCGATAGATCCTTGTAATTGGACGGAATCTCTTCTACGTATTCTTTGTTCAGGAAATTGGAGAGTATAGTTTGTACTGTAATTAGGGTACCTCATGATTAAAGCAGTGGCTATAAAACACACCTTTCTTATAAAATATGCTATTTATGCATGGGAGGGTTGGACTAAACCAATCTCGGTAGTTTGCTGACGAAGCTGACGGAATCTGATTCATGTATGTTCTGGCACGCTGCCAGTGTAACGAGGGCAGGTTGCCTACGTCCCTATGCATTCCAATATACTAACAGACTGTTATGGTCTATGACTGTTTCAACTTGTGTGGAAGCGTGGTTTACTCGTGATAAGTGTTTGGGGAACATTGGTTAGTTGTGATAAATAACTCTGCTATTCCAATCACTTTAACTTTTATCTGTGGCTCTGAACTTTCAATTACTGCTATAATATATGTTGGGGAATACTGCATGCAGAGCTTACGTGTACGGGAATCCAACTGATAATAGATCATGAGCGAGTTCAGGTGACCTAGCTGTGAGGTTCCATTCGGGAGATGGTGGGTTCGAAACCTACTGTTGGCAGCCTTGAACATCTTGTGGTTTCCGTGGTTTCCATCCTTCCTTCTTTCTTAATCTGTTTTCCCTCTAGGGTTGGTTTTTCCCTCGGGCTCAGCGAAGGATCCCACCTCTACCGCCCCAAGGGCAGTGTCCTGGAGAGTGAGACTTTTGGGTGGAGAGATGAAACTGGGGAGGAGGACGAGTAACTGACGCAGGCAGCCTCACCTGCTGTGCTGAACAGGGGCCTTGTGAGGGATGGAAAGAATGGAAGGGATAGACAAGGAAGAGGGAAGGAAGCGGTTGTGGCCTTAAGTTAGTTGCCATCCCGACATTTGCCTGGAGGAGAAGTGGGAAACCACGGAAAACCACTTCGAGGATGGAATCGAACCCACATTTAATTGGATCCTGTTCCAGTCATCGTACCACTTTTCAAATTTTGTGGCAGAGCCGGGAGTCAAACCCGCTCCTCCAGGGTCGGCAGCTAATCACGCTAATTCTGTGGTTTCCACCGGGAAAATTAATTACTTTAATTAAGACCACGGTTGCTTTTAAGTCCTATCCCTGTCCTATTCCATCATCACCATAATACTTTTAAGATTCAGTGCGACGATATTGGTATTCTGTGGTGCGACGTAAAATTAATAACGCTCAATAGATCTCGTAACAACAAACAGAACATTTAAGGGGAGTCAGGACTGAAATTTTGAATTGCAATTTACCACTTATCAAAACCAAATTTAAAATACAAGCTCACATTGATAAGATATAGCCCCACGTAAAAGTTGGAGTTGATTACTTAATTTGTTGTAAAGTTAATAACACATGAAAAAATGAAAATCTACAGCCTGTTTCCCGTCATTTGAGCGGGTCAGAAATTGAATGAATGAAGTCCCATCTAGCGGTGAGTATAGGAATTGTGTCGGCTGCCGAAGCCTGTAGCACTCCTCTGGGGCAATGATTAATGACTGATAAATGAAATGATATTGGAGAATGTTGCTGGAATGAAAGATGACAAGGGAAAACCGGAGTACCCGGAGAAAAACTTGTCCCACCTCCGCTTCCGCCAGCACAAATCTCACATGGAGTGACCAGGATTTGAACTAAGGAACCCAGACGTGAGAGTCCGGCACGCTGCCGCCTGAGCCACGGAGACTCCTTATTCACATATATTTTTATATGTTGCATGGAAAATGCTCTTTGCGGCACAGTTTTTATTTTGGGGCTGTAATTTGGCAGACTTGTCAAAAATATTCATATATTTAAGACCAACTCCGGGTTTTGCAGTGAGGTATAAACTATTTGAGGTAACATTTTTTCCTATTTTTCGTTATTAATTCCATAGGCAAACATCTAATTTCATGCTATTTCAGGAGTAAAATTATGAAGGTAATATTTAACTGATAATAAAACGCAGAACTACTTTTAACTCCGGTCCATTCTTAAGCATTCTCTGAAAATTTTAGGTGAATCCGGTAAGAACTCTGTCGCATTCTGTGCATGATAAAAAGCTGAAACATTTTAAAAGTAGATAAAATAGATACCGTTAATATCCATAGTCGCTTCCTAATTCTCCTGCAGAACTTCCTCAATACCAGAACTCAGCGTGTGGTTCTTGGTGGGTTCAGTTCGACTCTGTTATGGTACATTCCGGCGTCCCACAGGGCAGTATCCTAGGTCCCCTTCTTTTTGTCCTATTTATTGACAATCCCATTAATACTATATCCTTCATTTCGTGTGCAATTCTACTATTTGCAGATGACTGTAAAATATTCAAACAAATCGATTCTTTATCAGACGGAAACTCCTAACAGAATGGGCTTAACTCACTCTCTGAATGGTGTTCCACATGGTGTCTTAAGCTTAATCCTACCAAGTGTTCCTCTATTTCGATCACGCTTCGTAAATCCCCTATTCTTAGTAAATACTCCCTCCCCGGTAACCCGTTCCCTACTCTAACAGAATAAAATGACTTAGGAGTGTTGTTTGACAGTAAATTGTTATTTGTCGCCATCTACAAAAGATAACCTCACAAGCAATGCCATTTCTCGGTTTGTTGTATAGATTTTCTTACATCACCTATGTCCACGCTCTCAGAGTCTACTATGTATCTTGCATCCTACCGATTATTGAATTCGCGGCTCCCGTTTGGTCTACCTCTTCAACCACTAATCTGTATCACACTGACTGCGTGCAGTCATTCTTCTGTGCCACTGTTAGAGCAAGAGTATCTGATTGTCGAAACTTCAGCAGTAATCAGATACTGGATAAGTTAAAGCTTCGCCCGTTATCTAGTCGCAGGAAAGTAGCTGACCTTAGATTCCTACATAACGTTGTTAACGGTTTATTTTGTTGTCCTGAACCTGCATCCTTCTTTTCCTTAAGCAGACCCTACACGGTCAGTAATACTGAGTCAATAATACTGACAGTACGCATCAATATTGTAGTGACCTTACCCGATCATTATTACTGTCAATATTTTGGTCAGTACCAGTGCACAAGCTTACCATTGTGGCATTCTCACTTTACAAATAAAGTTAATAACCGTCACTACGGAATGAGATTTATAATGTGCAATTGCGGTATTCTAACAAAATGGATCGTAGAAGACGGGCATTTTGTAGCTATCATATTAACACTGCACGAAACGCAGTTTTAAACGTAAACGATGGGTTAAAGATTTGCTTAGGAAAAGAGAAGAGTATTCTCGTATGAAGTGCTGAAGGAAACACACTATACCGAAGCAGAAGATAATCAGAACTATCTCCGAATGCGTGAGGGTACTTTTGCAAAATTACTACGAACGGTAGAGTCCTTTGTAATAAGGCAAAATACAAACATGCAGTGCTGTTTATCGGTGGCGGAGTGATTAGCGGTGACAGTGAGGTATCTTGCAACTGGTGTACATTTTGAAGATTTAAAGTTTTCCGCTATAATGTCACCAGTTTCCATCAGTACAGCAGTTGTGGAAACACGTAAAGTATTGTGTTACGTTCATTCTGGCAGCGTTTCATATAGCTCGATAAACGTTTGCAATAGGCTTACTTGACGGTTCCACAAGCACCTCTACTTGGCCTTGGTGAGAAACGCATTTGTCGTCCACCGCTGCTCCGTTGATACTGACAGAAATAATGACAATCGCACTCACACGGTCAGTATAACAGTCAGTATCCCCACCACTCTACAGTACTGACGCTCGCAGATCAGCAAATCCGGATCTGCTTCAGTACTGGCCTTCATTCCATCATTCCAGTCCACAGCGATCAGTATTACTGTCAATATTTTTCGGTACTGACAGTTTTATTGACCGTGTAGGGTCTGCTTTACATTCTCCAACCGAGCTCGATAGCTGCAGTCGCTTAAGTGCGGCCAGTATCCAGTATTCTGGAGATAGTAGGTTCTAACCCCACTGTCGGCAGCCCTGAAAATGGTTTTCCGTGGGTTCCCATTTTCACACCCGGCAAATGCTGGGGCTGTACCTTAATTAAGGCCACGGCCGCTTCCTTCCCACTCCAAGCCCTTTCCTGTCCCATCGTCGCCACAAGACCTATCTGTGTCGGTGCGACGTAAAGCAACTAGCAAAAAAAAAAAAAAAAAAAAAAAAAAAACAAGCAAACATTTTCCAACTCGCAAAAGCAGGATTAATCCAGCCCTTCATATTCTGTATTCCCGCTTCTGTCTTGTTCAAAGAACATTATTTATCAGCATTCCAATCCTCCTTAACTCTTTATCTTCTGACAGGAACTTGGACATTTTTTCTTCGTATGCCTCCTTTAAACGATCCTTCCTAAAACTTAACCTAGCTCATTTTCTTCAAATTCATTTTTCTCTTCTCATTGCTGTCCCCTATATTGAACGCAATGCAATATTTAATTATTTTTTTACTGTACTATCAGTTACTTATGTGTTATATCTGTATTTATCTTAATGTGCGTAGCTAAAATTTCTTCTCTTCCTTTTATTTTCAATCTTAAAATTTCCTGCTTGTTTCTTTTGCCTTTATGTTTTGTTGTTAATGGTTGTGTCTCTACAGTTATTTCGTCAGTTTTTAATTTTTTCCTCTATTTTTATCATTAGGTGTTTTTCCTCATTGTTCTTCCACTTATTTTTTATGTTTACAGTTGCTACTCCATGGTAAATATATTTTTGACTGCGGAACTCCGTAATTTGTCATTTCGCTGTTTTTTTTTTGCTAGGGGCTTTACGTCGCATTGACACAGATAGGTCTTATGGCGACGATGGGATAGGAAAGGTTTAGGAATTGGAAAGAAGCGGCCGTGGCCTTAATTAAGGTACAGCCCCAGCATTTGCCTGGTGTGAAAATGGGAAACCACGGAAAACCATTTTCAGGGCTGCCGATAGTGGGATTCGAACCTACTATCTCCCGGATGCAAGCTCACAGCCGCGCGCCTATACGCGCACGGCCAACTCGCCCGGTATTTCGCTGTTTTGGTTTCACAAATAAATAAAAGCAACTGAAAGTTTTAAGAAGCATGCTGGATTTAAAACTGCCCTGAACTGTAAGTTACTCCCCGAGATGTCTTTCTTCTCTTACGCATAAATATATTCCAGGGGTATTATTGAAATGCTAGTCCGAAAGAACTTTGAAGCTATTATTGTCTGAAAAACGAGAGAGAAAGGGACGACATTTAGAGCTTTTAAACATGGCGTTAGGTAAATACTGATCACGGGATTTGAAAGAGAAACAATTGGGGATTTTAAAGGTTGAAATTGAAAACTCGATTTTTCCGTTAAAAATCGCAAAATTTGAGTCCTCTTACTAGATTTCTCGGAAATAATCATGGCAATTCATATTATTAATGATTAAAAAATTCTCTCTCTCTCTCTCTCTCTCTCTCTCTCTCTCTCTCTCTCCCTCCCTCCCCCCCTCTCTCTCTCTCAGCTGAAGGTTTACACATTCACTTCCATGCTCTGTGAGCAGGTCATCCGTCCATGTTAGAGGCAGTTTAGTTGATTTAGTTAGGGATGTCCCCTTGCATGGTGTCTGGTATTCCGCCCGTGTGGGGGGCCACCAAGTTAGTTGTAAGATTAGAGGGTTGTAGGGTTGGCCATTACATGTGGACTGGTCATCCGCCTGTGTAAGGGCCGCTTAGTAATTTAATTGGTGTATTTTCAGTTATGTCTATAATAGTTCAGTTCCACTGGGTTTAAGGGTTCTTTGTTTATGTAATTTAATTGTGAACATGTATCTGGGCTAAATGCCTCCAATGTTCAATAAATTACTTACTTACACTTCCATGCTCACTGGTGGGTGTCGGATCTCTCAGAACCAACCATTTCACCAGTTTTATACTTTTTAATATTGTTTCATTTAGAATTTTGATGATGATGATGCTTGTTGTTTAAAGGGGCCTAACATCGAAGGTCATCGACCCAATTTAGAATTTTAGGATTAGGTTAAATTTGTTTCTGGATATGGTTTTATTAAAAATAGTGTGTGTCGGGTAGAATAATATATTTCTTAAGTAGGTTTGTTTTTTTAAACAACCATACACCTAAAACATTCTTCATCTGTTACTGCATCAATCGGCTTCATATATTCGTTGTCTAAAATGTCATCTACAACTAGTTCTTTGGAAGCATTTTTTATTTTCTCAGAATATTGAGCCTTTTATCTTTCTTTCTGTCTTTCTTAACCTATTTTCCCTCAAGGGTTGTTTATACCTCGAACTCAGCGAGGGATCCCACCTCTACCGCCTCAAGGGGCTGTGTCCTGGAGCGCGAGACATTGATTTGGAGGGATAAAACTGGGGAGGAGGACCAGTACCTCACCCAGGCGGTCTCATATGCTATGCTGAACAGGGGCCTTGTGGAGGGAGGGTAAGATTGGAAGGGACAGGTAAGGGAGAGAGAAGGAAGCGGCCGTGGCCTTAAGTTAGGTACCATCCCGGAAGTTGTTGGAAGGGAAGTGGGAAACCATGGAAATCCACTTCAAGGGTGGTTGAGAAGGAATCGAACCCTCCTCTACTCAGTTGACCTCACGCGGCTGAGTGGACCCCGTTCCAGCCCTCGTACCTTTTTTCAAATTTCGTGGCAGAGTCGGGAATGGAACCCGGGCCTCAGGGGGTGACAGAGGCGGACTTGAGCCTTTTATACCGCCAATAATACGCAGAAGAAACCGTGTTCACAATTTGTAAACAAGATATACAAGTTCCACCGTGATCGACTTTTAGAACATACCGAATGGACATACCAAAATATTAAGCATAGAAATCAACAGGAAATATAAGGAACTATTCGAACCAGTGTTTTAAAGTGGCTATATACAGTATGTCCTTGGCGCTGGCGGAAGTTAAAGACGTAAATGTGATAACGGCGCGCTCGGTTCACGCGAAGGACGCAGTTCGAGTCCCGGTAAGACAGTTCGAAATTCGTAAACGAGACAGTTGGTTGATTACTCTCCTCCTGTGTTCTATGTGTGGTGCAAACAAGATCATCAACAACATGCATGCATGAGCGAACCACATGAAAAGTAACCCACAACACCACATATTTGACTGGTTCCATGGCTAAATGGTTAGCGTGCTAGCATTAGGTCAAGGGTTCCCGGGTTCGATCCCCGTCCGGCTCTGGGATTTTAACCTCCATTGGTTAATTCCAATGGCTCGGAGGCCAGTTGTTTTATTTTAATTCATCATAGTTAGGGCTCCATCCCATCTACAAGGCGTCAGCTTGAAAGATCTTTACCAGGCGTCATCGGAGGCCACACGCCAATATTGAAAACCTACAACCTGTTTTCCAGTCACTGACCGGGTCAGGGATGGAATGAATGAAGCCCCCATCTTGCGGCGAGAATAGGAATTGTGCCGGCTGTCGAGGCCTGTCGCACACCCCTGGGGCAATGATTAATGACTGACAGATGAAATGATATTGGAGAGTGTTGCTAGAATGAAAGATGACAGGGAACACCGGAGTACCCTGTCCCGCCTCCGCTTTGTCCAGCACAAATCTCACATGAAGTGACCGGGATTTGACTAACGGAACCGGGCAGTGAGAGGCCGGCGCGCTGCCGCCTGCTTTCACGCCAATATTATTATCACGAATTTCCGAACGAACCCGTAGATGAAGACACAAGTGGACAAGGAGTGCAGTGGTGGTTGCCGATTCTTAGATAAGTAGCCTACTGATTACGGTTTATACGTCTTTTATGCAAAAAAAAAAAAAAAAAAAAAAAAAAGCAAAGTCATCTCCGTACTGGCCATGAAGGCCCTTGGAGGGGTGGAAGGTAAAGGCTTCCGCTATCCATAACCTCGGCACTTGATGGAGTAGAGTGGTTAGCTCTACGTCCGGCCGCTTTCGCGCCCAGAAATTGACCTGGTACTCATTTTTGGTTTAGGTTTAGTGAACGTCAGGGAAAATAGCCAGAATTTGTCCGCAAATAACTTTAATTCCATGAGTTCAGCAACTGAAAAACATGTTTGAATTGTACCAAATTGCGCTGATATTTATTCGAGCAGCAAATCCATTCGTCCACCTCTGTGGTGTAGTGGTTAGTGTGATTATCTGCCACCCCCAGAGGCTCGGGTTCGATTCCAGGCTGTGCCACGAAATTTGAAAAGTGGTACGAGTGCTGGAAAGGTGTCCACTCAGCCTCGGGAGGTCAACCGAGTAGAGAGGTGTTCGATTCCCTCCTCAGCCATCCTGGAAGTGGTTTTCCGTGGTTTCCCCACTTCTCCTCCAGGCAAATGCCGGGATGGTACCTAACTTAAGTCCACGGCCGCTTCCTTCCCTCTTCCTTGTCTATCCCTTCCAAACTTCCCATCCCCCTACAAGGCTCCTGTTCAGCATAGCAGGTGAGACAGCCTGGGCGAGGTACTGGTCATCCTACCCAGTTGTATGCCCCTACCCAGAGTATGAAGCTCCAGGACACTGCCCTTGAGGCGGTAGATGTGGGATCCCTTACTGAGTCCGAGGAAAAAACCGACCCTGGAGGGTAAACAGATTACGAGCGAACAACTCCATTCTTTGGCGTCAGGAGGGGATCCGACCGCAGAACAGAGCAAAATGCACATGTGCCACGCAGTTCGCACCCACAACCCCGGTGTGGGAAAAGCGGTAGAAGAATAAGAATAAGAATAATAATGCTCAATCGTCATAGTAACACGAATTTCTCATATTTGTCTGTTTTTCTCTGTCTATTAATGTTTGGACTGGTATTAATGTAACCCTTTTATGTACATAGATCACATTTAAGGTTTCTAGGGTAGAAATATTTCGTTTGCTGGCTGTTTGGTGCCTGGCAATAAATCAATATCAGAAGACAAAGAACCCTCAAACTCATTTAAAGGTTTCCTGCATTCACAATTCGCTCTCCTCTCCGACGACCAGTGAGGAAGTGGGAGAACAATAATTGGGCTCACGGGAAGGAACATTAGCACTTTTGTTGTGCTTTAGTGAGGATGGAAGAAAATTAATTGACTGTCTTTTGCAATTCATTTAATGGCTATGCTTCCTAACTTGGGAAAGTAAATCCGTCAATACAGCAATTCAGTCGAGATTTTTGCAAAAAGTTGTAATTAATGAAGAGCACATTCTTTACATGTCCAGTTGGTTTGAATGTGGTAATTTGAAAGCCTGGAGGTGCTTTTAGGTAGTGGGTTATTTATTACCAGAAGGATTTTCTACAGTCCTCCATAAAATGCGCTTGTATTAAACCATCTCACTCAGTTTATTCGTATATGTTATGTTTATTTCAGGAACATATAAACCATGCGAGGCAGTTTAACGTAAGTGCGGATGTGCCTGGGAGAGACTACACTCAACAACCTTTTGAGTGACTACACATTTCCCTGCCACCCCCAGAGGCCCGGGTTCGATTCCCGGCTTTTCCACGAAATTTGAAAAGTGGTAGGAGGGCTGGAACGGGGTTCACTCCGCCTCGGGAGGTCAATTGAGTAGAGGTGGGTTCGATTCCCACCTCAGCCATCTTGGAAGTGGTTTCCTGTGGTTTCCCACTTCTCCATCAGGCAAATGCCGGTACGGTACCTAATTTAAGGCCACGGCCGCTTCCTTCCCTCTTTCTTGTCTATCCTTTCAAATTTTCCCATCCCCCGCAAGGCCCCTGTTCAGCATAACAGGCGAGGCCGCCTGAGTGAGGTACTGGTCATCCTTCCAGTTTTATCTCCCGACCCAGAGTCTGAAGCTCAAGGACACTACTCTTGAGGCGGTAGAGGTGAGATCCCTCGCTGAGTCCGAGGGAAACCGACCCTGAAGGGTAAACAGTTGAAGAAGAAGAAGAAGAAGAAGAAGAAGAAGAAGAAGAAGAACAATAAGAAGAAGATTCAAGTCGTTGAAACGAGGCAGAATGAAACAATGCTCCTCAAAATGAAAATCCCTGAACTTTTTGTCTGAACAGCAGTGTATGCTAGCATACCAACAGTAATTTATTCCCACCTAGCTGATGTACCCATGTAACGGAATTATAGGTTAAGTAGTGTACAGGTTGTATTATTGTATTACATTGCATAGCTCTTAACGTTGTCCCACAAAACGCGACGGGGAAGTCACCATACGCCTTTTATCATGTAAAGACTGTAGTGGCAGGCCCTCTTGCCTACTTGTGCAGTTTGCATTGTAATGGCAGACACCCTGCCTTTTTACATCCTCCCAAATGAAATGAACGTAGGTCATTGCAATGGCATCAGTAGGAAAGTCGCGATTAAAATCAATGTTGTCATATAAATACTCGATGAAATGAATAACCGCACATTTTATCACTTTTAACGAACAGTACTATGCTGCCCATCTTCTTCTTCTTCTTCTTCGTCTGTTTACCCTCCAGGCTCGGTTTTTCCCTCGGACTCAGCGAGAGATCCCACCTCTATCGCCTCAAGGGCAGTGTCCTGGAACTTCAGACTCTGGGACGTGGATACAACTGGGGAGGATGGCCACTACCTCGCCCAGGCGGCCTCACCTGCTGTGCTCAACAGGGGCCCTGTGGGGGATGGGAAGATTGGAAGGGATAGACAAGGAAGCGGCCGTGGACTTAAGATAGGTACCATCCCTTAATTTGCCTGGAGGAGAAGTGGGAAACCACGGAAAACCACTTCCAGGATGTCTGAGGTGGGAATCAAGCCCGTCTCTACTCAGTTGACCTCCCGAGGCTGAGTGGACCCCGTTCCAGCATTCGTACCACTTTTTCAAAGTTCGTGGCAGAGCCGGGAATCGAACCCGGGCCTCCGGGGGTGGCAGCTAATCACACTAACCACTACGCCACAGAGGTGGACCGCTGCCCATCTAAGAGTTCAAAGTTCCAGAGCTGGAATTACCAGGCAGAGAACCGTGAACACTCCTCTGCCATTATTCCGTGCACACTGCTCATTCCAATTAACGCCTCAGAGTAGGTATCGATTAGCTGGAATACTATGATGAACCATTAGTATCAGAAAATTTATGAATAAGGAGAATGGCATGCTAAGGAATGTTATCTAATTCCCCAGCTATTTCCCGCCAATATTCAGGCAGGCTGTTTTACTCGGTACGCAGGAGTAATCCCATCTGTCGGAGGTAACTGACAGCCTGCCTGTCGTAAGAAGCGACTGAAAGGGCCCCAGGGGGTTCTGAAAATGGGAGCATGGGTTGGCGACCACGGGGCCTTAGCTGAGTCCTTGCATTACTTCCACTTAATTGTGCCAGGCTCCTCACTTTCATCTATCTATCCTATCGACCTCGCTTGGTCAACCCTTGTTATTTTCTGACCCCGACAATATTAAGTATGGAGGCCTAGGGAGTCTTTCTTTTTCACCCACTTCGTGGCCCTTGTCTTTATTAAGCCAATAACTCATATTTAAGTGTCGGACGCCTTCCTTCTTTCTTATTAGTGTTATATAGAGGCTGGTTGCCTAGTTGTAGTTCATCTTAAAAAATAATCACCACCACCACCAATCTTATCATAGTTGGCACGGTAAAACTGAATAAGATATAAATGATCGAAAATTGTATTCTCTATCAATTTATTTATTTATTTATTTATTTATTTATTTATTTATTTATTTATTTATTTATTTATTTCGTATGGCAAAAATAAGGATACACAGTAAACATACACAAGCTTATATAAAATATTTACATGTCAGACTGTAGGTAATATTTGGTTTGTTAAAATACAATGTCCAGTGTACGCAGCCAGGTCACTACTTCTTCAGTGGCACTATGTATTTCTTGGATAAATCCATAGAACCTTCTTGGACACTCCACAGCAACATCTTGGATGGTCTGAGGCACGATATTGCGGTCACACAGTGGACTCGTAGTTTTTCCCCATTTGAAGAGCCAGAATTTGCATCTTCCATGATTTGTCCTGCTTCTTTTTAAAGATGTCCATTCCTTTCTCGGTAAGTTGAAACCAGGCGGAGCTCTGCATGGATTATTGATTAAACCCAGGTGGTCGGGGTTTGATGAGTTTCATTCTTCACGCCAGGCTTGATCAGATTCGAAATGTGAGTTGATGAACTTCTCACCAAGCTTCCTTGATGGGTTCCTGGATTTCAACCTCTGTCGAGTCTAAAGGTTGCAGTCCTGGTGTAAGGGAAATTGAGAATTACTGCGACATATCTGCCATTCTTTGAGTAGAGCTGCTCTTCGTATGTGAGAGGGATGGATGTTGGCTGACACTGGCAGCCATTTCAGAGGTGTTGATTTGATGGTGCCTGATACTGTCCTCATTGTGTCATTCAGCTGGACACCAACTTTTACGGTATGCGCACTGTTAAGCCATACAGGGCAGCAGTATTCTGCAACTGGGTAGACTAAGGCAAGGGCTGATGTTCGCAGAACTTTTGCGTTTGCTCCCCAGTCAGTTCCACTGAGATTGTGCAAGATGTTATTCCTCGTTTTTAGGTTTGCAGGAGTATTTAAGAGGTGCTGTTTATAGGACAGTGTCCGGTCTATTATGACGCCCAGATATTTTGGACAAGGATTATATTTTAGTTGCTGGCCTTTGAATTCCACTTGGAGTACATAGTTGGCTATTCGACTATCTAAGTGAAAGCAGCTCACTTCAGTTTTGTTCGGGTTAGGTTTAAGTCTACAGGTGTTGAAATATTTGTTCAAGTTGTGGAGATCCTTGGTGAGTGCAGTTTCTGCTGTTTTAAAATCATTGGACTGGGCGGTCAGAGCTATGTCATCTGCATAGTATACATGAACTTCCGAGAGACAGTTACTGGAAGATCTACAGTCTAGATGGTAAAAAGTAATGGAGCGAGAACTGATCCTTGTGGTAGACCATTTAGTACGTCAGGTTTGCTTACATTGCCATTTAGATGTACTTCGAATACTCTATTGCATAACATGTTGTTGAGAAGTGTCGCGAGGGTTTTACAAGGAATCATCTTTAAGAATTTCAGCATCATTCTTTGTCGCCACAGCGTGTCATAAGCCGATGTTTGGTCCACAAATACTGTGATGGTTTTCTTCTTCTTCTTCTTCTGAAATCCATTCTCAATGTGGCTGGTGAGTGCCAATGCTTGGTCACAGCAGCTTATGTTCGGTTGGCATCAAGCTTGTTCGGCTGGTATGTGTTGGAAGGCTGTGGCTGAGGTTCTGTTATAGACCATTCTCTCGATTAGCTTGTAGTATATGCTTAAGAGTGCGATGGGTCGATAATCTTCTGGACTATTTCCGCTTTTCCCAGGCTTCAGGATGGCAACTAGTTTTGTTCTCTTGAGCAGGGATGGGAGCCTACCGTTCCGTAAGATGTCTTTACAGAATTTAACTAGCTAGTCCAGAGTTCTAGGACCACATTGTTTCAGGAACTCTGGATATATTCCATCTAATCCAGCTGCTTTACCTGTTTTTATTTAATTCAGAGCTGATGAAATCCCTGCAACAATGAAGTTTCCTGAAAAGTGTGTGGTTGGTTCAGTCAGGGATAGTTTGTTTCTTAGCTCCTTCTTAAGTTTCTTAGTTTCAATTTTGTTGACATGAGCAGGTCTCTTGGAAAGACTGACAATTCTATTGGCTATATCTGCTGGAGATACATTTGAGCTCTTATTTACATATCTTGCAGTGCTATTCCGAGTTTTCGCAGAATCTAAGCAGTACAATAGTTCGTCGTTCTGTTACTTTGTTGGTATTCCTCATATAGCTCATCACACCGTCTCTTCCACTCAGGAATATATTCTTTCCTAAATCCTCTGGGAATGTGTTTCTTTGCTACGGAGCACATTAAACCAACAAATTGCTCATAGGTGTCAAGTTTTGGTGGAATCCACCAAATGTTGTAATCCAATTCCTTAGTGAAAGCTTCCCAATGCGCTTTTCCAAAGTTCCAGCGGGGTAGAGGCGTTGATCATATTATCGGGACTTCAGTGCTAACTTTTACGAGGATTGGTCTGTGCTGACTTCGAGGAAAGTCACTCAATACTTTTCTGCTGCACTGTAGGAGTCTTCCACCTTCGTTTCTTGATACAAAACAAAGATCTGAGTGAAAGGAGCATTTGTCTTTTGCATCATACAGTAGGAACACATCTTCTGTTTCTGAGCAGGCTAACACACCAAGACTGTCCTCATTAGTGTCCCCATATCCCCAGGAAGTGCTCCTGCTGTTGAAACCTCCCATGATGACTGTGGGGTGCTTCACGTTCTGGATGGCTTCTTTACACCAAGGTTGAGACGGTGGTTTATAAGTGTTTACTATTTCCAAGTCTGCTACTTTGCCTCTGGTTACAAAAATGTCATTAGAGCTTGTTGTCTAGGATTTCAACTTGGTCAATATTATTTCGTATGTGCGTAGTGGTGCCGTAGCGTTTGTGGAAGGTAGCCGTAGCAAGGTTGAATCCTGGAAATTTGCATCTGGAGAGAAGTTGTGTTTCATCTTCACAATACGTTTTTTGTGGTACCACGACATCTACATGATTGTCGTTTAGCACTTTTAATAGGTAGTCACTTTTAGATCGGCTTATACCCTCAATATTTAATCGGAGTATATTCAAAGAGGGGCTGATGTTTTTTTACCGATGTTGTTGTTTGGTTCTGAGAAGAACCATTTAGATTAAAATAATGTACCATGATCTAGGTTGAAGTGTAGTGTATCTTCTGTTTGCTGGGATATCCTTAAAGCAGAGCTTAAGGTCCAGCAGTCAAGTGCCGTTGCTTACTTAGTACCACCCGAGACACACGTGTAGGGTATTTTAAGGTTATACCTACGGACGTGAAGCAACTATTGTCTCCTTGGGGTTAACCGAGATTCAGTCTCAAAACTACAGCAGGGATCATTTACTACATTCCCTGCATCATCCATGTCAGCCAATTAAGAATCCGAACGGAATTAAAAATTTTGTTATGTAAGTTAGTACTTTTAGATAGGACCAATAACATAGGTACTTAAAAATTAAATTATAGGGTGAATCAAATTATGTACAGCCTAGACTGTAGTTCCTTATTCCCCGACTTTTCGTACAGATTTTCATTAAATTTTGTTAACTCATTTTCTCGTGGTTCGGCGCTGATACGGATTTTACAACCAAAATTCAAATTCATGAATATCTCTGTTATCATACCGGTACTGTATAAGACGTACATGATCGGATATTTAATTCTCTATAACTTTTGTTATGAAGTATTTACCGATAGGACCACTAATAGCATAAATATTAGAGAATTACATTTTAGGCCTTCCCCTAAACTACCATTTCACTCAGCGTGACTAAAATAATTTATAGCCTAGATTGTAATGGTTCGTTTCCCGACTTTACATGCCGATTTTCATTAAATTCTCTTCAGTCATTTTCTCGTGATTCGCATACATACATGCATACACACAGACACAGATGACGGAAGATAAAAATGTGCTTTTCCTTGTTACTGAGGACATGACCGATACAGAAACACCATTCTTTTTAAATTGTGAGCAGTGTTCAGACAAAACTCTTATTTTATATACATTATATAGACTCGACCATTGTTGTTGCTAACGTGCATGTTGGCGTGATTAGCTGCCACCCCGGGAGGCCCGGGTTCTATTCCAGGCTATGCCACGAAATTTGAAAAAGTTGTAACGTTCCAGACGTTACAGTGTAATTATGTTAATTTTATTATGTGTAATTAATTCAGGAATTTAACGTCATGATATTTATTTTGGTATGTAATTGTATTATAATTCATGTTTAATCATTTGCTCACTATCATTTCATTACTTTGTAACTACGACTTGTAAACGAGGGCTGAATATCCTAATATTCACTTAGATTCTTGCGACATTCGTTTAAAATTAACTTGCAGTAGATTTCCTCTATCTTGCCACATCACCGAGGAAGAAGGAAGGACAAATTTAGACACCAAGTTCTGGGAAAAGCGAACACGTGTTCAAGCGTTCTAACGTAAGCTACCGTATTTCGACCAGAATTATTCAAACTGATCACCGCCTATATTTTCAAAGGAGCGTCATGTTGCCATGGATACTGAGTGAAAGGACTAATAGAAGAACAGTTGATATCAGGGTTAAGACCCGTCAACTCTAATATCGGGAGTGGGGAGAGACGTGTCATCTGATTGGACCACGTGTAGCGACCTGTAATTAGCGCCAGAGAAGGTTATAAAAGGGCGTGTTGGAGCTCTTGGCTTCATCTTCTACGTGATTCTTATTGAGTTTCTACAATCTTCTACTTGATTCTTCGGATTCTTCGTTTGATTCTGCATTCGTATTCTACATTAATTACTTCATTTACCACGACGTGGTACTTAGAAATTCTGAATGAGGGGTGTATAGCCACTCTCATCAGGAAGTACGTACAGCTCGGCTACAAGACCGGTTTGAACCAGTCTAAGTCAATAGGTAGTATTAATCTAGATAGAAATGAAACTTCAGAGCACATTTTCAGTAAAGTTGGAAGGATTCTTAATTGAGTATCCTCTCCATAAAACCCAAGGTGGTTCTTCTAACTATGACTTAGGGCTTATCTCCAATATATGGGATAGAGCATAATAGGGAGTGTTAGTTTTGAAGTCATCTTCCAATTAGTGGGAGGTGCAATTTGCAAGGTAGGAATGGTACTTAGCTGCAGATGAAGAGATCTCAAAGACGACCGGTGATGTTCCAGCTACAAGGATGGAAGCTTTCCAAGGACCAGCAGAACAAGACTACATGGTGAGCAAGCGAGTTAAAGATATTGCAAGTTTTCGCGAAGTAGAGTCATTCAATTTTTTGTTAAATTCATTTTCTATTTTAAATTCAGTTCTCGTTAAACCGTCGTCATTTATATTCAATATAATAAATAGTATTTTTCTAGTTCACTTTAATCAATCTGCCTTAATTAGCCTTTTGATTTCTAATTCTCCTGCTTATTGATTAGTGCACTATCACCCCACCCCTGTGATAAGAGTCCGTCCAAGCTTGATTATAAATTTTTATCTTTAAGTCCTCAACTTAAAGATTGGCGCCCTTAGCTTGAATGGTTGCATTTCTCGTTCGATGATTGTTCTCCGAGAGGGGAAGTCACATAAATGCCGCTCCAACGTGTGGCGAGAAAATCATTAAGTACGGAGCAGTTAATGACAGTAACGATATCAGAATTCGTATTATGGGCAAAATTTGGATATCCACGTTGCATTAGGAGTGTTTGATTGTGGGAAGGGTCATGGCTGATCAGACGAAAGAGGAGAGGATGTTGCGCAGTGGACGGGCGATAAAAGGCAATAATGTATTGAGTTCAGAGGAAGA
The DNA here is from genome assembly GCF_040414725.1 of Anabrus simplex. NCBI lineage: Eukaryota > Metazoa > Arthropoda > Insecta > Orthoptera > Tettigoniidae > Anabrus > Anabrus simplex. Next base: position 106,421,882 of record NC_090269.1, on the reverse strand, counting down.
GTTGTGTAGTCTAGTAGAGGAAATTGAAGATAGAAGTGTAAGTAGTATGGAGAGTGAAGGCAAGCAGAAAGAAGTCAGTATGGAGTCAGATGATAGTAGGATGGGGGGCGAAGCGGAAGTAAACACTAACAATGAAAGTAATAATAATGATCAGTTAATGGGAATGATGCAGTTAATGTTAAGTAAGATAGAGGACAGTAAAACTGAAATAAAAAGTGAATTGGAACAAATTAAAACAGATGTAAAACAAACTAAATCTGAGCTTAAAGGTGAATTAGAACAAACTAAATCTGAACTGAAAGAACAGTTAGAACAAACTAAAGCTGAATTAAGCAGGGAGATGAGGGAAAATAAGGAGGAAGCGAATCGGAGAATGGACGAACACAGTAGGCAGTTACGCGATCTGGTGGTAAAAAATGAACATTTTAATAAGCGATTAGAGGACCAGAAAAATGAATATGTACGGCAAGGGAAAGAGGTAAAAGAAAAGTTTGCGGAGCAGAGAAGTGAATTCCTGGAATTAATGGGGAAGGAAAACAACTCTACTAGGGAGGAAGTAATGAGGCAGGTCACTAGTATTGATAAGAGAGTTGAGACTCAAAGAGGGGAAATACGGATATTCAAAGACCACGTCCAACAAGAGATTGACACGGTAAAGCTTAGAATAGAAGATGAGACCCGGGCAAGTGAAGAAAGGTTTGCGATAGCTGAAGAGAATAAGATTGAAATTAGGACATTGAAAGAGAAGCAGGTTAATTTGGAGAGAGAAATTGATAGGAGAGACAGAGATGTAGAATGCCGGATGGAGAAAGCAGAAAATAAGTTAAAACAGGTGGCAAAGGATAAACAGGTTTTCACGGGAAGGCAATGTCTAGGAAATAGCTACATTAGGGAAATTGAACTACCTAAATTTAATGGGAAACAAACGAACCCGCTAGATTTCCTTAAGATGATAGAAAAACGATTTGAAAAGCGTCTAGAGGAAGGGTCTATGGACTGGGAAGACGTTATGGAAAATATTGACCATGCTTTTGTAGGAGAAACTCGGTCTTGGTTCATGGTATATAGGCAGACGATGACGAACCTGAAAGAATTCAGAAATAAGTTTAGAGAGAAATTCTGGAATGAAGCGATACAAGCTCGGGAGAGAGAAAGGGTGGTATTTGGGAGGTACAAACAGCATGAAGGAGTTACTATGACCGAGTACTTCCTGGCACATGTCATGATTTGTCAGAACTTAGATGGTATAACCGAGGGGTCTGATGTAGTAAGACTACTTTTGAGACATTTTCCGGACAGGGTGAGAGAAGCGGCCGGCATGCAAAAAGTTGGAACTATTCAGGAGATGGAGAACCTACTAGGCAGTTTTGATGCGTTAGGTAACCTTAGGAGTAGAACGGAGAATATTCAGAACTTTAGTCATCACAACGGAATGAGACATAACGGTAGAATACAGAATCACGAAGCTCGCAATCAGTTCAGACCTCAGCAGAACAGCAGGAGCGGAGCACCTGAATATAGGACAGGAAATTCCCAACGGAGGCCAGAGCAATGTACTAATGAGTCCAACGTCAATACACAAAGGGAACCTTTAAACTAACTAGAGGCTGTAATGTTAGGTCAGAATTCCAGCCTAGTACGAAGGTAGCGAAGTGTCTTGCCATGAAAGTGTTACCATATGACCTAGATGTTAGAGACGATTTGTTGTATGAACCCGAGCAGAATAATGGAGATTCAAGTAATAAAGTAGTCAATCCCGTTGTTAAATTGAAAGTCTGGGGGGCGTGGGTTAAAGTTTTGATTGATTCTGGTAGCCAAATATCATGTATTAGTTCTCAGTGGTATGAGTCATTAGTGAAACAGGGTATTCAGTTGGAGGAAATGCCTGTTAAGTCTACTTTCATCATTACGGCTGTTGGAAAGAGGTCTAAGCAAATTTGTAAACAAGTAGCTGTCCCGATCTGCATTAATAATTCTATTAGCGTTCAGATATGTTTGGTAATTCCGCATTTAAGATTTGATCTTATCTTGGGATCTGACTGGTTAACGTTAAAATTGGCTCAGTTAAATTACAATGATCTAGTGCTAAATTTGAGGTGGAATAATGAGGATATCAAGGTCAAGTTTGAGGAGGAAATTCAGAGGAAAACGGAAGTTAGTACAGTGTGGAGAATGAGAGAGGTTTCTAAAGTAAATGAAGAGGCTAGTGAGGGCCTGAAGTTGTGCCAGTTGTGGATTAATGAGGATAAAATATGTGGCTTGAAAGAAGCCGTAAGTAGAAATCAGTTGAATGAAATCCAGAAGGACAAGTTATATGAAGTGTTATGTGAACATGTGGAGATTTTCTCCGAGAAACCTGGTGTTACCCATCTGTATGAACATTCTTTTTCTGTGCTGGATAAGACTCCATTCAGCGGACCGCGGTATCCGATACCACACAAATATGCCAAAGCCGTAGAGGATCAAATTCAAGCTATGTTAGCAGACGATGTGATTGAATTATCAAACAGTCAATATGTTAATCCCTTAATTGTCGTGCCTAAGTCTGATGGATCAATACGTTTGTGTATTGATGGCAGGGAGATGAACAGACGTATTGGTGCTGATCAGTTGAGATCACAAACCATTGAAGAGTTGATACAGAATTTTCAGGGTAAGAGTTGGTTTTCTACGTTAGATCTTAGGAGTAGTTTTTGGCAGATACCTTTAAGATCAGAAGACAGGCCTCTTACTGCTTTCAGCTATAAGCATAGTTTGTACCAATTTAGGCGTGTTCCTTTTGGGACCCGTACGAGTTCGGCAGCTCTTATTCGCGCACTAAGTATTGCCTTGGGAGATGATACTGGAGATTATGCTACTATTTATATCGATGATTTGGTTATAGGATCTTGTACCTTTGAAGAGCACTTGGACCACTTGGAGAGGGTTTTTTCTAAAGTAGAGTATGCTGGTTTTACTCTGAAACTTGACAAATGTGTTTTCAGTAGACGAGAGGTGACTTTTTTGGGGCACCGTGTATCGGCAATGGGAGTGACGCCTGAGAGCACAAGAATTGAAAAAATATTGAATACTACGACACCTAGAAATATTAAGGAGCTCAGATCGTATATTGGTGTATGTAATTTTTTCAGACGATTTGTAGTGAGATTTGGTAACTTACTAGAGCCATTTAGAGAACTATTGAAAGCTGGCAGTAAGTGGGAATGGACACAAGATCATGATAGAGCTTTCCTAAAATTAAAAGAAGGATTCAGGCAGGCGGTTGTTTTGAGATACCCCATGCCCGATAGGAAGTATGTGTTGCTGACGGACGCATCTCACTGTGGTATCGCTGGTGCACTATGTCAAGTAGATGATGATGGTAATTTAGGGATTGTGTCTTTAGCTTCCAGAGGTTTAAGTGCTGCTGAAAAGCGTTATACTATAACGGAACTTGAATTCCTAGCTATCGTATACTCCCTCAGTAAATTTAGGATGTATGTTTTAGGTACCGAATTTGAAATTAGGACGGATCATCATGCTCTTTCTTTTGTATCCAAGTGTAAATTATCATCTAACAGAGTTAGTAGATGGATACTCGCCCTACAAGAGTATGATTTTAAGGTAACTCACATTAAGGGAAAGAATAATGTCCTTGCTGATTTATTGTCACGTGATCCGAAGTTGAGCGAAGAAGGTAGCCTTCTAGAGCCACGTGAGGGCATTATTATATGTACATGTCTGTCTAAGGAAAATGAAACTGCTCTAAATAGACTACGTAACCTATTGGTTGAACAGTCGGTAGACGAAGAATGTCGGGAACCTTTGTCTGTACTTCAGGGAGGAGAGCAGCTCACTGTGTCGCATGGTAGGCACACGTACAAACTGGTTAACGGGTTTCTAGCCAGGAAATGTGGCGAGGATCTCTGGGGGATTTGTGTACCCAAAGCGCTACGTGTGGAATTGATTTGGTTTATCCACAAGGAATTAGGACATTTTGGAGCTAATAAAGTTCTGTATGAGATCCGACAGAATTTTACATGGGACAAGATGGGAAGAGATATAAGAAAAATTCTTTCCACTTGCGATCTGTGTCAGCGTAGCAAAGTTCCTAACCGCTATTTAGAAGGACCTCGTCAGGCAGTAATCTCAGAAAGACCTGGTGACTTGGTGTGTACTGATTTATTTGGACCTGTGGTAAAGGGACAGTTCGGCTTCCAATATATTTTAGTCGTTATTGATGCCTTCTCGAAATTGGTCAGATTATACGGTATGAGAAAAGCCACTGGAAAATCTTGTAGTCGTATAATCAAAGAGAAGTATATCCCTGAATTAGGTACTCCTCTTAGAATATTATCAGACAGTGGACCGCAATTTATTTCGAGAAAATGGAAGTCCATAATTAGAGAGCTAGGTATTACACAGGTTCATTCATCTATTAGATACCCTCAGGGCAATATGTGTGAACGCGTTATGAAAGAGTTATCTCGCATGTTTAGATGCTTAGTGTTCGATAAGCATACAGCCTGGGTGGCTCATTTATCCCGCATAGAGACATGGATCAATGCAGTTCAACATGAAAGCACTAGATTGACGCCGTCACAAGTTCATTTTGGTTGTAAGCCTCAGAATGAACTATTGAGAGTGTTAGGTTTGCCTGAGGAACCACCTCGTAATGCTGAATTTTACGTCCGACTGGCACGGGAGAACCTGATTAAATCTGGAGATAAACGTAAAAGGCAGCAGAAACGTAAGGTACTGGATAACTTTGAGGTAGGTGATATGGTTTTGGTGAGAGTTCCAATGTTGTCAAATAGTGAGGATAAGGTAACAAAGAAATTTTTTCTTTTATATCAAGGCCCTTATAAAGTACATAGAAAACTAGGACCCTGTGCTTACAAGTTAGCGAATGGCGAGAGCGTAATGAATGGTTCATATAACATTAGTAGTTTACGGAGATACCTGTCGTGTGAGGTGGCTGAACCGGATTGTGAGATATAGGTCAGTAACTCGGGGAAGTTGCTACTTGTTATGTCAGACTACGAGCGGAATGAGTTTACGTCTCAATTGTGGTGGTATTTCCTAGTTGTGTTTGTAAACAAGGGAGGTGTTTGTGTGGCGGTAGACTTACGCTCGTTCATTGACGATAGATCATCTGTTTTCCGTATGTGAGGCCATGAAATTTTATATATTTGTTTTCTGAGATGTTACAGAAGGCTAATTAAAGCTGACGACGGCAAATAATTAATTTTCCCGTATGTGCATTTCTAACTTGCAATAATTTTACCGTGAGCTTAAATCACGTGGGTATTCGTGTGAAGTGTATTGCATCCTGCTTCAAGATAAGGTTGAAACATTCGAAAGAGTGATAAAAGTGTAAATTGTTTGTATCATTTGTTTTCCATGGTTCTAATGTAAAAGATTGGAAGAGAACGTGTTACTGCTATCTAGCAAAGAATGTCGGAGAGATGGGGAGTAAAAGGACAAATAGACACTCGGCAGAGTCTGTAATCTGAATTGTATATATATTATGTTATATTCTCTAGGATAATCTTGTTTTTTACAAAAATGGAAAGTTGCTTGTGTTGGGCATAATTTAGTATCTAAACCTCAAGATGAACTGAAATAACAGACATTCGCAATGGTAAGCAGTCTAAGAGAGATATGGAAACAGTGAGATATAATTAATTGTATGAAAATAATGTCGCTCGTTATGGGCAGGTAATAGAGGTATTTCAAGTCAATGTGGGAGTAAGTGTGTGAGTTCTCAACTCATGTGATATTTGTTAAGAACTCATGGGGGCGTATGTAACGTTCCAGACGTTACAGTGTAATTATGTTAATTTTATTATGTGTAATTAATTCAGGAATTTAACGTCATGATATTTATTTTGGTATGTAATTGTATTATAATTCATGTTTAATCATTTGCTCACTATCATTTCATTACTTTGTAACTACGACTTGTAAACGAGGGCTGAATATCCTAATATTCACTTAGATTCTTGCGACATTCGTTTAAAATTAACTTGCAGTAGATTTCCTCTATCTTGCCACATCACCGAGGAAGAAGGAAGGACAAATTTAGACACCAAGTTCTGGGAAAAGCGAGCACGTGTTCAAGCGTTCTAACGTAAGCTACCGTATTTCGACCAGAATTATTCAAACTGATCACCGCCTATATTTTCAAAGGAGCGTCATGTTGCCATGGATACTGAGTGAAAGGACTAATAGAAGAACAGTTGATATCAGGGTTAAGACCCGTCAACTCTAATATCGGGAGTGGGGAGAGACGTGTCATCTGATTGGACCACGTGTAGCGACCTGTAATTAGCGCCAGAGAAGGTTATAAAAGGGCGTGTTGGAGCTCTTGGCTTCATCTTCTACGTGATTCTTATTGAGTTTCTACAATCTTCTACTTGATTCTTCGGATTCTTCGTTTGATTCTGCATTCGTATCCTACATTAATTACTTCATTTACCACGACGTGGTACTTAGAAATTCTGAATGAGGGGTGTATAGCCACTCTCATCAGGAAGTACGTACAGCTCGGCTACAAGACCGGTTTGAACCAGTCTAAGTCAATAGGTAGTATTAATCTAGATAGAAATGAAACTTCAGAGCACATTTTCAGTAAAGTTGGAAGGATTCTTAATTGAGTATCCTCTCCATAAAACCCAAGGTGGTTCTTCTAACTATGACTTAGGGCTTATCTCCAATATATGGGATAGAGCATAATAGGGAGTGTTAGTTTTGAAGTCATCTTCCAATTAGTGGGAGGTGCAATTTGCAAGGTAGGAATGGTACTTAGCTGCAGATGAAGAGATCTCAAAGACGACCGGTGATGTTCCAGCTACAAGGATGGAAGCTTTCCAAGGACCAGCAGAACAAGACTACATGGTGAGCAAGCGAGTTAAAGATATTGCAAGTTTTCGCGAAGTAGAGTCATTCAATTTTTTGTTAAATTCATTTTCTATTTTAAATTCAGTTCTCGTTAAACCGTCGTCATTTATATTCAATATAATAAATAGTATTTTTCTAGTTCACTTTAATCAATCTGCCTTAATTAGCCTTTTGATTTCTAATTCTCCTGCTTATTGATTAGTGCACTATCACCCCACCCCTGTGATAAGAGTCCGTCCAAGCTTGATTATAAATTTTTATCTTTAAGTCCTCAACTTAAAGATTGGCGCCCTTAGCTTGAATGGTTGCATTTCTCGTTCGATGATTGTTCTCCGAGAGGGGAAGTCACAAAGTTGTACGAGGGCTGGAACGGTGTCCACTCATCCCCGGGAGGACAACTGCGTAGAGAGGCGTTCGATTCTCTCCCCAGACATCCTTGAAGTGGTTTTCTGTGGTTTCCCACTTCTGCCACGGCCGCTTCCTTCTTCCTTGTCTATCCCTTTCAAACTTCTCATCCCCCACAAGGCCCCTGTTCAGCACAGCAGGTGAGACCGACTGGGCAACGTACTGGTCCTTCTTCCTAGTTGTGTCCCCTGACCCAAAGTCTCACGCTCAAGGACACTGCCCATGAGGTGGTAGAGGTGGGATCCATCGCTAAGTACGAGGGAAAAACCAACCCTGGAAAGTACATGGATAAAGAAAGAAAGAAAGAAAGAAAGAAAGAAAGAAAGAAAGAAAGAAAGTAAGAAAGAAAGAAAGAAAGAATTTACTTCCCGAAATATAATAGTAATCGTTACATTCTAGTAATCGTTACATTCCAGTAATCGTTACATTCTAGTAATCGTTACATTATAATAATTATTATATTCCAGTAATCATTACATTCTAGTAATCGTTACATTCTAGTAATCATTACATTCTAGTAATCGTTACATTATAATAATCGTTATATTATAATAATCGTTATATTCCAGTAATCGTTACATTATAGTAATCGTTACATTATAATAATCGTTATATTCCAGTAATCGTTACATTCCAGTAGTCGTTGCATTATAGTAATCATTACATTCCAGTAATCGTTACATTATAATAATCGTTACATTATAATAATCGTTATATTCCAGTAATCATTACATTCTAGTAATCGTTGCATTCTAGTAATCATTACATTCTAGTAATCGTTACATTCTAGTAATCATTACATTCCAGTAATCGTTATATTCCAGTAATCTTTACATTCCAGTAGTCGTTGCATTATAGTAATCATTACATTCCAGTAATCGTTACATTATAATAATCGTTACATTATAATAATCGTTATATTCCAGTAATCATTACATTCTAGTAATCGTTACATTCTAGTAATCATTACATTCTAGTAATCATCACATTTTAGTAATCGTTACATTCTAGTAATCATTACATTATAGTAATCGTTACATTATAGTAATCGTTACATTCCAGTAATCGTTACATTCCAGTAATCATTACATTCTAGTATTCGTTACATTCCAGTAATCGTCACATTGCAATAATTGATATACCTGGCATGGAAGCAGAAACGCGAAATAAAAGCTAATGATGAAGATAACTTTTTTCAGTTCTACTACAACAGAACCAGTAGCTTCACCAGTTCTGGATGAGGTATTTCTTACCTCTCGAGTATTTCTAATGACATCACAATTTTCCAACAATATCCGTCACTGTTGGGGATGTTCTTAAAATTCAACACAGGCATTCCTTTAAGTAGGGGTTGCCTGGCCGAGGTGGTAAAGGCGTGCTCGGTTCACCCGGAAGGACGTGGGTTCGATTCCCCGCCAGGAAGTCGAAAATTTATGAAACGAGTTTTCCACTTCCGGAGGAGCATTTGGCCCTGAGGTTCACTCAGCCTACACTAAAAATGAGTACCAGATTAATTCCTGGGGCAAAGCCGACCAAGCGTAGAGCTAATTGTTGTATGTCCGGCGCTCCCTTCTCGCTCCGCCAGCCAGCTACACGCGCGCCAAGTGTCATTCTTCTAGCCTCGACGCGCAGCCCTCAGTGCGCGTGCCTGAACCATCGTATGTGTACTATAAAGAGGAACTCCCAGCCTGTCCTGATGCCCACTTGCCCCGGTGTCCAGCTCCAGAATACACCCTACGTCGAGCACGGAGGCTACTCCTCTTGAAAATGTGCTTCGACCAGGTGGACTGAATTTCTGGCAGTACGAGGTCTCACCTCTGGTCACCGCTCCTCTTCCGCTGCCCATATCCAGTCATACTATTACATACCGTTATATTTCCCTAATTAATGCAAGCTCCCTTGGTTTCGCCAAGTAAGAATTCTTCCAACATTGAACTTGCCTTTATGAACTCAACAAGGAAGGACTTTCCAAAACATTTATGTCAGTACTTCTGATAGTTTTCGACTATCGACTTTTCATATCAAGGACTATCTTTTCGAGATAGAAGTGGATGTAAATACTGTAAACTTGTATATAGTGTACAAAAGATAGACTCTTTCTCAAGATTCCTAATTCATTTGCTTCAAGTTAAATTTCATTTTTATTTGTGTAAATAGTGTATTTTGCATTTGAAGCGAATAATAAAGTTGTGTTTTGTAAATCTCAACCTTGGTTACAACACAACTCTATGGCGACGAGGTAAAAAAAAAAAAAAAAAAGGAACGCAACAAACACTCCAATTCATCGGCCCCAGTCACCAACTCTGTGGCGACAAGATAATAACTTGCTATTCATCCACTCCTTCACAACGAGGTACAGCAAACTCAGTGCCCTCATACACTTAGACATTGGCGACGAAGTCAATCAGTGCCCAGTGTGTCGCCCACTCAACAGACATTCCACAGCTCTCTGACGTGCGCTCCACCTGTGTGGCACGCTCCAGCGTGTTTGCTTGCTCTCTCTCTCTCACTCCCAGCATATATCGGTCAAGGTCGCGCCTACAACCAGTTCTGACACACAGCTCTCCTTGCTCTTTATTGCACGCATCTCGCAATGGCTACAGCTGAGCAACTCGCTACGGTATTCCAAGCCTTACAGCAGCAACAACAACAGTTTATGCAACAACAACAGGCAGCATTAATTCAGGCTATTCAAGCTATTTCTATCACTACACAGCCATCAGCTATTCCTCCGTTCTCTGCTTTTGATCCGGCTAAGGAAGAATGGTCAGTTTATTTAGCACGCTTACAACAGCATTTCATCTGCCATTCTGTCACAGATGATCAACGCCGCCGAGCACTATTTCTTAGTTCAGTTGGCAATGCTACGTGTGAATTACTACGTAAATTAGGTCCAGAAGAAAACCTTTCTGAGGTACCATTCGCACAGCTCCTGGCCCGTCTCACTGAACGTTATGCCAAAGCTCCTCACATAGTGGCTGCTCGCTATACATTTTTTCAGAGCAGAAAGCAACCCCATCAGACACATACTGAATGGATAACTGAATTGCGTGGTCTAGCTAAACCCTGCCAGTTCATATGCTCCAAGGACGGTTGTGGTTCACCCTACACTGATTCTCTCATTCGGGACATGGTAATTTTACATACTCCTGAGGACAAGATACGTTTTGACGCTGTCAAGCAGAGTAACCCTTCTTTAGAAGACGTCCAGCGTATTGCTACGGTTTATGAGCTTACTACCAAGACTGCCGCAGCCATAGCTTCTCCACACGAAGTTGCTCAAGTCTCGACTCAGGCCCGCAAGTCCTCTGCTACAGTGAACCGTCCAGATAAGGCGCTCTCTACCAAGCATTCTCGCCAGGTTCCATCTCGTAATGCTACAAGGAAGCCCAATTCTAAAAGCACCTCGAAACTCCTGCCTTCCTGCCGAGGCTGTTTCAAGCATCATGAACGTCGTGACTGTCGTTTTTTCAAAGCCACTTGTGAACGATGTAATAAACTTGGACACATTAAGACTGTATGTCGGAGTTCGCTCCGCCCTGCTAAGACTCCTGCAGCACGCCCGAAGCATATACAGCCCCGCCAAGACATGGAAGTTGATCAGATCAATCTTATTCTGCCCACAAGGAATTCTCACAAGATCATCGCTCCTCTCTCATTCTCTACTCGATCTGTCGATTTTCAATTAGACACTGGATCACCTGTCTCTATTATTAACCTGGCTACCTACCATGACTTAGGTTCCCCTTCATGCTCTCCAGCTGACATCCAGCTTGTGACGTTTAACAAAAGGAAAATTGACATTAAAGGTCAAATCCAGCTTCAGGCTAGTTATAAAGGAATTCAGAAGGCCATTCCTCTTCTCGTAGTTAACAACTACACTGCATCCAACATTATGGGCATGGATCTATTTAACTTATTTGGTTTCCAGATACATGACAACATTAACGTTGTATCTACATTGCATCCTACTTCTGACGTTACCGATCTCCTAAAGCAGTTTCCTGAAGTCTTCGACTCTCAGCTCGGAACAGCAAAAGACTATACAGCTCACATACAGCTGAAATCCGGAGCTAAGCCTCGCTTCCTCAAAGCACGTCCAGTACCCCTAGCACTTCAAGACCTGGTCACGAAAGAATTAGACAGATGGATACAAACTGGAATTGTGGTACCAGTTACTTCTAGTCAATGGGCTACTCCACTAGTGGTAATCAAGAAACCTGATGGTAATGTTCGACTTTGTGGCGATTTTCGATCTACAGTCAACGCACAACTCGACACAGATATCTTTCCTATTCCACGTCCAGAAGACTTATTCCGTCATCTCGCTGGTGGACAATTCTTCTCTCGAGTTGATCTTAAAGAAGCATATCTCCAGCTACTTTTAGACGAAGACTCTAAGAAATTTCTAACACTCAACACTCCTCTCGGACTGCTCCAGCTCCAGCGGCTCCCATTCGGTGTTTCATCCTCAGCGGCTATTTTTCAGCGCTATTTAGCTCAACTCACTGCCTCCATTCCCGGTTGTGCTAACTACCTGGATGATATTATTGTTACGGGAAAAGATCATCAGGAACATCTAAACAATCTACGCCTCCTTCTACAGAAATTGAAAGACAATGGCCTACGAGCGAATCTCGCTAAATGTACATTCTTTCAGCCTCAAGTTCACTACCTAGGACATATCCTTGATAAGACTGGAATTCGCCCTAGTGCACAGAATGTCTCAGCTATCGTCAACATGCCAGCACCTCAGAACCTCAAGCAGCTCCAGTCCTTCATAGGCAAAGCGAACTACTATAATAAGTTCATTGCCCGCTTCGCTACAGTGGCAGCTCCATTAAACGCTCTACGTAAAAAAGGTGTTAAATTTCAATGGACTCCGCAATGCCAACAGGCATGGAAAACCATCAACAACGCCTTAATTCAAGCTATACAACTCACTCATTTTCAGCCCGACAAGCTCATCACGCTAGCTACTGACGCTTCAGACTACGGTGTCGGTGCCGTTCTCTCCCAGAAGGATCGTCATGGACGGGAACGCCCCATCGCTTTCGCTTCGAAAACACTTAATGACCATCAACGTCGATACTCACAGATAGAGAAAGAAGCTTTAGCCATCATCTTTGTATTCGCCGTTTCAATGAATATCTCTATGGCAACCATTTCCTGATTATTACTGATCATAAGCCTCTCGTACACTTATTCCATCCTGGTAATAAGATCCCTGAGAATTCCCTCAGAAAGCTTCAAAGATGGTCCATGTTCCTTTCTGATTATTCCTATCAGATTGTCTATCGAGCCACATCCCAGCATTGTAATGCTGATGCCCTCTCACGCTTACCAGTTGGTCCTGATACTGCCTTCGATTCTCAAGAATCTGAATGTCTTCAGTTAGACATAGAACTTGAAGATACTGTCTCCAGTTTCCTATTGATGCTACCTGCATAGCTCAAGCTACGGATAAGGATAGTACACTTGCTACTGTGCGTACTTACATCCGCAACGGTTGGCCTCTTCAGAGCAATCTTCCCGCCCACCTTGCACCTTATCATCGTATGCAGCATCGTCTCACGACTCGTGCTGGAGTCGTACTCCTAGAAGCAGGCACCATCTTCCGAGTGGTTATCCCACTTAGCCTACAGAAACAAGTCCTCGAATTATTACACCAAAGCCATTGGGGTATATCCCGAACGAAGCAACTAGCACGTCAACACTGCTACTGGCCCGGTATTGATGCCGCCATCGAAAAGCTCATCCGTCATTGTGAACAATGTCAACTGAATCAGAACGCCCCGTCTTCTGATCTAGCTTCATGGCCTCCTGCTACTACTCCATGGGAACGAGTTCACATCGATTTCGCAGGTCCTTTCCTCAATTCCATGTGGTTAATAGTCATCGACTCACTATCGCACTTTCCATATGTAGTGGATATGCATTCGACTACTACGACCGAAGCTACCATTCGTGCTCTACAGAAGATATTTACTACAGAAGGCTTACCTCAAGTCCTCATTTCGGACAACGGACCTCAATTTACAGCTACTGCTTTTAAGAAATTTTGTACATATAATGGCATTCGTCATATCCTAGCACCGCCTTTTCACCCTCAATCTAATGGTGAAGCTGAACGCTTTGTACAAACATTTAAGAGAAGTATGAAAAAAGCTGTCTCTTCAGGCTTAACTAAAGACCAAGCATTGCTCCAACTCTTAAGCAACTACAGAACTCTGCCCGGCGCTGATAATATCACTCCTGCACAGAAGCTCCATGGACGACCTCACAGAACTTTGCTTTCTCTGTTGCAGCCTCTTCCGGCCCAGTCTCAGACATCACCAACGAAGTTCTCAGTCAACGACAAGGTCTACACCCGGACATTCAGGTCAAACCCACTCTGGATACCTGGAGTCATCTGCAGATCTTTGGGTCATCGTCTCTACGAAATACAGACTACGGAGAAACGTATCTGCCGCCATCAAGACCAGATACGTCTGCGCTACCGCCCATGTCCAGCTATTGATTCTATTGCTCAGCCAGATAAATCTATTGCTGAACGAGCTTTAGACCATTTAATAACAATGGGTTCCTTTCAGGACGAGACAGCGCCACTCCGCCCAGTCCCAGCTCCGGACAATCCAACAGAGACATCAGCAGCTCCGGCCCAGCATCGCAGCCGCCGCCAGCGCCGCCGCCGTTTCACGCCGTACCGGCGTATTTAGGAGGGGAGGGTGTTGTATGTCCAGCGCTCCCTTCTCGCTCCGCCAGCCAGCTACACGCGCGCCAAGTGTCATTCTTCTAGCCTCGACGCGCAGCCCTCAGTGCGCGTGCCTGAACCATCGTATGTGTACTATAAAGAGGAACTCCCAGCCTGTCCTGATGCCCACTTGCCCCGGTGTCCAGCTCCAGAATACACCCTACGTCGAGCACGGAGGCTACTCCTCTTGAAAATGTGCTTCGACCAGGTGGACTGAATTTCTGGCAGTACGAGGTCTCACCTCTGGTCACCGCTCCTCTTCCGCTGCCCATATCCAGTCATACTATTACATACCGTTATATTTCCCTAATTAATGCAAGCTCCCTTGGTTTCGCCAAGTAAGAATTCTTCCAACATTGAACTTGCCTTTATGAACTCAACAAGGAAGGACTTTCCAAAACATTTATGTCAGTACTTCTGATAGTTTTCGACTATCGACTTTTCATATCAAGGACTATCTTTTCGAGATAGAAGTGGATGTAAATACTGTAAACTTGTATATAGTGTACAAAAGATAGACTCTTTCTCAAGATTCCTAATTCATTTGCTTCAAGTTAAATTTCATTTTTATTTGTGTAAATAGTGTATTTTGCATTTGAAGCGAATAATAAAGTTGTGTTTTGTAAATCTCAACCTTGGTTACAACACTAATCACTCTACCCAACCAAGTTCCGAGGTTACGGATAGTGAAAGCCTTTACCTTCCACCCCTCCAAGGGCCTTCATTGTCTGTACGGAGATGACTTTTTCTTTTGCATTTATTCCCTTAAGTGTCCCTGTACTTTCCCTTAAAAGGTTGAGGCGTAGCGATGAGAATTGTAAATACTAATTATTTTCTAAGTACGTGGTCAATTACTGACGTTTTAAAGGTCACTAATTAACATATTTGTTTGGAAAAAGTCATGTTGAAAGTACTAATCTGTGCTTTAAAAAACCGCAAAATGAAGTAATATATATTTTTTTCTTTATAAACTTTGGTATCACTCCAGCTCCATTCGAAAAATGTCAATAATTTTCTTAAGAATGGCGTTCTGATTTTTATAAATGTCTGGTAAGACGGCTGTTAGAGTATGGATCCAGTGTATGGGACCCTCACCAGGATTACTTGATACGAGAACTAGAAAACATTTTAAGGGAAGCAGCATGATTTGCTCTGGGCAATTTCCGTCAAAGGAGTAGTGTTACTAAAATGTTGGGCTGGGAAGATTTGGGGGTAAGGAGACGAGATGCTCGACTATGTGGTATGTTTCGAGCTGTCAGGGGTGCGTTGGCGTGGAATGACATAAGTAGGAGAATAATGTTGAGAGGAGTTTTAAAAGTAGGAAAGATAAAGTTGGAATTCAAGAGGATAGATTCGGGTAATTATTTATTTAGAGGAGGAGGAGAAAGGGATTGGAATAAATTATCAAGGAAAATGTCCGACTCATTGGCTGAATGGTCAGCGTACTGGCCTTCGGTTAAGAGGGTCTCGGGTTCGATTCCAGGCCGGGTCGGGGTTTTTAACCTTCATTGGTTAATTCCAATGGCTTGAGGGCTGCAACTCAGACACCACACTTAACATTATCCTCACCACAATAACACGCAATTACCTGCAACTGGCAGATGCCGTCCACCCTCATCGGAGGGTCTGCCTTACAAGGGCAGCACCCGGCTAGAAATAGCCACATGACATTATTATTATTATCATCATCAAGGAAAATGTTTGATACGTTTCCAATTTCTTTGAAAATATTTAAGAAAATGCTAGGTAAACAACAAACTGATAGGAAATTTGCCCTCTGGGGAACAGTCCTAAATGCAGATCATTTATGAATGACTGATTGATTTTAATACTTGTGTGGGATGTCATAATTTCTACCTTCTCTTCTCGCACACTCCGTTGAACTGAGCAGAAACCAAGCTGTATGAATGTTGATGCAGAGAGTTTTAAACTAACGAATCACTACTCGGAGAGAATAACTTGAAACCCCTAATTAATTAAAACAATATAAAAAGCGGTGGTTGCGCAAACCTGCAATCAGGTCAGAAATAAAAGACACCCCTAGTCCCAGTATGAAGCAGCAAAGTGAGTACAGACTACTTGTCTTCTTGTAATGACCACAGCCATTACGGATCAGGGTATGGGAAACAGTTCACACACAGTTGTACGGTATCACAGCTTCACACTGCAACTAATTACACTTGAGATGTGTGAAACGGAGCGAGGGAGGTCAAACGTTATCCATGTAAGCGGAAGGTAATCGGAGGTCGTAAAGTTTGCCTCTGTTCATTGCAACAGACGGACCGACAGCTGCTAATTAATTCTCAAATTCCGAAAGGAGGATTTTCGACCTATAAGCTATAAATTTCTCAGTTCAACCTGTCGCACAGGGTGTTTATGAAGTTATACCTTTCATGCCTTTCTTATCTTTCTATCCATTGCTCTGTCAGTGTAGAGGAAGAATGCAGTGGAATAACACCACCAAATGAAGGGGATTACGACAATAAAAATTATGATAGAAAACAACCCTCAAAATAACAATTTTCCGCCAGATTAAAATGGTGAAATAACATAATTTAGATCTAGTCCAGCTTCTTAGTTGAATGGTCAGGATAGTGGCATTCGGTTCATAGGGCTCTAGGTTCGATTCTCCGCCAGACCGGGAATTTTAACACGTTCGTTTGATTATTCTTGTGGCAGTAAAAAGACAGCAGTGGGAATGGATTGAAATTTCTTATTTTATTGCATTAAAATTATTTGTTTGGTATAAGATTTTATTCAGTTTGGACATTTGGACTTGGAAGAATTCTTTCGATCTCCTAAACGTGGATCAATCCAGATCATTTTAAATTCTGTTTTAGAAACTATTGTTTATGGCTTGTATGAACATTATAATTTTATCTGTTAATTTTAATATTTTCGTTTTTGATCATATTGTTCTGTCACCCTATACTATACTACATGCGCAATTCTAGAAGCGCGTTTCCTGTTGCGTAAACGAAGACTTTGCTCTAACATTAATTATTATCACTGTGTCAGCAAGAAAGAAGAGACTTTTGATTGGAGAAGGTAAAAGTACATGTAACTGGCGAATGTGAAAGTCGAAGGTGAATTCTGTATTCTGATTGGTTCCCTTTTGGTAGTTGCACCATTACCTGCTTCTTGATCTTACCCCGCTCGTTCGGCGAGAGCGAGGTTGCATCTGTGTCTTTGATCATCTGAACATCTTAGCGAGCGGACGTGTTCGTCCTTTGGTCCCCTGGTCGGAAACCCGGTCTCACGGTATGCACTGTGTCTAACTTAACTTTGGTTTGTAACTTCATTGTAATGCGATAATTTATCTTTTTCTTAGTTAGGAGTTTATCGTTGAGTTTCACATTCACCGCTAAATTTGTCGAAATTACTTAGCTTTTCAACTAAGATCATATAGGCATACTACTTGTTCGAAGGCAATATACTTTTAACTTTGTATAATGTTGTTCAACATACCTATCCATTTGTTCGTATTGACCAAATTTTATTTACTTCGTGTCAGATTATTGAAAAACTTAAAATATTAATAACGTATTGTATACAAACAAAACAAAGTACATCTTTTGTCACAAACATATTTCACACAAAATCTGCCCAGAAATGGACAACAACAATTCCTTCTTCCGTGGCTTGAGTCAAGTCTTGAAGTGTACAACGAACAGAGCAGGACTGACACTCATGAAGGTGTTGGGTAGTTTGTTGTTCCCCACAATCGCAGAAGTCTGACTGATCTTTCAAGTAACCCAATTCTTTAAGGTTACCCTTGGATTTACCTACTCCTTCGCACAGTGTGAAATTTTTGCGATACAGTAGAACTTTTTTCAATTTGGCGAGTGACCTATTTATCTCCCAACTTGTGATTTTTCGAAAACTAAATATCCCAGCCGAACGATTTCATTTTTATAAGTAAGCATACACATTATTATTCTTGTCTTGTAGCCATTCCTCTAATATTAGCAAAGCAAAACAAAGTCACCTACCTACAGGCCATGAAGGCCTTTGGAGAAGTGGAAGGTAAAGGCTTCCACCATTGTTAACCTCAGCACGTGATGGGGAGAGTGGTTAGCTCTACGCCCGGCCGCCTTTGCCCCCAGGAATTAACCTGGTACTCATTTTTGGTGTAGGCTGAGTGAACCTCAGGGTAATATGCACCTCCGCAACTGGAATTCTCGTTTCTTAAATTTTACGACTTCCTGACGGAGATTCGAACCCACGTCCTTCCGGGCGAACTGAGCACGCCTTTACCGCCTCGGCCAGCAGCCCCTTCCTCTAATATTAACTAACAAGAAATTCGAGCAGTTATTGTAAAAAAAAAGAACACAAAACAAATGAAGTAGTGACAGTGAGCAAATTTGCGCAAGTTTGGGCACCGTGCAACCAATACAAGATGGTAGAAAAACAACGTTCGTTCAAATTATTTATCAGTATGACCAACCCTCTAAGGCTCATATACCCCGTTTACGTTTAAAAAAGTGATGGAAGAGTACAAAAAGAGGAACTGGGGTACAGTTACCTGAGAGGTATTTTACTCATTTACAATAAAGGCATGATCAAAAAGTTTCCGTTTGAGGGCGTTTCTGCAGCTGACATACAACGTAGCGCGACTCCGATGCCGGTATATAAGCACGGACACGTAGGCAAAGGGACTGCTGGCTGCTGGACCAAGGGACTAACCTGTGGCCCAAAGCCCAGACGCCAGCGGAGCCGAGCCGCACCAGGCAGTGACAAGTAGGACTGATCCCCCATAATAATTGAAAAAAGCTAGGTAAATGGTTATGATTGCATGACACATATTCCTAACTAACACAACCTCTGGTCTTTATCCAGCCCACATCCTTGCATGTGCTATCAAAAGATGTCAGGTTTTACATGTAGGCTCTTTCTTCTTTCTGCCTATGTGGTTTTTCCCTGACCCTTCAATACCATATACCAATACCATATACCTAACACAATCTCGCCTGGTAACGTGTCTGACATGGAAACCGGCAGATACTCCTTGTATCACTTCCCACTCTACCCAGCTATCTCTTTTCTACTTAGAAATTAATAGCATGTCGGAGGCCATGTAGATTGAGTCGATGGTCACGGCGGGGGAGCGGGCTACGGGGGCCCCCCGTATAAAAAAAAAAAGCAAAGGGATTAGTGTGGCAGTCGCGTCGTGCCGAGGTGCGTGCGTTAAATGCGGAGACGTGAACTATGGCGACGTTATTACCAAATGAGTCCAAACAGGACCAACGTGCTGTTATTCTGTTCTTGTCTGCCGAAAGGCAAACACCGGTGGACATCCATCGGAGAATGAAAATGTGTGTGGGGCAGCATGTCTGTCGAAAACTACCGTTGTGGACTGGTGCACCAAGTTTGATGCGGTCGCGTTTCGACACAAGACGCCGGTCGATCAGGGAGGCCAGCCTCATCCATAACGGACAACAACAATCGGGCGGTGGATGAGGCGATTAGGGCACACCGGCGCATAACCATTCGTGCGCTCACAAAGGCCTTGTAGGGTCGACGTTTCCTGTCGGACGAGGATGTGCAGCAGGCGGTTACGAACTTCTTCACGCAGCAGGACACGATGTTTTACCACATGGGGATCTTGAACCTGGTGCGTCGGTGAGAAGAGTGCCTCAATGCTCACGGTGATTTCGCCTGATTAGCTTCTCGTTTCAGGACTGTATGGCCGTCAAACGGAAACTTTTGATCGCCCCGTATAAAAATTACTTTTTCAACTAATAATCAGTAAAATTACTTTACAGAACGCTAGTCTTATGGAAATCACTGATTTTTGTGTGTGCATAATACGAAGTTTGGAAAGAAAATAATAATAATAATAATAATAATAATAATAATAATAATAATAATAATAATAATAATAATAATAAGCGTGAGGGGTGAATGGCTGGACAAAGCCTGAACCAAAGTTAAAATTTTGCAAACAATATCTACTGAATTTTTTCTTTGTTTTCTTATCTTTTCAAACAAGATCAATAAAGATTACAAAAGAGGGAAACTTTGACAATAAATACAAAGTAGCTTATAAGCTCAGAAAATGTACAATATGCGGTGGGGGAGGGGGTGGAACTCACATCTCCTATAAGTCAGTCAGAGAATTTAGACCAATAGGGCTTACAAGTATACAAAGTTACATAGATAGGCTATCTTGTTCATAGCAGAGAAAAATAGAGTCAATTTATTTAAGAGAAACGAGCCGTAGCTTCTGTAATAAAGTTACCAGTGTCGTATGCTGAGTCCAGGACGTGGGCTACCACTAGACTTAGGTTACCCCTTTGCGATGGTTGGTTTAGTGAATGACAAGCCTTTTTAGTGTTTTGAGCTGCAGCGAACAACAGTTGCCTTATGAATAATACAGGATAAACAGGGGCATAATTACCCATACTACATGGCCTTAAGTGTAATAGAGAAAATGTTGCACATAACCGGCCATTAACAAAAGGCAAGGAGGTGAAACTCCAACACTCCTTATATAATTACTAAAACCCTAAGTGGGCTTACGGCCCAAAGATACAGAGGTTAATCCCATACTACAAGAGGGTGACTAAAGGAGGAACCTTTAAAGCCAAGACGAGATTTACTAAATTTAGAGGTTGAATGGGAGACGGCAGAGGGTCACCACTCTTCTTTCCATTACATTACATATTACCCGGTAGGGTATAGAAATAGAGTCCCCAGACTTCGCCGAAAATCCTACATTTAAACCACCAGTTTACAAAATTACATTAAAAGAAAACGGCTAAAACGTTCCACTCAAACTGCCCGCAGGCGCTGTCACATGTTTAGGAAAATTCTGCCATTACCTTGTATTGCCGGATATTCTTCAAGCAGGGCGTGCCCCTGCCTCTTAGGCCTCCGTCAAGTCACACTCCCAGGCACTGGAGCAATTCAGACAAGACGGCCCTGAAGTGCCCTGCTTATGTAATTCTGTAAGGGGAAGCTTCCCGATTAAATTGAACCACGCTTTGCTGATAGGCTGGATTCCTGTACACAACCCCGGTTTTGATTGGCTAGAGAACATATTTACAAGTATCTGATATTTAGATTACAGTAGAGGAGGAACCAGCTGAAGTGTTGACAACTTCTAAACATTTAAGAAAACAGTCTTCAGGAAAATGTTACCAACAACAGAAATGAAATTTCCTAAGTTCTAGGTTTGTGTCTGGTGCGTAAGAGTGAGCTAGCAAATCGATGTTAGAGCCATCTAACTGTAGAAGACGGAATTCTTTGGAAGTTTACAAGTTCAAGTCCGTTGGCATAGATGGCCGTATTATTATTATTATTATTATTATTATTATTATTATTATTATTATTATTATTATTATTATTATTATTATCTTCATACACTTCATACACACTAAACACATCACACTACCATCTACCACAGAAACACGTAATACTGATAACGTCCCACCACACAGCGTTGGCGTGAGAAAGGATATTCAGCCGTAAAATTAGACCTAACTACGGTACGGGCTGACTAATGAATTTAGTAATAGGACAGGAATAATAATAGCAATAATAATGTTACTTTCCCCCTGTGGGTGGTGCCGGTAGAATACACTCACGGTATCTCTAGCCTGTCGTAAAAGGAGACTAAAAGGGGTCTCAGTGGCTTTCATTTTTGTAGCATTTTTGAGTCTGACATTATTTCCAGTTATTTGTGTCAGGCTACTTGCTTTCATATTTCTTATCCGACCTCCCTTGGTCAACTGTTCTTTTTCTGTCCCGACGGTGTTAGGTTTCCGAGGCCTGGGGAGTCTTTCATTATCAAGCCCTTTATGGTGCACGTATTTCTTTGGACAATACATTCATTCTAAATATTGTTGGAACTTTTCAAAATTTGCTTAGGATGGTTGCTCAGTTATATTTCCCCTTGAGTCAATAGAAACTTGATAAACTGCATTCCTTCAGACCATTTACAAATGAAACCGACCAATTATAGGATGATGTACATGAAATACAGGCATTGGTGTAAGTAACCACCAAACACACACTTTCATTGAAATACAATATACTGGTGATTCAAATTTTTCACAATGAATGATGATGACATTACATAGATAATTATAGTTTGTATGTAGATACAATAATAAGCTTTTGGGCCCCTTTTTCTCAG
This sequence comes from Anabrus simplex, assembly GCF_040414725.1. NCBI lineage: Eukaryota > Metazoa > Arthropoda > Insecta > Orthoptera > Tettigoniidae > Anabrus > Anabrus simplex. Next base: position 106,399,701 of record NC_090269.1, on the reverse strand, counting down.
GGAGAACTTTGCTCTGCGTCTTCAAAACATAATCTGGTCTGTTCGCGAGTAAGACATCTAAAAATGAATGAAGGTTTGAATGACTTGAACTTAAGAATAAGAATAAGAGTAAGTGGTACTCTCGTTCGCCACTAGATGGCTCCATGTGCGCAGTACGAACCATCTCGTGATGAGGAGAATACGAATTTGGAAAAAATCAGAAAGAAATAATAATAGTGAAAGGACACCTATATAAATTCTTAATGGCTGGCAACCACGTATTACTTAAGTGACAAAGAGTGTCCCTTTTGAAATACGTACAGTTTCCCGTGTAATCCAAGACCTGTAGTGTTTAGTGTGGGCAAGAGCTCGAACCTCGGGTCGGCGGATGCAGGGTGAGTCTGGGCCTACAAGTGGTCACGGCTGGTCCGTGGTCCAACAGCTCTGCAATCTGAACGGCTAACCGAGCTGAGGAGGGATGGCTACGCCTCTGAATTTGTAAGACGGAGAGGGGCTGGTCCCCACCTTCGGCTGTCTTGAAAATTGTTTTCCGTGGTTTTCCATTCTCTTGCACTAAGGTGAATGCCGAGACAGTTCCTAGTATAGGCAACGAACGCCCACCCCGTCACTTTCTCCAAGCATCTCCTGGTCGGAGAGACAGCGTCTCCGTGTAAGAGGCTCACCTCCCCCTTCAAGGAAGGAATGAAAACATGTTAGTAGTTGACGAACATCTTGGAACGCGACATAGATAGGGCGTGCTCAGCTATTGCTGATTTGTTTGGCTGGTTATCAGCTTGGTGTTCCTTGACTCGAGTACCAATGGAACCGGAATGTTTGGCCAATGTATACCTTGCCGCAAATACAGGGAATTTTGTCCATCCCAGGATGTATTTTGTATGGCTTATTACTAAGAGTGGTGCAGCCTTTGTAAGGCAGACCCTTCACCGATGACAGGCACCATGTGTTATAAGTACAATGTACCTTTAAAAAATAAGGAAAAGAGATCTTGCACGGAGAAACTTTATTTTACAGGCAGATTAAAGCATACATAGTAGTACACACTGCTATTCAACATACTCACTATTCTCATCCAAGCTCTTGTTCCTCTATATCAAGACATCGATGTTGGTTAAGACAGAAATCTGCTTCCAGTTTCTGAAGCCACGTCATCACGTTCACCCTCGTGCTTCATCCACTATCCGAAGAGATGGAAATCACTGGAGGCCTGGACGGACGGTCATGGGCTCAGCCCAGCTCGACAAGGTTTGCCTTTTTCAAAGTAATAATAATAATAATAATAATAATAATAATAATAATAATAATAATAATAATAATAATAATAATAATAATAATAATAATAATAATAATAATAATAATAATAATAATAATAATAATAATAATAATAATAATAATAATAATAATAATCGTATGGCCTCAGCTACCGTGTGCAGGCATTTCAATTTGACGCCATCTGGCTGTCTGCTCGTCAATTTCGACGTTCCGTTTTACTCTAGGCCCACTAGATGGCAGACCGAGTAAACCGAAACTCTTTTGGGCGTCTATGGCTGAGATTTAATGATTTTTTTCAGGTAAACACCAAATGTGTCACCAGAGATCTTTTACATGCCGACATCGTACGACATGGAGTGTCGAATGGACTTTTTTCTGCCCTTCAAAAATCCGACTACCTCTGCCGGGTTTGAACCCGCTCTCTTGGGATCCTCAGGCCGACACTCTACCACTGATCCACAGAGGTGAAATAAAGGGAATCGAGCTGTGTTAGTATGTCTTTCCGGGTGGGGTGGGGGGTGCCGTGAGGCTCCATCCCGCCTCACAGCCCGTGGTGACCTATCTGTTTGGACAAATGACCGACAAGCGAGTAAAAATGCAGGAACATAGCCTAGTACAAGAGTACAGAATAACTTGAGGTGCAAAGGCTAGTCTTCAGCCAGCTACTTCCACCTTCCGTAAAGGAGAAGTTATGACAAACCTCCCTAAACCCACCAGGCAATCCCATATCTCCTTTCGGCACTGGTTACCCTGTCGCGTTCATACCAAGTCATCCCTGGCGCTAGACAACTGCCGCTCGAGAGCCACTGTCACCCTCGGTTCATTGCCGCCTGCAAGGCTTTCAAGGCAGAAAATGAAGAAGATAATAAAATAAAACAAAGAAATTTTGACGCGCGGTCGAGAGAGAATAAATAAATGAAAAATAGTCTTACAAACGACCATGCGGATGGCCAGTAATGCGAAAGCTCTTCCCAAAGGAGCTACTTCGCATACCCCCTTCAGATTGGGATATTATTGCAGCCACCACTTGTAACATTAAGGACGGACCGCACAGAGAATGTGGTGCCGCACCATTGTTGTCACAGCGCTGCTGGTGGTGGTGAGTATTGTTTTAAGAGGACGTACAACTGGGCAATCTTCCTCCGATAACACTAATCAGAGGGGGGAGTAGAGGGGATCCGACAATTAGAAAATGAAGGTATTGGCCAAAGAAAGACAAAGTTCACTACGGGCATGAAAATGAAAGACTCCCTAGGCCTCATGACTCAATACTGTACCGTTGGGATCTAAATGAACAAGAGTTGATCAGCTGAGTTCGGGTAGGACAGATAGAAGTGAGAAGCCTGGCACAAACAATGCCAGGGTTCAGCTAAAGACCCCGTGGTCGCCAACCCATGCATACAAGTCTCTGGTAATACCCCAGTGTATGGGATCCTCACCAGGACTACTTGATACGAGAACTGGAAATAATTCAAAGGAAAGCAGCACGATTGGTTCTGGATGTTTTCCGACAAAGGAGTAGTGTTACGAAAATGTTACAAACTTTGGGCTGGGAAGACTTGGGAGTAAGGAGACGAGATGCTCGACTATGAGGTATGTTTCGAGCTGTCAGTGGAGAGTTCGCGTGGAATGATATAAGTAAAGGAATAAGCTTGAATGGTATCTTAAAAGTAGGAAAGAAATATGAAGATAAAGTTGGAATTCAAGGGGAAATTGGGGCAAACATTCGTTTATAGGAAGAGGAGTTAGGGATTGGAATAATTTACCAAGGGACAAGTTCAATATATTTCCAAATGATTTGCAATTATTGAAGAAAAGTCTAGGGAATGTGCCACCTGGACGACTACCCTAAATGCAGATCAGTGGCGATTGATTGATTGATTGATTGATTGATTGACAGGCAGGAGATATCATGGGTGTTATTCTACTGCACATACCCAGGAGATCGATCAGTTGATCGATTAATCAGTGGCTTATGCTGGGATCAAAATGTGGGCTACCAGTATATTTAGGTTACCCCTTTTCGATGGTAGGTTTACTTAACGTCAAGCCTTCAGCGTTTTGAGCTGCAGCCAACAGCTAACGGAGAAGCCTGTTGTGTTGTGAAATCTGCTTCACAAGCTACTGCTCTGGCCTCTGCTGCTGCCAATACTCAACCCTTGATCAGTGGAGATGGTAGTCGAAGGTTTAGTAAATTAAAGTCCGGCTTTGTGGCTAAGTGGTTAGAATGCTTGCCTTACGTCCGATAGCTTCGGATCAATTTTCAAAATCAACCCCTCATACTGTTAATTCCCCTGGCTTGGGGACTGGGTGTTTATGATGTCTTCGCCATTCATTTCATTCTCATTAGGACAGCACCAACCCTACAGAGCTGCCATGCACTATTATTATTATTATTATTATTATTATTATTATTATTATTATTATTATTATTATTATTACTTTATTATTAAATAAAAATGTTGAATTGTACAGCGGTCGTATCCATAGTTCACTGGTTTATTAGCTTCCTCGGGAGATCAGTGGTGGTGTCTGATTCATGATCACGGGTTCGATTCCAACCAACAAAAGAGAACCTGAAAAATTGCGTTTGATTTTAGCAGTTGTACCTATAAAAATAAAACTATATTGCTCCTATAACAGCAGCCCTGCAGTGTCTTCCTATAAGGATGTAGAAGGAAACGGGAGTGAAATATCAGCACTCTGTTATCTATATTATTCAGAAGTATGATATGAAGTATATACGATGAGTAACGCATGGTTGATAGTAGTGGTGATCTGACGGAACGAAGCCTAGCACACCTCCCCCCCCCCCCCCCCAACCACCCGGTTCCCGCTCCTATTCGATACACAGCAGCAAGCCGCTATGGGCGAGTAGTGGGGAGAGGGACGAGAGTTTGGGCTGCGATATCAGTCTCCGATGCTTAGCTCTCAGAAATACGTGCGACGTTATTTTATCACTGCTTTCAAGTTCTGAAAATGGAACGATGTGTCAGATGCTTACATTATAGTGAGCTTTAGACTTCTATCGTTCTCTGTTGAGGTTTGGGCTTGACCGATAGCCTTCGTAGCCTTCAGTATACGCCACTGAAAGTTACGTATGACGAGTCTCGAACCCTGAAGCACAGCTTACGATTTATACCTTACAAATGTCCTTTATGGGGCCAGGAGATTACATTAATGTTTATAGTCAATCACCTCTGACACTTGAAGCAGCAAAGATATCTGTTTTAAGAACTTAAGAAACTAATATCTTCGCTATCCTAATCAGATAGGGAAGCAACATTCGAGGTGTGGATCGAAAGATCCAGAACTAGAGGAGCCGAAGCCCACTCCCTCTTCTTCTTCTTCTTCTTCTTTTCTAGCCTATTTCAATCCACTGCTGGATATAGGCCTCTTCCAAATGCTTCCATCGTCTTTGGTCTTGAGCCACTTGGAACCAGCGTGCTCCAGCCAACACCTTTATGTCATCGAGCCATCTCTTCTGGGGTCTTCCAATGCCTCTCTTGTGTTCCCATGGTCTCCAGTGAACAATCATAGAGGTCCACCTGTTTTAGTCTTGTCGAACTACGTGTTCTACCCATTGCCATTTTAGTCTTGCTACTCTCTCTAGGATGTCTGTTACATTCGTTCTTCCCGCGATGTCCTCTGAACGGATCTTATCCCTAAGGCTGATCCCTAGCATCTGTCACTCCATGGCTCGTTGTGTTCGCTGAAGCTTGCGAGCACTTTCCTTCGTCAGAGCCATCGTTTCCAGACCGTAAGTAGTAACTGGCAGCATGCACGTATTATAAACCTTGGTCTTCAAGTTAATTGGAACATCCTTGCTGGTCAGGATGAATCTTAGTTTTCGGAATGCTATCCAACTCATACCTATTCTGCGAGGAACTTCTGCAAGTTAGTTGTCTTTCCCATACTACACGACTATAAAGAGAAAAAAAGACGCTTAACAAGAAAAGTCGGGAATAAGGCTGAAAACAGCCAAGCATTCCAACGTTTAAGACCAAAGAAACACCTAACAGGGCATCAGTCCCGATGACGCAGTGGATAAGCCATAACCTACTAGTCGGTGACTAAGGAAAATGAAATAAAAGTCGGAAAGGAAGGAAGATGAATTTAGAAAATTGAAAAGTTAGTCACCCAAAGACAAAATTGAAGAGGGGGAACGAGGATACACACTCGTGCGTCCTTACATATTACAAAGTCCCCATTAGGGGTGATACTTTTAAGTCCTAAGAGCTTAGAAAACCTACATTTTAAGTTTAATTCAAAGGAGAAACCTACAAAGATTAAAGTTGAAGTAAACGCAGGTCGATCTACATGCCAAGGGGGAACGCTGGAATCTTCCTTTCAGCTACACGTAGTTAATGTTCACATAGATGACAATTCTGCCTTTACCTATTGATGCCACCTTCTCACGCCAGCCCCCGCCTCAGCATCTCCCGAGAAAGACTTCGTCAGTTAAGTACAACACTAAAAGATTCAATGGGGATAGACATCTTAAAATTAGCTCAAAAACTCGCAGAATTTATAGAGGGAGGGAGCTGGCTGATAGTGCTAGAAAAATGATGTAATATCTTTTCTTATTAGTGGAATTTAATGTGATAATGCAGATTTTAATTGGTTGATAAGCCTTAGGACAGTGGTAATAACTAAACAGCTGAAAAGTAATCAGGTTACTAAACCTTCAAACATAAACATTCTCGATAATTAGTTACAGTTCATAACACAAGGTAGCACTTGAAAACTGCTGTTCTAGAACTCTAGTCCAAACACGTAGAACTTCTTGGATATAGAATAGTTCAAACACAGGGAAATGTGGTACACTTATGAAGGTAAGAGGAGAAATAAAAATTCGAGAAGCGAGATTGGAGTAGAGCAATCGATATGTGGGTGTGTGCAATGTGTCGCCTGGCGGCTGAGTGAATTCTTTGTAGGAAAGGGTAAAGCGTGTCACAAAATTTAACGAAAGTCTGTTCCAACGTATCATACCTCTTGTGACAGAGTACTGTATTTAAACACAAAGTAAAGGTAGGTCGTCGTCGTCATTGTCTTATTCATGCATGACAACATTAGAGCTAATCAGACTAAACAGGAGAGAGGGGAGAGAGAGAGAGAGAGAGAGAGAGAGAGAGAGAGAGAGAGAGAGAGAGAGAGAGAGATTGAGCAAAGTAAGAGAAAGATGGGGAGGGTCACAGCAGAGTAGCACATCACATCACATCACATCACATCACATCACATCACATCACATCACATCACATCACATCACATCACATCACATCACATCACATCACATCACATCACATCACATCACATCACATCACATCACATCACATCACATCACATCACATCACATCACATCACATCACATCACATCACATCACATCACATCACATCACATCACATCACATCACATCACATCACATCACATCACATCACATCACATCACATCACATCACATCACATCACATCACATCACATCACATCACATCACATCACATCACATCACATCACATCACATCACATCACATCACATCACATCACATCACATCACATCACATCACATCACATCACATCACATCACATCACATCACATCACATCACATCACATCACATCACATCACATCACATCACATCACATCACATCACATCACATCACATCACATCACACGGATAGAATACCAATAGCGCAGGGAAACTAACACTTAGGTTTTCAGAGTAGATTGAATCAGATATACATTTATTTAGTAAAGAAATTAAGCATATACATGTCCCCCACTTGAGGGTTAATAAAAGACGTATAACAAAACGTTGATAACATTCAAGAAAGTCCAAGAGATTAGAATGAAATCAACACCGACAAAGCGTCTCAGCAAAGGTTTTTGATGACTTTAAAACGGTCAGCGCCACTTCATAGACCAGTGAGTTGCCAAGTTGAAAAGCATGACAGAATGTAAGAAATTTCCTTGGTATTCTGCCCCTGGCTCCAACTAGTAGGCTAATAACTTCGATGTTTTTCAGGCCACAAGCTTTCTTCTTTCTTTCTTTCTTTTTTATATACAGAAAGAACCAAAAGTGTTCGGACACTGCACTATTCTTAGGCCGTTACTCGTAGAGTGACATTATACATATGTAAACTTTAAGACACAAAAATACAAAATATCGGGCACCTATACCTTAACGAAGCACTGACGAAAGTAGGAGAACAACAACATTGTATCAACAGGTAAATAAATAAAGGTTCCTTTCTCACACGTCAAAAGAATTCGGACACTGAGTGTTCCAGTAAAAGAGTCACACACTTTATCGTACAACACATTTATTTCAGTAATTTGCTGGATATCCTTTAGCTTTGACTAATACTCACAGTCTGCGTTGCATGGAATTCACGTAATATGCAGTTAATGTCTGAGGTATTAGTTGCCATTCAGCTAGCAAAGGCTCCATATATGCTCAATAGGATTAATATCTGGGGATTGGAGTGGAGTGTGTAGGTGTTTGGGAGTGCTATACTGTACAACAGCCACAGTTTGACAGTATGCGCGGTGTACTTGCAGTCATTACCTTGCACAAAGATCCAGTCGTCAGTCATCCCCATTCTTTCTGCCCTGGCTGGCAGTTCTTGTTTAAGGATGTTCAGGTACATTCCACCTTTAGTAATGTGCAGATTCCCCACATCAAGTGAACTCATACATTCCCACGTACATACAGAGCCACCTGCATGTTTGATAGGTGGATTGATGTTCTGAGGCTCCAGTTCAGCGGTCGTTTCCTTCATACCTTCAGCTTTCCATCTAATCCAAACACGTTGAATTTACTCTTATTAGTCCATATCCCCTTTTTTCTACAATTCGTCAGTCTTATCTTGATATTTCAAAGCAAATTCCAGTCGATTTTTCTGTTCGTTTCATTCACCCAGAACGACTTCCGACCGACTCGCCCATGGTACTCTTTACGATTACAAACACACCACACTGTACTCGCATAAACTGTGACGCCGGTGTTGAAATCTACGGAGCACTCATACGGAATTTTTTTCTTGGTAGATAGGCGGATAGCCGCCTCTGTGGTGTAGTGGTTAGCGTGATTAGCTGCCACCCCCGGAGGTCCGGGTTCGATTCCCGGCTCTGCCACGAAATTTGAAAAGTGGTACGAGGGCTGGAACGGGGTCCACTCAGCCTCGGGAGGTCAACTGAGTAGAGGTGGGTTCGATTCCCACCTCAGCCATCCTGGAAGTGGTTTTCCGTGGTTTCCCACTTCTCCTCCAGGCGAATGCCGGGATGGTACCTAACTTAAGGCCACGGCCGCTTCCTTCCCTCTTCCTTGCCTATCCCTTCCAATCTTCCCATCCCTCCACAAGGCCCCTGTTCAGCATAGCAGGTGAGGCCGCCTGGGCGAGGTACTGGTCATACTCCCCAGTTGTATCCCCGACCAAGAGTCTGAAGCTCCAGGACACTGCCCTTGAGGCGGTAGAGGTGGGATCCCTCGCTAAGTCCGAGGGAAAAACCGAACGTGGAGGGTAAACAGATGATGATGATGATGAGATAGGCGGATAACTCGCTTATCGTATAGTGTGAAGACTTGTGATCGTCCCGTTCTTGGCCTATTTTGAACGAATATATCTCTGCTGAATTCGTCTATACAAATCTTTCTTTATTTCGGAAGTAAACTAACTGATAATACATGTGACATGCCGATTTCCACTTCCTACCCATGGGAGTGGAAGTATTACCTTTTATATCGAAAATGTTGAAGTGTCCAAATACTTTTAATTCTCACTGTATGTTGTACCAGGAACGCTGGTCCAAGATGAAGTTCCCGCACTTCGAACTTGAATTACGCGCTGCCCGCCAACTCAACAGCTGGCTACAGCATGCATTCAAGGCCGCACTAGATAGACAGCAAGTTCGTATGCGACGTGGAGCTTGTGACGTCACCGCCTGCCTCCCCTTGTGACGGAAAGACTGCATCAGCCAGAGAGCATTCGAAATGTTCTACGCCTAATAACTTTCCTTAGGATAAGAATCAAATTATGAAAACAAAATAATCGTGTTGCCGAATTTATTGTCCCCATTTCCACAAAGTTCGGTGCAAATCCGACGAAAGCTAAAGAAGATATTCGATGAAATACAATTACTGCTATCTTCACGATTTGCTTATATAAAGAGGGCTAATTCCCAAGGCAGATTTGTGTGTCTATTACCACGGTCGAACCCAGTCGGTCGGCTCGTGGCAGTCGCGATGTCGCGTTGAGCGATAGTTTATGTTCTTCAATGTTGAAAGTTGGACTTATAAATTTTCTTCAGTTCTTGAGTGATAGAATATAACTTGTGTTTCGCCGACATTTACAAGTGATTAATTATTTACGATGAGTGTTTTAAGACTTGTGTTTATTTTCCAAGTGCTCATATTTCAAAGTGAATGAGACGTTCTGAACAGTGATAGAATTTTCAACAGTGGTTGTATTTCGGCAAGTGATTGAAACAAATGAGCGTTTTCCTTGATATAATGGTGCTTAGTATTTCTCAAGTGTCGAACATTGACAGGTGATTAAATATAACGTTAACTTAAACTCTGTCACCAGACTTGCATTTTTCCCGTGTGTAGATCATTCTCAAACACTTGGAAATATTTTCGTAGGTTATAGACTGTAGGCTATATTTGAACTTGTATTTATCAACCTTACGAGTGATCGAACCAAGGACTGTTAACGAACAGAGTCAGTTTCAATTTATTTTCAATTAGCACGTGTAAACATGAATAATTTCACAAGTACAACATTTTGTTTCCATCCGATCAAAGTGATTGCCTTTCAAACTGTGTAAACATTTGGGAATATTTATCAAGTGATTTATCAAGTGAGAAACTTTCACTTTATGCCAAGTGTCACATTCTTCGAACTTACTAGGACGATTTCATTGACATTCGACGATGTGAAGTTACATTATTATATGATTTTAAGTGGGTATTTATTTTGCGAGTTCGATTTTATTGGCATTCGACTCTGCTTACTTATTTTTCAAGTGCTAAGACTGAATTGCGTATTCGATTTTATTGACATTCGGCCGCATGGAATTCACTTCAAATGATTAGTGTTAGAATACGGGGTAGATTCCAGTAACATTCTACCGCGTGATAGTTATTGATTCGTTCTTTGAGTACACGATTTCTACTTGCTGTAATCCTTGTTTAAGATCATTACTATATCTCTTTCTCAACTGTGCAGAAGCCGCTTTCCAAATTAACACACCCAGGGCATAGGCGCGTGTATTCACGTTCATCCTATACGTGACCAATATCGAAGACCATTCCACTACTAGAACTTCTAGACCGTCTCGATCTTCTAGAAATTTCAGAACGTCTAGAATTTCCATCGAGGGAGGAATCATGGTTCCATGGTGCAGAGAGGAGACCCATGGTAGTACGAGAGTAGCAGCCGGACTTCAAGGAACATCGCCAGCCACAGGACAAGGAAATGACACTTCTCAGCATTTCTTCTGTACAGAGGTGATATGAAATTTGAACTTTTGTTAATAAAGTCAGTTTTCTTTGAATCAGACGTTATTTCAACAAACCTCTCCCCCTCTGTAGCACTCCATTTCTGTACCGTACACGCCCTGCGTTGAATCTTATGCTCTTATAGCCCAAGTGTCCGCCTCCGTAGCGTAACGTTAGTGTTATTAGCTGCCGTCCTCGGGAGCCCAGGTTCGATTCCCGGTACTGCCAGAAATTTATGAATGGCAGGAGGACTGGTATATGATTGAAATGGTACATGGAGCTCACCTCCATTGGGGGTGTGCCTGAAAAGAGCTGCACCACCTCGGGATGAGGACACGAATTTAGTCCGACTCGTTGGCTGAATGGTCAGCGTACTGGCCTTCGGATCAGAGGGTCCCGGGTTCGATTCCCGGCCGGGTCGGGGATTTTAACCTTCATTCGTTAATTCCAGTGGCCCGGGGACTGGGTGTTTGTGCTGTGCCCAACATCCCTACAACTCACACACCACACATAACACTATGCTCACCAAAATAACACGCAGTTACCTACAAATGGCAAATGCCGCCCACCCTCATCGGAGGGTCGGCCTTACAAGGGCTGCACTCAGCTAGAAATATCCACACGAAATTATTATTATCATAGCCCAAGTACAGCATTTACTGTTACAATATATATCTGCAGATCAGAAAATAAACTAGCAATCAACCAGGATAAGACTGATCAGTTTTGGAAAAAGGTGATATGGACTGGTGAGTAAATTAAACGTGTTTGGTTTAGTTGGAAAGCTGAAGGTATGGAGGAAAAAGACCGCTGAACTGGAGCCTCAGGAAATTATTTCACCTATCAAACATAGAGGTGGCTCTGTCCATGTGTGGACCTGCATGAGTTCACGCGGTGTGGCGAAGCTGCACATTACTGATGGTGTAATTTACCTGAACATCCTCAGAGAAGAACTGCCAGCGAGGGCAGAAAAATGGGGATGACTGGCGACTGAATCATTATGCAGGATAATGAACACAAAATTCTTACAGCTGTTATTATCACACCAATGAAACGACCAGCGTGAAATGTACCTACTGCCTAGATTAACAAGATAACGCTTTACAGGTGTAATGAGGGGGAGGTATGGGGCCGTGCTAATAATAATAATAATAATAATAATAATAATAATAATAATAATAATAATAATAATAATAATAATAATAATAATAAGGTATATTATAATGATAACTCAGATAGAAATTAAGAACAAAGTAGTGGAAGCAATAACTGAGAATACAAAGAATAAGGTTTGGAATCAAAGTCGGAATCAAATAAGAAGCCCAATAAGGAAGTGTTGAGCTTAGGAATACGGGTTAGTGTCGAAAGGAGGATTTCCAAGGCAAGAGAAAAGAGCACCGATAGCTTTGACACAAAATCTTTTCAAAAGAAAACAATACCAACATTTACAAATTTGCAAGCAATCTACTGATCTTTACAAATATTGTTGTTTCCCAACCATCGCACATACTTCATATCGAAAAGAGAAATACGAGAGGAGAAAATGGGAAAGGGGGAGGGGATACAGACAGATAGCTACCTGCGCAAAGTCAAATTAATTAGCTAACCTGGATAATAGCCAAAACAATCTTTACATAATTTTAAGCATCAAGCGGAAGAAAACGTTTCTGGAGGAAATATCCATAGAACACTTCAAAAATGAAGTTCGTTGGTTACACACGTAGAAAATATACACCTCAAGAATGAAAGAAAGTGAACAGAAAACTGCATCCGCTGACTGTATATCGGCAAGAGGGAATACATATTAGTAATGTCCACTAGGTTATCGGAAGTTTCAATTAACAGATATGGTTGTTCAAAGACAGTCTCACTTAACCGTAGATGGTGCAAAACGGGAAACCCAGTGTATGGATCAAAACCATAGTTCATGCTTACAGATGAAGAGGGCTCCGAAATAATGGAAACCAAACACACACACCTCAGAAAGCTTGAAAGGTTAAGCATTAGGCGTAGACCGGTGAAGTGGTCATTTGCCAGATTTTAAAACATAAATATAGATGTCAGTCATACCTCCCCTTAAAGTGTATGATACCGCAGCGGGAAGAAGAAAAATTATGTACACACCTCCGTAAAAGAAAATAAAACACTCGTCGTTCCACGCTCTACACAGGCTTGAAGTCCATCTCAGTTGGGTATGAACGAAGTCGCGATTATATACGATAGTGCAGAGGGGGAGAAAATAAGGGGAGGAAGGACTAGCACTTCCTAGAAGGTTTTAAATATTACGGGAGCATGTGCCAGTTGAAACAGCTGTCCAGCGTGACGTCATTAGGGTATTAGCTGACCTGCAGAGCGAGTAGCTGAGAAGATGAAGGTTGAGTGTTTGCGGCGTATTTCCATTTCTCGGAGATATCAGCGATGAGGCGAGTCCATTACACAGGGGAGAAGCTAAGCGCCGCGAAAATATTATACACCACTTGTACCCTTGACTTACCATTCCATCGTTGGTCGGCCACAGCTGCTACAGCAGAGCAATATTGAACTCTTAAATCTTGGGGTCGTTGCGGGAATGTTTCGGTCACGATCTTAACCAAACGATGGGGTTCAGAAGAGAGCCTAACTACTTGAAATGAGGAGCAAATATGTACTTACTAACTTTTATTAAATTCTTAATGGCACAAAAATTTTTTATTTATAAATCCTCGACAAAGAGAATTTTAATTATTAATTATAAAATGTTTCAAACGCAGTCACATTGCGTAGCGTTAATTCATTTCTTACAATATCGAAGAGTTGCTTCGGGGAAAGTAATAAATTAGTGGACAGCGAACCTGAAAAAATGAAAACAAAAACCTGAAAATTCGGGCACCTATTAATCCAAACGATAAATGAGAATTAATCCACACGATCCGTGGAAAATCTGACCTTCAGCAAGTAGGACGCCTGATTTACTCTTAATTAAGGTTATCCACCAGTCGAATACCCTTTCGGATACGGAACACCCGCCGAATGGACTCTTAATCGAACCAAACTGACTATCAGTTGCTTTGGATAGGTTGCGAAATGTTATTGGAAAGCATGGTGTTCACTACAAGTTAATAGCAGCATTCACAATTGAAAACAAAATTCCACCATGTATTTGTCATTTCATGACACCCCTACGTGATAAATTAAACCCGATGCTAAACGTGCATCACCCAAACAGCTGTTCAGAAGGAACCAACAACAACGCGATCCGCGAGGATCTTACGTTACGTCGTTCTGAAGGAACAAAACTACGAAATGCAGGAAACACTTATTCATTACACATTTAGAAGAAATGCCAAACACTGAAGTTAATTAAAAAATGGTAAATCACTTGAAAAATATTATTATAAAACCGACTTTCAGGTTACGCTTAATAAAATTACAAGTCCACATGGTTAAATAATACAAAATACAGAATTATTTCCTACTTAACAATGACTACCATCACAGATCCATCTACTTATTGTTTGTCCCAACACACTACCTACAAGTTATCAATTGATCGAACTCAACTACGTGTAAAAATGAAAGAACGACAAAGGTTGAAAATAAAATATATTACTGGCTGACGAATAAAATCCATATTCGTAACTCAAGTCTCACACTAATACGTTGAGTGTCAACATGCACACTGCCAAAGCAAAAATGGACATCATAACGACAAAACAATTATGTCCGTAAAATAAAATAAAATAAAATACTGAAGTTCTTTAAACTCAAACACGCATGGAGATCGGCAGTAAAATATTCAATCACCGTTAGCTCAGTACCCAATGTTGGACAACCCTCATTATGCACGCCGTCAGTGATTCTATAATCTTGAATAAACACCTTCCAGCTGTTGAGGGCTGGGCGCAAGTTTGGCCTAGTTATTACCGAGCTAACACACTTTCCATTTCGTATTTTACTGTAGACACTACCTTTGATCAGGTCACTTCGCAAAAACATCTAATCTAAGACTTGAGTATGTACAGCTGACATCCCAGACCTATCGTCGGGCCTACTCAACATCTGCACACCCTAACACTAACCTCTATGTACACGTACATTCCAAATTCTATCGTTGAGCGTGAACTAGGACGTCTCATCATCAGTATACTCCTAGGATAACATGTGACGTCTTAAATCTATTGTCGGGCGGAAACTGGGTCGTATACGCTTCCCCTAGCATATCAGACGAAACCGTAATTTCAAACAAACTCTTAAATATCTCGGCTGTAAATCTGGTCGAAACCAATAACACACAACGAAACAACTCTTGCCACAGAACGAACGCAAGTCGGAAAATGCAGTAAGTCTCTATCTTGATACAAAAAAATGTGAACTTGAAAATAAATATCGCGTGGCGAACAATCCACAATTCAAACACGATCTCAGCATGCGCAATGAAGTTTAGGAAAGTATAATATTGACTTCCAACACCCGTTTAACATTAAGTGGATGTCGTCAAAGAAAAACAATAAGCATCACCACCGCCAAATCCAAACTATAGTTTTAGCTTGAGGCCCTCACATCCCTACCGTCATTTTTCCAAATATTCTTATCCATGACTATCCAGTGAAACAAAACCCAATAAATCTACAGAGCCAAAATATCGCTTTAAAACGTCCAATATCTCATTCCACAAATGTTTCCGATTTAATGATAAATTACCGCCTTGTAATTTATGAACTTTAATTATTGGAAACTTGTCATACAGTCAAACAACACCAACCGTGTATTAAAAAATGCTCTTCTATCCTTGAGGTCATATTATTCTAATATTCATTACTGACTTTACGTAACTAGTCACTTGAAATTTTACTACCAAGAGTTACCATCTTCACCAAAATCGTTTTTCACTTGGGATCTTATTTGCAATTTACTGTGCTTCATACAATAATTATCTCGAACCGACCTTCTCCAGGTCCCAGCTTTCGGATTGTTAGCGGAATATACTACAGCCTGCCACATAAATCTCACATTTAATATACAGCCTGTCTCAAAAATCCTTCCTCAGCAAATATAGCCTGTCTCAAAAACTCTTCCTGGGCAAATATAGCCTATCTGAAAAATTCATTCTCCTCGCCTTCTCATGGCGGTATTAAGTAAAATCCAGGCTCCCTTTTGCCTTCAACATTTCTATCACTCTCATCTCCACATATATAAATTCTTCACTCTCAATCCATTTTTCTTATATTTCAAGACCTTTTCAAATCTCAATCCTCTCGTGCCAAGCAATCTTTATAAAAATGTACCTTTTATTTTTACTGTTACTACAACTTTCGGACCCCGAGAATACAACAACACCGTGATTTTCCATATTATCGACATACACGATGTAACAAAATTTTACTTCCCATGAATAAAACATAACTTTATCGGATTTCACTGGAAATTTTCTAAACGGCCGCAATCCTTGTAGAACATACTTGTTAAATCCACTTTTAACATAGGAAAATTTTATCCCGCGGTAGACATTATTATTATTATTATTATTATTATCTTTATTATTATTATTATTATTATTATTATTATTATCATTTCGACAAAACTTTTCTGAATTCAAACGATATTCGAAATTAAGACATTCGCCACGACTACTTTACCATTACCACCTTCCTAATTTTCCTCACTTCGGTCAATATTTCAAAGAACATTAACACAAAATTTAAACGTCGCATTTTATAGTTTCTTGATGTGAATTTCACAAAATATAAAGATTTTCACACGCTGACCGGAAATATAACATCTTTTCCTGATCATTACAAAATATCAACCCGACACACGCAATGAAGAATGTGTAGGGACAAACAATAATCTAACTACAACATTGATTAAAAGGTTACAGACCTATGATCTTAGCCGTCATCCTGGAGTTCTGGCTGCATTTAGCCAGCAAACCTCTCGTATGGCCTACCATAGCTAGGTTATACATCTTCTTATAAATATAACTTAAATTACACAACACTTTCGAACGCACTTTCAAACGTTTAGCAAGCGACGAACACTCTGCTCAAATGACCACATCTACTGCGTTCACGAGACCGCTGCCTCCTTCACCCTACTAACAGGTCCAGGTGTTCCAACAGATAAGAAACCAGACACTGTAGCTCTCATCCAGACTCTAACAAATATTATACGCACGCACTGAATACAAAGAGGAACTCAATTACTTATTCACCACATATCTAAATCTTCAAAGTTCCTATTAGTGGCAGCTCAAATTTTTTTTATCACCTTCCATTCTAACAGTAAATTTGAACCATAGCCACGAACATCACTATCACTATCACTATCAGCCATATTCAATCGTTTTTACGATGTGGCCTCTTTAAGTCCGAAGCAAGGTAGGTTTTCATGAGGTCTCTCCATCTGGGACGGTCTTGAGCGATGTTCTGCCAATTGATCCCAGTAATCTTCCGGATGTCTTTATCCCATCTGTCCGGTGGGCTTCCTCTTGGTCTGAGATGATCTTTCGGACACCACTCAAGCACAAGCTTTGTCCACCTACCATCAGTTCTCCGAGCAACATGGCCTGCCCACTGCCATTTTAGGGTAAATACTCTTTCTAAAATGTCACTGACCTTTGTGACTGACCTGATGTAATCTGCTCTCTTCCTGTCTTTCTTCGTCAAGCCTAGCATGAACCGTTCCATAGCTCTTTGGGTTGTTCTGAGTTTTTGCTTAACCAACTCGCTCAATGTCCAGGTTTCACAACCGTAAGTCAGTACGGGGAGAACACTCTGGTCAAAGACTATCTTCTTTAGGTGGGGTGGCATGTTGGATTTGAAGACTGAAGAATTTCTTCCGTAGGCTTGCCATCCTAGTTTGATACGTCGGAAGATTTCCGGTCTTAAGTCCCCTTTCATGTTTACAAGTTGCCCAAGATAGACAAATTCATTGACCTGTTGTAATGTGGTGTTTCCCACATGCAGCTTTCCTGCTGGGGCCCATTTGTTAAGCATTACTTTGGTTTTAGAAAGGTTCATGGATAGTCCCACTTTTTGACAGGCTGAGACAAGATCTTGTATTAGAGTTTGTAGTAAGTTATTTGGAGACCAAATTTTCACACTTTTCTGTTGACGAGTGACGTGGGCTCCGCTGCTCCAGAAACCAGACAGGCACTGAGAAATATACGGAGGGAGGTTTCTTTCATACTCTATGGGGTGACGCTACTCACACCATGGAGCTTGGTTGTGCAATATGCTACTTCCGCATCCAATAGACCGATTTTCCTGAAATTTGTTCCATAACTTTGTACACACTTACAATTTATTTAGGTGTTAATCTCACAATTTTCCCATACTTGCAACATGTGAAATAAATTATTTCTGCCCGGGCGTTTCGCGGGTTTTCTTCATTCATCGACCTTGGCACGTTTAAGTAGTCCGCGGATCTGACGCGGATTTGTCTCTAGGCTTAATTGCATTTATATTTACCCTGGGGGTTCTGTCTTCACGTAGGGTTTAAGAATAATTTAGACTCTTTATTTCTGGACTTACTGTGTTGCCAAAATCTCTTGTTACGAAGATTTCCTTGAATTTAAAAAATTGTTGAATATTCGATGTCCACCGAAGTGTCCCGGCGTTTCACGAGCTTGCGGCTCGGCTCGACAAGGTGAGCTCGTTCCCACGGGACAGCCAGACTCATGAAATGGCCGCTCTCAAACAAGTAACTTTTATTTGAAATAAATATTGAGAAATTAAAAAGATAATTTTCTCATCGTAGAATTATGGGTTCACACTCTAGAGAATATCATGATTGAAACAGTGTATAAATAACGAATCTAAGTAGATAAGACAAATACTAACCGACAGCAAGGAGGTAGCCTAAACATTAGTGTTGTAGTGTCCTCCTCCTGGTATCTCCGCAACCCGCTGACGCCTCGAAGCGCCTCGAAGCTACGAGTGTATCCAGCTGAGCACTGGCGTATGAGGTGTGACGTCAGCCAGCGAGTATATATAGGAGCGACAATTCCGCCGCATTAGGCAGTCAGCTGTATCCAGCGATCAGCTCTACGCCGTATGTCAGGCACGGAGCTATCCCCCTTGAAAATGTTGTCTGAACAGGTGGAATGAATTCTGATCGGGAGGTTTCACCTCAGGACTTCTACCGCCTCAAGATTCGCGCCTTCCTGACAACTTTCCTACTTCATCCTAGCATTCTGCTAAGCGAGAACTTATTAAGTTCAATCCAGAACTATAAACTATTGGTGGGCAAAAACTGTCCTTTGAGATACTCGAGCCTGACGTCATTATCTCGATGCATCTCGAGTCACGCTCCAATTATTGGACCTCAGCTAGGACGAATATGGTAGAAACAGAAATGATTAGCAAACATTGAACTCGAGCTGTTAGTATGGCTCAGTTGGCTAAATAGCATCGTTGGGTATTATCCTCCGCTACGTTGTGTGGTAGTTCGATCTTCTCTTCAAATATTTTTGTTTGTGTTTGTTTTGCAATCAGAGTTTCGGCTAGCAAACACACGCCTGTTCGTGCAGAAACAACCAAATCGCTAATGGAAGTAATTGTAACGTTACAGAACATACAAAATAACCAATATACCAGGTGGCTCCCGGACGCCGTACTTTCTACTTATAAATGTCCCGCATGCATAAGTGATATGTGGGGTGTCTACCACCCAATTTTAACAGGGGAACTACTGCCAGCGGTCAGGTTACGTCAGAATATGAAGAGATAAGAAACAGAGTCACACCCGCAGCATGTTACTCAGCGTTCCCGGTCGAATGCACCCCTTGCATTAGTAAACATCGTTTTCGACCGCATACTTCTAGGCTGGTGTATGGTACAGCCGCACTATATTTACTGTCTGCTTATCGACAATGGCTAGTGTGTTCAGCAGCGATGAATACACATACATTACTTTTAACTGGACTGCCAGGTCGGAATGCAACCGAAGCTCCAAACAGACATATGCCGTCTACACAAGTGTTTCACCGAACAGTACCGTGTTTGTTTCATACAAGCAACTCTTTTATCGCGTGGAATGTGTATAAATTAACACGTTATTAAATTTCCTCTTTTGCATCTTTGGCGTGTTACCAAAGAGTTGCGGCGATTAGGGGGTGGGGCGAGAAGGGAACGTCGCCCCCGCCCCTCGCCACTTTGTGGAGTAAACATTACATATTCACTTTAGCCACATGGAAATAAGAATATTTTTTTTGCTAATTGCTTTACGTCGCACCGACACAGATAGGACTTATGGCGACGATGGGATAGGAAAGGCCTAGGAGTTGGAAGGATGCGGCCGTGGCCTTAATTAAGGTACAGCACCAGCATTTCCGTGGTGTGAAAATGGGAAACCACGGAAAACCATCTTCAGGGCTGCCCACAGTGGGATTCGAACCCACGATCTCCCGGATACAAGCTCACAGCCAATTAGTTTTAAAAGAAACGTTATCTGTACAAGCCTTTGTGTCTTATCTGCTAGTTCTTTCCTTTATTTTCTTGAATTTTATTAACGTAATGTTTGGCGGAAATAAGCACCAAATGTCGTTCGTCGCGGCTAACCGATGTGTATAGCGCTACGGCAAGTAGTGGAGACTTTGCATGTGCTGTGGGGAAGGGTAGTAGGGGTTGTTTTTGCCAAGGTCGTGGACAATGAGTTATAATTCACCCGTATGACGCATTCATTCGGCAGTCTGGCAGCCTCTTCAGTGTCTGTTAGTTCCTTAGTGTGTATTAAAATACTAAATAACTTTTAATTGCATAATCATGCCGTACTTCTATTTAATTGTACCGGCTGAGCTAGCCGTGGAGTTAAGGCCGCGCAGCTGCGAGCTCGCATCTGGGAGATCGTGGGTTCGAATCCCACTGTGGGCAGCCCTGAAGATGGTTTTCCGTGGTTTCCCATTTTCACACCACGCAAATGCTGGTGCTGTACCTTAATTAAGGCCACGGCCGCATCCTTCCAACTCCTAGGGCTTTTCTATCCCATCGTCGCCATAAGTCCTATCTGTGTCGGTGCGACGTAAAGCAATTAGCAAAAAAAATAAAAATCCTATGTCCAGGTGGCTAAAGTAAATATGTAATGTTTACTCCACAAAGTGGCGAGGGGCGGGGGCGACGTTCCCTTCTCACCCCACCCCCTAATCGCCGCAACTCTTTGGTAACACGCCAAAGATGCAAAAGAGGAAATTTAATAACGTGTTAATTTATACACATTCCACGCGATAAAAGAGTTGCTTGTATGAAACAAACACGGTACTGTTCGGTGAAATACTTGTGTAGACGGCATATGTCTGTTTGGAGATTCGGTTGCATTCCGACCTGGCAGTCCAGTTAAAAGTAATGTATGTGTATTCATCGCTGCTGAACACACTAGCCATTGTCGATAAGCAGATAGTAAATATAGTGCGGCTGTACCATACACCAGCCTAGAAGTATGCGGTCGAAAACGATGTTTACTAATGCAAGGGGTGCATTCGACCGGGAACGCTGAGTAACATGCTGCGTGTGACTGTTTCTTATATCTTCATATTCTGACGTAACCTGCCCGCTGGCGGTCGTTCCCCTGTTAAAAGTAGGTGGTAGACACCACACACATCAATTTTGCATGCGGGACATTTATATAGTAGAAAGTACGGCGTCCGGGAGCCACCTGGTATAATAAAATCTCTTCCACTTGAACACATGCAATATACACCAATCATAATGTAAACAAACTTGATTACCTAGTGGCCACATCATCAGATCAGTTAGTTTTGTATCTGTATTGCACTGAAAATAGTACTCATAATAATGTTATTTGTTTTACGTCCGTCCTAAATGCTAGTTCTTGACAGACGCCGAGGTGTGGGAATTATGTCCCGCAAGAGTTCTTTAACGTCCTGGAAGCCAACGACATGGAATTGTTACCTTTAAAACAGTACACTGACAGAAAATATTGTGATCAAAGTGTACGTGTTTCTACAGAGGGTTATCGCATTACTGTGTTTTGTGTTGTACGTTTTGGTTATTACATATTACAGGCTTTGCTACTCTGGGTTTTGTGTAGTACGTTTTGGTTATTGAATATTGCAGGCTTTTTCTCTGTTGTGAAGATATTTCCACAGAAATAAGGTAGTTTGCGGTAATACAACCGAATAAATCATAATTTAATTACCGGTTCTACTCCATAACGAGCCACCGGAGACCAAGGATACCTTCTACCAATATACACAGAAGGTTTCCCTCAATAATTTCCGAAAGTTTGTCGACGGAGTTCCAGTTCATCCTGTGTATGTGCCTTCAGGTCGGATAATATTGTGGCTGGTCTTGAATGATCCTTTCCATGGAAACGATAAATTTGTTACCATTCGTTACCCTTTTCAGACACCTGCACACATACACCAGTATCTTCATGCCATTACCGGTATATTTTCCTTTCTGTTCAAATTATTACACAACTCGATGCGTCGTAAAAGAAATGGTTTCAATAAAATCTTAAAAATATGTCACACTCTTCATTACTATTTATTTCACATACCCAGTCTCCGGAGCATACGAATTAATCAATGAAGAATAAAATGTCTTACCTCGCCGAGAATTGAACCCGGAAGCCCATGGACCAAACGCCAGCACGCTAACCATTTCGCCGTGGAAGCGGACAGTGCATAAGTAAAATACAGGAAGTACAGGTAGTAAGTTGACTGCGAGTAGATTAAAAAGAAGTGGGCGTATCGTCATTACTTGTTATAATGATGTTATTTGTTTTTCGTCCCACTAACTACTTATTAAGATTTTCGGAGACGTCATTAGTTGATCAGCAGGCGTAGTATAGTCGAGGGATAATTTTTTTGCTATGGGCTTTACGTCGCACCGACACAGATAGGTCTTATGGCGACGATGGGATAGGAAAGGCCTAGGAGTTGTAAGGAAGCGGCTGTGGCCTTAATTAAGGTACAGCCCCAGCATTTGCCTGGTGTGAAAATGGGAAACCACGCAAAACCATTTTCAGGGCTGCCGATAGTGGGATTCGAACCTACTATCTCCCGGATGCAAGCTCACAGCCGCGCGCCTCTACGCGCACGGCCAACTCGCCCGGTTGTCGAGAGATAACATGCGCATGATGTCCCGATTCAAACTTCGAGATAGGATTACCGGTACGAGTCATGGACTGCATCACTTGCTCGAAATGCATCGAGAGCTCTCGATACGTTTCCCAGCACTGCCTCGAGACAAAGGTCTCATGCGCCTGACGTCACTATACGGCATCGAGATAGCATCATGAGGCACGTACTGCATCGCTTGCTCAGAGTGCATCGGGAACTTTGCATCACGCGACCCATCACTACTATAAACTTCAGATAGCCATCTGCTATCATAAACTTTCCATATTAGTGGCACTCTATCTCGTCAGAATAGGCCTTCTTGTACACGCACGCACATTAATGGTGTCCCGACATAAACAATCAACACTGCCCCACTCCAGTACTGAAAAGGAGGGGAGAGAGTAAAGGGATAGTGTTGAAGGCCACTCCAGTACCGAAAAGGAGGGGAAGGGAGTGAACAGGTAGTGCTGAATACACAGTGTGTGTATTCCGGCGTTATACTGTAACATTGTAATAAGATTGCTCCTATCCTAGCACAGGTGAATCGAGGCCGTATTATTGGCATGTGGGAGGCTCACATGGTCCCCCAAGCAATAGCACAAGCAGTCTTAAGACAGTTTGGAGATGGATAGAAATATAGCAAGAACGAGGTGAAGAAGGATTGGTAGACCCGATATAACGCAGCTACAAAATATTCCTAACTAGTATAAAATACTTTTCGGTTAAAAACCTCCTTTACCTCTTAATACTGTAATTAACAGAGTAGACTACTTTTTAATTTTTTATGCTAAATTGCTATTTGTTCGGGGCGTCGACCTATAGAGTTCTTTTGCCCCTACTTGCACAATATATGAACCTGCATGTAATTGGAATTGCGGAAGTGTTGAGTGTTGAATGTGAGAAACGTTAAGGACGACACGAACATGCATCCCCCAGGCCAGAGATATAATCATTTACAATTAAAACCCCCTGACCCGGCCGGGAATCGAACCCGGGGCGGCCGGACGCATTGCCCCGTACACGACGGGGCCGGACGAGTAGGTAATCTAATGCTGTACTTCAATACATCCGCCACTGTGCCCATTTCGATCACAACGAAGTCTTGTAGCGGGCTGTCTGCATGCAGTCCATGCAGCAATGCGTTAAGCGAGAAGGTGAGTCATTGTGCCTTCGACACTACCCCTTCACTCCCTTCCCCCATGTTTTGTTCTGGATTGGCCTTCAACACTAACCCTTCACTCTCTCCCCTTCTTTTCAGTACTGGAGTGGGGCAGTGTTGATTGTTTATGTAGGGACACCATTAATGTGCGTGCGTGTACATACGAGATCAAATTTATATATATGTGTAAATATTTCTTCACAACAGTCAACTTACTCATGATATTATTAGCGTGTTCACCTCTATAAAAAGCAAGTCTAAATTCCCTTTATTTTGTGTGTATTGTACCAAAGACTGCACGAAAATAAACTTCAAGTTGTGTTTTTGTATATTGTGCTTCTTGTATACAACAATCAGGTCCATAAGTAGCTCAGAAATTTGAGCCAAATGATTCAATGAGCGTTCAGGAACTGGCATTTAAGCTTGTAAATCCTAGAAAAGAAAGGGAAAACTCACCCATTAATTTAGGGAATATGCACATATTTGAAACATCTTTAGAAAGTGAATACAAAATATTCGAAGTCCTAGATAAATACGAAATCAAAATTTGAAATTAGGCAATTGTTCTTAGAACGCTTGTCCACATTGCTCTAACATCCCGAAGAATCTCAACACGCGAATTAGATTAGAAAATTTCACACAACTTTGAAAAGGATCTGTTATGCAAATAGAAATAGCAGGAACATCGCTTAAGGCAGATACGAGCGAAATTTGTCTAATTTATGTGCAGCTTCCTTGTCCATTTTAGCGAGAGAGGCCGAAAATATTAAATTCCTGTCCAGCATGGAGTTGGCCTACCCTGTTGGTACGAAAATGTAGGCGAACGACAGTCTTCTTCCTGTGGTGGATTTAAGGCAGTGTACGAATTTGAATACGAATGGCCCTGGTCATATAGTGAAACAGGGGAGGGCATAACCCAATCACACAGCTCAGATGGTTCTAGAAGGAGGAAGCTTTGCTCTACGGCAGTGTCGTAGCTCATACCTTGTCAACTCGCGCTAATCGAACCAAAGCGTTGTAAGCAGGCTCAGTTTTCAGCTTAGAGTAGTCTCCTCCTCTTGACTAGCCAGTCCCTCCCTCTGGTTACAGCGCCGCGCAATCCTTGAAGATTGGCACTCTTCTACAAGAGATCTACGATTTCATGAACATTATTGTCCCAGCAAGAGTTCCCAAGGCTACATACACAGGCATGCCGATTTTCTGCAATGTTTTGCTCGACATATGTTTGTGAGAAAATATTTTAATAATTAGAGCCCGGATTTTTATGCATTAATAGGTTAGAATGCAAAGTTTCTGAAGCGAGCAGCAAGTATAGTCTACCTTCACAACGATTAAGCTATGGGGTTTGCATAAACATTAGGGGTACCGTCCATCAGAACTTCTATAATTTATGTTACTCTCATTACAATATGGAAGAGCGGGTGGCTGAAAGTTCCTATTAACCGAATTTAGTTTGAAATCTAACCTATTACAGCATGAAAATCCGGGCGTTGTTCATAATGAACCTTAATAAGTTTAAAAGATGATCCTGCATGCAAGATGCAGTTTTGGAAGCTATATTACGCATCAAATCTGCACAAAACATTTATCCCAACATAAATAAACTGGTAGCATCCAGGAGGTGCAGAGTTTCTACTTCAAAGAAAATCGTGTTAAATTCAAAACTACCCAAAGTTTGGTTGAATTATGCGAGAAAGGAAAACACTTGTTTGCGTTACATTTCAAACGTCCAATTTCTTTTGAATTTGTGAGATAAAATCATTTCCGTTAATATATTTCTTTAAATATATTCTCTTGTTTAACATTCTACAACAAGTTTTTAATGATCTTGTGTGATAAACATTGTTCCAGGGATATCTGTGCTCAGCAGAGGTAAAGAAGCGTGTGGGGCGAATGGCTGGACCGTGCACAAATTACAAATTTGAGTACAAATTACCCTAATAAGATTTTACAAATTTTATTTCTTTTCTTTCTGATTGATTATAAAATAACAGCTTTTTAAACAATAAACAACAGACACTAACGAGCATATGTGCTGAATAAAATGATAGTAGGCATAGATATCAAGGATAATTTAATAAAAAACCACCTATTCAATACTTTCCACGTTGTGGTTATTATCTACATGATTTTATGTAGACTTATTTAGGTCAGGTACATGTTTCACCCATTATTTTGGGCATCTTCAGCCTGTATACAACCTTTAGGTCAAGGTTTGGGACCTTTTAAACCAATATAAACATACCAATATATACACTATATACAATATATACATTATATACAATATATACAAACATTAATGAACTCTTAAGATGGGTAACATAAGTTAATACAGTTAAGTATTAAGTAAAATGATAGTACAATACAACAGGAGCTCGGCAAGTCTGAATCAATCAAAGGGAGCTCGTAAGCTGTGAAACAGGTACCATCATGGGCGTATTACTTAAGATAGGTATAACAATCAGGGAAGAAATTCCCATCTCTCGTGTGATCTTCTACTGGAGCATATTAACTCTTTACCGATACAATTATTAGAGTACAAATTCGTATTCACAAAAAGGCAGAGGCAGTCTCTTGATACACTATTAATTGAAAAGTCAGCATCCAGTGATACATACCCTTCTTATTACCATTTTGGGGATATACATTTTACCTAGGAAAATATCACGAATTATTTAAAGTCAAGGTTACCCTCAACCGACAAGTACATGCAAAGGCATGTGACCCATACTACGTGGTCCCCAAAAACGAGAAAGGAAATGTTAAATAAGGGCCGGTTCAGAAAATGAATGGAGGTGGAATACAAGAAATTCGACAAATACCAGGAAGGAAAACCTAAGCGGGCTTAATGCCCAAAGAAAGAGGGGCTAATCACATCCTATAGGATGGCTTAAAGGGAAGTACATTTAAGGCCGAAAATGAATTTCAAAATTTAGGATTTAGGAAATTTTAGTCAACCGATTCGATTGGAAGGGGAGTATCCGAGGTAAACACTAGTGCTCCCTCACATTTGGTTAATTTCCTAGTAGGGAACACAGTTTTAAGACCGAAGACTGTGCAGAAGGCCCTACATTACTAGAAAACGAGAGCCCTAACTATTACATTGTACATGAGAAACCGGTGAAGTTTTCCCCGCACTTCATACGCCGGAACAACCACTTATTTAACTTCACTCTGCCATACCCTTTTAGTTTGGAACTCCTTCGGGGCGTGACCCCCGCCTCTTTAGCTCCCAGGGGAGCCGCTCTCAATCCCCTTTCAAGATGCACACAGTACTACACTAGCTAGAGAAGATGCGGAGCCCAAAAGTCGCTCCTCTTATAAAGGGAGAAACATCTAGATCTTTACAATCCAAGGATATGATTGAGTGGCCACAGGTTTAGAAACAGGTCCAAGGATGGTGGATAATTTAACTTAACAGCTTGTGATAGGCGTCTGGGATATTATTGAGTTCGTCAATGCTGGCGGTTCGGTGAACATCGTTAATCAAGTGACGTGTGACTAGTGTGCTCTAGTTAGTTGCGAGCGAAGTGTGCTAAATGGAGCTCGAACTTGGAGATGGTGGCACAAACCGGCCTCCTAATCTCGAAATGTATCTGGGGGTTGACCACGAAGAAGAAATCCCCGTAAATAACGAACAGGTAGCAGGGAAGTCAGGCCTCCAGTTAAACAACAAGAGGATCTCTCTAATCGTGAAGATAGCTTACCGACTCCGGACCTATATCCACTTAGACATAGGGGTCCTTATTTGATTAATATTGAATCTTTAAGTAATAACAATAAGGCAATTTGCATCCTATGGCCTTAGGTCGGATTTTTTATGACAACCAAATCAGTGGCATAAAAACCGTTAGTCGCAAAGGTGCTCGACGTATTAAAATTGCATTTAATTCCGGTCAACAAGCCAACAACGTTTTACAACATCCAATATTGTTAGACAAGGATCTCAAAACCTACATCCCATCCTCCAACATTTATCGCATAGGTATTATTTGTTGTGTGGATAAAAACTTATCTAATGAAGAAATAATGCAATGCATTGAATCTACTTACCAATTAAACAGGTACAGCGAATGAACAGAAGGATTAATGTAGGTGGTCAAATAGATTATGTGCCCACTGGTTCAGTCAAAATTAGATTCAGATCTCAAAACCTACCGGTTCAAGTATCTATCTTTAATGTGCTATTAAAGGTTGAAGTTTTTATTTATAATCCAATTATATGTAAAACCAGTCAACGATATGGACACACTGCTAAATTCTGTAGGGGCAGCAATCCTCGTAGCGGGCAATGTTCTCTATCGCGTACAACACGTGAATGTCAGCACACATTGTTTAAATATCTACACTGTAACCTCAATCATTCTGTAGGCTCAAGCGTTTGTAAAGTGCATAAGAAACAAGTTGCTATCAAAAAAATCATGTGCATACAAAACGTCTCTTTTGAAGAGGCACAGAATCAAGTACAACTGAAGGCGTATAATCCACTTTCAGTATCACAACAATTCCCACCATTGCCATCAGAACAAACTGTAGAACTTCCTAAAAAAGGAAATTTACGGATGTTATCTATCTTGATCCTAGAGTCACCCCTCCTCCTGCCTATGATAGGGAAGGTTACCTTCAAATACTTGGTACCACAGACAAGAAAATCGTTCTTCTCCTTTAACTAATACTAACAATGTACCGAGAAGTAGTCTGGGGATTCAGCCTACAGCGGCGTCACCAACAAATGAACCTGGGTGTAGTTTACAGAAGGAACATCAGCTTCCATTTAACCCGAGTATTCTGCTGTCCGCATTACGTGCAGAGTTTCTAATACTCATGGAACTATTAGGGGGAAACCCACAATGGAGTCACTTGCTTAAGAGTATAAATGATAAAGTAAATAGTCTAATCGCATATGGCAATTTCGATACTCCAGTGGAATTGCAAAAGCATACTACGTAAGAGGCACGAGTTAGCTAAACTTATCAATGACTATCATCCCCATATAATATTTATTGAAGAATCCTGGCTGAAGCCTGAGTACATTTTTATACTTGCGGGTTATAACGCGGAAAGAATGGATGGTGGTGGATACGGCGGCGTGCTTACGCTTATTGCCGATAGATTAACATATGAAAGGTTGGATGTTACATGTCACATCAAGGACACGTTTATAGTAGCGGTGAAAATCCAAGACTTGGTCATCGTGAACCTCTATTGTCCTCCTCGTATACAAGGTACTGCTATACAATGACACATTCCCTTCTATTAGTTTAATACTTATCCTGTTTTCATAATTGCTGGATACATTAATGCCCACTGCACTGCATGGGGATCTCATAACCTTTCCTCTAAGTGTAGAAAAATTCTCAAAGTAACTCAGGCACAACACCTGCTAATATTGAATGATGGATCTCCAACTCGACTAACGGTACCGGGGCAAGCTAAAAGCGATGTAGATCTTTCCATTTGTAGTCTCACCTCACCTTGGATCACCGTAGTTTTTGGCAAATAATTATAGATACGCACATTATTGATCACTCTCCCATATTTATATCCCTTGGTGAGAATATCCTCCATTCAACTTTTGATTCCTCTACAACTGACCAATGCAGGTCTGAAAGGTCACTACATGGCTTTGATTTAGAAATGTTTCGGTGCTATCTTCACTCCAAGTTCAAACTCAGTTCTTCACCTATAACTCAATATTCCTCGTTCCGTAAAGTAATCACCAAATATCTCGATATTTATCACCCTATGCCTTTGCTGGGAGGACCTAGTGTTTACAGTGCACTATGTCTTCTGGTATGGGCTAGAGCAATTTTGTTTTCTTCATTGATCAGTCTCTGTCTTATTCTTGGCTTTGACAATATGAAAGTGATGGAGGTATGAACGATGCTATTAATGGAATTCCTTGTGCAGCCTGTCCCTGCTATGAATGGTATGAAAATGTGTTTCATAGGGTTGGTCGATGCAGGCATTTCAGTGGGACTGATATGTAATAGCAACTTCTGGCTTAGTGAGGAAAGCAGCGGGAAACCACCTCACTCCTAATTTCCCTAGTACGCCTCTTCAGTGATGCCTAGGCCATCTATGACAGCTGATGGTAGAGCTGTTGGGGATCCAACCAGCCTTAGGGCTGAAGACTGAACATACATACGTACATTCATCATCCTATTCACCCAAAAATGTAACCACAATCCGGAAAAAATGTAATTCGATGGTGGTATAAACACTGCGAGGCAATAGTTAAACGGCGAAAATGCCTTTTTATGCAGCTTTGAAATAACTTCACATATCATAACTACATTCTCTATCAGAAATATACCGAAAAGATGAAACGGACTTTTAATCATAAACGAAAGGAATCCTAGAAAAATTTCATCTCTACTATTCACAGAAATACTAATCCGCAGCTCCTTTGTTCTGCTATCAGATCAATAGGTCACATTACACGCAGACACAACGCTGTTACAATCCATCCTGACAGGCTACAGACATTTTATAACGACCTCACTCGAGACTTTGTGATACCCAATATTGCACTGCCTTCGTCCGCACATAATGGCCGCTTTGAGATACTTACGCAACCCATTGACCTGCAAGAATTTCTTACTGCTGTCGACGGAGAGAACTCAACTTCCCCGGGTTCAGATTGTATCACCTACAAAATGATACACCATCTTCCACGTAAAGCACACACAATTTTAATTAGTTACTTCAATTCGGTTTTAACGTTAGCTAAAACTCCACCGGACTGGAATAAATTTCTATTGGTACCGTTAGAAAAACACAAAACTGAAAGTAATGTTTACACTCAGTATAGAGGAATAACCTTGGGATCTTCTATTCGGAAGGTTTTCTGCGAATAATTCTAAGTCCCCTACTATGGTGCGTGGAATATTATAATTGAGTGCCAAAATATAAATTTAACGTTATTAAGGGACGAAGTACGTTTGAGGCTATGAACATATTCTTGACGGACCTCATTTTAACTCGATTTCGAAAGCATGATACTATTGCCCTTTTTTAGATATTAAGCAGGCGTGTGATAATGTTAATATTCATATATTGCTCCAACTACACTGGGGCAACTATTATATTATCGATGCCTACACATTTAATCATCGTGGCAGCCTCATAACATTATATATTCTTCCAAGGGATTACCTTAATCTAGAAACACTTATAACTCGCGATGTCCGGATAATTTCATATGCCGATGATATACTAATATACGATACTGAAAGTACTGTACTTGCAGCCAGACAAAACATCTCCCTGGCACTAGAAAATGCAAATAATTGATTAACTGCACATTGATTCGAAGTTTCGCAGGGTAAGAGTGCTGCTAAGGTCTTCACCAATAAATGAAGTTATGATCAACCTCCAGTAAAATGCGGTACTTTAGTTATTCCAATCCGAACAAACTATAAATATCTAGGTCTGTATTTAGATAACAAGTTAAGTTAGAAATATAATTTTGAATCCCTAAAATCTCAAACAATTAACTTTTTAAATATTCTCAAAGCCATAGTAAGGAGGAAATGGGGAGCGGACCCAGTCATGACTCTGACAATCTATAATACTCCCATACGATCTAGATTAGATTATGGATGTTTCTTCTTTAACATGGAATCTGCTACCCTTGTACATAAATTGGATGTTATTTAATACAAAGCGCTACGACTTTGCATTGGTGCCTTGAAATCAACCGTCACTAATGCATTGCTGGTTGAAACTGAGGAAATGCCGTTGTTCATACGAGAAAGTTTCCAGCAAACAAGGTTTTAATACGAAAAATCTCACTGACCTCATATTTGTTCTTTCCTAAATTACGACTCCTATCGGAATATTTTCAGTAACACACTAATACCATATTAAAACCCCCCCCGACCTCTTAACAACCTTTGAAAACATCAGAGCTTATCACAATCACATAATTCAATGTCCATCCCTACCTATTTATTCCTTACCATACTGGTTATCTTTTTATAAACCACACCTTATCATATCACATTTTGGATCTAATTCCAATCAAGGCCAACACTATTCTCATATCTCCTCTCACATCCGTGTATGTCTATCTCTACACCAGGATGCATTAAGCATTTACGCAGATGGTTCTCGAAATGCTCAAGGCGTTGGGCCAGCCTAATATATACCCTCATCTCAAACTTCCTGTAAATTCACATTAACAAAACACGCTTTTATCTTTACAACTGAAGCATTCGCCATTAGACAGGCCTTACTATATGTAAAACGTAATGCTATATCCAAGGCCATCCTATTTTCCAATTCACAGAGTGTCCGCAAATGTATACAATTCACAGAAAGTCCAAGTTCGTGGTATGTCCTCAATATTAAAAAACTATTATATGAACTCGAACAAAACAATCAGAATACGTCACTAGTCTGGATTCCAGGCCATTCTAATATTTTTGGCTGATTTATTCACCAAAGGTGCTGCCTTGGGATACGGGTTAATTTTTAAATCGCTATTCCTGCTACAGACATCCAACCTCTCATCAAAAAAGCACTTTGTCAGGAATGGAGGGATGATTGCAAAGGATCAGCAACAACTATAGGTGGTTTCTGTTTCAATACCCGACCTTCCATCTGTCTAGTGCCATGGTTTTCTAATGGAACATATACACGTCGGCATGTCACCACTATCATTCGCCTCCGTTTTAAGCATGTACTCACACCCGCCTAAAAATTTAAATTTCATTGAAATAACTCACCGATATGAAGTTGTGGGAACGCTATCATGTGAAAAATGTACACCACAAAGAAACCGTCTATTCCAAAAATTACTTGACCAAACAGTTAAATTCCCCACATGTGTGTCTTGCTTGGTATACAAGCCCACACCGGAAACTGTAATGGCTGACTACTAAATCAATATCATATCTGTCTCTGTACGGCTCCATGGCTAAATGGTTAGCGTGCTGGCCTTTGGTCACCGGGGTCCCGGGTTCGATTCCCGGCAGGGTAGGGAATATTAACCATAATTGGTTAATTTCGCTGGCATAGGGGTTGGGTGTATGTGTCGTCTTCATCATCATTTCATCCTCATCACGACGCGCAGGTCACCTGCGGGACTCAAATCAAAAGACCTGCATCTGGCGAGCCGAACTTGTCCTCGGACACTCCCGGCACTAAAAGCCATACGCCATTTCATTTCATATCTGTCTCTGAATGAACCTACACGCCTGAAATTGCTCAAATGAGATGTGTCAAATGATTCCAATTTTCAAGATAAATTCTGGCGATAATTGTGAAACCTCCTTCCCTATGTATGGGTATAACATTGCCATAATCAGGAAATGGTGACTAAAGTTATCAAGCGAGTGTACATGTGGTGACTGGGTTAATTTCCGTGAGTAGTGTCCAATAACGCAAGAGAAGAAGAAGCCTGGGATATTAATGACAATTTTGGAAAAACCAAATATAACGTCAGCATAACGAAAGATTTACCAACTTAAGCACTGAAGCTTTGTCACAAATTAGTTTTAGGCTTTGCCCTTCAGAGTTCTTTCCACTAGATACGTTAGAGCCATCTAACGATCGACGGAAAAACTTTGACAACAGTTCAGAAGTTCTGAGTTGTTATCAGAGATGGCCATAGTAGAAAATGCGCACGAAACAAACAGGAAAAGAAGGTGTGCCCTTGCTACTAAAATAATTAACTGTAATGCTTGAAACAGGTATCAGAACATCCGACAAGCTCTCGTCACTGAGAGCTAAAACACTGAGTCCTGGAGTGGGAGTGAAGAGGACTCAGGAGAAGAAAGCAACCCGCAGCGCAAAGATGAAGGAACAATGGGCTAAGAAAAAGCTCACCAGAGTTAGAAACCCGTGGTCGAAGCGACCTCAACGAAACAAGAATAAAACAACGCCTAAAATCTGATGTTTTCAGTAAGAGAAGCAAATCCCAGCAACAACACCAAAGTATACAATAGATTAACTTGTACTTTCTTAGAATTTGACTTGAAAGCAGGGGGGAAACACTTATCATCAATCCTCCTACAAAGTGTATGAAGACTTTATTTAAAATTGTGTTAAATTCGTAAAGGAAATTCTATTTTTGATTCGGTGGGTTAAAATTTACGTTCGCAGTTTGATAGAATAATTTGCTTATGAATGTGTTAATATCGACAATTTGTTTTGATTTTCGGTGGAAAAATATAGTTAACGTTTTTTTACGAATAACCACCATGGTTTAAATGTGTAACACATTTAATTTCCGTTTATTTTTAGAAATCAATTAAGTTCACTTTGTGTTTAAATTGATGTTCATCATGAGAATGTTAAATGAAACAGTTTTCCCCGCGTTGCTTTTTGGCGTGAACACCTGCCTGGCCCTGCTGTTTCAGACACCCCGTCATATACTACCGCGCTCAGGGCTTATTTGCAGGTTATCTGCCCGGAGCCGTCCGATGAGCAGTTGAGCTGCAAAGATATGTCGTAGCTGATATTATGTAGTGCACGTTCGCTTATAAATATGGTGATGAGTCACAGAGAGGCGAGGATTTCCATGCGACTTACACGTGCTGCAGGTCTGTACTAAACAACTGCGACTCCCTACCCGCTCGCTGGCACAGAATGTACTGACTTCGCCTTCTAACCCCGTTTCCTTTAGTTGAGGCTGCGTGGTGCAGAGGAACGATATTATAACTTGCTGACGAGGATCACGGGAGAAGTTGTCGCCAAATAGCGACAATGGCAGAAGTGTCCCAATAAATATCCTCATATGGACTATGTTCCCATCACCAGTTTCGATTTTCGATTAATCTTTGGACAGGGATGCTGGGAGGCATTGTCATAGGTCCTGTGCTGTTACTGTGGTGTCCTACCGATAGTGCATATTCCTCTCTACACCTGTTAGCATTTGTAGTTTCACTATGATTGAGCATCCCTGTTTCCCCCCGAGGGTAGGAGCGCAATGATACATCCACTGCATTCCCTGCATGTCTTAAGAGGCGGCTAAAAGTGGGATGCCGAGAGCGTCTTAGCTTGGGGAACATGGGTTGACAACCAAGGGGCCCCTAGCTGATCCTGGCATTGTTTCCACTTACTCGCGCCAGTCAAAACCAGGTGGTACTGAGCCGGGTCTAAGAGAATTTTCCCCGAAGTGCTGAGCATGTATTATTGCTAATAGTGGACATTTCGAACACTCACAGTAACAATGGTCATTTTCAGGAAATATGTGTATGAAAGTGATTGCAGTCTCCATACACTTGGTAGAAGGACTGATGTTAGAAAGTGTTTTTCCCCCTGCCTTCAAGGCAAATTCTAAGAAAGTACAAGTTAATTTATTGTGTACTTTGGTGTTGTTGCTGGGATTAGCTTCTCTTACCGAAAACGTCTAATTTTAGGCATTGTTTTATTCTCGTTCCGTTGAGGCCCCTTCGACCACGTGGTCCCTAACTCGGGTGAGCTTTCTTCTTAGCCCAGTGTTCCTTCATCTTTGCGCTGTGGGTTGCTTTCCTCTCCTGAGTCCACTTCAGTCCCACTCCAGGACGCAGTATTTTAGCTGTCAGTGGCTGCAGCTTGTCGGATGTTCTGATCAGCACTCTAAATTTATCCCTGTTGAATATATCATTGGAATCAATTTTTTAAACTTCTAGGTCTTTCAGAACCAAAGGAAACACAAGCGTGAACGGATAAATTAACAAATATTAGTCCCATGCTAAATATTATTAAACTTACCAGCCTCATTCAGCCGAGATACTGTGCAGTATAAATTGGTTTAAGTATAAAGTATAAATATATTGAAAACTTACCAAATATTTACTTAATAGTCTGTTACAGAATATGGGGTTTCCCGTACTTTAACGTTTAAGAGTTACTATTTCAATACATTTTCAGAGAAAGGGGAAAATTATTTAATTTTTACTTGAAAATATTATTGAATTAGGTGACTGCAACAGATTATTTGACAACTTGATTTTTCATCAGTTATTTTATTAAATAAGCATTATTACAGACAATTAAAGCTAAAATGTTTAATCATTAAAATTGGCAAGTTCTTGCAAGCAGGTGGACTCCCCAAAATCTTCCCGCGGAAGATGGTATGACGCATTGAACATGGCTACAGAGAGCAGTGACTGACACTGCTCCGATTTAATTAATTTTACAGGTGAACCAAGAAACTGTTTAGATCCATAGGTTTATCCATTATGATTCTAAGATTCAATAAGAAAGCATCGCTCAGAGGAGGCTAGAACTCTTCGACCTGCATTAATAAGGAGTTAGACCTTGATATCAACCTTAGTTCACGTAAACACCAATCATCAGCAATCAGTCAGTCATACAACGTGTTCATTATGTTGTTGTTAATGTTTAATGTTATTATCTTTACGTTTCACCAACTTCTGTTACGGTTTTCGGAGACGCCGAAGTGCCGGAATTTAGTTCCGTAGGAGTTCTTTTACGCGCCAGTAAATCTACCGACACGAGGCTGTCGTATTTGAACACCCTCAAAAACCATAGTACTAAGCTAGGATTGAACCTAAGTGAGGAATATCACTTCGGTAACTTAGTGTAACAGTTTATCAGCTGTTTAACGATCACAGCACTACTGTCAAATTTGACCCTTTGTGGGGACAGCGATCGTACACTGATGGTTCATTCTGCCCCAGTCTTCATAAAGTATTGTTTACATCACGTGTTGCAGGCAGAGTTCAGGGCACGTCGTAACTTTTGGTGAGAACTAGCGCAGGTAATGTGAGGACAAGTTTGATGAGTTCATCTACGCTGCATGCTGATAAATAAGGACAGAGAGGTTCATTTTATTTTACAAACCATTTACTGCTGGACATGTCTCTCTGTTAATGCTTGCAGATAGTAAAATCTCCCCCGCTCACATGTTATCAAACCAAGCAATTTAGCTGACGTGGCACTGTTACGTAGTTAAACTTACCGTTTTATACACACTCTGCTAAGTGTTATTGTACTCTACTGTGCGCCATTGACTCGCTCCA
The DNA here is from genome assembly GCF_040414725.1 of Anabrus simplex. Taxonomy (NCBI): domain Eukaryota; kingdom Metazoa; phylum Arthropoda; class Insecta; order Orthoptera; family Tettigoniidae; genus Anabrus; species Anabrus simplex. The sequence continues at coordinate 106,362,737 of NC_090269.1, read as the reverse complement.
TGTTCATCTAGGTATATCTCGAGGTTATGGATGAATTAGGGAACAGTAAAGATTGCAATAGTTCGCTTCTTTGATGTACAGAAGGTCGTTCGGGATCTCTGGGGATGATGTTCAAAGACTAATTAGCGTATGAAAAGCCATGTCTGCACAAACCATCATGCTCAATTGGAAAGCCAGCATTTCTAGCTACAGTCTGACAACGTAATTTCCATTGCAGCAGACTTTTTAGCAGAGCTAGCGTGTCTATCTTATCCACTCCTCCTGACAGGCTTTTCAGAGTCCATTGATAGTGCGTGGACGTCTATTACCTAAGACCATATTTAGAAGTTCATGGGTGACCCATCATGTGCCTTCACAGGAATGTCAGTAAAAGGAATTGCACTGATGTCCGACTCATTGGCTGAATGGTCAGCGTACTGGCCTTCGGTACAGAGGACCCCGAGTTCGATTTCCGGTCGGTCGGGGACTTAAATCTTCATTGGTTAATTCAAATTGCTCGGGGGCTGGATGTTTGTGCTGTCCCCAACATCCCTGCAACTCACACACCACACATAACACTATCCTCCACCACAATAAAACGCAGTTACCTACACATGGCAGATGCCGCCCATCCTCATCGGAGGATCTGCCTTACAAGGGCTGCACTCTGCTAGAAATAGCCACACGAAATTAATTGCACGGATTCCAGTTTCCATTCCCATTCTCTCTAAGAACAGACAAGTCGAACGAGAGGTGTGGCTGGATGCTTTATCTTGTTGTACCCACACCTGATTTTTCGCCCTCCCATACAGTGCTGGGATATCTGTATTGTAATTGGGTGTTAAAACTTCTTGATGATAGTATGTAGACTTCACCTTCACATTATTAGCGACACTGCTATTGTAGCAGTATCCAACGATGATCATGATACCCCTTGGAAAACTTTCCTGGCATTCTTTATACAATGTTTGATAATTTGTTTTGTCTCTAGGGCGGTAGCAAATCGAGCGGGGTTTGTTACAGTCACTAAGTTACACATATGCTTTGTATAATGTCACCACGTTTTCCCATGTCCTGCTAGATAGCCCTCATACAGCTTTCTTGCGTTGGTGCGATGTTCGGAAATGTGACTAGGAAACAACTTATGTCACTTTTCTAATTGCAGGTCCTTGTTGATTATGGTGCTAGCTGTTGAAGTAGGCATCCTCAACTTACGTGCGTTAGTCCTTTGGGGGGGGGGGGGTGGGGAGGGTTACCACCTGAGACAAGGGCCTTCACTTTCTTCACCACTTCTGGTGTACGGCCGGTGGCTGATCGTGGATTTGCCTGTTTTCCCATCTGGAATTAAGCCTTTTCCTTTTTTTATTCAATGCAGCACTGACGCTTTTCTTTCTCTACACACTCGTTCTCAGTACTGACGTAAATCGTCACTCCCCGTTTAGACGTGCTCATGTTGAAAACGGTGCCGCCAGTGGCCGTCAAACTAGTCACCAGAGATCCCGAATGACCTTCTGTAGTGGTTCGTGCGATTAGCTGCCACCCCCGGAGGCCCGGGTCCGATTCACGGCTTTGTCACGAAATTTCAAAAGTGGTACGAGGACAGGAACGAGGTCCATCCTCGAAGTTATTTTCTGCGGTTTCACACTTCTCCAGGTTAATGCCGGGATGGTACCTAACTTTTTTTACAACTTGTTTTACGTCGCATCGACACAGATAGGTCTAATGGCGACGATGGGATAGGAAAGGCCTAGGAGTGGGAAGGAACCGGCCGTGGCCTTAAATGTTTTTTGCTAGGGGCTTTACGTCGCACCGACACAGATAGGTCTTATGGCGACGATGGGATAGGAAAGGCTTAGGAGTTGGAAGGAAGCGGCCGTGGCCTTAATTAAGGTACAGCCCCAGCATTTGCCTGGTGTGAAAATGGGAAACCACGGAAAACCATTTTCAGGGCTGCCGATAGTGGGATTCGAACCTACTATCTCCCGGATGCAAGCTCACAGCCGCGCGCCTCTACGCGCACGGCCAACTCGCCCAGCGTGGCCTTAATTAAGGTACAGCCCAAGCATTTGCCTGGTGTGAAAAAGCGAAACTATGGAAAACCATATTCAGGGCTGTCGACAGAGGGGTTCGAACCCACTATCTCACAGATGCAAGCTCACAGCTGCGTGCCTCTAACCGCACGGCCAACTCGCCCAGTAGTACCTAACTTAAGGCCACGGCCACTTCCTTTCCTCTTCCCTGTCCATCCCTTCTAATCTTCCCATCCCCCACGAGGCCCCCGGGTTCGATTCCCGGCTCTGTCACGAAATTTCAAAAGTGGTACGAGGACAGGAACGAGAAGATGAGGCTGCCTGTGTGAGGTACTGCTCCTCCTTCCCAGTTGTATTCCAAACCCAAAGTCTCGCGCTCCAGGACACTGCCCTTGAGGCGGTAGAGGTGGGATCCCTTCCTGAACCCGATAGAAAACGGATAAATAAATAAATAAATAAATAAATAAATAAATAAATAAATAAATAAATAAATAAATAAATAAATAAATAAATAAAGTATTGAAGAACTCATTTATTATAACTCACTTAAATAAGAATATTTTCAACCACATACTCGCACATATTTCCAAATTGGTATTCACGGCAGTGACGATATGATCACAGTTTAAGCTACAACAGATTAAAAAAATGAAATAGTGTTTCACACATCGACACTTCATAATAGTACAGTCATGATTTTCAAAGAAATGTACTGGGACTAACTGCTTGTTTTTTAACTTTAAAAAGCCTAACCTAAACTGAATGAGCAAAATTTAGCAGGTATTTTACCGCCACCGAAGTTTTACAGTTTCACTCACTAACTGAGCATAGGTAGAGCAACGAAAAACGAGGGAATATGTTCCTCACGACGTACACCACTCTTATATTCACGAAGAGTGCCACAGAACTTGCGAAAACTTCACCTATAGTCCAAGAGGACCGCGTAAAAAATTCACAATATACTACGATTACAGGCAAATCCACTCGTACAGAGCATCGAAATACACATTTATTAGAATGAATATTGAATTTTCACGACCGCATTGTAATCGAAATGGACTTTCAACCTATTAGGTCGTGTTGCGTACATTTAGTACGTGTTGAAGAGATGTTAAGTACAGAAGGAAAATGGCCAACCGGGCACCAGTGGGATCCGAACCCACAACCGACGCGAAAGGGCAACTTAGAACTCTGGAGCTGAAGGAAAGAAAGATCCTGAGAAAAATCATGTGCCATATTAAAGAAGAAGGTAAGTACAGAAACAGGCACAACAACGAACTGTACCAACAATTGTGGAGCATTACATTATCTATGAGGAAGAGGAGATTGAACTTCTATGGTCATGTCATGACAATGAACAATCAGAGGCTCACCTCCAGAAGCTTCCACACCATCTTTACAGGGAAAGCGACTAATGCCAAGTGGGAAAGACTTGTCAGGAAAGACCATCAAGAATTGGACATTGCTCCCAGTGACATCTATGACAGGAATAGGTACAGAACGTTGATATAACATCAAACTCTTTCCAGTCACCAACAGAAAAAACAGTGCTTCCGGGGGGAGGTGTGAAATGGACTCAGCCGCAAAGAGACATTCACAGTGCAAGAATGAAGGAGTTCTGGTCAGAGAAGAAAGCTACTAGAGATAAGAGCCACGTGGTCCCTAGCAGGCCCAAATGGAACTAAAATAATAATAATAATAATAATAATAATAATAATAATAATAATAATAATAATAATAATAATAATAATAACACCTACTAACCGAGCTCCATATTTACACTATTTACCCATGGGCTTAGAGAATTGCTTCGAAGTTATATTAGTCCATTACACTTACATCACCCGTAGATATCCTCATAACCATTTGAAGATATCTTTAACTTTTATTTACAGTCCCGTTTATGTGACAACCCCAACGAAGATCTTCCCTTATATTAAGACCTTGGTACTTGCAGTGATCCTCATGAGTAGAGCCCGGAATTTTATGCATTAATAGGTTAGAATGCAAACTTACTGAAGCGAGAATCAAGTATAGTCTACCTTCACAACGGTTATGCTATGGGGTTTGCATAAACATTAGGGTACGGCCTATCAGAACCCCTATAATTTATGTTACTCTTTTTACATTATGGAAGAGCGGGTGGCCAACATTTCCTACTAACCGAATTAGTTTGCAATCTAACCTATTACCGCATGAAAATCCGGGCTTTACTCATGAGATACTTTCACCGCATCAATACGGTAATTAAAACTGAGACGACTTTCCCTGCTGGTGGAATTCACAATCTGACCTTTTACCCCATTTACCATCATACCATCATCTGCTGTCCATCTAAAAACTTGGTCGAGGCTCTCTTACTGTCGCTCACAATCCAGTAATGTGTGATTACTATATACAGCATAACTTCATCCGCAGGGAGCCTTATCTCTCATTACAGTTCTTTACTAATGTAACTTATACGCATAGGGAAACATAAATGTCCAATAATACTGCCTTGAGGAATTATTGCAGCATCAGACAATGCTTCAACTACTCTAATTCTCTGAGTTCTATATTCTAGAAATGTAGCCGGGCCGATGACCTTCGATGTTAGGCCCCTTAAAACAACAAGCATCAAGAAATGTTTTTTTTGCTAGGGGCTTTACGTCGCACCGACACAGATAGGTCTTATGGCGACGATGGGATAGGAAAGGCCTAGGAGTTGGAAGGAAGCGGGCGTGGCCTTAATTAAGGTACATCCCCAGCATTTGCCTGGTGTGAAAATGGGAAACCACGGAAAACCATCTTCAGGGCTGCCGATAGTGGGATTCGAACCTACTATCTCCCGGATGCAAGCTCACAGCCGCGCGCCTCTACGCGCATGGCCAACTCGCCCGGTATCAAGAAATGTAGCCACTCATTCACTCACTCTTTTGTCTAATCCAAATGCTATCTTTTTTTGTCAGTAGTCTCCCATGATATATTTTATCAAAAGCCTTCAATAGGTAAATAACAATGCAGTCCATTTGACCTCCTGAATCTAAAATATCCGCTATACCTTGCTGGAAGCCTACACGTTTATCCACAGTGGAATAACATTTCCTAAAACCAAACCGTCTTGTATTAAGCCAGTTAATGATTTCGAATATAATTAGAAAGAAACTCCTTTTCACAGCTTACATGTAACGCATGTCAACCTGAATGGCTTTTTTATTGTCCACTTTATGTTTGTGATAAGAAACGCTAAGCTGGAATCATGGTTTAAACAACTCTAGCTCCCCAGAAAGTGAATCTTGCTTACTGTTGTGCTGTTCCTTCGAGCTTCTGTGTGCTCATCAATAAACTTAGTGGGGCCATATTAGAAATGATAATATACTTGATTATCTCTAATGGTACCTCGATATTCAAATTCACAGTGAGAAGACAAAATTTAAGACACATTCTGCTGTGTTTATTTCTTCTTCTTGTAACTCTGTAATTCTCAGTATAATTTAACGAGAGACAAGGAAATTAAAAATACTCCAGTGTAAACTTCGGAATTCATATTTTTCATTAACATACCAAATGAAACATCATGTTAAAAAATTTTTAAACCATGAAAGAAAGACACCTCGCGAATGGACATACGGAATTCTGGGCGACTGGGGTATCTGTAAATAGGCTACACTCGGGTGTTAACAGGTGCAAGACCAGTCTGTGTGGATTCTGTTTTGTGTAGCTGTGATGAGGTACATTCTACAGCTCATCTGCTAGAATGTCATCTCTGTCCTGCCACATGCTAATTTTGCTAATTTTTGGTGCACCATGATCTTTATTATTGTTATTATATTATTTGCTTTACGTTGCACCGACACAGATAGGTCTTATGGTGACGTTGGCACAGGAAAGACCCAGGAATGGGAAGAAAGCAGCCTTGGCCTTAATTAAAGTACAGCCCTGGTGTGAAAATGGGAAGCCAAGGAAAACCATTTTCAGCTCTACCTTCGGTACACAGTTTATTTTTCCTCTGTGTGTTACATTTTTGTTCATATTCAACTCTGTTTCTGATAAATAAATAAATAAATAAATAAATAAATAAATAAATAAATAAATAAATAAATAAATAAATAAATAAATCTTATTCTATATAAATAAAATCGTAACGACCGTGTGTATGTACACTCATGCTCAGAAATTAAGGATAATGCTGATACATGGTGAAACAACGCTGTGGTGGGCGGTTTGCGGTTTTAAATCACCTCGGGGTATGACCACGTGGTGCATTTGACACGCGGTCGTCGCACGGTGGCGCTGGCTGCAGTCCAAATACGCAGAGGTGTATTGGTGCATGTCAGAGTACGGTGCAGCGAGTAAGTGTGCAGATGTTTTCAGACGTGCTAATGGTGACTGTGTGGTGCAAATGGCTCAACAAACGCATATTGATGACGTTATGAGGGGTAGAATAATAGGGCGACTGGAGGCTGGTCAAACACAGCAGGTAGTAGCACGGGCCCTCCGTGTTCCACAAAGTGTGATCTCGATTCCAGCAGACAGGAAACGTGTCCATGCGCTACAGTACGGGACGTCCGCAGTGTACAACACCACAAGAAGACCGATATCTCACCGTCAGTGCCCACAGACGGTCACGGAGTACTGCAGGTAGCCTTGCTCGCGACCTTGCCACAGCCACTGGAACAGTTGTCTCCAGACACACAGTCTACAGACGACTGAACAGACATGGTTTATTCGCTCGGAGACCTGCAAGGTGCATTCCACTGACCCCTGTTCACAGGAGAGCCCGTAAAGCCTGGTGTCAAGAACACAGTACAGAGTCATTGGAACAGTGGTCCCAGGTTATGTTCACGGACGAGTCCAGGTATAGTCTGAACAGTGATTCTCACCGGGTTCTCATCTGGCGTGAAACGGGAACCAGATACCAACGCCGTATTGTCCTTGAAAGGGACCTGTATGGAGGTAGTGGTTTGATGGTGTGGGGTGGGATTATGATTGGTGCATGTCTTTGACAGAGGAACTGTAACAGATCAGGTGTATCGGGACGTCATTTTGTACCAGTATGTCCTCCTTTTCAGGGGTGCAGTGGATCCCACCTTCCTCCTGATGGGTGATAACGCACGGCCCCACCAAGCTGCCATGGTGGAGGAGTACCGTGAAACAGAAGATATCCGGCGAATGGAGTGACCTGCCTGTTCTCCAGACCTAAACCACATCTAGCACGTCTGGGATGCTCTCGGTCGACGTATCGCTGCAAGTCTTCAAACCCCTAGGACACTTCAGGAGCTGCGACAGACACTGGTGCAAGAATGGGAGGCTATACCCCAGCAGCTGCTCGACCACCTGATCCAGAGTATGCCAACCCGTTGTGCGGCCTGTGTACGTGTGCATGGTGATCATATCCCATACTGATGTCGGGGTACATGCGCAGGAAATAGTGGCGTTTTGTAGCACGTGTTTTGGGACGGTTTTCTCAACTTATTACCAATATCGTGGACTTACAGATATGTTTCGTTTGTGTTCACTATGTGCCTATGATATTAGCGCCAGTTTTGTGTAGTGCCACCTTGTGTGGCACCACAATATGCAATTATCATTAATTTATGAGCATGAGTGTATATTGACTACTCTGGCGAATCTTTCGTACAGCTATCCGTTTAAGGGGTAGTAATGACCAACCGCATGTTTTTAGCTTTATTTTCCTTAAAGTTCCTCCAAAATGAAGATTGCGGTACAATCTGCCAGACGAGCTAGAACATTGAAATTTGGTAAAATTATATGTTTTAGCACGTAACGGACGGAAAACTTCCAAGATCTTAAAATTTTTCATTTTATCCCCGAAGAATATCGAAATATGGGGGCAATTTTAATGACGGTGCAGACCTTCATTTCGAGGTATTTCGTGGCTAAACGGTAAGTTGTATCACAAAGCGGATGGCACAATCTCAGCTCAATTTGGAGGGATCTACAACTATGGTCCTATGACGTTTTGACGTATCTCTATCCTTTATATGTTAGATTTGATCTCTATTTCTCAATTGTAAGTAAATTTTGCACTTTTTACACGCATAATTCATACCTTGAATTACTTTTAGGAAAGATAGAATCATCAAATTCTACACGAACTTGGCCCACCTAGTTGCCATATGTGAGCTAAATGCTATGTTTGTAGCTGTCACATAATTATCCGAAAAGTAAGTTAATGTACTGTGAGACAAACTTCCTCATATTTCACCCTTTTCAACGTTTCTAATTCAATATGGCCCATGAATAGATGAGATACGAGAAAATGTCATAGGACAAGCCGTTTAGACCGGCGTCTTATGGAACAATGCGTTTGCCTATATGACGTACCGTTTAACAGCAGTTAATCAGGTCTGCAATATTTTGAACATCCATATACGTCTGTATGTCGATTTATATATATTCATTGATGTCGATTCGTAGTGATCGAGAATGAGTGTGTCTACTATCAGTACACCCCACACACTTTGACTGGCGGTAGGAATTGGGTCCTTCTCCAACTCCTGTCTAACTGGCATTAGTAAGGAGGACCTACAATTGTAATGAATAATTTCCTTTCGATTTGACTTGCAGAAGGCAATGGAGCATGTAATTTTGTTCAAAACTCCTCTATCCGATTATGTTTGGTTGAAGGCAAGGGTACCTGCCATTACAAGCAAATGTACCCATCCAAAATGTGACTGGCATTAGGCATAGTGGCCTGCTATTTTGATGGAAACTCATCAGCTCGGTATGGATGGCAGTAAGTTGGCTGGCAGTATAAGAAGGGCAAAAGACAAAGACAAAGTCACCTACGTACAGGCCATGAAGGCCCTTGGAGGAGTGGAAGATAAATGCTTCCACCATTGTTAACCGCGGCACGTGATGGGGTAGAGTGGTTAGCTCTACGCCCGGCCGCCTTTGCCCCCAGGAATTAACCTGGTACTCATTTTTGGTGTAGGCTGAGTGAACCTCAGGGCCATATGCACCACTGGAAGCGGAAATCTCGTTTCTTAAATTTTACGAGTTCCTGACGGGGATTCGAACCCACGTCCTTCCGGGCGAAGTATGAGTAGGGACCTGTCGTTATAATGATAACAGTACAACTCAGTTTTGACTGTCAGTAGGAAAGTTGCTTGCCATTTTAATAAGAACTGCTCAACTGTAATTTGTCTGGAAGTAGGAAATGGGACCTGCCATTGTAACGAAAATTTCCCAAATCGATTGTGACTGCGCATTAGGCAATGGGGCCTGCCATTATAATGTAAACTTCCCAACCCGATTGTGAAAGGCAGTAAGCAAGTGAGCCTGCCGCTATCATCACATCTCCGCAACTCACACTTTACATTGGAAACAACGTATGGGGACCTCCTCATGCTGTTTCTCTGATAACGCTAAGAGAAATGCAATTAAAAAAAAAAACTTATTCACTGCACGAACAGTAATTTACTTGATATCCATATACAATGTAGAATACTGTAGCGAAGCACGGGTACACTTGCTGGTAAATAAATAAATAAATAAATAAATAAATAAATAAATAAATAAATAAATAAATAAATAAATAAATAAATAAATAAATTGTTATTTCGGCTGGGGTGCAAAATATTCACACTATATTTATAGCGCTAATAATTTAGTTCTATGTTGGATACGAAGAGATATTCAGTGTGCAGAAACTTGTGATTTTGAATGTTAAACGAGAGGATGTTAAAATAATGGATCTCAAACAATGGGAAAACACATTACTTTCTACTTAGAAGAAGAAATGTCAGGACAGATCCTTCAGAAACTTACTAGGTACCTCAGGAGGAAGTGAAGGAAATAACGCTGCTACCACAGTAGCTCTGGGGGAAGGAACTTTCCAAACAACGTAGAACGCTTTGTCTCTGGGAGAGAGATAAAGTCAATTAAATTGCTCTGTGAAGTCATTCGGTGTCTTAGAAATATGGATTCTAACGGAAACTGATAAAGCTAAGATATGGAATATTCAATGTCAAGTCAGACCGACACAGCCAGGTCTTATGGTGGTGATGGGATAGGAAAGGCCGAGGAGTGGGAAGGAAGCGACTGAGGCACAGCCCGAGCGTTTGCCTGGTGTGAAAATGAAAAACCACGGAAAATCATCTTCAGGGCTGCCGACAGTGGAATTCGAACCATTATCTCCCGAATGCAAGCTGATAGGTACATGACTCAAACCGTGCGGCCATCTGCTCGGTCGTGGTACTGAAATGTATCCATAGGTCCTTGGATGAATGGTCAGCGTTGAGGTCTTCGGTTCATAGGGTCCCGGGTTCGATTCCCGACTAGGCCGGGAATATTAACTGCTTATGGTTAATTTCCTCTTATTCGGGGACTGGCAGTTTGTGTTCATTCTAATACTTATCTCTTCATCTACATGCAACACATCACAATGCCATCCGCCACGGAAACACGCGATAGTGCCCTCCTCATAGAGCTGGCGTAAGGAAGGACATCCACCTCTAAAACTAGGCCAGATCAGCGTCAAGGGCCGACTTCAGTAAAATGGGGAGAAAATCAAGAATTCATTTTGTGGTGCTCTCGACGATCTCAATCTCCTTCTTCTTCCTAACATTTTTCTACAATTACAGGGTCCGTTTTTCGGATCACAGAACGCCATTTAGAACTATCAAATACATGAGCTAAAGCATTTTATGTATATCAGACCTAATAAAATTTAACCATAGTTGTTTAGGTCTTCCTAGTGGACGGCAACAATCGATTTCAAATCTAATGTTCTACTGGTGACAGTGGGGCCAGTCGTTGGAAGCTCTCTGCTGATATGTCGTAAGAGGTGACTAAAAGGGGGTCCAGAGTCGGAATAGGCAAAAACGAGGTATACCTTCCACTTATTTTTGTCAGGATCCTCACTTTCATCTACCCTCTCCGACCTACCTTGGTCAACTCTTGTTGTTTTCCGATCCCGATGGTATTGAGTTAGTTTGGAGGAGATAGGAAATCTTTCATTTTCACGCCCTTCGTAGCCCTTTATTTTTCTCTGTGTCAGACCTCTTTGATTTTTTCGCTCTCACCAGTGTTAATTGAGGATGGTTGCCTAGCTGTACTTCCTCTTAAAACAGTAATTACCACCCACCACCGCCATCTCTGATGATTCGAAGCCTACAGAGTATTTCATTTTCCCGACCTTTTTGACCCTTGTCTTTCTTTGGCCGATACCTTCAGTTTTCGAAGTGTCGGATCCATACATTTTTCCTCTGATTAGAGTTAATAGAGGATTGATGTCCAGTTGTACTTCCTCTTAAAACAATAATCACTACCTACCTACCATCACTACCACCACCTGTGCTGACAAAGTTCTTGTCAACCCTAGTACGCATGAGAATTCTTCTGCGCAGCCCGTCTGATGTGGCATGCCATTGGAAACGTCTCTCTCATATCTTTTTATGAATTGGTTGTGTTTTACGTCCTCGAGGTGGGGTGGATTCCTGGTTAGGCACCTTGTTAGATGAAACTTGAAACTTCCTTCTCATTTTTCCGATCAAGGGTGAAAGAAAGAGGGAGAGGAAATAAAAGGCACATTAAAATGACTTGTATTGGTACAGGTGAAATAAATAGCCTCTACAGAGCCGTGGTGCGGGCTATTCGAGTTGACACCTTACAGGTGACCTGCACGTCTGTGAAGGTGGGCACTACCTATGATGATTTCTAATGCTGAAGATGGCACATACACACAGCCCCCGAGCCATACGAATTAACTAATGAAAGTTAAATTCCCTGACACGACCGCGAATCGAACGCGGGACCTCCAGGACCAGATGTCAGCACGTTAACCAGGGTACATGAACGAAGCGTATTCATTATAATTTTTGTCCGAAATGGAGGTAATAATTGTTTTTACACAAATCAAGAGTAAAATTAGCGGTAAATTAATAAACACCATTATCACTACATAAATATATACATACATACTCTGCTACATTACGACTATCCTCTCCCTCTTCCTCTTCTCTGGCATGATCAGATAATCAATCAATCAATCACTAGTGATCTGCGTTTATGGCAGTCGCCCAGGTGGCAGATTCCCTAACGGTTGTTTCCCAGGCCTTTTTATGGCTAGGGGCTTTACGTCACACCGACACAGATAGGTCTTATGGCAACGATGGGATAGGAAAGGTATAGGAGTTGGAAGGAAGCGGCCGTGGCCTTAAATAAGGTACAGCCCCAGCATTTGCCTGGTGTGAAAATGGGAAACCACGGAAAACCATCTTCAGGGCTGCTGACAGTAGGATTCGAACCTACTATCTCCCGGATGCAAGCTCACAGCCGCGTGCCTCTACGCGCACGGCCAACTCGCCCGGTAAGGCTTTTCTTAAATGATTTCAAAAAAATTGGAAATTTATTGAACATCTCCCTTGGTAAGTTATTCCAATCCCTCACTTCCCTTCCTATAAAAGAATATTTTCCCCCAATTTGTTCTCTTGAATTCCAACTATATCTTCATATTGTGATCTTCAATACTTTTAAAGACACCATTCAGACGTATTCGTCTACTAATGTCATTGTAACAATGACATTTACAGTAAGATGCAAAAGTTGAAAACTAGAAAACCAGCTGGAATTTATAAGGTTTCGGGGTATATACTAAAGACAAGGGGTTGGGATATAGTAACATATCTGAAGTACTTACTTGAATATTGTTTGCATGAAAGAGCTATACAAAATGAATGGAGAGTTACTATAGTAGCCCCTGTGCATAAAGGAAAGGGTGATAGACATAAAGCTGAAAATTACAGGCCAGTCAGTTTGACACGCGTTCCATGTAAGCTTTATGAAAGCATTCTTTCTGATTATATTAGACATGTTAGAGAAATTAATAACTGGTTCGATAGAAGGCAGTTTGAGTTTGGGAAAAGTTATTCCACTGAAGCTCAACGTGTAGGATTCCAGCAAGATATAGCAGACATCCTGGATTCAGGAGGTCAAATGGACTGTATCGCGATTGACTAATCTAAGGCATTTGATAGGGTAGATCATGGGAGACTACTGGAAAAATGAGTACAATTGGACTTGACAAAAGAGTGACTGAATGGGTGGCTATGTTTCTAGAAAACACAACTCAGAGAATTAGAGTAAACGAAGCTGTATCTGTCCCTGTAATAATTAAGAGGGGAATTTTTCAAGGCAGTATTATTGGTCCTTTTGTTTTCTTATATATATCAATGATATGTGTAAACAAGTGGAATCAGAGATAAGGCTTTTTGCAGATGATGTTATTCTGTACAGAGTAATAAATAAGTTACAAGATTGTGGGCAACTTCAAAATGACCTCGATAATGTTGTGAGATGGACAGTAGGCTATGGTATGAGGATAAATGGGGTTAAAAGTCAGGTTGTGAGTTTCACAAATAGGAAAAGTCCTCTCAGTTTTAATTACTGCGTTGATGTGGTGAATGTTCCCTTTGGGGATCATTGTATGTACCTAGGTCTTAACACAAGGAAAGATCTTCATTGGGAATATCACAAAGTTGGAATGCAAGAGGATAAATTGCGGCAAATATTTGTTTATAGGAAGGAGAGTTAGGGATTGGAATTACTTACCAAGGGAGATGTTCAATAAATTTTCAATTTATTTGCAATCATTTAAGCAAAGGCTAGTAAAACAACAGATAGAGAATCTGCCACCTGAGCGACAGCCCTAAATATAGATTAGTAGTGATTGATTGATTGATTGATTCCACGCCATCTCTTCGCTGACAGCGCGGAACATACCAATTAGTCGAGCAGCTCGTCTTCTTTCTCTCAAGTGTTCCCAGCCCAAACTTTACAACACTTTTGTAACGCTACTTCTTTTTTTTTTTGTCGAAAATCACCCAGAAATAATCGAGCTGCTTTTCTTTGTTTTGTTCTTTCCAGTTCTTGAATCAAGTAATCCTGATGAGGGTCCCATAATCTGGAACCATACTCTAGTTGAGGTCTTACCAAAGATTTACATGCCCTCTCCTTTACACCCTTACTACAATCCCTAAACACTCTTATAATCATGCCCAGAGATCTGTACCCTTTATTTACAATCCCATTTAGGTGATTACCCCAATGAAGATCTTTCCTTATATTAACGCCTAGGTACTTACAATGATCCCCAAAGGGAACTTTCACCCCATCAACGCAGTAATTAAAACTGAGAGGACTTTTCCTATTTGTGAAACTCACAACCTGACTTTTAACCCCGTTTATCATCATACCATTGCGTACTGTCCATCTCACAACATTATCGAGGTCATTGTCCGGCTCCAAGGCTAAATGGTTAGCGTGGTGGCCTTTGGTCACAGGGGTCTCGGATTCGATTCACGGCAGGCTAGGGAATTTTAACCTTAGGTGGTTAACTTCGCTGACACGGGGGCTGGGTGTATGTGTCGTCTTCATCATAATTTCATCCTCATCAGACGCGCAGGTCGCCTACGGGAGTCAACTCAAAATACCTGCATCTGGTAAGCTGAACTTGTCCTCGGACACTCCCGGCACTAAAAGCCATTCGCCATTTCATCGAGGTCATATTACAGTTCCTCACAATCTTGTGACTTATTTGTTACTCTATGAATTCTACTACGTCGCAGTGCTTCAGTATGTCTCTCGTTCATGTTATACTTTTGTGTGTGGAGTCTTTGCTCACTTAACTTCTTTGAACTTCTTTGCTTTGCTTCGCTTGATGCTACTTGGTGGGATGAGTTGTTGACTTGTGGCTATGACTCATTAATTGTTATAATTATTGATCCGGGGATCATGCTATATTTCTTTGAATAAAAATCCTTTTTTATGTTATTTACGATATGCTTTTCACGTCCATCCCGTTTGAACTGCCCGCGCTAGTCAGGATAGACAAAGATATTGAGAATTCACGGACATAGCACTCCCATTCGTCGGTGCTAACTCATTAATTACTATAATTTTTGGTCCAGGTATCATGCTGTTTTTCTTTCAACAAAAATAATTGTTGTGTTACTTACGATAATATACTTTTCACCTCCGTTTTCCCGTTTGAACTGCCCGCGCTAGTTATGATGACAAAGATACTGAGAATTCATAGACATAGCTTTTCTCTTCGTCGGTGCTAGCCATGGACCTTAGGAAGGAAACAAAAGACGCTACGATGAAGCGAAATGCCAGACAGGAAAATCGTGTCTATAGCTAAATAACAGCCGTAGTTACTATTTATATTTCTCTGGTAATCATCATCGTATCGTCGTTGACGGGACATAACCTCCTAAGTAATAATAACTTTGGAGATATACTGACCCGCAGTACATACATTATGAAGATTGAGGATGCCTTGACAATATTCACACAATATTGCACCTTAGATGGCAGAATCTTACCGGCCAAAGTTATAAGCTAAAGTATTTCACATAGGAGGTTTGGCCTCGGCAGCGACGATATGCAGTTCCCAGCTGTTGGCCAGGTCTGTTACCGAGCTCGATAGCCGCAGTCGCTTAAGTGCGGCCAGTATCCAGTAATCGGGAGATAGTGCGTTCGAGCCCCACTGTCGGCAGCTCTGAAGATGGTTTTCCGTGGTTTCCCAATTTCACTACAGGCAAATGCCGGGGCTGTACCTTAATTAAGGCCACGGCTGCTTTCTTCCACTTCCTAGGCCTTTCCTATCCCATCGTCGCCAAAGACCTATCTGTACCGGTGCGACGTAAAACAAATAGCAACAAAATAGCCAGGTCTGCCTGGAACATAAGCCTCTCCATTTCCTCTCATCTTCCCACCACATCTCCCTCGTTACTCTTGTCAAGTCCTCTCCTCTTCTCTGCACACACTCTTCCACTCCTTTTATCCACCTTTCTCTTAGTCTTCCTCTGGATCGTTTTCCTGTTATTTTCATTTCATGCATCCACCCGGGTTTACTTTCTGCTGTCATTCTCTTCATGTCTCCATACCACTTCTAAGTCTAGATGCCTCTATCCTGTTGTGTATTGGCCCTTCTTTTACCCTCCAGGGGTTGGTTTTTTCCTCGGACTCGACGACTGACCTCTACCGCCTCAACGGTGGTGTCCAGGAGCATGAGACTTTGGGTCGGGGGGAGGAGGACCAGTGCCTCGCCCAGGTGGCCTCACCTGCTATGATGAACAGGGGCCTTGTTGGGGGGATGGGAAGATTTGAAGGGATAGACATGGAAGGAAGCGGCCATGGCCTTACGTTAGGTACCATCCCAGCATTTGCCCGGAGAAGAAGTGGGAAACCATGGAAAACCACCTCAAGGATGGCTGAAGTGGAAAACGAACCCCTTTCCTCTACTCAGTTGACCTCCCGAGGCTGAGTGGACCCCGTTCCAGCCCTCGTACCACTTTTGAAATTTCGTGGCAGAGCCGGGAATCAAATCCGGGCCTCCGGGGGTGGCAGCTAATCACACTAACTACAAAACCACAGAGGTGGACGTCCCTGTTTATTACAATTCTAAATTCATCATCAACATCATCATTACCACATCATCATCATAATATGCAGTTTGCAGCTGTTGGCCAGGTCTGCCTGGAACATAAATCTCTCCATCTCCTCTCGTTTCCCCACCACTTCTCCCTCGTCACTCCTGCCCAGTCCTCTCCTCTTCTTTGTACACACTCTTCCACTCCTTTTACCCACCTTCCTTTTGGTCCTTTTCCTGTTATCTTCATTTCATGCATCCTCCTGGGTATACTTTCCGCTGTCATTCTCTTCATGTGTCCATACCATTAAGTCTAGATGCCTCTATCCTGTTCTGTAGTGGCTCTTCTTTTATTTTATTTCTAACCCTCTCATTTCTCATCTTATTCATTATCACTTCTATCCTGCTTCTCAAAAATTTCATTTCCCTTGCCTATATCCTAGTCACGGCTCTCTACCTCATTACGCAATTTCTACTGCATACGTCGGAATAGGTACATAGTACGTCCACTATTTTGCTTCTCTGACGGACATCCTTCCTCCACACAAGGCTTCTGACACTTTTCAGGAATTTTCCTGCTTGTCTTCCGAGCTTGATTATTTCCTGACCATTTCTTCCACTTTCCTCTTTTTTTTTGCTAGTTGCTTTACGTCGCACCGACACAGATAGGTCTTATGGTGACTATGGGACAGAGAAGGGCTAGGAGTGGGAAGGAAGCGGCCGTGGCCTTAATTAAGGTACAGCCCCAGCATTTTCCTGGTGTGAAAATGGGAAACCACGGAAAACCATTTTCAGGGCTGCCGACAGTGGGGTTCGAACCTACTATCTCCCGAATACTGGACACTGGCCGCACTTAAGCGACTGCAGCTATCGAGCTCGGTCCACTTTCCTCTATGGTACTTTCCAGTTGAAACTCTCTACCTTCCCAGGCTGTTCCCCTTCAAGCATTATTCCTCTCGTAGGTTCTCTCCTTCTTTCTTGTTGTGATCACTACCTTGCTCTTTTTGGCATTAAATTTCATTTCATATAGTTTCACCCCCTCTTCCCATGCATCTAAATGTTCCTGGACATCCTCTTCCTTTTCTACCCAGACTAACAAGACATCTGCAAACATCATCACTTTTATTTGTCCTTTCTCAATTTTCCTTGCCACTTTTGTCATTAGCTCGTCCATTACTACAATAAAGAGCAATGGTGACAGAGCACTTCCTTGGCTTAATCCGCTTTTTTGCTCAAACCAGCCTGTTCTGTCTCCTTCTACTTTCACACAACTGACATTCCCATGGTACATCTCCCTCACTCTATTGTCTGCTTCTCGACACCTTTAATCTGTAAGGATTCCCAACACACGATCATATGCTTTCTCAAAGTCCAAGAAGGCCATGAGTAGATCCGCTCATAATGATGCTCTTGGAGCTGCCTTACTGCGTAATAAGGTCTACTGTGGACCTTCCTGATCTGAAGCCATGCCTTTCTTCTCTTCCACTCTCTTTCTGATTCTATTCTCCAGAATCTTCTCAAACACCTTTGCACAGTGACATATCAATATGACTCCCTTATTGTTCTTAAACTATTTCCTATTCTTCTTGAAGTTGGGAATGATTATCGCCTTCTTCCAGTCTTCTACCATACTACTTTCAACACACGATAAAGCCACTGTTTCCCTACCTCTCCTGCTGCCTTCACCATCTCAATACTTACCTCATCTAAACCTGGAGCTTTCCCTCTTTTCGTCTTGTCCAATGCTACCTTCATTTCTCCCCATGTTAAGTCTTTTTCTTTCTCCGTGTTTCTTCCTTTTTCCCTGCTTCTACGTTCCTCCTCAATGCATCCTTCTGGGTTCAGTAATTCAAAATACTCCTTCCATATTCTTTCGGGTTTCTCTTTCTCCTGCACTTCATTTCCATTTTTATCTATCATCGTAACACTGTCCCTCATGCCTTTGCTCTTACTCTTGACCATTCAATACAGTCATTTTTATTTCCTTTGGTATCTTTGTCCATCATGTTTGTCCACTTTTCCATCTAGTAATAATGGTATTTATTAATTTACCGCTAATTTTATTGTTGACTAGCAAATGTACTCGTGCTTCCCTACGTTTTAATACATTGTATACGGATTTCTCCGCAAATTACTGTAAATGCAGTGTGTAAGACTATATTAAATTGCACCTACAAACGGACTTCACCATCAGACGACACATTCAGTGTTCTACATGGTTAGTCCTGTGACATTTTCTCGTATCTCCTATATTTATGGGTTAGATTCAGTTATTTATTGAATGGGGTGAAATTTGGTACAGTTTTCACATACTACTTTATTTTTTGATACTCATGTGACCCTGGAATCACAAAATTTTGCGAACATATGGCCACTGGTCATGTCAATATGCCTGCCCAATGTCATGATTGCATCTTTCCTATAAGTGTGCCAAACAATATACATGTGTAAAAAGTACAACATTAACTTAAACTCGAGAAATGCAGTACGTCAAAATGTCATAGGCCCAAAGTTATAGATCTCTCCAAATTGAAATGCGATCTTTTGTGATACGACTTACGGTTTAGCCACCAATTATTCCGAAAGGAATGTCTGCACCGTCGATAAAATTGCATCCATATTTCGATATTTTCCAGGGCCAAAAGTTATACATTTGCATGGCCTGGAAGATGTATTTCCTCCAAGAAAAGATTGTCCAGGTTTCGGGGTTAGCACTCACATACATACGGAGTAATTAAGGAAGAAAGCAATACAGCTGAGAAAATTGAAATTAACAGAAAATAAGATTATAACTGAGGACAGCGGGATGGGTATAAATATGTAAATTTTAAGTGAATGTTTTGGAAAATCAAATGCTGCTCAATAAATTATGCTGGTATGAGTTATGGATATAAGAAAGCGGTAACAGAGGAGAAATTTAAGCGCAGGGATTCTTAGGTAAACAGATAAGAAGATGCGTAATGGTGTTATTACTTGAGCTATTCGAGGACGGTTATAACCTCCAACGATATTGCGCCAATATCCCGCAGAATGGCTGATTGACGCCTCTCTTGCCTTATACCCAAGGAACAACCATGAATTTAAAGGCATGATGAGAAAAATGGCAATACGTTACTTCCCTGCTGGCAAGCAGTCAGAGACGTTGCCATGGTAACCTGTAGGTTCGTTGTCGGTCTGTTGGTCACTCAATGCAGAGCATGATACCCGCATAAAATAGTAAATTTCTCCGTCATTTGAAGAGTAAGGTAATTATGAACATAACTAAAGTTATTCATAATGAGGATGCGTTTCACATACGGTCCACGGAGTTTACAGAAAATCAATAGTATAAGAGAAAATGGAGGAAAACTGTTCTGGTTTTCCTATAAACCCCATCTATTCAAAGATTTCAATATGATATGCATATTGAAACCTTCCTCGGGATGAGTATAATCTAAATATGAAGTTTGGTTGAGATCTATCCAGCCGTTCCGCCGTGTTGGTGGAACAAACAGACAAACAGATACGAAAAATAAAAACCACCGATTCGGTCTTGAGTTGACCTAAAACGGATAAATATCTGAAAAAAATTGGCAAAACAAACGAAATAACAGACAGCGGACCCTATACAACTTTATTTATATAGATTTGCATGAAGCAGTTACTATCCTCGATTTAGGATAAAATTACAATGAAATTTCATGGATACGATTCATTCACGTAAGACGTTCACCATCTAGCCATTGAGCTGGACGGAACAGGTGGATTGCACTCTCCTTTCATGACATAACACACATAAATATCTGCCTTCCAGAATCTTTTCGCGAGCTCTCTAAACACATTCTCTTAAGGCAGCACAACACAGCTGGGGCATTTGCTACTTTTAATCAAAACATGTGGCTGTTTACAGGAGGCTAATCCGAGTTCAGTGTTTCTTTATCCTGTGCGTGGGCATCAAAGGAGAGGCACTGTCTAAGAATTTTAATCAAGAGTGAGGAGAAGGAAGAAAAGTGAACAAAACAATTGAGAAACAGCGAAGAGAAGTGCTGCAGGCTTTTAACGGGAGAACACGTGAGACTTTGTAATGGAAACGCCTTTAGTGCGGTAAAACACAAGTTTCCTTAGACACTGGGAATGTATATTATCACTCCTTGAAGCTTTAC
Organism: Anabrus simplex; assembly: GCF_040414725.1. Lineage (NCBI taxonomy): Eukaryota > Metazoa > Arthropoda > Insecta > Orthoptera > Tettigoniidae > Anabrus > Anabrus simplex. The sequence continues at coordinate 106,342,206 of NC_090269.1, read as the reverse complement.
TCACATCGCCTGGCATTCTACTCAAGTTTATAGCACTGTGTTTACTGTGCTGATGAAGCGAAAGTACCTTACGTGATAGCACTCTAAGTAACTAGGCGTTAACATGAGGAAAGATCTTTATTGGGCTAATCACATTGACACTTTTTTACAATTGGCTTTACATCGCACCAAAACAGATAGGTTTTATGAGTGAAAATCGGAAACCACGGTAAACAATATTCAGGCTGCCGACAAATGTATTTGAACCCAGTAACTCCTGAATCAGTTTTGCCAGGTCTCCCTATATTTCAGAATATCTCCCGATTTTTCAACCCAACAGAAAGCCCCCCCCCCAAAAAAAAAATCAACAACAAAAATCTTCTGAAATTTCTTCTAATTTAAAGAAAATGAATAATGGTATATAATATATTTGTGCTGAAAAACTCTTTCCTCGCCTCACTGTGTGACGTTTTATAAATAGCATGTACTGAGGAGGATGATATTGAAATCCTGTGTGTTGAACTGAACAATTGTGTAGTCACCTCAGTATACAAACCACCTAATGCAAAATTCATCTTTAAGGAACCAACTAATATCCACAATCAGAAAATTATGGTCATCTTAGGAGATTTCAATAGTCATAGTAATGTTTGGGAATATGACTATGAAAATGGTGAAGCTGTAATGCAGTGGGCTGAGTCCAACAACTCACGCTTAATTCATGACAGTAAATTACAACCGTGTTTTAACAGTGGACGCTGGAAACGAGGATACAATCCTGATCTGATATTCACCAGTGAAGAAGCAGCTTCACAATGCCACAAGAGTATTGGTTCCCCAAATCCAAATACCCAATACAGACCTATTGTATGTCAGATTAGTGCAGCGTAAGACCAAAAATAGTTCCATTCAGAAGACGATACAATTTCAAGAAAGCAAACTGGGATATGTTTTCTGAGACACTAGACAGCCTTGTGTTGAAAATACATCCGTGTCCTGCGGCATATGATGATTTTATAGCAGCCGTTCAGGAGTCACCTCGTAAATCTATCCCACGAGGATGCCGTACCAACTATATTCCAGGACTCAGTAAAGACAACATCTATTTGTTAGAAGAGTACATTAAACTCTTCGAAGAAAACCCTTTCAGCGAACAAACATCAGATGCTGCTATAAAACTTACTCAGTCTGTGGCGGAAGGTAAGAAAACTCGGTGGATAGAAACGATAGAACGGCTAGACATGAGCAAAAACAGCCATATGGTATGGAGATTACTACGTCGACTAAGTAATGATCCAACGCAAAAGAAAACCCATGCAAACATTTCTCCTAATCAAATAGCTCAACAGCTTTTGAAAAATGGTAAAACAGACAAACGAGGTAAAGGATCCAAGATTCAAAGACAAGAACACCTGGAAACTAATGAGCTCTCAAAGCCATTTTCACAAAATGAGTTGCAAAAGGCCATACAACAATGTAAGAACAACAAGGCAGTTGGATTAGATGATATAAGAATGGAGCAAATAAAGACATTTGGACCAACAACACTGAAATGGCTTGTGGAACTCTTTAATAACTGCTTAAGGCAGAACAAGATTCCGAAAATATGGAGGAAAACTAAGATAATTGCTATCTTGAAACCTGGGAAAGAACCTTATGACCCCAAGAGTTACCGGCCCATCTCATTATTATGCCATCTTTATAAGATATTTGAAAGGCTGCTATTGAACCGCCTATCACCACAGATTGACAATTTACTTATACCTGAACAGGCTGGCTTCAGACCCCAGAGAAATTGTATAGCACAAATAACTCACTTAACACAACACATAGAGGATGGGTTTGAGAAGGGTCAGATCATTGGAGTGGCATTTATTGATCTCTCATCAGCTTATGATACAGCCCAACACCGCATAATGCTTCACAAGATCTACAGCTTGACCCTGGACTTTGGTTTCACGAGAATAATTGCCACATTATTGTATAACCGAAGATTCTACGTTGAATTCCAAGGAAGTCAGAGCCGTTGGAGGACCCAAAGGAATGACTTACCCCAAGGGAGTGTATTGTCACCAATACTGTTCAACATTTATACAAATGATCAGCCCAGACCTTATGCAACCAAAAGTTTTATATATGCCGACGACCTTGCTTTGACGGTACAGACAAGTAATTTTGAAGTAGCAGAACAGATGCTTGCAGGAGCTCTAGAAACCTTTTCTGACTACTACAACAAGAACCACCTGAATCCAAACCCACAAAAGACTCAGGTCAGTGCTTTCCATCTTCGAAACAGACAGGCAGGAAGAAAACTGAAAGTGACTTGGGAAGGCACCGAATTGGAGCACTGTTTTACACCCAAATACCTTGGAATTACCTTAGACAGGTCCTTCACCTACCGACGGCATTGCCTAAACACCAAACACAAGGTGTCAGCCCGTAACAACATAATTCGGAAACTTGTTGGTAGTAATTGGGGTGCTGAACCTCAGGTGGTCCGTACTTCTGCCATAGCACTTTGCTTCTCCGCCGGTGAATATGCCTGCCCAGTGTGGTATAAATCCGCCCATGCAAAGCAAGTAGATGTTGCCCTTAATGAAACTGCGAGACCAGTTACTGGATGTTTGAAGCCAACTCCAGTTGACAAACTGTATTGTATGGCAGGAATTGCTCCTCCTGATATACGCCGGGAAGTTGCCGCAAATGCCGAAAAAAAAAAGTTGAAGAAAATGAGCTACATCCACTACACAGACATACTCCACCAAAGCCTAGATTGAAATCTAGAAGGAGCTTCCTACAGTCAACATCTCCACTAAATACATCTCCGATGAAAGCCAGAGAAAAATTGTGGGCAGCCAGAACAAGTCATCTTCAAGCACGGACAAAACCAGCTGAATGCTTACCAACCGGACACAACTTGGACTGGATCACATGGAGATCACTGAACAGGTTAAGAACAGGTGTTGGGAAGTCTAAGGACAACTTAGTGAAATGGGGATATCTGGATGTGTCACCACTATGTGAATGTGGAGAGGTGCAGACTACCAAGCATCTGTGCCAGTGGTCGTGTTGTCCTGATTCTTGCAGTGAAGAGGATTTGCTCAAGGCACTAGGAAATGCAGTCGCAGTTGCTCGCTTCTGGGCAAAGACTATTTAATACCATTTTGGCATATATGTGTAAAATTCCTTGTTATATTGTTACTAAATTGTAATGTAAAAACCAAATCAAGAAAGTTCTATTGTATGCTTCTGACTCGAGTAAATAAATAAATAAATAAATAAATAAATAAATAAATAAATAAATAAATAAATAAATAAATAAATAAATAAATAAATAAATAAATAACATCACTCGTTAGGTACTTTCCCCAACTTATTTTACGTAATCGCTCCCCTCTTATTGAACTCACAACTCACCCTTTAGTGCATCATTCGAAGGGAAATTCCCGACCCGTCCAGTCAGTAGATCAGACCGTTTCTAGCTGCATGTTAAAAATTATATTCAGGATCTTGACACTGAGTGGCGGATATTAAGAAATGCGGAGGTGAAGGTTGCAGTACAGTTCCAATAGAATTTTGGAATGCAGTAGGTAAAGTAAGCTATCAATCCTGATGTTGTCACTCGTGTTTGCCTCATTCATCTGCCAGTGTTGAAAAGAATTTTTTCTACTATCAATCGAATGAAAACAAAAACTCGAAATAGACTGAGCACTCAAACGATCTCCGCATTCAAAAAGGAATACAAAATCTGCATCCTGTTACGACTTCGAAATTGGCACACAATTTCTCGCCTGATGAATAAAGACATCTACAGGAAGAGTGTGGAGAAAGAAGTAGAAGAAGAATATATTGGCCAGAGGGTAAGAGTGAGGGAAATTGTATATTTTTCTCATAATAACTTCACATGATTATTTCATTTTTAATTGCTATAATAAAACATTTCAATGCTCGAGAAATTACCGACATTTTCATTAAAACTCCCGATATTTTATTTATAGACCTGGCAACACTGTGGGCGCCTCCCTAACAGCACGTCCAACTCGCTTTGTATTCACATTAACGAGGTTGTGGGTAAAGTTTACATAACTCTTCATATGGTTGTGAGAGTAGTTAGGGGTTGTAGTACGGATGTAGTTCGTCTTTGTGGTGCAATGATTAGTCAGCCACCCCCAGAGGCCCGGTTTCGATTCCCGGCTCTGCACAATATTTGAAATGTACGAGGACTGGAACCGTGTCGCCTTGGCGTTGGGGGGTCAACTGGGTAGAGGGGATTCGATTCCTACGTCAGCCATACTCGAAGTGTTTTTCCGTGGATTCCCACTTCTTCTTCTTAATCCGTTTACCCTCCAGGGTTCGTTTTTCCCTCGGACTCAGCGAGGAATCCCACCTCTACCGCCTCAAGCGAGAGACTTTGAGTCGGGGGATAAAAGTGGAAAGGAGGGCCAGTACCTCGCCCAGGCGGCTTTACCTGCTATGCTGAACAGGAGCCTTGTGGGGGGTTGGGAAGATTGGAAGGGATAAACAAGGAAGAGAGAAGGCAGCGGCCGTGGCCTTAAGTTAAGTATCACCCCCGGCATGTGACGGGAGAAATGGGAAAACGCGGAAAACAACTTTGAGGATGGCTGTGGTGGGAATCAAACCCCCCTCTAGTGAGTTGACCTCCCGAGGCTGAGTGGGCCCCGTTCCAGTCTTTTTACTTTTCAAATTTCGTGGCAGATCCGGGAATCCAACCCGAGTCTCCGGGGATGGCAGCTAATCACACTAACCACTACACAATAGAGGTGGACTAAGAAAGAAAGAAAGAAAGAAAGAAAGAATTAAAGAAAGAAGAAAGTATCTCGAATCATCTCGGTAGCTAAATTTTATTTCGAGTTATCTAAATTTCAAGATATAGAGAATACTGTTTTTGAGCATGTATAGCACATAATTGAATAATATGTTTCTACGGATGTATACAGAATACATTATTTTTAATAGTATCTAAAAATATCGAAACAAACTCTATTTTACGACATTACTTTAATTATAACCCTTATTATAGTAATCTTTCAGAATACAGGATGCAGTACATACAGCAGTCAAAAAAGAAACATTCTTCCGTTAACACCTTTGTAAAAAGTCCGTTAGTCTCATTTGTTTGTTACTGTTAACGTTTCCTTCTTCACGTTGAAACTTCTCGTCAATATCACGCAGGCGAGATTCGTAAATGGAGCTTATCCGCAACTTTGGGGTTTACTTTCGTACGTGACCAGTAATTAATTCACATCCGGGAAACAGCGAGGCTTCGCCGATTTTCCGATCACTAAAAGTTTCAGTTTTCCGGTTCCCGTCATATTAGCTCCCAGCCTCACTGTAACCCTTTCTGTACTGTTCCTCACAAGCACACATATGCCGTACTGCACAGTTAATGTTACACGAAATTCGTGTTAGGGAATATTTTTTGCTTCAAGGGAGGAAACGTTTGCTTCCATTAATCGAGAATTTCGTGCAACCGAATTTCGAGTAATAGAAAGATAAGTACGCGTGAAGAATAGGGCAAACGCTCGGGAAATTTAAAATACTTCGAGATATTTAAAATTCGAGTAACGGAGGTTCGAGATATCGAGGTTCGAGACATCGAGGTTCGATTGTACTGTAGTAGATGTATTTTTATTTCTTTTCCCGAAAGAGATAGGTAGCAGGTTTACAAGACATGATTCCAATTAAGAGATGATGTACAAACGTACGCCGACGGATACCAAAAGCCATGCTAATACATTTTGGCTCTGCGTCCCAGGGCTATGATGCTGAATGAATGTGTAAAGTTTTAATTTACCTACTGTAGTAGCTCTGTCAGTCTGCATGAGTGTTTGCTGTATTATCGCTAATCACGTTTTGACACGTTTAATACTCTAATACTTGCTACCTGTCCCTAAAATATTTAAGCCATATTTTATCATTTTTAGATTATACTTGCTCGCATATGTTGTACTTCTTTAGATCATGAACTTCAGATATCTAATAATAATAATAATAATAATAATAATAATAATAATAATAATAATAATAATAATAATAATAATAATAATAATAATAATAATAATAATAATAATAACTATAGATTACGATCAAATAAGGAGATATACAAAAGAACAGAAGACCTGGAAACAACAATAAGGAAAAGACGGCTGCGATTATATGTTCACATGGTCAGAATGGATCCAGCAATGTTAAATAAACAAATTTTTAATAAAATATACTACTTGAAGAGCCAGGGGGAATATGCCAAGCAGATGAAGGAACCAAGAGGTTAGGAATTGCAGATGAAGAATGTTGTGTTAGAGACCAATTCAGGAAAAGACTTTCCAACATAAAAGTTCTTGTGGAAGAAAAGAAAGAGCGCAGAGGGGGAAGATGGACTGAAGAGAGAAGAATTCATCATTCTGAAAGAATGAAGGCACTGTGGAGAAAGTGGAAGGATGTGAAGTGGTATTGGCGTGGTCCTAAGTTTGGCCGGTTCGCAAGAAATAAATAAATAAATAAATAAATAAATAAATAAATAAATAAATAAATAAATAAATAAATAAATAAATAACTAAATAAATAAATAAATAAATAAATAAATAATAATAATAATAATAATAATAATAATAATAATAATAATAATAATAATAATAATAATAATAATAATAATAATAATAATAATAATAATAATAATAATAATAATAATATAGATACAGCAGTCAACAAGATCAATAGGCTGTCAGAAGTTGCCGAAAAGGTAGGACTCCAGATTTATATTCCGAAGACAAAATATATGACAAACATCTCTGATGGACATGAATGGATGATCACTAATCTTGGAAAAATCGGTCGTGTCAAGAATTTCAGATATCTTGGTAAAGTTATCCAGCAGAATGGATTAGAAGAGGAAGCAGTTAATGTCAGGATGAAGTTAGACCAGGCATACCAAATGACAAAGAATATCTATAATAAAAATTCTATGAGTATAGGGGCCAAGTTCCGACACTATAACACAGTTGTAAAACCTGAGGGATTATATGCGTCTGAAACTTTGACCTTAAGTAGTAAAGGTCAAGCTGACCGGTTGGAAAAAAAGAGAGCGCAGGATACAAAGAAAAATCCTAGGTGATAGGTGGGTTGATGGACAGTGGCGAATGAGACCAAATGAGGATTTGTACAGCAAGACAGAACCTCTCACAGCGTCAATTAAGAATAGACGGCTATTATTTTACGGTCATCTCTTGAGGATGACTGATGATCAACTAACGAAAAGAATATGGAATTTTATTCAATCTTAGACAACAAGGCCGAGATGGTTCCCGGAATGCGAAAAAGATCTGTGGCAGATTGGTATTTCAGACCAAGAAATTCATGACAGGACCGCATTCAGAAGATTGGTGAACAACTACCAAGGTTTCCAAATGGCATCAACTTCCAGAAGACGGAAAGGACATTTGTCTGAAGAGCATAAACAGGCAGTCGTCGCTGGGTTCAGAAGATACTGACAGGAAATCAAAGGCGGAACAAGAATAAGACCTAGACACTGACATGAAGTTGGTTGTTACCACGCAGTCCATAGAGGCTCAACTCGATGTAGACAAAAAATAATAATAACATATTGTCAGAAAACCTAACAAGTGAAACAACACAAATCAATTTCTTGGAAGAAATAGCCAACAAGACAGGTTTGAGAATCTCCGTACAAAAAACAATGTTTATTACAAACATCAAGCACGCTCCAAAATGTTTGGCAACAGATATAGGTCCAGTGGAATTAGTAATGGAATTCAAATATCTGGGAGAAATAATTCAAGAAAATGGTTTAGACAAATCTGCAGTAGAAGAAAGGGTACACAAGATGGAAAGAGCACATGGTATCACAAATAATTTTTATAACAAAAAGTGTCTATCCGAAAATCTTAATAAGGCACTCCACTACAATGCTGAAACCGGAATGCCTATATGCAAGTGAATGCCTGGTACTGAACTATAGATTAGATAAACATGAGGTAGCCTACTAGAAAGGAGAAAAAATCCACAGCCTGTTTCCATTCATTCGACCGGGTCAGGAATGGAATGAATGAAGCCTCAATCTAGCGGCGAGGATGGAAATTGTGCCGGCTGCCGAAGCCTGTCGCACTCCTCTGGGGCAATGATTAATGAATGGCAGATGAAATGAAATGATATTGGAGAGTGTTGCTGGAATGAAATATGACAGGGAAAACTGGAGTACCAGGAGAAAATCCTGTCCCGCCTCCGCTTTGTCCAGCACAAATCTCACATGGATTGCCCGGGATTTGAACCATGGAACCCAGCGGTGAGAGACCGGCGCGCTGCCGCCTGAGCCACGGAAACTCCCACTAGAAAGGAGAATCATGAGAGAAGTCTTAGGCCCTCTGAAAACAACAGAAGTATGGAAATTAAGATCTAATGGTGAAATATACAGGAAAAAACATAACAGAAACCATAAGAAAAATGAGATCACAATTTTTTAGACACATTTACAGAATGGATGATTCTAGATTAACGAAAATAATTTTCAAGTACCTTTGGGACAAAAAGGCAACCACTAGCTGGAATCAAGAAGTAAAGAAAGATGTAGAAAGAAATAATATAAGCGAAGAAGAAATTATGGACAGAGAGATTTTCAAAAATAGGGTAGTACGTATGGAAGCATTCCAAGGAAGATTGAACAAGAAACCTGGTGCGAAGTGATCCGAGGACAGAGAGAAACAGCATAGTGAAAGGATGAAAGAATACTGGGAGGAACGGAAGAGAAAACAACAAAGTATGAAGAACTGAATTGAAATTGGCACGTAGTCCTTAGCAGGCCCATCGGAAATAATAATAATAATAATAATAATAATAATATATGTAGGCGTACTGTACAAACTTCATGAAAAGATGAAAGCCAACAGTCTGTTAGAAAAATATGCACCTTGTAAGGAGCTGTCGGTATACAGTAAATCGTACCGCGTGCTAGGGAAACATTATGCTGCGTTAACCGGCGTCTTGCCTGAATGGCCAAGGTACTGGCTTACAGCTACGAGTGCATTGGGTTCGATTTTCAGCCGGACTGTGGATTTTAACTTTCATTCTTTCTTTTCCTTCTTTCTTAATCCGTTTACCCTCCAGGGTTGGTTTTTCCCTCGGACTCAGCGACGGATCCCGCCTCTACCGCCCCAGGGGCAGTGTCCTGGAGTGTGAGACTTTGAGTCGGGGATAGAACTGGGGTAGAGGACCAGTACCTCACTCAGGTGACCTCACGTGCTATGCTGAACAGGGGCCTTGTGGGGGGGAGGGGAAATTGGGAGATCAGAAGGGATAGATAAGGAAGAGGAAAGGCCGTGGCCTTAAGTTAGGTACCAACCCGGCATTTGCCTGCAGGAGAAGTGGGAAACCACGGAAAACTTCTTCAAGGATGGCTGAGATGGGCTGAGTGGACCCCGTTCCAGCCCTCGTACCATCATCATCATCATCATCATCTGTTTACCCTCCAGGTTCGGTTTTTCCCTCGGACTTAGCGAGGGATCCCACCTCTACCGCCTCAAGGGCAGTGTCCTGGAGCTTCAGACTCTTGGTCGGGGGATACAACTGGGGAGTATGACCAGTACCACGCCCAGGCGGCCTCACCTGCTATGCTGAACAGGGGCCTTGTGGAGGGATGGGAAGATTGGAAGGGATAGGCAAGGAAGGGGGAAGGAAGCGGCCGTGGCCTTAAGTTAGGTACCATCCCGGCATTCGCCTGGAGGAGAAGTGGGAAACCACGGAAAACCACTTCCAGGATGGCTGAGGTGGGAATCGAACCCACCTCTACTCAGTTGACCTCCCGAGGCTGAGTGGACCCCGTTCCAGCCCTCGTACCACTTTTCAAATTTCGTGGCAGAGCCGGGAATCGAACCCGGGCCTCCGGGGGTGGCAGCTAATCACGCTAACCACTACACCACAGAGGCGGACCAGCCCTCGTACCACTTTTCAAATATCGTGGCATAGCCGGGAATTGAATCAGGGCTTCCGGGACTGGCAGCTAATCACACAAACCACTACACCACATGGGTGGACGGAATTTAGCTACGTACGGTTAATTCCTTTGGCTCGAGGACTGGGTGTTTCGGTTCGTTTTGGTACACTTCTCTTCGTCTACCTACAATACACCATACCACCGAAAATCAAAGAAACACATATAGTGAACACAATCCTGTACATAGGGTTCACGTCAGGTGTCATCCGGCTGTAAAACTGAACCAAATTTACATGGTGTGATCCCAATAAATTTGCAGGAACTGTGTTTTGCGAGTAGAAGGTGTTAGGTTACCCATGAGTAACGGAATATTGGCTGTAGGAAGGGAAGGTAACGAATAGTGGAAAGGTGCGTGAGAGGCTAGTGATGAAGAGATAGAGAGGATAATGAAGATGCTTAGGTTATTATTTACTGACTGAATGCTGAATGACTGATGTATGTATGTGTGTATGTATGTATGTATGTATGTATTTTTTTTGCTAGGGGCTTTACGTCGCACCGACACAGATAGGTCTTATGGCGACGATGGGATGGGAAAGGGCTAGGAGTTGGAAGGAAGCGGCCGTGGCCTTAATTAAGGTACAGCCCCAGCATTTGCCTGGTGTGAAAATGGGAAACCACGGAAAACCATCTTCAGGGCTGCCGATAGTGGGATTCGAACCTACTATCTCCCGGATGCAAGATCACAGCCGCGCGCCTCTACGCGCACGGCCAACTCGCCCGGTGTATATGTATGTATGTATGTATGTATGTACAGGGTCTTTCACTCAAAGTGGGGCCGGCCGGCTGGCCAGTGCAGCTCAGCGGGTAGATGGGCGAGCTAAAGGTCAGACGAGCACATGGAAACTCGCTGAGCTTGGGGCCGTAAGAATCGCATGTAAATAACAAGTACACATAACAACGCATAATCAATCACCTTGTCACAGAAGATGTTGAAAATGTCCTCTACCTGCATCTACACATTTCTGGTTTCATCTAAGGAAATGGTCATTTATGCGCATTAGTTCATCTACCGAGATACCCTCAATTTCTCTCGCGGTGTTTTGTTTGAGTTCATCTACAGTGTGAGAGTTTGTTGCACAAACCTTATTTTTCAATTTTTCCCATAAATAATAATCTCAACCCGTAAGATCTGGGGATCTTGCGGGCCACAATGGTTTACTAACTGCTCTGTTGCCGGGCTGAGTGGCTCAGACGGTTAAGGCGCTGGCCTTCTAACCCCAACTTGGCAGGTTCGATCCTGGCTCAGTCCGGTGGTACTTGAAGGTGCTCAAATACGACAGCCCCGTGTCGGTAGATTTACTGGCACGTAAAAAGAACTCCTGCGGGACTAAATTCCGGCACCTCGGCGTCTCCGAAGACCTTAAAAAGTAGTTAGTGGGACGTAAAACAAATAACATTAATTAATTAATTAACTGCTCTGTTGTCAAAAATTTCCTCAATTAAATTTAAAGACTCGCTAGCCATAAGCGCGGTTACCGAGTCTTGCTGGAAATATCGTGACTGGCATTCATTGTCCGTCAATTGTTAAAAAATGGTACGATAATATCATTCCTGTATCTCTGCCCAGTGATTGTGGTTTCAAAAACTATAGGTCCTATTATTCTGTCTGCAGTTTCTGCCGCTAACACTTCTATTTTTACACTGTAGATGAACTCAAACAAAATATCACGAGATAAATTGAGGCTATCTCTGTAGATGAACTAATGCGTATGAATGAAAACTTCTTTAGATGAAGCCAGAAATATGTAGATGCAGGTGGAAGACATTTTCGACAAGGTGAGAAATTATTTTACTTCGATTATGCGTTATTATTTGCGGTTGTTATTTACATGCGATTCATACGGGCGCTCTCCCTACCCCAAGCTCAGCGAGTTGCCATGTGCTCATCTGACCAGCTCGCCCACCTACCCGCTGCGCTGCATCGGCCGGCCCCACTTTGAGTAAAATACCTTGTATTATGTATGTATGTATGTATGTATGTACGTATGTATGTATGTACGTATGTATGTATTGATCCCATATGGTGAGATGTTCCAAGAGTTCTGTATGAATGTATGATATTTAGGTCACCATCCGAACTTATAGATTTCCCTACTTTTATCTGAAAATATCTGGAGAATTATTTGGTATATGCTTGGTCTTTTCCATTTTAAACCTGAAGGAGTATATTTCGGACCACTTACAGTACCTTTGAAAGGGCGCGAGCATAAACCCTACAGCAAGTAAAATCACAGTCCAGAAGCCTTCTTAGTGATTCCCTGACTACACTGCGAGCACCAATCGGAATATCGCCTTCCAGGACAAGATGACGCGAAGTCATTTTTTGTCCTCTCAATTTATCTTTATCAGCAGGGACTTTATTGTTAGATTTTTAAGAGAATCAAGCACGCTCTAGCTGCCTTGGATTTTTTTAAAAACTATTTATTAGGGGCGTCGACCTAGAAAGATCTGTTCTCCCTACTTTGCACCATATGGCATGAACCTGCGTGTATTTGGAAATGGCGGAAGTGTAAAGTGTTGAATGTGAGGAAAGGAACATTAAGGACGACACAAACACCCAGTCCCCAGGCCAGGGATATTAATCATTTACAATTAAAAAACCCTGACCCGGCCGGGAATCGAACCCGGGGCGTTGCTCGCTACACCGCGGGGTCGGACAACAACCTTGGATGGTTAACTCTCAATAGCATTTGTTAATGTTTGCCACATACTGAAAGCTTTCCAATACACGTGGTAGGAGCTAAATAATATTTTCACACCCCTTAAATAGTCCTTTCCCCTTTCGAGTTATTAGACCTAAAACAGAGCCAAACTTTTGCCCATTTTCGATGGTAGACATTCTGATAACCTGCTTTGATAAGAGGAATACGCTTGATCCGCTATGTGATCCGTGAGTTACCCTCAGATCAGAATGTCGTAATGGTTCTTGCTAAAGCTTTATCCGCGTAAATTATTCCGTCATATATGCAAATATATATTAATCTGTGGAATGGCCCGGGAGTTATTGGCAGGTAACTAAAATCCATTCTAATTAGTACTCTAGTTTGTTAATACTATCACACCATTTATGATATGTGCTATCAACTAATGACGCATTGAGACCACAAGTAGGCTAAACCCAATTCATTCTGAGTAAACGAGATATAGATTTTGGAAAATTATTCAATAATATATTGCGTAACATGTGTTATCTCTGGAATGTTGAGACCTGTTATTTATGATGCGTTAGAAAACCTGTATTAATAAACTCTTCTAAGTATTAGTATTTAATTGTGAACGTAAGTGTCCGACTCGTTGGCTGAACGGTCAGCGTATTGGCCTTCGGTTCAGAGGGTCCCGGGTTCGATTCCCGGCCGGGTCGGGGATTTTAACCTTAATTGGTTAATTCCAATGGCACGGGGGCTGGGTGTATGTGTTGTCTTCATCATCATTTCATCCTCATCACGACGCGCAGGTCGCCTACGGATGTCAACTCGAAAGACCTGCACCTGGCGAGCCGAACATGTCTTCGGACACTCCCGGCACTAAACGCCATACGCCATTTCATTTCATTGTGAAATTACGTGAGTTAAAAGGTGTGATTTGTACCAAAATCTTCCTCATCGTCTCAATAGTACAGGAAAAATCTTGCATTTCTTGAAAAGTCAACAGAAATATATTTATAACTAGCTTCGGTATCCGGAGTTGCCCGGATAGTTTGTGAATGTTTAGCTTTAAGATTAGTATTGCCTGTTAATTATGTGTGAAGTGAATTATTGTAGAATTCCTTAGTGAGACGTTAATGGATATTTTACGATCTATTATGTAGTTTTCGAGTTATTTATGTGTGTTCGATTTCATGTTTTAGATTGTTTCGTTTTCGAGTAAAACTTTGTCCTTGTGGAAGCCAATAATTGACTGGGAAATATTTCATCCTTTCAAAAAATAATATGTATTTACCCGTCGCGCTATATATATGTTGTATACTATTCCAGCTCTCAAGATTGTCACCAATCAGCCTTGTGACCCCAAAAGCTTTGGATTCAACACTGATCTTGGTCATTTTAGACTATTTACTTTCCACTAGAGATCTCTGACATCCATAGTAATATTTTTCTAGATAGTAAATCAAATGTGTGCCAAGTTAGGTTGAGAGCTATGCTGGAACGCACACACACACATCCATAATCTTGGCCATTCTGGACATTCTTTTTCTTCTCAAACCCCATGCCTATGGGGACTGAACTTTGACTTAAACGGTAACTGGAGTGCCACTATTCATCACAGCAACCCCGATAACTATGGATTCGGCACTAATATAGGCCGTTTTGAATTATGTTTACATGAAACTCCCTCCCCTAAGTTCCATAGGGGTATACAAACCCCACAGTATGCAGGTTTTATAGGCAGTGTACGGACTTAATTTAATATCCTTCTCGGGGATTTGGAAAATGTAAGGACGCACGAGTGTACACCCTCGTTTCTCTTATTCGCTTTGTTTTCTGGTGGCTAAGCCTCTAAATATAAATTTATCCAACTTATTTTCGGACTTAACTTTTCCTCTCTTAATCACTGAGTAGCACGGCTTATTCTCTGTGTCACCGAACGTTAAGCACTATAAGGTTTTATTACGAGTCTTGTACTAGGAGTGCTTGAGGGTGTTCAGCCTCCATTTCATTGTGTTCGCGGCCTTTCCATTAAGCTTTTATTTTCCATTTCTTGGCCGCGTAGTATGAGCTTCGGCTCCTGTGTTCTGGATCTTTCGATCCGTTATTTGGTGTGGCTCCCCTATGAAATAAGGGTAGGGAGTGTAAAAGCCGTTTATGCTTTTAAGTGCAGAAAGTGGGGTTCTTCTGAATGTAACTAGAGAGGTTTTGAAGTGAATTCACTTATCTTATGTGAATTCCAGGCCCATTTGGTGGTGGTGGTGGTGATTATTGTTTCAAGAGGAAGTACAACTAGGCAACCATCCTCTATATAACACTAATCAGAGAGAAAAAATGGAAGGGGTCCGACACTTCGACAAATAAAGGTATCGGCCAAAGGAAGACAAGGGCCACGAAGGGCGTGAAAATGAAAGACTTCCTAGCCCTCGCAAACCTAATAGCGTCGGGGTCAGAAAAGAACAAGAGTTGACCAAGAGAGGTCAGATAGGATAGATGAAAGTGAGGAGTCTGGCACAAGTAAGTGGAAGCAATGCCAAGACTCAGCTTAGGGCTCCGTGGTCGCCAATCCACGCTCCAATGTTCAGAGCCCCTGGGGCCTCTTTTAGTCGCCTCTTACGATAGGCAGAGGATACCGTGGGTGTTATTTTACCGCCCCCACCTACAGGGGGACTAGGCCCATTTGGCCACTATAAACTGTAAATTGTTGTTCAGGGTTCGAGGTCCATCTGAAATGTAACTGTTCTCATTTTGAGGTTTCGATTCCCCTCTTGCTAACTTTGTTCTGAAAGCTTCCGCTTCTTCTTATCTGAACAAGGTAGGGATCTATATTCCCTCTGCTGGGGACCTTACTTTGTAAAGGCTAGTGCCTCACCTATTAACGCCAAATATTGTGCATTATAAGTCTTGTATGAAACTTTGAGTCCGTTCTCCCCGGTTGTAAATTAACAAAGCTTCTAACCTTGTATATTATTTCCTGTTGTTAAATCTCATCTCTATTGTCGTTGTTATTTTTTGATTTTCAAAGAAAAGAACATAGTTGCTGATAAATATATTTTTCAAAATTTAATCTTTGGTTCATGCGTTGTCCAGCCATTTACCCTTCACTCTTCTTTTCCCCTCTGACCCACGGAAAACACAATAACCATTATTATTATTATTATTATTATTATTATTATTATTATTATTATTATTATTATTATTATTATTATTATTTCTTAATATGTTTACCATCCAGGGTTGGTTTTTCCCTAGTACTCAGCGAGGGATCCAACCTCTACCACCTCAAGGGCGGTGTCGTGGAGCGTGGGATTTTAGGTCGGGGATACAACTGAGAAGGAGGACCAGTACCTCGCCCAAGCTGCCCCATCTGCTATGCTGAACAGGGCCTAGTGGGGGGATGGCAAGATTGGAAAGGATAGACAGGAATGAGGTAAGGAATTAGGGGTTTAAGTTAGGTACCATTTCGGCATTTGCCTGGAGGAAAAGTGAGAAACCATGGAAAATCACTTCCAGGTTGCCTGAGGAGGGAATCGAATCCCCTCTCTACTCAGCTGACCTCCTAAGGCTGAGTGTACCCCGTTCCAGCCCTCGTGCCACTTTTCAATTTTCATGGCAAAGCCGGGAATCGAAGTCGGGCCTACGGGGTTGCCAGCTTATCATGCTAACCACTACACCACAGAGGCGGATATTATTATTATTATTATTATTATTATTATTATTATTATTATTATTATTATTATTATTATTATTATTAATCGGTGTATATTAAGGATGATATATGCAGTTACATATTCACTGTTGTCACCTGTACGTAAGTTTGTTAGAGGAATCAGATAATATTTTCTCGGTGCTAGTAAATAGAGTTTACATTTTTTGCAGTATGATTTCCCTTCCTAATTTTATACTAATAAAAGTTCTTTAGAACATCCAGTTACTTATATTGAACGTTCACGCTTCATTATGGAAGAAGTACTTCGGAGATGTCCCTTAACAGAAAGCAGACCGGCCATCCAATTATCGATCCTGAGCTACTAATCTCCGGTGTCCTCGTCTGTAAGGATGATGATATTCTGGTCACGTACATTATAGATGGCTGGGATACAGGACGACAGGTAGATCGGCCTAAATTTTCACTGAGAGGATCAACGTTGTAATATAATACTGGCAATCAGTTCATATACAGTATTTACAGAGATACCGTATATTCAGCAAGAGCAGTGCTACACAAAAAGAAACTAATATTTTTATTTAATTCTATCTTTCATTATCAGAAATGACATAGTTATTCATTGGACAGGATAAATAAATAAATATCTCCGGGAGTCAGTGGTAGGGTGTCAGCCTCCGGATTCCACGGTGACGGGTTCAAACTCGACTGGTGACAAATGCAATCAGCTTAGATGACGTTAAATCAGAATGCCTGGGCTGGTGACGTCATCGCATTTTCTACATAGACAGAAAATAACATCTTCATTCCGATAAGCGAAAGTACGATTACTCAAGAACATTAAGGTGGTCATATACACTAGAAATATTTTTTAAAAAGAATAATCTCTAGCAATGTTAAATTCTTCTGTTGTTTTATCATTATCAAACTAAGAGATTCTGAAGTTCATTTTACACTATTTTTATGTTAATTGTTTATAAAAAAATATTTTTTGCTATTTACACTGGGGTACTTAAAGTCGTATATCTCACATTTTTAAACCAACATCCATGAACTTTGAACAAAAGCAATCTACATTACATGGGGAATGTTCCCTGCCACTTTTGTTTGAATCAGTCAAAGGGTTTTAAAGTTATGTTACAATTTAAGTTTCTTCAAATTTTGTTTAACAAAATTGTTTAAAAAGTTGTTAAAATTACATTTTTACGTTTATCATGTCCTCAGTGCTAGCTTTAGTTTAAAATAAAAATCATGCAGATACCATAGCACTTTGAATGACTTCAAATGTCAGAAAATGAATTAATGAGTAAATCGCATTTAAAGTTTACTTAGTAGCTATGTTTTCACTCACATGCTGTTTTTATCACATCAGAAACCTCCTGGGACATACAAAGGTCCTTCCTAGGCAGCTGTATGGTCTTCCTTTATCTTTGTCCAGACTCTTAGGTACCTCCTTCCTGTCTTCCCTTCTGGAGTAGATATTCTGGCACATGTTGAAATAGGAAGTTGGTCTGAATGTTTCACCGAGTTTACCATGTACTTTCCAGGAATTATGTTCATTCTTTTTCATAACCTGAAGCTGTATTCGTCTTCCAAAATTAAAGTGACATACAGCATCAATTACAGAATGTGATGAGACCAACATAGGAGGTTTTTGGACACCCCAGCCAAATGGTGCCATCGAATGACTCATTATTATTTTGTATCTTGCCATGCAGGCACTTAGCAAGCATATCAGGAGCAGACAAGTGTTGCACTCTGGTGGGATGCACATGCACTAATATGAAACAAGTGAAGAACTATATGCTATTTAACGGAAATCAGTGGGAATTTAAAGAGAAATTCAATTTAGGCTCGAAAGGAATTTGATAGATCTGCTGATACGCTGTCAGTCAGAACTGTCACGCCCTCTCACAGTAAATAATTTATTTCGACATGAAATATTAATGGTATATTTATGAACCAGACATTTTCTAAAACTAGAAGAAATTTCATACAAAATGGAATAAAAATTTTAAAATGGGAAATTTCAGAAATTTCAGAAATGGAATCAGTGATTGAACGTGTGCCATACTTCCATCAACTCATTTATGGTTTGTTACTCTGAAAAACCTTCAGAGTATTTCTGGAGACAGTAGCAACAACTCGATTTCTATGTACTGTATTATTTTCCTTTTATACTTTTCAGTTGTAAAAGGAAGGGAGCGCCAGTAAGGTCTTTTAAAGACTAGCCATAGTCCCGGGAGTATATTCTTTTTCTTATAAAGAAGCGGCTGGGGAGTGGAGTGGCTTATTTGGTAATTGGGTCAGGGCTGAAGAAGAGCAGATGAACATCCAACAAGAGCAGGGAAGGTCCATTTAGCTTTTCCTTAGAGACTATGTGCCCTCTACCGTGATGGATATTTCTTGCTCAGCAAGATCCCTCTCTGTTCTATAAGATGCTCTCTAAGTGACTGCATTGCATGTAGGATTCACGCATCACTCAGCACTTACCAGAATGCAAAGCAATGTTCAAGGCAAATTTGAAACATATACGTAAAGAATAAATGAACATCTTATTGTACAGGATGAAGGTAGTACCAACAATTAAAAGACTCCCTTGTGCCTAAGTGTCTTTGGGCCTTTTAGGCGATCCGTACTCAGCTGGAAGGCCTGGTACGCACTATGAGGTGACGCGTGATCAGCGCGATGAATCATGTCGTCTGTTATTTTTGGATTTCTAGTCCTGAGTCTCCATCTCACTGTCAGATAGACCTCGAATTGTGTAATTACGTAGGCTGAGTGGAGCTTCAGCCAGCCCTCAGGTCTGGGTAAAAATTCCCCGCCTGGCTGGGAATCGAACTCGGGTCTTGAGTGCAAGAGACCGTTACATTGCCCCTATACCGCGGGCTAGCCGAAGATACTCCGAGGGTAAGTCAAAAATGAAGTGTGTCTGTTTTATTGCTCAGATACGAAGGAATGAAGCTCACTCCAACTTACGTATCCGATATAGTCTGTAGTTACACCAGTAGATCGCGTATAGGTGTGAAAAATCGGTAAATCAGAACCGTAGTACAGGGACAGTTGCAAACTATATGAACCTCCTTCCGAAAAAATATTTTTTACGGAAACTTACGTCTTGACTTACCTTCATATATTATAGTCATGAAAACATTTCTTCTTACTGTTGTAATTAGAAGTTTAAAAATGCCACAGTCTAACCATACGTGTTCATTGATAGCCAAAGGTCAACTTGCTATGTATCCAGCTCAACTTATTGAGGTAATTGGTTCGAAACCCGCTAATTATAACTAGCCAGACCACCTACGTCTATCCTAGGCACCCTCCAATGCGGTCAAGTGTTAACGCTATCTTTTCCTACCACTTTTCCCACACCTGTGGGGTCGCGTGTGCGAACTGGGCCGCACATGTGGATTTGGCCCTGTTTAATGGCCGGATTTTCTTCCTGACGCCAACCCTATGTGGAGAGATGTAATCACGTTTTTTCTGCTAGTGGCTTTACGTCGCACGGACACAGATAGGTCTTACGGCGACGATGGGATAGGAGAGGCCTAGGAGTTGGAAGGAAGTGGCCGTGGCCTTAATTAAGGTACAGTCTCGGCATTTGCCTGGTGTGAAAATGGGAAACCACGGAAAACCATCTCAAGGGCTGCCGACAGTGGGATTCGAACCCACTATCTCCCGGATGCAAGCTCACAGCCACGTGCCCCTAGCCGCACGGCCAACTCGCCCGGTGATGTAATCATTATTGCGTGTTTCTGTAATGGTTGGTAGTCTGGTATGTTGTCTGAATATGATCAGGAGAGAGTTGGGACGGACACATACGCCCAGTCCCCGAGCCAGAAGAATTAATCAGAAGCGATTAAATCCCCTATAAGCCGGGAATCGAACCCGTGACCCTCTGAACCGAAGGCTTTATGTGTTGACACCATTTTTATATCAAAATTCTTAGCTTAAAGACTGGACAAACGAATAGTATTGAACTTAAAATACTAAGGAACATCTGTTATAAAGTCTAGTGATTTATTCTCTTGAAAATTAAACTCAATTCCATAAATTAGTATCAAATAATAATGATTGCTTATGCGCATCAAATTTTCCTAATTTATGCCATTCGTAGATGAATAAATCAACCGATTGCAACAAGATTACCTTCAGAATTGATTTCTCAACTCATTCTTCTTCTTCTTCTTCTTCTTCTTCTTCTTCTTCTTAATCTGCTTACCTTCCAGGGTCGGTTTTTCCCTCGGACTCAGCGAGGGATCCCACCTCTAGCGCCTCAAGGGCAGTGTCCTGGAGCTTCAGACCCTGGGTCGGGGGATACAACTGGGGAGGATGACACGTACCTCGCCCAGGCGGCCTCACCTGATATGCTGAACAGGGGCCTTGCGTGGAGATGGGAAGATATGAAGAGGTAGACAAGGAAGAGGGAAGAGAAGCGGCCGTGGACTTAAGTTAGGTACCATCCCGGCATTTGCCTGGATGAGAGGTGGGAAACGACGAAAAAACACTTCCAGGATGGCTGAGGTGGGAATCGAATCCACTTCTACTCAGTTGACCTCCCGAGGCTGAGTGGACCCCGTTCCAGCCTCGTACCACTTTCAAATTTCGTGGCAGAGCCGGGAATCGAACGCGGGCCTCCTGGGGTGACAGCTAATCACAATAACCACTACACCACAGAGGTGGACCTCAACTCATTCAAGCAACTTTAAAGCCGGGATGAGTTACTCAGACGGTTGAGGCGCTGGCCTTCTGACCCCAACTTGGCAGGTTCGATCCTGACTCGGTCCGGTGATATTTGAAGGTGCTCAAAAACGTCAGCCTTGCGTCGTTACATTTAGTGGCACGTAAAAGAACTCCTGAGGGACTAAATTCCGCCACCTGTGGTCTCCGGAAACTATAAAAGTAGTTAGAGGGTCGTAAAGCAAATAATATAAATTATTGGTAACTTTAAAAGCAATCATACAATTATTTCCTCTTGACAATATCTTTACCATATCCTTACATTGCAGGAATTTCGCCCGGAAGGACGTGGTTTCGAATCCCCGTCAGGAAGTCGTAAAATTTAAGAAACGAGATCTCCCACTTCCGGAGGTGCACATTGCCCTGAGGTTCACTCAGCCTACACCAAAAATGAGTACCAGGTTGATTCCTGGGGGCAAAAGCGGCCGGGAGTAGAGCTAACCACTCTACCGCATCAAGTGCCGAGGTTGAGGATAGTGGAAGCCTTTACCTTCCACCCGTCCAAGGGCCTTCATGGCCTGTACGGAGATGACTTTGCCTTTTTACTTTTATATTGCAGGAATGAGAGAGAGTCTGCTTTGAATCCTTCATGTCAATTTTATCATCATAGCGTGATTAATTTGGAAAGCCCGTGTTTCTCTCATGGTCAGTCATATAATGGCTGATCAAAAAGTTTCCGTTCGACGGCCGTAGAGTCATGATTCGGGATGTCAATCAGGCAAAATCGCCGTGAGCATTGAGCAGTCATCCCACCGACACACCGGGTTGAAGATCCTGGTGTGGTAAAACATCGTGATGATCGCATGGGGAGGGATCAGGACTATAGGCTTCCTTCACCGCCCGCTTGTTGTTGTCCGTAATGGATGAGGCTGGGCTCCCAGATCGACAAGCGTCGAAAAGCGACCCGCGCGGAACTTGGCGCACCATTCCGCAACGGTGGTTTTCGACAGACATGCTGCCCCATACACAGTCTTCATTCTCCGATCGATGTCCACCGGTGTTTGTCTTTCGGCAACCAAGAACAAACAAAATAACGGCACATTGGTCCTGTTTGGACGCATTTGTTATTAACGTCGCCTTAGTTCACGTTGGCACGCATCTCGGCACGACACGACTGCTTCACTAATCGCTTTACCTATATGTCCATGCTTATACAGGGTGAAGCGTAATTCGCGCACTCGGGCGTCGCAGCGCGACTCCTCACATGCCAGCAATAAAAAAAGTCTCTTACAAAATTTCGTCTTGCGAGTATATCCGGTAGAAAACGGACGTTGAAGAGTAGCAATCTGGCAACACTGTAACCGTATGTAGGGTAACTACCGCTGTCAGCACATGCACGTCGTGCAGTACAGTTGGTGCATTGGGTAGAGTTTTTGGTTGGCATGCAGGAGGTCGATGGTTCGATCCTGGATTGAGGCGCATTTTTTAGTTGCTAATTTCCAACTGACATTACCTACTGTAATACAGTAAGATACCGTTTCTGAGGTGACATGTGTCCTATATTTACAACATTTTGTAACGCTGAAACAACAAATACCTGGTTAGACTAATAAGAAATAAACAGCTGAAACAAACAGGTTTCACATCTAGTAGATGAAGTGGTGCGAATAAATTCACGCTCACGACGTGGAAAGGGCGCCTTTCAAAGCTGACCAATGAAAACGATTGTTCGTCCATTTCTGATGATGATGATGCTCGTTGTTTTAAGGGGCCTAACGTCGGAGGTCATCGGCCCCTAACGTCCATATCTAGGATCGTAGTATGTAAGTGCAAATGGTTTCTAGAGGACCCACTGCAATCGCTGTTGACAATTAAGATGCCAGATACCATACAACCTGGACTACATTTACAAAAGAAAAAACATACGCCTGAACCCAGGATCGACCACTCGACCTCCTGCATGGTAACCCAAAACTCTATCCACTGCACCAGCTGTACAGTACGCCTAACTGCTGTTGACAGAGGTAGTTACCATACATGTGGTTACAGTGTTGCCAGATTGCTACTCTTCAACGTCGTTTTTCTGCCGGATATACTCGCAAGACGAAATTTTGTAAGAGACATTTTTTTATTGCTGGCATGTGAGGAGTCGCGCTACGTTGCATGTCCGTTGTAGCAACGCCGTCAAAAGGAAACTTTTGATCACGCCTTATATGTAGCTTGTCCTGTGTTGGAACTGCAAGGAATGTATACATTCACGCTCCCAATAGTGTGGTACGTAATGTTGTTTATCCTACGGCACTAGATAAATGGTTTTATAATCAGAAAAATGTAGAAAATTACAAATCGAATTCATTAATTCGCAATATGTTCCAAACGTTATATTTTCAAGTATTTGTTGATTATTACATTCATAATAATAATTTCGTGTGGCTATTTTTAGTCGAGTGCAGCCCTTGTAAGGTACACCCTTCGTTGATGGTGGCGGCATCTGCCATGCGTAGGTAATGCGTGAAATTATGGTGGAGGATAGTGTTATGTGTAGTGTACGAGTTGCAGGGATGTTGGGGACAGCCCCAAAACCCAGCCCCCGAGCCAATGGAATTAACCAACCCCCGATCCGGCCTGGAATCGAACCCGGAGTCCTCTGAACCGAAGGCGAATACGCTGGCCATTCAGCTAACGAGTCGGTCATTACATTCTGTTACTACAAGAGATCATGCGTGTTATTCCGTTACCTCGAGACTTTGTAACATTGCAACATGAATAATGCGACAGTCCGCCTCTGTGGTGTAGTGGTTAGCGTGATTAGCTGCCACCCCTGGAGGTCCGGGTTCGATTCCCGGCTCTGCCACGAAATTTGAAAAGTGGTACGAGGGCTGGAACGGGGTCCACTCAGCCTCGGGAGGTCAACTGAGTAGAGGTGGGTTCGATTCCCACCTCAGCCATCCTAGAAGTGGTTTTCCGTGGTTTCCCCCTTCTCCTCCAGGCAAATGCCGGGATGGTACCTAACTGAAGGCCACGGCCGCTTCCTTCCCTCTTCCTTGCCTGTCCCATCCAATCTTCCCATCCCACCGCAAGGCCCCTGTTCAGCATAGCAGGTGAGGCCGCCTGGGCGAGGTACTGGTCATTCTCCCCAGTTGTATCCCCCGACCCAAAGTCTGAAGCTCCAGGACACTGCCCTTGAGGCGGTAGAGGTGGGATCCCACGCTTAGTCCGTGGGAAAAACCGACCCTGGAGGGTAAACAGATGATGATGATGATGATGATGAATAATGCGATACATTGCGGGAGGAGCCCGCGAGTAACTGTTAGTAATTGGATAAAGGTGAGAAAGACAAGTAAGAGGATCGTGTTATCCCTTAGAGCACACATGCACATGCAATCATGAAAATCACACTCGGAATTAAAAGTCAGCTGTTTATGTGAGACTGAAAATGTTACAGCTGCAATCCGTTTACTTTTTCCCTCTAACTAGTAATTTGATGGAGTTATTAACTTTTACTATGTGATATCACGCTAGCTGACTTAATAATTAATTTTATTGTTAGAAACCCTGTTATCGTAACAAATTGTGTTTCATATCACGTATTTTTATGGGCAAAACCTGGAATCAAATTTCCTGATTTGTATGTTATTGTGTTTCAATTATCACATATAGCACGATGTTTCCCCATAAAATATCAATTATGTTTTCTAACTTTAGGCACTCGAACTGAAATAGTTTCAGCAGGGCAGTAATCATTAATATTAATTTTCATACCGTTACCTGATTTTTTCACACGAGTTTCATTTTCGTACATGAGTGTAACATACTCTGGAACATATAATCTGTAATGTATGAGGTTGTCTAGACGAAATGGTAAAGGAATACTCGGTTCTCCTGTGAGGTTTTGGGTTCGATTCCTCGTCAGGAAGTCGAAAAATTAACAAACATTATTTTCACACACTGGATCCTGAGGTTCACTCAGCCAATAAATAAATAAATTAAATAAATAAATAAATAAATAAAGCAAGGCAAAGTCACCTCCGTACAGGCCATGAAGGCCCTTGGAGGAGTGGAAGGTAAAGGCTTCCACCATTGTTAACCTCGGCACGTGATGGGGTAGAGTGGTTAGCTCTACGCGCGGTCGCCTTTGCCCCCAGGAATTAACCTGGTACTCATTTTTGGTGCAGGCTGAGTGAACCTCAGGGCCATATACACCCCCGGAAGTGGAAATCTCGTTTCTTAAATTTTACGACTTCCTGACGGGGATTCGAACCCACGTCCTTCCGGGAGAACCGAGCACGCCTTTACCGCCTCGGCCAGGCAGCCCCTCAATAAATAAATAAATAAATAAATAAGTAAATACATAAATAAATAAATAAATTTTCAGGTTAATTCCTGGGGTAAAGGCTTAGAGCTAATCACTGTATATCACTTACCGTCGAGGTTACGGACGGGTTACCTCCCCCTCATTCAGAGACCTTCATAGCCTGTACGAGTACAGATATACCTTTACTTTTTATCTTTAGTACATTACAGAGTCTATAGAAGATCTGGAGGAATTGCTAAATGCTATGGACACAGTCTTGGAGAGGGAATACAGGATGAAAATAAAAAAAATCCAAAACAAAAATAATGGAGTGCAATCGAACGAAGAAAATATTAGATTACGAAATGAAGTCTTAAAGGAAGTTGGTGAATATTCTTACTTGGGTAATAAAATAACTAACGATCGAGCTCGATAGCTGCAGTCGCTTAAGTGCGACCAGTATCCAGCAATCGGGAGATAGTGGGTTCGAGCCCCACTGTCGGCAGCCCTGAAGATGGTTTTCCATGGTTTCCCATTTTCACACCAGGCAAATGCCGGGGGTGTACCTTAATTAAGGCCACGGCCATGTCCTTCCACTTCCTAGGCCTTTCCTATCCCATCGTCGCCAAAAACATATCTGTGCGGTGCGACGTAAAGAAAAAGAAAAAACTACTAACGATGGCAGAAGTAAGGAGGACATAAAATACAGACTATAGGTCATTCCACATTAAGAGAACAGTATTTCTCTTGTGGACTGGACCTACAACGAGCGAACACACTCCCTCTTAGACGCCCTTAATTCCTCATGGTTAAGGAATATTATAATGCACTTTATATAGTATTATGAAAGAAAGAAAGAAAGAAGGACGAGGCATTTTTTTGCCCGAGTGTTGTTAAAATGACTACTTAAGCTTTACTATTTCTTAAATACATTCGCAGGGAGGAAGCACAATAGCGGGAACAGCCATCGCTTTGTTGCCCTCCTTCTGTGTCACTCTGGTACACGCAACGCGTAATCCGTTACTCTGTGAATCCCGACAGCTTATTACTTTTGAAGAGAAGTCCTCTATTTTTGTGTTGGGTATGTTTTTTAGTCTTTATATCAGTGTGTACTTGTCTTGTGTTGAGTGAGTGTTATGTGTTTAATTAGACTACGTGTGCGATTTGTTTATTTAATATTAATACAGTGATTTATTTAATCTATAGATGAGACTGAGGAAGAAACAAAGTACAAGTAAATGGTAAACTGTGCTTAATTTTCAGCGTATTTTCTTCCCTCATTTTTCTTTAACTTAAAAACTGAGTTTCACAAATTTATGTTCCACTCTTTTGCTATTAGCCTGCGAACATCAAAACGAGCCACTCTAATCCCCCCTGGCCAATCCCCTAGAGTTCATAAACATTATATTCAGCTTAATTTCTTCTACCTTTTATCTCGAATTTAAATTTCACACATTTACATGTCACCGTTTTCCCGTGATGCTGTTGAACGGAGCCGTTCGACATGGCAACCCTGTTGCCATAAGAGCAATACTGTTTTCTTAACATAGCACAAGCAAGGAAAGCCTTTCTTATGAAAAGACATTTGCTCACTTCGAACATTGATATAGGAATTAGAAATATGTTTTTGAAGGCTTTCGCCTGGAGCGTGGCGTTGGATGGAAGTGAAATATTGACGATAACTAGCTCAGAAAGAAAGAGAATAGACGCTTTTGAAAGGTGATGTTACAGAACTGCTCAAGGTTAAGTGGGTACATCGAATTGCTAATGAAGAGATACTGAATGGAATTGGTGAAAGGAGAACGAACCAGAAGAAGAAGAAGAAGAAGAAGCAGAATGATAGGACACATCTTAAGACACTCAGGACTTGTTCAGTTGGTTTTTGAGAGGTGCAGGCGGTAAGAACGGTAGGAGTAGACCGGGTATGACGTAGAAAATGAGAAGTTTAGCACAGGGAGGGCGGCATGGAGAGCTGCATCAAACAGTCTATGGACTGGTGATGCAAATAACCTACATACTCTTACAGATACCTGTCTCTGTGGGTGGGGGCGGTAGATATGTCGTAAGAGACGACTAAAAGGGGTCTGAGGGGCTCTCAACTTGGGAGCGTGGGTTGGAGACCACGGGTCCCTCAGCTGGGTCCTGGCATTGCTTCCACTTACTTGTGTCAGGCTCCTCGCTTTCATCTAACATATCCGACCTCCCTTGGCCAACTCTTGTTCTTTCTCGACACCGACGGTATAAGAGCACACGAGGCCTAGGGAGTCTTTCATTTTCACGCCCTTCGTTGCCCTTGTCTTTCTTTGGACGATACCTTCATTTTTTGAGGTGTAGGACCCCTTCCATATTTTCTCTCTGATTAGTGTTAGTAGAGGATGGTTGCCAAGTTGTACTTCCTCTGAAAACCCTTTATAGGGCAAAACTTTTTTTGTTCATAATAGCCAAAACGTAACATAGTTACCTTCTAAAGTAAAGTAAATACTAGAACCAACAAACCTTTAATCAATAGCTGCTAAATTATTTTATGATAATCACTACTAAAATTGTTTGGCAAAATTTTAACCACAATCCTATTAGGGACATGCATGTTTTGTGGTCAATAAATTAACCTTGTCCATAAATTATATTCATTTATTGAATTTGTTTTCTTGGACTCATCAACTGTGGTTTTGAATATACATTCATTGAAGAAGTGGAGAAGCTAAATCACAGTACATTGGGTCCAAATGGGCGAGAGAATACAAAGCTTTGAAAACTATTGAGCTCTTTTGCTCTATTAGTAAAATTATACTGTTGAGGCTGCCGAGTTGGACTCGAGGCGTCTGAGTCTGGTTCAGTATCAGAATATGAATCGGATGTTGAAACTAAAGATTGCTGGCTATTATCTGCTTGGTCTGGATCAGCTGGATCATACTATACATGCTCCCATCCGAATCCTCTTCCATCAACTGTGCACTGATGGTACCTGCCAGTGCTTCGCCACTGCTCGTACTAGTACCTGTTACTGGTATGAGTAAGGCATCTTCAGCATCAGAATCACCACCGGCTTCTGAATCTGTTCCCAGCGTATCCAACAGTTCCTCAATTTCAGATGTTCGTAGACGAGGCATGCTTCTGGGAAAGTAAAATATAAGAAAAACTGATTTATTGAAATAAAAGACATAATAATCATGCACCATCATTATCTCTCTCTTCATCCAAGACTTAATTTTTCACTATGGACTTTCTATACTATTTCAAAGAGCATCTAAACAAGCTTTAATACGTTTACGAGAGTTTTCAAGTTACTGCATTCATATTATTATCTCCGTATCATCTAAGCACAATACATTCTTATCAATATTTCAACTACAAAACATACTTTGTACTCACCTGATATAAGAGTAAAACCACAGGAAACTGGAGAAGAACCAATAATTTAGCAAGAAAAGCAAGACCTGCAAAATTAAGAAGTGAGGTTAGATTGGACAGGTGGTTACAAAGCCTAAAGTATAATCACATGTTTGGCTACAAGTTTCGCAATCAATTGCAGTCATAGCAAAAACTATTTCTTTTACTAATAATTCACTGATATAACATAGTATTATGCACATAAATAAGAGAAGTATTAACTTACCGGCTGAATAAACTTCGTGTCCTGCTATTAGCTATCGGAAATGCATTGTGGTTAAAATTTTGACAAAAAAAAAAAAAACATACATACTTTGTATGTACTGAAAACTAAGGTTGTGGTTAATATTGGGTCCACAAAGAGTTATTTTTTTTTGTATTGGCTTTACGTCGCACCGACACAGATAGGTCTTATGGCGACGATGGGACAGGAAAGGGCTAGGACTGGGAAGGAAGCGGCCGTGGTCTTAATTAAGGTACAGCCCCAGCATTTGTCTGGTGTGAAAATGGGAAACCACGGAAAACCATTTTCAAGGCTGCCGACAGTGGGGTTCGAACCCACTATCTCTCGAATACTGGATACTGGCCGCACTTAACAAAGCGTTCTAGCTGAACAATGATGATGATAAGGTTGAGTTTTGTAGCTGAATACAATATAAATATTCAACCTTATCCGAGGTGGTTAAATAATTAACCACAATACTATAAAGGGTTTTCACCACCACCACACTTACAGATCCACCTCTGGGTGGGGTCAGTAGAACACATCCACCGTATTCCCTGTCCGTCGTAAGAGGCGTTTCCTTTATTTCACATATACCCTTAGTTTTCGAAGATTCGAACCCCTTCCTTTTTTTCTTTCTGATTGGTATGAAGACGAGATGGTTCTCTCGTTCTGGCGATGACCGCCACCACTTAAACAGATGATACATACGAAATATTGTCCGCATCTGCGAATCTTTATTTGCATCCGCGAATGGTTATCCGCATCCACGAATTGTTATCCGCGGATAATGTAAATATTTACCTACAGTATATTACACCCATGATACTGAAACAGATAGATCTGTTAGCATAATACAATAGGCCTGACACCTGGCACCACAACCCTTACAGTCACACGTTTATCAGGGATTTCCTCTTGCGACAACTACCGTCGTATTGACCTTTGTTCCTTCCTTCCATTAATTGCGGGCAACTCGTTGGCTGAATGGTCAGCGCACTGGCGTTCGGTTCAGAGGGTCCCGGGTTCGATTCCCGGCCGGGTCGGGGATTTTAACCTCCATTGGTTAATTTCAATGGCCCGGGGGCTGGGTGTTTGTGCTGTCCCCAACATCCCTGCAACTCACACACCACACATAACACTATCCTCCACCACAGTAACACGCAGTTACCTATACATGGCAGATGCCGCCCACCCTCATCGGAGGGTCTGCCTTACAAGGGCTGCACTCGGCTAGAAATAGCCACACGAAATTATTATTATTATTATTGCGGGCAGGAGCCAGTTAGGCTTAGGTCAGATTTACGGCTGTATGGTCTCAACGTCCGGGCGAGTTGGCGGTGGGGTTAGGGGGGTGCAGCTGTGAGCTTGCATCCGGGAGATATTGGCTACTGACAGTAGCCTCAAAAATTGTTTTCCGTGGTTTCCCATTTTCACACCAGGCAAATGCCGGGGCTGTACGTTAATTGAGGGCACGGTCATTTCCATCCCATTCCTAGGCCTTTCCTATTCCATCGTCACCATAAGACCTGTCTGTGTTGGTGCGACGTAAAAAAAATCAAGAAACAAACAATGGTCTCAAGGCTCTTTATATATCACCATTCTCCCATATCATTGTCAAGGGTCGCCTAACCACAAGCAAAAACAGGAGTATTCCTGAGTGAAAATTAATAAACATTATTTAGAAGTGATCAGATCGAGCTCGATAGCTGCAGTCGCTTAAGTGCGGCCAGTATCCAGTATTCGGGAGATAGTAGGTTCGAACCCCACTGTCGGCAGCCCTGAAAATGGTTTTCCGTGGTTTCCCACTTTTACACCAGACAACTGCTGGGGCTTTACCTTAAATAAGGCCACGGCCGCTTCCTTCCCACTCCTAGCCCTTTCCTGTCCCATCGTCGCCACAAGACCTATCTGTGTCGGTGCGACGTAAAGCAAGTAGAAAAAAAAAAGAGAGAAGTGATCAGCATAATTATCCACACTGCCATGCAGTTTGCATCCGCCTAGACACTGACTTCACGCATCCGTGCAGAGCTCTACATACAGCCTGATCTGAGTTTAGCATCGATCCAGGAGCCGAGTGCAACTTCATTTACAAAACTGAAGTGATACTTCCAGGGCTGTGCAGGTCAGCATAATTAGTTTTAATCCCAATATTTCTCGTTATCTACGGTATACCACATCGTGTTACATGTTACTGGACCGAGCGAGTGGCGTAGCTCTCAGCTTGTATTCGGGAGATAGTGGGTTCCACCCCACTGTCGGCAGCCATGAAGGCCCCATCTTCGGCATAAGACCTATCTGTGCCGGTGCGACGTACAGCAAATTGAAAAAAAAAATTGAAACAATATTGGACTGGTATTAATTGGCAAATTTGAGTGCTTTATATATATTTTTGCTAGTGGTTTGATGTCATACTGACGCACTGAAGGTTTTCCGCAACACAAGGATGGGAAAAGGCCAGGATTGGGGAGGAAGCGGCCGTGGCCTTAATTAACGGAAACTACGGGAAACGGTCTTCAGGGCTACTCGCTTGCTCAGCGCCTTATATCTGAGAGAGAGAGAGACAGAGAGAAAGTCATAAATTCCTATAAGGCATTGGAATTAGAAATGATAAACAAGTTGAAATATTTTGCATCGTGTTATTTTTTATTTAAATTTTTATTTGAAGAAATGTTAGCACTTACCAAAATCTGACATGATGATTTACAATATCGTTTAATTTGCCGTTCGCTTTCGCAACAAGGCTCAAGTTTGAGAGGCTCCAGTAGCCAGCTCAATCGTTCTGCAGATATAGGGATGATCGTATTCAACCCCTCATTGAGTCTCGTTTCCTTCCGCACAGTTTTCTGTACGCTGTTCCCCACTTATAACACATAACATATTTGGATACTTTTATGAAGTAGCCAGAAATTTGTCAATTTTCGGGCACAAAACATTCAATCCTTCATTTACAGTCACAAGTAAAATTTTCTGGTGATTCCTGATAGACCTCGTCAGTACATAACAAATTACTCGCCTCTGCACGACATCCGCACGCCATGCTACAGTACATCTCGCGATAAATGACTTATTGCCAAAACATACCGTACATTAATTTGGTGGCCTTCTTATGATGGCACCATTCTTCTTTCTTTCTTTCTTTCTTTCTCTGTTTACCCTCCACGGTTGGTTTTTCCCTCGGACTCAGCGAGGGATCCCACGTCTACCGCCTCAAGGGCAGTGTCCTGGAGCGTGAGACACATTGGGTCGGGGGATACAACTGAAGAGGAGGATCAGTACCTCACCCAGGCGGCTGCAGCTGCTATGCTGAACATGGGCCTTGTGGGGGATGAAAAGATTGGAAGGGATAGACAAGGAAGAGGAAAGGAAGCGGCCATGGATTTAAGTTAGGTACCATCCTGGCATTTGCCTGGAGGAGAAGTGGGAAACCACGGAAAACCCTTCGAGGTTAGATGAGGTGGGAATCGAACCCACCTCTACGCAGTTGATCTCCAGAGGGTGAATGAACCCCGTTCCAGCCCTCGTGCCACATTTCAAATTTCGTGGCAGAGCCGGGAATCGAACGTGGGCCTTCGGGGATGGCAGCTAATCACGCTAATCATTACACCACAGAGGCGGACATGGTGGCATCATACGCATTAAAATAATGCACAAACCATTCATGCGCATATACATTTGCTGTTGTTTCGTGTAAAACTTTACATTGACTTTTCCCTGGAGACCCCTGTCCCATATATCACGAGTTTAACTGATAACATGGGTTACAAATAACTCTCTCTGTGGATCAGTGGTAGAGTGTGGGCCAAGTTCGCGGGTTCGAACCTGGCAGAGGCAGTCGGAATTTTGAAGGGGAAAAATTCCATTCGACACTCCATGACGTACTATGTCGGCCTCAGAAACATCTATAATGACACATTTGGTGTTCACCCAAGAAAATTCATAAAAACTCAGCTGCTTTACTCTTCCATCTAGTGGGGCTAAAGTGAAACGGAAGCCCGCTTGGTGGCCAAGACCGATAAGGCGTCGAGTCTACATGGTTGACACGGTGACACCGTAGTTAGCCGGCTCGAATCGCGTTGGTGGAAACAAAATTCGCCAGCAGGATGTTGGCCGGAAGGGCAGGAGAAGTGGTGGTATACAATTGCTAATCACTGGATTGCATGCCAAAAAGCCTGGATTCAATTGCTCCAAACCTCACCGAAGAGTTCTTATGGAATGATGGCATATAACGCTATTGATGGTGATTCGTCCGCCCGATGGAGGCGTTAAGCGTTAAGCAGACTCACTGGTGTTATTCGACAGGAATAGGATATGTGCTGACACCAGGTTTCACCATCTCCCTACCTCATTATCAACATAATCCCATATACAGACGCGCAGGTCACCCATGGAAGTCAAATTAAGGTCTGCACCAGGCGAGTCGAATAATAATAATAATAATAATAATAATAATAATAATAATAATAATAATAATAATAATAATAAAACTAGACATCCATAGTCTCAATACAAAATACGGACAAATCAACGGAGTCCCTCACTTCAAATACCTGGGCGAAATCATCGAACCAACCGGACAAGAGAAAATAGCCCAAAACAACCGTGTCCCAAATCTCTTTCTCCCCACCATTCCTGTGAAATTGTATATTTTTCTAAAAAAAATTGAAATGACTATTGCAGTCTTTAATTTAGTCATATTTTACATCTCAGTGCTCGAGAAACTACTGAAATTTTCATAAAAACTCCCGAAATTTTTATGTACAATACACCTATTTTTTTTATTTGTAGATGTGGAAACACTGTCTACGAGACCCAAACCACGCATCTACTCGCTGGGTAGCGTCGAAATTGACGAACAGGTAACCTAATGGCATCAAATTAAAATGCCTGCTCATGGTAGCAAAGGCCACAGGATTATTATTAATGATAATAATACTAGGGGCTGCCTGGGCGAGGCGGTAAAGGCCTTCACGGTTCGCCCGGAAGGACGTGGTTTCAAATCCCCGTCAGGAAGTCGTAAATTGTAAGAAACGAGATTTCCACTTCCGGAGGTGCATATGGCCCTGAGGTTCACTCAGCCTACACCAAAAATGAGTACCAGGTTAATTCCTGGGGGCAAAGGTGGCCAGGCGTAGAGCTAACCACTCTACCCCATCACGTACCGAGGTTAACAATGGTGGAAGCCTTTACCTTCCACTCCTCGAAGGGCCTTCATGGCCTGTACGGAGGTGTCTTTGCTTTTTTGCTTTGATATTATTATTATTATTACTAATAATTAATTATAAATTCTCCTAAATACTAGTAGTCACTTTTCTAACGCAATAAAATTGTACCGGGCGGTACACCTCCATGCCGCTCATTCAAATATTACGCCAATTTAAACTCTTCTACAGGAGAAGTTTGGAACCTTGAAAACTGAACTAATTCTACTATTTCTTAAAAGATGTCACTACTGTAAATTTGGTAATCTTGTAGTGTTCTGAA
The DNA here is from genome assembly GCF_040414725.1 of Anabrus simplex. NCBI lineage: Eukaryota > Metazoa > Arthropoda > Insecta > Orthoptera > Tettigoniidae > Anabrus > Anabrus simplex. The sequence continues at coordinate 106,307,814 of NC_090269.1, read as the reverse complement.
CTGTGTCTATTTTGATTTGTGTTTGTTTATTCCGTATCAAGAAGTGTGGATATTCTCTTCTAGATGTCTCTACAGAGAAAAAACTAGGATTACGCACTCTGTTGCAAAGGAATGAACCTTCTTGAAGAAGTTTTGTGTTCATAAGTTTTTGACCTTACTAAATTTTGTTCTGTGGTTTTTGGGTTGGCAACATGAATCATTTCTACCCGCTTGTTTTGAATTTAGCCAATCCCGAATTTCTCTAATTCATTTTTGACCAATAACGTATGTCTTCTCCGATATGGATATGTTGCTTTAAGCTATCCAATAAAGTTGAGGGGGGTGTGTGTACTCATTCTTGAAAGGTCTCGAGTGTTCCACGAGGGTATATAAACTGCTGATTTTCGTATCTCGGGGCCACTTCATCGACATCTTGCTTAGTGTGTGATTATGTAGCAGGGGGCGGGAAGCGCCTCTTTCTTCGGGCAGCAGTTCATCCACAAGGTAATGGCCGCTTAATAACTTTATTTCTTGCTAGCTCAGCAGTTTAACCCTCGGGGCAGGTTCGAAACTTTTCTCATGTAACCTATCTTTAAAATGTAATAGACATTTGGTAAAATTTCGTCTCTTTAACTATAAATTGGGATAGAGAGTGCCTAACCCTCTCGAGCTCCCACTCATATTGTTTTGAGGTGACTACGTTTTCATAATCGTTTTTCTTCTCTTCGTAATGTAATAAAGTTTTCTTATCGTGTCACCTCCTTAGTATGGGATTAGCCCTTGCGTAAGCGGCCTAGTGCCAAGTAGGTTTCAAAAGTGTATTAGGAGTGCAAGCTTCGCCTCCATTCTATTTTGTATTCTGGGCCAGTAACTTAACCATGTTTTATTTTCCTCATGTAAAGGCCCTGTAGGTTGGGTATCAAATACCCCTGTTTCTTGGTGTGCCTTAAGTGCTGATAGAAATGAAGTTTGTTGTAGCCTTTGATAGGCTTGTCAAATTGAGAGCGGGTCTGTTCTTTTTCTTAACGTTGTAATTAGGAGCAAGTGCTCCTTGTACTTAGGGTTTTTTTGCCCTTCAGCAATGGTATTTGTGAGCTGAGAGTTCAGGAATTATACTTGGGGCTTGAAGCCCAGATTTTGGTAATAACTCCCGAAATCTTGTAATTTCTTTGTACCTGATTTTGGCTTGTTGCTGACTTGTTATTTGTTGAGTTTTGAAAGTCTATATGAAAATTGTTAAACCTTGTTGTCTGTTGATAATATAACCTTTGTCAAAGTTTTAAATTAACTTTAATTCTGTAGTTGAGACCTATTCCAGCCAGCACCTTCTTTCACCTCTGCAAATCCACAAAACATCGTAACAAAAATGACTCAAGTTCATTAGCAAAGTTGCATAAATGTGTATTATGAGTAGGGCTCGGATGTTTAGGAAAAGTCATATTGTTTTCTGTCTCTATTTTCTTACCTAATGGGATTTTGGTGCAAATCAGGTAATTATCATCACAATTAAGTGATTTTTATTTGTCATATAAATGCATATTTTGGCTATATTTAGTCATAAGGTCATATTTTGAAATATTTTTCGTAGAAACGTCATATCTCAGTCATATTTCGGCGGTTTGGCGACAGCTGTAGTGTGAAAATTCATCGTCAACTTACGAAACGAGAACTAGTATTCACAAAACTGTTTTTCCGTATCACATCTGTAGTTAATACAAGTGGAATACTCTGCCTCTTCTATCGAGGTTGCGAAGGAATTGTTTTCCAACAGTTTGTCAGAAAGTCTGGCATATATTAAGTCGAAACTTTATCGAGTGCAATTACTCCTTTAGAAGCTGCTAGCTTAGAAATTCATGCAAGCATTGAATTTGTGGGAAGTGTTGAACTTTCAGTACAACGAATCATATGGAATAGTTGGCCTCAGTGTAAAACGGAAAATTCAAAACGTGCTTAATCATAATGACGGTTTTCGCTGTGTGTGCAAGATAAATGATGTTCTTAGAGGAGAAGATTTCGACAGCAGTGATTTAACATTATTTAAATATGCACCAATAATCTCTTGTGACGTAGAAAGGAGCTTCTCTTATTACAAGAATGTGTTAAGTGGTAATCGGAGGTCTTTCGTGCCTGATGCTTTGAAGATGAATCTTGTCATACACTTCAATACCACCCGCGAAAGAAAATGAAAAAAAAAGGTTTGCACAAGTAGGCCACGCCGCCCTACCATAATGTATCGAAAGACACCTACTTAATTCCTTTCGTGATGCTCAACTTTAACGAATTTGAGTGATATTAATGTAACCTGGGCTTAAACATTCGAAAATATTAAAAAACGTAGGTTGATTTCTATTTTTCTCGTATTTCAAACCACCAATGCAGGGTGCGAACATTTTTTGACTTTCAATGTGTTGGGTGATCTGATAATCTTAGCGAACACATGTTTGATAAGTGATTCAACGAAGGGACAATAGACTGTGAGTAACTGCTAAACATGTATATTCAGAAAATTAATATGAAAGTAAGAATAAAGAATTTAGTTAACAAATATACAGTATATCAAAAGAATTGCCATTTCGATTCATAACTTATGTTAAAATGGCCACATTTAATAATTTTCGGGTGATATTTTGTAATTTTTGCGTCATATTTCGTCAATTTCGAGGTAATATTTGCTTGCTTATTTGGGCTTTTTTAGGGCTTAAACATCCGAGCCCTAATTATGAGAAAGAGAAGAAATATTTCATTATAGGACGACGTGTACGAAGTTGCTTTTTTTGCTAGTTGCTCTACGTCGCACCGACACAGATAGGTCTTATGGCGACGATGGGATAGGAAAGGGCTAGGAGTGGGAAGGAAGCGGCCGTGGCCTTAATTAAGGTACAGCCCCAGCATTTGCCTGGTGTGAAAATGGGAAACCACGGAAAACCATCTTCAGGGCTGCCGACGGTGGGGTTCGAACCCACTGTCTCCCGGATGCAAGCTCACAGCTGCGCGCTCCCAACCGCACGGCCAACTAGCCCGGTGTACGAAGGTGGACTCTGATTCTTTCATACTGCTGTCCCTCATATCCTGTGTCAGGAAATCTTCAAAGACTAACCTGTTAATGACGGCTTCAATAGCCAATTTTGTAATAATCTAATATGAAGTTTAAAATTTGATGTATAAGTGTAGTTACGACGAACACTCTTGAATTCCAAACTTCTTTCTTTCTCTGGGAATGTAAAGCGACCTCTTGGAGAAAAGTAGGCCACAGGCGGAGCTGTTGATATTTCCTGACATCTTTCTGCAGGCGTTATATTTCCTTTCTTAGCCATCATAAAAGTTTTTCTCGTAATTCAAAGTCTAATGTCACCATCTAAATAATATATATTTACGTCTTCTTACCGCCACAAGACGCACTGTGTATGAAAGAGTACGTCTTAAATATGTATTTTCCTTCTCGTAACTTGGTGAAGATTTACGAGTAACGCTGTTATGACATATTTCACACGTGAGCTAGCGAGCTCTGTTCTTTCTTATAGCACCAGAAAGGTGGAAACCCAGCCGTCTTATAACTGGAATTAGCTATAGTTATAACAATTGCAAAAGATATCCATTAAAGTTACCTAAGTATTTAGTTTCAAAAGATTGGGTGAATTCAAGAATGATAACGACTATAAGAATCATTAATTGATTAATTTAAACTGTATTAATTCAATGAAATTTCTCATTCTGTTTGATTCCGTATGAAAATTTTTTTAAATTCCGGAACCATTTGTTTACACCTACATTAATTTATGGTGCACTTCCTCGTACTACATTCCATTTCATACGGGGATAAATGATCTTTAAATGTCTAGTTAAAAGTAGTAAAATCTACCACTAAAAGTAAATTACAATTAATCATACTGAATTAGGAGACCGAATTAGGAGACAATTTGGGGCCCGCGCTTTATTGCACTCGGCTTGTACGTCCAGCGTGATATTGGATAGACAGGGTTAAGTGCGAAATGTATTTCTTCTTCAAGAGAGATATCATCATCATCATCATCATCATCATCATTTCTTCGCTCCAGCAAGCCGGGTGCTGTTGTGTACGAGCCTCCACCAGTTTGTCATATCCATCCTCAGATGCTGCTCATTTATGCGACGCCAGTTCACATCTCTAATTTCAAGGTCCTTCCAAATCTGTTTTTCCTAAACATCACGAGGTCTTCCTCTTGGTCTCTTCCCAGGATCATTGTGGTCAAAGTATGTTCGAGGAGTCCTGTGAGTGTCCATTCTTTTCATGTAGCAATACCATTGCAATCTCTTCACTTCTAGAGTCTCCAGCAAACTTCTTTCCAATCAGCTTACAAATAGTAAATGACCACAGGGGTCCTGAAACAAGAACACAATTATGAGGCCCGATCAAAAAGTTTCCGTTGGACGGCCGTACAGTCCTGAAACGGGATGCCAATCAGGCGAAATCGCCGTGAGCATTGAGGCACTCATCCTACCGACGCACCAGGTTGAAGATCCTCATGTGGTAAAACACCGTTTCCTTCTGCGTGAAGAAGTCCTAACCGCCTGCTGCACATTCTTGTCTGACAGTAAACGTCCACCCTTCAAGGCCTTTCTGAAGGGACCGAAGGCATGATAGTCGCATGAGGAGAGATCAGGACTGTAGAGCGGGGTACTCGAGTGGCTTCCAGAGTTGGCGTAATTATTGATAAGGCTGGCCTCCCAGATCGACTGGAGTCTTTTGTCGAAACGCGATCCACACGGAACTTGGTGCACCATTCAACAACAGAGGTTTTCGACAGACATGCTGTCCCATACATAGTCTTCATTCTCCGATGGATGTCCACTGGTGTTTGTCCTTCGGCAGCCATGAACAGAATAACAGCACATTGGTCCTGTTTGGACGCATTTGGTGATAACGTCGCCATAGTTCACGTGGCTGCATTTAACGCACGCAGCTCGGCACGACACGACTGACACACTGATTCCTTTTGTGTATATAAGTACCCGCATCGGAATCGCGCTACGTTGCATGTCCGCTGCCCTCAAGCGGAAACGTTTTGATCACGCCTTATATTTGCATTGTTGAGTATCAGTATGTATAGTTTAGTAATTGTCGGGCTGAGTGGCTCAGACGGTTGAGGCGCTGGCCTTCTGACCCCAACATAGCAGGCTCGATCCTGGCTCACCCCGGTGGTATTTGAAGGTGCCCAAATACGTTAGCCTCGTGCCGGTAGATTTACTGGCACGTAAAAGAACGCCTGCGGGACTAAATTCCGGCACCTCGGCGCTTCCGAAAACCGTAAACAAATAGTTAGTGGTACGTAAAGCTAGTAATGTTATTATTATTATTATTATTATTATTATTATTATTATTATTATTATTATTATTATTATTATTATTATTATTATTATTATCATTATTAGTTTAGTAATAGGATTGACTCGCTATCACGAGAAGTAAAACTGGTGATGGAGATTTTTAAGTGAAACGTTAAAAATGTTTACGGCGATGTCATTTAGACAAGATAAAGAAAATCCGAGGCTTTTCGTATGTTTCCAGGTCAACAACGACACAGCACCCTTACTGCCAAACAGTAGTCCTATAACACACCGGTTTTAAAATGATAGTGGTCTGGGAGTGATCATAGGTTTCGTTGATGGACCTCTTCTCTTGGTTGACTTTAGATGCCTGATGTTATCCTTTTCAAAACGAATTATTGGATCTAATACATCTTTTTTGGTGCACCGATTTACTGCGACACTATCAGCTCGTCTTAAAGATCGTTAAGGGGATTCACAGTGTACTTCTGCATAAGCAATATAATATTCATAGAAAGTGATTAACGAGGAATTGAAGTCCATGTGATGAGAAGTGACACACTTCTGGGCAGGAGGAAGTGGTGGAGAAACGTTGCTTGAGTTGAACGAATGCATATCTGAACGGATGGGAGCGAGGAAGATATGCGATGCCCAGGGAACGAAATTTGGACAAAAAAAAAAAAAAAACACTCGTACATTTTCTCCCCCCCATTTTCACACCAAGATATATCTTAATTAAGGCCACGGTCGCTTCCTTTCTTCCAACCCCTAGCCCTTTCCTATTCCATCTATGAAAAACGTAAAATTAAGCAATTTCCTCAATTGTGCCGAAAGTTGAAGAGATAAAAGCCTCTTAGAGGTTTCAAATTTTAAGTCTTGGATAGCTCTATCAAACAAAAAGACAAATTTCGAAAATCACTTCCGGCCTAAATGCAGTTTTGGAAAAAGCTGCCTAAAATCCCTTGTTTCTTCACTCGTTTTCGTTTTGATTCAAATCCTAGCCAGATTAACTTATTTGCATAATTATTTCTCTGATATGTTCATTTGGTTCAATGCCCTCAGGCTTTTTTGATTTTTGAAATATATCCACACGGAGTGTAATTATCAGGGCTTAAGTGAAACTTTGCATTGACTCACATTAGCGCTCGTAGTGGTGCTTGAATGAAACAATGCATTGACTTACATTAGCGCTCGTAGTGGTGCTTGGGTGAAACAATGCATTGACTTACATTAGCGCTTGTAATGATGCTTGACTGAAACAATGCATTCACTTACATTAGCGCTCGTAGTGGTGCTTGGGTGAAACAATGCATTGACTTACATTAGCGCTTGTAATGATGCTTGACTGAAACAATGCATTGACTTACATTAGCGCTCGTAGTGGTGCTTGGGTGAAACAATGCATTGACTTACATTCGCGCTTGTAATGATGCTTGACTGAAACAATGCATTGACTTACATTAGCGCTCGTAGTGGTGCTTGACTGAAACAATGCATTGACTTACATTAGCGCTTGTAGTGATGCTTGACTGAAACAATGCATTGGCTTACATTAGCGCTCGTAGTGGTGCTTGACTGAAACAATGCATGACTTACGTTAGCGCTCGTAGTGGTGCTTGGGTGAAACAATGCATTGACTTACATTAGCGCTCACAGTGGTAGATAAAGGCAAACTACTAATTTAATCACGGCTGACTTGATGCGTCGCTCTAGCTAGCTCCAAGGAACGCTGCGAGGGTTCCAGTCGGCTGTGATTTAATCGACCGGATAACGATGATTAAGAAAAGGATTCTAATTTTTAGGAATAAATAAAGAATATATTCTCATACTTTATAATATTTTATTTATCTAACATTCTTAGCTCAAATTCGTAGGATGTTTTCAGCATTGTGTTGCTTGCCTGAAGGGTTAGAACTGTATATTTTTGGGCTTAGAAGACGAAGGAGCGAGTTCATATTCACAATTCTACACTCAAAACTTAAGATGATGAAGATGATGACGTTTGTTGTTTAAAGGGGCCTAACATCTAGGTCATCGGCCCCTAGTGGTACTAAATGTGACGAAATGTAACGACAATTTAAAAGTCCAAAATCATCCGCTGATCAAAATTCAAAACGTGAGGACGAAGAATGAATGGGTAGATATGAATTTAAAACAATCTGTGGATCCGACCCGCAGTGCCCGACATTCCCAGAAACTATCGTAAAACAATATTATTACTGACGAAGGGACTGCTTCTAAAGCACAATCCTGAATCGATGATGCTTGCTGTCGAAAGGGGTCCAAAATCCAGGTCATCGGCTTCTCATAATGGTACTTATCGCTAGTAAAGTAGAACCATGGTATTTCTCATGTTCCGGTACTATTCAAAAGTAGCGTAGTCTCGCGGTATTCCACACATAATGCTACAGTACTACTCACAGGTAATGTGATACGCACATGTAACGCAGACCTATGGTGTTCCTCAAATAGTGGGTACTAATCACAGGCAACGCAGACCCACGGTGTCGCTCATATAGTGGTACTAATCACGGGCAACGCACAGATCCGTGGTGTTTCTCACATAATGGTACTAATTACAGGCAACGTAAGCCCGTGGTGTTCCACATGTAGTGGTACTAATCACGGGTAATGTATCCCATCCTGATTCACACACTGTTGCTACTAATCACAGCTTGTTTAGCCATTTGACTAGAAAACAAGCACTCTACATTCTCTGGCTCTTACCCCCGCTCATTAAGGACAGATAATGGTTCTTTAACACAAATTATTGTTTCCCTAATATAGTATCGTAGTTTCTAGTTGTATATATCTCAGGACAGTAACGCCAGCTTTCCATTTCCTTAAGTTTCTTGTGCGTGTCTACGTGCTTCCCCCAAACTTCCAAATGATAAGAAGTTGTCGAGACCTGTAGGACCGAGGCGCCATCTGTTGATGTCATTAGCAAGTCAACACTTGAAAATCGAATCTGCATTACCAACTTAACCTGAATTCATTTCCATGGCAACTAGCTGCGCTTGTGCAAAAAGAACTCTGTCATCCAATGGGTTTGAGATATTAGAACTATCGTGTGATTCTTCCACACAGGAGAAATGACACTGTTGTTGCAGGCAGATAAAAAAAAGTGTTCTAATTTAGAAATATAAGGAGAACGTCGTAAAAGGTGCTGTTTTGTGACCGAGTTTTTTCTATTATCTTGTAACATTTATAAGCATAGCGCATTCACATCATTGTGTTCTTCTGAGGATATAATGTTCATAACTTTTTTTACAAGTTGCTTTTGTGGAGAAAAGGCAATGCCATCCCTGATATAGGTATTGAAGCCCCATGGGAAGTGGAAGGCTCCTGATTGATTTACTCGGCACTAAGAGAGGAGTTGAAAGACTCTGTGGTGTATCACTTTTGCCCCTCGGAATTCATCTAGGACTGCACTATTTCTTTTGTAAGCTTTGTCAACCGTCAGGCTCTGCGACTTTGCAGAAGAGGGAATCTCATTTCTAAATTAGATTTCTGTCTGGAAACTTCATTCGTCTAGACTTAAATAATATATATAATCCTTAAAAGTATGGCATGCATTTATTTATCGCGGAAAATTATCGGCCGTTGAAAATCAAATACACTGTTATTTTGATGAAAAGTTAAGAATGTGCATGTTAAGGTTAGAGAAGCATCCCAAGGAATCGTACTCGAATTGAATATCACCACATAGACCATTTGACCGGCTGGGCTGAGTACCTGGGTAGTAGATTTACGGGCACTCCAGAGGGACAAAATTCCGGCACCTTGGCGTCTCCGAAAACCACAAAATGTAGTTAGTGGCACGTAAAACAAATAACATTGTTACAATTTGACCGGGATTATATTGCCGGAATGCATGAAGGTGAATGGTCGCGTCAGGGTTTGACACTGGTTGACAACGCAACAATCCAATCCAGCACACATTCGTCAACGGCATACGACCCGAACACCCAGCGTTGACATCATCAGAGGTTTTTAATGTCTGTCAGAGGAGAAAAATCATGGTCAGAGGTTAAGAAGGAAATCTAGAGGTTTCTCTCCATATTTACTGGCAATTTTAAATATTTTGTTGTCATAATTAAGATTTCAATCAATCAATCAATCAATCAATCAATCAATCAATCAATCAATCAATCAATCAATCAATCAATCAATCAATCAATCAATCCTGATCTGCATTTAGGACAGTCGCCCGGGTGGCAGATTCCCTATCTGTTGTTTTCATAGCCTTTACTTAAATGATTGCAAAGAAATTGGAAATTTATTGAACATCTCCCTTGGAAGTTATTCCAGTCCCTAACTCCCCTTCCTACAAACGAATTGTATGTCACCACGTTCCTTTGGTGAGCAGGTCGTTCATTCGCGAGTGGTGGTGGTGGTGGTGGTGGTGATTATTGTTTTAAGAGGAAGCACAACTAGGCAACCATCCTCTATATTACACTAATCAGAGAGAAATAATGGAAGGGGTCCGACACTTCGAAAAATGAAGATATAGGCCAAAGGAAGACAAGGGCCACGAAGGGCATGAAAATGAAAGACCCCCTAGGCCTCCATACGTAATACCGTCGGGGTCGGAAAAGAACGAGAGTTGACCAAGGGAGGTCGGATAGGATGGATGAAAGTGAGGAGCCTGGCACAAGTAAGTGGAAGCAATGCCATGACTAAGCTGAGGGCTCCGTGGTCGCCAACCCATCATTTGCGAGTAGCTGAAATATATTTGACATAAATTCTAACTTGCGATATCGTTTCTAAGACTCGTTAATAATAATGTTATTTATTTTACGTCCCACTATCTACTTTTAGGTTTTCGGGAACGCCGAGGAGCCGGAATTAAATCCTACAGATCAATACACCGTTACGAGTATGCGGTAACTGCGCACCTTAAAAATCACAGAACTGAGTCGGGACCGAGTCCACCAAGTTGGGCTCAGAATGCCAGTGTGACATCGAACGAGACTTGAACCAGCACCAACCGTTCTCCTGATGGACGTGTTGATTGATTACGCTAGAACGGTCAACGTCTGGGCCGGTGTCCACTGATTAAAATTTAACAACATGTTAAATATTAAAACTGTTAAATGTTAACTGGTTCCACCATCAACTTGTTAACTGTTAAATGTTGAATACTGTTCCATTTTCATTGCGTCCACACTGATAAACATGTTAAATAGCTGCCTCTGTGGAGCCGTGGTAGAGTGTCGGCCTCCGGATCCCAAGATAGCGGGTTCAAACCTCGGCAGAGGTAGTCGGATTTTTGAAGGGCGGAAAAAAGTCCATTCGACACTCCATGTCGTACGATGTCGGCATGTAAAAGATCTCTGGTGATACATTTGGTATTTACCCGACAAAATTAATTAAATCTCAGCCATAGACGCCCAAGAGAGATCCGGTTTACTCTAGGTCCACTAGATGGCAGACAGAGTAAACCGGAACGTCGAAATTGACGAGCAGACAGCCAGATGGCGTCAAATCGAAATGTCTGCAAACGGTAGCTGAGGCCATACGATTATTATTATTTAACATGTTAAACTTGACTTACTTTGTTTATACATTGCTAGTTCGTACCAGTTTGTGTTAATACATTCAAGTAGTGACTTGCATTTTCAAACAAGGACAATGGACTCAGATGAAGACTTGGCCCTTTTTATTGCCACTGTTGCTTCTTACAGGATTTTGAGAAGGATGATAATGATGATTATGGCCCGGATGTTTATGACCTAAAAATGTCAGAATATAATAATAATAATAATAATAATAATAATAATAATAATAATAATAATAATAATAATAATAATAATAATAATGTTATTTGCTTTACGTCCCACTAACTACTTTTTAAGGTCTTCGGAGACGCCGAGGTGCCGGAATTTAGTCCCGCAGGAGTTCTTTTACGTGCCAGTAAATCTACCGACACGAGGCTGCCGTATCTGAGCACCTTCAAATACCACCGCAGTAGTATAATTGGATGGTTCTGCCGCCACCACCACCACAGGCTCCCAGAGGCCTCCTCCACCACCACCACAGACAGTTGCCTCCCAGAGGTCTCCTCCACCACCCGCGGGAAATTTGAATTGGTAAACAAAGCCACGTGCTTTTTGACAGCCATCATCGACAAGAACGCATCGCTAACCTCAGTACTGCCATCTTGACAGGCCTAAACCTCAGTAGTACCAACTTAAGCTAACTAGCGCGAGATTTGAATTTGTAAACAAATCCACGTGTTTTTTGACAGCCACATGCTTTTTTGACAGCTGTCATCCGCCATCTTTAAACTACAGAGCACCGTGCTGCCCTCTTTATCGCAGTAGCTGCAAATTCGTCACCTGTCATCGGCAGTGCTGCCATCTTGGCGGGCCTAAACCTTAGTGCTACCAACTTAACCTCACTAGCGCGAGATAAACAAATCCACGTGCTTTTCTGACAGCTGCCATCCGCTATCTTTAATCCATAGAGCACAGTGCTGCCTTCTTTAGCTACTTACCTTTGAAATGTGGTGGCGGGTAATTTTTACGTCACAGCTGTCATCCGCCATCTTGCATCGCAAACCTCAGTGCTGCACTCTTTAGCTAGATACCTTTGAAATGTAGTGGCGGCAATTTGAAAAATTCTTTATGCTCTTGTTTGGAAACAAAGCCACGTGCTTTTTTGACAGCTGTCATCCACCATCTTTAATCAACAGAGCACCGTGCTGCTATCATGCGGGCAATTTCGTCAGCTGTCATCCGCCATCTTTAAACCACAGAACACCGTGCTGCCCTCTTGCGTCAGCTGACATCCGCGATCTTTAAACTACAGAGCACCGTGCCGCACTCTTGCGAGCAATTTCATCAGCTGTCATCCGCCATCATTAAACTACAGAGCACCGTACCGCACTCTTGCGGGCAATTCCGTCAGCTGTCATCCGCCATCTTTAATCAAGAGAGCGCAGTGCCGCACTCTATGTGGTGGTGACAAATTCCACATTCGCCATCTTTAATCTACAGAGCGCCGCGCTGCACTCTGTGGTGGCGGACAATTTGAAAAGCTGCCAAGAGAGCATCGTGTTGGCATCTTTATTCTTTGACATGTGGTGGCGGCAAATTCCACATCCGCAATCTGAGAGCACCGTGCTGCGCTCTTGATCGTAGTAGCGGACAATTTAAAAAGAACGTGTCAAGGAATACCTTTGTTCTAAAAGAAAACAAGACTACAGTTCTGAACGGCTTGCGTAAGATAGCGATTGTGTTAACCTCCTTTTCCCTGCTCTGTTAAGGTATAGCTTTATCGAATACTTGAAGATTATATTACAAAATAAGTGATTAAGAATATAATCGAACACTATACTCGATACAACATATGATCAGAATATTGAATGATGTGTTTGGGGTGCACCTTCGTTCTAAGAGAATCGAACCCGAGACTGCCGGGTGAGAGGCAAGCACACTAAACCAAACCGTAGGAGCCGGCAATTCTCTTTCTATATAATAATTTCGTGTGGCTATTTCTAGCCAAGTGCAGTCTAAAAATAAATCCTAGTCTTGTTACATCAGGAAGGGTAACTGGCTAAATCCTGGTCTTTCAGCGTCAGGAAGGGCAACCGGACGTAAAACAGATTCTTGCGATTTAAAATTTCATGTTAGGAAGGGGCTCTCGGCTGTAAAACATATTTTTAATCCCGGCCCTGTTACGTTAGGAACCACATCTACCTGTAAAAATGAGCTCCAAACATTTACAGTGTTAAGCTTTGGTAGCAGGCTATGTGCTCACACCGGGTTACATTTTTTGTTCCACCACATAGAACACTGTCTTTGAAGTTGTATCGGCGCAGTCAGAGCGAGTGAGGAATGCATGCGTTGACTGAAATTGTATACTCGTCTTCCGGCTGTAGTAACCTTGAACGAACAGCGAGGACACTGCGTGCTGATAAGCTATTTGTAACTCAAAGAGCGTTTTCTTAGCCGTGTAGCATTTAGCTGGTGTAAGTTCCTAACATAAAATATTATGATTGTACGGAGAGGTTAAAACCCAGTACCAGCACATAGCCTACCCCTATCGAAAGAGCCTGCACGGCGCCGGCATATAGGCTACTCCTGTTGAAGGAGCCTGTACAAGGTTTAACGCCCCCATCAACAGCCCTTACTTAATGCTGGCTTTTTGCACACCCTCTGATTATTCGAAACAACCTAAGAATGTAATATACCATAGTAGGGAGAGGTTAAAACCCGGTGCCGGTACATAGCCTACTCCTACAGATTAAGCCTGCACACAGCTTATCGCCTCTATCCGACAGATGAATCACCATCAACATCTTGTACTCACAATCACTTTCGAAGGAGTCTGCACAAGGTTTAACGTCCCCATCAACAGCCCTTACTTAATGCTGGCTTTTTGCACACCCTCTGGTTATTCGAAACTGCCTAAGAATGTAATATACTACAGTAGGGAGAGGGTAAAACCCGGTGCCGGTACATAGCCTACTCCTACCGAAAGAGCCTGCACAAGGCTTATCGCCTCCATCCGACAGATGAATCACCATCAACATCTTGTACCCTCAATCAGTTTCGGAGAAGCCTGCACAAGGTTTAACGTCCCCATCAACAACCCTTACTTAATGCTGGCTTTTTTTGCACGCCCTCTGGTTATTCGAAACTACCTGAGAATGTAATATGCAACAGTAGGATCGCCTCCATCCGACAAATGAATCACCCTCAACACTCGTGTACCCGCAATTATTCTCGCTACTTCGGGAGATAGCGGGTTCGAACCCCTACTGTCGGTAGCCGTAAAAAAGCAAATGCTAGGCGAGGGACCTGCGCGATCGTCATAACGTGTAATTACATGATCTAGCTAGATGCGGTTTTAGCTCAATACCTTTAAGTGCCTACAGGTAAGGAATACCGCGGATGTCGGCTTCTTGCTTAGCTTAGTACCCTCCCGTTTATGTTAAGAGGTCGAGGATCGTGCGCTAACTTTCCAAGGCTCGATCCACTGCGGAACTCTTAAATTATGACACCTTGGCATCAACAGCAGGTTCGATCCCGGCTTAAATACATCAGCCTGCAGGACTCAGCGTAAGGCACTCAGGAGAGTTCTTGTTGCATAAACATTTCGTTCTAACTGTACTGCAAACGTCTGCAATTCTTGTTATCCGCTTGGTAACAAGGAGCATATTTACTCGCTGCAGTCTGCGTGAAGCGCTCACAGTTCTTTGTGTGTGTTTATTACGTGCACATCTCCCGTCTAAGTACTGTCTGCTGTGAATATTATTCTTCAGCCTTCAACTTAAGGTAAGCCTGAACTGTTAGTTACTGTTTGCAAAGCAACTTCTATGCTAGGTAATAAACATCTACATTCATATATTTTCTTTTCTTTTTTAGGTACAACTAGAATATTATCATTCGAGTAACAGGCTTGAAAGTACGCATTTTATTCATCCGAGTAACAGTCTGCAGCGCGAACATTTTAAGATATGTTTCGAAGTTTGAGTTGTAAAGATAGCTAGGCTAGCTGACGTACCCTTTCATATATATTCCTACACTACATTCATATATGTTTGTTCTTTTTAGGTACGACCAGAATATTATCATTCGAGTTACAGACTTGAAAGTACGCATTTTATTCATCCGAGTAACAGTCTGTAGCACGTGCATTTTTAAGGTATGTTTCGAACTTTGAGTTGTAAAGATAGCTAGGCTAGCTGACGTACCCTACACTACATTCATATATGTTTCTTCTCTTTTAGGTACGACCAGAATATTATCATTCGAGTTCCAGGCTTGAACGCACGCATTTTATTCATCCGAGTAACAGTCTGCAGCACGTGCATTTTTAAGGTATGTTTCGAACTTTGAGTTGTAAAGATAGCTAGACTAGCTGACGTACCCTACACTACATTCATATATGTTTCTTCTTTTTTAGGTACGACCAGAATATTATCATTCGAGTTTCAGGCTAGAACGCACGCATTTTATTCATTCGAGTAACAGTTTGCAGCGCGAAGATTTTAAGGTATCTCTGATCTCTATAGGTTGAAACTTGGTTTCATCCGAACATTGTAACTTTAAGCTAATCTCTATTGATAAATAGTTGTTCTCTTCGATCCTCATGCTATAGAAGAGGTTAATCTTATAATTTCAAACTCACAGCCATGTCCGACCTCTATAGGTTGAAACTTGGTTTCTTCCGAACATCGTAACTTTAGTCTATTGATAAATAGATATTCTCTTCAATCCTCATGCTATAGAAGAGGTTAATCTTATAATTTTAAACTTACAGCCATGTCTGACCTCTATAGGTTGAAACTTGGTTTCTTCCGAACATCGTAACTTTAGACTATTGGTAAATAGTTGTTCTCTTCAATCTGCACGCTATAGAAGAGGTTAATCTTATAATTTCAAATTTTACAGCCATGTCTGACCTCTATAGGTTGAAACTTGGTTTCTTCCGAACATCGTAACTTTAGGCTAATCTCTATTCATAAATAGTTGTTTTCTTCAATCTTTCATGCTGTAGAAGAGGTTAATCTTATAATTTCAAACTTTCAGCAATGTCTGACCTCTATAGGTTGAAATTTGGTATCTTCTGAACATCGTAACTTTAGTCTATTGGTAAATAGTTGTCCTCTTCAATCCTCATGCTATAGAAGATGTTAATCTTACAATTTCAAACTCACAGCAATGTCTGACCTCTATAGGTTGAAACTTGGTTTCTTCCGAACATAGCAACTTTAGTCTATTGATAAATAGTTGTTCTCTTCAATCCTCATGCTATAGACGAGGTTAATCTTATAATTTCAAACTCACAGCTGTGTCTGACCTCTATAGGTTGAAACTTGTTTTCTTCCGAACATAGTAACTTTAGTCTCATGATAAATAGTTATTCTCTTCAATCCTCATGCTATAGACGAGGTTAATCTTATAATTTCAAACTCACAGCTATGTCCGACCTCTATACGTTGAAACTTGGTTTCTTCCGAACATCGTAACTTTAGTCTAATGATAAATAGTTATTCTCTTCAATCAGCATGCTGTAGAAGAGGTTAATCTTATAATTTCAAACTTTCAGCAATGTCCAACCTCAATAGGTTGAAACTTGGTTTCTTCCGAACATCGTAACTTTAGTCTAATGATAAATAGTTATTCTCTTCAATCAGCATGCTGTAGAAGAGGTTAATCTTATAATTTCAAACTTTCAGCATTGTCCGACCTCAATAGGTTGAAACATGGTTTCTTCCGTACATCGTAACTTTAGTCTAATGATAAATAGTTATTCTCTTCAATCAGCATGCTGTAGAAGAGGTTTATCTTATAATTTCAAACTTTCAGCAATGTCCGACCTCAATAGGTTGAAACTTGGTTTCTTCCGAGCATCGCAAATTTAGTCTAATCTCTATTGATGAATAGTTGTTCTCTTTAATCCTACATGCTGGTTAATCGTTAGTAATTAAATTTTCGTTTTTTTCTTTGCGACTCGAGGAAAGGATATTGAGTTACTATATTTTTAAGAACAAGAGTGCTTCGACTTTGTTAGGTATAGAACATTTATCTCTTTCTGTTTGCTTTTAAAAACTTACAACAATGTCTGACCTCTATAGGTTGAAACTTGGTTTTCTTCCGCACGTTGCAACTTTAGGCTAATCTCCATTCACAAATGGTTGTTCTCTTCAATCTTTCATGCTGGTTGATCGTTAATAATTAAATTTTTGTTTTTTCATTGCGACTCGAGGAAAGGACAATAAGTTCCTATAGTTTTAAGAACAAAAGTGCTTCTGCTTTGTTAGGTATAAAACATTTATGTCTCTCTGCCTGCTTTTTAAATTTACGACAATGCCTGACTTCTATAAGTTAAAACTTGGTTTTCTTTCGCACGTTGCAACTTTAGGCTAACCTCTATTCATAAATGATTGTTCTCTTTTCAGGACTTGAAGTCAACATGTTTCCCTGCTCGCAGTGCGATGTAACTTTTACAAGACGAGATGCCTTTACACGTCATTTAAAAATAAAACATAGTAAGGCATCTACTACGTTCTCCTGCGAGCAGTGTGAGGCGACGTTTACGAAGGTAGATGTCCTTACGCGTCATGTTAAATCAAAACACCCTAGCATAACATCCGCTTTATGTGATGTTTGCGGGCTGTACTTCGCTAATGTAGAGCAATACCAGGCTCACTTAGCAGAGGTACATCAAATATCTACTTGCCCTCAGGTAGTAGGGAAAAAGCGTGCAGCTACTGATGTAGCTGTAGAAAGTACTAGTAGTAAAAAGGCTAGGAAAAATGAACTTCAAACTATTTACTGCGAACACTGTAACAGTGATGTGATGTACCATCTTCACATTTTCAGGGGCACTTACGCAGTAATGAGCATAAAAGTAATGCTAGTAGAAGTGGCTGTAATGCAAACATCGAGGAAATTAATACTGCATTTAAAAGCAGGATTTTTAGTTGTAGAATTCGCGCCAGTCAAAAGTTTCAGAGCACTTCAAACTTTTTAAATTGTGTTCAACCGGATGTACAACAGCTTCTCGCTAAAACTTTGTCCAATCAAAATTTATTTAAAGTTAATTTTGAACTTTTCGCCTTGTACATTAAAAGCACGGATGAATCCGAAATAACGGACATTAAGTCATTTAATACGACAAATTTCGTCATAAGTCAGTCAACTAATTTTGGTGATGTACTTAGGGATGTCTCGAACATTATTTCAACTACGAGCGAGGAATTTCAGGAAAAGAAATCAGGGTGGGCTTTAGTTGAAATAATGTATCTAGAAGTTAACATCAATAAGTACAATCCCATGAGAGGATCTTCGTACATCGAGCTGCCGACATGGATTCAGCAAAGAAAAGCTGTTGTAAACAACCAAAACAATGACGAAGCATGTTTTGCATGGGCGGTGATGTCGGCTTTAAATCCTGCGAAATCGAATGTAGAGAATAGAACATCATCGTATCCACACTATTCAACGCAACTAAATTTCGATAGTATAGAATTTCCTGTGCAGTTAAAAGATATTAAGCGCTTTGAGGAGCTAAATAACATTAGCATTAATGTGTATAGTGTAGAGAAAAAGTCTGTAGTAGGTCCTCTGTATTATACATGTAATAAGAAGAGTACTCATGTTAACTTACTCTATATCGAAAACAGTGAGAATAGCCACTTTTGCTGGATTAAAAATCTGAGTAGACTTGTTGGTAGTCAGTTGTCAAACAGGTGTAACAAAAAGTGGCTATGTGATGGATGCTTGCAGTATTTTAGAACTGAAGATCAGTTAACGAAGCATTCCAAGAATGACTGCAATCATGTACGTACAGAGATACCTACTACAGGTAATGATGTTTTAAAATTTACAAATGTTCACAAGCAGATGTGGGTACCTTTCGTGATTTATGCAGACTTTGAAGCCATCCTCACGCCATGCAACACATGCTTACCTAATCCTGACAACTCTTTCACTAATACTACGCACATGCATGTCCCGTATAGCTTCGCGTATTACATCAAGTGTAGTTATGATAGTACGCTTAACAAGTTAGAGCTGTATCGAGGACCTGATGCTGCTAAAGTATTTTTAGAAAGACTTGAAAGTGATGCAGTTCGTCTTGGTCGTATTCTAAATAGTAATATTCCTATGAAGCCACTCACCGAAATTCAGTTAAATGATCATGAACGTGCTACAAAGTGTAGCATTTGTGATGGGGAATTTTCCGAAAACGACCCTAAAGTTTTTGATCGTGATCATTTAACTGGTTTCTACAGATGTGCCGCTCATTATAGCTGTAATCTTAAGTACAGAGTTCCTAAATTTATCCCTGTAAATTTTCATAACTTATCTGGTTACGACTCACATTTCATCATTTCACAATTTGGAGCTTCAAATGTAAAAGTAGATATAATCCCTCAGAATAAAGAGCGGTACATTGCGTTTGCAAAGTCTGTAAAAGTAGATGCGGAGCATTCTATAAAACTGAGATTCCTTGACTCGTTTCGCTTTATGGCGAGTAGCCTCGATAAACTTTCTACTCATTTACGGCCAGAACAATTTACGGAAATTCGACGCGTTTTTCCTGAAGAAGTGCAGTTTAATTTACTTCGGCGTAAGGGTGTTTTTGTTATGAATATCTTGACTGCTTAGAACGCCTCGAAGAACGTGCTTTACCATCGAAACAATCCTTTTACAGCTCGCTGAATTCAGCGGATATTAGTGATGATGACTATTTACATGCACAACATATCTGGGAGCAGTTCCACATTCAAACGCTAGGTGAATACTCCGACTTATATTTAAAGACGGATGTACTTTTGTTAACTGATGTTTTCGAAAATTTTCGCTGTGTTTGTAAGAAAACCTACAGCCTTGACCCATGTCAGTATTTTACTGCGCCTGTGTTAAGTTGGGATGCGATGTTAAAATACACGCAGGTGAATTTGGAACTGCTAACTGATATTGATATGGTGCACTTTATAAAATCGTCTATTCGAGGCGGTCTAAGTCAGTGTAGTGGGCGGTATTCTAAGGCAAATAATAAGTACATGCCGAGTTTCGATTCTAGTCAGGAATCTCAGTATATTGTTTATCTCGATGCTAACAATCAGTATGGGTGGGCAATGAGTCAGCATCTACCGGTGAGTGCTTTCCGCTGGCTAACGCAGTGCGAAATTAATGCTTTACAGCTGCACGCCCTAGGCGATGAAGCTGATAAAGGCTATTTGCTCGAAGTTGACTTATAGTATCCTAAAGAGTTACAAACTTCTCATAATGACTTACCGTTCTGCCCTGAAAATATGAAGTCCCCGTACATCGCATCAACGACGAAAATGCTAATTGCTAATTTGTGTGATAAATATAAGTATATCATTCATTACCGAAATTTAAAACAGTGTTTGCAGCATGGTTTGAAGTTATCCAAAATTCATCGCGTACTAGAATTTAATCAGTCACCGTGGCTAAAGCCAAATATAGATCTGAACAATAATTTAAGAACGAATGCGGTTAACGAGTTTGAAAAAGATTTCTACAAGCTCATGAATAACAGTGTGTTTGGTAAGACTATGGAAAATGTTGATAAACGCGTTGATGTAAAATTGATTACAAACTGGGAAAATATTAAGAAAAGGTATGATGCTAACTATTTAATAAGTAAACCAAATTTCCACAGCTGCACTATCATACATGAGAATTTAGTTATTATACAGATGAATCGTGTTAAGGTTAAGTATGACAAACCTACCTACGTCGGCTTTGCAGTACTTGAATTGGCTAAAACACTCATGTATGAATTCCATTACGATTATATGATGAAGAAGTACGCGCGTAATGCGCATTTGCTCTACACAGATACCGATTCGTTTATTTATCAAATCAAAACTGATGACTATTACAATGATATAAAGCCAGACTTGGGTAGGTTTGATACAAGTAACTATCCTGCAAATAATCAATATCATCTACCGCTAGTGAACAAAAAGGTTCTAGGTAAAATGAAAGATGAATGTGCTGGGAATATTATCGATTCGTTTGTAGGTACTAAATCCAAGTCATATTGCATAAAACTCTTAAATGAACTACAAATAAAGAGATTGAAGGGGGTTAAAAAGGATGTCGTTCAGAATCAGCTAAGTTTTGAAAACTATAACAATTGCATTAAAAGTAATCCACCTGTTTTGCATAAGCAAATGGCTGTCATTAGAAGCAAGAAGCACCAGTTGTACACTTATTAATTAGTAAGGTAGCCCTTAATATTGATGATTGCAAACGGTTTGTCATCCCAAATTCTACCAACACTCTAGCCTGGGGGCATAGTAGTGTTGATAGGTACTACTTTACATAAAGCAGATGTGTGTAAACATTATGCTAGAGGTGTGTGTACTTTGTAATATATACGTTAAGCTGTCTTACATCACAATTCACTGTACATATTGTATAAAGATAGGGAGAGGTACGCTGAGAGCGTAGTACGTCAAGTTTAAACTTGTACATACAAGAATTGCGTCGAGAATGGGAGAAGTATGCAAACATCACTAGGGTAAAATGATTCGAGATAAAACTTGTACATACAAGATGTAAATAAATAATGTAGAATTGGCATATTCTTTTATTTTAGGTTAGGTATTACCTTCCTCCAGCTCCTTATTTGCAAGATAGAGTTTCGTTTATTACTCAAAGAAGAAAAGCAAGAAAGAAGGTGATGAGCAGATTCGTAACTATGTTATTGTCTAGCTCATGTTGAGAAGATATATTTTTTCTTTTTCTAAACAGTGTTTGATTCTAGTCTTGCAATGCAGTGTTCAACAACATCGAACTATAAACGGTAGTATGTGTTCAAGTCTAAACTTGCACACTCTTGCTTTTGCAATGCATGTTCGATAGAGATGTACCTTGACGGAGGAAGAAGAGCAGCTTAGTAAGTATGCTGAGAAGATAATTTTTTCTTTCTAAACAGTGTTTGATTCTAGTCATACAATGCAGTGTTCAGCAACGTCGAACTATAAACAGTATTATGTGTTCAAGTCTAAACTTGCAGGTACGCGATATGCATGCTGTCTTATGTGTAAGAACGCGTTGTACGTTCGATAAAGCTATACCTTAACAGAGCAGGGAAAAGGAGGTTATAACAATCGCTATCTTACGCAAGCCGTTCAGAACTGTAATCTTGTTTCCTTTTAGAGCAAAAGTATTCCTTGACATGTTGTTTTTAAATTGTCCGCTACTACGATCAAGAGCGCAGCACGGTGCTCTCAGATTGCGGATGTGGAATTTGCCGCCACCACATGTCAAAGAATAAAGATGCCAACACGATGCTCACTTGGCAGCTTTTCAAATTGTCCGCCACCACAGAGTGCAGCGCGGCGCTCTGTAGATTAAAGATGGCGAATGTGGAATTTGTCACCACCACATAGAGTGCGGCACTGCGCTCTCTTGATTAAAGATGTCGGATGACAGCTGACGGAATTGCCCGCAAGAGTGCGGTACGGTGCTCTGTAGTTTAAAGATGGCGGATGACAGCTGACGAAATTGCCCGCATGATAGCAGCACGGTGCTCTGTTGATTAAAGATGGCGGATGACAGCTGTCAAAAAAGCACGTGGCTTTGTTTCCAAACAAGAGCATAAAGAATTTTTCAAATTGCCACCACTACATTTCAAAGGTATCTAGCTAAAGAGTGCAGCACTGAGGTTTGCGATGCAAGATGGCGGATGACAGCTGTGACGTAAAAATTACCCGCCACCACATTTCAAAGGTAAGTAGCTAAAGAGGGCAGCACTGTGCTCTATGGATTAAAGATGGCGGATGGCAGCTGTCAGAAAAGCACGTGGATTTGTTTATCTCGCGCTAGTGAGGTTAAGTTGGTAGCACTAAGGTTTAGGCCCGCCAAGATAGCAGCACTGCCAATGACAGGTGACGAATTGCAGCTACTGCGATAAAGAGGGCAGCACGGTGCTCTGTAGTTTAAAGATGGCGGATGACAGCTGTCAAAAAAGCACGTGGATTTGTTTATCTCGCGCTAGTGAGGTTAAGTTGGTACTACTGAGATTGAGGCCCGTCAAGATGGCAGCAGTGAGGTTAGCGATGCGTTGTTGTCGATGATAGCTGTCAAAAAGCACGTGGCTTTGTTTACCAATTCAAATTTCCCGCGGGGGGTTGAGGAGACCTCTGGGAGGCCTCTG
The DNA here is from genome assembly GCF_040414725.1 of Anabrus simplex. Classification (NCBI taxonomy): domain Eukaryota; kingdom Metazoa; phylum Arthropoda; class Insecta; order Orthoptera; family Tettigoniidae; genus Anabrus; species Anabrus simplex. The sequence goes on along the minus strand of NC_090269.1, from coordinate 106,284,870 downwards.
TCTGTGGTGGTGGTGGAGGAGGCCTCTGGGAGCCTGTGGTGGTGGTGGCGGCAGAACCATCCAATTATACTACTCACCGCACTGAGCCAGGATTGAACCTGCCAAGTTGGGGTTAGATGGCCAGCGCCTTAACCGTCTGAGCCACTCAGCCCGGCAATGTCAGAATATATTGCATTATGACCTAAAATACATTAAAATAAGACAACAGGTATTTCAATATTCTTTGGTAACATTTTCGAAATCTTCAAAATCTTACCGCTGTTAAAATTAACATCATATTGAAAATATACTTTTAAAATCTAGCACATTCAATAATAATAAATAGGCTTAAGTAATAATATTAATGTTTATTATTATGCGGTATTTTGAGGGGCTGCCTGGCCGAGGCGGTAAAGGCGTGCTCGGTTCGCGCGGAAGGTCGTGGGCTCGAATCCCCGTCAGGAAGTCGTAAAATTTAAGAAACAAAATTTCCACTCCCGGAGGTGCATATGGCCCTGAGGTTCACTCAGCCTACACCAAAAATGAGTACCAGGTTAATTCCTGGGGGCAAAGGTGGCCGGGAGTAGAAGTAACCACTATACCCCATCACGTGCCGAGGTTAACAATGGTGGAAGCTGTTGTAACCAAGGTTGAAGTTTACAGAACACAACTTTTATTTGCTTCACTTTATGATATTTACACAAATAACTGAAATTTATTTTGAAGCAAAAAGGAATATTGAATCTTGAGAAAAGTCTGTCTTTATACAATATGTACAGGTTTGCAGTCTTTATATACACTTCTATCTTGAAAAGATAGTCTTTGTGAATTGACACTTTGATAGTCGAGAACTATCTGGCACACTAACATAAATGTTTATGAGAGTCCTTGTTTGTTGAAGTGCCTGAATTCCTAAAAAGCAAGTTCAATTGATTGAAGAAATTCCACCTAGCGAAACTAAGGGAGCTTGCATAACTTAGGGAATGAAAATGGCTTGTAAAAGAATTACGGAACATAGGCAGCGGAAACAGGTAAGGGAGCGGTGACCAGAGGTGAAACCTCGTACTGCCAGAAATTCAGTCCACCTGGTCGAAGCACATTTTCAAGAGGAGTAGACTCCGTGCTCGACGTAGGGTGTATTCTGGAGCTGGACACCGGGGCAAGTGGGCAAGTGAGCAGGCCGGGAGCTCCTATTTATAGTACACTCGATGGTCAGGCACGCGCACTGAGGGCTGCGCGTCGAAGCTAGCAGAATGATACACAGGCGCGCGTGCAGCTGGCTGGCGGAGCGAGAAGGGAGCGCCGGACATACAACACCCTCCCCTCCTAAATGCGCCGGTACGGCGTGAAACGGCGGCGGCGCTGGCGGCGACTGCGATGCTGGGGCGGAGCTGCTGATATCTCTGTTGTATTGTCCGGAGCTGGAACTGGGCGGAGTGGCGCTGTCTCGTCCTGAAAGGAACCCATTGTTATTAAATGATCTAAAGCTCGTTCGGCAATAGATTTATCTGGTTTAGCAATAGCATCAATAGCTGGACAGGGGCGGTAGCGCAGACGTATCTGATCTTGATGGCGGCAGATACGTTTCTCCGTAGTCTGTATCTCGTAGAGACGATGACCCAAAGATCTGCAGATGACTCCAGGTATCCAGAGTGGGTTGGATTTGAATGTCCTGGTGTAGACCTTGTCGTTGAGGGAGAACTTCGTTGGTGAGGTCTTATGCTGGGCCGGAAGAGGCTGTAACAGAGAAAGTAAAGTTCTGTGAGGTCGTCCATGGAGCTTCTGTGCAGGAGTGATATTATCAGCGCCGGGTAGAGTTCTGTAGTTGTTTAAGAGTTGGAGCAAGGCTTGGTCTTTAGTTAAGCCTGAAGAGACAGCTTTCTTCATACTTCGTTTAAATGTTTGTACGAAGCGTTCAGCTTCACCATTAGATTGAGGGTGAAAAGGTGGTGCTAGGATATGACGAATGCCATTATGTGTACAAAAGTTCTGAAAAGCAGTAGCTGTAAATTGAGGTCCGTTGTCCGAAATGAGTACTTGCGGTAAACCTTCTGTAGTAAAGATTTTCTGGAGAGCACGAATGGTAGCTTCGGTTGTAGTAGTCGAATGCATATCCACGACATATGGAAAGTTTGACAGTGAATCGATGACTATTAACCACATGGAATTGAGGAAAGGACCTGCGAAATCGATGTGAACTCGTTCCCATGGAGTAGTAGCAGGAGGCCATGAAGCAAGATCAGAAGACGGGGCGTTCTGATTCGTTTGACATTGCTCACAATGACGTATTAGCTTTTCGATGGCGGCATCAATACCGGGCCAGTAGCAGTGTTGACGGGCGAGTTGCTTTGTTCTGGAGATACCCCAATGGCTTTGGTGTAATAATTCGAGAACTTGTTTCTGTAGGCTAAGTGGGATAACCACTCGGAAGATGGTGCCTGCTTCTAGTAGTACAACTCCGGCACGAGTCGTGAGACGATGCTGCATACGATGATAAGGTGCCAGGTGGGCAGGAAGTGTGCTCTGAAGAGGCCAACCGTTGCGGATGTAAGTACGTACAGTAGCAAGTGTACTGTCCTTATCCGTAGCTTTAGCTATGCAGGTAGCATCAATAGGAAAACTGGATACAGTATCTTCAAGTTCTATGTCCAACTGAAGACATTCAGATTCTTGAGAATCGAAGGCAGTATCAGGACCAACGGGTAAGCGGGAAAGGGCATCAGCATTACAATGCTGGGATGTGGCTCGATATACAATCTGATAGGAAGAATCAGAAAGGAACATGGACCATCTTTGAAGCTTTCTGAGGGAATTCTCTGGGATCTTATTACCAGGATGGAATAAGTGTACAAGAGGCTTATGATCGGTAATGATCAGGAAATGGTTGCCATAAAGATATTCATTGAAACGGCGGATACCAAAGATGATGGCTAAAGCTTCTTTCTCTATCTGTGAGTATCGACGTTGATGGTCATTAAGTGTTTTCGAAGCGAAGGCGATGGGGCGTTCTTGTCCATGACGATCCTTCTGGGAGAGAACGGCACCGACACCGTAGTCTGAAGCGTCAGTAGCTAGCGTGATGATCTTGTCAGGCTGAAAATGAGTGAGTTGTATAGCTTGAATTAAGGCGTTGTTGATTGTTTTCCATGCCTGTTGGCATTGCGGAGTCCACTGAAACTTAACACCTTTTTTACGTAGAGCGTTTAATGGAGCTGCCACTGTAGCGAAGCGTGGAATGAACTTATTATAATAGTTCGCTTTGCCTATGAAGGACTGAAGCTGCTTGAGGTTCTGAGGTGCTGGCATGTTTACTATCGCGGAGACATTCTGCATACTAGGACGAATTCCATTCTTATCAAGTATATGTCCGAGGTAGTGAACTTGAGGCTGAAAGAAGGTACATTTAGCTAGGTTCGCTCGTAGGCCATTGTCTTTCAATTTCTGGAGAAGAAGTCGGAGATTGGTTAGATGTTCCTGATGATCTTTTCCAGTAACAATAATATCATCCAGGTAGTTAGCACAACCGGGAATTGAGGCGGTGAGTTGAGCCAAATAGCGCTGAAAAATAGCCGCTGAGGATGAAACACCGAAGGGGAGCCGCTGGAGCTGGAGCAGTCCGAGAGGAGTGTTGAGTGTGAGAAATTTCTTAGATTCTTCGTCTAAAAGTAGCTGGAGATATGCTTCTTTAAGATCAACTCGAGAGAAGAATTGTCCACCAGAGAGACGACGGAATAAGTCTTCCGGACGTGGAATAGGAAAGATATCGGTGTCGAGTTGTGCGTTGACTGTAGATCGAAAATCGCCACAAAGTCGAACATTACCATCAGGTTTCTTGATTACCACGAGTGGAGTAGCCCATTGACGAGAAGTAACTGGTACTACAATTCCAGTTTGTATCCATCTTTCTAATTCTTTCGTGACCTGGTCTTGAAGTGCTAGGGGTACTGGACGTGCTTTGAGGAAGCGAGGCTTAGCTCCAGATTTCAGCTGTATGTGAGCTGTATAGTCTTTTGCTGTTCCGAGCTGAGAGTCGAAGACTTCAGGAAACTGCTCTAGGAGAGCGGTAACGTCAGAAGTAGGATGCAATGTAGATACGACGTTAATGTTGTCATGTATCTGGAAACCAAATAAGTTAAATAGATCCATGCCCATAATGTTTGATGCAGTGTAGTTGTTAACTACGAGAAGAGGAATGGCCTTCTGAATTCCTTTATAACTAGCCTGAAGCTTAATTTGACCTTTGATGTCAATTTTCTTCTTGTTAAATGTCACGAGCTGGATGTCAGCTGGAGAGCATGAAGGTGAACCTAAGTCGTGGTAGGTAGTCAGGTTAATAATAGAGACAGGTGATCCAGTGTCTAATTGAAAATCGACAGATCGATCAGAGAATGAGAGAGGAATGATGATTTTGTGAGAATCCTTTGTGGGAAGAATAAGATTGATCTGATCAACTTCCATGTCTTGGCGGGGCTGTATATGCTTCCGGCGCGCTGCAGTAGTCTTAGCAGGGCGGAGCGAACTTTGACAGACAGTCTGAATGTGTCCAAGTTTATTACATCGTTTACAAGTAGCTTTGAAAAAACGACAGTCACGACGTTCATGATGCTTGAAACAACCTCGGCAGGAAGGCAGGAGTTTCGAGGTGCTTTTAGAATTGGGCTTCCGTGTAGCATGACGAGAGGGAACCTGGCGAGAATGCTTGGTGGAGAGCGCCTTATCCGTACGGTTCACTGTAGCAGAGGACTTGCGGGCCTGAGGCGAGACTTGTGCAACTTCGTGTGGAGAAGCTATGGCTGCGGCAGTCTTGGTAGTAAGCTCATAAACCGTAGCAATACGCTGGACGTCTTCTAAAGAAGGGTTACTCTGTTTGACAGCGTCAAAACGTATTTTGTCTTCGGGAGTATGTAAAATTATCATGTCCCGAATGAGAGAATCAGTGTAGGAAGAACCACAACCGTCCTTGGAGCAGATGAACTGGCAGGGTTTAGCTAGACCACGCAATTCAGTTATCCATTCAGTATGTGTCTGAGGGGGTTGCTTTCTGCTCTGAAAAAATTTATAGCGAGCAGCCACTATGTGAGGAGCTTTGGCATAGTGTTCCGTGATACGAGCCAAGAGCTGCGTGAAGGGTACCTCAGATAAGTGTTCTTCTGGACTTAATTTACGTAGTAATTCACACGTAGCATTGCCAACCGAACTAAGAAATAGTGCGCGGCGGCGTTGATCATCTGTGACAGAATGGCAGATGAAATGCTGTTGCAAGCGGGCTAAATAAACTGACCATTCTTCCTTAGCCGGATCAAAAGCAGAGAACGGAGGAATAGCTGATGGCTGTGTAGAGACAGAAATAGCTTGAATAGCCTGAATTAATGCTGCCTGTTGTTGTTGCATAAACTGTTGTTGTTGCTGCTGTAAGGCTTGGAAGACCGTAGCGAGTTGTTCCGCAGTAGCCATTGCGAGATGCGTGCAAGAAAAAGTAAGGTAAGCTGTGTGTCAGAACTGGTTGGAGTGTCGTTGTTGTTTAGCACGTCGCTGTAGAGTTGACAACTGGGCCCGTTGAATTGTAGTGTTGGTTTCGTGTGTACCTCGGCGCTATAGAGTTGGCAACTGGGACCAAAGAATTGTAGTTTGTTGCTTTTACCTCGTCGCCATAGAGTTGGCGACTGGGGCCGATGAATTGGGGTGTGTGCTTTTTACCTCGTCGCCATAGAGTTGTGTTGTAACCAAGGTTGAAGTTTACAGAACACAACTTTTATTTGCTTCACTTTATGATATTTACACAAATAACTGAAATTTATTTTGAAGCAAAAAGGAATATTGAATCTTGAGAAAAGTCTGTCTTTATACAATATGTACAGGTTTGCAGTCTTTATATACACTTCTATCTTGAAAAGATAGTCTTTGTGAATTGACACTTTGATAGTCGAGAACTATCTGGCACACTAACATAAATGTTTATGAGAGTCCTTGTTTGTTGAAGTGCCTGAATTCCTAAAAAGCAAGTTCAATTGATTGAAGAAATTCCACCTAGCGAAACTAAGGGAGCTTGCATAACTTAGGGAATGAAAATGGCTTGTAAAAGAATTACGGAACATAGGCAGCGGAAACAGGTAAGGGAGCGGTGACCAGAGGTGAAACCTCGTACTGCCAGAAATTCAGTCCACCTGGTCGAAGCACATTTTCAAGAGGAGTAGACTCCGTGCTCGACGTAGGGTGTATTCTGGAGCTGGACACCGGGGCAAGTGGGCAAGTGAGCAGGCCGGGAGCTCCTATTTATAGTACACTCGATGGTCAGGCACGCGCACTGAGGGCTGCGCGTCGAAGCTAGCAGAATGATACACAGGCGCGCGTGCAGCTGGCTGGCGGAGCGAGAAGGGAGCGCCGGACATACAACAGAAGCCTTTACCTTCCACTCCTCCAAGGGTCTTCATGGCCTGTACGGAGGTGACTTTGTCGTTTTGTATGCGGTATTTTGAATGTATCTAATGTATCTAATTAGTCATTCCAGAGGTAACCTTCGACTCTGCACAGAATGAAATAAAAGTCACATTTTGATGGGTGATCAAAAGGAATTACAATAGTAAATTGCATATATTTTCAAGTTTTGAAATAGGAACGACCTTCTATTATCATGCAACATTGACTTGTAATGGAAAAAAAAGACCGCTCAACATCGCAGGATGTTACTGGGGCATATTTAAAATATTTCATATCATTAGAGTTCAATTAAGGCTCATATTTCTGTCCCTTTCTACGCATCTGTCTCTTTCTATACAGCTTACCCTACTTATTCATTCATATATATATATATGTATGTTTCTAAGAAAGATAATTGTAAGAAATTACAGACAACAGTTAGAAGATGTGAAAAATCCGTCTTTGAAACGACTGCAAGCAGCTATCCGAAAATGGAATAAAAAGATTAAAATATGAGAAAAATACGAAACTACATGGCGAAATGTGACCATAATATGAAAAAATGTCTGGAAATGACAAGAAACGTTAAAAATCCAAACAAAATATCTTCTATAATAATAAAAGGGAGTGTTTGTGTGTCTGTCTGTCTGTCTGTCTGTCTGTGCGCTACGCCCAGCAATATCCACAGCACGCAGAGATCTGAAATTTTGAACAGAGGTAGATGGAAGGGGATTCGAATGCACCTCGAAGCCGGAATTTTTATTTTCGCTTTCGTTGGTGAGTTATGAATGAAATACCATCGGAAAATGTGTATTGGGTTATGACAATCCAACGTGCTGTCACCAAGATTAAATGCATAGGGTCACTGGCGCTAGGCATCGTACATAAGGTAGGTAGAGAACACAATTCAAGGAGCCATTTTACGCCTATGGCGTAGGAAGCCGTTTTTGGTCTTATATGGTGTGAGGGCATATGATGCTGTTGATGGTGATTCGTCCGTTGGATGGAGATGTAAAGTTTTGAGCTATTCGAGAGGAGTGGGCTATGTGCCGGCGCCGGGTTTCATTCTCTTCATTCTTACTATCATATATCATGTCATTCATTTCATCTCATTAACTCATCTGATTAGGTTAACATCATGATAGTAAAAAAACGCTACAAAGATTCATCCCACTTCGTATCCAAACCCCGTAGAGAAATGGGACAAGTGTTGGACACGTATACATTTAGAGGAAACATATAGGACACAAGATAGACGATAATAATAATTGTTCCGAGGTATCTGTGGAACAACAGAGGTGAAAGAAGGTGCGGGGGTGAACGGGCCCCAAAATACGAAATTAAAGTTAAGATAAAATTTAACAAGGTTATATTTTCTTTTCAAAATCAAGAAATAACAAGCATGGCAGGTACAGAGTAGCAAGGCAACAAAAGTACAATTACAGTATTTACAGAATTTGGGCTTCGAGCCCCGAACTCACAATTCTTGAGCAATTAGCCCAGTTTTAAAACCTACTTGGCATTAGGCCGTTAATGCAAGGGCTAATCCCATACTAAAGAGGTGACTTTAGAAGGAAACAATTTACATTACGTTAAGGAAGAAACGGTTGTGAAAAATAAGTTCACCTCAATGCAATATGAGTGGGAGCTCGAGAGGGTTAAGCACTCTCTATCCCAATATGTAGTTAAAACAGAAGGAATTGACACCGAGTGTCTTTACATTTTTAAAGGAAAGTTACATGGAAAAGGCTTCGGACCTGCCCCGAGAGTTAAACTGCTGAGCTAGCAAGAAAAGAAGTTATTAAAAGGCCATTACCTTGTGGAAGAACTGCTGCCCGAAGAAAGAGGCGCTTCCCGCCCCCTGCTACATATTTTACACACTGAAAGATGTTACTGAAGTGGCGCGGAGACCCGAAAATCAGCATTTTATATACTCTCGCGGAAAGTTCGAGGCGTTTCAGGAATGAGAACACCCTCCCACAAGAATTTTATTGGCTAGGGTTAAGCAACATATCCCCGTTGGGGAAGATACACCTGATTGGTCATAAATTAATTAAAGAAATTCGGGATTGGCTAAATTCAAAACAAGGGGAAAGAAAGGGTTATACAGCCAACTTAAACAATAACAGAAAGAAATTTAACAAGGAACAAACTTTTGAAATAAAAATTTCTCCAAAAAACAGTTCTTTCACTTCGCACTAGTGTGCACCATTGTAGTTCTTCAGTAGTGTCCTCTAGAAGAGAATGTTCCCACTTCTTACTACAGGCAAAACAAAAATACATCGAAAACGACCCAGTTCAGAAAATTCAAAATTTCCAAGTAATGACATCTTCTGAGAAACTTGAAAATTAACACATTAGATAAATTTCAGACTTCCTCCAGTAGGGGAGTTTCAACTGGCGCAAAGTTTGAATTAGCGACGTGGAGGTGTACCACCCGGTACAATAATAAACAAGGAAAAATACATACTGTGTATCAGTCAAGATGCCATTTTAAGTCCGTGGAATAGGAAGCCATTTTCCCTCAATCCATGATGTCCGGTTTGTCATAGCTGGGCACAGGTTTTCACCTAAGACGCATGGCTGTGTATAAGAGCAATTCTTGCACCGAGACATGAAGCTGTCAACGTAATCAATAAGCAACACTCACAAGAATTATCCGGTTACCATGTTTTCTTTCAACTAACTCAATCTCATGTTTTATTATTTCATTTAGTGAAAACATAGGCTATAATAAAGAAGATTAGATTATAATAAACACGCACAGATCTGAAATTTTTAACATTTGTGGCCACAGCATTTCACCAATTACGCATGGCTATGTCAAAGAGCAGTTCTTGCTCCAAGAAGTGAAGCTGTCAACGTCATCGACAAGCAACTTTTGCAAGAATTATCTGATGTTGTACACGGGAGAGCTTTTGAAAGACTTGGAGTCACCTGGAGTACCCTCCAACATCTCAGAGCGGACGATTGTGGCACCGATTATCCTTCTTAAAAATAAGAATCCTGCCCTCTGCAATGAACACGACTCTGAAACTGATGACTAATATTATTGAAGCCATTCTCATGATTGGGCATGCCGCGAGCGAAGTAATATTAATTCCTCGGATTCGAATAATTTCTTCGGATATTCAGTTTATGTTTAGATGTCTGCAGTTCCCATTTGTTTCAGTTTCGCTATGAACATCAACAAGGCAAAAGAACAATCTCTTAAAATTGTAGAACTCCATCTTCGAAAAGGCTGCTTCTCCCACTGTCAACTGTACGTGGTTTGTTCAAGAGTTGGAAAGGCAAACGCACTATATATCTCAGCTCCATCTGGAAAGACACTATAATAATAATAATAATTTCGTATGGTTTTTAGTGCCGGGATATCCCAGAACGAGTTCGGCTCGCCAGGTGCAGGTCTTTCTATTTGACGCCCTGAGGCGACCTGCGCGTCATGATGAGGATGAAATGATGATGAAGACAACACATACACCCAGCCCCCGCGCCATTGGAATTAACCCATTAAGGTTAAAATCCCCGACCCGGCCGGGAATCGAACCCGGGACCCCCTGAACCGAAGGCCAGTACGCTGACCGTTCAACCAACGAGTCGGACATGGAAGGACACTAATACAGTTCAACCGGAAGCTCTGTTAGGAAAAAATAGTTTTTTATTATATAAAACAGTTGAATTAGTAAACGCGGGCAAAGCCGCGGGTAAATGCTAGTGACTTTATATGACCCGTGAAAATTGCATCATTTTAGTCACCGTGGGTAAAATCATGCTTAAGTTGTATTTTCCATGGAAAGAATATAAAGAAAAATATGACGTGTCCTAAACAACCAGGCCCTAATGATAATGATGATGATGATGAATATTGTTGTTTAAATGAGCCTATCATCTAGATCATCGGCTCTTCTTGAGGAGGAAAGGAGAATGTGGATACGACAATATCTGAATAGAAGACACAATGTGGAAGAAATTCTGAATGAGCTTAAAGTAGAAGACCGGTTTGGATTAAAAATCTTTCTGAGAATGTATGAGCATGATTTTTAATGTAGTTTACCTGTACGAACTTTGCCGAAGCCATGCCGATACAATGTTGCCAGGTCTCCCGAAATTTCAGGAGATCTCCCGGACTTTTTTGCAACACACCAGAAATCCCGAAAAGACAAAAAAAAAACTCCCGAAATTTACTTCTAATACAAATTTAAGGAAAATTAACAATAATGGTTAATGTGCCGAAAAGGCTCTTTCCTCGTCCTACTGCGTGACGTTCTATCGATGACATCACTCGTTAGGTACTTCCCCGCATTCATTTTAGGCTCGAATTACGTAATCTCTCCCCTCGTATTGAACTCAAAACTCACGCTTGTGCATCATTCGAAGGGAAATCTTTGACTCGTATATAGAATACAAAATCTGCATCCTGCTGCGACTTCAAAATTGACACACAATTTCTACGCCTGATGAGTAACTACATCTACAGGAAGATTGTGGAGAAGAAGAAGAAGAAGAAGAAGAAGAAGAAGAAGAAGAAGAAGAAGAGAGAGTGGTGCTCTTTGGTGTTATTTGTTTTACGTCGCACCGACACAGATAGGTTTTATGGCGACGATGGGAGAAGAAAGGTCTAGGAGTGGGGAGGAAGCGGCCGTGGCCTTAATTAAGGTACAGCCCCAGCATTTGCCTGGTGTGAAAATGGGAAACCACGGAAAACCATCTTCAGGGCTGCCGACAGAAGAATTGAATTTATTGAATTGAATTTATTGATCATGATTTACATGCCACTGAGACTGAAAAACCCCTTTATGCAGCGTCTTCTTATAATACAATGCAGATTTATGAAAACAGTAACTACATTTTTATAATATTAAAGTATTAAACTAAACAAGAAACTTAAAAAAATGAAAATACAGATACCACATCCAGTAAGGTTAAGACATACATAATATAATAAGTAAGAAAGTAAATCATTAAGCCCTTCTGTTATTCTGGACTACATGGGTTTAAAGAATATAAAGCTAAAGCAGAGAAACAATTTTCTTCGAAATATACATATTCCTGATTGTTCGACACAAGAATGCCTGATCTCAGCCTCTTGCGTACTCCTCCAGAAAGACAGATGTTAAGAACTGCTTTAGTTGGGTACAGTTTAGGGGTGAGTGAAATTGTATATTTTTCTCATTATAACTTCAAATGACTATTGAATTATTTAATTTAGTTATGTTATAACATTTCAATGCTCGAGAAACTACCGAAATTTTCATTAAAAATCTACTGATTTTTTATTTGTAGTCCTGGCAACACCGTGCCGACACCACACGAACTATGAATTGATTTCATAATATGTTTTCCAACTATGAACCAAATATTCGTGTACATATCACATTCCGCATGTCATTTTTAACATGTTGTTGTTAGATGTTAAATTGGTTGTCTTCGGAGTCATCTGCCGAGCAAGCACTGGAATTTAGTGAGTTTCTGGAACCGCCTGCTCTATTAGACGAGGCCGTATTGGCGCATGCGTACGCAAGACCTTTCGGACTCAGTTTCTTTCTTAATTACGACACTATACATCTAGATGTCTGCAGTTCGCCGTTTGTTTCATTTTCGCTATGAATATCAACAAGGCACAAGAACAATCTTTTAAAGTTGTAAAACTCCATCTTCGAAAAGGCTGCTTCTCCCATTGTCAACTGTACGTGGTTTGTTCAAGAGTTGGAAAGGCAAATAATGTACGTAAACACGCGTACTGCCACCAAATGCTTAACTTAAACCATAATTAAAGATGGCGGATGAGTCACGTCATGTTGACGCCACTATCTCCGCGATCCCTGGTCGAACCTTTATTTTTTAAAATGAATGGCAATTAAAAAATACTAAAAGAAGTGTATTGCACTTTTGTTGATATCTTTCATCCTTTTCAATTAAATGTTCAAAGTATGAAAATGAAAACTAATATATAATTTTACAATTATACGTTTTCATAACACTTAATTAGTTCGAAATTTTTTACTAAGAAGTTAAGCGAACCTTCTCCTACGTTTTCATAACACTTAATTAGTTCGAAATTTTTTACTAAGAAGTTAAGCGAACCTTCTCCTAAGCGACAATAGTAATTAACTTGAAAAGTTTGTGACGTGGCTACTGCACTGGCGCTGTGTCAATGTAGGCTTCCCCGTAGTGACGGGATAATCGAATATACAATAATCGCTTATTCGATTACCGATTATTCAATTATATTTCCCATTCGAATATTTTTTCGATTTTTCATTATATTCATTCGAATGAATGAGGTAAAGCAATCGTGAAAATTATTCCATCCGATTATTTTTTTAATTATTCATTCGGAACTGTATTCGAATCAACGAGGCAATCGAATAGTGAATTTTCCATTCGATTACTTTTTCGTTTATTCATTCGGAACTGGATTCGAATGAATGAGGAAACTGAATATTGAATACTTTCGAAATAATCGAATGAAGAGTGGTGTTATTAAAACAGTTAATTCACTCATTTAGTTTCAACATTTGGAGATGCGTTTGGAAGAAGGCGTATTTCTATTTTTCATAAGAGTTCATCTATTCGCTTATTTCAACCGATTATCCATCCGACACACTAAAACCGAAAAATTGATTCATGACGCATCCGAATATTCTATGCAATACAACTGAATTATATTTGAAAGTCATTCGATTATTTTATTCGATTTAATTCCATTATTTAAATAATCGGATGGAGGTTATTCGTTTATTAAAATGATTCCATTATCCCATCACTGCCTCCGCGCTCCGCCTAACACCAGCAGGGTCCGCGCCAAACGTGGTTGACATTTATGTGTTTAGTTTGTTCACAATCCGTGTGTTATTCAGATGTGAGTGCTTACGAATGTTGTTGTGGCAGTGCTCATTAATGTCTATTGTAGTGGTGCCAGTGAAGCAGAAAACACACGGAAAATGAAAACGTATGTGTGTGTGTTTTGCAATGAACCGAATAACTTAATACTTAAGCCTAAAGCTGAAACGTTCTTAACAGTTCAAAGTGCAGCTGTGCGGCGTATATATGAAGTTTCGAAACGGGTTTTTTTTGTTTGTTCCGTCCAGATGGAGAAAATCAAACATTTTCGTGACACAACATATACCTTGCAACTTACACTGACTGACAGAGCAAATGCAACACCAAGAAGGAGTGGTTCGAAAGGGATGAAAGTTGGGGAAAAAACAGAGACGGCACGGACGAATAATTGATGTTTATTTCAAACCGATATGCAGGTTACACAATGCGCACGGCATCGACTCAGTAGGATGTAGGACCACCGCGAGCGGCGATGCACGCAGACACACGTCGAGGTACAGAGTCAATAAGAGTGCGGATGGTGTCCTGAGGGATGGTTCTCCATTCTCTGTCAACCATTTGCCACAGTTGGTCGTCCGTACGAGGCTGGGGCAGAGTTTGCAAACGGCGTCCAATGAGATCCCACACGTGTTCGATTGGTGAGAGATCCGGAGAGTACGCTGGCCACGGAAGCATCTGTACACCTCGTAGAGCCTGTTGGGAGATGCGAGCAGTGTGTGGGCGGGCATTATCCTGCTGAAACAGAGCATTGGGCAGCCCCTAAAGGTACGGGAGTGCCACCGGCCGCAGCACATGCTGCACGTAGCGGTGGGCATTTAACGTGCCTTGAATACGCACTAGAGGTGACGTGGAATCATACACAATAGCGCCCCAAACCATGATGCCGCGTTGTCTAGCGGTAGGGCGCTCCACAGTTACTGCCGGATTTGACCTTTCTCCACGCCGAAGCCACACTCGTCTGCGGTGACTATCACTGACAGAACAGAAGCGTGACTCATCGGAGAACACGACGTTCCGCCATTCCCTCATCCAAGTCGCTCTAGCCCGGCACCATGCCAGGCGTGCACGTCTATGCTGTGGAGTCAATGGTAGTCTTCTGAGCGGACGCCGGGAGTGCAGGCCTCCTTCAACCAATCGACGGGAAATTGTTCTGGTCGATATTGGAACAGCCAGGGTGTCGTGCACATGCTGAAGAATGGCGGTTGACGTGGCGTGCGGGGCTGCCACCGCTTGGCGGCGGATGCGCCGATCCTCGCGTGCTGACGTCACTCGGGCTGCACCTGGACCCCTCGCACGTGCCACATGTCCCTGCGCCAACCATCTTCGCCACAGGCGCTGCACCGTGGACACATCCCTATGGGTATCGGCTGCGATTTGACGAAGCGACCAACCTGCCCTTCTCAGCCCGATCACCATACCCCTCGTAAAGTCGTCTGTCTGCTGGAAATGCCTCCGTTGACGGCGGCCTGGCATTCTTAGCTATACACGTGTCCTGTGGCACACGACAACACGTTCTACAATGACTGTCGGCTGAGAAATCACGGTACGAAGTGGGCCATTCGCCAACGCCGTGTCCCATTTATCGTTCGCTACGTGCGTAGCACAGCGGCGAATTTCACATCATGAGCATACCTCAGTGACGTCAGTCTACCCTGAAATTGGCATAAAGTTCTGACCACTCCTTCTTGGTGTTGCATTTGACGTCAGTGTATGTTAGTGAAGAGAAAATTTGAAGAAACGAGCAAGCACTGGAGAAGCAGAAGCAGATTGATACTTCTGAACAGCGTAATGGGGACGGTGGTTATTCTATATCAATTAATCCCCAACAGTGAGCCTGAATAAAACCTAAATGTATGGACATAAATGCACATGTATTATTTGCTTTAAAGAAAAGACAAAAATTATACAATATTTTTTAAGCAAACGCCCGGCAGCGGAATATATTTTTTTCAAATAGTTGGAGATACAAGTGGTATTGTATTTACTAGAATATGTACGTGTAACACCGTTGACTATTTTTCTTCGGAATTTTGACTACAGTACGTTCCTAAGGAGAAAGACACAAACTGCCCAGTAGCCTTAAATAAGGAACTTCACAAATCCAAAGAATCTCCTTGGATGTTATCGATTCAATGTGAATACGACCTGAAGTCTATTGCTAGTTATCTGCAGCTTTTTTTAAATTTTTACGACATGTGTTTTGGAAGGTCTTAATGTGGACTGAGAGTGACCATAGTGGACATAATTGCTCAGTGCATTTAATAATTACATTAACGGGTGGATGAACTTTTTAAGAGGTCGCTATAGTGAAATTTCATGAATTTCGAGGAAAATATCAAAATTGGGTTTAGAACTCTAAAAAAATACCCTGATGTGTGTTCTTCCAAAAAATGCTTTTATTTTCTAAATGCCGCCATTTTTAAAGCCCACAGCACCTCCTTTATATGGCGCTGCGCAAGCATTTAACTGTCCCATGCTCTACTGGACACGCCCCTCCAGTTACTGCTAAGAAAACTATCCCTTTCTTACGTCTCTCTCATTTGGATTTCAAATGTAATTTAAGACTTGAGTAGCAGATGTGGTATTCTGTATGATGCAGTTTTAGAAATAATGGCAACATATCATAGACTTGCATCAGATGCACTGCTACAAAGGTACACAAAAGGGAAGACAAAACATCCAAATGAGAGCCTTCACAGTGTTCTTTGGAATAAATTCCCAAAAAGAGTATTTGTTACTAGGAATAAACTTCAGCTGGTATTGTGAGTGCTGTAAGTGAGTTCGGTATGGGGTGTGTTAGAACACTTGAAGTCCTTCCATCCTTCGGAGGGAAGCCAGTACCAACTTGTGCTGTGGACATCAGTCACCAGCGAGACCAAAGGCGCTTGCAGCAAAGCAGGAAAAGGAGTTCAGGGGAAAGCAAAGAGCTAAGGAAAAAGAATGTGATGAAAATATCACTGGAGGATAGAAGAAAGAAGTCTGAAGGGGATACTTATTGTGCAGGACAATTCTAAAGTGGGTGAAGTTGCTTAGATTTTTATTTTGCATGTTATGGCTTAGCAAAATCTTCATGATTTCTTTTCAGAAAAATAATCCCTTACCATGCAATTTTTGTCTGATATAGGTGAAATTTTACACGATAGTAGTTAGATAGTGGGTGCATAAATGTCAGTGTGCATTTTAATTTTGAAGGTGATCCAATTATTTTTCTTGACCTACCAAATGTTGTGTGTACACATATTTAAAAAAAATTTAAACATTACATTTGAAAAATTCTACAGGCCAATAAATTTCTCAAACAACAATGATACTGATGTTTGTTGACATAACTATACAGCATACTTGTGCAAAATTTGGTGCCAAATGGAAAAATATTGTGTTGCAAGGGACATTTTTTAAAAGGAAAGTAAAAAATTCCTACTCAAAAAGTTGTATAGGTACGATATTGAAAGTTGGTTGTATTACTATATCTGAGGAGTTACACCTCATAAAATAATTGGTAACAATTCATTGAAAAATATAGAAGCTAGAAATTTCACTATAGTGTGTCCCCTTAAGTTACGCAGTCGGATTCGAACTTTACTCTCCTCCCTTATTCCTAGCTATTACTATTCTCCTTTACCCTCCCCCCATTTTTTTTACTTTCATGTTTTTAGGCCAATTGTTAGGCTTTTTTAAAACACTCTGGAGGTGATGTATTTCCGCGTGTTTTCTTAAAAAGAATACTGTTGACGCGATAATGTACGTACAATTTTGAGTATTGTAAAATCTTGGCTAATGCCTTCCTTGTTGTATTTCCACCTTCATGGCGAATATTGTAACATTTCTTCTCTTAAAGAAAAACCAGAAAGTAGGAAAGGAAATAATGGACTTCGTCCATGTTTATCTGTGATATTTTCAGATCTTACATATGTGTGTGTACTGCGCAAAGTCAATTATATTTATCTAATATAGTTGTTTTTCCGCGTTATCAAATGGTGGTCACCTTTTTTTATTGTGTACCTACCACGAACCTCTCCCCCTCTCTCCCAGTGTAGCTTCCTGTCACTCTGCTCGTTTCAAATTTTGTTTACATAAGATGTTGTTCAGATGATGGTGGTGATTATTGTTTTAAGAGGAGGTACAACTAGGCAACCATCCTCTATATAACACTAATCAGAGGGGAAAAAATGGAAGGGATCCGACACTTCGAAAAATGAAGATATCGACCAAAGTAAGAGAAGGGCCACGAAGGGCGTGAAAATGAAAGACTCCCTAGCCCTCGCAAACCTAATAGCGTCGGGGTCGGAAAAGAACAAGAGTTGACCAAGAGAGGTCGGATAGGATAGATGAAACTGAGGAGCCTGGCACAAGTAAGTGGAAGCAATGCCAGGACTCAGCTGAGGGCCCCGTGGTCGCCAATCCACGCTCCAAAGTTCAGAGCCCCTGCGGCCCCTTTTAGTCGACTCTTACGACAGGCAGGGGATACCGTGGGTGTTATTCTACCGCCCCCACCCACAGGGGGATGTTGGTCAGAGGAATCGGTGGCGTATCATTACTATTCCTTTTGAAACGTCCGGTTTTCCAATCAACGGTGATGGTTATGTAACATGTAAGAAAACTTAAAGTATACAATCGCTACAATAGAAACGAAAAAAATAATTAAACATTGCATGCAATCAGTGCCCTCCTCTTCATGGCCCAAGTTGGTACCTGGTGCTGCGTAGTATTAGGAACTAAGTTTAGTTGTTGGTACGTCATACTAGAAACTAATTAAAGTTGGTACCACGAACTAATTGAACTGACTTACATCCTGAATGACAAATGAACATTAAACAGCAGTTCTGCGCTGGTCAGCCTTTACGGGAGTTGTACCGAGATGTTGAGATTTAATGTTTATTTTGTCGAGAGGTTATATGCAAGAAAATGTTACGAATTCGTATGATTCATGTTGATAGAGGATCATATTTGGAATGGCTATTGTTGGTTTAGGTCATGTTGAGGTGAAATGTATTAGCAAGAGACCAGCTGTTTCAATGTCAATTTGTGACACATTATGACAATATGAGTAGTTGTTAGACTCCATATTATGTTAAATGGTAAAGATGTAGGGATTTATTTCAAGAATTATCGTCGTATTTAGAATAATTCTTTCCCAAGCAAACAGTAGATTGATATATTGAGTTAATTTGAATTAATGGCACAGCGGTATATGAAATAAGATTAAAGTGTGACTGATGATAGGATAATATATGAATATCTGGCACACCTTTTCGTTTGATATACTAATGGAATGATTAATGAAAGGTATATTTGGCTTGTTTATGCTAGTGTTGCAAATGAGTTAATATAGAAGAGATAAATAAATATTTAATTTTTAACAATATTTTAAGGGTATGACAATAATCTTTAGCCATACTAAAGAAACTTATCGAATATCTCGGCTCTCATATGTCAAAAATATGTCTAGAAGAAGACCCAATATGAAAATTTTCCCCACAATAAATAAATAATAAAGACGAAAACCTTGTATAGGGACAATAGGAAGATCATTTATGGATGATTTTATGTGGAAACTAGTCAATTTGTTAGCATTATATTTTCAGTAAGGCATGTTATTCACATCATAAAACTTAAACTTCTTGACAGAGGAGTTCAATCCTGATTTTGGAAGTTATGAGATGATGTTAATTAATTCAGTGAAACGACTTTCGGTATTTAATGAATGTGTTAGCATACAAGAAGAGATCCCATTTTAATTATGTCATTACCAGAAAGAAATGTAAATATGTTCGATTCTATATGAAGCATCCTTTTCTTTTCTCTTCATTTATTTCTCATTTTATTCAGATTAGCATGCCAATAAACTAGTATAAGAATTATTTTTGAATTATTATTTTTGAAAAATAGGATAATGTATGTAGCGATAAGTTAATATAGTCACTTATGGTAATGTTTATTCACATCGAATGTCGAATGGAGACGTCCACCGGCAGAATCCGTCTAGTAAGCGATACTTAGAGGACTTGCTTGTAATCTTTCTCGGAACCTACAATCTATGAGTATGATAATGACGAGATGAATTTCTTCCCTGAGACGCTACCGGGATTTATCTATACTCCGACTTGGACGCAGGTGGGGTGGATATGTTAGGTAGTGACTAACAGTATATAAACTGAGGCTTATATGATTAATGCGAGTGTGTAGATGTTAGGAATTGTGGAACATTAGCTTACATAATAGACATTTTGCGTCGCACCTCACCTCGGTCCGGGGACCAATGCTTCATCTGGTGCGTTTTGTTCTTGGATTTAGTGTGGGAAAACTTGGGTTGTTAAAGTTTTGAAGGAAGTGAGATTTCAGAGTGGTGGGGGTATTTCAGTGGTTTGGTTTTTGAGGATATCGGCTACTCGATCCACCGAAGGACCCTGGGTTGAGTTGGTTTTGGCTGTTTAGGAGACCGAGGAAGAGTAGGAGAGCTCACTGTAAAAGCGTGAGTGTATGGGAAAGATCCTTATTAGGGTAATAGGGTTAATGGGATTGATTGTAAGTAAAGTTTATACACTTCGTTATATCGTTACGAAGGTATTTCGGGGTTGTAGTCATGATGTTAAAGAAAGGGCGTATAAGTTACTGGTATGGCCCCATTTAGGGTTTAGTTCCAGTGTATTGGACCCTGACCAGGATTATTTGTTCGAGAACTGGACAAGATCTAAAGGATGAGTGATTTCTGACAAACGAATATTGTTACAAAATGTTGTAAACTTTCGAGAACGAATACTTGGGAGTAAGCAGACGAGCTGCTCGACTGACAATAAGCGTTATGTTCCGAGCTGTCAGCGGAGAGATCGTGTGGAATGGCATTATTAGCCCACTAACCTTGAGTGGGGTTTCTAAATCTCGAAGAGTTCACAGTATGAAAATAAAGTTGAAATTCAAGATGACAATTTGGAGCAAATATTCATTTAGGAGAGGAACTGGAATAATTGACTAATCCGGATGTTCGGTAGGGGCCGATGACCTAGCTGTTACTATAATCTATTAGTTTCACGGTCCGTATTGATAGTTCAAGTATGAAGGATGATTTCTCCATCTAATCAATACCTTATTTTACATAGTGTCGGTATTATTTACATAAAAAGACAGTACCGGTTTCGACCTGTAAATAGGTCAACTTCAGCTGCTAGAGAACCTACCTACTTAGACCCCTTTAAACAACAACAAACATCAAATCATCAGATGTTCGATAGATTTCTTTGAAATCTTTTACGAAAAGGGATAGAGAATCTGCTACCTGGGTATCACCTATAAATGCAGAACAGTAGTGAGTGATTGGTTTATTTTTGGCACTGTAATTTCTGCGTGAATGTCCTTTGGTATAGTGTTGCTTAAACATTGATGTTTTTTGAATTAGAACAACGTGTTTTTATTGTGATGTTTTATGCGAGGTATTCGTCAGTGAAGGAGATTGCCGATTTCAATTCGTTAACCAATTTCCTGGCGTCAACAACCCTCACACAAGAGAAGAACTACAGAAGGAGATTCAGCAAGTAGTATAGAACATCTCACAGTATGGGATTCGCCAGTATATGCAAACCAGATTTTTTTAAAGAATTGACTTTATGTCGCACCGATACAGATAGGTCTTACAGCGACAATGGCATAGGAAACGGCTGGGAGAAGGAAGGATGTGGCTGTGACCATAATTAAGGTGCAGCCCCAGTATTTGTCTGGTGTGAAAATGGGAAACCACAGAATGAGGGCTGCCGGCAGTGGGATTCAAACCCACTATGTCTCGAATGCAAGCTCACAGCTGCGCGGCCCTAACCGCACGGCCAACTCGCCCGGTGAAAAGAAGAATAAGAAGCATAAGAAGACGATGTCTGAGATAAACTAGAACAAAATGAGGACAAACTCCCGGCGTCTCTTGCGATATGATACTTGGAGTAACATTCCATACGAAGCTAGTCAAGTAAATAATATTGCAGTGAAACGGTAAACTTTAGGCAGACGATGGAAATGTTGAATTCGTGTTTGAAAATACTTTTCTTTGCAGGTAAATGGAACAGTGTGCTTCTTTTGCATACAATTACATTATATCTGAAATATTTCGAATGAAAGTTCTGGCTTATTGAGGGGCTTGTCTGTAAGTGGCTTTGCTTGGGAATGTAATATTTTATATACGGTATTCCAGGAATGTTGATATTGCTGCGACTATATAGGCTGTTTGAGGAAATGAATTAAATGGATGCTAAAGATATCTGGGTAACGAGATACAGTATCACATCTCCGAGCGAACAGGGGAATACGATATAACGATTCTGGAAACACGGCTGTCCGCAATTTTTGCTTTGAGGAGTTGGACATGTCAAGTGTTGTTCTTTCTGAGTGAGAGTGGTTTTTAATATAAGGATGTAGGAACGACAATTATTTTTCAGGGCTTATCACAACTTAATAATAATAATAATAATAATAATAATAATAATAAGGAGAAGAATAACATCTTCATTATAGACTGTTATGCCTTTCGGCGTTCAGTCATCAAGACTCTATTAATTTACTAAACGCCGCCACAATCATCTGTTTGTAACTCGTTCTGTAGCCTCGTGTAGTTTTTCCTTTCTTTCTTAATTAATTTACACTCCAGGGTTGGTTTTTCCCTCGGACTCAGCGAGGACCCCACCTCTACCGTCTTAAGGGCAGTGTCGTGGAGCGGGGCTCTTTGGGTGGGGGATAAAACTGAGGAGGATGACCAGCTCCTTGCCCAGGTGGCCTCACCTGCTATGCTGAGCAGGGACCTTGTGGAGGGATGGGAAGATTGGAAGGGATAGGCAGGAAAGAGGGAAGGAAGTGGCCGTGGCCTTAAGTTAGGTATCACCCCGGCATTTGCCTGGTGGAGCGGGAAACCACTTCGAGGATGGCTGAGGTGGTAATCGAACCCCCTCTAGTCAGTTGACCTGAGGATAAGTGGACCCCGTTCCAGTTCTCGTACCAATTTAAAATTTTGTGTCAAAGCCGGGAATCGAACCGGGATCCCTAGGGGTGGCAGCTAATCACATTAACTACTACACCACAGAGGCATACTCGTGTAGCCCTATACCTCTTACTCTTACCTTCAAATCATTACAAACTGAGTGTAACCAACATCAGCTTAGTCTCCGGCTACTTCTTTACCATACATGGCGGAGTCCATTACCCTCACGGTGACCCATCCTCCTCTATTCATCTCACATGATCCCTGCACCTAAATGAACAACATTTTCTGTCGAGTCCATTCTTAACTTAGGCATTATCTGTTCATAGTACTTCAGTCCTTATTCTCAGTTATATGTACGAGCAATCATTGTAACTTATAAGCTTTTCAGTCAGAAACACTGACTATAACATGCCTGTAAAAAATACACACTATTAAACTATGAATGACATGTTTCGTTTCTATCAAGTCACTTTAAATCGTGCGTACGGTATATATTGTACAATAATTTTTAAGCTGCGTAAACTTGTCAGTGGTTGTGATTTGGTGATGTTTTGAGCAAGTAAACAAAAATAATTATTGTAATAGTCCTCCACTATCACATGAGTAACTCACAGAACTTTGTCTGTACTTATGTGGCTGCTAATCGTTCGTTACTTTCACCAGCAACTGCGTTTGGAATGAAGCCAGTTTATTTTTCTGGTCTTGGTAGCTAAATAGGAGATGAGGGTCAAATTCTTCTAGCAATAACTCTGCTATGTGGATAGTGGAGGTGAGGAGACGGGCGAAGGTAGTGGGGTGTGTGTGTGTGTGTGAGGAATATTGTGGGTATTGTCTCTGTTTATTGGAGAGGGGTGGAGAAGTGCTGCTTCTTCATCTTCTTATGTATTTTTGTGTACGATCGAGCGAATGTAAGTTAATGATTGCAAATTACATCTATTATGCTAGTAGTTGAACGTCACACTAACACATTGAATGTTTTCGACGACGCAAAGACAGGAAAAGGCTAGGATTGGAAAGGTAACGGCCATGGCCTTAGTTAACGTTCAGCGACAGCATAAGGGAAGTTGACTTGAGGTGCGAACCAATGACCTTGATAGATGCGCGAGTGAGTGATATGTTTCATGTTAAGTCCCTGTCGTTAAGATCATCTCCATGTTTGAATAACGTGGATACTAGGTACACGTGTGTGAAAAATGGAGGGTAAGGCCACATGTGTGAAAATGTGCAAGGCGATAGATTTGATATTAATAATATAATAATAATAATGAGATAAACCAACATTGAAATTGGCTGAGGCATTGAGATAAAATGATATGTGAAGAGTGTCATGAATGGTCATATGCCCAGAGAACACGAGATCATTGAATTAAGAATTACGTATTTGTGTCCGGATGAAATTGTATTTGTCTACTCAGCTGGTTGGAAGCCCGGCTGTCCTCGAAGGGAATGATTTATGACCACAGAAGGAATAGCAAGAAGGGGGAGTGCTAGAACCTTAGTTGCCTGTCCCGTTAAATATCTGTCGGCCGCTTGCACAAACCGCATAAACATTTTCCCATTTCGCACTGTACTGAATATTCACTTGTCAATAATTTGTTATCATTGCCATGCTATGTGTTTTCATTGAGCCGATAGGTGATGTACTCCTCCAGTTTATATATTTAAATAAGATCGTAGTAGGGATTTGCAGATAGCACCTCGAAGTCAAGATAGCGTGGTTCGATGCCCGATTGGTATCGACGTCCTTGGATTGACACCAGGAGACCTTAAAGGGATTACAGGTTTTAGGAGAGCATTAAAGTGTTTGTATTATATATTGTATTTATGTATTTACAGGGATAATGCTCCATCGTTATCTGTGCTTATATTTTTGTGTATTGTGTAATTGTATGTTGATTTATGTGGAGTTACAGGCTAAACAGCGTCGCGTGTCCCCTTTGTAAATATTAGAATTAGCTATAACCCCGGAGGAACACGTATATTCGATAGTCTGGTGATAGTGTGATGATGAAATGAAATTGCGTATGGCTTTTAGTGCCGGGAGTGTCCGAAGACATGTTCGGCTCGCCAGGTGCAGGTCTTTCGAGTTGACTCCCGTAGGCAACCTGCGCGTCGTGATGAGGATGAAATGATGACGAAGACAACATATACACCCAGCCTCCGTGCCATTGGAATTAACCAATTAAGGTTAAAATCCCCGACCCGACCGGGAATCGAACCCGGGACCCTCTGAACCGAAGGCCAGTACGCTGACCGTTCAGCCAACGAATCGGAAAGTGTGATGATGTGATGTAGACTTTATTAGCGACAAGCGACGATTTTCATGGTTAGATAATTATGCGGGAATGAACTTTTGTTGTTGTGTCAACACAACGACGATGATGTACGATATTATTGTTTCTTCACGGGAATGCCATCTTTTCCATATAATTTGTGTTGTTATGTTATAATATAGTAGATACCCAAGGGTATCAATGTTAAGGCAAAGGGACCAATCCCTGTCGATTAATAATGGAAGTGTATACATGCAGTGTTAATGAGTTGATTTGGGAATGCCAGAATGAGATTCAGGAGTGATCAACGAAGTGATGAAGACATTTAACAGCATTACCCATATGCTAATGTTCAGTGTAATATGTTTTAAAATTGCAACGCAGGCAGTAATATGACATTTCTCGTGTGTGTAAATGTTTTCATATGACTCTCTCAGTAATTAAAATTGTGCTTTTGAATTGGGAACAATCCATTCTTATCATTTAGTAGATTAGCGTATTCCTCTTACTATAGTACCCTACTTTCATTATATTTAGATTAAATGCCCATTTTCAATTTAACGAACATGACCGTTGACCCGTATGCTCTCGAGCGTAGCCGTTGTGCTGGTTGAAAGTAGGGAGGATGGGACTTCGATGTCCGGGTTTGATTTTCCGAAGTTTCTCATCCATAAAATTTTCATCTGATGATATATTTGCGAAGTTAGATTATATATTCAGTACTTTTTCGGGCCTGGGACAGGTGCAATATCTACATGGAAAATTTTGAAATGATTATAAAAGAAGAAACGTAAAGGAACGATAACTTGAAGAATAACTATCGCTTAAAAAATAAGACAGAGTCATGAAAGAAGGAAGGACTCCCTTAAAATTTTATGACCTCATATCACAGAGCGCCGGGCTGAGTGGCACAGACGGTTAAGGCGCTGGCCTTCTGGCCCCAACTTGGCAGGTTCGATCCTGGCTCAGTCCGGTGGTATTTGAAGGTGCTCAAATACGTCAGCCTCGTGTCGGTAGATTTACTGGCACGTAAAATGAACTCCTGCGGGGTTAAATTCCGGCACCTCGGCTTCTCCGAAAACCGTAAAAGAGTAGTTAGTGGGACGTAAAACAAATAACATTATTATTATTAATATCACAGAGCCGGAAGAAAACTAAATGTAAAGGCCTACAATATCCAAAGCTCATAAAACTGATCAACAGTAACATTACATTTACAGTTGTTTGTTGTGATGTGTTTTCTCTCTTCTGCTGCCACTCATCTCCGGTATATGGGATTACTGCTGTGTCCCAAATAAAACAGCCTTCCTGAATATTGGCGGGAAGTAGCTGGGCAGTTAGATAACTTTTTTCTTTAGCATACTATTTTTCTGGTTCATAAATTTTCTGATACCTACTGGTATGTAACTCACTCGTTCATCATAGTATTCCAGCTATTTGATCCCTACTCTGAGGCGCTGATTGGAATGAGCAGTCAGAAATATTAACCGAATACGGCAGAGGAAAAACAAAACAATCCTTTGTAACTGATAGTGAAATAAAATAAAGTTGCCAACCCCTTAGTTAAGTGTCCAAACCCTCTCCCATCTCCTCCTTCTTCACATCCTTTACCCACCTCCTTCTTCTCTCGCATCTTCCTAACCCGCCCGAATCTCTTGGACAGAGAGAGGGCGTCACTCCCTAGGTGGCCCGCCCCACCCCTTTACGGCTGTCTGCAGCCTGCTCATTCCGTAGCGAAGCACGGGCACGTCTGCTAGTCTAATATGAAGAGCGGCTCTTTGGCTGAATGACCAGCGTACTTGCCTTCTTGTTTTCTGTTACCTATTTGCATGTATGATATAAAGTTATTCAACTTATAATTAGCTTTACATTTACATGAAATAAGTCGACACTAGAGAGTGTGGCTCCCTTCTTAACGAACAATCATTCTCGTTTATTTTCAAAGTATGAATAAGATATGCTAATTACTCTCATTGAAGAAAATCGTGACATTGGAGGACAGGGAAGAAGCTCTCTATTCGGATCTTACTTAATATTTCTTCGGTGATAGGCGGCGTACCTGATAAAATTACCACTCTTCATAACTTATATAGTATCGCATAATCAACAATCCGATGACGAGTAAAGGTATCGGTTTACCAGTGAAGCAACGGTGAAAAATAATCCAAACCTTCCTGGATTATTGAAATATTTGGGTTTTCTTCTAAGGAATGGAAGGAAGTCTTTACGAAGCGTCACGTTCTTCTTCAGTTTTTCTTATCTCGTACGTCATAAGCTCATAAGCCCAAAAGAATGTCATCTCTGGTACAGAGGGTGTGAAAACAATATTCAATACATGTTATATATACACTCATGATTCGAATAATATAGTATTTCTATACAGGTAGAAGTGTACGATTTAGTTCTTCACTGAGTCTCATAATTTTTCAGAAATTTTCTTCACCTGCTGTAAGCACAGTGTCTTGTTACAATGAGTCGCTGCCATTGTCTGGTCAAATTAGGCTCCCTATTATCGCTGTCCGGCCCATGTTCAACACAGTCTCGGCCTGGTACTGTTTATAGCAAAGAGGCAATGCCATTACACAGAGCTCATCCCGAACGAGGTCCATAATCACGTACATCTTGTCACTAGTAGGATAGACAGCAACCTCATGCTTGGCTGCTGGTGTTTGTGTCCCAATAGATGGCCTGCATCAATTCTGACATATATTATCTCGTATCAACCGAGTGCCATCTTAGCTGCTACGACCTTTTAGTTCGTCAGTGACAATGTGAAAGGTATGCTCCTGATAACACAACACTACATTGTTTAAGTAGACCATATCTTTTCCCTGGGAACTGATATTTGGCTCGTATGACCTTATTTGTCCTTAATATTTAGTTTATACTCAGTAAGGAAATGAGTGTAACATTACGCCGACACAGTTACAATGCCAAACGTCATGAGGTAGGGATCTAGTATCGTGCAGGCTTTCTTTCGACCAAATGGAGCAACTCGTCGTGGCAACGATTCCACAAGTGGAAGAAGCACCTGTGGAAAGATTCTAACCTATGACGTTTGGATAGCTACCCGCATCTTCCTGCTATTTTTAGATGGTGCATGATCTTGTGTGTGAATGTACCTCAGCACTACGTCCTATAGATAGTCAACAGGGTTCATATCAGGTGAACGAGGCGGCTACAGCAGTTCTTAACGCTCTTCAGAACACTCCTCGAACTAATTATGGACAACTTGGGCGTCATGACACGGTATTTATTTATTTATTTATCGTATGATGAATCTATGTACACACATGCATATAGTTCAGGATAAATGTGCGTAGTCACAAGTCCGTACAATACTATAACTCTAGGTCTAGCATTTTGACCCAATCAACTGCTTCATCCGATGTGCGGTGAATGTCCATTAGCGTTCCTTTGAAAGCTCGAATTGGGCAGTCAGCAACAATGTGGTGGATTGACTGAAAAGAGACACCGCAATCACAATCTGCAGAGCTAGTCCAGCCCCATTTGCACAACAGATAACCACATCTGCCTTGTCCAGTTCTTATTCGATTGATGACTCTCCATTGTCGTCTTGGAAGATCAAATCCTTGTACTCGTTTGGAAGGATTCTCAACTAGATGTTTGTTCACTACTAAGACTGATCCCACTGGGCTTTCCATGAACTGTTAAAATGAAAGAGCTTCGTTCAAGATCCATTGCTGTACGCCAGGGTGGTTTCCTTGATTTGACACAGTGCATCATCCTGTTGGAATGTACTATCATCGTAGGTGTACGTGAAGTCCATGAAGGGCTGCAAATGCTCACCAAGCAGTTCAGCAGTTACTGGTCAACCATTATGGGGCTACCACCAGCCTGTATTATTATTATTATTATTATTATTATTATTATTATTATTATTATTATGATTATTATTATTATTATTATTATTATTATTATATTTACGTCCCACTAACTAATTGTACGGTTTTCGGAGACGCCGAGGTGCCGGAATTTAGTTCCGAAGGTGTTCTTTTACGTGTCAGTAAGTCTACCGACACGAGGCTGACGTATTTGACTACCTTCAAATACCACCGGACTGAGCCAGGATCGACCCTGCCAACTTGGAGTCAGAAAGCCATTTTTTAATATCTGTGTAACCTGTAAAGAGAAACTTCAAATATTTGCTTGTTCGCTGTTTTTAGTTTACTTTCCTCCTAACTAGTGTGTATTTCTTATACTTCTCGTTAGAATGATTTTTTATATATGCTTCATGATCAACTTACCGCTAGTGACTGAAACTTGTGTGAGATAAGACGAACAGTGAACACAACATCAACTTCCTTTTTAATCTGGATGAAAAACTACAGTTTACAATATGAATAAGAAATTACAGGAAACATGAAAAACAGTAGTGCAGATGGTTTTTACTGCTAAAAATTCTTGAATAATGTGCAGTCCAAGCATCTGGTGTTGACTGTTACAGTGCATAACACTGTATGATCGACGGCACACAGTCAGACAACTTGAGTAAACTTTGAAAGAGTACACACACATCCTTTCTGTGTGTTGAGACTTTTGTATAGCAACAGAGTGCCAGTATTTTTATAAATATTCTGGCAGATTCTTGTATGAAAGGGTACTTCTTACTGCGAGTATTTTTTTTAAGTGGAGTCGTTAACGAGCTTGTGGGCTGGACTTTAGAAATAATTCTTTATTTAGGGATCATTAGCAGAAAATAGGACAGAGGATAATAAATTAATCCATCAAACACCGCAACAAGCGTTCAGTAACATATGACCTATGATTAATTAACATTTTATAACATTCCCATTGACGGAAGATGAAACGACTACAGCACAGCTGCTTGAAGCAGAGTTTCACATTATAGTGCACTTTAGAACCTATTTCTGTATAGAGTTATAAAATGTAGCAGCACAAAGTCGAATTTAGCCATTCATTTTTTTTAGTATCTATTTCTTAATACGGGTGAAGTCCGCCACTGTGGTGTAGTGGTTAGTGTGATTAGCTGTAACCTCCGGAGGCTTGGGTTCGTTTCTCGGCTCTGCCACAATATTTGGAAAGTCGTTCGAGGACTGGAAAGGGGTTCACTCAGTCTCGAGAGGTCAACTGAGTAGAGGGGGTTTCGATTCCCACCTCAGCCGTCCTCGAAGTGGTTTTCCGTGGTTTGCTCACTTCTCCTCTGGGCAAATCGCGAGCCGGTACCTAACTTAAGGCCACGGCTGCTTCCTTTCTTCTTCCTTGTCTATACATCACAATCATCTATCCACCCCTCACAAGGCCCCTGTTTTGCATAGCAGGTACTGGTCCTCCTCCCCAGTCACCGAATCGAACCCGGTCCTCCGGGGGGTAGCAGCCAATCACGCTAACAACTAAACCGCAAAGGCGGACATGTACTTTTCTTATTTTGTATTCATTTCTCCATCCTCTTATACATTAGGATAGAAGGCGACCAGCGGTGTTCATGTAGGATACTTTAAATAATTACAAGTATAGAATTTTACTGTCCGCCTCTGTGGTGTAGTGATTAGTTTGAATATCTGCCACACCCGGAAGTCCGGCTTTGATTCCCGGCTCTGTCACCAAATGTGAACAGTGTTACGAGGGCTGGAACGCGGTCCACTTAGCCTTGGGAGGTCAACTGAGTAAAGGGGGTCCAATTCTCACCTCAGCGATTCTGGAAGTGATTTTTCCGTGGTTTCCCACTTCTCCTCCAAGCAAATGCCGGGACGGTACCTAACTTAAGGCCACGGCCGCTTCCTTCCATGTCTATCTCTTCAAATCTTTCCATCCCCCCACAAGGCCCCTGTTCTGCACGGCAGGTGAGGCCATCTGGGCGAGGTACTTGTCCACTTCCCCAGCTGTACCCCGGCCAAGAGTCTCACGCTCCAGGACACAGCCCTTGAGGCGTTAGAGGTGGGATCCTTCGCTGAATCCGAGGGAAAAACCGACCCTGGAGGGTAAACAGATAAAGAAGAAGAAGAAGAATTAAAGTATTGCATACAATATTAGACGTCATCACGGCTGTGGTATTTATAACTCCGGAAATGGAATCAATTCTTCATCTTTGTACAATGGTCCAATGGTTTGCACAACGCTATGTGAATCGTGATTGTCGGAGTTCGATTCCTGGCTATGGAGAGATTCTTTTTACCAAAGAATAATAAGTAAAATGTAACATGATTGACAAATAACCGAGTAGATGATCCTGGTGGCTTCATGTTTGACGATTGGAAGTTGGAAGGAAATGTTGGAAATTTGCAGATGAATATAAAGATTGAAGTGAGGAGGGTCGTGGGTAGGATGAGGAAGGAAACTGGAAGATCAAGGAGGGTTGGTTCGTAAAATTTGGACCTCAGATAAGAGTAGCTCCTATAGGATATGCAACCCGGATTACGGAAGGGTCAATGACCTACTTTTAAACAAACTGAAAAGAGTCCTCCCCATATTTAAGACAGCTGGGGGTAATTGCTTCGGTAGACCACGGGTGTCGGACCTCTGTTCACTTTGACGTTATCCCAACCACTAGCCCGTCGTTGTTCCTAACTTTATCAAACGATCTTGTATTCTGAATGGCTATCCACGGTGCGTGTTGACACATGTGCATTACTATAACAGTAGGACTTCCAATAATGATTCTATGTTGTACACTTTCGTTTAGCGATTCCTACTTTCACATTCCTACCTCGTTCCTCTTTGAAATTCGATTCGTACATCAACTTCAACTTATTTTTCTCTTATTTCTGAGAAGTGGACGGGGATGATGGCATTGAGCAGCTGCTCAATTAATTCTACTTTAATGATATTACGTCGCCTTTGTGATAATGTAAAATAATACGCTCCCTGCTATGAATTGAACGCCAGTAATATCGTTTCACAAGCCAAAACATTTTCACACCGACAATATGCAACTAAAATGGGGGGAAGAAAGGAAAATAGGATGGAATGAAGGAAACTTTATGAATTTTCCTCAACTGTTTAAATTTGGTTTTTAGCCTTAGCCCGGGATAACAAAATTAGAAGCGTTGATGTATTCAGGTACTTTTTCCATTGTGCGATAAAACAAAACCCCTTACACTACCAACTGTCCCCGAGCTGCCTCTGACCCCGGCTTATATAAGCACGGGGTCGATCGCGTGTAATTGAGGCAGCACGGGAGTTAGCCGCGAGAGTGGCAGCGAAGGGGCCCCTGAAAGGTGCTCCCCTTCCGTGCTGTTATTTATTAATTAATTTAAAAATATACATATTGACGTGAAAGCCCGTTACAAACATAAAATATTGGGGCTCAATGGAGCCAAAGTCAAAGAAATCCAAGAAAAGGCAAAATGCCAACCCACACAGAGCCCTATTACATTTTGGAGAAAAAGGATTTCTACATCTGTTTTAAGATTTTAGTTTTTAAAATAGAACCAAGTTTATTTTTGCTGCTTTTGTCCGAATTGATGTAGAATATCCCAGACTTGTTTTAAGTTGAATAATAATAATAATAATAATAATAATAATAATAATAATAATAATAATAATAATAATAATAATAATAATAATAATAATAATAATAATAATAATACACTCAGATATGTCACTATGGAGCGGTTCTGAAGCCAGGGATTATATATGCAGCCGAAACCCTATCCATGATGAATTCCAACAAAGAATTCCTCAAAGAACTGGAGGAAAAAAAGAGCGAAGAATCTTTAGGGGAATCATAGGATCTAATTACAAGAATGCCATCCATTTATAAAGAACTAACAAGGAAGTCTGTAACAAAATAGACAAAATTACAGACATACAGTAACCCGAAAAAGATGGGTACGATTTTACGGTCAGCTGAAACGAATGGACAAAAATTAGTTGACCGAAAACATCTTTGATGATGTTGATGATGCTTGTTGTTTAATGGGGCTTGACATATACTTCATTGGCCCCTAATGGTACGAGGTGAAACTAAATGACATGATAATTAAAATTTCAAAATATATCCACTGACTAGAATTTAAAACAAACGATGATGTACAATGATTTTTATGATTTTACAATAACCAATGGATTTAATTCGCAATTTTTATTTTCTGATAAAATGATAGAAAATATAGATTATGGTAGAATAAGGTATAGCCTTGGAAGGCAGTAATACATATTATTCAAATTAATATTGAAAAACAAACACATGAAAATATACAAACACAGAATAAAACAGAATCAATAGAATTGAACTTAGTAAACAATAACATAAAGATTAATAGGAAGTACTACTTTTTATAAGATAAAACAGCCCACTGTCCCTCATAAAATGGATGGCGAGGTCTGCTGACAGCTCGTCATCTCGTAGGATGGTACTTGGCGCAGATCGGCCAGGTCCACGCACGCCGTAAGGATGTGTACCACGGTAAGATGATCGCCGCAAGTACACACTGGAGGGGTTCTCCCTTCAGTAAATAGGAGTGTGTTACTATACCGTGGCCTATCGGTAGACGACATAATATCCCTGCTTCCCTCCGAGAAGCTCGAAGGGAAGTCGAAATGCCTTAGTTTAGAAACACCAAAGACCACCTTCAGATGCTACACATCATTCCCAAGGACGCCTTTGACAGAGATCTCTTCCGAAAAAAGATAGTTGAAAACTCGCTAATCCGAGACAAAGAACTGGAAAGAAGACGTGGTGTCCCTTGGATAGAGCAACTCAAGCAGATAGAATGAAGGAATTCTGGGCTTAAAGGAGAGCAAAGTTCACTTCCAGATATAACACGGTCATCGATGGTCCCAGCGAATAAATAATATCAATAATTGTCAGATGTGTGATTATTATTACCCTATTCTAACATTTCCTATGACAGAAATTTCTGTCTAGAGCAGTGTTTGTTTGGTACTTGGAGAGAACTGAATGGGTACAATTTATTTTACCTATAATATTGCTAAGATTAGACCCTGTCGAAAACTCATTCGAAAATAACTTTGTATTCCCAGTGTGTGATAACGTACTAGAATAGTAGATTTTAACTATCATAAGTTAATATATATCATAAAAACAGGCTCAGATTTCTCATTAAATAAATTTTTAAAACAACTATTGGATTCTATTAATACCTTAATTTTCTACAATCTAGGCACTGAGTTTACTTTTACGAGCTGGTAGTTTTAAGCTACAATAATTTTCAGCTTTTTGTACTTTTGAATGAATATAATAACAGTATCGATGTTGGTGTTCTACGTGTTTTGAAATAACAAAACTATGTTAGTGGTTGCATAGTTGTAACTTAAAAATGGTTGTTTCGCCTTAAAATTAGTTTCTTATTATAGTTACGATAATTATTACGGGGGTAAAAGAGGAGTGTGATTGCTTCGGCAACTGGCACAATTTCTAACCTCGCCGCTAGATGGGGCTTCATTCGTTCCATTCCTGACACGGTCGAATGACTCTAAACAGTGAGTGGATATTCATTTTCATTACAGGTTATTCCACAAATATTGAAAGCCTTAAGGGATACATTTACAGATATACTGGTCCAGAGCTCCAAAATTTGGACAGATCTCGAAAATTGTTATAATTTTTACGGTGTTAAATTACATTGGATTCTATGTTCTACTGAACGAGAAATATGTCCTTAGCATTACGACCACGCTGTGTGAATGTGTGATCGTAGTACTGGCTCTGCTATTTTAAGTTCTTCTTCAAAGAATTATTCTCTGCTGCAAGTCACTCTCAGTACCTTACTTGCAGAATCAACCAAAAAGTTATGAGAGAACATTGAATGTGTTGTTAACAACGAGTTGCTCCTCCGCCCTCATGATGGCAGTAATACGGCGAGGCATCGACTCTATAAGGTGTTAGAATCGTTCTGGAGGGATCTGGACTCACGCATCTTGCACTGCTAGTCACAATTGGTCTTGTGTAATTGGTGCGGAGTTCATGGCGCGCACACCAGCATCGAAAGCATCCCATATATGCTCCATTAGTTTAAGATCGGGGGATCTCGACGGCCAATCCACGGTCGAAACTTTACTGGAGTGCTCCTGCAACCATCTACGTAACATCATAGAGCGGTGATAGGGCGCATTCTCCTGCTGAAACATGGCATCTCCATTAGGATACTCTAGGGCCAGAACGGAATGCAGATGGTCTGAAAGAATGTCCACATAACGAACACCTGTCAGCGCTCCTTGGAGCCCGAGAATGGGGCCTACTTGTGACCATAAGAACGCCGACCAGATCAGAACTGAGCCACCTCCCATATGGACACAACCTTGTTGACGCGCATGGTCCACAGATTCATGGGGCATACGCCCCACACACTCACGCGCCAGTCAGATTGATACAACTGGAGTAGGGATTCATCAGACCATACCACACGCCGCCACTCTTCCATGGTCCATTGCCGGTATTCGTGGACCCATGCACTTCGCTGAGCTCTTTGTCGAGGTGTCAGCAAAGGGACAAGGCTGGTGAGGCCTATGCGGTGCAGTTGCCTCGTTACAGTCCTGGTAGAAAATGGTTCCTGGCTCCCAACATTCAACTGGGCGGCGATCTGACTCACAGTAACCCGTCGAGCATCCATTATAGTTCTGCAGAGGCGACGTGATGTTCATTCGTTAAACACCTGTAGTCTTTCGGTGCGACGGTTTAAGCGGGTGGTAACATTCTCTCTGCGGTATTGAAGATCAATTTTTTTACTTCTGAAACCCAAATGTGCGTGTAATCTCCGCAATGCTATGACCAATGTGCCGTGCGCTGATGATCACCCCACGTTCAAAGACAGTTAACTCGCGACGTGCTGCCATCTTCACAGTGTCTATGAGAGACTGCTCAGATACGCGGCAGCTAGCCTCAACACTCAGGGGTCATACACGGCACATTTTCTAATGGGACACTATTTCCAGTGTCTTTTGTCCACTCATTGTATATGAACTGTGTAGCATGCATTGTACAAGTATATCCGTTATTTGTGCACACTACTTTAACAGTTTCATTAAGAATCACTGGGAAAAGAAATCCTTTCGTAGAACTTTTCATAATCTTCGCAACCAAAAGTCGCTGGATATTTCGAGGTGAATATCTTCCCCACTCATTCATCCTATTTTAAGAGACACAACCTTGTCTTTCCAACTTGCGGCACGAAGTATGTTTAATTTGTAAACACTCGTTGCACTAATACTTAGTGCATCTCTGTTGAGGCCAATTAGGCTAATGATTGCCCGTAAATGGCTCGAGTAATCCGGCCTGATACGTGTTAGAACAGGCCAAATCCCTCTGCTTGCAATTAGTGAATACACAAACCAATCTGTTACTCCCTGGAGTTTAAAACAAAAGATAGCACCACGAAGCTATGACTTGAAGCAGAGCTTTGTATTTGGGAGGTGGTGGACTGGTCCTATTTTCGGCTGTCCTGAAAGCGGTTTTCCGTGGTTTTTCATTCTCCTCACTAAGGGAAATGCAGGGACAGTAAATTTTATTGCCCACGGCCGCTCCCCTCTTACTTTTCCGCACCTACTATAAAATCACTCCAACACATCTCCTGGCCAGAGAGAGGGTGTCATCCTGTAGGAGGCCTGCCGTACTCCATTGGCTTGTCATAGTAATCACCAGCATTAGTACCCATTATTCGAACGGGCATTTGCAGTCTTTTCTCTATTCACACGTGTAATGCGACTTGTTAAAATGATGTTTTCGTATGAAAGCGCGTTGCAAAAACGTGAAATCTGATGAAGCTGCAGAAAGTCGAGAGAGATGGAGGACGATTTACGAATTTATTGTACCGTACAGTCCTGGTCCAAAGTGGTGCGAAATTCTCCGTGGTTCTCAGCTTACATGTTGTATCCGTGACCAGTGGCGTGGCGTTCTGACGATGTTGATACCTCCCTTAATATCTGCCCTATCGAAAAGAGTAAAATGGCTCTTTAGTTTTTCCCGTTACCCACCTTGAAGTGACACGGCTAGGACGGGACGAGGACTAAAAATCCAAGTTTTCGTGATCATCTGCGTTATTATCCGTCGTAAGATAAATAGGTAAATGGCATAAAGGAACTGAAATAATACATTCATAAACCATTGTTATGTAGAGTCTTCATCATCATTTCTTCTTCATCACGACGCGCAGGTCGTCTACGGGCGTTAAATCAAAAGAGCTGCACCTGGCGAGCCGAACATGTCCTCGGACACTCATGGCACTAAAAGCCATACGCCATTTCATTTCATTTGGATAGACCTAATGTTAACGAAAATATTTGAGAGCTAGCAAATGTACCCATGCTTGGCTACGGTGCTCTACATTGTATACGAGTATCGAAGTAAATTACTGTACGCACAGTGAATAAGATTGTTTAAATTGAATGTCTCTTAGTGTTATCCAAGAAACAGCATGGGGAGGTTCCAACACGTTGTTTCCAATGTAAAGTACGAGTTGTGATGATAACGGCAGACCCACATGTCTACTGCCTTTTACAGTCAAGTTGGAAATTTTTCATTATAATAGAAGGCCCCATTGACTACTGTGCGGTCATAATCGATTTGGGGAGTTTTCGTTACAATGTCAGGCCCGCTTTCCTACTTCCAGACATAATAAGGGAGGGGAGTTTTTTGAAGGAAGCTGCATGCTCCCTTGCCTTCTGCCAGTAAAATCGGGAAGGGAATTAGTCATTACAGCGGTAGGCCCTCCTTACTAACGACAGTTACGCAGGGGTTGAAGAAGGACCACATTCCTGCTGCCAGTTGAAGTCGATGTGGGGAGTATTGATTACAATAGCAGACGCCCTCCTGGTGACAGTCACTATCGACTTGTAAAATATTAATTACAAAGTATAATAGCGGCCACACCCATATAGATTGCTACAAATCGACTTCAAGGAATATATATATAGATCGACATACGAAAGTATATGCGTGTTTACACATTGCAGACCTTCATTTACAGATTAACCGCTGCTAAACTGTATGTTATATCGACAAACGGATTGCACCATAAGACGCCTCTTTTAGCGGTCTAAATGGTTGATCCTATGGCATTTTCTCGTATCTCCTCTATTTATGGGTTAGATTGAGTTGGAAACTTTGAATAGGGAGAAACGTGGACAAGGTTTTCCACACTGGATTACTTTTTGGATACTTATCTGACAGTTAGAAACATAGAATTTGGCTCTCATATGGCTACTGCAAGGGCCAATGTTCGTGACGAATTTTGATGATTCTGTCTTTCCCACAAGTGTGTCAAACTATGAATTATATGTGTAAAAACTGCAAAATTTACGCACAATCGAGAAACACAGCCAGATCTAAGGTATAGGGGACAGAGATACGACAAAAAGGCTATATGACTAAAGTTGAAGATCTCTCCAAATTGAACCGAGATTGTTGTATCCGTTTTGTGATACGACTTCCCGTTTAGCCACGAAATACATCGAAACAAAGGTCTGCACTGCCATTAAAATTGCCTCCATATTTCAATATTTTCTGGGTGTAAAAAGCGAGAAATTTAAACATATTGGAATTTATCCGATGGTTACAGGCTAAAACCTATAATTTTTCCAAATTTCAATTTTCTAGCTCGTTTGGCAGATTATTCCGCCATCTTGATTTTGGGGAGAGGGTTATTAATGAGAACTTTCAGGAAGCGAAAGCTAAAAGCAGATGGTCATTATTACACCTGAAACGGATAACTGTACGAACATTTCGCCAAAATAGTCAATGTACGGACACGCGGTCCTTACGATTAAAGTATATATCATAATAAAAATACTTCACACCTATTTCACTTCTTGTCAAGCCCCCTTAAGTGAATTTTCCGAAAACAAACGAATGCATGTTTCTATTTTTTTATGAAGGTACGAAATACCAATTTCCACGTCCGAAACATTTTCAGTTTTTGAGATATCTGTATTATAATAAAAATAAATCAGCCCCATTTTCAGTCCTTTTTATCCCTTTTAAGTGGTCTTTCCGGAAACAAAAACTACGTGCTTTTATTTTTTAAAGGAGATTATTAGTACCATTTTCACGTCTATAACATATTAATTTTTGAGGTATACTGTAGATATGTTCCCTTTAAAAATTCACCCCGTTTTCCACCCCCACTTAAGTGGATTTTCCAAAAATAAATTATGCGTGTTTCTTTACTCTCACAGGAGATTTCAAATACCAGTTTTCATGTCTGTTACATCTTAAGTTATTGAGATATAAGTATCCTCATAAAAGGTATTCAGCCCGTTTTTCACCGCTTTAGACCCCTTAAGAGAATTATCTGAAAACAGAAAAAAATATATGTTCCTTTATTTTTAAAGTATAATCCAAACACCAATTTTTACGTCTGCAAACTGTTAAATTTTTGAGACGTAGATGTACTCATTTAAACATTTCACCCGCCATTTCACCCCCTTAGCGATGGAATATCAAAAAATTCTCCCTTAGCGAGCGCCTTCACCGTAATATAAATGTAACCCCAAAATTTCATTTCTTTATGTTGCGTAGTTTTGGCTCGGCGTTGATAAGAGTCAGTCGGAGTGTATATAGATGACAGATAAGCATGGGCACGTTTATAAGTGCAGATCTTCATTTCGAGGTTTACTGCTCCTAAACGGTACATAATATCGACAAACACTTTGCACAATCAGAAGCCACTTTTATCGTTCTACATGTTTGGTCCTAAAACATTTCCCCGTATCTCCCATATTTATGGGTTAGATTGAATTCGAATATTTGAATAGGGTGAAATTTAGGTACATTTTTAACACTTACATTATTTTTCGTATACTTATGTGGAACCTAGAATCATGAAATTTTGCTCGCACATGGCCATTAGTCGTGTCAATGTGCGTCTCAAATATGAAGACAATCATTGCAATAAGTGTGTCAAACTACGAAATAAACCTGCAAAAATCGCAAAATTCACGTACAATCGAGAAATACAGCCAAATCTAACGTATAAGGGTGAGGGATACTCCAAACTGAACCAAGATAGTGCCATACGTTTTCTGATACGACTTACCGTTTAGCCATCAAATTTCTCAAAAGGAAGGTCTGCACCCTCATAAAAATTGCCTCCATATTTCGATATTTTTCGTTGGTTAAGGTGAAAAATGTAAAAATCTTGGAATTTTTCCGTGGTTACAGGCTAAAAGCTATAACTTTGCCAAATTTCAATTCACTAGCTCGTCTGGCATATCTTGCTGCCGTCTGGTTTGGGGGGAAGGGCGGTAAAAATGACGAATTTCCTGAAAGTTTTTAAGCCCACGAAACCTATAGGTTATCGCTTTGGATAAATACATACGACTGCGTTATTATGCTGAACCCACAATTTGAAGGATCCTACCTCCCCCTCATGAAATTTTGAGAATTTTCGACTTTTTGTAGGGATCTTGAGGTTATCAGCTTCTCTGGTATCAATTTGTGAGTTTATGAGATGCCTGGAAGTGCTTCATTAATTCACGTCCATTTTCATTTTTATCCTTTTTATATAGATCGCTCCAATTAGACTTGCTTTTTAATATATAAATAATAATAATAATAGTAACAATACAGTACCGGTCAAAAGTTTAGGACCACATTAAAAAATCATAAAGTCGCATGTAGAACCTAAAATTGTGCTAGTAAACTTCTGTATTTTTTCCTGAGCTCTTGCATCTAATATGATATGCGTCGCATGATTTCAGTGATTTACGCCAAGTATTGTATCAATTATATATTTTTAACTGTTGGAAGGTCACATCGGAAAGTTAACATTTTTCGAAATATTTGATAATACTAGCAGTTTCCCGCTGGCTCCGCCCGCAATGTACAGAGTATGGTGTTGTTCGTTACTATCCTCACGGATGTTTTTGCAAAGTTGCGAGTTAATGAAATAAAGCACATGATCTGCTATTGTAATAGAATGTAATATTATGCCAACAAAACACTTGAAAATAAATCACACAAAGAAATTGAATTAAACGTTCCTTGGAACAACACTACGCGCCGAACTGTTCAAAAGTCCTTCAAAGATCTTCGTCATGGAGACAAATGTACTCATAACTTTTCTCATATTCTGCCAATTTAAGTAGTTATTACCTCAAAAGAAAGCGCTTGATCCACTGAGTGTTTTTAGACCAAAATGAACTGCGTATCTCAATTAGAACGAAAGATGTGATTGATTCAATGAAAAAAAAGTTGAAGAAATGGGACGTCAAATTGAATGTGCACTCATAACTTTCCTCAGAATCAATAAATTCGAATAGTTAAGAGCTAAAATGGAAGAGCTTGATCCACTGAGTGTGCTTAGGCCAAAACGAACCCCGTACCTCAATTAGAACCAAATACACGATTGCTTCTAAGAGACGGAAAATTGAAAAAATCAAATAATTTGAGGAAGGCGGAAGTTAAGTGAATTATAATACCTGATGACACATCTATGCTTGAATACCTTTCAGTTAGAAAAAAGAATGAAGGAAATGACCGGATAGAATGGCCGGAATGACTGACTTTAGTTTTCATAAATAATTTTAATATATAGATACTCTAATTGGTTTCAGATATCACCACTAAGAGTCTTGTATAGACTCAACAGTAGTTGGGGGTAATTTTGAAAAAATGCGGCACCGATTTTTGTGCGTTTACATTTTTTCAAACCAGCTCTAAAATGGTCAATTTTTCCTTGTTCTTGTCATAGGTCACAGTGTGAGCTATCGTCATTAGAAATGTGTTCTTGGATGCCATCTGCAGAGTGCGAATGAAACTATGAGAACAGATCAGTTTGACGCCGATAGCTCATCCTGAGACCTTGGGCAAAACATGACAAAGGCAAATAAACATCAACCATTTGGCCCTGGTTCGGAAAAAATTAAACACGCAAAAACCTGGTGCCGCATATTTTTGGAATTTGTATATTTTTACTAAAATAACCTTTTGATAAGTGTACAAAAGAATCTTGGTGGTGATACTTGCAACCAATTAGAGTATACAGCACATTATATTACCAAAATTTATGATATTTTGGTGTGACATTCCAAGAGTTAAAAATTCATAACTTCTACAGTATTTGGACTAACTCAATGAAATCAGGGGACACATATCCTATTAGATGTGAGAGTTTAGAAAGAAAATTACAGAGGTCTAGTGGCAAAATTTGAGGTCCTAGATGACATTTTGTGATTCCTATTAAAGGAAACAACAACAATAACACTTACGTACAGCTGTTACCTGTTAAGTAGAAGTAACTTACGGCGCTGGTTAAAGATGTGAAGCCAAAGCGGACTTTAATAACATAATAAACTAACTCTTCCTGTGGCACTACAGCACTGAAGGGCCTTGTCCTACCAAGCGACCGGTGCTCAGCCCGAAGGCCTGAAGATTACGAGGTGTCGAGCACGACGAATCCTCTCGGCCGCTATTCTTGGCTTTCTAGACCGGGGCCATTATCTCACCGTCAGATAGCTCCTCAATTCTAATCACGCAAGCTGAGTGGACTTCGAACCAGCCGTCAGAT
This sequence comes from Anabrus simplex, assembly GCF_040414725.1. Lineage (NCBI taxonomy): Eukaryota > Metazoa > Arthropoda > Insecta > Orthoptera > Tettigoniidae > Anabrus > Anabrus simplex. Next base: position 106,242,955 of record NC_090269.1, on the reverse strand, counting down.
CCAGGTAAATATCGCTGACCTGGCTGGAAATCGAAACCGAGGCCCTCCGGGTAATAGGCAGCCACTCTACCCCTACACCACGGGGCCGGCAATAACATATTATACTGCATTTAATTCATCATCGAAAATGTCAGCTGATGATTTTCTGAAATTCCTCGGACACTGCGATGACGTCGAAAAACCACCTCTTATTTTTTTACTGTTGTTGCGAGTCGATGAAATAGAAGTAAATTTTTAAAATATCATCTTTTCCGAAGGCTCCATCTCATCAGGTGGAACGTTATATGCTATTGTTGACATAAACTCTATAATCCATTGATCCGTCAGTGTGATTTAGGCTGAAAGTGTGAGGAGTGGAGATGACATGGTAATCCTTAAGCCAGTAACTGAAGGACTAGTTAATCCTCAGTACTAGTACAGGTTATGAAGGCCTAGGTTTTGATAGTGGATAAAGCCTCCCACAAACTGTAACTTTGTCACAAACAATAAATGGGATAGAAGTTTTGCTCCTTTGACCTCAAGGTTTACTAATACCTATAGAAGGGTGAGTGTGTCAGGTCCACCTAAAAATCCCAGAAGTGGTAGTGGATTGTAAACTTGTCCGCTTCCTAATGAGAAGCTTATGTTGTTCCAGGTGAACCAAAAGCGGCTTTATCGGTGTAGCTCTGTGAAATTTCCACATGAAAGGAATTTAATTCGGTTAAGGCTCACAAGTAATAATGAAGTTGCACCTTTGTGTGTGTAGTTTATAACAAACTTTTCTGAGCTACGAATGGTTGTTATTTGATTTGAAAGTCAGAATTACCCTGATGAGTTCGAGTTACTCTTCAAATTACGTTTTAGATTAATATTAAGGTCATAAATCGTCTGTTGACTGCACAATTACTAGGTTCCTTGGCCTAATTATTGAACAATTCATTATATTTATCATTAAAAAGGAGATCTAGAGATCAAGGGAGAAAGTTAATTTGTAAAGTACTTTGAATCAGAATCATGTTCATCCATATTGCATATTTTTTACCTTGCATTTGGATGAATCATAAAACATAAAAATATTACAATGAATCCCTGAAAACCGAACTCGATAGCTGTAGTCGCTTAAGTGCGAACAGTATCCAGTAGTCGGGAGATAGTGGGTTCGAGCCCCACTGTCGGTAGCCCTGAAGATGGTTTTCCGTGGTTTACCATTTTCACACCAGGCAAATGCCGGGGCTGTACCTTAATTAAGGCCACGGCCGCTTCCTTCCTATTCCTAGGCCTTTCCTATCCCATCGTCGCCATAAGACCTATCTGTGTCAGTGCGACGTAAAGCAAATAGAAAAAAAAAAGAATCCCTGAAAACTAGCCAGTCAATGAGATTCCCTTTAGATGACGTGGTAACAGATCGTATGAAACGTGTTATAGTACAGGATACTGCTTCACAGTGGCTATTCAGGAGGGCAGGAATTCCACAGGGTTCTGTCGGCGGGCCTCTTCTATTTGCCCTCTGTTTTAATAACAGCTCCTCGGTAATAAAATGTAATATAACTACATTACCGTGATGTGCAGGACCTCCAAATTTATTGTCACGTTGGTATCAAAGATGTATCAAACACAATTCACAAGAATTATTGAATGCTCTGTATAAAAACTACATTATCCTTTCATTGAGTTTAAATGCAACCGTAATTCCACTTGGTAAATTAATGAAGAAGTATGGTATGACAAACGCCTGACTGGTCGGCACATGTAAGAAATACATGCAGAAAGCTATACGCGACGCTTCATCCACTCAAACGAATATTTTGAAATAAGACGTGAAGATGGAAGTTCTTCAGATTCTGATACTATCAATACCTTACTATTGCGACGTGGCGCTCGTTGAATAGCGAACAAACTATGAAATTGCAACGAGTATTGATCTCTGGTTTTCGACTTGCTTTTTGATTTGAGTTACGATGCTCACAAAGATCTTCCTGGATGAAAACAGAAGGGCGACGGAAGTTCCACATACTGACGTACGTACATCGGACTCTGAATGAAAATATCCCCCTATGTATTTCTTCAAAATTTCTTTTCTACATTCTATGATCATAACATTAAATCTGGCTCTGTTCTCGCCATTCCCGTCAACCGCTATGTACGGCAGAGATTTCGTTGTGAGTGGGTCGCGACTTTGGAATAATTTCCAGCTGATGCCATGAACTGCAAGATATACGCGAAGTTAAGCTTCCTCCTGAATAGCGCTGACTGTTTCAAGCGGCTCGTGATGTTTGATAGGATGTGTGGTTGCGCTATTCAGGCAACTTTATGATTTTCAATTAAAATACGCTGTACAATACTGTTATTGTTATTTTTGTTATTATTATTATTATTATTATTATTATTATTATTATTATTATTATTATTATTATTATTATTATTAGCGTATTCTCCCAATAATGGAAGACGTTAAGCAAACAACTCAATCAAGCTTTCTTTGGGTTCTTCTTGTTCTTCCAATAGGCTTTCATTCTCTCTGAGAAGGCTTGTTTACGTTCTTCCGACCATTTCGGTCTGCACTGTTTTTGCTTTGGTTGCTCTGATGTAACTTCCCACTTGTTGACTTTGTGTCTGAAGGTGTCTCTTTCTAAAATGTCTGTTGCACATATGTTTGCGTTTTTGAGGTCCTTTCGAAGTTCGTCCAGCCAAGGTGTTGAATTCTTAAGTGAGCTAACATAATTTAATATTCTTTTTGACAGTCGATTTTCTGGTAATCTTGTGAGGTGTCCAAAGAATTTCATTCGCCTTTTCTTAATGTCATTTTCAATGTGTGAAACTTTTTCTGTTGTTTTGATTGATTGTAGCCTGTAACCATCTTGGGTATATCTTGCTCCTAGGATTTTCCTGATGATCTTCCTCTCTTGCTTTTTTATTTCTTCTAATTCTTGTTTACTGTTAAGTGACAATGTTTCACTTGCGTAAAGGACTGTTGGTTTTATGACTGTGTTGTAATGCCGAATTTTTGTCTGTCTTGACATGCATTTTTTGTTGTAGATGTCTTGAACTAACCCTAATGCCTTCTTGACTTTTTGGAGACGGTTTTGCTGTGAGATCTTCTCAAGGCCTGTCGGTTCGATGAATTCTCCGAGGTATTTAAAGTACGAGACCCGGTCGATTTTACCGTATTTTGTTCTCAGGCTCGTGATATCTGTCTTTGAACAGAAGAATTTAGTTTTCTCAAATGAAATCTGTAGTCCCACTTTTTCTGCAGATTCCTTAAGCATCTCAAGCTGCTTGATGGCAGTCTCCTCATCCTCTGTTAAAATCGCCAGATCGTCCACAAATGCAAGGTATGGTACGTAGAGGTGGTTTTTGGGAAAGCCCAATCGGATCGGTTTCCAAGATTCACGTTTCTTGAGTTCCTTCTCCCATTCTTCCATAACCTTGTCTAGGACGACGTTGAACAGAATAGGAGAGAGTCCATCACCTTGTCTCACACCTGTTTGAATGTCGAAGGGTTCTGAAATTTCTCCCATAAATTTCACTTTAGATTTTGTGCCCGTTAGTGTTTGTCTTATGAGTTCTAGGGTTTTGGGATCTAGTCCTCTCTCTTCTAGAATTTGGAATAGTGAGGGTCTGTCTATCGAATCATATGCCTTTTTGAAATCTACAAATGTGCATACTGTAGGCTTTTGTCTGAGGGCTCGTAGTTTAAGTATGGTTTTGAGGTTGAAAATTTGTTCTGGGCATGACCTGTTTGGTCTGAATCCTGCTTGAAATTCTGATAATTTGGGTTCTAATTGTTGTTGTGTTCTATGCAAGAGACAGGCTGATAGTATTTTGTATGTGACTGATACAAGAGAGATTCCTCTGTAATTGTTTACGTCTAACTTGCTGCCTTTTTTATGTAGTGGATGGATTAGAGCAATCTTCCAGTCATCCGGGAGCTTTTCGGTTTGCCAAATGTTTTGGATTATTTGTGTAATTTCTCTGAGTGAATTTGGGCCTAAATTTTTCAGAAGTTCAGCTACAATTCCGTCTTCCCCTGATGCTTTGTTGTCTTTAAGTTTCTTGATATGTGAATAAATTTCTTCTTGAGTTGGTGGTGCTGAATTTTCCGGTATGATTTCTGGCTGTACTTTCGGGAATCTCTTTTTGGGTTCTGGACAATTTAAAAGTTGTGAAAAATATGTAGCTAATTCTTGGCAGTTTTCCTTATTTGTCAAGGCTAGTTTACCATCGTGCTTCCGAAAGCAAAGGTTCTGTGGGGAATATCCTTTAATTTGGTTCGCAAAGGTCTTGTAGAAATCGTGTGTGTTGTAATTTTTGAAGTTGTCTTCAATTGACTTCAGTTGGACATTGTCGTATTTCCGTTTATTTTGTCTTAAAATCTTGGATACATGCTTGCGAACTTCGAAGAATTTCTTCTGTGTTTCTTCTGATTTGTTACAATTGTAGTTTTGAAATGCCTTTTTCCTTTCTTCTAGTGCGGTCTCACATTCTTGATTCCACCAAGGATGTTTTGGTTTCTTGCGAAGAGGGATTAGGTCCTTCGCCGTTTCGATGATTTTAGTCTGGAAATTCTCCCAGCTCTCTGCAGGTCGTTTTTCCCATTCTTCTGAAATTTTGGAGTCCTTGATTTTGTGCAGATCAAATTTTGGAATCACCGATGTTTTCCTGTTGAATTTCCCTTTGGGTGTGAATTTAATTTTGATTCTGCTTAAATAATGATCCGAATCGATCTTAGTACCTCTGCGCTCTTGCACATCATGAATTTCCTTTTGGTAATCATATGATATTGCCACATGATCAATCTGAAATTCTCCTAAATGATGGATGGGTGATCGCCAAGTTTTTTGCTTTTTGGGATTCTTCCGGAGTGATGACATAATTTTGAGGTTATTTTGTTGGCATAACTCAATGAGGCGTGTGCCATTTTTATTGGTGAATCTATGGGCTGGATAGTCTCCCACTGTCCTTCTGTATTTGTATTCTCTGCCGAGCTGTGCATTGAAATCACCGAGTAGAATTTTCACATCATTTTTAGGGATTTTGGCCATTTCTGTTTCAAGTTCTTCCCAGAATCTTTCTGTTTTTTCAGGCTCCTTTTTATTGTCTCCATTTGTTGGTGCATGCACATTAATAAAGGTGTATTTTTTTTGTTTGTATGCCTGATTCTTAAGGTCATAAGCCTATTGTTGATGGGTTTCACCTCTATTACTGAATCCAAAACTTTTTTGTCTACACAGAAGGCCATTCCTAACAATGCTGCTCCTTTACCAATTTTCTTGTTTGTTCCACTTTTGAAGATCCTATAATTATTGTAATACATCGTTTCTGAATCAGTGAAGCGTGTTTCTTGTAGGGCCAGAATTTGGATTTTCTGCTTTGTAAGTTCTGTTGTGAGATTGTGCAGTTTTCCTGTTTGAATCAGTGTCTGAATGTTGAATGTGCCAATGAAAGTGTGAGTCTTTCGTGGAAGTTTATCAGAGCACTCCGACTTGCTCTCTCGTATTCGCCCAAGCTCCCCAGAATCCGAATGCTTGGTTGCCACTTTAGAGTGGGTGGATTGTCCACCTGGGGTAATTTTGTCTTTACTTGTACGAGTCATGTCTGCTTGTAAGCAATCTTCTAGCTTTCGCTAGTGGTGTAGAACCAGGGATTGTTAGTTCCTGGAGCATATTTACAGCCGCACCTCTGGTGATCAGACGCTGACCACTTGCCGCTTGCTACAAGTCAGACGCGAAGTGGATTTGATTCGGTTCTTCCACCCTCTCTGCCATTGGGATATGTCCTCTTCTGCCGTCGAGGCCGTTGACCATTTCTCTGTTTACCTCAGTTGATCCGTGGGTGCTTATTTGGCTAAGCCTTATTCACACCTGTCCTGCATATCTACAGGAGCTTCCCCTATCAGCCATATGGGACGCGCCGTGTCGGGGTTGAGGCCCCCCACCCCAGTGTCTTACGCAGGGTTATGCCTAGCTCCTACTCATTTCAGAACCAGACCCCCACGTAAGCTGACCGGGCACGGTTATTATTATTATTATTATTATTATTATTATTATTATTATTATTATTATTATTATTATTATTATTACATGTAATATCATATATGTATTTAATTCGTGTACGTATAATTTATATCAATCAATCGATATTCTAAAGGCTAATGCCTTGTCGATGCAAGCACTCTTTTCTTTCATTGGCTGTTCGTTTCAGTTCCAAGTAATTGACACAACCTAACCTCTTCTTGATGTCGTCCAAATACTTCATCCTAGGTCTTCCTCTGCCTTTCTTTCCCAGGAGAGGTCCATCTTCACGTCTTGTTTCAAAATATTCGTTTGAGTGGATGAAGCGCCGCTTATATCTTTCTGCATGTATTTCTTACACGTGCCCACCAGTCAGGCGTTTATCATACCATACTTCTTCATTAATTTACTAAACGGAATTACGGTTGCATTTAAACTCAATAAAAGTAAAATGTAGTTTTTATACAGAGCATTCAATAATTCTTGTGAATTGTGTTTGATACATCTTTGATACCAACGTGACAATAAATTTGGAGGTCCTGCACATCACGGTAATGTAATTATATTCCATTTTATTACCGAGGAGCTGTCATTAAAACAGAGGGCAAATACACTTCAAGTATGTTAGTGATGAAAGTATTGTGTCTGATGACATGTCCAATAAATTTTAATTTTCTGTTTTCCATTTCGTTTAAAAATCTTCTCTCTTCTTTAACTTCCCTTAAGACTTCCAGGTTGGTTTTTTCTTTCCGTCCAGCTCGCTCTGGTCATTTTCCGCCATATCCACATTTCAGCAGCTTCAAGTCGATTCCTTTCTAATTTACCCAGAGTCCAACTCCCACTTTGTACTCCATACAAATGATTTTGCAAAGGATTTTCTGACATCTATATTCATGTGTGTGCTGGTTAAAATGTTTTTCTTGCTCATAAATGCCTGTTTTGCCAATGCTATTCTTCTCTTTACTTCCAGGAAGCATCTATTATCCTCTGTTATCATACTATCAAGATAACAGAATTGTTTGACCTGATCAATTCTGACGTCATCAATTTTGATATTGGTTTTAATTTCTTCCATATTTTTCCGTAATACCTTTACTTTCGTTTTCCGTTTGTTTACTTTTAATTTCCATAGTTTAAAAGTGCCTGAGAGGACTTTCAGCATTCTATTCATTTCTATTTCTGAGTCTGCAATTAATACGATGTCATCTGCCACAATTTACTGCTATATTTGTTTTAATACCCATTATGTTATGCTTATATTATCATATAGCTCCTTTATTGCTTTCATTATGATGTGTTGTTCCTTATTACTTTTTAACTATTATATATATATAAGAGTTTTGTCTGTACATTGCTCAGAATTTAGAAAAATTATTTCTGTGTCGATAGTGTCAACAGTAACAAGGAAATGCACTGTTTTTTTTTTTTTTTAAATCCGTAGTTACTTTCTGTCCATCCGTCCGTCTGTCTGTCTGTCTGTCTGTCTGTCTGTATCTACGCTCATCGCGAGAAAACAGCTGAAGAGAATTTCATGAAATCGGTATGTATATTCGGGGAATAAGTCTGTATAATCTAGGCCATAAATAATTTTATTCGCGCTGAGCAAAATGATTGTTTAGGGGAAGGCCTAAAATTTCCGATCATTTATGTCTGATACATATTTACTATACCGGCTATGATATTCCACACGAACGCAGAACCATGAAAAAATGGGTAAACACAATGTAATGTAAAACGGTATGTGAAGACGGGAAATAAAGAACTACAGTCTACGCTATAAATAATTTTATCCACTCTAGTTGAAATGGTAGTTTAGGGGAAGGCACCTAAATTGTAATTTTTAATCACAAATGTTATTGGTCCTATCGAAAAGTACTACACAACATAAGTCATAGAGAATACAATTTCCGATCGTTTATGTCTTAATCTGTTTTACCCCACCGACTATGATAAGAATGGTGGTGATGATTATTGTTTCAAGAGGAAGTACGTCGGGCGAGTTGGTCTTGCAGTTAGGGAAGCGCGACTATGAGCTTGCATCCGGGAGAATGTGGGTTCGAACCCCACTGTCGGCAGACATGAAGAGGGTTTTCCGTGATTTCCAATTATCACACCAGGCAAATGCTGAGGCTGTATCTTAATTAAAGCCATGGCCGCTTCCTTCGCACTCCTAAGCATTTTCTACCCATCGTCACCATAAGACTTACCTGTGTCGGTGCGACGAAAAGCCGAGTGTAAAAAAAGAGGAAGTAGAACTAGTTAACCAACCTCTATATAACACTAATCAGAGAGGAAAACTGGAAGGGTTGCGACATTTCGAAATAAACGAGGAACTCACTTTATATTAGATGCCCTAATATCACAGCGTCGGAAGAAAAGTGGCCTACAATATAGAAAGCTCATGCAGTTGATCAACAATAACATTACGGTGACCATTGTTTGTTGGGAAGAGCTTTGTGTCTTCTGCTGCTACCCATCTCCGATAAATGGGATTCCTGCTGTGGACCGAGTATAACAGCCTGCCCGAATATTGGCGAGAAGTTGCTGGGGAGTTAGATAACTCTCTTCTTTAGCATGCCATTCCTCAGGTTCATAAATTTGCTGATAACTACTGGTACGTATTACACTATTTCATCATAGTATTCCATCTATTCGATTCCTACTCTGAGGCACTGATTGAAATGAGCAGTGCACACACTTAACGGAATAATGGCAGAGGAGTGTTAACGGCTGTCTGCGGCCTGATAATTCTAGCTCCGGAACTTTGGACTGTTTGATTGTCAGTTTAGTACTGTTCGTTAAAAGTGGGAAAAATTGCGGTGTTCTTATTTCATCGATTACTTCATATGATAGCATTGATTTTAATCGCGACCTTCCTACTGACATCATTGTAATGATCTAAGTTAATTTCAGTTGGGAAAACCGCAAAGACAGTCTTTCTGAGGATGTAAAAAGGCAGGTGGAGAGTGAGTGTCTGCCATTATAATGAAACACGCCTAAGTCGATTCTGACTGGGAGTAGGCAAATGGAACTACTATCATAATGAAAACTCCCCAACTTGATTGTGACTGATAGTAGGCAAGGGGCCTGCCATTACACTGAAAATCCCCCAACATAGTCTTCACATGCCATTTATTCCTGCCAAGTCCGATATTGCATGTCCACGCCGTGGCCCCTGGGCAACGGGTACACTGCGTGTACACGGCTAAGTCATGTAAGGGCGAAAAAGCGAGTTCCCGACGCTTGAAAATGGGGACCCACCAGCTAAGGGAGACAACCCCGAAAGAAAACATCGGCCTTCCAGGATTGCTGGGGGTTGGCGTTGGCCTGACAACCCAATCTGTAAACCACTCTCGTTATGAAATCTGAAGAAGAAATAGCCGGCCTGATATTTTTACGATGACCTCGCAAACGTGTAAAGGACTTGAGAATTGGTTCGTGGAATGTTTTAACTCTTTACCAAGATGGAAACCTAAGAAAGTTGCTTGATCAGCTGGATAAGTATCGACTAGATATTACTGCTATTCAAGAAGTGAGATGGATTGGTGGAGGAGTGATACGGAGGAGAAATCACATGGTATTCTATAGCTGCCACATGAAGGATCACATGTTTGGTACTGGCTTTATTGTCAATAAGCAGATAAAACATCTTATCATGGATTTTAGGGCAAAATCGCATAGATTGTGCAGACTTAGAATTAGAGGGAAGTTCTTCAATTACAGTCTTATCTGTGCACATGCTCCAACTGAAGAGAAGAGCGACGGAGATAAAGATTCATTTTACGATGAAGTGGATGAAATTTGTAATGAGTGCCCAAGAGCAGACTGTAAAATAATCTTCGGGGATTTGAATGCGAAGATAGGAAAGGAAGACGAATACAGACCTTGTATTGGAAAATATAGCTTGCACGATATTTCTAATAATGGGATCAGGCTTATACATTATACATCCTCGAGAAATATGGTAGTGGGAAGTACAACTTTTAATCACAAGGACATACATAAAATGACATGGAAGTCTCCAGATGGAAGTACTTTTAACCAAATTGACCACCTCCTAATACTGTAGATGCAAGACACTTTTCTAACTTGATGGAAGTTTGAAGTTATAGGGGGCCAATATTGACTCTGACCACTACCTTGTGGTAGCAAATATTAGAAGCCGAATATCTAATGCAAGAAAGGTACTTGGATCCAATGCAAGAAAGTTCAACAGTGCTCGGCTGAAGGAGCCCGAAACTGCTCTCAGATATGCTAGCTTGCTTAATGAGGCCCTGACTGATTTAACTAATAGTGAGAGTATTGATCAAATCTGGAAGAACCTTAAAGACGCACTATTAAAAACTGCAAATGAAGTTTTAGGAAGGGAAGTCTGGCACAACAATTGGTTTGATGAAGAGTGTGCATAAGCAACAACCTTAAAAAATGAAGCATACAAGAGAATGCAACAGAGGAACCACACCCGAAAAGCAGTGGAAGAGTATAGAACTTCCCGAAGAGAAGAAAAGAGATTGCACAAGAAGAAATAGAGACAGTATGAGAGGAAAGAATTAGAAGAAATGGAACGGTTGAAAAGGATGAATGATGTGAGAGCTTTCTATCAGAAGTTAAATAAAAGACGTAAGGATTTCCAGCCTAGAACAAGTTTGTGTAGAGATAAAGATGGTATAATACTGGGCAGTGAGGAAGCAATACTAGAAAGATGGGCCCATTATTTTGATGAACTGTTGAATGAAAGTCCAGGTGATAACCAAGTAACCTTACCTCCTGTACATACAAGAAAATCAGACATAGAAGTACCGATACCTACTATTGAGGAAGTTGAACTTGGCATTAAGAAGTTAAAGAATAACAAAACCCTGGGAATGGATTTAATACAATCAGAGCTTGTGAAAAATGCTGGAAAAGAATTTGTTAAACACTTTCACAAACTAGTGGCCAAGATATGGGTAGCTGAAACAATCCCTGATGAATGGAACGTAGGTATCATCTGCCCGATACATAAGAAAGGTGATATCATGATGTGTTCTAACTATAGAGGTATTTGCTTATTATCCATTGTACCCGCTCAAAGCCTGAGTCCCAACCAGCATTTATCTCAGGGAGTGTTACGGTCCGAATCCATCGCAACTAATAAACAATAAAAAAAATATATTGAGATATAAGATCTCAAACTAAATGTAAGGACGCCATCCAATCAGTACTACAGGGTTGAACGGGACACTCCAATCTTTAACTTTAAGGCTCATCATAAAACACATTATATATCTATTCAGATCAAAGGGAAATTATGAAGGCTCCATCCTAGGAATGGGGACGGATATTTAAACGGTCACCAAGGGTTTACTATTCTACAAGAACAAGAACCTGGAACTGTTTCCTTGCAAATGCTAAAGGAGCATTTTATTTAAGTAAACAAAATAATTTTTACACACAATCAAAATCTGTTGACCCTTGATGTGCCGGTAATTTGGCAAATTATTCCTGAAAAATGATTACATAATATTTATCACTTTTGACCACCCTTCCATTTGGGTGGTAGAACCGTTGATATCTGAAGGTATCAGATTTACCTTCGTTAACACCATGACCATATTTGGTCGTGGACCAATTACCTGTTGGCTAAGTGGGCGCGATCACATGGACTATGTTATCGCCTCCACTTTGATTGAGATGAGACCAACCCGGGAAACTACAAACTCTCCCCGGGTTCCTAACCAAGATATGCTAATCGTTAGTTGAAGGAAACGACAAAGCGACTCTAACCTAATGGTCCAGATGTAGGGATTTGCCTTTATTTTACAACTATTAACTTAAATTATTATTCACAACACTTGACATTATTACGTTAATTCGCCAGCTGACTTCCCTAGTATCATTCATCATCAGCGTCCGAAATAATAAAATAAAATAAAAATATTAAAAAATATTATTATTATTATTATTATTATTATTATTATTATTATTATTATTATTATTATTATCAACTATATTATTAGTAGTGGAAATCGTGATTACCGTAACCCGTAATCATCCTCGCTATAATAATTCAACTTCTCGCTCTTATTATTCTCATCAAAAAAATAAAAAATAAAAAAGTAGCTTCCTTTTTATTCTTCTTCTCCTTCTTCAAATATTCTCATTATTATTATTATTATTATTAGTTAAAAATCTCAAATTTTTCATTTCAACTCCCAACATCATTATTATGTCCAAAATATTTAAAAAATTCTTCTGATTCTTCAAATATTATTATTATTATTATTATTATTATTATTATTATTAGTTATTATTATTATTAATTTTAAAAAATAATTTCGCTTGTTACACGGTAGTCCACTCTTAATATGTTTAACGCATAACCCCTTTTACAATTCCGATTTATTTTGACACTAATCAATCCAGATATGATTTACTTGGAATATTCTTATGCTTTCGAGAATCTTTATTTTTATTCCCCATCTTTATAATTGAGTCACATACGTTCTCTCCCAAACAGAAATCACCAAGATCCGAATTTACATCGGTCGGGACATAATAGTGTTCGAACCCGCAACCTTATTTTCGTACTGTCGTTAATTCATGGAGACCATATGCTCCTAAGAAAATTCTCAAATCCCATAACACCTCGCAGTTGGGCAAATACCTCCAATCTCTGCAAGTGTTAAGTTATTCCTTCCTTTCCCATTTTGAAGTCCATTTATCCATTGGAACTCTTCAAAACATTTTCATTAATTAACCCTCGGTGTGTGGACTCTATTCTGCCACTCAATACACCGGTATAGAAATACAACCTCTATGTAGGCCTTAAGATCCATCTATTTCTTCATCAACATGAGTACAATTCACTTTTATTTCGGGCCGGATTTCTGTCCCACAAACCCCAAATCTCAACTTTTGGCTCAAATCACTCTGGGCCTCAAACATAGCGTGACCATATTATCAAAATGCCTATCTCGTTTCTACCAAATATTTTATGATTATTATGGAGTCCAAAAACGTTAAATCAACAATTAGTGTTAACATCGGATTCACTGCCCAAATAAAATATTCATACCACATAATATCTCCACATTTAAATTACTTTAATTTGCAATCATTCTATCCAACTAGGCCCGTGCCTTTATTCTCAAAGATTATTATTAAACACGCCTTTACACATTACCCAATATTAATTTATTACTCCGACACTTCTACCGATTATTACTATTTTGTCCACTGGCGAACTTCGCGATATTTACAAACAAATCAATGGACTTCATTCCGTCCCACAATAATTTAAATCACTTGGCAACCCTACCTCTGGAATATCTTAACAACATGCCTTAATATCTATAAAAGTTCCGATACTGGAAAAACACTTTGGAAGCACTTCTAAATGAATATTAACATTATCTTTACGTGAAACGTGCTCCATATCATATCAAACAACTCAAGCACTTGAATGAACAACTCAACCCTACTATACTCTATTTAATAATCAAAATTATGATGAGTGCTCGATCTAATCATGTACATATTAATTTGTCCCTTTGTCTATCTATCTTTGAATTTATACGAGCCGGAAACGGCTCGTTTCACAATCAAGTTACCATGATAAAATAATATGATTTCCTCCCCCTAACGATAGCAATCTACAAATATTTGAAAAGGTTACTCATCTCTTTTTTGTAGTCTGCTAAGCCGGACGAGAAGCACAGGCCCCGTCCAGTCTTAGCCCTGCATTCCACTGGTATTCATGCCAGCTTGAAGAATTAATCCTTGACCCTTTTCAACTTTACACATTTTGAATAAAAACAAATAAAATAACTGTTGCACTCTGGAATAATTTCCACCCTAAATTCTACTCACAAATTTTACACTCTCGGCCTTGTATCTAGCCCACTTAATGTAGATATACATTCTTCATTCCTTTCCCGGACACTAGGAACATGGGATACCTCGGGATCCCCTTTACAACAGCCCGTGCGCCCACTTGAATTTCCCGTCTCACGTTCGTGTAGCTGACCAGGTATCAGTTTAGAATCGACTGTTTACTAGGTGACATAAACACTCGTGACCGTTTTCACGTAACGCACTTCCTAATCTGTTGGTAGAATCTCACACTCCGTAAGTTATGCTTTACTGAGTCCTGTCTATTTGAAACACTTCATACTAGTATACTGCTCAAGACTGTAATATGAGCTACATCACGTCATGAATCACTGTACTATGTAACAATATAATACTTCGAACCCTACTCCACGAGTGAGTACACACACGCACCCCTGGCGTAATCACGGCTCGAACAAAATATCAGAAGTTGTCACGCACCCCAGGCGTGATATCCGCTCGAACGCTTTGTCAAAAGTAGTTGTCAGTCCTTGTCCACGACCTCATATTTATACCTGTATCCCTTCTCTTCCGAGTTCACCGGAGTTCATCTTGGGACGCGCAGTCCCGATATCTTCATACGACAATTTGCGGTTCGGCCCGTGGCTTAAATATGATATCCAATGATGTAATTATGTTCTCAAAGGCTCTATACCAATTCTCAACTATTATCGTTCGCTGGTAATGGATATATTTGCGAATTTAGCTGCCGTATCCCGGCCTGGGATTTCGCGCTCTACTGTGGCGTCCTTTGCCTCCAGCCAATCAACGAATAGCGTCCATGAATTCTCAGAATTACACCATGCAATCTCCCGCAATTATTAACTTTTTATAAGTTTTATAATATAGTAAGGCTCCTAAATTCCACCTTATTCTGAATTGATAACTCACTCCCTTCTATCAGTTTAATCCGCGGAGTAGCCTCGCTAGTGCTTCTTACAATACGAAGTTGTCGCCTTGCTTTGGTCAAGTGAATTTTTCCATTGGTCCACCTAAACCACGTGACCGGGAAGGCTCATATTTTTTTTCAGTGCCAACCCCGCGTTCAACTCCCGCTAAGTACATGGAGATACCCTGCCTCATTTCTTAGAAATCTGCACCCGGCACTCTGCGCTGTGGCCACTACCTATTCTGCCCGGGGCTATGAAAACCTTCCGCAACTTGTCAACAACTCGTGCCTTTCTCTTTCCCCCTTCGTCACAATTTCTGAGAATTCTAATTCTGCCGTTCATTGTGTTTGTTAATCTCAGTGGAGACAATAGTCTGTGCATGTTTCACCATACCATCTCGGCCTGGCCTGCTCTTACTGTATGTACAGTAAGATATTCTTTATTCTGAAAATGAAGTATATATTCCTCAATAATTCATCATAATTGCATGACGCTTATCACACCCCCACCAGGGCGCACCATTGCTTATAAAATATTTTCCAATATTCTCTTTACCAGATTGGTGCCTTACGTGGAAAATGTGGTTGGTGACTATCAATGCGGATTTCGCCAAGGAAGATCTACTATTGATCAGATCTTCACAATTCTCCAGATACTTGAAAAATGTAAAGAATTTGGAATAGATACATACCATCTCTTCATTGACTTCAGAACAGCCTATGACAGCATTGATAGAAGTAATCTCTATGTAACAATGGAAGAGTTTGAGATTCCTAAGAAATTGATCACCCTTGTGAAAGCCACCATGGAAAATACTCGGAATCAAATTAAGATCCAGAATATGTTATCACGTGCTGTAATGACAAAGCACGGAGTTAGGCAAGGAGATTCATTATCATGCCTTTTGTTCAATATAGTTTTGGAGAAAGTTGTTAGATCTGCAAGTATCAACACAAGGGGAACCATCTTATATAAATCAGTTCAAATTTTTGCATATGGAGATGATATTGATTTAATCGCAAGAACACCAAGAGCATTGATAGAAGCTTTCACAAGCCTCGAAAAAGTAGCAAGAAAGATGAATTTGCAGATTAATGAAGGAAAAACTAAGTACATGCCCGTAACCAAGAAAGTCTACCCTGGTGGGTCTACATTCATAGAAATTGGCTCGTATAAGTTTGATGTTGTGCGTAGCTTTACCTACCTTGGATCAAAAGTTAATTCCAAGAAGAATGTTAGTTCTGAAATCCAAAAACGTATACTGTCTGCTAACAAGTGCTATCATGGCCTCAGAAAACATCTGAAGTCTAAGCTGCTGTTCAGGAAAACTAAAGTCCTGATGTGTAAAGTTTTAGTAAAGCCTGTATTAACACATGGTGCTGAGACCTGGACACTCTCAAAATCTGACGAAAGACAGCTCTGTATACTTGAAAGAAGGATTTTGAGGCAAATTTTTGGGCCAGTGGAACAGAATGTTGTCTGGAGAAGAAGATATAATCATGAATTGTATAATTTATATAACGAACCAAACATTGTTAACTATATAAAAATCCGCCTCTGTGGTGTACAGGTTAGCGTGATTAACTGCCACCTCCGGAGGTCCGGGTTCGATTCCCGGCTCTGCCACGAAATTTGAAAAGTTGTACGAGGGCTTAAACGGGGTCCACTCAGCCTTGGGAGGTCAATTGAGTAGAGGTGGGTTCGATTTCTACCTCAGCCATCCTGGAAGTGGTTTTCCGTGGTTTCCCACTTCTCCTCCAGGCAAATGTCGGGATGGTACCTAACTTCAGACCACGGCTTCTTCCTTCTCTCTTCCTTGCCTGTCCCATCCAATCTTCCCATCCCTCCACAGGGCCCCTGTTCAGCATAGCAGGTGAAGCCGCCTGGGCGAGGTACTCATCATTCTCCCCAGTTGTATCCCCCGACCCAAAGTCTAAAGCTCCAGGACACTGACCTTGAGGCGGTAGAGGTGGGATCCCTCACTGAGTCCGAGGGAAAAAAACCAACCCTGGAGGGTAAACAGATTAAGAGAGGGAGAGAGACATAACTACGTAAATAATAATAATAATAATACTAATAGACGTAAACAACTTCATAGCCACACCTCACAAGTCACGTTAACCCTTTCAGTCCCAAATAATTATTTTTGGGATACATTTTTTTCTTGTTTAGAATAGTTGTTTTAGAACACATTGATCATGTTTAATAACAATTTTCAAAATTCCCTAATAAATTTAGAAAATCCAGCATGTTGCTCTAGGTTAACATTGGGAGCCTTTGGTAACATTTAAATGCAACATACATATTTAACAGAGCAATTTACATGGCGTTCTTCTGTACACAAAGTTACATCTAGCAAACAAAATAAGCTATATTTAACATTGCCTCACAATACAATTCTACAAAGGTGAATAGAACAATAAATTATGCCTCAAAAATAATGTTTCTTCATTTACTTGTTATGAAATTCGAAGAAGAAAAAGAAGAAGAAGAATGAGAATAATAAGAAGTTATTAGCTCCTGTCAAGTACAAATTAACACTACATTTAGAGCAGACCAACTGGGTGATTCCACTAGGACAACATTTACACCAGCCTTTCTTTTTTCAAACTGAGCCAGTGTGGTTATGCATCATACCTTACATCATCGACTGGTATTGGAGCAAAATTTTCTCGACCGGGTTCTGGAATTGGACTTTCACTTGGTCGGCCACGCTTTCGATTCAGAACTTTCCCTGCCCTAGTCAGTGCTTGAGACATTTCTAACTGAAATTGTACAAGGGAATACATGCATTTTTCTCCTTGCTGTTTTTTATGTTTATGGTACACTAGCCAACCACTGACTACTGCAACACTAACACACCAAAACACAATTCTCATATACCAATTGACCGATCTAGTGTCTCTTCTGTATAGCTCGAGCAGCATATCTGCTAGATCTACTCCCCCCCATGAACTGAATATATTCTTTCACCACTTGGGTACACTCTATTTCCACAGTCTTGTTTACCGACTGGCTCCATAGTTGGCATTTATCTTCTGTATTTACACCGATATATGTAGAAATGAAATTGATTGCCTTCCTATTGAACCACCGAATGAGGGCAATGCTGTGTTCCTCTCTCACTCTGTAGTCATAGGTGCCTCTTCCTTTCTTCTTTAGGTCTTTTTCAGCCATAAGCAGACATTTCCCCATTCTGTCATTCAGGATGGTACCAACAAAAAAAAATACCCTTTCTTTCAGGGCAGTAGCTAACTGCAGGGAAGAAAACCAATTGTCAAAGTAAACTTCAAAATTTTTATGATCAGGAAGTTCACTTGTGAGAGCCATTACAATGTCGCCAGAAAAACCTAGACCCACATCTTTACAAATACTCTTCCCGGTATAAAATTCAAAATTCAAAACGATACTTGGGGCGTTCTTTCCTTTTTGGAACATGTTCACTTCTGTTGTTGTCCAAACTTCCTCCAGCACATTGTTCTCCACAATCTAGATTTGCATCTGTGACCTACAGAACAAATTATTAAATCAAGGCGAGTATGACGTTCATAATACACTATTTATATATAGGCCTATATAGTTACAAAATTCATCACTTGAATCACTATCTTCGAAGTCTGATATTGTCCCGTCAACAAGCTTCTCGAGAATATCCTCTATTTCTGTCTCTTTCAGTGCCCTACCAAAACGCTTCATCTTGCTCTTTATTGTTTTGAGGTTAGGATATGGTAACACAGTTTACCCCTTGAGTCCCAATGTTGATTGAGAATGAAAACAACTTCAGATATATTTATAACAAAATAATATAGATAAATTTAAGTATGTGTGATAGACACGGTATTTTCAAAGGTTTTTACACAAAACAAAATAAATACACTCCTAATTCAACACACTCTCACTTATAAAATGAAGAAAGTAAGCACCAAGACATCATCCTTCGTGACCATGGAATGCACCACTGTCAACTTTTTTTATCTAAGAGAATTTATATTCAACTTTTCTGCCATCTCTTGGGTGATTATGGAAGCTTACATCTGTAGTTAATTCACAGCAACATTGGGACTAAAAAGGTTAATAACAATACCACCTACCAATCGAGCTCGATATATTCAATAATTACCCATGAGTTTAGAGAATTTTTTCGAAGTTGTACTATTCCATTACACCAGCATCAAGATGAGGCCACTTTGATAAAAGAGCCTCCTATACATCTCTCAGTCATGGCCATCCATCTATATTTCACATCACAGCCTGCACAGTTGCTAGGTAACATCTCGTAACAAATTCTGTATCGCTAATTTCGTGACGCAAATATTCAGACGACCTCCATCCATAAGACATATTTATGTCAAAATTACAACAAAGAAAACAAAAACATTTACAACACGCCAGCGCAAAATTGGGAAACGTTTATAATGTTTATAAGTTACTTAGAACGCTATTATTGGTCCTGATCATAATTCAGTATATGAGTAAAAAACAACTTTTAGCTCCAGGTAACTGTTGACATCGTGATTATAGCTACAGGACCTCTGGTTTTACGTGGAATCCTATCCACCGGGACGTCGTGATGAGAATGAAAAGATGATGAAGACGACACATACACCCATCCCCCGTGCCAGGGGAATTAACCAATTACGGTTAAATTTTTCGTCCTGTTCCTGCCATCTTGTCTTCTTTCCCTAGAAGTGGTTTTCCATCTGAGCTCTTATTATTCACACACCTAGTTCTCCTTTCTCCAAGGGTTTCCTTGATTTTCCTGTATGCAGCATATACCTTTCCTAGAACCATACAATCTTTAACATCCTTGCAATTCTCCTTTAACCATTCTTCCTTAGGTGTCCTGCACTTCCTATCCACTTCATTCTTTAATCGCCTGTATTCCTTTCTGCCCTCTTCGTTTTTTTCATTCTTATACTTTCGTCGTTCTTCAATCAGGTCTAGTATCTCCTGAGTTATCCATTGATCCTTACTTGATCTTCCCTTTCTTCCTAGCATTTTTCAGCAACCCTATAGACCTCATTCTTCACGATTGTCCATTTTCCTCCTATTGTGTTTCCTTCAACCTTTTCAATTACTTTACGTGCAACATGTTCCTTAAAACTCTCTCACCCTCTTTTTGTTCAACTTGTCTAGATCCAATCTCCTTGCATTCCTTCCTTTCTTCAATTTCTTCAAGCTCAGATGGCATTTCATGACCATCAAGTTGTGGTCAGAGTCCACGCCTGCTCCCGGGAAGGTTTTGCAATCCAATACCTGGTTTATCTGCCTAATCATAATGAAGTCTATTTGATACCTTCTAGTGTCTCCAGGTCTCTTCCACCTACACAGCTGTCGTTTGTGGTGTTTGAACCAAGTATTAGCAGGGACTAAATTATGATCAGTGCAGAATTCAACCAGCCGACTTCCTCTTTCACTCCTTTGTCCCAGTCCGAATTCTCCTACTGTATTACCTTCTCTTCCTTGGCCTACCACTGCATTCCAGTACCCCATCACAATTAGATTCTCGACACCTTTTACATATTGCATTAAATCTCCTCTCTCTTCTTATATTCTTTCGATTTCTTCATCATCCGCTGAACTAGTACGCATATAGACCTGCACTATTGTGTTGGGCATTGGTTTGGTGTCTATCTGGACGACAATAATTCTTTCACTATGCTGGTTGTAGTAGCTTACCCGCTGCCCTATTTTCCTATTCATTATTAAAGCAACTCTTGAATTTTCCCTGTTTGATTTTGTGTGGATAATTCTGTAGTCACCTGACCAAAATTCCTGCTCTTCTTGCGAACGTACTGCACTTATACCAACTACATCTACCTTTAGTCTATCCATTTCCCTTTTCAGATTCTCTAACCTACCACAAAGATTCAAAGTTCTAACATTCTACTCTCCGACTCGCAGAATGTCAGTATCCATCTTCCTGATGATTGCCCCCTCTCGTGTAGTCCCCATCCGGAGATCCGAATGGGGGACTAGTTTACCTCCGGAATATTTTACCTGGGAGGAAGCCATCATAAGTACATCATTCATACAGAGAGAGCTGCATGTCCTCGGGAGTTAGTTACGGCTGTAGTTTCCCGTTGCTTTCAGCCGTGTAGCTGTATCAGCACAGCTAAGCCATGTTGAGTATTATTACAAGGCCATATTAGTCAATCATCCAGACTGCCGCCCTTGCAACTTCCGAAATGCTGCTACCCCACTTTCGGTGAACAATTCGTTAGTCTGGTCTCTCGACAGATACCCATCCGATATGGTTGCACCTGTGGCTCGGCTATCTGCTTCATTGAGTCACGCAAGTCTTCCCACCGCGGCAAGGTGACATGGTTCACAGGGGAGGATACGATACTTAATCCAGACATTGTTAAGGACATGCGGGAGATAAATAATGGACAAGCAAGTGCAATGACGCGTTGCTGCATCAGGCAATATGACTGATTGTTAACGACGTACCCTCCGTCAGACAACAACGTGTGCTCGAAATGGTGTCAATCACTGTCTAAAAAACCTGAAATCGTAGAAAAATATGCTGCACGGCTGCTGTACGAATCACCTCCATGGGCATACATACGTGCGAACGTTCCTTTGATAAGGCGTGCATTTTAGATACGGTGAACCATACAAATCTTGTACCCCATAATTTGGACATCACTCTTACCAAATTGCGTATGCGTACTATGAATAATATCCTGTATAGAGCGGGTAAAATAGGGAAAGTTTAATTATAATCATTCGATATATTTGGTTTCAATCTTATACGAATTCTTGAAGTAGGGAAACTCTAAATCAGAAAATGTATAGGGAATTTGTTTCATTTCACGAAAGAGTTACTTTGACAGTTACTTGTGTTCAGACTGGGATTCAAATCGTCTCTGCATTGGAAGTTGCCTCAAGGGAAGCATTTTCAGATGGAATGAATAAAGATTAAGTCGTTTAAAATGCTGAAAATGGGACATACTTTAACTTTTTGCTACAGTAGTACGCCGTTTGAATAGAACGAATGCTTTGAAGCTGGTGAGAAGCTCATTACTAGCGCTTTGAAAAGACTTGATACAGTTCTTTCTTGTTATAAGCTCTCCATTTTCTCCCAGGACTTGGAATTCCAAACGTTCCTCTAAAGCAGCAACTTTGAGTTTCTCTGATTATTATTAAACAAAACTTAAGGACACAGCTTGCATATAGATTTTTTGTCTAAAGAAATGTCTTATGAACCAATCACTTCAAATCTGTTTGATAAAACACTAATTGAGGCAGTCAAATGAAGATCGCGATAGATTTGGTGTCACAGCTGGAAGCTGAACGATTAAATTTGAGTAAAAAGGGTCAATGGCATAGGAAAGATGACAGATTATATCATTCGTGCCAGGACTAGTGAGTATTAAGTCCAAAGTAGCCGCCTTTCAGGAAATTTAGTTTGAAGTTTTAAAAACAGAGACAGTATTAATTGTAGACGGACCCCCTGTGGGTTGGGGACACAGATGAAGAATACACCCACGGTATCCCCTGTCTGACGGGACGACGAAGGGATGATGGATTTTGAACTATGAGATTACCTGTGATTAGTGCCATCACGAGAGGAAGTTTGACATGCGTTGCATGTAAGCTTTGGGAAGGCATTCTTTCTGATTATATTAGACATGTTTGTGAAATTATTAACTGGTTCGATAGAAGGCAGTTCGGTTTTAGGAAAGGTTATTCCACTGAAGCTCAACTTGTAGGATTCCAGCAAGATATAGCAGATATCTTGGATTCTGGAGGTCAAATGGACTGTATCGCGATTGACCTGTCTAAAGCATTTGATAGGGAGGATCATGGGAGACTACTGGCAAAAATGAGTGCAATTGGACTAGACAAAAGAGTGACTGAATGGGTTGCTATATTTCTAGAAAATAGATCTCAGAGAATTAGAGTAGGTGAAGTTTTATCTGACCCTGTAATAATTAAGAGGGGAATTCCTCAAGGCAGTATTATCGGACCTTTATGTTTCCTTATATATATAAATGATATGAGTAAAGGAGTGGAATCGGAGGTAAGGCTTTTTGCGGATGATGTTATTCTCTATAGAGTAACAAATAATTTACAAGATTCTGAGCAACTGCAACGTGACCTCGATAATGTTGTGAGATGGACAGCAGGCAATGGTATGTTGATAAACGGGGTTAAAAGTCAGGTTGTGAGTTTCACAAATAGAAAAAGTCCTCTCAGTTTTAATTACTGCGTTGATGGGGTGAAAGTTCTTTTTGGGGATCATTGTAAGTATCTAGGTGTTAATATAAGGAAAGACCTTCATTGGGGTAATCACATAAATGGGATTGTAAATAAAGGGTACAGATCTCTGCACATGGTTATGAGGGTGTTTAGGAGTTGTAGTAAGAATGTAAAGAAGAGGGCATATAAGTCTCTGGTAAGACCCCAACTAGAGTATGGTTCCAGTGTATGGGACCGTCACCAGGATTACCAGATTCAAGAATTGGAAAGAATCCAAATAAAAGCAGCTCGATTTGTTCTGGGTGATTTCCGACAAAAGAGTAGCGTTACAAAAATGTTGCAAAGTTTGGGTTGGGAAGACTTGGGAGAAAGAAGGAGAGCTGCTCGACTAAGTGGTATGTTCCGAGCTGTCAGCGGAGAGATGGCGTGGAATGACATTAATAGACGAATAAGTTTGAGTGGCGTTTATAAAAGTAGGAAAGATCACAATATGAAGATAAAGTTGGAATTCAAGAGGACAAACTGGGGCAAATATTCATTTATAGGAAGGGGAGTTAGGGATTGGAATAACTTACCAAGGGAGATGTTCAATAAATTTCCAATTTCTTTGAAATCATTTAGGAAAAGGCTAGGAAAGCAACAGATAGGGAATCTGCCACCTGGGCGACTTCTCTAAATGCAGATCAGTATTGACTGATTGATTTTGAACACCATGGATCGACTTTACTAGCGATTAGCCCACTATGTGAAGAACACTATGGGTCTGTGACTAGCAACATCGTGGGTGGATCAGTATGGATTTACAGTATCCGTGATTAGTACCGCTACGTGAGGAACACCGCAGATCAGGCGGCAGCACGTCGGCATCTCACCGCTGGGTTCTGTGGTTCAAATCTTGGTCACTCCATGTGAGATTTTTGCTGGAAAAAGCGGAGGCGGGACAGGTTTTTCTCCGGGTACTTCGATTTTCTCTGTCATCTTTCATTCCACCAACACTCTCCAGTATCATTTCATTTCATCTATCAGTCACTGATCATTGCCCCAGAGGAGTGCGACAGGCTTTGGCAGCCGGCACAATTCCTATCGTCGCCGCA
The DNA here is from genome assembly GCF_040414725.1 of Anabrus simplex. Lineage (NCBI taxonomy): Eukaryota > Metazoa > Arthropoda > Insecta > Orthoptera > Tettigoniidae > Anabrus > Anabrus simplex. The sequence continues at coordinate 106,218,901 of NC_090269.1, read as the reverse complement.
AGATGGCTTTATACATTTCATCCCTGACCCGGTTAATGACTGGAAAAACAGGTTTTCATTCATGCATTCATACATTCTTCATCATCATGCTTTGAATTCTGGTCGGTGGACGAATTTTGGAATTTAAATTGTCATTACATTTCGTCTGATCTCGTACCATTAGTGGCCGATAACTTAGATATTAGGCACCTTTAAACAACAATCATCATCATCATCATCATCATCATCATCATCACCATCGTCATCATCAGTTGTAAAGGGTTTGAAATGAATAGCCCTACATCAGCATATTTCATAAAATTATATTTTCCTTTTTCATTTTCTTCCGCTAACTGTTGAAAATTAAATCATTGTCTTATATCATGAGGACCTTATATGACATGACTTTTACTCCCTGGCTCGAAAGATGTAATTCCTTTATGTTCGACTTAATGTTTATCTCTTTCTCCCACAGATGACATTCCGTATCTGTGTGACATGTGTTGAAAATAAATAAATAAATAAATAAATAAATAAATAAATAAATAAATAAATAAATAAATAAATAAATAAATAAATAAATAAATAAATAAATAAATAAATAAATAAATAAATAAATAAATAATAATATCAATATGGCCTCAGCTACCGTGTGTAGGCATATAGGTTGCTTGCGTGTCGGTTTCGAAGTTCCTTTTCACCCTATCCAATGACAGAGTAAACTGGATCTCTATTCATCGATCTATGGCCAAGATTTAGCTATTTTTTAAAGAATAAACACGATATGTACAGAGATCTTTTATACGCTGGCATCGTACGGCACGGAGTTTCGATTGGACTTCCCCTTCCCCCTTCAAAAGTCCAACTGTGTCTCTACTTTGGATCCTTGGCTTTAGGGGGCAACAAACCTTATAGAAAGGGATTTATTCACCATTACAAGTTTCTGTGGAGGTGTGAAGTGTGACGTATGCAAATTTTGATATTGTTACATTTTTTCTTTACGTTGCACCGATACAGACAGGTGTTAAGGCGACGGTGGGACAGGAAAGGGATAGGAGTGGGAAATAATCGAACGTTGTCTTAAACAAGGTACAGCCCCAGCATTTTCCTGGTGTTAAAATGGGAAATGACGGAAATCCATCTTCAGGGCTGCCGACAGTGGGGTTCGAACCCACTATCTTCCGAATGCAAGTTGACAGCTACGTGACCGAAACTGCGCAGCCATTCGTTCGGTATTATTAAGAATAAAACAGTCTCATTTGTCGATCTAATTTTATTCAGAATGACCCAGTTAGAACAAACATAATTATATCCAACCACTAATGACCACACTCCACTGATTGCTATTTACAAAGTGTTTCACAGCAAGACTCCATCTGGGCAGTCTTTTCCTGGAACGGGATACAATCCTTATGGGTAGCCATCACTTTACTTTCACTTCCGCTCCGCACGCTCAGTCCTTTCAACAGCAGCTACCCATAGATTTTTGAACACAGCACTGCTGACCACCACAATATACGACGACTGTCCTTTGACTTGACTCCAAACAAATTCCGACGGTCACATAATCATCACACGCAATTTACGTGGCCGCTCCACACAGTGAACTACTCAACAGTGAACTACTCAACAGTGAACTACTCAACAGTGACACAGCGATCAGATAACAGCAACAGCTCAACAGTGGTGATGACCACAACGACATTATTAACACTGCTCCAAGCCAGTATTTCCACACACATTAGCTCCATGTCAGTAAACTCGTACTTCAAGGCAATACACACACGCACACTATTTCTCTCAGCATACGACGATAGGACACTGATGACAGTCAGCACTACCACCGTTCTACTTCCAATACTCGACTACTCATTGACGGTTCGCGGCTAGCCTCTTTTTTATATTCTGGTGATGGACTACCAGAAGTTTCCGGGTTCGGCTAGAGACGGAACATCCTCACGGCGCCATCGAGAAGGCACACGGGGGAACCTGACAAAGGGAACAATACAGTGGAGAGACCGTCACTAAGCCCTCTGACTGGGTGCTCCCATTTGACTGGTGGTGGTGGTCATTATTGTTTTAAGAGGAAGTACAACTAGGCAACCATCCTCTATATAACACTAATCAGAGGGAAAAAGGGAAGGGATCCGACACTTCGAAAAATGAAGATATCGGTCAAAGAAAGACAAGGGCCACGAAGGGCGTGAAAATGAAAGACTCCCTAGCAAACCTAATAGCGTCGGGGTCGGAAAAGAACAAGACTTGACCAAGGGAGGTCGGATAGGATAGATGAAAGTGAGGAGCCTGGCACAAGTAAGTGGAAGCAATGCCAGGACTCAGCTGAGGGCCCCGTGGTCGCCAACCCACGCTCCAAAGTTCAGAACCCCTGAGGCCCCTTTTAGTCGCCTCTTACGACAGGCAGGGGATACCGTGGGTGTTATTCTACCACCCCCACCTACAGGGGGATCCCATTTGACTCACTAGTTCCTTCTAGGAGATACCAAAGGGGGCTACGATAGGGCTGGCACATACAATTGATTATGTATTAAAACTAACACCAGAGGAATTAACCAGACAAAACTAAATATCATCCGGGAATCGAACCCAGGGCCCTCTGTACCGAAGACCACTCTGCTGACCACACAGCCAGAGAACGACTTCTGTTGAGAGACTAAAATACTGAGGTAATATTCCCCCCCTCCCCCACGAAGTTATGTCAAATACAATAAACCTGTGTAGATTGATGTTTTAAGGGCTCGTAATTGTAGACATGATAATGAGCTTTTGCCGTGTCATGAAAACACAGTGAAATTCTTTACGTTTAGCAGAGAACAATACACCTGTTTTATGTATAGATCTAACGCTTAAAGCTAAGTCGTCGTTCTGACTACTGACTACTGTGAACACTCGACAGATTGCACGTGGTTTTGGAATAAGTTCACGTTTGCCACGTTCTACAGTATCATACCGACTCGTTGGCTGAACGGTCAGCGTACTGGCCTTCGGTTCAGGTGGTCCCGGGTTCGATTCCCGGCCGGATCGGGGATTTTAACCTTAATTAGTTAATTCCAATGGCCCGGGGGCTGGGTGTATGTGTTGTCTTCATCATCATTTCATCCTCATCATGACGTGCAGGTCCCCTACGGGAGTCAAATAGAAAGACCTGCACCTGGCGAGCCGAACCCGTCCTGGGATATCCCGGCGCTAAAAGCCATACGACATTTCACATTTCATTTCATAAATTACATCCATGTCAAGTATTACTTCATCAAGAACTCACGGAACGTGGAGGAGGGGGGGGGGGACCATTTTATTCCATTTTAGCAAGCAGAAACTGGGAATTATATGAATGATTGAAAAAAGCAATTTTTACAAGCACTGTTGTCTTATCAGGTAATTCTTTCCTTTATTTAATTTAATGATCAGGAAAATTACTATCGGAAACATTAACAAGATTTCGTTCGTCACGGCTATACATGATTTTTAATTGCTTATTCATGCCGTAGTTTTATTTACCTTTAATACATGTGTAATATTTTTTCTTTGGTGAAAGTTTTATTGTATAGTGTTGAATAAAATTAAATAGATTAAATTAAATAGATAGTGGTTAGTGTGATTTGCTGCCACCTCCGCAGGTCCGGGTTCGATTCCTGGCTCTGCCACGAAATTTGAAAACTGGTACGAGGGCTGGAACGGAGTCCACTTAACCACGGGAGGTCAGCTGAGTAAGGTGGGTTCGATTTCCACCTCAACCATCCTGGAAGTGGTTTTCCGTGGTTTCCCACTTCTCATCCAGGCAAACGCCGGAATGGTACCTAAATTAAGACCACGGCCGCTTCCTTCCCTCTTCCTTGTCTATCCCTTCCAATATTCCCATCCCCCCGCAAGGCCCCTGTTCAGCATAGCAATTGAGGCAGCCTGGGCGAGGTACAGGTCATCCTCCCCAGTTGTATCCCCCGATACAAAGTCTCACGCTCCAGGATACTTCCTTTGAGATGGTAGAGATAAAATCCCTCGCTGAGTCCGAGGGAAAAACCAACCCTGGAGTGTAAGCAGAATAAGGAAGAAAGTGTTGAATAGAAAACTTAAAAATATATTATTACCGCACGTAATTTGATAGACTGTCAAGCTCTGCATCGAAATTAGCTCAGAGAGCATAAAAGAGTTAACATTTTGTAGCTTTTTCCTTTTTTCCTTTTCAGTCTTGGTGTATATAACCCACCCGCGATACCCCACAAACCCGGGTACTTTCTATTGTCTGTACATTTTTTACCCCCGACTTCTAATTCCCAGTCGCCGCTACTGCTGTGAAGTGACAGTCCTAAACGTAGACCAGTGATGTTTGATTCTACGTCAGTAGTTGCAGGACAACGATACATCCCTTTGGGACTATTTCAGTTACACAGATGTAACTATAAAGTACGACCAAAGTTTCAGGATACATGTAGAGAAAGATAATGTGTTGCATTGACATGGGTCCGGAAACACTGAATTTCCGAGTTATAATTAATTTTATGCCGAAATATAAATCTTGTATGTCAGCAAATTGAATCTTAATGATCCTCATTATAGTTCAAGTTTCATTGTGATACAGATTCTCAACCACTCAGAGTTCAGATTATCATTTTTAATTATTTGACATAAGTCTGTAGAGAGTTCTCCTCCATATTCAACATACACTATGCATATGGCTACCTGAATGCATGAATGAGTTAATTTGTGAATGATTCCATGATTGAATTGTCATGCATGCATGAATGAATAAACACTTCTCTCCCAGCCACGGATAACCACCAAGTGAGGAGAGAGCATTCCATGAGTCGATGGATAAATGCATGGGTGGATTTATGAATGCATGAATTACTCTATAATCTACCTTAATTTGTGACTCCTTACAGGGCGGAAAACCATTCCCCATGCAAGGGCTACAGCTATAACTACTGTTCGGTCGTGTTATCCAGCCCTGGTGAGAAAAAGAGACTCTTCCCAGGGAAAACATGCCCGGCCCTTTCTCCTGAGGTGCAAAAGGAAGACCCTCACCTACTCTAGCAGCTGTCAAACACTAATTTCTCACCATTCCATATTTCAGCAGGGCACATGTAAGCGGAAATCCTGCTCCTCATATGCCCCCCTCCCTTTCTTCTATCTCGACATTTTCTCTGGTGCGTTTGCTGACTCTGTAGCCCATTCGTTTGGGATAGGCCCGTCCTATCCCGTCCTCCCTCGGTTATGTCCTTACGATTTTATATGGATACATGAATGCATGAATGAGTTAATTAATGAATGATTAATTGACTGAATTGTAGATAAAAGGATGGATGGATTTATGGATGGATGCATGAATAGATAGGTTAAATGCACTCAGCCTGTAGCTACAGACCGCCAGCAGCTACGGAGAGATTATTCAGATTTTCATTAAGATACAGGTTCTCCACCAATTAGATTTCAGATTTTCATTATGGCACAACTGTTTGACCAATTAGGTAAGGATAGCATCGCACCTGCGCTCAACGCACTAGCTTCGCACTTGTTTCCAAAATCAAACATGTCGGACACGCACTTCCGAAATTCCACAACCAAACGGCACATTCCCATAAATTCACTTCATCAACTTACAATAAACAATTTGTGTTTGAAATAAAGCTAGGAAACAAAAAACTTTGGAAGCATATGACATTGTCAAGGTCTCTGATCCACTCACGGAAAATAAATAACCCAGCGCATGCACTCTGCGCTCTGTTCAGTAAACTCAACCGTCAAGAGGCATCTCGACAGAAATTTATGAATATTTAAAAAATAGAGTTATAATTATCGTGGAGCATAAACAGTCGTATGCAAATCGCCTATAATGGTAATTAAGACACTCGTATGGAAATTATAAAACTCGTCTCGCTAGTTTTATAAACATACTTGTGCCTTAATTATTGCTATTATAGGCTTGTTGCATAACGTACTATTCTACAACTCTCTCTCTCTCATCTTTCCCTCAAGTCTGATGATCGTGATCTCCGAGGAGGCTATTGGTCCATCTCTTGTGGTCCTCGGCCAGACATGCTGCATCAAAATTGTTGAACCCAGTTATACTCTTGATAATGTTCGACCATCGATTCGGATCTCCCTTGCCGGGAATATTTCCAAGAATGATCAGGTTTTCTATGCTGTCGTTCCCACATCGAATAGTCTGTCCAAAGAATTACAAAACTCGTTATTCTGATTTTGAGGTTGAGCTAGTTTATAATGGAATCGGTGGTGCGAAATGCTGTCCAAGATATGCGTAACATTCTTCGACAGCACTACATTAAAAAATCGATTTTCCTCAGGTCTGTAGCACGATTTGTCCACGTCTCGGGTTCCATAGAGAAAACTGAAAATACTCAACTGGATACTACTCTCATTTTAAGTGGTAAAGAGATAGAAGATCCTTCCATAAATGGGTCAGATTCGTCATTAAATTTTTGGTGATAGTTGTTCTTCTCTTAATGTCAGGAGGAAAGCTACCTCAACTGGAAATGACTGCATCAAGGTATAATATTTCTGAGATGTTCTCTAATTACTTGAAGATGTCTGTGTTGGTTAATTTCTCGGCCCTATCAACCATCTTTATTTTGGTCTCCTTCATATTCATTTGTAGTCCCATTTGATCACTGACATTTTTATCACGAGAAATGAGCTCTGCAATTTCCTTCCCATCACTAGCAATGGAACGCAATAAGATATATTAACTCCTACCTTCAACAACTCAGAGTGTACACCAGTGAAAACTCTCTCCTCCCGAACCCTAAAGAATCTCAAACAATTATAATCGTTTCTCAGAAATTATTAAATATCATGTATAAAAATTATACTATTCCTCCGGTGACATACGTAAACCCGTTCAGTAAGCAAGCGAAACGAACCTAGGTATGACCATGACTGGAACTCTTGATTGGTCTGCACACCTAAGAAATACAATAGAAAGATGTACGCGATGCTACACCCTCTGAAACGACGTAAGGGCATTTTGCCACAAGACGTAAAAATAAAACTTCTCCAAACATTGATACTACAAATACTTGATGGCTCCTTAAGGCAACAGATATAATGTGTATGTCAACTCATTGAGGGTAAAATTCTCCAGTTTCTTTGTAATTCTTGTGTGGGAAGTCTAGCTGAAATGTTAGGGGTCTCGACCATGACTTCATTATCAAATGGCATCGCGCTCATCCACTGTAAGAAAGAATGACCCTTATTTTCGTCAATATAGGCCCTGTTAAACACTACTACTACTAAGGTTGCTGGACGTGGCATGTAGGGACTGAGGATGACTGCTGTGGTGACCCTTCCTAGGGAGTGTCACGTTTCCGGAGTATCTGATGACCCTCATTGCATGCCCAAGGAGTCTAGCTTTTTTGCAAGTTATTTGCATTGTGAACATGTATTTGGGCTGAACGCGTGTTATGTTCAATAATAAATAAATAATAAATAAAATACTACGAAGTTACTACTACTACTAATAATAATAATAATAACAATAATTTTTATTCTCAAAGTCCAAAGTAAAAATAACCTGGCTTTAAATAATTATGGGACTCAAGGGCGTTTGGGAAACCGTTCCTATGAAGTTATTGTCAGCGCTGATCAAACAATTAAAAGCCATATATTGGGGTTAGATTACATCGTGCACACTTCACGCAATTAAACTGCAGTTAATTAGTTATTTTCCTTGATTAGGAAAAGCTAGTATAGCCAGAATGTTTAACTATAGAAACATCTCAATCAGTTCCCGAAGAAATGGAGTTGGGAGTGACCTCTGAGTGCGCAACGTCGCAAGCCACACGATCACATATGACGTTGCTTTGGTTACTTCACCTTCATCCTCAGGGTTGGCCAAAATATTCGCCCAAACGTTACCTGTCTCCTTTTCCACCCGGAATTCTTGTGATCGTGATTGTACAACAACCAGGTGGGCAGTTTTCCTCACGGGAAGTCTTGCTGACGCAAGGTAACAATGTGTACAATGAAATGCTATAATGACACGTCAAGAAACGCTGGAGGCCTAACAGCCGCTTTACGGCCAGAACGCGGGGGCTTGCGCCCCTAGGCTTCCTTTTGCTTGACCTCAGTCCAATGGTTTTGTCTTTAGCCAGACCTAACAATGTGCATCAATCGTCTTGTCCCTAGTTGCTAAGTTCGCAGCCTTGTGCACTGCGCTATCACGTCGTCTTCGAGAAAGAAACAAACGACAGTCATACCGCGCCTAAATGTCTGCGTTGCTAGTGGTGACTCATAGTACCAATGTTGCATAGCAAAACGTAAAGCTTTGCCACAAGTACATGCGAGAAGGTAGGGGGACGCCATGCTTTATTTATATTGGGACACCATTTCTGTGCATGCGTGTACCAACCACGGTAATAGTTCCTCAGCGTAATGGTAGCATGCAATCGAATGGGAGGTCGACTGCGAAATACAGTATGTATGTATGTTGGGTATTCAGCCCGAGGCTGGTTTGATCCTCTACAGCTACGCCAACAGCTGTTATAGATGGCCTAGGCATCACTGAAGAGGTATACTAGGGAAATGAGGATGGGCTAAAATCTGTCGCTCCCTGAAATGAAATCGGTTAATGTCCGAATAACACGGCGGCCATTCTTGTCGAGCGATATCGTGATCACGATGGATGCCATGAACGACAACCGCACGATGGATGTGCGCATTGTCGTCCATTAAGACAAATTCTCCTCCAAGATGCTGGCGATACGGTGTCACTATGGGTTGGATGATGTCCTACCTGCATCGTAAAGACGTGACATTGCCCTGCGAGAGTGAGAGTGTCGTACAGTGGCCCCACATAATGCCACCTTGCTGGACGTGGTGGACAGTGTGCCTGAGGCGTGAAGCCTGGCCAGACCTCCAACACATTGCCGATAATCGTGAGGAACAAAGCTTATGCGACACTCATCAGTGAAAATGAAAATTTGCCCTTCGGAAGCATAATGTTGGTTCTATTTATACAGTGACCCATGATGTCTAGGTTTGAGAGGCCACAGGAACTCTGAAGTGCGTGTGAGGGGGGGTGCGTTAGTGACCATCGGGTCCTTAGCTGAGTCCTCGCATTGCTTCCACTTACATGTGCCAGACTCCTCACTATCATCTCTCCCCGCGTAAACCGCCGCGCGGGAAGACCGCAGGTGTTTAACGAACGGATAACACGTCGCCTCCGCCGAACCATACTGGGTGCTCGATGGGCTACTCTGATTCAGATCACCACCCAGTTCAATGTTGGGAGTCAGGAACCCATTTCTACCACGACTGTAAGGAGGAAACTGCACCGTATAGCCTTCACAGCCGACGACCAACTCGTGTCCCTCTGCTGGCACCTCGACACAGAGCTCAACGACGTGCATGGGCCCGCGAACATCGAGAATGAACCATGGAACAGTGACGGCGTATGGTATGGTCCGACGAATGCCGGTTCCAGTTGTATCGAGCTGATGGGTGCGTAAGAGTGTGGCGTATGCCCCATGAAGCTATGGATCCTGCGTGTCAACAAGGTTGTGTCCAGACGGAAGGTTGCTCAGTTCTGGTCTGGGCAGCGTTTTCATTTTCGCAATTAAGCCCCATTGTCCATCTGCACGGTGAGCTGACAGGTGTACGTTATGTGGACATTCTTTCAGACCATCTGCATCCCTTTCTTGCCCTAGAGTACCCTGGTGGAGATGCCATGTTTCAACAGGACAATGGGCCATGTCACCGCTCTGTGGTGGTACGCACGTGGTTGGAGAACTCCAGTGAAGTTACGACCATGGATTGGCCCTCCAGATCGAGTATTTTTGGGATGCTGTCGATGCTAGTGTACGCTCCATGAGCCCCGCACCAACTATACAAGACCAATTATGGGTGGCAGTGCAAGATGCGTGGGTCCAGATCTCTGCAGAAAGATTCCAGCACCTTGTAGAGTCGGTGCCTGAGGAACCATGTAAGACCGACGTTAAATACAGACCTATTTGATGCTCCGGCAGTCTTCTTGTGAAAAATGGAGAGGTGCTGCCAACCAGCTTCACGGCTTATGCCTAGAGAGAGAAATATACAATATTTACCAGAAGCATGTTCCGTAGCCCGGAATCAGTGACGAGGATTGATCTTTAAACTCCTTTTGAAGCGTTATGTATATTTATTTCGGATGAGAAGTACTGGTTACTATACCTCGGTTCATTAAAAGCTTGGAACAGTCTCTCGAATGTAGTGTAAAAATACAGAAGAGAAATGCTTAATCATCGCAATACCTTATCCTGGTACAAACAATAGTTTTCTATTATGTTTTGTATGTAATTTAAAATTAATTTCCTTGATTTATCTAACTATCCAACTATTATGAGTGAAACGTCAGTTTAAAGTGCCACTATAATTAAACTTTCTGAGGAACCATGTAAGACCGACGTTAAATACAGACCTATTTGATGCTCCGGCAGTCTTCTTGTGAAGTTTTAATTTCCGGGCGGATGGTTCTTAAATTCATTTTGAAGCGGGAGAGTTTGCGTGATTTTAATGAGTCTACATCTGTAAAATCAGGCTGCATATTTTCGAACCTTAAACAGATCACAGGTCTATATGGGTTTATAGCGGAACTAAAGATACGACGTGAATGATTGAGATAGGCCTACCGTTCGTGATGGACTTTGAAAAGTGACAATTTTGAGGTATAATAATTGACTTTGCGATTCAAATACACAGGAAAGTTGTTAATATGCCTATGACCGAGCGAGTTGACCATGCGTTTTGGGTCGCGCGACTATGAACTTGCACTCGGGTGACAGTGGGTTTGAATCGCATCGTCGGCAGCCCTGAAGATGCTTTTCTCCCATCTTTACTCCAAGAAAATGCTGAGACTGTACTTTATTAAGGCTACGGCTGCTCCCTTCTCAATCCTAGCCCTTTCCCACCATTCTCTCGCCGAAATCCTTCGATGTATTAGTGCGGCGTTAAACAAGCGGAAGAAAGAAAAAATATTATGCCTAAGGTGGTGGTGATTATTGTTTTAAGAAGAAGTACAACTGGACTACCATATTATCATAACGCTAATCATCCTCTGTGCGCAGGGGTTGTACAATACAACAACTATATTTCCTGCCTGTCGTAAGAGGGGACTTAGAGGGGGATCATGGACTTTCGACTTGTGAGCGTGGATTGGCGACTACGGTTCTCATAGCTGACTCTAGCATTGCTTCCACTTACTTGGTTAAGGCTCCTTCCTTTGATATTTCCTTTCTGACCTCCCTTGGTTAATTCCCATTCTTTTCCGACCCTGACAGTATAAGGATTGCGAGGTATGGCCGGGGGTCTTTCATTTTCACGCCCTTCGCCGACTTCTACCACCTCAAGGGCAATGTCCTGGAGGGTGAAATATTTGGTCAGGGATAAAACTGAGGAGAAGGACCAGTATCTCGCCCAGGCGGCCTCAAATTCTGTGCTGAATAGAGGCCTTGTGGGGGTTGGGAAGATTGGAAGATATAGGGAAGGAAGGAAGGAAGGAAGGAAGGAAGGAAGGAAGGAAGCGACCGTGGCCTTAGGTTAGGTACCATCCCGGAAATGCGGAATTTGCCTGGAGAAGAAGTGGGAAACAACGGAATTGTGTTATATTATACACTAGTAAGCCGGCCCCGTGGTGCAGGGGTAGTGAGCTTGCCTCTTCCCTGGAGGCGCCGGGTTCGATTCGCTGCCAGGTCAGGGATTTTTACCTGCATCTGAGGGCTGATTCGAGATCCACTCAGTCTACGTGATTACAAATGACAAGCTTTCTGACGGTGAGATAGCGGCCCCGGTCTAGAAAGCCAAGAATAACGGCCGAGAGGATTCGTCGTGCAGACCACACGACACCTCGTAATCTGCAGGCCTTCTGGGTAGCAGCGGTCGCTTGGTAAGCCAAGTTCCTGCGGGGCTGTTGCACTATGGGGTTTACACTAGTAAGATCTACTTTGGAATATGCATCCATTGGAGTCCTGCTACTAAGAAACACGTACGTATAATTGAAAGAATCTAGGATGAGTTCTTAAAATACATATATTTCAGACAAACTGGGGAATGCCGTCAATATTTATCTTATTATAAACTTGTTGAAATATTCAGTTGCGAGAGGTTAGATTATAGAAGAGATTGCCATATGCTAGTATATAGTATCTTAACAAACGTATTAATAACAAAGTAGATGATATTGAATTATGCAGCGAACTATCATATTATACTCCTAGAAAACCTGCAGGAAAATTCAGAAGCTTACTTTTACCACGAGAAAGTACAGACAGACAAAACTAATCTCCTCTTTGTGGATCATATTCATTATATAACAACTTACATTCTCTATTAATTTATATATTTCACGATGCACGGGATGAATTGAATGCTTCTTTCAGTGCATTCAGAGTCCGATTCGTTGGCTGAATGGTCAACGTACTGACCTTCGGTTCCGAGGGTCCCGGGTTCGATTTCCGGCCGGGTCGGGGATTTTAACCTTCATTGGTTAATTCCAATGGCCCGGGGGCTGGGTGTTTGTTCTGTCCCCAACATCCCTGCAACTCACACACCACACATAAGACTATCCTCCACCACATTAACACGCAGTTACCTACACATGGCAGATGCCGCCACCCTTGTCGGAGGGTCTGCCTTACAAGGGCTGCACTCGGCTAGGAATAGCCACACGATATTAAATTATGTCCGCCTCTGTGGAGTAGTGGTTAGCGTGATCAGCTGCCACCCCCGGAGGTCCGGGTTCGATTCCCGGCTCTGCCACGAAATTTGAAAAGTGGTACGAGGGCTGGAACGGGGTCCACTCAGCCTCGGGAGGTCAACTGAGTAGAGGTGGGTTCGATTCCCAGCTCAGCCGTCCTGGAAGTGGTTTTCCGTGGTTTCCCACTTCTCCTCCAGGCAAATGCCGGGATGGTACCTAACTTAAGGCCACGGCCGCTTCCTTCCCTCTTCCTTGCCTATCCCTTCCAATCTTCCCATCCCTCCACAAGGCCCCTGTTCAGCATAGCAGGTGAGGCCGCCTGGGCGAGGTACTGGTCATACTCCCCAGTTGTATCCCCCGACCAAGAGTCTGAAGCTCCAGGACACTGCCCTTGAGGCGGTAGAGGTAGGATCCCTCGCTAAGTCCGAGGGAAAAACCGAACCTGGAGGGTAAACAGATGATGATGATGATGATGATGATGATGATGATATTAAATTATTAGTGCATTAAGAAGTATTCTGAATTAGTTACAGGCCTATTACTGTCATGCTGCCAGTTTACTGTGTTATTAGTGTTTGTTTCTTGTTGATTCTTACTTTCTCATTGTCTTTTAAGCTCCACTTAATTATTTTAATATTACATTATAATGCGTAAGTTTACGAACTTACTATATTACTTTAATATTAAAGCTGTCCGCCTACGTAGCGTAACAGTTAGTGTTATTAGCTACCGTCCTCGGGGGCCCGGGTTCGATTCCCGGTACTGTCAGAAATTTAAAACTGGTAGGAGGGCTGGTACGCGGTTGAAATGGTACATGCACCTCACCTCCAATTGGGGTGTGCCTGTAAAGGGCTACACCACCTCAGGATGAGGACACGAGTTTACTTACTTACTAATATTAAAGCTCGATACACGAGTCATTTATGTTTATACAATATAGTGGCTATTCTCTATGATTTGTATGTAATCCTTTTTTTTGTTTTATTTTCTTTCTTTTTTTTCCTTACTTGTTAAATATTTAGTTTATATTTCTTGTATGTTGAATGTATCACTGAATGAGTGAATAATGTAATTGTGCTTACAGCCTATATTCCATATTAAATTAAACAAATAAATAAATAAATAAATAAATAAATAAATAAATAAATAAATAAATAAATAAATAAATAAATAAATAAATACACTAGATGGGTGAAGCTATACGAACTCAGCTATGGTAGGGTTCATCCAAGGAGAACGGAGGAGGATATGTTATCTAGGAAAATAATTGACTATGCCATGAAAATTAAGAGAAAAGGAGGGTTATACTCAGTTTTTAAGGATTGAATTATAAGAGGCGCGGAGCTGAACGACGGGTATATTCTGCAAAGTTTTGTCTCAAGATGAAGTTATACGTATCACAAATTTCCAAAATAATTTTTAAAAATCATGTCTTCTTTCTTTCGATCTTTCTTTCTTTCTTTCTTTCTTTCTTTCTTTCTGTCTTTCTTTCTTAATACGTTAGCCACCAGGATTGGTTATTCCTTAAAACTAAGCGAGTGATCCCTCCTCTACCATCTCAAGTGCAGTGTCCTGGAGCGTGAGACTTCGGATCGGGGGGGATACAACTAGAGAGGAGGAAGTGGCCTCACCTGCTATGCTGAACAGGGGCCTTGTGGGGGGATGGGAAGATCGGAAGGGATATATAAGGAAGAGGGAAGGAATAGGCCGTAGAGGAGAAGTGGGAAACCACGGGAAAATGTCGAGTATGGCTGAAGTGGGAATTGAACCCCACTCTACTCATTTGACCTCCTGAGGCTGAGTGGACCTAATTCCAGCCTTCGTGCCATTTTTAAAAATTTCGTGGCAGAGCCGGAAATCGAACCCGGGCCTCCAGGGATGGCAGATAATCACAGTAACCACTACATTACAGAAGCGGACGAGAAATGATGTCATGGTTTAAATTGAGAAGTTCTCTCAATCGCACTTGAATTATTGGACCAATTGAGGTGAAAAAAAAAATAAACTCGGTGAAATTTGATACAGATATACCTCAGGCATTCAGTTCAAATTCAAGACTATTCTAGTTTTTTTATAACTAAACTTTTATAAATGGGGACCATTGATATGTAGGTATATACTGAAGTTGGTCATGCTTTTTCCGCTAGAAACTAAAAGAATGGGAAAGTGGATAATCCTATGACAAAATAAAGCCCAGAATATGCAATTAGAGTTCTACAAAACAGAAAATAGGCATTTTCCTTGTAATTTCAATAGTTCTCCACGAACCACCAATCGAAGGAGGAAAAGTCAACATAGAGAGGAATTTGAACGCGGATCTCCGAGTTGACAAGCTTCCGTGGCGCAGACGGCAGCGCGCCGGCCTCTCACCGCTGGGTTCCGGTGGTTCAAATCTCGATTACTCCATGTGAGATTTGTGCTGGACAAAGTGGAGGCGAGAGGGGGTTTTTCTCCGGGTACTCCGGTTTTTCCTGTCAACTTTAATTCCAGCAACATTCTCCAGTATCATTTCATTTCATCTGTCAGTCATTAATCACTGCCTCAGAGGAGTGCGACAGGCTTCGGCAGCCGGCACAATTCCTATCCTTCGTCGCCATAAGACCTATCTGCGTCGGTGCGACGTAAAGCCCCTAGCAAAAAAAAAAAAAAAAAATTCCTATCCTCGCCGAAAGTTGGGGGCTGCATTTATTCCATTCCCGACTCGGTCAAATGACTCTGACTTGACAGGATCACGCCAGTACAACAACGGTACGGTGACACCTGCTGAAACCCACGGTGTGTTTGTGTTTGATGTTAATTTCTCGGCGTGGCTTTCAAACCAAATGAAGAGTTAGCTACGTCGCCTCGCAAAGCCCATTTGAATTCCCTCACGAAGCGAGCTTTTGTTGATGTTGTTGGCTAATTTCAACATTGTCCGACTCGTTGGCTGAATGGTCACAGTACTTGCCTTCGGTTCAGAGGATCCCGGGTTCGATTCCCGGCTGGGAGGAGATTTTAACTTCTAATGGTTAATTTTAATGGTCCAATGGGTTTTTGTGATGTCCCCAACATCCCTGCAACTCACACACCACACATAACACTATTCTCCACCACAATAACACCTAGTTACCTACACATGACAGATGCCGCCCACCCTCATCGGAGTGTCTGCATTACAAGGGCTGCACTCGGCTAAACGTAGCCACACGGAATTATTAATATTTATCAAATCATTTATAAGTTTGACCAACCCTCAAACTTTCATAGACTCGGTTTACGTTGTTTCGGAACACGCTGTGCAGCCATCCATATCGCTAGGCAACCGGATAGGTAAGCCAGTTCGTAGTAAATAACGTCAATAGCATCAATAATATGACAGCCATAAAGATAAAGGTAGTTAATCAATAATAATAATAATTTCGTGCCCTTGCAAGGCAGACTCTCCGATGAAGGTGGGCGGCATCTGCCTTGTAACTGCGTGTCATTGTGGTGGAAGATAGTGTTATGTGTGGTGTGTGAGTTGCAGGGATGTTGAGGACAGCACAAACACCCATCCCCCGGGCCACTGGAATTAACCAATGAAGGTTAAAATCCCCGACACGGCCGGGAATCGAACCCGGGACCCTCTGAACCGAAGGCCAGTACACTGACCATTCAGCCAACGAGTCGGACAGTTAAGCAATGTTTAGTTATTTACTAGATTGACCCCGTTGAAATTTGACGAATGATTTTTCAATGTTGTAGAAATAAGCAGCATATTTTTGGTGGTGGACAAATTTTATTTATAATTTACAAAAAACTATTATAACAGATCTCGTATTCATTGCATTCAATGCTCTCTTTAAAACACTTTAGATAGGCCTACTGTTTTCACTTTCAAATTATTGACGGAACGCACTCGACACATTGCAATATGCAATTGGCTGTGAGTAAATACTGGAGGCTAAATATATTTAGACAAGAATATGTTGATTTAGTCCACCTCTCTGGTGTAGTGGTTTGATTCCCGGCTCTGCCACGAAATTTGAAAAGTGGCACGGGGGCTGGAACGGGATCCACTCAGCCTCGGGAGGTCAAGTGAGTAGACGGGTAGGGGATTCTATTCCCACCTCAGTCATCCTCGCAGTGGTTTTTCGTGGTTTCCCACTTCTCCTCCAATAAAAATGCCCGCATGTTACCTATCTTAAGGCCATGACCGCTTCCTTCCCCGTTCCTACCCCACCCTTTCCAATCTTCCCATCACTTACAAGGACCTCGTTCAACATAGCAGATGAGGCTGCCTGTGCGAGGTACTGGTCCACTTCTCCAGTTGTATCCTTGACTCCAGGACACTGCTCTTGAGGCGGTAGAGGTGGGATCCCTCGCTGGGCCCGGGAGAAAAAATAACCCTGGAGGTTAAATGGATTAAATAACTAATTAATGTGCTAATTTACTCAAATAATTTGGAATGAAATACGAATACATATAGTGAGGATCAATTCACGGCTGTTTCTGATGATGGTGGTGATTACTGTATTAAAAGGAAGTCGGCTACAACTGAGCAGCCATCCTCTATTGAACATTAATGAGAGAGAGAGAAGCCCGGCTCCATGGCTAAATGGTTAGCGTGCTGGCCTTAGGCCACAGGGATCCCGGGTATGATTCCCGGCAGGGTCGGGAATTTTAATCATAATTGGTTAATTCCGCCGGCACTGGGGCTGGGTGTATGTGTCGTCTTCATCATCATTTCATCCTCATCACGACGCGCGGGTCACCTACGGGCGTCAAATCAAAAGACCTGCATCTGGCCGGCCGAACTTGTCCTTGGCCACTCCCTGTATTAAAAGCCATACGCCATTTCACTTTTTTTCATCAGAGAGAAGAAATGGAAGGGATACAATTCGAAAAATGAAGGTATCGGCCAAAGAAAGACAAGAGCCACGAAGGGGGTGAAAGACTCTCTAGCCCTCGAATGCTCGAGGTCGGAAAAGAAAAAGAGTTGACTAAGCAAGGTCGGATGGGTTAGGCGAGAGTGAGGGGCCTGGCACAAGTAAGTGGAAGCAATGCCAGACTCAACTAATGGCTGTGTGGTTGCCAACCCACGCTCTCAAGTTAAGAGCTCCTGGGGCCCCTTTTAGTCGCCTCATAAGGCAGGTAGGGGATACTTTGGGTGTCATTCTACCGCCTCCACCCACAGGTGCTTTTCCCCTGATGGTGGTGGAGGTGATTATTGTTTTAAGAGGAAGTACAACTAGGCAACCATCCTCTATGTAACACTAATCAGAGAGAAAAAAATGAAAGGGGTCCGACACTTTGAAAATGGAAGGTATCGGCCAAAGGAAGACAAGGGCCGCGAAGGGCATGAAAATGAAAGACTCCCTAGCCCTCGCAAACTTAATAGCGTAGGGGTCGGAAAAGAACAAGAGTTGACCAAGAGGGGTAGGATAGGATAGATAAAAGTGGGGAGCCTGGCACAAGTAAGTGGAAGCAATGACAGGACTCAGCTAAGGGCCCGTGGTCGCCAACCCACGCTCCAAAGTTCAGAGCCCCTAAGGCCCCTTTTCCCCTGACCTTCCATAGATACTGCAAATGTTTATAGTAAATAAATAATTAATGAATGAATGAACTTCTGAATCACCAGTTCACAGAAGGAACGAAAATGACAAGAACAAAAAGAAGAAGAAGACAGTCTTGAGTAAGACTTAATATAAGATCCAGAAACTTCGTAGAAAATGCAATTCTGATTCTCCTTGTACTGGCTGGTCAAGGAGAAAATGTGATATGTTTATAGAGAGAGCCTTTGATAGTTCCAACGTTTGTTCTTACGAACTGCTCAGCGAAGCAATATTACTACATTGTCTTCAATCCGGCAGCTATTGATTACACGGCTCATCACTATGAATTGGACTTCCAAGATGCAACGCAAGCAGTACTATGTCGTATTGGGCCATATACAGGGTGGTCGAAAACGTGAACTGGCTATGACAGCGTTACGGCTTTGGTCATGCTGACAAATAGTGCCCGGATGTTTTTGACATGTCATATTTTGTTTCTTTATATTATTCTTTCTTTCTTAATCTGCTTACCCTCCAGGGTCGGTTGTTCCCTCGGACTCAGCGAGGGATCACACCTCTGCCGCCTCAAGGGCAGTGTCTTGGAGCTTCAGACTCTGGGTCGGGGGATACAACTGAGGAGAATGACCAGTACCTCGCCCAGGCGGCCTCACCTGCTATGCAGAACAGGGGCCTTGCGGGGGGATGGGATGATTGGAAGGGATAGACAAGGAAGCGGGAAGGAAGCGGCCGTGGCCTTAAGTTAGGTACCATCCCGGCATTTGCCTGGAGGAGAAGTGGAAAACCACGGAAAACCACTTCCAGGATGGCTGAGGTGGGAATCGAACCCACCTCTACTCAGTTGAACTCCCGAGGCTGAGTGGAGCCCGTTCCAGCCCTCGTACCACTTTTCAAATTTAGTGGCAGAGCCGGGAATCGAACCCGGGCCCCCGGGGGCGGCAGCTAATCACACTAAGCATTACACCACAGAGGCGGCTTTATATTATTTCCATGCGAAATACAAGTTAAGCATGAAGTTATCTACGGTGACTAAAAGGTAAGGGTGCATTCTACCCGAAGGCAGGTCCGAACCTCCACAGAGCTGTGCGTGAGCCGGAGTTTACGTACGGTAGGGTGGCCAGTTCCTTCCCACTCCTCCATTCCCTTACCCCCACCAAAAGCGCGTGGCAACCCATCCAAATCTTGACCACGCCCAATGTTGCTTAACTTCGGAGATCTCACGGGATCCGGTGTTTCAACACGGCTACGGCCTTTTGGCTACGGTGACTAAACTTATGCGATTTTCACGGCTCATATAAAGTCATATTTTGGCTCCTTTTACGTGTTCTGTCATTTTACGGTAATTTTCCATATTGTGGTCATATTTCCCCAAGATTTTTTGTTTTTGTCATATATCTTTTTGTTCCATTTTCGCATACCAGCTTTCATTCGTCTCAAAGACGGATTTTTCACATCTTCTAATTGTTGTCTGTAATTTTCTAAAATTATCTTTCTTAGAAATATATAGTTATGTGAAATAGAAGGGTAAGCTGGATAGAAAGAGACAATGCCTGATAGAACAATGAGTCTCCATTGAACTCTAAAGATTTGATGTGTTTCAAATCATCATCATCATCATCATCATCATCATCATCATCATCATCATCATCATCTGTTTACCCTCCAGGTTCGGTTTTTCCCTCGGACTTAGCGAGGGATCCCACCTCTACCGCCTCAAGGGCAGTGTCCTGGAGCTTCAGACTCTTGGTCGGGGGATACAACTGGGGATTATGACCAGTACCTCGCCCAGGCGGCCTCACCTGCTATGCTGAACAGGGGCCTTGTGGAGGGATGGGAAGATTGGAAGTTATAGGCAAGGAAGAGGGAAGGAAGCGGCCGTGGCCTTAAGTTAGGTACCATCCCGGCATTCGCCTGGAGGAGAAGTGGGAAACCACGGAAAACCACTTCCAGGATGGCTGAGGTGGGAATCGAACCCACCTCTACTCAGTTGACCTCCCGAGGCTGAGTGGACCCCGTTCCAGCCCTCGTACCTCTTTTCTAATTTCGTGGCAGAGCCGGGAATCGAACCTGGACCTCCGGGGGTGGCAGTTAATCACGCTAACCACTACACCACAGAGGCGGACCTGTGTTTCAAATATGGTCCAATAACATCCTGCGATGTTGAGCGGTCTTTTTCCAGTTACAAGTCAATGTTGTGTGAAAATAGAAGATCGTTCCTATTTGAAAACTTTAAAAAGTATGTAATTTGCTATTGTAATTCTTTCTAATCCCCCATCAAAATGTGACATTTATTTCATCCTGTTAAGCGTCGAGAGTTACCTCTGGATTGAGTAATAAAATACATTCAAAATATAAGAATGAAATTAATATAATTACTTATTTATTATTATTATTATTATTATTATTATTATTATTATTGAATGTTATAGATTTTAATTTGCCTGCTGCCATTTCTTGATGGATACAGTACTTTTGTATCCATCTCTTGGCACAGGCCAGAGTAAAGTGTAGCTTCCACCGAAGTCCCAGTCTCATCCATGGCTGTGACAATATGGAAGCTGCTGGGGTATGGGTAGTGCTGAGTAATGACATTCAGAGCACGACTAGTGCATCTCAGTGTTATGAAAGGTGCTGCTCATAGGGTCAGTCGTGCTGCAATAGCACTTTCTGACCCAGTCAGGAAAGCAATGGCAAACTACCTCACTCCTCGTCTTGCCTAGTACGCCTCATTTTGGTGCTGCCATTGGTTTTTGCGGTTTCCTTATAACCGCATAACCTTTGGTGGTGCTATTTGAGGATCCAACCAGCCTCTGGGCTGATGACCTAACAGACAGACAGATAGATTTTAAAAGTATATTTTGAATATAATTTAAACAGCGGCAAGATTTTAAAGATTTTGAAAATGTGACCAAAAATTTTAAGTCATAAACATCCGGGCCCTACTAATAAATAATTTGAAAAAAAAAGATATCATCGTTGTTATTTGATCAGCTGTTCAAGTTAGGCAATCAGGTCGCTTCGCGGGCGAATTCAAATGGGCTTTGCTAAATCTGATTTAAGACTGGCTTGAGAGTCAAACACAAAGAATCCGTGGGTTTCAGATCACAGTAGCGCACTTGCTATGGTGTGATCGTGTCAACTCTGGGTCCTAGTTTAAATCCCTCCCTGGGCGAAGGTTTTTTCTTCGATCGGTACTCTCAAACCAGTCTTACTGTAAGTCGTGGGCAGATTTAGCAACATTGCCTCAAAGAGCCTATTTGAATTCACCCGCGAAGCGATCTGATTCACTGGGCGAGTTGGCCGTGCGGTTAGGAGCGCGCAGCTGTGAACTTGCATCCGCGAGGTAGTGGATTAGGACCTCACTCTCGGCAGCCCTGAAGAGGGTTTTCTATGGTTTCCCATTTTCACACCAGGCTGTGCCTAAATTAAGGCTTCCTTCCCACTCCTAGACCTTTCCTATCCCATCGTTGACATATGACCTATCTGTGTCGGTGCGACGTAAGAAGAAGTTTCTAAAAAATTGATCTGATAGGCTGAGTTGAGTAGCTAATAAAATGACAACGGCGCGATATATATATACTCAACTCTCGATTTACCGTAATCGGATCAACCGCGTTGCGGATTAACCGCGATATCAAAAAACACTAAAAATGCACGAGTGTTAGGAGGTACAGAATTACAAAGGGTCGGGATAATATTGCCGGGATGATGTTCTCATCATCGAAAAACTTGTTTCCAGAAGCTTGAGAATCAAAATAAAGAAAAAGTGTTTCTCGGTACAAAAGCAGAAAACCATGACTGATTATTTTTCAGGAACAGTAAAGTTATGTAGTCTGAATATTATTCTTTGCCTTCTTAGTTTCAACGAAAAATGCTGTTTTTTCTTCCATTTATTAATTGTGCTAAGTGCTGCTTTTACTGCAACGTTATTAAAAACAATTATTATTATTATTATTATTATTATTATTATTATTATTATTATTATTATTATTATTATTATCGCTTTAACTTTGCTTAAAGTACACCTGTTCTATTTTTAACTTTTTGCGGGTTAACCGCGATTTTACTTGTCCGAGGAGCCTTAACCCTTCATGATCCCGGTTAATCGAGAGTGGAGTGTAGTTACTTTTTTAATATTATTTACCAGCATGGCCAACTCTCTAACGCTGTTCACGTTATTTCCGTATATCCTGCACATAACTTACCTAGTACTTACTAACGTCGCACTGACACATGGGAGGTTTTCGGCGACGCAGAGAAAGGACTAAGGTTGGGAAGGTAGAGGCTGTCGCTTCAATTAAATTGCCTGCTGTGAAAATGGAAAACTACGGAAATTGATTTGTAAGTTGCAGAACGGGATTCAAACCTACTGAATACGTCTGTGTACAATCTACGGAATCGTGGTGAAGCATGCCTAAATGTTCAAAGAGGGTGGTCGGAACATTTTATTTTTAATTTGTCTACGTTGCACCAGCACATATAAGTCTTATGGCGACTATGGGGTAGGAAAGGCCTAGGAAGGGGAAGGACGCTGCCGTGGCCTTAATTAAGGTACAGCCCCAGCATTTGGCTGATGTGAAAATCGGAAACCACGGAAAAGCATCTTCAGGGCTGCCAAGAGTGTGGTTCGAACCAGTGAAGAATTTGCCATACATGCCATTGATGTGTTACATCCCTTCTATTTTCAAAGAAAAATAAATATTAATTGTTTATATTTTAATGGAAGTTGTTTATATAAAATTCAAACCCACAGTTATCGATACTCAGAGATGCCAGCACGAGCATTGGACCCTTGTTTCTTTTATATCTTTCGTGGGGTTGGAATGCGGAACGAACAGTTACATCCGTCAAGAGGGCGGTGCTACGTGGAATACTGTAAGCAAATACAGTATCCGTTGTCAGTTATCGTGTGTGGCCGGGATTTATTTGCTTTTTTGTGAAATACTCGAGGTCTTGCTTGTGAGTGGTTCTTTTCTTGTGCTATTAATGATGATATATGACAAATGTATGTTGTTGTGATATAAATGATTCAGTTTCTTGTGCTTGTAGTGTTAATACCAAACAAAGAAAATGATGGAATAATGCGATTTTGAAATGACATCACACCAATCAGAGAGTAGTTCTTTTGAAATGGCATCACACCGATCAGAGAGTAGTTCTTTTGAAATGGCATCACACCGATCAGAGAGATGTTCTTTTGAAATTACATCACACCGATCAGAGAGTAGTTCTTTTGAAATGACATCACACCGATCAGAGAGTAGTTCTTTTGAAATGACATCACACCGATCAGAGAGTAGTTCTTTTGAAATGGCATCACACCGATCAGAGAGATGTTCTTTTGAAATGATATCACACCGATCAGAGAGTAGTTCTTTTGAAATGACATCACACCGATCAGAGAGTAGTTCTTTTGAAATGACATCACACCGATCAGAGAGTAGTTCTTTTGAAATGGCATCACACCGATCAGAGAGTAGTTCTTTTGAAATGACATCACACCGATCAGAGAGTAGTTCAGTAGGCATGTATGTAGGAGCCTCTGGGTTATGCGTTTCCACCGCGAAATCCGAATTGACTTTTAACCATTTTGTAATTGAACGATTATTAAGAGAGCCATTTGGTATACTTTCTTTCGCGGAGAAAAGAAGAATTATAAACGAAGGAAAACAGCGTCTGAATGTAGCTATACAACTTAAGTCGTGTGTTCATCATTTAAACAGAAATATTTATGAAACAGACCATTGGACTAGTGGATCTGAGATCTTAACCCTAAAACTGCGGACCGTCTTTCTGGAAGACTGTGCACTGTTTCGTCAAGTGCGATCGTCTTTCTGAGAGAAGGTGTTGTTCTTCCGCCGTAGGTTCATAATTGCACACTAGATGGCACTAATATAGATGGTTCTGTATGAGTTGCGTCGAGTAAAAGTTGCGCCGTGGAGATTCCCCGCCGGGAGTAGAAGTGGTTTGACAGCTGTCTTAAGCATCTGCTACCTGCGCTGCACCGCAGGGGGTTATTTCCAAGTTCAAGGAATGTCTGTGAATATCTGTAGTACTGAGATTTTGAAATTAATATATAAAAAATAATATTCACTCTATCTTTTCTTTGCTAGTTGTTTTACGTCGCACCGACACAGATAGGTCTTACGGCGACGATGGGACAGTAAATGGCTAGGAGTGGGAAGGAAGCGGCCGTGGCATTAATTAAGGTACAGCCCCAGCATTCGCCTGGTGTGAAAATGGGAAACCACGGAAAAACATTTTCAGGGCTGCCGACAGTGGGGCTCGAACCTACTATCTCCCGAATACTGGATACTGGCCGCACTTAAGCGACTGCAGCTATCGAGCTCGGTATTCACTGTATCAATGTTGGTTTCTTGCACATTTAGAAAACCTGCATCGTATTTATATCAGTGGGTGAAATGTGTATAACTACGTAGTTTGACTTAATTTACAAACCAAGTGTGGAAACATGGAATCAGTCTTTCAGTCTTATGAAGAATATCCACAGCCTGTTTGTAGCTATCTGACAAGGTCAGGAATAGAATGAATGAAGAATGAAATGCCGCTAAAGGAAGAAAATACTGCCGAACGCGAGATTTGACGTGCTTTTGCGGACAAAGATTAATGGATGGCAAATGAAATGTAGCGAATTTGTTGAATAAAGAATGACCAATGAAAAGAGAAAAAAACTGTCTCACCCTACGTTTTCCCTACATGCACCCGTTATGAAGTGATAGGGCTTAAGAATGAACCATATCTACTGCCAAAGAAAGGAAATTGTGTGCCCTGGCGAGGCCTGTCGCATTCTCCTGGTTATAAAAGATTAATAAATCACAAATTAAATTGTTTCAAACAGTGATGCTGATATAAATATGAAGAAATCAGAAATAATATTTTGAACGCCAGCTTTGTCCAGCATAAACGCTATCTAAAATGATCGTAGATTTAACCCCCGGAGAAGTGATGGGAAACCCACGTTCCATCAGCGTCATGAAGAAGCTTCTTTAATCTTAACAATAACTGAAATTTACAGTGTTCCGTCGCAAATGTTCATTCTATCAGCGTTGTTTCATTATGTCCTATTTGGTCGATCTCTGTTGAACTTAAAACTTAAAACAGCCGCTTAAGTATTACTTGAATGATTTGACATTATTTAACAAACCAAGTCTAGCAATACAGAAAGCGGCCATTCGGCCTTGTCATTCTTACGAAAACTAATGCCTATATACATGATTTAAATTTTCGGTATAAGATTGTCAGTGTCTTAAACCTAATATTTACATTGTATATTTACAAAGTAAGGAGGATGTAAGACATGTTTCTGATGAATTTCTTTTCATTACCGCTTTCCAAATAGACCTCCGTTGCTCTCAAGACCTCTAGTTCCTAGAATGATTAATGACCACGGCGCAAATTATACTTATTTTAACACGGCGCAACTTTTACTCAGCGCAACTCATACGACACCATATAGATACCAGATGAATGCTCATACTTTGTCTGTGAAAAACAAGCGCCGGTCTGGAGAAGTTTATTTAACTGTAGAAGTGAAAATACGTACATATGTTCTTAGAATCAAGATGGCAGCCCCCTTTGTTAACGATTCTGAAATTAAGCGCTTGAGTTTCGATGATCCTAGAGGCAGTACTGATGGTGACAGTGGTTATTGTGTTAATTCCGACGAGGAAATGATTCATGGAAGTAGGCAAAGTGACAGTGAAGTACAAGCTGCCTCGGAAGTAATGGGAAATCCCGATAACCGGAACGATCTTCAAGTCGGTGCTGGTTATGTTGTTATTGGCACTATATCAATATTTGAAGAAACCAGTGAAAGGATATGTGTTAACTGTTGATATTTGTGTAAACTGCTATAAGGAATTTGATTACAACATACGAAAAAATAAACTGACCAAAGAAGCTGTAAGTTCGAAATTCGTGAAAAGAACTCAAAATCCTTTTCGATAAGAAATTGCGTTTTAATTAGCATTCGCAATGAAAAGTGGAGAACTGTGGAGGAATATGTAAGAACACACATGTGCGTTTCAGAATATCATGTTTCATCAATAAATTATCTATCAGAAATACTTTTGTTAGAGTAAAATATTTAAACAATTTCCTTTGTTCAAAATTTTATAATTGTACTTTACGATAGTTATAAATTGTAATCATGTTTTTTGTTACTTCTGTTATCGTCATATAGATCAGTCTTCCAGATTTCTATTAGTGTATAATATGGATTTATTAGGATTAATATGTGATGACAGGCATGATTTTATTTTCATTTGAAAGATAGGCCTGCTGCAGTTCTAGGGTTAAATAAACTTTTCTGTTGGCCTTGTTTGTTGTTTTCTGTTGAAAAATGTGTTTGGAAGGACGGTGTGTTTGCGTTGATGTTTGCAATTTTTCTCGCTTACATCCCCTAAACCAGAAGTCAGGAGTCGCCACTGGTTAGAATCCATTATCTCCCGAATGCAAGATGACAGCTACGCGCCCCTAACCACACAGCCAACTCGCCCGGTTGATCGGAACCAACGTGAACCGGGTATATGAGCGGTGGAGAGTTTGTCATACTGATAAATAATTTTAAAATATCTCGCACCTTTGTTGTTTTATCAGCAGCTGAAGTTAGCCAATGAGATCGCTTCGCGGGCGAATTCAAATGGTCTTTGCGCGTCGATGTTCCTAAATCTTTACGTAGCTTAAGACCGGCTTGACAGAAATCAGCATCAAATAGAAACACACCGTGGGTTCCAGCCGGTGTCACGGCAGCATACTTGAGTAGTAAACATTGCAAGTGCTCGTGACGTCACGGTCACGTGGTCATGACGTCATAGGGTCAATGACCTCGAGTGCTCACTCAGCAGAGAAAATGCTGACGCCAGTGATTTAGTTCCCCCATAGCTCTATTACTTACTTGCTATGGAGCGATCCTGTCAACTCGGAGGTTCGTGTTGAAATCTCTCCCACTGGCAAAGTTGTTTTCCTTCAATTGGTGTTCTCAAGGCGGTCTTAAGCCACATGTAGATTTAGCAACATCGCCTCTCAAATCCCCTTTAAATTTGCCCGCAAAGCGATCTCATTGGCTGACTTTAACAGCTGATGAAATGACAAAAACGTGAGATATCGAATTATTTTTTTTTCAAATTAAGAGGGCAAATCAATAAGTATCTGCAATTTTGCTCTCTCATTGTTTTTAGGTTGTCTCTATGGCGTTGTGTGCTCACCAGCCGCTAGACGGCACCGTTGTCTACGTCTGTGGTAGGTTTCAGCGTTATCAGATCAGTGGAGCTTGCGCTGTTGCGAAGTATAGAAGGCCGCGCCACTCTCTGTTCGCACCAAGGAGAACAGAGTTCCCTTGGTCAACTCTTGTTCTTTTCCAACCCCGACGGTATTAGCTTTGCGAGGCCTAAAGTGTCATTAATTTCATGCCCTTCGTGGCACATGTCTCCTTTGGTCGATACCTTCATTTTTAAAGTGTCGGATCCCTTCCATTTTTCACTCTGATTAATGCTAATCACCACCGCCACCACCGAAGAACAGCGTTCTGTAATCCGTTTTTTTTTTGTGGTCTGATGGTGTACCAGGAAAGAAAATTCATAGAACAGTCACTCATATGTTATTCAAGATCTGGCATCAGTTATGGCTGCAGATGGACGTCCTTCACGCTCGTGCGAGCCATTTTGAAACTCTTCAATCCGCTGGTAAACACTTCGCTGTGGTAAAACAATGTCCCCGTATTGTGCTGAAAGTCTTCTATGAATTTTCGCTCCTCTTACACCCTCGGAACACAAAAAACGGATTACGGTACGCTGTTATTCCTTGGCGCAAACAAAGAGTGGCGCGGCCAACTTTTCGTTACAAAGCACAATCTGTAGTGATCTGATAACGCTGAAACCTAGCACAGACGTAGACAACGGTGCCATCTAGCGGTTGGTGAGCACACAACGCCATGGAGCCATCCTAAAGGATATTAGAGCAAAATTGCCGACACTTATTGACTTGCCTACGTATTTATCAGTATGATCAACACTCTAGCACTGAAATCCCTGGTTCATGTTCTTTTCGACCACCCTGTAGACCTTATGTATTCAGATATTCTGTACTTGCTATTCATAAGCTGGAGTGGTTTCTTATTTTCACATCAGACTGCACCGTAATTAAGGCTAGACTCGCTTCCTTCCCATTCCAAGACCTATCCTATCCTATCCTATCCTATCCTATCGTCGCCATAAGATCTGTCTGTGTCGGTGCGATGTAAAAAGAATAACAGAAAGAAACACCAGAAGGCACCCATTCTTGCAATATTATATTGTACCAGCTGTGGTACCCGGCGTTGCCCGGATGGTTTCTGAATATTTACCTTTAAGATTTGCATTACCAGTTAGTTATGTGTGATGTGAATTTTTATAGAATTCCTTTTTGACTTGCAGATTGATATGTTATGATCTATTATGTAGTTTTAAAATTATTTAGATGTGTTTGATTTCAAGTTTTAGATTATTTCATTTTCGAGTAAAACTTCGTCCTTATGGAAGCTCGAATCGACTGGGAAGTATTTGATCCTGTCAAAAATTAATAAGGGATAACTATATGTATTTAGCCGTCGCACTATAGATACGATGTACAGGATTTCAACTGTCAATGAGACTGCCCCCCTCCCGCCCTCCACCACTAAGAGATATAAAATCTGAATTGTCACCATTCATCTCAGTGACCCAGAAAACTGTAGATTCGGCACTGTTTTCGATTATTTTTATATCTCACTCCCCCTCACCCACACCCCAAAGGGGGCTGAACTTGAATTTAAAAAAATTCGGAGTGTCACTAATTATTTCAGTTACCACGAAAACTATGGATTCGATAATATTCTAGATTATTTTTATACCACCCCCTCGCCCCTGCCCATAAGGGTGCTAGGGGTGTCTTACCCTCACGCGGTTTGTCTCCTGATACTAATTGATAAGTGTACCAAGTGTGGTGAAATTGCTCCAGTCGTTTAGGAGGAGATGTGTCATTTACACACCCACACCCACACACCCACGCACACACATACATCAATTTTTATATATAGTAAGAAGAAGAAGATAATATTTTTATATGTAGTTTTTCGATTAATTTTATATCTCACCCCCTCCGCTTCCCACTTGGACTTGCAAAAAATCCGGAGTAATACTATTCATCTCAGAGACCCTAAAATCTATGGATTCGAAACTGTTTTTAATTATTTCTATATCTTACCCCCCTTTGCTCCCCACCTAAAAGGGGGGCTGGACTTTAAAAATTTCTAGAGTATTACTTTTCAACTCAGCGACCCCGAAAACTATGAATTCGACACTATTCTCGATTATTATTGTAAATACCCCTCACCCCGACCCTCTCCCTTAAGGGCGCTAGGGATGGCTTACCCCCCACAGTGATCGTCTCCCGATAGTAAGTAATACGTGTACCAAGTTTGGTTGAAATTGCTCCAGTGGTTTAGGAGGAGATGTATAATTTACACACACACTTCCATTTCTATATATAGTAATATTTTTATACTCGTACTTCACCCCCTTTCCATCCCCGCCCAAAGGAGTCCTATGACTGCCTTACACAACAGTATATTTTTTCCAGATATTAAGTCTTATTTGTACCAATTTTGGTTGGCAGCTATGCCCAAACGTACATACATAATCTCACTGCTCTAGAATCCTGGATCTGACGTTGCTATGGTTACGACAGTTCATTTCTTTATCCGATTCCTAGAGCAGAGGTAGTGTGGTGCCAATATCTCCGTAACAGATGGTTTTAGGGCCTTAAAACATGGTTTTCGGGCCCGTAGGGCTTACCGAGTTTTGTTCTTTGCGTCAAGAGGATTAAATTGAGCTTTGTCTCGTCCTTATACGACAAATTCGATATTTTGGCTATAATAGTATAAGAGAAAACGGTTTTCCTATAAAACCACGTCTTTTCAAAGATTTTAAAATGATATGCATATCGAAACCTTCCCCGGGATGAGTATACTCTAAATATGAAGTTTGGTTGAGATCTATCCAGCCGTTTCGACGTTATGGTGGAACAAACAAACAGACAAACAGACACGAACAACTTTATTTATAAGAAGATTAGATCAGAGGAAAGTAAACTGAAACAGAACTTGTTTGGAAATGCTACTTGCTTTTTTGCTAGTGGTTTAACGCCGCAATAAAACATCGAAGATTTTCGCCTTTGCATGGATAGGAAAGCGATACGATTGGGATCGTACCGGCCGTGGCCTTAATTAAGGTATGGATCGTGTACTTGTCTGGTGTGAAATTAGGAAATCACGTAAAACCATCTTCAGGGATGCCGATGGTGGGATTGAAACCCACCATCTCCCGAATGCAAACTTATCGCTACGCGACCCAAAACACACGGCCAACTCGCTCGGTAATACTTTAAAACAACCACAACAGCACATCGCGTACAGGCGCATGTAACCACTCTTAAAAAAACAACAACAACTGTGTGTTCTATGTTTAGAACAAGGGTTTCGACTTATGAATGACATTCCAAACAAACATATGACCAGTAGTACTACCACAGATGTTTACAAACGAACAACTAACGTTAAGAAAAGAACATACAGACCATAGCTAAACAAGAGAGGTGCTAAGCAGAGTAAATCACTGTATAAATGTATGTAAAATTATGTAACTTGTACAATGATATATAAATGTATTGTAATACTTGACAAAATATGTTGCAAGTACAAACAGCAAGAACGGACTCAAAGACTCAAGCCAAAGAAGAGGCTCAACAAAACAACAAAATAATTAACAAAATTGTAATTAATTCAATGTAAATGTAAATATGTACAAAACAAATATTTCAATAAACGGGGGATAGCAGGGGAAAACTAGGGGGTGGGGGGGCGGGGTTGCGGTGCGGGTCCCCTCCCTGGGTTGGTCCCCTTGGTGGTCCGGTGGTCTCTGCGCCAGAGTCAACAACAATTAAAACGTATGTACAACACATACAACCCCTTTTAAAAATTAAAACACCAATAAAATCAACAATAAAAGGCCTAAGAGCTACTTGTTTAGCTGAGGTGGTGGTGATTATTGTTTATAGAGGAAGTACAACTGGGCAACCATCCTCTATATAACACTAATCAGAGAGAAAAAATGGAAGGGATCCGACATTTCGAAAAATGAAGATATCGGCCAAAGGAAGACAAGGGCCACGAAGGGCATGAAAATGAAAGACTCCCTAGGCCTCGCAAACCTAATAGC
This sequence comes from Anabrus simplex, assembly GCF_040414725.1. Taxonomy (NCBI): domain Eukaryota; kingdom Metazoa; phylum Arthropoda; class Insecta; order Orthoptera; family Tettigoniidae; genus Anabrus; species Anabrus simplex. The sequence continues at coordinate 106,187,435 of NC_090269.1, read as the reverse complement.
GTCGGGGTCGAAAAAGAACAAGAGTTGACGAAGGGAGGTCGGATAGGATAGATGAAGTGAGCTTGCATCCGGGAGATAGTGGGTTCGAACCCCACTGTCGGCAGCCCTCATAATGGTTTTCCATAGTTTCCCATTTTCACACCAGGTAAATGCTGGGGATGTACATTAATTAAGGCCACGGCAGCTTCCTTCACATTCCTAGGCCTTTCCTACCCCATAGTCGTCATAAGACTTATCTGTGCTGGTGCAACGTAGACAAATTAAGGAAGAAAAGATCAATTAAGAATCAGTGGATAACACAGGAGATACTAGACCTGATTGATTAACGACGAAAATACAATAATGCTAGAAATGAAGAGGGCAGAAAAGAATACAGGCGATTAAAGAATGAAGTGGATAAAAAGTGCAAGGTAGCTAAGGAAGAATACCTGAAGGACAAGTGCAAGGATGTCGAAGGTTGTATGGTCCTGGGAAAGGTAGATGCTGCATACAGGAAAATCAGGAACCCTTTTGAGAAAGGAAATCTAGGTATATGAATATTAAGAGCTCAGATGGAAAGCCACTTAAGACAAAGCAGAAAGATGGCATGAGCATATCCAACAGTTGTATCAAGGTAAAGATGTAGATAATTTGGTTCTGGAACATGAAGAGGCTGTTGATGCTGATGAAATGGGAGACCCAATTTTGAGGTCAGAGTTTGACAGAGCTGTGAGTGACCTAAATAGGAACAAGGCACCTGGAATTGATGATATTCCCTCTGAATTACTGACTGCCTTAGGAAAAACCAGCATGGCAAGGTTATTCCATTTAGTGTGTAAGATGTATGAGACAGGAGAAGTCCCATTCGATTTTTGGCATAATGTTGTTATACTTATTCCCAAGAAAGCCGTTACTGAAAGCTGTGAAAACTACCGCACCATTAGTTTAGTATCTCATGCCTGCAAAATTTTTAACACGTATTATTTACAGAAGAATGGAAAAACAAATTGAAGCTGAGTTGGGAGAAGATCAATTTGGCTTCAGGAGAAATGTAGGAACACGTGAAGCAATCCTGACTTTACGTATGATCTTAGAGGATCGAATCAAGAAGAACAAGCCTACGTACATGGCATTCGTAGAACTAGAAAAGGTATTCGACAATGTTGATTGGACCAAGCTATTTAAAATTCTGAAGATGATTGGGATCAGATACCGAGAACGAAGAATTATCCACAATCTGTATAAATGAAAGAATCGAGGGCTTTCAAAAAGAAGCAGCTATCCAGAAAGGAGTGAGGCAAGGCTGCAGTTTGTCCCCCTCCTTTTCAATGTTTACATAGAACAGGCAGTAAAGGGAATCAAAGAGGAATTCGGAAAGGGAATCACAATCCAAGGAGAGGAAATCAAAACCTTCAGATTTGCCGATGATATTGTTATTTTATCTGAGACTGCAGAGGATCTCGAGAAGCTGCTGAATGGTATGGACGAAGTCTTGGGTGAGGAGTACAAGATGAAAATAAATAAGTCCAAAACAATAGTAATAGGGTGCAGTCGAACGAAGACGGGTGATGCAGGAAATATAAGATTAGGAAATGAAGTCTTAAAGGATGTAGATAAATATTGTTACTTGGGTAGTAAAATAACTAACGATGGCAGAAGTAAGCAGGACATAAAATGCAGACTAGCACAAGCAAGGAAGAGCTTTCATAAGAAAAGAAATTTGCTCACTTCAAACATTTATATAGAAATCAGAAAGATGTTTTTGAAGACTTTCGTGTGGAGCCTGGCATTGTATGGAAGTGAAACATGGACGATAACTAGCTCAGAAAAAAAGAGAATAGAAGCTTTTGAAATGTAGTGTTACAGAAGAATGCTGAAGGTGAGATGCATAGATCGAATCACGAATGAAGAGATACTGAATCGAATTGGTGAGAGCAGATCGATTTGGCTAAATTTGACGAGAAGAAGAGATAGAATGATAAGACACATCTTAAGACACCCAGGACTTCTTCAGTTGGTTTTTGAAGGAAGTGTAGGTGGTAAGGAAGGTAGGAGTAGACCAAGGTACGTATATGACAAGCAGATTAGAGCAGATGTAGGATGCAATAGTTACGTAGAAATGAAAAGCTTAGCACAGGATAGAGTGGCATGGAGAGCTGCATCAAACCAGTCTATGGACTGATGACTAAAACAACAACGGTTATTGTGGACTGAAATTTTGTCTGTGTCTGAAGCATGGATGATGACACTATTTTCAATTGCTCTGTCTATTGCTACTTTTTTTTGTTTGGTTCTGCCAAAATTCGATGATAAATATAAAAGGCAATTGAGAAAGATAGAGGGCACTGCATTCTCTAACAGTCGTGTTCTTAAAAGGGGAGCAGTTGAAGTTTTTCTTGTCTTTGAATCAGTACCAGTTACTTCCCACAAAATATTACCGACCTTGAAAAGTCTGTGGCATACCTGTGAAATAAAATACCACTGCGAACCAATTTCATACATTTACAGAGTAAATAGGCATACATAGCAAGAGCTGTTGCATGCGGTTTAATGCGTACAATACGTTTAAAAAATAATTATTTATTTCACACAGATGTGTATAAACAGGTTCTCACGAACAATCAACACTGATTCAACTCGTAAGTTACACGTGAATATATGATAACGTTCACAGAATTTATAGCACCTTTTATATCTGCAGTCCGTACTTGGCTCGTGAATGTTCTCCCTTTGGCACAAACGAGGGTGGAACCCATGCACCGCAAGACTTATCAAAACGTGTCTCATCTCATATCCTCTCCTTGTCCATTTTAGGTTAATCATTGCATCGCATAGGTAAAAATCTTCCCACATGTACTGATGCTCATATAGAAGTTAGTTTTATGCTGGAGTTGCTGGAAGCAGTAGATTCAACCGCAACTCTTCTATGAAAAATAGTTCCCTACACAGATGTTATAATAGTTACTCACTACTGAGTAATTGGTAACTCGGTAGACTTGTCGTGGAATTGCACCTAATTATCTTTGCTTCATAACCTCATATTTTGGGAACTTAAATACTTGCACTTGGTTATCACTGTCGTAATTCCCCTTAAGGTTAGGTACACAACACTTCAGTACCGTTGTATACAATGGTATTAACAGTTGGCACCATTAACCGAATTAAAACACTTCTAATTATACCGTCACATGGCCAAAATAATTGTTTTCTTATTACTGAGAAACTTCAAGTTTGCCTCCCGGTGCTGACGTCACGGTACATTTCCAGAACGGTTGTGAGGCCTCTTATCTAGGAGGTGTTGTCGCAACTAGCAACAAAATTGTTCCCGTTTCGAATATCACATAATTTTATACACTTAGTAGTGACCTCCGTTGGTAAACTCTTGTTCTTTTCTGAAGCCGACGGTATTAGGTTCCCGAAGCCTAGGGAGTTTTCCATTTTCACGTCCTTTATGGCCCTTGTTTTCGTTGGCCGATACATTAATTTTTTAAAGTGTCGGACCCCTTCCATTTTTCTCTCTAATTAGAGTTAACAGTGGATGGTTGCCCAGTTGGACTTTCTCTTAAAACAGTAATCTGAAATTTTAATAATAATTTTACATGAGTTCCTCGTTATGAGATCGATTTGAGTGGAAGGATCGCGGGCTAGTAATTCGGACTCGGGAGACTTCGAAAGTTTAAATCCTACCGTCGGTCATTCTTGAAATGTCTTTTTCGTAATTGTCCATGTCACCTCTAGGAAAATCCCGGAGCGGTACCATATTCTAAGACCACTTCCCAAATTGCTAATCAAAATCCTTTTGCCTACGACGAAACAAGAATATATGAAAGAAGATCTCTACCGGGCAAGTTGGCCGTACAGTTAGCGGCTCGCAGCTGTGAGTTTGCATCCGGGACATTCTGGGTTCGAACCCCCTGTCGGTAGCCCTGAAGACGGTTTTAAGTGGTTTCCCATTTCCACACCAGACAAATGTTGGGGCTGTACCTTAATTAAGACCACGGCCACTTCCTTCCTAGTCCTAGCCCGTTCCTATCTCATCGTCGTCAGACCTATCTGTGTCGGTGCGACGTGAAGTAAATTAAAGTAAGAAGATCTCTAGTAGCCCAGGCAGGTCAACAGGAAACAGATGTTAAGCTAATGAGACCCCCGCCCCCCCTCCCGCTCAACTGCTAGGGAATTTCTATGAGTGAGTACAAGCATATCTCACTGACAGCGGGGAATCACAATGTGATCGTTCGAATTAGAACCTAATCTAAACCAGTTTCTGCAGAACTCTGGTATGAACGTATCAGGTACAATATGACTCTCCAGTCTGACAAATTACCTGTTCTATACGCAGAAATCAACCAGCAGAGAAGAAACTGATGAATGACTGATAAGAAAATGTTAAGCTTCATGGCCTTATCAACTTGCTTTAAATGGGACCCGTTCGAAAGGTTTGAGAGTTATGGTGCGACACATTTTTGTCAGCTAATTGGCACACAGGCTTCCTTCACCACCATACAAGGATAATATTTCTCTTGCACTGAATTACACTGACTGACAGAGCAAATGCAACACCAAGAAGGAGTGGTCAGAACTTTATGCCAATTGCAGGGTAGACTGACGTCACTGAGGTATGCTCATGATGTGAAATGCGCCGCTGTGCTGCGCACATAGCGAACGATAAATGGGACACGGCGTTGGCGAATGGCCCACTTCGTACCGTGATTTCTCAGCCGACAGTCATTGTAGAACGTGTTGTGTGTGCCACAGGACACGTGTATAGCTAAGAATGCCAGGCCGCCGTCAACGGAGGCATTTCCAGCAGACAGATGACTTTACGAGGGGTATGGTGATCGGGCTGAGAAGGGCAGGTTGGTCGCTTCGTCAAATCGCAGCCGATACCCATAGGGATGTGTCCACGGTGCAGCGCCTGTGGCGAAGATGGTTGGCTCAGGGACATGTGGCACGTGCGAGGGGTCAGGCGCAGCCCGAGTGACGTCAGCACGCGAGGATCGGCGCATCCGCCGCCAAGCGGTGGCAGCCCCGCACGCCACGTCAACCGCCATTCTTCAGCATGTGCAAGACACCCTGGTTGTTCCAATATCGACCAGAACAATTTCCCGTCGATTGGTTGAAGGAGGCCTGCACTCCCGGCGTCCGCTCAGAAGACTACCATTGACTCCACAGCATAGACGTGCACGCCTGGCATGGTGCCGGGCTAGAGCGACTTGGATGAGGGAATGGCGGAATGTCGTGTTCTCCGATGAGTCACGCTTCTGTTCTGTCAGTGATAGTCACCGCAGACGAGTGTGGCGTCGGCGTGGAGAAAGGTCAAATCCGGCAGTAACTGTGGAGCGCCCTACCGCTAGACAACGCGGCATCATGGTTTGGGGCGCTATTGCGTATGATTCCACGTCACCTCTAGTGCGTATTCAAGGCACGTTAAATGCCCACCGCTACGTGCAGCATGTGCTGCGGCCGGTGGCACTCCCGTACCTTCAGGGGCTGCCCAATGCTCTGTTTCAGCAGGATAATGCCCGCCCACACACTGCTCGCATCTCCCAACAGGCTCTACGAGGTGTACAGATGCTTCCATGGCCAGCGTACTCTCCGGATCTCTCACTAATCGAACACGTGTGGGATCTCATTGGACGCCGTTTTCAAACTCTGCCCCAGCCTCGTACGGACGACCAACTGTGGCAAATGGTTGACAGAGAATGGAGAACCATCCCTCAGGACACCATCCGCACTCTTATTGACTCTGTACCTCGACGTGTTTCTGCGTGCATCGCCGCTCGCGGTGGTCCTACATCCTACTGAGTCGATGCCGTGCGCATTGTGTAACCTGCATATCGGTTTGAAATAAACATCAATTATTCGTCCGTGCAGTCTCTGTTTTTTCCCCAATTTTCATCCCTTTCGAACCACTCCTTCTTGGTGTTGCATTTGCTCTGTCTGTCAGTGTATTATGCTTACCACGATCATGGTGACAGCACACATAAATCTGTCACTGGAGCACTTGTATTGTCAGAGGCCAGAAAAGTCGAAATATGATGGCTGTAAATCCCCTAGTGAATTTGTAATAAGGCTTCAGTTGAAATTAATGATTTAGTAGACTTTCTCTTCAAATATTAAACTTATGTGAATTCTGAGTGTGTCAAAAAATTTATGTCCATTGTGTGTTAACATTTCTCGACGCGATATAACAGAGTGATTAGTTACTGATGATCTTTTGTCTATTTGCTCTTATGATGTTCTTTAAAATAAGACAAACTTTTCTGTCAGAAAACTTAAGAAAGGGAAGTATATAACCGATGGTGTTCTTTATATCAAACAGTGTAAAAATGTACGTTCGATACTCAGCCGATACTCATCGCTATTAGATTAGATTCCAGGCACTGACAGAAATTCTAGATTGGCAGGAGGGATGGCATGTGGTAAAAAAGTACGTGCAATCCATCTTCATTATATCTCAGCAGACAAAATCTTGTCGGATAACAAAATTAATGGAGGGAAAGTTAGAGGTGCGTAAACATTTCTGGAAATATATACACCGAACGATCATTTTATTAGGAACATCTGGGGCGTGACACTTTGTGACCAATGACGCGATATTGTGTGGTTAGCTCTCTATGGAACTTCAAACGATAACATTGGCAGCAGTGGGTATACGTGGTGAATTAAGCGACTTTGTCTGCGGGCAGATAGGACCAGATGTTTGATGCCAGTACCACGACAGTAGCCGCTCTTGTTGGTTTTTCCCGTGCCGGTTTAGAGGGTGTACCAAGAGTTGGGGAATTGTGAAAGGACGTCGGGCAGAACATCAAATTGCAGAGGGCCGCAAGTGATTCATCAGCGAGGCGAGTGTCTGGTGTCACAACTGTTATCATACGTTGTACACCGGAACATTTCACCCACAAGTACAACAGCGGGGAGGTACGTCCGATTTCCACAATGACCCTGCATGTGCATTAATCGACTTAGTTTCTGGACCCGTAGACCAACAAGGGTGTCTCGTGTGAGCCCACGAAATGCATCAATGGATCTTGGACGAATGGAAGAGGGTGGTCTGGAGTGACTAGTCCCGGTTCCTGTTGCAACTTACTGTCGGCAGAGACCACATCTGGCGCAAGCAGCATGAGGCTACCTCTCCTACCTGTATCATGGGCATCCAACACATCAAGTTGTGGCGGTGTCATGGTCTGGGGACCATTCTCCTGGGATGCCCTAGGGCCATTGATTATAGTACCACAGACGTTCAATGGTGAACATTACCAACAATCTGCACCCATCTCTCCAGGCAGCTTTTTCCAACAAAAATGTCATATTTCAAGAGGACAATGCACTATATCACCGGGTTCAGGCCACTACAGACAGGTTGGAGGAACATGATAATGAATTGTCCATTCTACCATGGAGCTCAAATTCCCTAGACTGTAACCTATGGGATATGTCCGATATATGATGGAAGGCGCTGTGACGACTGCTCCTACGCCTGCACAAAAAGTCCGTCAATTAGGCTACATGAGATGGTGCAGTGGACATGGCTTAAATAGGACACGAATGGCATGCGTCACATTGCGGAATCCATACCCCGACGTTTGCAAGCAGTGATCGCAGACGAAGGGAGGGTCAATCCGCTATTACGTAGGTGTTCCTAGTAAAGCTATGTATGTATTGTAATAATTCTACCATTAGGGTAAAAAGATAACCGAACATGTACTGAGCTTTTATTGTAGAAGGTATGGGACCTTTAACGCAACACCAACAAATTTATGGAATGCCCTTGAAAATTGACATATTTCTACTAGCATCCGTACCACTTTTCGAAATAGCCATTCGTCATATTTGGGTTCACTTCGGCGGCCGATGTGAACTTCTGTCCCTTGAGCAAGGTTAAAACTTCTGAAAATAAGCAGTAATACACTGTGGAATACGGAAGGTGAGGAAAAGCAGGTATGTTACAGTATATCACCTGGAGCGACTGGTGGTGTACCGGTGCGTTGCCGTGAAGGAGAAACCAATTCTGTCCTTGCCATAAATGAGACTACTTCGTCGCATTGAGTTACGAAGACGCCGGAGAGTGGCAACACATGTCTCGTTAGTGGCATTTTTGCCTTCAGGGATGAATTCCCAATATACCAATCCCTGATTATCGAATGACACTTGAAGCAAACTTTTCCATTACGCCCAGTGCCGTAGGCTGAACACTACGCAGGCAAGGCATGAAAAGTGCCTACGCAGCAAGGCGGAGCCAACCAAACCTCCTACTGTTTGACTAACCCCCTCCCTAACCCCATGACACACGGGCTTTGAAGGGCCTTGACCAACCAAGTGACCGCTGCTTAGCCGTAAGGCCTGCAGATTACGAGATGTCGTGTGGTCAGCACGACGAATCCTGTCGGTCGTTATTCTTAGATTTTTAGACCGGGACCGCTTTCTCACCGTCAGATAGCTCCTCAATTCTAATCACGTATGCTGAGTGGACCTCGAACCAGTCCTCAGATCCAAGTAAAAATCCCTGACCTGGCCGGAAATCGAACCCGGAGCGTCCGAGCAAGAGGCAGGGACGTTACCCCTACACCGCAAGGTCGGCTTAATTTTTGATCATTTATTTGTCTCTTACGGTTAGCATTGGCTCTTTATCTGTTCTGGAAGTAGGACTCTTCCTTGTGTTATTGAAGGTAAACAACAGCAGTATTTGACATCCTATGACATAAAAATCAATCAATCAATCAATCAATCAATCAATCAATCAATCAATCAATCAATCAATCAATCAATCAATCAATCAATCAATCAATCAATCAATCAATCAATCAATCAATCAATCAATCAATCAATCAATCAATCAATCAATCAATCAATCAATCAATCAATCAAATCAAATCAAACGCGTGTTGCAACAGTCTTTCAGCTCGGACAGATGGTGGTGGTGGTGATTATTGTTTTAAGAGGAAATACATCTAGGCAAGCATCCTCTATATAACACTAGAGGAAAAAATGGAAGGGGCCCGATACTTCGAAAAATGAAGATATCGGCCAAAAGAAGACAAGGGCCACGAAGGGCGTGAAGATGAAAGACTCCCTAGCCCTCGCAAACCTAATAGCATCGGGTCTGAAAAGAACAAGAGTTGACCAAGGGAGGTCGGATAGGATAGATGAAAGTGAGGAGCCTGGCACAAGTAAGTGGAAGCAATGCTAGGACTCAGCTGAGGGCCTCGTGGTCGCTAACCCACGCTCCAAAGTTCAGAGCCCCTGAGGGACCTTTTAGTCGCCTCTTACGACAGGCAGGGGATACCGTGCGTATTATTCTACCGCCCCCACCCACAGGGGTTAAGCTCGGACAGATGGCTTTCAGGTACAGAAGTGAACCCAGGGCCGTCGGTACCACTAGGCTGGCAATTTAAAGTACGTATCACGTACGTTATTTCCGTTGTCGACATCCCTTTTTCCTAAACTAATACAAAGCCTACAGGGATGATTAAGTTAGGGGATAGGATTTCTGTTTCTGTACAGAGTTATGACATAGAATACTCAGTTTACGTTAACAGAAAAATTCTACAAATCGATACAACGTTCAGCAATGCCATAAGTTGATAAAGTTATCAATTTTGTTAGATACCTCTATGGCGTTCAGAAACATAAGCAAAAAGTTATTAGTGTGAATCATGTATATATTCCTTATACATTGTATTCATAGAGTGACTGTTACACGAATGTCAGATTTTTTTAAACCATAATCAATAAATGTGTTATTTATTCGTACATTGTATAAGCCCGCCTGGTGGCCATGATCGCTAAGGCAACAAGTCTGGTACGGTGGTTGGCAGATTTCAGTCCTGATGGCCGAAACAATTTCACCGTAAGAATGTTGGCCGGCAGGGTAGGAGACGTGGTGGTATACAATTTCTCATCACTACATTGCATGTGAAAATCCTGGATTACCGGTATCCAGTATTCGGGAGATAGTGGTTTCGAACTCCACTGTCGGCAGCCCTGTCCGTGGTTTCCCTATTTTCACACCAGGCAAATGCTGCGGCTGTACTTTAATTAAGGCCACGAACGCTTCCTTCCCACTCTTAGCCCTTTTCTATCCCATCGTCGCCATAAGACCTGTCTGTGTCGGTGCGACGTAAAGCAGTTTGCAAAAAAATCCTCGATTTAATTACAAACCTCTCCGCAGTGTTCATATGGAGTGAGGGAATACAACGCTGATGATGGTGATTCGTTCGTCCGATGGGGATGATAAGCCTTCAGCAGACTCCTTGGTGTTATTCGAGAGGAGTAGGCTATGTGTCGACACCGGGTTTCACTCTCTTCCATTCCTACTATGACATATTGCGTCATTCATTTCATCTCATTAATACCTCTGATGAGTTTGACGTCAGGAAGGGCATCCGGTCATGAAATATCGCTACTAAGATTCATATCACTTCATATCCGACCTCGTAGTGAAATGGGCAAGAGCATCAGTGGGTAAGAATTTGTACCGACTTCTGACATAGCATACTCGCTTTACATGAAAACACATTGTTTGTTTAAAATTTAAGTTGCTTGGTATCTGAAATCGGGATGAGGAAATAATCTCTTGAAGGATTCAGTGACAGACGCCATTTAAAAAATATTTTAGTGTCAATATCCCAAAATGACGAACAAAAAGAAACCCTTTGCGAAAATCGAATGATCATAAATATGTCTCTTGGTCATGGCCATCCATCAACGACTGCTAATTTCAGATGAGCACCAGGCATAAGGTATAGCCTGCACGGTTGCTAGGTAACATTGTCTGGCCATACCTTACATCACAGCCTGCACGGTTGCTAGGTAACATTGTCTGGCCATACCTTACATCACAGCCTGCAAGGTTGCTAGGGTTACACTTCCATCACGCTAACTTAGGTAACGCACAGTTTTCAGATGGCTCCCAACCATAAGACATATTTATGTCAAAACTTCAAGGTGATTGCATTGTGACATTCAGAGATGTAGGCTATTGTAAATTGAAAACATGTTCACATTCATACACTTTCTTTGCTATTTTGTGTGTACACTTAGCGGAATACTTCATTTCGATAACAAACAAAAACTAATTTTTTTGGAGTGGGGGAGGGGGAGATTCAATGTACGAAAGTTTTGCACGTGTTTATTATTATTATTATTATTATTATTATTATTATTATTATTATTATTATTATTATTATTATTATTATTATTATTATTATTATAGCCTCCATGGCTCAGGCGGCAGCGCGCTGGCCTCACACCACAGGGTTTCGGGGTTCAAATCCCACTCATTCCATGTGAGATTTGTGCTGGACAAAGCGGAGATGGGACAGGTTTTTCTCCGGGCACTCCGGTTTTCCCTGTCATCTTTCATTCCAGCAGTATTCTCTAATATCATCTAATTTCATCTGTCAGTCATTAACCCCCTGTGGCTGGGGGCAGTAGAAGAACACCCACGGTATTCCCTGCCTGTCGTAAGAGAGAACTGAAAGGGTTCCAAGGGGCTCTCAACTTGGGAGAGTGGGTTAGCGACCACGGTGCCTTCAGCTGAGTCCTCACTTTCATCTATCCTATCAGACCTCCCTTGGTCAACTATTGTTCTTTTCCAACCCCAACAATATTAGGTATCGAGGCCTAGGGAGTCTTACATTTTCACGCCCTTTTGTGTTTCTTTGACCGATACCTTCTTTGCTGAAGTGTCCGAACCCTTCCATTTTCCACTCTGATTAGTGTTATATACAGGATTGTCACCTAGTTGTACTTCGTCTTAAAACAATAATCACCACCACTATCAGTCATTAACCATTGACTCACAGGAGTGCGACAGGCTTTAGCATACGGCAAAATTCCTAACCTTGTCGCAAATTGTGGGCTTCATTCATGATTTCATTCCTGGCCCCGTTGAATGACTGGAACCAGGCTGTCGATTTCATTTCATCATCAACATTATTATTATTATTATTATTATTATTATTATTATTATTATTATTATTATTATTATTATTATTATTATTATTACTATTATTATTATTATGTTATTTACTCTACGTCCCACTAACTACGTTTACGGTTTTCGGAGACGCCGAGGTGCCGGAATTTAGTCCAGCGGGAGTTCTTTTACGTGCCAGTAAATCTACCGACACGAGGCTGACGTATTTGAGCACGTTCAAATACCACCGGACTGAGCCAGGATTGAACCTGCCAAGTTGGAGTCAGAAGGCCAGTGCCTCAACCGTCTGAGCAACTCATCCCGGCATTATTATTATTATTATTATTATTATTATTATTATTATTATTATTATTATTATTATTATTATTATTATTATTATTATTGACACACACACTAGTTCAGATGACGATAAATTGGCCAAGAAACGAGAAAATCCGCAGTTTATAAACCCTCGGGGAAAGTTCGAGACCTTTCACGAATAAACCAACCACACCCTCTCAATTTTATTGGTGAATTTAAAAGTTACACTCAAAATCAAAGAAGAAGGCTGTGATAGGTTTAAAATTAATTACAGAAATTCTTGATTGGCTAAATTCAAAACTGGCGGAAAGGAAAGATAAATGTTGCCAACCCAAAAATAAAAGAACATCAACTAGTAAAAAAAAAAAAAAAAAAAAAAAAACAACACACACTTATGAATACGAAACTTCTTCAAATCAAAGGTTCTTTCACTTCGCACCAGGGTGCATGATCAAATTTTTTTAGCAGTGACCTCTATGGAAGAATGTCCAAACTTTTTGATGAATGGTTAACAAAACAAGTAGAAATACAGTCAGTTCAGGAAATTTCACAATAACAAAATTACACCGAATTACTGTGGTGACATCTTCTGAGTAAGTTTGTAAGTTGGTCCAGTTTCAATTTCACGGTTTATCAAGTAGAGGAGTTCTTTTAGGCGCAATATTTAAATGTGCGGCGTAGAGGTTTACCTCCCGGTACAATTATTATTATTATTATACTGAATTTTTTACAGTAAGATAGCATTTATTCACATTTGAGCACTCTTAAATACCAACTAACTGAATCACGATTCGATCCCGCATACTTGAGCACAGAATATGAACATGTAACTGGGCTACTCAGATGACGGTGCCTTTCCAACACATTTTGCTTGGTGCTTTCATGTCAGTCCCCACAGAACTTGCACGATGCATCGACTTCGAAAGGTGGTAAGGAAGGCGACAACAAATTGCTGAGTCTTTTGCGTTTGCTGAGAGCTTGTGACAGCATCCACAGTTGAATATGCATGAACGCCCCCCCTCACATCTGCTGCCACGTCTATATGCTTATTCAGAGCATTGGACCAATTCCACTTTAACTCTCTGCCTTTTACGTGCGTTATACAATAATGATGTTCTCTGTCAAAGCTGCAGAAAGGTTGCCCTCTTTTCTTTGCTGTCATCTTTTGTAAATTCGTCTTTACTCAGAGACAATCACGTTACTCACGTTAACAAAATTTCTTGGATCTACAGTCGATTGACTACGAGGAACAATGGACTGTTTAACTTTCTAGGAAATTGCTTGAATGCGGATAGCTACATTTCTGTTAGGTTAGCCGATTAATAAAAAATCGTAGACCTAGTCAGCCTTTAATTTTAAATTAGCAGTTTATGGAGTTACCGTAAGTCTAAACGACCTGACACCGTGGTTAGCCGGTTCGAGTCCCGTTGTTCGAAAAAATTCTCATCATCAGAATGTTGGCCGGCAGGGTAGGTGAGGTGGTGGTATACAATTTCTAATCACTAGATTGCGTGCCAAAAGGCTGGCTTAAATTCAGAACCTCTCCGCAGTGTTCATATGGAGTGAGGGCATATGAAGCTGTTGATGGTGATTCGTCCGTCGGATGGGGATGTTAAGCCTTGGGTAGACCCCTTGGTGCTATTCGACAGTGTAGGCTATGTGCCGGCACCGGGTTTCACCCTCTCCCTTCCTAGTATCATATATCACGTCGTTTATTTCATCTTATTAACTCTTCTGATGACGTTGACGTCAGGAAGGGCATCCGGTCAGAAAAACCCGCCACGACAGATCCATCTCACCTCACACCCGACCCCGTAGAGAAACGGGACAAGGGTTGGACAAACAAACAAACAAACAAACAAACAAACAAACAAACAAACAAACAAACAAGCAAACTGTATTTTGAATTGTATTAGAGATACACATGCTCGATCTAGCGGTCAAACAATATAGATGGACGGATCAAGACATACATTAAAGAGAGTATCATACCTGTGTACCATGAATAGTTTAGTCCTTAGATTAATTTAGATGAACAATGTACAATTTAGGAGAAATTAAAATAATAAGTTGAAACACACACTTACCACTGTCCATAGTTCATAAGTATACTGTAATATTAGATTCATATTTTTATTTTTATTGTAAATTATTTATAACATTGAGGGGCTGCCTGGCCGAGGCGGTAAAGGCGTGCTCGGTTCGCCCGGAAGGACGTGGGTTCGAATCCTCGTCAGGAAGTCGTAAAATTTAAGAAATGATATTTCCACTTCCGGAGATGCATATGGCTCTGAGGTTCACTCATCCTACACCAAAAATGAGTACGAGGTTAATTCCTGGGGGCAAAGGCGGCCGGGCGTAGAGCTAACCACTGTACCCCATCAAGTGCCGAGGTTATGAATAGTGGAAGCCTTTAGCTTCCTACCCTCCGAGGGCCTTCATGGCTTGTACGGAGATGACTTTGCTTTGCTTTGCTTTATTTATAACATTAGAAATAAGAAATGGAAACGTTCTGTAAGTGGTCAGAAATGCCTGTTGAACAATAAACCAAACAATAAATAAATAAATAAATAAATAAATAAATAAATAAATAAATAAATAAATAAATAAATAAATAAATAAATAAATAAATAAATAAATAAATAAATAAATAAATAAATAAATAAATAAATAAATAAATAAATAAATAAATAAATAAATTAATTAATTAATTCTGGCTCGGCGAGTAAAGCAACGGGAAACTACCTCTCTCCTTTCATTTCCCTTCCATGCATCTTCAGTGATGCCTAGGCCACCTGTGACAGATAATGGCATAGCTATTGAGCATCCGACCTGCCTTCGGGCTGACTACTCAACATACAAGCCACAGGGATGAGGCTATTTATTTCAAAATTTCCACATGGATTGGCCGGGATTCAAACCACAGCTGTCTTCGTGAGTAGCCAGTGACGGTGTCACTTGGCTATCACGTCACCCTGGAATTTCTCTAAATTTAGCTAAAAGCATTGTGAACGTGTTCGTTAAAATGATTGGGTAGAAATGTAGAAAGCAATTTGGACACTGACGATGACTTGATCTTAATGATATAGTACTCGCCACGTAAGTAAATATCGCTGTCCTATTCTCCTTTTCCTTAATGGCTCATCACTGCTGCCAACTTGACTAGTTACATACTGAAATCACCAGACATAACCATAACCTTAATGTAAACATTATAATTGAGGTTCCCTTACTCAAGTAAATGATAAATCAAGATATTCATAAGTAGAGCCCGGATTTTTATGCATTAATAGGTTAGAATGCAAACTTACTGAAGCGGGTAGCAAGTATAGACTACCTTCACAACGATTATGCTATGGGGTTTGCATGAACTTGAGGGGTACGGCCCATCAGACCCCTATAATTTATGTTACTCTTGCTACATTATGGAAGAGCGGGTGGCTGACACTTCCTATTGACCAAATTAGTTTGCAATCTAACCTGTTACTGCATAAAAATCCGGGCTTTATAAGTAAGTCGGTCTCTCATTCAATGTTTTATATTTCTGCCTTTATTTTTACATTCGTATTACTAGAACCGTATTTTTCGGCGTTTGCCTGGTGTAAATAATTCAGCTCCCTTCTTGAAACGTACTATTATTTGTCGGACTGAAGAGAAACCACCGCTGTATTACATACACATATGCCGTAATTCAATAAAAATACACAAAGCCTAACTCTGCAAACCGTACGAAACTAGAGACAATGAAATTTCCTTCCACTTCAATGTATTCTCATTATGTCAGAAAATTATCATAGAATACAGGAGGTAACGTTGCTTTCCATTTCGGAGGGGCTCTTGTAGATTAGAGATGGCTGAAAAATAACGTAGCAGTTACCTTGTCACAGTTACATGCCTGTCACTGTTACAAATGTAATGAGGACAAACCTAACAGGTTACAGAGTAACGACAACAGAATAACGTACTAGTGAAAACAGTAACTGGGAAGTGGGAAATGTCACTAGTAGCAGCTTACAGACACAGAATGTGATCTTCAGAGTTCAGATAGTTCGCATATCTTCCAAGTGAGAGCGCTTTCGTAGGAGATTGCTTTAACTCAAATACACTATAGTGTATAGTATACTAGCCGGTCCTGTGGTGTAGGGGTAGCGTGCTTGCCTCTTACCCGTAGGCCCCGGGTTCGATTCCCGGCCAGGTCAGGGATTTTTACCTGGACCTGAGGGCTGGTTCGAGGTCCACTCAGCCTACGTGATTAGAATTGAGGAGCTATCTGACGGTGAGGTAGCGGCCCCGGTCTAGAAAGCCAAGAATAACGGCCGAGAGGATTCGTTGTGCTGACCACACAACACTTCGTAATCTGCAGGTCTTCGGGCTGAGCAGCGGTCACTTGGTATGCCAAGGCCCTTCAAGGGCTGTAGTGCCATGGGGTTTGGTTTGGTTTGGTATAATATACTGTATAGTGTATTTGTTTAAGTTGCTGCTGTCATCCGTTAACTAAAGTGCAAACTAATATGACATATTCAACTGCTCAGGGGTAATCGTTGACTAAAACATCGCGCAGGGCTACCTACATTATAATATTATTATAAGTTTCATCCATATAATTTTTTTGGACCATAAATAAATTAGTAGGCTAACTTTCCATGTTGATATTATAGATAACATAACATTACTTCATTTTACTCAATCGATTCTCTTATACCGGTTTGTGTCGAGGTTTGGCAGACAGATCATCATGTTTTCTTGTCTTCTATCCTTGATCTGGGCATTGTCAAACTCACTTCTCTAGATTTCAGAAAAGACGCTATGTTGTCTTCTCATTTCATCCGTTGCCTGCCTCTCGTTAACTTTATAGCAAATAGGAATGCGTGTTTTGCTGCACCGACTTTCAACAGTTTAGTGATGCGTGCGCGCATGTGCGAGTGAATGAATGGGACTTCGCCAACACAGCTGTAACGAGACAAGCTTGAAACCGTGACCAGGCTGTGACCAATAAAAGGTGAGTAACGTTGGACGTTATTTTTAACTGTTACTTTTCATGGTTACTTTATTGTAGCAGTGACAGATGTTGCAGTTACACAAAAGTAAGCGGTTGTCACACCTCTATTGTATTTTTCTCTTGTTTTCTATACATCCTAACTGTATTCTATGCATACGAATTGGACGAAATAAAACCTTATTAATAAAATGCTGCATTTGTAGTTTCACACCTACTACGTTATTAAATGCATTATTCGAACATGTCACAATCGGTGTTGCCAACTTAGCGGATTTTACGCTAAATTTGGCGGAATTAGTAATCTGTCGGCGGAGAAAACTATCATTTAGCGGACAGCGGATTTTTTGGCGGAATTCTAGATTTATTATAGCGGATTTAGTGTTTTAACCATTTTACGTTTTTAAAAAATTTGTACTCCAGTCTGTCTCCGAGCTAGTCCGTATTCCTTATCAGCAGCTAGCAGTCACATGAGGAAGACATGTTATTTGGATTTGATGTTATGAGATCATGGTATCATAAATTTGTAATGCGTGGGCAAAGGGTACTTTTCTCTTAGTTGACGAATGACGGCAGGTAATGAAACTGTGAGAGAGTAGTATTTATATTTATGCTATGAAGGAAGACCGTCCAATGAACTGGCCTGTTTTGTGTGTGGCCCTTGAGGTAGGGGATTCACCTAGTTTGCACCCGGCACTAAAACGCCCACAATTTTTAGCTCGCCGGCTCGCAGGCAGGGGGTTAATCCCAGTGAAACTCACATATAAGGTGAGTGCAGACATTTATTATTATTATTATTATTATTATTATTATTATTATTATTATTATTATTATTATTATTATTATTATTATTATTATTATTATTATTATTATTATTATTGTACCGGGCGGTACACCTCTACCACGCAAGTTCAAATCTTGCGCCGATTGAAACTCCTGTACAGGAGAAACTTTGAACTTTAAAAACGGAATCAACTCAACTGTTTATCAGAAGATGTCACTGGGTGTGATTGAATTGCTTTTGTTGATCAAGAAGTGAGGACATTCTCTAACAGATGTCTGTACTAAAAAACTATGATAATGCACTCTGGTGCGAAGGAATGACCTTTCTTGGAGAAATTATGTATTCATAAGTTTTGTCTTTACTAAATTTTGTTCTTTCATTTGAGGGTTGGCAATATTAAGCTTTCTTTCCGCCTGTTTTGAATTTAACCAATCCTAAATTTCTGTAATTAATTTCCCACCAATAAGGTGTTTCTTTGTGTGTAACTTTTGCTGTTAGCCAATAAACTTTTGTGGGTGGGTCTTAATCATTCATGAGAGGTCTCGAATTTTCCGCGAGGGTATAAAAACTGTTGATTTTCTTGTATTCGGGCCACATAGTTCTGTCATCAAGTCCGGCCCTCGCGATGTCCTCCATCCCGGCTATTTACGCAATGAGGAATTGATCTATGAATTAACAATTAGAAATGTTCAATCTGGAGTCACAGTTGCGGTAGATACCAATAAGCTTAAAGATTCCCTTGATTTGCCTATTACCATCAAAACTTTGGGAGAGAAAGATATTGACGATGCTCTCTCCACGATCACTGATAATGCTGCTGAGTTAGCATCTGTAGTTAGTTTTATTGAAGGGGGTGATCCATCATCTAATCAACTCAAACGTGTACAAGCTAGATTGTACCATTTTTCCAATAGACTTAGCGATCTATTGTCTCTTAAGTTGAGTGACATTCAAGGGAATGAGGCTAGTGCTCTTCTCGAAAACCTTTCCAAATTGTCCAGTAAGGTTAGCCTATTGTTAACTGGAGCAGTCTCTCCCAAAACCGACCAACCCGCTACGGTAAACGTAGTTAGCGAGGAGGATTCTCCCATGGGAGAAGAAAGTAGGAAATCTGTAGGAGTCCAACAAACTTCTGCCCCATTAGAAAACGAATCTGAACGTCGTATTTCGTTGAATAATGCACCTTCTGAAACAGCTTCTCCGCCACTTAGGCCTCTACCTACTATGTCACCTGGCTTCAGCAGTTTGCCCCATCCTTTAGCAATGTTGATCGGAGGTATTTCTAAGTTCTCCGTCAATTCCACCAGTGATGTTATTGCCTGTCTAAGATTTTTCGTTGAGTTCCAGGATCATGCTCTTGTTTTTTCTCTTTCTCCGTGTCAAATCCTTCAAATTGTTTACCCTTATTCCATTGGTGTCCTCTCAGACAAGATAGTTAGGGCAATTGCTGAACAATCATCCATAGAAGACTTCCATGCCCATCTGTTAGCTAATTTTATTCCGGCCCGAGCTAGGTCATCGCTAATTCAAAAGTACTTCTGCCGAGTACAGCGTGTGGATGAAAACCTTGCAGACTTCATTCAAGATATTAAATTCTATACTAGGGTATTTGCTCTTCACTTCCCTGAAGATCAAATTGTACAAGCCATTGTGGAAGGCATTTCCCCATCATACAGGTCATACTTATGCTTTGCGTCGCGTCCTCAAACTTTTGTCGAGTTAGAGGCTATGGCTGTATCAGTCGAAGGGGTTAGATATGCTGACATATTACGGGTCGCAAAGGAGCCCCCTCCGTCCTCTAGTAATTTTCGGCCTCCACCTCGCCGACCCGTCACACCCCGTAAATGTTATGCTTGCGGGTCACCTGACCATCTTAGGAACAAGTGTCTACCGGGAAAAGGAATGGAGCAGGGTCCTCTCGAGGCTGCTTTAAATGCGGCGCTTTTTTCCCATATTGCCAAGAACTGCCCGAATTCTAATAGCACCCCGTCCTGGTCAACTTCTGGTGCACCTTCCAACATCACCAATAATCAAAAGTGACTAGTGGCATCGACAAGTCGGCGCACCCACCTTCTTCAGGCTCAGCCCCGGTTAAATCTGACCAAACCTCAGGTAAAACTCAGTCCTCTAATCATTTGAAGGTCCCAAGGAATGTCTCAGGATTGCGGCGGATACTCTCGCACAGCTCCCATTTCTCAAAATTGAATTGAATAATGAACCTGTAACTGCTCTATTAGATTCTGGTAGCGTGTGTTCCATTATTTCGGCCGAGTGGTAGGCCTACTCCAAATTAAAATCTGTTTGTAAACTTCCTGATTATTGTTCGTCTTTGGTTCAATGCGTTTCGGCAAACTCCTCTCCATTAGAAATCTTAGGTTTCCTGTATGCCAAAATTCGCATTTCTAAATTTACTTGTTGGTGGCAAAACACTTGTCTTGCCCCATTATATTGGGAGCGGATTTCATGTCTCATTCCGATCTAGTGCTCGACCTTCAGAGCAAGTCGTGCACTTTTAAATTTGCTAGTAATTTCAAAATCCCCTTACTTAAATGTAGTTCTGTATCATGTTCATCTGTTTCGCCTACCCAGGATGAGATGTTGTTAGACCTTAGACATCTACCTGAGGAGCAGGCAGAGAGTATTCGTAAGTTGTGTCAGTCGTTTCCAGATGTTTTCTCTGATACTCTTGCTGTTACTGACCTTATTGAATACAAGATCGAGGTTACGGATTCGATTGCTGTCCGCTTTCCACCTTATAGGCTATCTCCACCTAAAATGAAGGCTCTGAAAGAAATCATAGATCAGATGCTAAAAGATGGTATTATTCGCCCCTCTAAGTCGGCATATTCTTAGCCTATTTTTCTAGTCCCGAAACCCCAGGGTGGCTTCAGGCCTGTGATTGATTACAGGGCTCTCAATCGGAAGGTGGTGTTACAATCTGTGCCCCTTCCCGACCACCATTCTTGTTCCTCGTGGTTTCGGAAAGCTAAGTTCTTCACCATCTTAGAACTCAATCAGGCTTATAATCAGATACCTCTGGCGGAAGAATCTAAACATCTTACAGCGTTTGCCAAGGGCTCCCCACGGGAGCAGCTGTGCTTACGAGACAGCTAGATAGGGTCTTCTCCGACATCAAATTCGAGTACTTATATCATTATCTGGATGATGTCGTCGTATTTTCGGAGACCTTTGAAGAACATCTAGATCATCTGAAAGAGGTCCTTAATCGCCTTCGTGAGGCAGGGTTAACTGTGAAGTTATCTAAGGTTGCCTTCGCTATACCTTCCATGTCATTCCTAGGGCATATTGTGTCACCCGATAGTGTCGCAGTGGATCATTCTAGAACACAGGTCATCCGTGATTTCAAACCTCCCAAGGACATCAAAGGTATCACCAGGTTCATTGGCATGGTGAATTTCTTCAGGAAATGTATTCCTATCTTCGCTAATAGAGCGGCGCCCTTGAACTTTCTTCGTAGGAAAGGCGTCAAATTTGAGTGGGGGCCGTCTCAACAAGCCGCTTTCGAAGACATCAAATTAGCTCTCTTTAACGCTCCCGTCCTTGCTATGCCAGATTTCTCAAAGAAATTCATCGTCCAAACCGACGCGTCGTCGTCGGCGGTGGCTGCAGTCCTTCTTCAAGAGACTGAACTAGGGAGGCGACCCATCGCCGATGCGTCTAGGACATTATCGGCTCAAGAAGCCAAGTATTCCATCTATGAACTTGAGGGTTTGGCTGTCTTATTTGCATTAGAGAAGTTCCGCCTCTATCTGGAACATGTCAAGTTTGACTTGGAAACAGGTAACCAAGCCTTAAGCTGGGTCTTAGCTAGGCCGCGTCGTACGGGTCGTATAGCTCGCTGGGCCATCAGCATTTCTGCCTTCCAATTTGACGTTAGGGTATAAGACGTACTGAAAATGTTGTAGCGGACGGACTAAGCCGTATGTTTTCCAATGATGTAGAGACCTCTGAACAGGAAGACAGTTCTTCACTTCCCGAGTCCATATCGCCTGGTGTAAATGCCATTCTAATGGATGATCCC
The DNA here is from genome assembly GCF_040414725.1 of Anabrus simplex. NCBI lineage: Eukaryota > Metazoa > Arthropoda > Insecta > Orthoptera > Tettigoniidae > Anabrus > Anabrus simplex. The sequence goes on along the minus strand of NC_090269.1, from coordinate 106,165,393 downwards.
ATGTTATTTAGGGATATTGAAAAATATCAACGTGAAGATCCGACGCTGGCTCCTATTATGAAAACCCTTTCTTCTGGGGAACATGTCGTCCATTATGTAGTGAGGAATGGTGTTTTATGTTGCCCGCCGGCGTGATATGAAGATGAAAGTTGTGGTTGCAGCTGTTCTTGTGCCCATGATCTTCAAGTACTATCATGAGACCCCATTAGGGGGGCATTTAGGCATCTTTAAAACTCGAGAAAAGATCAGAGAAATGTTCATTTGGAAAGGTATGGACGGCGAAATTCGTGAATTAGTAAAAGCTTGTAAAGCTTGTGGGCTAAGTAAACCTACCATGTCCACCAAGCTAGGTCTTCTGTCCTCTCATCAAGCGTCGCGCCCCATGGAACGTCTTTACATCGACTACGTAGGACTCTTCCCCCAATCAAAGGGGAATGCCAATAAATTCATCTTTGTTTTTGTAGATGGTTTCACAAGATTTTCCTAGTTATTTCCGACTAAGCTGGCTACCGCTAAGTCTACTATTTCTTGTTTAAATTCCATCTTTGCTTCCTTTAGCCCGTGTCAATATATCGTTTCTGACAATGCTAAAGCTTTCACCTCCAATCTCTTCCGTAAATTCTGTTTTGATTTATCCATTTCTCATGTAACAACCTCTGCGTACTATCCTCAACCATCTTTGGCTGAACGGGTCAATCGTAATCTGAGGTCGGCTCTTATTGCCTGTCATCATGATGATCATTCTAGGTGGGACACGTCCTTGCATTGGTTAGCTTTCGCTTTAAATTCGGCGGTTCATGAATCCCATAAGTTTACTCCAGCTTCTTTGATGTTTAAGTTTGTTCCCAACACGCCGTTTTGGTCTCATAGTGATATTCTACCTGAGACAATAGAACCAGATAATATTAGTGATCTTTGGAAGAAGGCTAAGGCCAACCTTAAAATTTCTCATGAAAAGGTTAGGGAAAGATATGATCGTGGACGGAGGCCCACCACTTTAAAAGTAGGAGACCAAGTTATGGTCAAGAATTTTGTTCCCGCGGGCAAGCTTGCCCCCAGATTTCATGGGCCGTGCATAATTTTGGATTTCCTAACTCCAGTAACATTGTTAGTAAGCAATCCAGTCACCGAGAGGATCTTTAGGGTACACATATCTCAAATTAAACCCCTGTAGGGTCATTGTTACCTTAGCCATTTATGTGTTGCAGCGGCGTAAAGGTTATATTTTGGTTTTTTAGAAGCCTTCTGCCCCAATATAATTTAATTGTTATTGTAATCAATATTTAATGTAAGACCTTACTCGCGGGTCATTCTGCTGTCTTTCCTGTACGGCCATTACCAAGCTCCCGTCTCCTGCTAAACCACACCAGTGGCAATAAAAATAAAAGTTTCCACGCCGCTGGCCCCTCAGACTCACCACCAAGACAGTACCCTAAACCATTCATTCCAACAACAATTCTGCCTCCGAGATTTTTATGTTTCAGCGCCCCGCAGCCGTTCGTCGCCCTACCCCCGCTTATGTGTGGCGCACCATCCACCAGCTCATCTCTGGACTGTAAACAAACCTTGCATTTGCGGCGTGCTTCACGACAACTCCTCTCATAGTGCGGTAGAGAGGTATCTCAGGGTACTTGAGGGGTCCGAGCGGCCTCCACTGGATACAGGCAGCGGCGGCAGGTCTTGCCGTCAAAACTAATCGCAGCTAATGTACTTCAACCGTTACATGGACACTCTATATCTGCAATTAATACATTTTTGCTTCAAATCAACCTTTGGTGGACTTAGAAAAATATAACCCCCATGAATTAATATTTTTGGTTTCGCAATTCTACTACAACAAAGAAACTCTAAAGCTGGACTTAAACTAGTCCCACCCATCTATATCAAACAACTTAAGAGACCTCCGATTACAGAAAAATTGTATTTTCTCTTCTAAATTCTTCTTCAACTAATCAGCAACAAACTTGGACTTTTGTTTTGGAAAATTGTTTTTTTAACATTCTTCTGTGTCACCCCTTGGAAGGACTTTTGGGGGGGGGGGGAGGTCTGTACCGGGCGGTACACCTCTACCACGCAAGTTCAAATCTTGCGCCGATTGAAACTCCTCTACAGGAGAAACTTTGAACTTTAAAAACGGAATCAACTCAACTGTTTATCAGAAGATGTCACTGGGTGTGTTTGAATTGCTTTTGTTGATCAAGAAGTGTGGACATGCTCTAACAGATGTCTGTACTAAAAAACTATGATAATGCACTCTGGTGCGAAGGAATGAACTTTCTTGGAGAAATTATGTATTCATAAGTTTTGTCTTTACTAAATTTTGTTCCTTCATTTGAGGGTTGGCAATATGAAGCTTACTTTCCGCTTGTTTTGAATTTAACCAATCCTAAATTTCTGTAATTAATTTCCCACCAATAAGGTGTTTCTTTGTGTGTAACTTTAGCTGTTAGCCAATAAAATTTTGTGGGCGGGTCTTAATCATTCATGAGAGGTCTCGAATTTTCCGCGAGGGTATAAAAACTGCTGATTTTCTTGTATCCGGGCCACTTCAATAACATCTAGCTTCGCGTGTGGATATGTAGCAGGGGGCGGGAAGCGCATCTTTCTTCGGGCAACAGATCTTCAACAAGGTAATGGCCATTTAACATCTTTTCTTGCTAGCTCAGCAGTTTAACTCGCGGGGAAGGTTCGAAACCTTTAATATGTAACCAACCTTTTAAAAATGTAAATCCCATTTCAGTCTATGTAAAAACTACAAATCTCTTTAATTGTAAAGCGGGGATAGAGAGTGCTTTACCCTCTCGAGTTCCCCTTCATTTTGAAGTTGAGGTGACTACGTTTTCATAACCGTTTTTTCTCTTCCTTAATGTATTAAAGTTTTCTCATACGAGTCACCTCCCTAGCTTGGGATTAGCTCCTGTGTAATCGGCCTAGCGCCACTTAGATTTTAAAATGTGTATTTAGGAGTGCCAATTCACGCCTCCATCCCTTTTGCTTTTTGGGCCATTTAAATTAACCTAGTATTTGCCCACTAAGGCCCAGTAGATTGGGTACGAGATACCCCTGTTTCTTTATAAGTTGTGCCTTGATGGCAGTTTAGTGTAATAGTCTCTTATTGCCTTTATAGGCTCGAAAGATCGAGAGCGGGTCAGCTCTTTATGGTGTTGTGGTAAAAGTGCCTTAGAGCGGCTTGAGATGTGAAGTTGGGAGCAACTGCTCCATGTAATGAGGGGTTTTCTACCCTTTGGTAATTTGTGGTTATGATGGTTGTGAGCTGAGAGCTCAGACTTCGGGGCTCGTAGCCCAGAATTTGTAATATCCTCTTAACTTGTGCTTTCGTTTGTAAAGTTGCATTGTACCTGATTTATCTTTGTTATTTCACCTAGTGAAAGTTGTTAAATCTTGTTATCAGTTGAAAATATAACCTTTATTTAAATTTTAAAATTCATCTTTCGGACTTGTAGTTAGACGCATTCCAGCCCGCACCTTCATTCACCTCTGCTGATCCACCAAAATCTCGGAACAATTATTATTATTATTATTATTATTATTATTATTATTATTATTATTATTGTTACCGAGTTTTTGTGGTAGTTATGCGTGAAAGAAGGTGCGGGGTGGTGAACAGGTCTCAAGCTACTAAGAGTAAAATTAATTTAAAATTTAACAAGGTTATATTTTCTTTTCAAAACAAAGAAATAACAAGCATGGCAGGTACAAAGTAGCAAGTTCACAGGGTAGTTACAATATTTACAGGATTTGGGCTTCGCGCCCTGACTGCACAATGCTAGGGCAATCTGCTCAGTTTTACCCCACAGACACAAGTTTCAACAGAGGGGCAGAAAACCCCATTCATGCCTAGGAGCCCTTGCTCCAAATTACACTGAAAAGCCTCCACGAGGCATACAATACTCAATTTTCAAAAGAGCCACTCGCTCTCAAATTTAAGCCTCTCCCAGGCCACACCAAACTCCACCTTCAAGCTGTCCTCAACGGACGTAAACACAGGGGTAAAATACCCAATCTACTGAGGTCTATTAAATGAAAAGGAGGTTAATTAAATGACCTCTAAAATAACAATTTGAGAGGAGGCGAACTTGCACTCCTAATACACTTTGATTAAGACCTACTTGGCACTAGGCCGTAAATACAAGGGCTAATCCCATACTAAAGAGGTGACTTAAAAAGAGAATAATTTGTTTTACGTTAACGAAGAATAGGTTGAGAAAAATAAGTTCACCTCAAAACAATATGAGTGGGAGCTCGAGAGGGTTAGCACTCTCTATCCCAGTATGTAGCTTTAAAAGAGAATATATGAAAAGAGTAGTTACATTTAGGAAAAGGTTACATGGTGGAACGCTTCGAACCCGCCCCGAGAGTTAAACTGCTGAGCTAGCAAAGAAAGAAGTTATTAATCGGCCATTACCTTGTTGTTGACCGCTGCCGAGGAAAGAGGCGCTTCCCGCCCCCTGCTATGTACTTTACACACTGAAAGATGGAACAGAAGTGGCGCAGAGACCCAAAAATCAGCAGTTTATATCCTCTCGCGGAAGGTTCTAGGCGTTAGGGGAATGAAAACACGCGCCCACAATTACTTTATTGGCTAGGGTACAGAAACATATCCAAGTTGGGGGAAGATACATCGGATTGGTCGGAAATTACTAAAAGAAATTCGGGATTGGATAAATCTAAAACAAGGGGGAAAAGAGGGGTATACAGCCAACTTAAACAATAACAGAAAGAAATTTAACAAGAAACGAACATTTGAAATAAAAATTTCTCCAACAAAATAGTTCTTTGACTCCGCACTAGGGTGCACTATTGTTGATCTTCAGTAGTGTCCTCTAGAAGAGAAAGTTCACACTTCTTACTTCAAGCGAAACAAAAACACATCAAAAATGACACAGTTCAAAAACTCAAAATTTTCCACGTGGTGACATCTTCTGAGAAGGTAAAGAATTAATAGCGTAGATAAAGTTCAGACTTCCTCCAGCAGAGGAGTTTCAACTGGCGCAATTTTTAAATTAGCGGCGTGGAGGTGTACCGCCCGGTACAATTATTATTATTATTATTATTATTATTATTGCTAATTTTTATTGCTCATTATTTGAGATCTGATTTCTTGGCGAAATTTTAGCGGATTTTTAGTAATTTAGCGGATCTTGAAAATATAAGTTGCCAACACTGGTCACAATTCTACTTTCCTGGAATTATACAAATAGATTTCCAATCCTACAGAAAAAAAATGCTTTACTTAGTCCAACAAATGTAACAATAGGGGTTTTCATAACACGGCGATGGCAGTATATATAATCTTGCAAGTCACGAAAAATATATGACTACATTGTGCCAAGATGCGAGATGAACGATACTGTAAGACGCCGTATTGGCAAGTAGGATCCTTAAACTGCATCGTTAGCGACACTGAATCGAACCGAACAGTTAGAAAAAAACTGTAAATCACTACATTCGGTGTTAATAGGGGAGATATAATAAGGTTGTTCCCTTAGTGTACGGGCTTATACGGCGAGTAGTATAGACTGGGTTGAAAGCCTTTAATCTTGTATTTTCGACCTCACAAGGGAAGATCGGCAATGGGTAAATCGCCGATCGCGATGAAACTTGGAAAACACATTGAGGTACACGTAAAAATGATGTCGGCATCAATTTTGGGTGCCAACATTCATTAGAGCGTTAACTACGGGGCCTAAAAGTTGCAACATTTCAAATTCCGCCCGATCAGCGATGAATACTGCTGGCCAATGCTAAGCTGACACACTGCGTACTTGGAGACACGCCTGTGCACCTCCTCCCCTCCACGCTCCAATTGGTTCAACACCGCACGTTTACCTTCTCCCCGCCCTTGCCGGCTGCGGTGGCTAACCAATTGGAGCGTGGCGGGGAGGAAGTGCAGAGGCGTGTCTCCAAGTACGCAGTATGTCAGCTTAGCATTGGTCAGCAGGTATTCATCGCTGATCGCGCGGAATTTGAAATGTCGCAACTTTTAGGCCCCGTAGTTGACGCTCTAATGAATGTTGGCACCCAAAATTGATGCCGACATCATTTTTACGTGTACCTCAATGTGTTTTCCAAGTTTCATCGCGATCGGCGACTAACCCATTGCCGATGTTTCCTTGTCAGAAATAATTGCAATATGATAAAATGTTAACATTATCAGTGAGCTTAGCTTTGCTTTGCTTATGTATTCTTTATAAACTGCTGCACCTTTTCAGCGTTCAGTCTTCAAGCCACTATAAATGGATGAAACGCCCCTATAATCTTCCACAACCTCTGTGGACTCGTTCGATTCTATCCTTCTTACATTTATAGTGTAACCATTATTGCATTGGACACTCTGTTTTTTCCAACCACCCATTATCAGTCCACTACTCTCTCACATGAGACCCCACTTAAACTGGTTCATGCGCACATTTAATTTGTGAACGGGACCGGTGACCTAGCAGTTACGTGCTAAAGGTAACGTGGAAATATTTTCTAGCTTCACACGCAATAGTTCCTTTAATAAGATTGACTGCCATACCTTGTTTTTTACGACGTCATGATGCCAAAAACCCCCGCCTCTTTATCTCCCGAAGGAGATTACCTCACACCTTAGTTCGTAGTACACACAATAAACCTGCCTCAAGATCAGTCAGACTAACCTCGAAGCTCGCTTCATGTAAAAGGGTTTTGGCAGAACCACCTAGCCGTTCTTGTGAAAATTCCTTTGATTGGATTAAATAAAATTCATATAAGATATTCTGATAGGTGAATCAACTTGATATCAAGCGTTTAGAGGGGCAGATTAAATACATGACAGATAACTTCAGATAATTAAAACAAACAATGGAAGGTCGACGGTTTATACAACATTCAAATACATTCTTCCAGACTAATAATGGGATCTGAACTCTAGATTGCGCTAATATTTTTATGTCAGGGACATCTACTCCTCAAAGGTAAAAACTACTATTATTTCATGAAGTTCACAGTGTTCTTTTTTGTGTGTGTGATGAATGCACATTCTGAGAATACACAATTTAAACTTCAGCGGGTGGCCTTTCCCAAGTAAAAATAATAATCATCTGTATATAATAAGAGTTTTGTATGTATAGAACTCAGAATTAAAAATGAATAGCATTTCATGTAGATCATGCTCACAGTAAGAAATGCAATTTTAATTTGTTTACATCTCTGTTTGTATATCTGTCTGTACGCAGGTCACAAGAAAATGGCTGCACAGAATGTAATTAAAATCGGTATGTTAAGTCGGGCAATACGGCGCTACACTTTAGCCTGTAAATAATTTTATTCACGCTAAGCGAAATGGTAGTTTAAGGGAAACCCTGAAATTTAGAGTAAATTTCAAACATCTGTGTTAATAATCGTCCTATCGATAAATACTACATATTAAAGGTTATCTAGAATACAATTTACGATTGTTTATGTATTATATAGTTTTACCGTATCAGCTATGATTACAGAAACACTCATAAATTTAGACCTCTCCTACTTGTTCATTCCAATGGTCATCCTCGAGACTATAGATAAATACAATTGAATGAAAATCGATGTGTGAAGTCGGAGAATAAGGTAATAAATAGTTGTATTCACGCTGAGTGTAATGGTAGTTTAGGGGATGGCCTAAAACGTAATTCTCAAATATCTATGTTATTTATTAGTGGTGGTATTTTATCCATATATACTAGATAACAAAAATTATAGAGAATGCAATTTCCGATCATTTTTGCCTTACACAGTTTTACCATATCGGCTATGATAACCAAAACCAAACCAAACCCCTTGGCACAACAGCCGCGAAGGTCCATGACGTACCAAGCGACTGCTGCTCAGCCCGAAAGCCTAGAGATTACGAGGTGTCGTGTGATCAGCACGACAGATCCTCTCGGCCGTTATTCTTTGCTTTCTAGATCGGGGCCGCCATCTTACCGTCAGATGGCTCCTCAATTTTAATCACGTAGGCTGAGTGGACCTCGAACCATTCCACCTGGCCGGGAATCGAACCCGCGGCCTCCGGGTAAGAGGCAGGCACGCTACCCCTACACCGCGGGGCCGGCCGGCTATGATAACAGAATTCATAAATTTAGACTTTGGTTGCATAGTACGTATCAACGCCGAATACCTCTATCAGGTAAATATAGTTCAATTGTGTTAACTGACAATGGTGGTGGTTTTCGACGTGATCAGCTTAAGGTGGTCATCAGCCCATATTGACAAAAAATTATGAAGATGATTGTCAAACTGAGGAACGAAAATCGTAAAGGAACGATCGGTTTTGGAATAAAATAAGAGGGAGTCATGAAAGAAGGAAGGGGGACTCGCTTCATTTTAGATGCCCTAATGTTGCACAGTCTGAAGAAATTTAAATGCGAAGGCCTAGTTACAATATCGAAAGCCGATACAATTGATCAAGAATAACATTAGATTGACTATTGTTTGTTGTGATGGGATTTGTCACTTCTGCTGTCACTAATCTCCGGCAGATGGGATTACTGCTGAGTCCCGATTTCAACAGCGTGCCTGAATATTGGCGGGAAGTATCTGGGGAGTCAGCTAACTTTTCTCTTTTAGGTTGGCATTCTCCTGGTTCATACGTGTTCTGATAACTACTACAGCTCTGAGGCTCTAATAGGAATGAGGACTGTGCACACTTAACGGGAAACGACAGAGCAGTGTGACAGAGTCATACCAGCTTTGGAACTTAGCACTGTCAGAAGGCCAGCGTAGTACTGTGTGCAAAGTGTGTCGTGTCGTGTTTCATTTAATCGAGCCTGTCAGGTTGTATTCTGACAAGAATACTGACGTCATTGTAATGACGTATGTCGAATTCAGTTTATGGGTGGGCGTGTGTAGGTAACTGCGTGTTATCGTGGTGGAGGATAGTGTTATGTGTGATGTGTGCGTTGCAGGGATGTTGAGGACAGCACAATCACCCAGCCCCCGGGCCAATGGAATTAACCAACGAAGGTTAAAATCCCCGACCCGGCCGGGAATCGAACCCGGGGCCCTCTGAACCGAAGGCCAGTACGCTGACCATTTTAGCCAACAAGTCGGACGTGGATTTTAATGAAACCTGGCCTATTTCAGTTTAGAATAAGGTCGCGTAGTATCTTTGTTATAAGTTGTCCAAAACCAAAATATTTCTCAAGTAGGGGTGTTTTAGATGAGGCCTAAAGCATAAAAATTGATTGATCTCTCTTTTGATTGGTCTTAAACGAAAATATGAGGGCTGTACATAAAGTAGAGGCAATATTGATATTTAATGAACTGACAAGTACAATTGCATTACGTTCCTTCAATGTAGCCATCCGAAAAGTCAATTATCATTTGTCAAAATCCCGGGAGTCGTTGGGGACCGTTGGCAAGGCGTTCTCTGTTGATGACGGCCCTGGGGCGCCCAACTGCGCGGAACACAGATGCCTCTACGGATAATTCTCGCACAGTCCACCGATGGTCTACGGAAACGAGACCACTTACGATGTCAATTTGATCTTGAGGAATGTACGGCAGACTGGTGCGGTGCAAATCCTCAGTCTTATTCCGACCCGCACGAAACGCCTCGACCCATCGTGCAACCGTCCTATACGGTAACGCATTCTCGCCAGAGGCTTTACGTGATCGTCAATAACATTCTGATGCAGTTTTGACACGGGCAACCTCGATTTTAATCCTCGAACGCTTATCACTCTTTGAAAAAAATGCTTTAGAGCTGTGAAATCGACACTCTTCACTTCAACGCCACACAGCGACACCACCGCCACCTGACCGCTCATGCCCGAGTCCGATCTCCTGCGAGTGTCTGGATTACGTTGCCACTATTTTATTTACAACCCTCGTAGCTCATGGCAAATTTTTTTCTATATCTTTTTCCAAAGCAGTATTCAGCAATATTTAAGGGAAATATCTGTGGGAGTCATGTGAAAGTTTGTCTAAGAGCTGGTAACTAGCTCTAAAGACTGTAAAGAGAGTTGCTCTGGAAATCGTTCTGGCAACGTTTTAAAGGTATGGTAAACATCACCATTAAAAAAATATATTAAGCCGATATTAGGCGCCCTTTTATGCCGGGAGGAAGAAATCAAATAAAGGTCACCAATGACACTGTGAAGAGAAACCGAAAACAGAGAACAGAGAACAAGGAAGCGAATACGTCACGGCAAGCCTCTGACAGGAAGAGGCATTACTACTTGTATGCCTCAGAACAATGTCAGGGTTGGAAAAAATGTCATCATGCTCATGTTGAGTGACTGTCCCGTCAATATAATATTAATAATAATAATTTCCTTTTTTACAAGTTTCTTTACGTCACACCGACACAGATACGTCGTACGGCGACGATGAGACAGAAAAAAGCTAGGAGTGGGAAGGAAGTGGCCATGGCCTTAATTAAGGTGCAGACCCAACATTTTTCTGGTGTGGAAATGCGAACCACGGAACAAATTCAGAACTGTCGACAGTGGGGTTCGAACCTACTGTCTCCCGAATACTACTAATAATAATAATTCTCAACCTTGCACTTTCGAAGGAAGTTAAGAACAACTGGCTTAGTGAAATAGAAAAAGACTTTGAGGAAATTGACATCCCACAAAAAATGGCTCAAGATCGACTCTAGTTCAAAAGAAGAAAAGCAATCAACAACCATCAATATCCTGAGAAAATGAATACCAGGTCCACCTCTGTGGTGTAGTGGTTAGCGTGATTGGCTGCCCCCCCCCTGAAGGCCCGGGTTCGATTCCCGGCTCTGCCACGAAATTTGAAAAGTGGTACGAGGGCTGGAACGGGGTCCACTCAGCCTCGGGTGGTCAACTGAGTAGAGGTGGGTTCGATTCCTACCTCAGCCATCCTGGAAGTGGTTTTCCGTCGTTTCCCACTGCTCCAGGCGAATGCCGAGATGGTACATAACTTAAGGACACGGCCGCATCCTTCCCTCTTCCTTGTCTATCCCTTCTAATCTTCCCATCCCCCATAATGCCCCTGTTCAGTATATAGCAGGTGAAGCCGCCTAGGTGAGGTACTGGTCATACTCCCCAGTTGTATCCCCCGACCCAATGTCTAACGCGGTTGAGGTGGGATCCCTCGCTGAGTCCGAGGGAAAAATCAACCCTGGAGGATAAGCAGATGAAGAAAGAAAAAAGGAAAGAAAATATTAAATAATAATAATAATAATAATAATAATAATAATAATAATAATAATAATAATAATAATAAAGTTACTGACTACTCCCAATTAATGACTTTAACGATTTTCCGAATACCCAGGTGCCGGTATTTTGCCACGCAGTAGTAGTTTTACGTGTCCCCAAATCTACCAGTATGAGTCAGCGTATTTGAGCACCTACATGCATGATGAGTGGCATACACAGTAGAACGCTGGCTCTCTGGAGTCGAAGTTTGTGGGCTCGATCCTGACTAAGTTCGGTGGCAAGTACTGTATATATGTTAATCACTTCAACAATAGTCCGTCTCTGTGGTGCAGTTGTTAGTGTGATAGGTTCGGGTTCGATTCCCGGCTCTGCCACGAAATTTGAAAAGTGGTACGAGGGCTGGAACGGGGTCCATTCAGCCTCAGGAGGTCAACTGAGTAGAGGTGGGTTTGATTCCCACCTCACCCATCCTGGAAGTGGTTTTCCGTGATTTCCCACATATCCTCCAGGCAAATGCCGGGATTGTACCTAACTTAAGGCCACGGCCGCATCCTACCCTCTTCCTTGTCTATCCCTTCCCATCTTACCATCCCCCGCAAGGCACCTTTTCAACATAGCAGGTGAGGCCACTTGGGCGAGGTACTGGTCATCCTCCCCAGTTGTATCCCCCGACCCAGAGTCTGAAGCTCCAGGACACTGCCCTTGAGGCGGTAGAGGTGGAATCCCTCACTGAGTCCGAGGGAAAAACCAACCCTGGAGGGTAAACGGATGAAGAAAGAAAGAAAGTTTAACAATAACGAAGCGGAAAGATCTGCAAGACCAGTAACTGAATTACTTCACATTATTTTCTGTGATGATCTTCACTGTTTCATGTTCCACTGCTTCTTGCTTTAACCTGCAATTTGTTATACGTGGAAGCAGAAAGAAACGACATTAGCGTCTAAGCGATAGATTGCGTGCGGAAAGACCACGTTCTAGTTCCCAGACAGATTCTTTTACCCGTACCAGGAATGAATTATATGTCGATAATCGAAATTGCAGGAGAAATGTGCTTTGTCATCGTGAGTTATAAAGTAGTACTGATGAATAATTGCCTACAAATTATTTCTTATTGACGAGAATATAATAATAATAATAATAATAATAATAATAATAATAATAATAATAATAATAATAATAATAATAATAATAATAATAATAATAATAATAATAATAATAATAATAATAATAATAATAATAATAATTGGGGTGGGGGCCTCAACCCCGACACGGCGCGTCCCATATGGCTGATAGGGGAAGCTCCTGTAGATATGCAGGACAGGTGTGAATAAGGCTTAGTCAAATAAGCACCCGCGGATCAACTGAGGTAAACAGAGAAATGGTCAACGGCCTCGACGGCAGAAGAGGACATATCCCAATGGCAGAGAAGGCGGAAGAACCGAATCAAATCCACTTCGCGTCTGACTTTTAGCAAGCGGCAAGTGGTCAGCGTCTGATCACCAGAGGTGCGGCTGTAAATATGCTCCAGGAACTAACAATCCCTGGTTCTACACCACTAGCAAAAGCTAGAAGATTGCTTACAAGCAGACATGACTCGTACAAGTAAAGACAAAATTACCCCAGGTGGACAATCCACCCACTCTAAAGTGGCAACCAAGCATTCGGATTCTGGGGAGCTTGGGCGAATACGAGAGAGCAAGTCGGAGTGCTCTGATAAACTTCCACGAAAGACTCACACTTTCATTGGCACATTCAACATTCAGACACTGATTCAAACAGGAAAACTGCACAATCTCACAACAGAACTTACAAAGCAGAAAATCCAAATTCTGGCCCTACAAGAAACACGCTTCACTGTTTCAGAAACGATGGATTACAATAATTATAGGATCTTCAAAAGTGGAACAAACAAGAAAATTGGTAAAGGAGCAGCATTGTTAGGAATGGCCTTCTGTGTAGACAAAAAAGTTATGGATTCAGTAATAGAGGTGAAACCCATCAACAATAGGCTTATGACCTTAAGAATCAGGCATACAAACAAAAAATACACCTTTGCTAATGTGCATGCACCAACAAATGGAGACAATAAAAAGGAGCCTGAAAAAACAGAAAGATTCTGGGAAGAACTTGAAACAGAAATGGTCAAAATCCCTAAAAATGATGTGAAAATTATACTCGGTGATTTCAATGCACAGCTTGGCAGAGAATACAAATACAGGAGGGCAGTGGGAGACTATCCAGCCCACAGATCCACCAATAAAAATGGCACACGCCTCATTGAGTTATGCCAACAAAATAACCTCAAAATTATGTCAACATCACTCCGGAAGAATCCCAAAATGCAAAAAACTTGGCGATCACCCATCCAACATTTAGGAGAATTTCAGATTGATCATGTGGCAATATCATATGATTACCAAAAGGAAATTCATGATGTGCAAGTGCGCAGAGGTGCTAACGTCGATTCGGATCATTATTTAAGCAGAATCAAAATTAAATTCACACCCAAAGGGAAATTCAACAGGAAAACATCGGTGATTCCAAAATTTGATCTGCACAAAATCAAGGACTCCAAAATTTTAGAAGAATGGAAAAAACGACCTGCAGAGAGCTGGGAGAATTTCCAGACTAAAATCATCGAAACGGCGAAGGACCTAATCCCTCTGCGCAAGAAACCAAAACATCCTTGGTGGAATCAAGAATGTGAGACTGCACTAGAAGAAAGGATAAAGGCATTTCAAAACTACAATTGTAACAAATCAGAAGAAACACAGAAGAAATTCTTCGAAGTTCGCAAGCATGTATCCAAGATTTTAAGACAAAATAAACGGAAATACGTCAATGTCCAACTGAAGTCAATTGAAGACAACTTCAAAAATTACAACACACATGATTTCTACAAGACCTTTGCGAACCATATTAAAGGATATTCCCCACAGAACCTTTGCTTTCGGAAGCACGATGGTAAACTAGCCTTGACAAATAAGGAAAACTGCCAAGAATTAGCTACATATTTTTCACAGCTTTTAAATTGTCCAGAACCCAAAAAGAGATTCCCGAAAGTACAGCCAGAAATCATACCGGAAAATTCGGCACCACCAACTCAAGAAGAAATTTATTCACATATTAAGAAACTTAAAGACAACAAAGCATCAGGGGAAGACGGAGTTGTAGCTGAACTTCTGAAAAGTTTAGGCCCAAATTCATTCAGAGAAATTACACAAATAATCCAAAACATTTGGCAAACAGAAAAGCTCCAGGATGACTGGAAGATTGTTCTAATCCATCCACTACATAAAAAAGGCAGCAAGTTAGACGTAAACAATTACAGAGGTATCTCACTTGTATCAGTCACATACAAAATACTATCAGCCTGTCTCTTGCATAGAACACAACAACAATTAGAACCCAAATTATCAGAATTTCAAGCAGGATTCAGACCAAACAGGTCATGCCCAGAACAAATTTTCAACCTCAAAACCATAATTAAACTACGAGCCCTCAGACAAAAGCCTACAGTATGCACATTTGTAGATTTCAAAAAGGCATATGATTCGATAGACAGACCCTCACTATTCCACATTCTAGAAGAGAGAGGACTAGATCCCAAAACCCTAGAACTCATAAGACAAACACTAACGGGCACAAAATCTAAAGTGAAATTTATGGGAGAAATTTCAGAACCCTTCGACATTCAAACAGGTGTGAGACAAGGTGATGGACTCTCTCCTATTCTGTTCAACGTCGTCCTAGACAAGGTTATGGAAGAATGGGAGAAGGAACTCAAGAAACGTGAATCTTGGAAACCGATCCGATTGGGCTTTCCCAAAAATAACCTCTACGTACCATACCTTGCATTTGCGGACGATCTGGCGATTTTAACAGAGGATGAGGAGACTGCCATCAAGCAGCTTGAGATACTTAAGGAATCTGCGGAAAAAGTGGGACTACAGATTTCATTTGAGAAAACTAAATTCTTCTGTTCAAAGACAGATATCACGAGCCTGAGAACAAAATACGGTAAAATCGACCGGGTCTCGTACTTTAAATACCTCGGAGAATTCATCGAACCGACAGGCCTTGAGAAGATCTCACAGCAAAACCGTCTCCAAAAAGTCAAGAAGGCATTAGGGTTAGTTCAAGACATCTACAACAAAAAATGCATGTCAAGACAGACAAAAATTCGGCATTACAACACAGTCATAAAACCAACAGTCCTTTACGCAAGTGAAACATTGTCACTTAACAGTAAACAAGAATTAGAAGAAATAAAAAAGCAAGAGAGGAAGATCATCAGGAAAATCCTAGGAGCAAGATATACCCAAGATGGTTACAGGCTACAATCAATCAAAACAACAGAAAAAGGTTTAAACATTGAAATTGACATTAAGAAAAGACGAATGAAATTCTTTGGACACCTCACAAGATTACCAGAAAATCGACTGTCAAAAAGAATATTAAATTATGTTAGCTCACTTAAGAATTCAACACCTTGGCTGGACGAACTGCGAAAGAACCTCAAAAACGCAAACATATGTGCAACAGACATTTTAGAAAGAGACACCTTCAGACACAAAGTCAACAAGTGGGAAGTTACATCAGAGCAACCAAAGCAAAAACAGTGCAGACCGAAATGGTCGGAAGAACGTAAACAAGCCTTCTCAGAGAGAATGAAAGCCTATTGGAAGAACAAGAAGAACCCAAAGAAAGCTTGATTGAGTTGTTTGCTTAACGTCTTCCATTATTGGGAGAATACGCTAATAATAATAATAATAATAATAATAATAATAATAATAATAATAATAATAATAATAATAAATAATAATAATAATAATAATAATAATAATAATAATAATAATAATAATAATAATAAAGCCATGACACATACGCCTACAGCTATTGTGGGAATTCACTTGACAGGGGCTGCCTAGCCGGATCACTTGCAGGTACTGGAATGTCACAGGATCAGGTTAATGACATCCTCAGCCATGTAGATTAATTTTCTTGACCTTGTTCACTGTATCTCGTATTAGAAAGCCCCTTAATCGGTCTCATGAGCCTGAGTGAACCCAATTCCAGCTCTCAGTCACAAATTGAAATACTTAGACTGGCCTCAAACAGGCTATCAGTTGCTTTTACATTCTCAATTACACTAGGCAACCCATAGGGTGACGTGACCTCCCTTCAAAATGTTTTTGCATGGTTGCCCCCATAGTGGGCTTATCTATTGCAAGTTCCACAATAAGTTTAATTACTGTTCCCAAAAGGAACCAAAACGATAACACAGTTACCCTAAGAATTATACAGAATAAACATGGGTATAATTACCCATACTACAAGGCTTTAAGAATTTAAAAAAATGTTACGTATAACAGGCAATTAACGAAAGGCAAGGAGGCGCAACATCAGCACTCTTTGAAGACAATTCTGTAAAGACGATAACCTAAATTTGGCTTAAGGCCTAATGACATAGATGCTAATCCCTTACTAAAAAGAGTGACTATAGGTGGAAAATGTAAAAGCCGAGACAAGATTTTGGAAATTTAGAGGTTGAAGACTTTAGTCATCCAACTCAAAAGTTGAAGGGGAGGCAACTGAGGGTCACCACTCATGCCCCTTATATTAAATATTTCCCAGTAGGGAAAATAAATAGCGTCCAAGGGCTGCGCAGAAGGTCCTACATTTCACCCCCAAAATGAAAAGATTACATATTAGACATTAAGAAAACGGCTGAAACATTCCCCTCGAACAACCCACAGGCACGATCACATGTTCATGTAGATTCTGCCATTACCTTATAGCAGATCTTCTTCAAGCCGGCTGCGCCCCTGCCTCCGTAACCCTGTCTGTCGTCCGTCAAGTCGCAACCTCACGAACTGGAGCAATTCAGAGTGGACGGTCTTAAATTTCCCTTATTATGTAATTCCGTAGGGAAAGGTTTCAGACTGAATAAAAGTACAATATGCTGATAGACTGAATTTCCATACACACTCCCGGGTTTGATTGGCTAGAGAACATAGCTACAAGCATGTGATAGGTGGATTGCCATAGAGGAGGAACCAGTTGAAGTGTTAACAACTTCGGTACAGATACAGGTTTACCAATAACAAAACCAAAATTTCCTCAGCTATTAGCTTGAGTCTAGGCATAAGACGTCGCTAACAAATAGATGGTAGAGCCGTCTAACCCCCGAAGAAGAACGTTTTTGAAAGTTTCTAAAAGTTGAAGTCCGCTGGCATAGATGGCCGTAGAGAAGGCGCGCATTTTGAGTATCCTGGGAAGGTGTACCCCTGGTACGGACCTCCACCCGCTAAGGTCTTACAGTGGAGTGAACAGTTTTGAAATCTTGAAGTACAACAGGATTTGGAAACATTAAAATTTAGAAATACATTGGCAATCTTCAGTATATTTCGGTTAAGAGTACTTTCTTGTTTGTTTGTTTCGGTTTCCTGAAGAAGAGTTGTGATGGTTACAGCACCGAAGTAGTCCAAGTCCTTATAGGCTTGACACGGCAGGTGCGGCTGCAGCCGCCGATGTCCGGATGTAATGTTCGGACTCCTTAGGCACCCTGAGATACCATCCTCCCAATACAATGAGGGCTGAAGCCAAGGTGATTAGAGGCCAAGACCCAAGAGCAAGGTCCCTCCCAAGGCTTGAGTGCGAGGTTGAGTACTGCGTCGCAGCATCTTCCCACGAAGACATGCCTAATGAAAGTAGAGTTTGAAGTCTTTGTAGAAACAAGGTGGGTCCGAATACCACGCCGGCACCTCTCCCAGGTTGACTGCTCGTGGCCTCAGGTGTTATGTTGGGCACTGAAACATCAAGGTTTTGTGGCCAGAGTAATTTTCTTGGTGCTACACGTATGGTATAGATCGTGGCTGGCGACATTGGAAGAGGGACGACAAAGAGTTTCTGATTACGTTTGGAGGTAGGGAAGGCTTATGGTAGATTACGTAGAAATCAGAGAAGGGAAGGTTTTTACAAATGAAGCTCTACAACAAAACAAAAGTTAAAATTTAGGATAAAACATAACGATATTACACCCTTCCGGGCCTCGCGTGGACGACCCGCGCATAAGAATGCCTCCACATAACAAGGTAAACACCCACGGATGAGACTAGAGTGAGGAGCGGCCTAACGAGCTTCGAACCGCTCTCCTCCTACTTTCTGTGCTGGCCTCGGCAGCTCGAGCACTTGGGGGGTGGTACGTTCGAAAGAAAAAGAAAAACACTAATACTGAAGATGGAGCCTTATGTAATCTGAAAGTAGGATTCTCTGGGTTCAACTGTCTACTGGATACTGCTTAGCGCTGCTACAAATGACAAGAATCATATAATAGGGGTTACGAAGACTAATTTATTCAAAATATGACATAATAAAAAATATACAACCCTATACAATGAATTCTCCGCATACGGGAGGAGAAGAAAATAATTAACACTCTGAATATGACTCGCCTAATGGCGTCGTCTGCACAACGGTATAATTGAGGTTTTGCGACCACTCTCGTCCATCCTTCCCTCATTAGTTCAAACCGTTTCATTACATTTTAATATTCTGTCGATCACACCGTGAGATGAGCTTATGTCCCTCTACATAGTACTTACTGTCCTTAGCACGTAATTAACCGGTTCCTGCACTACATGATTACCATATTAAAAGAGATATTTACATACTACATAGACAAAACACACATGCCATTAGCTAAAACCCCCAGACTTACCTTATCTATCACCAATTAGCTGCAGTCGCTTAAGTGCGGCCAGTATCCAGTATTCGGAAGATAGTAGGTTCGAACCCCACTGTCGGCAGCCCTGAAGATGGTTTTCCGTGGTTTCCCATTTTCACACCAGGCAAATGCTGGGGCTGTACCTTAATTAAGGCCACGGCTGCTTCCCTCCCAGTCCTAGCCCTTTCCTTTCCCATCGTCGCCATAAGGCATATCTGTGTCGGTGCGACGTAAAGCCAATAGCAAAAAAAATGTCACCAAGACAAAACCTCGTTGAACATCGGTTCTGTTTGAACTCAAAATAAATGCACATTAAATACTAAATACACACATATATACACATCATGCATAAAAGGGGGCTATTCCTGTAAGAAAAACATGGTTATCAGTATCTTCTGCCCCAGCCCATCTGACCTGGGCTCGAACTAGATGACTCCGACGGAGAGGTACATTCCTGAAAATCCCTACACTAGCTACGGTCTCATATTACCGCATATTGGGGGAGATCCCTACTCATTTATTAATTACCTTCTAAATCACCGTGATATCATAGACAGAAGTGCTCTTAGCTGAAACATTTCAACAACACGCAGTCACGGTGGAGATCCAGAGCCTCAAGCCTGAACTATAATAGCACAGCGGGACCGCTCTGTTGCGAAGGGCGAGAAGCAAACACTCACAAAAAACGAAGGGAAGGTCATTCGCTTCGTACTACCATTCCTCATTCATTGGCCAAACCGGATTCTTCTCTCACTCACAACGTCCAGCCCTCCTTTCTCGGAGACACATATCTATGGCCCACTTCATTTGTTTATTCATCTTACCGCAGAATTCCCAAGAAATACTCATTTATTCTATACCTTCTCATTCTTCTCGTAGAGCACCGACTGTGGGCACCGTCACTTCCGAATCATCTCATCGTAAAACTATCTGGGCATTCGGCCCTCTCATTACGTCTCATATCGCGTAACTTCATTCCTTGGGCATAGAACTCTCATGATTCCTTAATTCCACGCTTCCTCTTCGCTCACCGCCCAAGGTTATGCATATATTTATATTTTTACCTTACATAAGACTCTGGCTTCCCTGGATCTCAGCCGGTTGCAGACAAAACAACCTCCATACATTTCTAGATAAAATAATCGAGAATCACGGGGAACTCGCGAACTGTCTCTCACAATTATACCTAAATAACACCTTTATGTACCTCTCTCGGTCAGGATCTCTTCTCTCTTGCTGTATGCAATTATTATATGTGTAAGTTCGCAAGCATTGTCTGACTGATCCATAAGTTTCCCCAGCAAATACGATAGCCATGTTGGACATCAACTAACAACCTTTGGACATGGTTTTCCCTGCTCATCCACTATTATTCCAGCCACCCCTAGGGGAACTCAAATATTCTCCTATCCTTGTTTCCCTTACTTGCTAGGATATTCAACATATTACTAAGAATAACCCCTTACGATAAACTAATCGTTTAAGGGAGTTAGCTCCCTTGAATTTTACGTTAACATGATAAAGAACAATAACATTTCCATATTAGGACATGCATTATTTTACAGCATTTTGGTATTACAAAAGAAAGCTCATCCTACAACCGATTCTACATTAACGTGCTAAGAAAATTATATTTGACATCACTCATCTGTTTGGTGGCGTGGTTTTTCCTTCCACGGGAGACCCATGGCGGTGCTTACTGCTGCATGACCTCGGCGCTGGAAACGGGCGTGCTGTCCTTCAACCCTGGTCCACACAAGTCCGACATCCTGAATAGCTCGTCCACTGCTGAAATCTTAGAGTAATCCAAAGGGGTAACACTCCACCACTCATCACACGGTCCTCTGTTTACCGCGACACACACACAGAGTTTACACCATGAATAAGCAGGTCATTCTAATCCCAGCGTGCGCGTTCACAGCAGGAATCGGGTGGCTCACGAGACTAAGGAACCCTGACTTCGAGTAGCAATTCGGGTGATACCAATTTATTAATATCACGGACTCATTTAGGTCGGCATTGTCCATAGCCGAATCCCACTACTCGTTTAAAAATTATGCTCGCAGCTTATTTAATTGACATGCGGTACAGAGACATTCGCCTAGGCTCGCTTGGCTTCCCGTCTACATTTCACAAAGGCTTCGTATTTCACGGCCGCGACGGACAGAATAACACTGTCTTAGTATGCTGTCAATAGGTTTCGGACTGTAAAACTGGAGCACAACGGGACACACTGTCCCCTCTCAGCGACCAGCTGAGAACTGTGTCCAGCGAGGGCCGGCTCAGTTTTTATGGTCTACACACTGGAAGACAATGGGCGTAAACGATTCACGGTTCACTAAGGACAGCAGCTCCTTTCATCCCAGGAATTCAAAACATTTAAATGGTGCATATTGTAACCCTCTCATTCCTCTCTTATTTGAACCAGGCGTGCTCTACCGACGATCGGCAGTTTTCACGTAATTTGGTTCCCGCTTTTAATTATTCCATTAGCGTCATCTGGGGGTGGAGCTATCTTTGAGCGTGATTCTTAAGCTTGGGGGACGCTTCACATCCATACGTGTTTGCAATCTGTTAAATCTGGACATCTGGTGACCTCTTTTCGTCCTGAAGTAAAGTATTCCATATTTTTAGTCTGGGATACGCACAAAATTCAGCTCTATTCATAGGTGTGCCTCCCATAATTTTCCCATGTCTGGATCAAAATATCCTCTAATTTTTACGCGCCAAAATTCGGCGTTGGTACACGTGAAACGTGCATAAAAACCGGAAGTTCCTTCTGTTAGTTTGGATCCCTGGGAAAATAGGCCACACCTCGGGGCGTGTTTGACTACGGTAGCGTCGCGTCATATCTCCAACTCTGTCTGCGAGTTGAGAGGGCCTTTTCGCGGGGGCTTGGCTCCTGTTCAACCTTCCCTTTGTTTTCCAGGCGCTCTTTCGCGGGTTCCGTTCTGGTCGGACGCTGCTCGATCCCCATCGCCCATAATCCTACCAATGACGCGACCTTTAGAAGTGATTTTAATAAGGTAGAAAGGCACCTATGATTCCAATGAGCTGTACAGTACACTGTACGGTTTCATTATGGATAAGTACTAGTTTACATACACAAGTTCTGATTAACAAACGGAGCAGTATTCCTCCTTACCCTTACTTCCTGCTATGTAAGGTACCACGAGTTTTCGTATTAATACTTAGAAAATTAAAAGCTCAGACACGATTTTCAAAATTGAGAGGTTGAAATCTTTAGTCATCCAACTCAAAAGTTGAAAGGAAAACAACTGGTGGTCACCAGTCGTGCTCGCTTACATTAAATATTTCTCAGTAGGGAATAGAAATAGAGTCCGAAGACTGCGCAGAAGGTCTTACATTAATATTGGATACTAAGTAAACGGCTGAAACATTCCCCTCTAACTACCTGCAGGCACGATCACATGTTTAGGTAAATTTTGCCATTACCTTGTAGCGCTTGATCTTATTCAAGCCGGCCGCGCCCCTGCCTCCCTAGCCCTCTCTGTCCTCCGTCAAGTCGCATTCTCAAGAACCGGAACAATTCAAACAAGACGGCCCTAAAGTGTCCTCCTTATACAGTTCCGTATGGGAAGGTTCCAGACTAAATTAAAGTACAATATTCTGATAGGCTGAATTTCCGTACACACCCCAGGGTTTAAGGTACGAGTAGATTACCATAGAGGAGGAACCAGCTGAAGTGTTGACAACTTCGGTACATTTAAAGAAGACAAAAATGTTTACCAATTACAAAAACAACATTTCATAAGTTATTAGTTTGTGTCTAGCTATAAGATGCCGTTAACAGGTAGATGATAGAGCCATCTAACCGTCGAAGAAGAACGTTTTTCAAAGTTTTTAAAAGTTCATGTCCGCTGGCATAGATGGTCGTAGAGAAGGTGCGCAGTTGAAGTAGCTGGCGAAGGTATACCTCCGAAATGACGGACTGAGTAGTTCACACATAATGCTGGACGTCCAAGCTCAAGTTGACCGGTTCTCAATGTTTTCACGCCTAAAACTCATGGTCGTGTCATATGCGCAGCATTAGGACTTAGGCGTAACGAAATTAGCGGCACAAAATGAATGACGCTATGTTACCTAGCAACCGTACAGGCTGTACAGGCTGTGTTGTGAAGTATTGAAGTATTGATTCATGGCCCTATCAAAGAGACCTCATCTCATCATACTCTAGAGAAATATTTCTTCCGTGGTAGTTTGATAGGTCTTGAGTCGGTTTTCTCACTTACAAGCACTGAATCCTACATTCATCGACTCCAAATTCCATATAGGTGGCTCTCGAAAGCGATTCGTTAGATGGAAATATATTAATAGTTATCAATTTGATTTTCTTAAATAGAAACTTTACAGCATTTTTTCCAAAATACACTTGCTTTGACAATAGAAAATATGGGACTCATTTTGGATAAGATCGTGTTCTTTACCAAAACCTCGTTGTTTTAGGAGAGTGATGATCAGTGTATAATACAATTGGTAGTGAATATTGTCATCTAAACTTGTCCTAAAATCATACAAGTGCTTCCCTTTTATGTATAAAGTGAAGATAAACCTCCGTGTATTAACTAGCTATCTGTGATTCACAAACCATCCGGTATAAGATTTACAGAAATTTCAACAAATCAACAGCTGTATTTCGAGAAAAAATGTTCGATTTCGTATTATCAGGTCTCTATTATCGCACATGCATGTCCGACTCATTGGGTGAATGGTCAGCGTTGAGACCTTCGGTTCAGAGGGTCCCAGGCTCGATTCCCGGCCGGGTCGAGGATTTTAATCGCGTCTGATTAATTCTTCTGAAGCGGGGACTGGGTGTTTGTGTTTGTTCCAACACTTCCCTCTTCATATTCAGACAACACACTACACTAACAACCACCACAGAAACACGCAAATAGTGATTACATCCCTCCATATGGGATTGGCGTCAGGAACGCCATCAGGCCGTAAAACAGGGCCAAATCCACATGTGCGACACAGTTCGCACCCGCGACCCCATAAATGTGGGAAAAGGCGGAAGAAGGAGAAGAAGGAGAAAAACTATCGCACCTGCGTGCACTTCATAGGAATAGCGGACTCAAAAATCTTCATAGCTTCTTTGCTGTAATATCGTGCTTCAGTTTTCATCAGTATTATATTCACATAACTATGTTATTCTCATGAAGCCGGTAGCCGTCGTATTAGTAGACTGCGGCCCACAGAGTTGAAAAATAAACCACCATATTTCGAGCCCACCTGGTAGCTATGATCTTTAAGGCGTTGAAGTCTAAACGGTCTGACACCGTGGATAGCCGGTTCGAGTCCCGTTGGTCGAAAACATATACAATTTCTAATCACTAGATTGCGTGAGCGTGCCTGCCTCTTACCCAGAGGCCCCAGGTTCGATTCCCGGCCAGGTCAGGGATTTTTACCTGGATCTGAGGGCTGGTTCGAGGTCCGCTCAGCCTACGTGATTAGAATTGAGGAGCTATCTGACGGTGAGATAGCGGCCCCGGTCTAGAAATTCAAGAATAACGAGCGAGAGGATTCGTCGTGTTCACCACATGACACTTCGTAATCTGAAGCCTTTCCGGCTGAGCAGCGGTCGCTTGATAGGCCAAGGCCCTTCAAGTCTGTAGTTCCATGGTGTTAGGGGGGTTAGATTGCGTGAAAAAAGCCGGGTTTAAATTACAAACTTCTCCGCATTGCTCATATGGGGTGAAGGCATATGACTCTGTTGATGGTGATTCTTTCGTCGGACGGGGACATTAAGCCTTGAGCAGACCCCTTGGTGCTATTCGACAGGAGCAGACCATGTTCCGGCACTGGGTTTCACCCTCTCCCTTCCTGCTATCATATATCACGTCGTTCATTTCAACTTATTAACTCCTCTGATGAGCAGCCACGACAGATTCATCTCACCTCATACTCGACTCCGTAAAGAAATGGGACAAGGGCTGGACAAACATTTCTGGAAATGAAAGTTTTGTTCTCTTTATACGTTATGGACGCACTTTTATCATTGGTTGCTTAATTTTGAAGTTTTCGCTAATTAGTCAAAAATATAACTCGTGCTTCAGATTCCCTCTAAATGAACCCTGGAGCTCTCTTTATATTATTAAAGATAATGTACTCTTTTCTTTAAGTTGTGTTTGTACTCAAGGACTGAAATCTTTCAGGCAGTGGTTTCATTTGCTAGTGGTTTGACGTTGCACCAACGCAGACAGTATTTTGGCAACGATGGGAAAGGAAAGAGACAGGACTGGGAAGGAAACGACCGTGGCCTGAATAGAGGTAGGCTACAGCATCTAATGGAAAATGGGAAAATATATAAAACGATCTTCAGGCCTGGCTGATAGTGGAGTTAGATTCCACCCTCTCCGGAATGCAAGGTAAGAGCTATATGGACGTACCGCGCAGGCAACTTGCTGGTTCTCTTGCAATCGAACACTTTTTGTGTCAGAAAGTGTTCATGTGCACTAAACAATAATACTGTACAAGCATAATTTTGACAAGTTAGGAGTGTCTGTTCTAAATGTGCAATTTCCACTTCAAAACTGTTTTTAGTATTTCGTCCAGATACATTGCAGTAATTTAACACTATCAATTGCTATGAGCAATTCAGACAGGAGAGATGTAATTCCTTAAAATGAGTACCATATCCGATCATGGGTACGTTCCATGAACCTATTATTATACGTTTCCTTGCGTTTTTACATAACGTTCTTAGAGTGGAAATTGCATTTTTTGAACAGACACACCTCAAGTCTTTAATTACGAATGTTCTTTTAACAAAATGTTTGTCTGTTTTATTTACGGTGATCACTGTCTACTCTTAGTCAGCTAGCAGATTGTTACTTGCTTCAAAGATACTGAGATGCTTTCCATTTACTGAACAAAAGTTGTAAAAGGAAGAACATTAGAACGTTATAATTGAAAGCTAGGTTTTGATCCATTACAAAGCTACGTACGTCCTCGACATGGACTCTGAGGACAGTATACAGTAGTATCAGAGACAGAGCGTGCGAATTGCCAGCTGCAATAAGTCTGTGGCTAAGCATGCGATTGTCCGTCACCAGACTTTCCTAACATCAGAAGCTGAATTTATTACACGCTTGGATTACTGCCTTGTGTGTCCGGCTCCATGGCTAAATGGTTAGAGTGCTGGCTTTTGGTCACAGGAGTCCCGAGTTCGATTCCCGGCAGTGTCGGGAATTTCAGCTATCATTGGTTAATTTCGCTGGCACGGGGGCTGGGTGTATGTGTCGTCTTCATCATCATTTCATCCTCATCACGACGCGGATGTCGCCTACGGCCGTGAAATCAAAAGATCTGCACCTGGCGAGCCGAACATGTCCTTGGACACTCCCGGCACTAAAAGCCATACGCCATTTCATTTCATGACCATATCACGCACTTGTTCAATATTGGCATCAGTTACGACTGCAGATGGACGCTCGGGACTTTCCTCATCCTTAATGCTCGTGCGAGCCGTTTTGAACTGTTCAAGCCGCTGGTAAACACTTCGCTGTAGCAAAATATTGTCCCCATATTGTGCTGAAAGTCTTCTATGAATTTTCGCTCCTGGTACACCCTCAGACAACAAAATGGAAAAAAAACGGGTTACGGCACGCTGTTATTGCTTGATGCAAATAGAAAGTGGCGCGGTCATCTTTACGTCACAACAGAGCAAGGTGTACTGATCTGAAAACGCTGAAACCTACCACAGACGTAGATAACGGTGCCATCTAGCGTGCCAAATAAATTAACCAATGATGGTTAAAATTCCCCATCCTGCCGGAAATCGAACTCGGGACACCTGTGACCAAAGGCCAGCATGCTAACTATTTAATCATGGAGCCGGACTTAGCTGAAAATGAAGTGGTAAGATCCAATGATTCACATATGCTGAGTAGTTTTAAATGCTAAGGAGATGGTATATTCGGGTTGGTTTTCAGTGGCTATTTTTTGCCATTTTACTGCCTATTCTGGGTATTTTTCGTTGCTATGCATCCTCGTTCTAGTCATGCAACTACAGCAGACGCACAAAAAAGCTGAATTTTCTCCAAAACTGTTAAAGTTTCGAGGATAATGTGCATGATTTGCAGAAAATTTAATTTCAAGTCCCAGAATAGACCATGATGATGATGATGATGATGATTGTTGTTTAAAAGGGCCCAACATCTAGGTCATCGGTCCCTAATGGTACGAAAAGTTCATCCAGTGACCAGAATTCAAAACGTGATGATGAGAAATGAATGGATGAATGTGATTTTAAAATAATCAGCGGATCCAGCTTACAATATTGAACGTTAAAAATAATTCTGGAATTAATTCACTGACTAGAATTCATAAAGACGACTACGAACATTGATTATGAACTTAAAACTTTCAGTGGATCCGACCCCGACCTTCCCAGAAACGATCTTGTTACTGATCAAGGGGTTGCTTCCAAATCACCATCCTGAATGGATGATGCTTGTTGTCTAAAGGAATACGAAATCCAAGTCAACGGCCCTCATAATGCTACTTTTGGCTAGGAAAGTAAGAACTATGGTATTTCTCATGTAACGGTACTAATCATGAGTAACGTAAACGTACCGCGTTTCACACATTGTGGTACTACTCACAGGTAATGTAATACGCTCAGGTAACGCAGACCTATGGTGTTTCTCACATTACGGCGCTACTCATAGGCAACGCAAAACCATGGTGTTCCTTATATACAGTAGGTGCACTAAACACAGTAACTCATACTATCCTGTGGTGTTCCTCACATAGTAGGTACTAATGACAGGCAACGCAAACCCATGGTGTTCCTCACATAGTAGGTACTAATCATAGGCAACGCAAACTCATGGTGTTCCTCACATAGTAGGTACTAATGACAGGCAACGCAAACCCTTGGTGTTCCTCACATAGGTGCACTAATCACAGGAACTCGTACTATCCCGTGGTGTTTTTCACATAGTAGGTACTAATGACAGGCAACGCAAACCCATGGTGTTCCTCACATAGTAGGTACTAATCATAGGCAACGCAAACTCATGGTGTTCCTCACATAGTAGGTACTAATGACAGGCAACGCAAACCCTTGGTGTTCCTCACATAGGTGCACTAATCACAGGAACTCGTACTATCCCGTGGTGTTTTTCACATAGTAGGTACTAATCATAGGCAACGCAAACCCATGGTGTTCCTCACATAGTAGGTACTAATCATAGGCAACGCAAACCCATGGTGTTCCTCACATAGTAGGTACTAATCATAGGCAACGCAAACTCATGGTGTTCCTCACATAGTAGGTACTAATGACAGGCAACGCAAACCCATGGTTTTCCTCACACAGGTGTACTAATCACAGGAACTCGCACTATCCCGTGGTATTCCTCACATAGTAGGTACTAATGACAGGCAACGCAAACCTATGGTGTTCCTCACACAGGTGTACTAATCTCAGGGACTCGTACTATCCCGTGGTGTTTTTCACATAGTAGGTACTAATGACAGGCAACGCAAACCCATGGTGTTCCTCACATAGTAGGTACTAATGACAGGCAACGCAAACCCATGGTGTTCCTCACACAGGTGTACTAATCACAGGAACTCGCACTATCCCGTGGTATTCCTCACATAGTAGGTACTAATGACAGGCAACGCAAACCTATGGTGTTCCTCACACAGGTGTACTAATCTCAGGGACTCGTACTATCCCGTAGCGTTCCTTACATAGTGGTAATAATCACCGGCAACACCCAGACCCGTGATGTTTCTCACAATGGTACTAATCACGGGTACTGTAAAACCCATACTGATTCACCCTCTGTTGCTTTTAATCGCAAACCTATTGTGTACCTAACATAGTGGTACTACTCGCAAGTAAAGGCGAGCCATGGTGTTCCTTGCGTGATGGTGCTAATTACAAGTAGTTTCATGGTACTAATTCGATCATGCCTTGGACGCCCATTTTAGTCGCCTCTTACGACAGACAGGGGATACCGTGGGTGTATTCTTCGTCTGCGTCCCCCACCCACAGGGCTCTAAAGTTCAATGTTGTTCGTATTACAGCATATCAAAGAAATATTAATGGCATACGCGCAGCCGTTCAGTATTTCCCCGACAACACCATCGCTGGTATAATAATAATTTTATTTGATTTTACTTCCCACTAACTACATTTATGCTGTGGTTGGAGACGCCGAGATGCCGGAATTCAGTCCCACAGGAGTTCTTTTATATACCAGTAAATCTAGCGATACGAGGCTGAGGTAATTTAGCACCTTCAATACTACCGGACTGAGCCAGGATCGAACTTGCCAAGTTAGGGTCAGAACGCCGGCACCTCAACCACCTGAGCCACTCAGCCCGGCTAATTGGTATCATCAGGAGCAACAATCAAAAAGATTCTTCTGAAAATGCCGGCCCCGAGAAGCGACTGTTGCTCATCCTGAAGGCCTGCAGATTATAAGGTAACGCGTGGCAAGTGCGACGAATCCTCTCGACCGTTATTCTTTGTTTTCTAGACTGGGATCATCATCCCACCGTCAGATAGCTCCTGGATTGTAGTCGTACAGGATGAAAGGACCTCAAACCATTCCTCAGGTCCAGGTAAAAATCTCTGACCTGGTCGGAAATCGAACCCGGGGCTTTTGGGCAAGAGGTAGACACGCCATCCTTAGTCAACATTAATATATTAATAATTTCAACATGTGATAGGCGAGTGTTCGAAATGTGGATTTCAATTATAATCAAATGAGGTATATTTTGGCTGAGTTAGCCATTTATGCCAGCTTGTCCTACGTTTGATCCAAGGCTGTTATTAATGGATGTCATTTTCATCTAGCACAGAGGTAGTGGAAGAATGTTCGAGAGGTGTGTTCAAGCAAGCCATGCCAAAAAAAGTTCAAAATTAGTCATTTCCTGAAGAACATTATTGGATTATCACAGTCAAATGCAGAAGAAATAGGTGAAAGGTTTGCTAACTACTTTATTTCAAGGATGCCTAATAACAAACGTGCTGAGAATAAAGGCCAACTATTCGGGGAACCCCAGAGTAGGGTGGTGGATATTTTAGAATGAGGCTGTGACAATATCATTTGTATAAATTACAGATACCTCTACCAAACAGCTCAAAGTGAGGTTCACGTAGAAGGCGGACAGTTTACCTGTGCTCTAGAGAGGGAAGTTACTGTTTCATTTACCTTCTGCAGCAAGGGCTGTGAATGTTTCCTTTGCTGTGGTTAGTTTAAGTGTACACTTTAGCGTTGTCTGGGTGTGAATACATTTGCATGTTAACTCTGTGTAGGATACGCACTCTCTGTTACAAACGGTGCAGGCCAACTTCACTTTAACCTGCCTATATTGTCACTGGGAGGTAAATGTCAATTTGTAATCACACGGCAATGGTAGTCTGGCAGTTAGAGGTATACATGGAGACACAGTGCATGGTTTGGAGTCTTCATTTATGTCAAGACTGATGTTAATGTAAAATAAACCGAGAGGAAGTTTGCACAAAATATCAGAGTTTCGGTTATATTGGAGATAAAGTAATAATAATAATAATAATAATAATAATAATAATAATAATAATAATAATAATAATAATAATAATAATAATAATAATAATAATAATAAGCCGCCTCTGTGGTGTAGTGGTTAGCGTGATTAGCTGCCACCCCCGGAGGCCCGGGTTCGATTCCCGGCTCTGCCACGAAATTTGAAAAGTGGTACGAGGGCTGGAACGGGGTCCACTCAGCCTCGGGAGGTCAACTGAGTAGAGGTGGGTTCGATTCCCACCTCAGCCATCCTGGAAGTGGTTTTCCGTGGTTTCCCACTTCTCCTCCAGGCGAATGCCGGGATGGTACCTAACTGAAGGCCACGGCCGCTTCCTTCCCTCATCCTTGCCTATCCCTTCCAATCTTCCCATCCCTCCACAAGGCCCCTGTTTAGCATAGCAGGTGAGGCCGCCTGGGCGAGGTACTGGTCATTCTCCCCAGTTGTATCCCCAGACAAAGAGTCTGAAGCTCCAGGACACTGCCCTTGAGGCGGTAGAGTTGGGATCCCTCGCTGAGTCCGAGGGAAAAACCGAACCTGGAGGGTAAACAGATGATGATGATGATGATGATGATAATAATAATTGTTTAACGTCTCATACTTTTAAGATATGCTGGAGTGCGGGAAACTTGCTAGATGCCAACGAAACGAAGTTGCCGCATTTACCTTCAAATTCTACAGACCTCAGCAGCTTCAACAGATAATGTTGAAGTGTTTTAATTACGTTTTCCTGGAAAATGATTGTCATATTGAAAAACACCGCTTCCTGAAAGAAAATCAGCTAAACTGAGTGAGTAGAAATTCTGTTTTAGACTCAATCGACCTTAGAGTCTCCCGTTTAGAACAGAGAAAGAAAGAAAAACAACCGACTTAGCCAATGAGTGACTTCAGCAGACTTGAGTGTATGACAACCACAGTAACTCATATATACAGGATCAAGGTACTGGGCAACCCTCACTGTCGAGCAGAACCTAGAATAACAGCCGCCTTGAACTACATCCTACTGTCATGTAAAAGGTACTCCCAACAGTGAAGTTAAATACCCCACTGCCAATAATTGTCATCCTCGTATCAAACCTAACTCCACAATTATACGCCGTAACTTCTCAATATTTTTTCAGACTGTAGAGCTAAGTTCTGAGAGCCTCCATAGCTCAGATGGCAGCGCGTCGACCTCTCACCGCTGGATACCGTGGTTCAAATCCCGGTCACTCCATGTAGGATTTTTTCTGGACAAACCGGAGGTGGAACAGGTTTTCCTCCGGTTTTCCCTGTCATCTTTCATTTCAACAACACTCACCATTATTATTTCATAGCATTTATCAGTCACTAATAAATCACTTTGGGAGTGCCGACCCCATTGTAATACTAGCCTATATATGGTTCATTCATTATATCCCTGACCCGGTCAAAGACTGCAAGTTGCTTTACGTCGCACCGACACAGTTAGGTCTTATGGCGACGATGGGACAGGGAAGGACTAGGAGTGGGAAGGAAGCGGCCGTGGCCTTAATTAAGGTACAGCCCCAGCATTTACCTGGTCTGAAAATGGGAAACCGCGGAAAACCATTTTCAGGGCTGCCAACAGTGGGGTTCGAACCTACTTTCTCCCGAATACTGGATACTGGCCGTACTTAAGCGACTGTAGGTATCGAGCTCGGTAGGTCAAAGACTGGAAAACAGGTTGTAGTTTTTTTTTCAGTATTAAATTA
This sequence comes from Anabrus simplex, assembly GCF_040414725.1. Taxonomy (NCBI): domain Eukaryota; kingdom Metazoa; phylum Arthropoda; class Insecta; order Orthoptera; family Tettigoniidae; genus Anabrus; species Anabrus simplex. The sequence continues at coordinate 106,133,240 of NC_090269.1, read as the reverse complement.
TGACTCTATTTCAACGTCGAAGATCTACAATTTTATGCTGTCCCACTTTGTAAATAGTGGCCGTATGGTCTTCCGAGGCCGAAGGCCATCAGAAAAACCAGTGACACATTAAACCTGCGGTTGTTAAAAAGGAGAATGAAAATATTGCATCAGCGTTTTGTAAACCAAGGTATCGTTTTTCACATACGTTTACAATACTACAATAACAATTAACACGAGCACAGTCGATTGATTTACACGCCAGGATGAGTAGCTCAGGCGGTTGAGGCGCTGGCCTTCTGACCTCAACTTGACATGTTCGATCCTGGCTCAGTCTGGTGGTATTTGAAGGTGCTCAAATACGTCAGCCTCGTCTCAGTAGATTTACTGGCACGTCGAGGAACTCCTGCGGGACAAAATTCCGGCACCCCAGCGTCTCCGTATTGATTTACACCACAACCCTCACTGAGTCAATAATGTACTCGCCTCCATTTTCATTTACCATATTCCAACGTTGTGCTTGTGGAGTGGTGGTGGTGGTGATTATTGTTTTAAGAGGAAGTCCAACTAGGCAACCATCCTCTATATAACACTAATCAGAGAGAAAAAATGGAAGGGGGTCCGACACTTCGAAAAATGAAGATATCGGCCAAAGGAAGACAAGGGCCACGAAGGGCGTGAAAATAAAAGACTCCCTAGCCCTCGCAAACCTAATAGCGTCAGGGTCAGAAAAGAACAAGAGTTGACCAAGGGAGGTCGGATAGGATAGATGAAAGTAAGGAGCCTGGCACAAGTAAATGCCAGGACTCAGCTGAGGGCCCCGTGGTCGCCAAACCACGCTCCAAAGTTCAGAGCCCTTGAGGCCCCTTTTAGTCGCCTCTTACGACAGGCAGGGGATACCGTGGGTGTTATTCTACCGCCCCCACCCACAGGAGGTCTGCGCTTGTGGAACCGCAGTGACTATGGGGTGAAGAAATGAGCGAGCCTAGTGTCATGAAAGACTGCTCTCTGGATGTGGTCAGAGAGAGTCTGTAAAATATGAGAACAGGTAGGTGAAAGTTCGGAAGAACAGGGAGGGTGCGAATCATTTTCCCAGCCGAGTTCTCCAATAACTTGCTCACTTTGGCCGAGTGTACGTGTGGAAATCAGGCCCGGAACTAGGGCAGGGCAGGGGGAGCACGTGCCCCGGACGGCAGATTTCAGGGGGCGGCAAAAATTGAAATGTTTATTAAAAATAACAAGAAGTTATTTAATTTTTCAAAATAATAATACCACAATTAATATTGTTTTATTTTATTTAATTTTGTTGCCCTATTCATCAACTTTATTACACTAAATTATTTTCTTCATTATAAGACAGGACACAAGAATGAACGTAATTCATAGATCTGGAGTGAATCTTATACTGTTATGCCTACTGCTGATATGAGTAATGAGTAGCCAGCGTACGCTGTTGTCTGCGTGTGTTGATACGAACCTACAGTTGTTTTATTTTATTTACATTTAGTATTTAGTTAGTATTGTCCGTCTCTGTGGTGTAGTGGTTAGCGTGATTAGCTGCCACCCCCGGAGGTCCGGGTTCGATTCCCGGCTCTGCCACGAAATTTGAAAAGTGGTACGAGGGCTGGAACGGGGTCCACTCAGCCTCGGGAGATCAACTGAGTAGAGGTGGGTTCGATTCCCACTTCAGCCATCCTGGAAGTGGTTTTCCGTGGTTTCCCACTTCTCCTCCAGGCAAATGCCGGGATGGTACCTAACTTAAGGCCACGGCCGCTTCCTTTCCTCTTCCTTGCCCATCCCTTCCACTCTTCCCATCCCTCCACAAGGCCCCTGTTCAGCATAGCAGGTGAGGCCGCCTGGGCGAGGTACTGGTCATACTCCCCAGTTGTATCCCCGACCAAGAGTCTGAAGCTCCAGGACACTGCCCTTGAGGCGGTAGAGGTAGGATCCCTCGCTAAGTCCGAGGGAAAAACCGAACCTGGAGGGTAAACAGATGATGATGATGATTTAGTTAGTATTAGTGTTCGGAGTGTTGATTATTTATTCGTGTTACCGTTTATCAGCGTTTGGAAAACGGAATTGTTTAGTACACTTTGAGCTGCGTTTTTAACAGTTTCCAAATTATGGATGGCAGAAAACGACTCAGTGGAGCCGAGTATAGAAAACTTGCCAAAGAGAAGGAAGAAAGAAAGAAAGAAAGAAAGCGATGTGCTGTCACAAACACCAAAATTAGAAACATTTTTAAAAACCCTAATGTTAATGAAGATGAAGGCTCAAAAGAAAAATCGGGTAAATATTAATTTTCATTTCAATAATTAAATTATAGCACATAAGGGAAGAGACGAATTAATTGTGCCTTATCGGACAATTTACGACAATTTTTTAATACTTCATTTTGTAATATACCATATTACTGATTTAATTTTAACCCCGGCTTTTAATATTTTAGATGACGTTGAAGCTGGAGAGGAAGGCACGCAACATGTCGAACTTTGCAAGAAACTCAGTCCTACTGGTGAAGCGAATGAAGATGAATTATTATCTCGTCCAGACCCTACAACTGGTCTTCAAGAAACGTCAGAGTTTTCCTTTGATTTTAGGGATCCTAGTTCATGGCCACAGAGTTTTTCAGATTCTGAAATGGGTTACATAACAAAAATGAGCTTTGAAAATCTGATTGAGCAACATTTAAGTAATAGCAGCAGAGAAGGACGTAACTTAACCAAAGATTGGTTTTATAAAGTTCTCAAAAATGGAACAAAAGTAAAGAGATCATGGTTAGGCTATAGTAAAAGTAAGAAAGCTCTATATTGTGTTCCCTGCAGGCTGTTTCCACACTTAGCAACAAATCAAGTGCCTTCCATAGCTAAAGAAAAAGGACTTACTAATTGGAGAAAACTCAGTGAAAAATTGCCTGAACATGAAAATTCATCCAACCACAAACTTTTCTTGTGTTCGTGGAAAGCTTTAGAATCGTGTTTAGGAAAGGGAGTTATTGATGCAGAACTCCAAAACCAGATCCATCAAGAAGAGTCTCACTGGAAGGCGGTATTGCGCTGCATTATCGATGTTATTCTATTCCTAGCAAAGCAAGGGAGTCCATTCCAAGTAACTAAAGAAGACTGTGATTTTAGCGACCCATCCAGTGGAAGGTTCTTGAACAGTAGAACTTATATTGCATTACAATGTCCCTCTTCTACAACATATTGAACGGCATAAGAAAGGGAAAATCTCGCATTTCTCACATAAAATACAAGATGAGTTCCTTGAAATTATTGCCAATAACATAAGGCAAAAGACATTTTGGATGCGAAATATTATTCCTTAATATTTGACTGCACTCCAGATATCAGCCACAGTGAGTAAATGACTGAAGTAGTTCATTACGTCAAAACTAATACATCGGAGGTAGAAGAAAGTTTTATTGATTTTTTCCAGTTAGTGACAAAACAGGTGAAGTTCTCAGCCAAGAAATCCTAAAAAATTAGACAAAGATGGACTGAACTTAGAGAACTGTAGAGGCCAATCCTACGATAATGGGGCAAATATGGCCGGGAGGTATAAATGAGTTCAGTCCAGACCACTTCAGGAGAAAGAGCTAGCATATTTTGTCCCATGTGCTGCTCACTCCCTCAATTTAGTTGGTGCTAATGCGGCCAGTGCTACTATTGCGGCTCAGAATTTTTTCGGAACTTGGAACAGTATGCTTCTTTGCGGCTTCAACTTCACGCTGGGAAGTTCTCCGAAAATATGTGCCACTGACATTGAAACCTGAAAGCAATACAAGATGGTCTGCAGGATTAGATGCGATCGAAGCTGTGTATAAACATTACGGTAAAGTTGTGCAGGCTCTAGAGGATCTTAAAAACCACGCTCTCTCAACACCTCAAAGCAAGAGTGAGGCCAGCTCCCTTTTTAAAAATATTGGGAAACTTGACTTCATCGTTTTCACATGTTTTTGGCATGCTTTCTTCAAAAAGATCAATCATGTCCATGAGTTTTTGCAAAGAAGAGATGTAACAGTAGATTTGGCTGCCCGGAAACTTCAAGGCCTTTTAACGCTCTTGAAGTCTTGCAGAGAGTTTGCTCCATCCGAGGCCATTACTGAGAATAAATTCTTAGCAAGCATGAGTGGTCTACCATCTGAGTTCTCAGAAAAACAGACAAACAGAAAACGAAAAAAAAAATGTCTGATGAGCTATGTGGCGATGAAACTCCGACAAGTACTCAGAATGTGTACCAAGTAGCTATGTTAGAGGTTATTGACCAGATGATTACGGAACTCAGTGACAGGTTTAAGGCTTTGGACAACATATGCAGCAAGTTTTGATTTTTGAATGGAGTTCGAATTAAATAAATGCAAACAAAAGATCTAAAAATGAAAGCAGAATAATTGGCAAATATCTACACTGCTGATCTCAACATTGAAGAATTCAAATTTGAAATAGAAAGTTTCAAGCACCACGCTTTATCAGTTGACGAAAATTTAAAGGAAGCCACATAAAAAGAAATGTTAAGTCTTATTTATAAAAATGAACTAGAGGAAGGTTACCCTAACATTACTACTGCACTGAGAATGTTTCTCACGTTGTCAGTTGGTGTCATCTGGAGAACGAAGTTTTAGCAAACTCAGAATCATCAAAAACTACATGAGAAGTACAATGGGACAGGAGAGACTCTCTAATCTAAGTATAATATCAATTGAACACAAACGAGCATCCCTTATCAACTTTGACGACATCATCAGTACATTTGCAGCTAAAAAGGCTCGAAGAATTCAATTTTGAGGTACCTACAATACATAATACATTTTTGCGTAGTTACAATTGAGTTGCACTATAAACAAATTATTTGTATTAGTCATGTATAAGTGTTTTTCATGCCTTTGCTGGCGAGATATAGTGTTTACAGTGCACTATGTCTTCTGGTATGGGCTATATCAAATTTGTTACTTTCATTGACCTATCTCAGTCTCATCCTTGGCTTTAACAATATGAAGGTGACTGAGGTATGAGCGATGCTCGTAATACCATTCCTTATGCAGCCAGTCCCTGTTATGAATGGTGTGAAAATATCGCTCATAGGGTCGGTTGGTGCATTCATTTTTTAAATTTTTTTTTTGCTAGTTGCTTTACGTCGCACTGACACAGATAGGTCTTATGGCGACGATGGGACAGGAAGGGGCTAGGAGTGGGAAGGAAGCGGCCGTGGCCTTAATTAAGGTACAGCCCCAGCATTTGCCTGGTGTGAAAATGGGAAACCACGGAAAACCATCTTCAGGGCTGCCGACAGTGGGGTTCGAACGTGCATGCATTTCAGTGGGCTTGGCAGACTGATATGTAATAGCAACGGCTGACTCGGTGAGGAAAGCAACGGGAAACTACCTCACTCCTTATTTCCCTAGTGCCGGGCTGAGTGGCTCAGACGGTTAAGGCGCTGGCCTTCTAATCCCAACTTGGCAGGTTCGACCCTGGCTCAGTCCGGTGGTATTTGAAGGTGCTCAAATACGACAGCCTCGTGTCGGTAGATTTACTGGCACGTAAAAGAACTCCTGCGGGACTAAATTCCGGCACCTCGGCGTCTCCGAAGACCGTAAAAGTAGTTAGTGGGACGTAAAGCAAATAACATTATTATTATTATTATTATTATTATTATTATTATTATTATTATTATTATTTCCCTAGTACGCCTCTTTAGTGATGCCTAGGCTATGTATGACAGCTGTTGGCTGAGCTGCAGGGAATCAAACCAGCCTTCGGGCTGAATACCCAACATACAACATACAAGTGTTTTTCAAGTGTAATGTATATATTGTCCCCCTCTGTGGTGTAGTGGTTAGCGTGATTAGCTGCCACCCCCAGAGGCCCGGGTTCGATTCCCGGCTCTGCCACGAAATTTGAAAAGTGGTACGAGGGCTGGAACGGGGTCCACTCAGCCTCGGGAGGTCAACTGAGTAGAGGTGGGTTCGATTCCCACCTCAGCCATCCTGGAAGTGGTTTTCCGTGGTTTCCCACTTCTCCTCCAGGCGAATGCCGGGATGGTACCTAACTGAAGGCCACGGCCGCTTCCTTCCCTCTTCCTTGCCTATCCCTTCCAATCTTCCCATCCCTCCACAAGGCCCCTGTTCAGCATAGCAGGTGAGGCCGCCTGGGCGAGGTACTGGTCATACTCCCCAGTTGTATCCCCCGACCAAGAGTCTGAAGCTCCAGGACACTGCCCTTGAGGCGGTAGAGGTGGGATCCCTCGCTAAGTCCGAGGGAAAAACCGAACCTGGAGGGTAAACAGATGATGAATGTATATATTAATATGTATAAGTGTATAAATATTACTGTTTCTCATAAATAAAACTTCTTAATAGTATACATATGGTGTGTAATTTCAACCGCCGCGTCTAAAAAAATAGCTTACGGAGGTATTATATTTTAGTGGTAGGGGGTGGGGTAGGGAGGGGGATCAGGGAATGGGGGCGGTAAAATGATCTTTGCCCCCCCCCCCCCCCCCCCTGACAAATCTCCTAGTTCCTGATGTGGATTACCATGAAGTAAAAACACTGGACGCAGAGGTTGTTTGCCTTCTACAAAGGTTGTTGGCTATTTACAGCGGAGGGATCGTTGCGTTCTTTGGAAGTAATTCGTGGTGAAGTATTCCCTGTTTGTTCCACCAGACGTAAAATATGATTCTTTTTTTTAAATGTGCTCTATCCTTTGCACTGGGAGTCATCATCATCATCTGTTTACCCTCCAGGTTCGGTTTTTCCCTCGGACTTTGCGAGGGATCCCACCTCTACCGCCTCAAGGGCAGTGTCCTGGAGCTTCAGACTCTTGGTCGGGGATACAACTGGGGAGTATGACCAGTACCTCACCCAGGCGGCCTCACCTGCTATGCTGAACAGGGGCCTTGTGGAGGGATGGGAAGATTGGAAGGGATAGGCAAGGATGAGGGAAGGAAGTGGCCGTGGCCTTAGTTAGGTACCATCCCGGCATTCGCCTGGAGGAGAAGTGGGAAACCACGGAAAACCACTTCCAGGATGGCTGAGGTGGGAATCGAACCCACCTCTACTCAGTTGACCTCCCGAGGCTGAGTGGACCCCGTTCCAGCCCTCGTACCACTTTTCAAATTTCGTGGCAGAGCCGGGAATCGAACCCGGGCCTCCGGGGGTGGCAGCTAATCACGCTAACCACTACACCACAGCGGCGGACTGCACTGGGAGTCAAGCAGACAAAATAGAGACGAAAGGAAAGGTTTACTATGTTCTAAAGGAATGGGGTGGGCACATCTTATTTTAAAAAATGTTTGGAGAAGGGAAGTAGGAGATACATTTATAGATGAGGAGGATGAGACAAAAATTGATGACGGAACCCAACTGTATACGAATGTATACAGTTATTGAACACATAGTTGATGCACCCGGGAAGAAATGCAAAATTATTCATCACTATTAGGGGAATGTGGGGAAGTAAATTAATCGAAGGAAAATACGGTAATTGATTATGCTAGTTAGTAACATAATTGGGTGACGTGAACGCTACTGATCCACGAAATATCACTGTAATATTTGTCACATATGAAAGGTAATCATTGATTTACTCAAATAAAGTCTAAAATCCCAGGTAGATTAAGAAATTATGGAAATATTTAATTTTACAGAATACATACTTTACTGCCTTACAGCTATATACAATTTTTTCTGCGTCGCAGGGCTTCCGTGTTTTGTTTATGTGTAACACAACACTTTCGTGTGTCATGTCTTTGCTCACGGTAATGCTTTGGTGTCGTGTCACTTCAACTGTCAATTGTCTAATAGTGCTGTTCCTTTAATAAAGTAATATATCTGTTGGTCCAGGGGTCATGCTATTTTCCGGTTGCTTCGGCACGAGATTTAGGTCTTGTAATTTCCTTATTACATGGTGATTTTCGTCGTCAAAAAAAGCGATCATCATCATCATCATCTGTTTACCCTCCAGGTTCGGCTTTTCCCTCGGACTCAGCGAGGGATTCCACCTCTACCGCCTCAAAGGCAGTGTCCCGGAGCTTCAGACTCTTGGTCGGGGATACAACTGGGGAGAATGACCAGTACCTCGCCCAGGCGGCCTCACCTGCTATGCTGAACAGGGGCCTTGTGGAGGGATGGGAAGATTGGAAGGGATAGGCAAGGAAGAGGGAAGGAAACGGCCGTGGCCTTCAGTTAGGTACCATCCCGGCATTCGCCTGGAGGAGAAGTGGGAAACCACGGAAAACCACTTCCAGGATGGCTGAGGTGGGAATCGAACCCACCCCTACTCAGTTGACCTCCCGAGGCTGAGTGGACCCCGTTCCAGCCCTCGTACCACTTTTCAAATTTCGTGGCAGAGCCGGGAATCGAACCCGGACCTCCGGGGGTGGCAGCTAATCACGCTAACCACTACACCACAGAGGCGGAAAAAAAAAAGCGATAACATTCTTAATGTTGTTCACCTCCATTTTGCTTTTTGAACTGTCCGCGCTAGACAAATGCACAAAGATAATAAGAATTCACAGACATGGCACTTCCATTCATCGGTGCCAGCCCTGGACCTCAAGAAACAAACAAAAGACGGCGCGAGCAGCGATATGCAACATGATGGACTCCTGTTTACAGCTCGTAAATACGTATTCATATTTCTTGCTAGTAACGACGGTATTTCTTAATCTACCTGGGATTTGAGACTTTATTTGAGTAAATCAATGATAACCTTTCACATTGTGACAAATATTACAGTGATATTTCGTGGATCAGTAGCGTTCACGTCACCACATAATTGTTCCTAAGGCAACCTAGAGATTATAACTCTGTTGAGTTCTAGAGCAATTAGGTACGTGGATTATAGGTATAACATATAAGTAATTTGTCAGCTCGCCTGGTGGCGATGATCGTTAAGGCGCTGAAGTCTAAACCGTCTGACGCCGTAGTTAGCGGTTCGAGTCCCATTGGTCGAAATGATTTTTACCATCAGAATGTTGGCCGGCAGGGTAGGGGAGGTGGTGGTATACAATTCCTAATCACTAGATTGCGTGCCAAAAGCCTGGATTAAATTCCAAACCTCTCCGCAGTGCTCATGTGGAGTGAGGGCATATGACGCTGTTGATGGTGATTCGTCCGTCGGATGGAGACGTTAAGCCTTGAGCAGACCCCTCGGTGCTATTCGACAGGAGTAGGCTATGTGCCGGCAACGGGTTTCACCCTCTCCCTACTATCATACATCACGTCATTCATTTCATCTCATTAACTCCTCTGATGAGGTTGACGTCAGGAAGGGCATACGGTCATAAAAACGCACGCAACCGATTCATCTCACCTCATACCCGACCCCGTAAGGGAAACGAGAAAAGGGTTGGACAAACAACACTAATTAGTGTGCAGGTCACTTGACAGCTAAAACTAAAATTAATTTCAGGTGTCAGATGTCCTTCTCTTTGGGAGGGTCATGTTTCCGCGGTATCTGACGCACTTCTTTAGAATATCCGAGAAGTATCATTTCTTACAGTAAAGTTTCTAACAATCGTTTCAGGCCTTTTTCTCTGTTCAATTTTGGTTATTGATGTTTTCCGAACCCCTTATTCTTTATTTGTGCTTTTGCCACATTTTTCAATCAGTATGGGATAAGATAGGGTATCCAAATTCACCACCCCCGCACCTGATTTCGTCCCCCTAGGGATTTCCAGTTTGTATGGTTGGTACCTAATGTTTAGCCGCACGCACACGCGTAGCCTCATCCCGTTGTCTTGTGAGAGCTCACTGTGTGCACCACGTTCTGTTTCCGTGTACAAGGAGGATTCATTTTTCATGCTGATCTGAGTGAGTGCAGCATTCAAATTAAAAGCCTGTTATTGTTACAGTGAACACTGATGTGTGTATGAGATACTGGACTGCATTTCAATCGTGTAATCGCTACAGTGAGGTGGTTGGCGTGAGTTATTGTAGCGGCCATTATAATAAATCAGGTAATGTTCGTAATTTCGTCCCCCTTCATTTTATTTGCTATTTATGAATATTATTATTTTCAGAGGGGAAAACGCACACATGGTTTGCACGTTAGCCATATAATGCAAAAGACACGCTATGGTTGAGTGGTTACAACTCATAGCTTCTGCTAATTCCTGCGTTGTTTCACGGGGATTCGCATGAACAACCTCATTCAAGTGACCTTCGTCAAACTGTGACGGTCGTTCTGACCATGGATCATCAGATAAGTCAAATCGGTTTTCCTGCCGTATCTTTAACAACAGCATTAGCTTCGTACACAACTCCAGTTGTTTTTGTCGCTATTGATGCATTTCATCCTCGGTTAAAGTCGAAGAGCAGAATGTGACGGAAATGTTCAAACTTGTCCACTTTAAACTCCATCTCGTTTCGACTGCAATATATCCAGATTGTGTGCAGAATTGTTTTTTTTATCAACACGAAACAAGAAACTAATCAAAAACGATGAAATAATGAGCAAAAATATCCTTGGCAACGCGCTGTTACTAACCCATATACAAACACTACGAACCTACGCGTCGAGCCATAATATGACCTTCTAAGTAGTGTAGTTGATTGAGGCACCCGTATTCCACGATCAAGGTAGTTGGTTCGAATCTTGGCACAATCAGTTGACATTTAAATATACTTCTATGAGAGAGATTCGGGACAGTTCATTTAAGGTAAGTTACGTTAAAGAAATCCTGTTCAGAACAAAAATGAAATGAAATGGCGAAGGGTTTTTGGTGCCGGGAGTGTCCGAGGACATGTTCGGCTCGCCAGCTGCAGGTCATTTTATTTGATTCCCGTAGGCGACGGTGCGCGTCGTGATGAGGATGGAATGATGATGAAGACGACACATACACCCAGATCTTGTGCCAGCGAAATTAATCAATGATGATTGAAATTCGCAACCTTGACGAGACTCGAGCCCGTGACCCTTGCGACCAAAGGCTAGCCTGCTAACCATTTTGACATGGAGCCGGGCTGTTCAGAACAAGATTCCACAGAATATATTGCTCGACACAGTCTCAAGTTTACCGAGAAAGTTGGCTGCGAGGTTCGGGTAACTTAGCTTTAAGCTCACATTAAAGAGATGGCGGGTTCGAACCCCACTGTCAGCAGCCCTTAAAATAGTTATCTGTAGTTATCCCTTTTCACACTAGGCAAATGTCGAGGCCACTTGCGTCACTGAAAACCTATATCTTTCCCATCCTTGCGTCACGAAAGACCTTTGTCTTTCCCGTCTTTGCGTTACAGAAAACCTATGTCTTTCCCATTTTTGCGTTACTGAAAACCTATGTCTTTCCCATTTTTGCGTTACTGAAAACCTATGTCTTTCCCATCCTTGCGTCACTAAAAACATATGTCTTCCCATCCTTGCGTCACTGAAAACCTATGTCTTTTCCATCCTTGCGTTACTGAAAACCTGTGTCTTTCCCATCCTTGCGTCACTGAAAACCTATGTCTTTCCATCCTTGCGTTACTGAAAATTCATGTCTTTCCCATCCTTGCGTCACTGAAAACCTATGTCTTGCCCATCCTTGCGTCGTTAAAAACCTATGTCTTTCCCATCCTTGCGTTACTGAAAACCAATGTCTTTCCCATCCTTGCGTTACTGAAAACCTATGTCTTTCCCATCCTTGCGTCACTGAAAACCTGTCTTTCCCATCCTTTTGTCTTTCCCATCCTTGCGTCACTGAAAACCTATGTTTTGGTGCGACGCTAAACAGCTAGCAAAATTTTTTTCAGTGGTATTGGTGATCGATGCCCTAGATACCAATGTCCTTTTATTAACACAGAATCCCGTGCTGTTTGAACGCTATCGCTTGAAACAAGGAAAACAGAGCTTTGTAAATACCTCCAATGGCCTCTTTAAGACACTTTCCAGCAGGGCCGCTTTAAGCAAACTGTCCTTGTGTTCTCCATAACTGGCCTTATCTAGGACGGCTGTTTAATAATGCACAATGCATTTAAAATTAATGGAGACTCCATTAGCAACTGGTGACTTGAAATTGACTCAGTGCATTACCATGGAGAAAGTAATTGTAAAGAATTCATTATCTAATAAAGACGTTCATGGCTCGTTTCCTGCAAGACGATGGTACACTAGCTCAAGTCTACAATGAGGTCCTCCCAGAGGGATTTCATCTTGAGCTGACAATACCTTCTCACTCCTCCACAGTAATTTTTTGCGTACATTACATGACCGAGTACGAGGCTGCATGGTTTCTCTGACAGTTGTTCTAGTGAACAATAAACTAAATGCCCGAAGACTAATTTATAGTTGCGAACTAGACCTATTTACAGTATTTTACTAATCCATTTAGTTTTAACCTTTTGAACTCCATTACCTTTAGCGTATGCTTCCTGCTCCACTCCTAATTAATTTCTGCACTCTGAACAGCTGTAGGAAGTGAACACTGCACAAGAGTCTAACACAAAACAATATAATACTAGTCATAATAGCTATGGCTGATATTATAGAAGTAATCCCTGAAAAATAAACATATATGCATGAAGACGATATATATATTTTTACAATTTGTTTTACGTCGCACCAACACAGTTCTTATGGCGACGATGTGATAGGAAAAGGCGAGGAGTGGGAAAGAGGCGGCCGTGACCTTAATTAAGGTATTGCCCCAGCATTTGCCTGGTTTGAAAATGGGAAATCACGGAAAACCATTTCGAGGGTTGCCGGCAGTGGGGTTCGAACCCACTATCTCCCGGATTGAAGCTCATCGCTGTGAGCCCCTAACCGCACGGCCAACTCGCCCGGTGCAGACGATATGATGATTGCCACGAGGTCTAGTGAGAAACTGCAAGAGACACTTGACGCGTTGGTGAAGTGGACAGAAGCGAATACACTTCAATTAAATGAGGAAAATACAGTATCAATGACATTTAGGAAAGCTAGTGGCTTTATGGCGACGATGGGACAGGAAAGGCCTAGGAATGGGAAGGAATTGGCCTGGCCTCAATTAAGGTACAGCCCCAGCATTTGCCTGGTGTGAAAATGGGAAACCACGGAAAACCATTCTCAGGGCTGCCGTTAGTGGGGTTCGAACCCACTATCTCCCGGATGCAAGCTCACAGCTGCACAACCCTAACCGCACGGCCAACTCGCCCGGTCATTTAGAAAAAGAGGTAAAGCAACAGAGTTTCATATACATGGGAGACCTCTAAAGAACGTAGTGACACTACAAGCTAGAGGTGAAGTTTTCTCTACCCACATCAATGACGGGACAAATGCAGCAGTAATCAGAGCCATCAACGACATACAGAATTTGAATAAGCTATCTATCAAAACAGCCCTGAAATTATTTGACCTCAAAGTCTCATCCGTGATCACCTGTGGTTTAGAAATTGTATAGCCACGTCTAAAAAATGAATCAGTTCAAGGAACTAGAAAAAGTGAAAGCTACTTTTCTGAAAAAAAAAAAAAAGGCGCTAGGTTTCTCGAAGTATACGCCTTCAAGGCTTGTTTATAAGTTAACTCGTGAACCTTTCCACGTAAAGGATCTCCCCAGTTCTCCACTCGCGCCATGCATTTGGAGAAACATCACCACCTCCAGTTTCATTTCCATTATTACTGTCACTCTGTTCACATATATTATTTACTATTAAATCATCAAACTCACTGTCATTCTCCGCTAACTGTTCTAAAATATCAACTTCCGAGCAAAGATGAAGCAGAAGCCATGTTTATATTCAAGCTTTACCATCATAAAAATTCGAGAATAACAGAGGTTACATAGTCATAACGATTCCCGCGAACTGTAGTAAATGGAGAAAAGTAATATCTCGAAGAACGTTGAACAGCTGTACAATACCGGAACAGAGCACAGTCGTCATACTAACGCTGCAAGTACAAACTATTGTCATGTGGAGTGGGACCCTACATCGGGGCGCAAGTCTAATATTTTAATGGCGAGCCCCACTCGACATAGAAGTGCAAAAGGTACTGTTCTCAGAATGAAAATATGTATGTATCTAAAATCAACGCAAGTTTCAATATCACTTCATAAGCCTCTTGATCCACATAAAGTACTTTCTTTTTAAAATTTGCTTTAGGTCAAACCGACCTAGGAGTGGGGAGGAAGGGACGGTGGCCTTAATTTAGGCAGAATACGGCCAGCATTACGAGGGGGTACCGAAGAAAACCGGAATTACATTTTAAAAGTTATATATTTTCAATTTATTTACAAAACTAACTTATTCCCTTCAAAATAATCTCCATTACAACTAATACACTTGTCCCACCAGTGCTTCCACTATTCGAAACATTTTTTTAGTCATCTTTAGAAATGGCTGACAGCTCCTCCATCGTTATTTTCTTGACCTCTTCAATGTTGTGAAATCGGTGTCCTTTCATGCCCTTTTTCATGCGTGGAAATAAGAAAAAGTCGCACGGGGCCAGGTCACGCGCGGGGCAGCGGAGCCATGCCATTTTTAGCCAAAAACTATCTAACAGAGATGGCTGTGTGTGCAGGTACGTTTTTGTGGTGGACGAACCAATCTCCTGTCTGCCACAAATCGGGTCTTTTTTGACGAACACTTTGCGCAATAATCTTAAAACTTCCCAATAAAAGGTTTGCACGTTGTTCACTTAAACTCGCCATCATAAAAAAACGAAACAAGAACAAAACAATCACTGCCGATGAACAGAACAAGCCAGGTCAGCAACACAGGCGCCATTGAACTGGCAATGAGTTGCGCTATACGCACCTAGCGGCAGAAATGTGTGCTACACAAGCTTCGCCCACGGCAATGTTATACCGGTTATTTTGGGTACCCCCTTATATATTATATTGTTTGTGGTCTAGGAAATAAAATTGTATGTTATGCTAATACGAAACTAGGTATGACTGAAGTGGAAACATTCAACTTTGAAAATTAAGCAAGAGTAGATTTTGTAAAATAGTCCCCTGTCTGTGTTAGGTTACTTTGCACTGCGACTAATTATATCTAAAGTGGTATTCCCATAGGGAAAGGGTGAAATAAAGCGACGGTGCGTACCAGTTACCTGTCAGAAAACACCAAACCGAGCCTGCTCTGCTCGGATCACGTAATTATCAGTTTGCATCAAGAGGACAGTGGGTTGAAACCCCTCTGTCTTCTTGCTGATTATGATTTTCCATGGTTTCCCATTTTCATCAGGCAAATGCTGGGTCAGGTGAGGTAAGGGTGTATTCTGCCCGAAGGCAGGTCCGAACCACCACAGAGGTATGCCTGAGCCGGAGTTTACGTACGGTAGGGTGGCCAGTTCCTTTCCGCTCCTTCATTCCCTTATCCCCCACCAACAGCTCGTGCCAACCCATCCAAATCTTGACCACGCCTAATGTTGCTTAACTTCTCACGGGATCTCACCGGATCCGGTGAGGCAAATGCTGGGGATGTACCTTAATTAAGGCTACGATCCATTCCTTCCCACTCCTAGCCCTCTCCTTTGCCATCGTCGTCATACGAGTTACCGGTCTTGGTGGGACGTAAAACAAATTGCAAAACTAAAAAAGTAAGTTCATTATGTGGATCTAGCAATTTGTAAAGTGACATTGAAAATTGTGTTCAATTTAGATTGATCATGGTGTGGGTTATTGTAGTCACGTCCTAGTTCGTGAACCAGGGGCAACGGCTGAGTGGCCTAGTAAGTGGTCCTGAGAGTCGGGATACCAGTTGCTATGGAATGGGAGTGGGCATCTTGGACATATGTGCTCAGGCGGCTAGGACTATCCGGTGGTCCCTAACCGTTAGAGGAGAGATCCTCACTTAGACTATGTGTAAGCAGGGTAGCATCCTGGTTCACGAATTAACCAGGCTCAGAACATTTTCTTGCAGACTGAACGCTGAAAGGCATAAGATCTCTAATGATGCTGTATGTATGCATGTATAGATATTGGCCTATATTTCTTCCTGAGAATATAATTTAAACGAAATTGATTGATAAAATGCCGGCTCCGTGGTGTAGGGGTAGCGTGCCTGCCTCTTACCCGGAGGGCCCGTGTTCGATTCCCGGCCAGGTCAGGGATTTTTATCTGGACCTGAGGGCTGGTTCGAGATCCACTCAGACTACGTGATTACAATTGAGGAGCTATCAGACGGTGAGATAGCAGCCCCGGTCTAGAAAGCCAAGAATAATGGCCAAGAGGTTTCGTCGTGCTGACCACGACATCTCGTAATCTGCAGGCCTTCGTGCTGAGCAGTGGTCGCTTGGTAGGGCAAGGCCCTTCAAGGGCTGTAATGCCAAGGGGTTTGGGGTTTTTGGATGGGTAAAGTACTGTAAATACACGTAGTTAACACGAAATCTCATTTCACACAACATAAACCTTAAGGTCATTCGTCTCTAGTATACCTCTCTGTGAAGGGTTCAAAAAAATATTACTACCGGGCGAGTTGGCCGTGCGGTTAGGGGCGCGCAGCTATGAGGTCGCATCTGGGAGATAGTGGGTTCGAATCCCACAGTCGGCAGCCCTGAAGGTGGTTTTCCGTGGTTTCCCACCAGGCAAATGCTGGGGCTCTACCTTAATTAAGACCACGGCCGCTTACTTTCAATTCCTAGGCCTTTCCTGTCCCATAGTCGCCATAAGACCTATCTATGTCGGTGCGACGTAAAGCAAAATAGCAAAAGAATGTTACTTTTTGTATTGCACTGGTCGCAACAGATTCGCTATGAAGTGGGAGAATAGCTCGAGTTGTGTAATGTAGGATTCTCTTCCTGTATAAAGCTCATATCTTACGTCTGTCACGAGCAGACCTTAATAGCTACCAAGTGAGGTATTGTATACCGCCAACATTTAGCTACATGAAGCGTATGAACCACGTGTGTGGAAAATCGTGTACGCTTGATGTAATCGAGTGGAACCGTTTATAGCACATGCGAAGCGACGATGTTCTCTGTGGTCAACCAGTGGGGAAGAGAATGTAAACTGCATATCCGTGAGGTGATTATACACGATCATTTAGATGTTATTCTTCAAGTAATATAATAATGCCATTTATTAACTTTAAGGGACACGGGAACTGAAATTTCTAATTCCTGTAAATATCAAGATACCATCTTGAAGTTTTGTTGCCTCAAAGTATATGGTAGTATGAATATCTGTACAAAATTACAACAATACAAATTCACTATTTTCATAGCTATCAATTATTTTCCAATATTTATATACAAACATTTCAAATATTCTAAATGTCGGTCGTGCCAAACCGATCCATATAGTGCAATTTTTCTATAATTAGATAGTACCTTATTCTTATATAAATGAAACGGTGCGTCGTTTTTGTGATTGTGTCATTTACTATGAATATATAGTTGTTTTCTCCCATTGAAGTTTATTTTTGTAAAATATTATAATTTATAAAATGTTTATTGAAGTTTAGGGGCTGCCTGGCCGAGGCGGTAAAGGCGTGCTCGATTCGCCCGGAAGGACGTCAGGAAGTCGTAAAATTTAAGAAACGAGATTTCCACTTCCGGATGTACACATGGCCCTGAGGTTCACTCTGCCTACACCAAAAATGAGTACCAGGTTAATTTCTGGGGGCAAAGGCGGCCGCGCGTAGAGCTAACCACTCTACCCCATCAAGTGCCGAGGTTACGGATAGTGGAAGCCTTTACCTTCAACCTCTCCAAGGGCCTTCATGGCCTGTATGGAGATGACTTTGACTTTTTATTGTTTACTTCTTGAAAAATTATAAAAGTTTTAAGGCTTGCAAATTTTTCGCAGGCAAATGAGATCTACAGTATGTTTATGGATAAAGTACTAAGGAACGTGCATGTGAATTTAAAAGAGAAAATCATCAGATCCTCAAAGTATGAAGGCTTTCACGACTGGTGTCAATATAATAAAAATCTTCCGGGCTATTATGCCGTGGTCTACTCCTCTGATTTCGTCCAGACGTTTCGACTACTGCTGCGGTAGTCATCTTCTGTGGCGTCGTGTAGGTACTTAAACGATGCCACAGAAGATGACTACCGCAGCAGTAGTCGAAACGTCTGGACGAAATGAGAGGAGTGGACCACGGCTTACGGAAGATTTTTATTATATCATCAGATCTGTAGCACGCAGTACATTGTATACGTGTGAAAACGTGACCCTGAAAAAATTGTATTTATCTAAAATCATGCATGCTTTTTGATACTTCGACTTTCTCCTCTTTTCATTTTTGCTTTTCGAAGTCGACTCATGCCAGTGGGAAGACAGTGAATGCATTTTGTAATCACTAAGTAATACACTCACAGCAAGCAATACAAACTGCTAGAAATCTCACAACCACAATAAATTGCAAAAAAGAAGAAAGATACAACTCTTTTTCGAATACTTGTTTGTAAGCAGAAGTAACCATACCGCAGGGTAATCTGTAGTCGTCACAAATATTACAGAGAATTAGTTCATCTATTGATATTTTATAAGCAACCAGAGTGGCTCATGAAATTTAAAAAAATCTCAATGCAACATTTCCTCATGTCGACCGTCTACAATATTTATTTATTTATTTATTTATTTATTTATTTATTTATTTATTTATTTATTTATTTATTTATTTATTTATTTATTTATTTATTTATTTATTTATTTATTTATTTACTTACTTACTTACTTACTTACTTACTTACTTACTTACTTATTTATTTATTTATTTATTTATTTATTTATTTATTTATTTATTTATTTATTTATTTATTTATTTATTTATTTATTTATTTATTTATTTATTTATTTTAAAACATTTGAAGTATTTGTATATATCACGTAGTAATAGTTTCTATATCCAACGCTAGAGAGCAGGGAATTTCGGGGTCAGTAGTACAGAAGGTATTTATTTCAAATCCATGTTTCATAATTATCCGATGAAAAATGAAGGAATGCGTGGAACGAACAGAAAGGGGCGTTTAAATGCCTGTGCGGCAGGCATTTAAATGTCTCGCTGCATCTTTAAAAATAGCGGAACATGGAAAACCATACCGTTAATTCATCCGAAATAGTCAGGGGTACAGTAATATGTCGAAATCGAAAAATCGAAATATTGAATAAAATATGCCTAAATCCCAGTCCCAGTGTCTCTTAAGGTAGAATGTAGAGACAAAATTTTCTACTACAGAAGTTCGCAAACATTGCTGTAGACAACGTCTTCGGTTGTCGCATTTAAGTACCTGAAATATCACTGGCCTTACCTGAAAATCGAACACACTATTTTTAGAACAGAATGACTACTATCGATTTCCTCACTGAGATCTGCGGACTGAAATTTTATACAAATAAATGCGAATATAATAGGAAGTTTTAACATTTGAGGGTATTTTCAAACAATGAACATTTTTTTTTCTTCTCTGCGGAATGACAATTAAGAGAGAACAAATCTGCCCCAATGTTGAATAGAGCAAGAAACCTGGCCTAGTAATACGGAATTGTGTAGGAGATTTTACAGTACGATCATGCTAATTTCCTTTTGTCAGAGGAAGTGAAGGAACTCAAGACACAGGAATATGCTTCAGTGCCCATAGTGGCTTTTGAAATTTGTCTGGACTTAATTCAAGAGTGGATGTTTGGGTGATTATCACGATTGTCACACAGAACCACAAATGAGAAAATAATGTGAGTTTCTGTTAACCTGGAGTTTCATGATGCTGACGTAACTATTATGCGCACATTTTCGTACGCGCTATTATTGTGGTATGGTCATTAAACATTCCTTCAGATTATCTAGTTATTTCTAGAGTAGCTGGAGTTTCCGAGGCTCATTACTTTTTGTTTTGGTCTAGGGTATTTCATTTATTTATTTATTTATTTATTTATTTATTTATTTATTTATTTATTTATTTATTTATTTATTTTCTTAGTCTATTTACGTATTGTTTTACTTACTTTAGAACTTGCTTTACATCGCACCGACAGAGATAGGTCTTACGGCGACGATATGATAGGAAAGGCGTAGGAGAGGCAAGGAAGAGACCGTGACCTTAATTTATTAAGGGGCTTATGAATTATTGTCCTATTCCTCTCGATCACGTACGGAATTACCTAGAAACCTTTAGCAACTTTGTTTTCTAAATGGCACTATATTAATTGTACTCAAAAGAACAACTAAGATTTAACGTTAGGTATATCAAAAAACTGTATAAGAAAAGTGTAAGAATCTGTTATTTAAGTTTGTTTATACCATATTCGTGTTTATCATACGGCGGATAATAACCGAGATATTTGGTCCAAGTCCCGTGGGGCACTTTGTGTATGCCACTCAAGGTGGGTTAAAGGAAAGAACTCTTTCACTCTTTTCTATACAGCAGATAAAGAGGGAGATATATTCAACGGTGGGTTTCATGAGCCTTCAGTGACAACGGTCGGACAAACAATAATATGTAACTGAGAAGGAGAGAGAATTTCGCACAACGTCGGATCAGCAACTGTACCGTACTATGAAGTCGCCATAAATTCCAGAAGGAGACGTGTAATCCAAACCAAATTTTCGTGTTCAGAATGGGTACAAATGATGATGATGATAATAATAATAATAATAATAATAATAATAATAATAATAATAATAATAATAATAATAATAATAATACCCGTGTGGGGATTTACCGGTTACCTCCATCGGGCGCGTCCCATTGGAATTGGGGAAGCTCGCTGACTCTGCCGCCAGCAGAGTCAGAGGGTAGTAGGGAAATAAAATACCACCGTGAAAAAAAACTGGTTTGTATGCATAAGATATTGTGCCCTACAACAATCTGATCGCAATCAAGCTGACGCTGAGAACCGACCAGATGCGCTATAGTGGAAAAACTTACTCACCAAACGGTGCATAAACGCTGGTACGTAGCTTACCTGAACTCCGGAAATCGTCTTCTGTGGCACCAGTTAGCTCAGTCAATGTACAAACGTGGGGGAAATAGGGCGTCGAAGAAATAAATAGAAGAGGAAAGAATCGTTCAGGTTTAAGCTAACAAAATTAATTTAAATAAAGATTGTGAGTTGCCACAAATATAAACATCAAATGACAAATTTATTACAAATTGAGAGAAGTGATTTCACATGTTTAAACTTACGATAAATTTACATTAATACATTTAATATCAAATCAATTAAGAGCCAAGAAGTGGCGTCCTCGCTCATTGCCAGAGTTTCAGACAGGAAAATCCTAAGTCTTCATCCTCCTATCCGTTTGCTGTCTACGTTTCCTCATGTCTCGTCTAGGTGCAGACAGATTCTAACAAGGTCATTTCTCTAGACTCAAATATAAAGAAAAATGAATCAGAGGGGATTACTTCGCACAGACTAATAGTTACACAATTTCTATCTATTTACATTACACTGCAGGACTTTTAAAACTATAAACACACGAACTTAATATTATACATGCAACACCCGACGCACGATATCCAAGATACGAACTCGTGACTCGTCTGGAAGACATGCAATACCTCAAATTAGATCACAATACAAAAACAATCAATTGACAATGCGCAGAATAGGATGGGATCTCCACATACCTGTAATAAAAAGTACAGCAGAAATTGCGTATATAATTCGCCTCTAAAAGCCTGTTGAAACAAGGTTCCTTGACTTCCTTGTCAGCTCAGTAAATAGACGAGCCTCCCCCAAACAAATGACATCAGAATACTTTTCCGTTTTGCAAGACCGGGCAGCAGACAGCGGTCGCCTGGCGGCCATCATACATTCCCCAAGTGATTTACGACCCACCTGGTGAGTAGTAAACACGAGTTAACGGCGAGACTTCATTCATAAAAATACAGGTTATCGTAAAGGGACTTAATTACTATGCCCTCTCATTAAGATAACCTGACGTCAAACTATCACACGTATTCTTATTACACATTGTGTGAATCCCGGCATACAAATTAATTCTTCAATAGAGCTCGACTTAGAGTATTCGTAATCCTTATTTCCAGCATTTTCCTGCACGCACATATTCACAGACACAGCTTACTACAAGCAATTATATATCATATTAACGTTTATTCTTGCGTTACTCGCACAAATTTGGCTCTGTTCCATCTTATCATCACTGGGATTATTAAAGAGAGACTTCTCGCTTGTGATTTACTTTCTGCATGAATGCATGGCCGCTCGACTCCCGTGCAGTGTCCGTAAATGCATTAAAGGAAATATTGCGAGGATCTTACAGTTTTTATAGCCGACAACCAAAGACAACTTATGTCTAAACATGCCTCATGCATTTCTAACTAGGCCCTAAGACACAAAGTCTACCTATAAAAAATTCTTAGACTGCGCAAGTCTTTCAACTGATAATCTAATAACAATCCTTTCTTCACATGAATGATAACCTTATGTACAACAAAATAAGACACAAACGAAGCTGAAGTCAAAGAATATAACAAGCAAACACTAAGCTACACTAATCATGCATGGCTTGTCCTGAGTGTAACTTATTTACAGGTGCCTGAGGGGCTTAAAATTATATGTACATATTCGCCTGATGGGCGTTACATTATATTTATAGATTTGCGAAGCTACCCTACCCCTGGCTCATGCTTATAAGTCGGAATCTGTCTGACCTTCATCTGTGGCTACACTTAACGACTCTCCATAGCGGACATCAGGACATCAACTTAGTAACCCATGGCATAATGCAGCGGTCCTGGGCTCGTTCTCAGCGATATCACCATAGAGTTGATATAGTGGACAGTTCGGCCGCCGCCTCTGCCTTCGGCTCTCGGAAGAGGCCTCCACCTCCCGCGGGAAATTTGAATTTTGCCGGGAGATTTGAATTTTGGCGCGGTATTTGAATTTGTAAACAAAGCCACGTGCTTTTTGACAGCTGTCATCGACAACAACGCATCGCTAACCTCACTGCTGCCATCTTGACGGGCCTAAACCTCATTGCTGCCAACTAAATCTCACTAGCGAGAGATTTGAATTGGTAAACAAAGCCACGTGCTTTTTGACAGCTGTCATCGACAACAATGCATCGCTAACTTCACTGCTGCCATCTTGACGGGCCTAAACCTCAGTTCTGCCAACTAAGCCTCACTAGTGCGAGATTTGAATCGGTAAACAAAGCCACGTGTTTTTTTGACATCCTCGTGATTTTGACAGCTATCTTTAAACAACAACGCATCGCTAACCTCAGTGCTGCTATCTTGACGGGCCTAAACCTCAGTGCTGCCAACTAAACCGTACTAGCGCGAGATTTGAATTGGTAAACAAACCCACATGCTTTTTTGACAGCTGTCATCCGCCATCTTGCATCGCAAACCTCAGTGCTGCACTCTTTAGCTACTCACCTTTGAAATGTGGTGGCGGTAATTTCTACGTCCTTTACAAACCCACGTGATATTTGACAAGCAG
The DNA here is from genome assembly GCF_040414725.1 of Anabrus simplex. Lineage (NCBI taxonomy): Eukaryota > Metazoa > Arthropoda > Insecta > Orthoptera > Tettigoniidae > Anabrus > Anabrus simplex. Next base: position 106,109,951 of record NC_090269.1, on the reverse strand, counting down.
TCATCTTTAATCAACAGAGCATCGTGCTGCCCTCTTTAGCTACTACCTTTGAAATGTGGTGGCGGCAATTTGAAAAATTCCACGTGCTCTTGTTCGGAAACAAACCTACGTGCTTTTTGACAGCTGCCAGCAGCCATCTTTAATCAGCAGAGCATCGTGCTGCCCTTTTTAGCTACATACCTTTGAAATGTGGCGGCGGACAATTTGAAAAATTCTATTTGACAAGCTGCCATCTTTAATCAACAGAGCACCGTGCTGCTATCTTTATCATAGTAATGGGCAGTTTCTACGTAACAGCTGTCATCCGCCATCTTGCGTCGCTAACCTTAGTGCTGCCCTCTTTAGCTACTTACCTTTGAAATGTGGTAGCGGGCAATTTCTACGTGACAGCTGTTATCCGCCATCTTGCATCGCAAACCTAAGTGCTGCACTCTTTAGCTACTTACCTTTGAAATGTGGTGGCGGCAATTTGAAAAATTCTATTTGACAGCATCCATCTTTAATCAACAGAGCCTCGTGCTGCTATCTTTAGCTACATACCTTTGAAATGTGGTGGCGGGTAATTCCACGTGACAGCTGTCATCCGCCATCTTGCATCGCTAACCTTAGTGCTGCCCTCTTTACGGTACTGCTGGTAATTTAAAATCCACGTGCTTTTTTGACAGTTATCAACCGCCATCTCGCATCCCAAATCTCAGTGCTGCACTCTTTAGATACTACCTTTGAAATGTGGTGGCGGATAATTTGAAAAATTCTTTTTGACAGCAGCTATCTTTAATCAACAGAGCAACGTGCTGTCATCTTTAGCTACCCCTATCTTACATCGCTTACCTTTGAAATGTGGTGGCGGCAATTTCCACGTGATTTTTTGACAAGCTGTCATCTTTAATTAACAGAGCAAACAAAGCCACGTGCTTTTCTAACAGCTGTCATCCGCCATCTTACATCGCTTACCTCGGTGCTGCTATCTTTAGCTACATACCTTTGAAATGTGGTGGCGGACAATTTAAAATATTCTACGTGCCTTTTTGACAGCAGCCATCTTTATTCAACAGAGTACCGTACTGCTATCTTTACGGCTACTATATCGCTAATTAGCACTTAGAGGCTACTACACAAGATGGCGGTGGCTGTTATAGCCTCCACCTCTACCTCCTCTGTTAAGACATAGCTTTATCGAACAAGTTTAAACATGCATCGGGATAGCTAGAGTAAGCACGTGCTGCAGTGATGACGTCATTGCGCATGTTTAGACTTGATCGTTTTCTTAAGAATAAGTAGGTGTAAGGAATGCAATAAGTACATTTTGAATGCGATCAAATATTTATTTACAATGTACTACAACAGTGTTGGTTTTGCTGCTGACAAGGTTAGTATGCTTCTTAACAACGTTTTGCGGTATGCTTCCGAAATGCCCCCTGCAACATTCAAATTAAACAAAACATTTAGAAATATATATTATACTAAGTATGTTATCCTTTACAGAGAAGATCATACACTTCTTACCTTGTTGTTATTCCTTTTCTGAATAATCATCATCATCATGAGGTACTAGAGAAAGTTCATTCATACACTGTGTACAGTGCTCAATCCTCGGATTTGGTCCATCCCAATCATCATCACAATTTTCTCCTCGATGCTTGTAATGTCGTTGACAAGTTCTGCATAAAGCTACATCGATCGACATCTTACTGTGTAGAGGAAGGATGCCCCAAAAATTATGTACGTAAGAGGCAGCGTACGTAGATAAAAATCCTGGTGGTAAGTATTGAATAAGATGTTTTGGCATCGAGGTTCTATGTTTATAGAACATCTTAATAGCTTCACTTACTAGCGTAAGATAAATAGGATGGTCAGCCTCTATGGTGGGACTATGATGAGGTGAACCCGCAAGCACACCCTCACTTTCCCCGCAGCTCCTACTCTACTCGCTGACCCGAATTTCGTACGCCCCCGAAACGCCGTGCACTCAGGAACCCATTGTTTACAATTATATTCTCTCATCTTTGCATGTATGTTTGACTGTGTCAACATTATTATGTGTGTTCTTATTTTTCTGCAGTCATTTCATGATATTGATATTTCAAATGTGAATTTTTATGTACAATCCTTATATTTACAGTATTTAAGAGTACGTTTAGGTCCAAAATGTTGTAATAATGATTGTACAGAGGGGTTACAGTTACTTAACAGACAATCTAGGTTTTCCCAAGCTAGCCCAGTCACACTAACATGTTAGACAGGATGTAGGACATGTCAAACGCATAGACTACTGGATGCAGGCCAAATTTTTATCTCACAGTTTGATTCACGTCGCATCGACGCAGATAAGTCTTAGGCGGCCTTGGGAAAGAAAAGGGATAGAAGTGGGAAGGAACCGAACGTGGCCGTAATTACGGTACAGCCCCAGCATTTGTCTGGTCTGGAAATGGGAAACCACGGAAAACCATATTCAGGCTGCCGACTGTGGGGTTCGAACCCACTATCTCCCGAATGCAAGCTGACAGCTACATGTCCCAAACCACATGACCATTTGCTCGGTATGTAGACGAGAAACTACTCCGATATTCTATGACAGTGGTGGTGGGGGTGATTATTGTTTAGAGAGGAAGTATGTTATAAGTAGGCAACCATCCTCTATACAACACAAATCAGAGAGAAAAAATGGAAGGGATCCGACACTTCGATAAATGAAGGTATCGGCCAAAGGAAGACAAGGGCCACGTAGGGCGTGAAAATGAAAGACACCCTAGGCAACCATAACTAATACCGTCTGGGTCGGAAAAGAACAAAAGTTGACCAAGGGAAGTCGGATAAGATAGATGAAAGTGAGAAGCCTGGCACAAGTAAGTGGAAACAATGCCAGGACTCAACTAAGTGCCCCGTGGTTGCCAACCCACGCTGCCAAGTTGAGAGCCCCTGAAGAACCTTTAATCACTTCTTACGACACATGGGATACCGTGGGTGTTTATTATACCGCCCCCCCCCCCCTACAGGGGGATATTCTATGACAGAAATACTTTGAAGAGATCTACAATGTGGAAAACTCGCATCCTCAAATCCCTACTGAATCAGCTACTTCTGGAGAAGTACACATCATCACTGTGGCAGAAGTGATCCTAATGATATAACTTACCAGCCGAAATCTGGAAACTTCTGGGGCATGAAAGAGCAGTATTCATAGATACCTTACACGACAGGATGGTTAATGAAAACCAGGTACCGTCAACGTGACTCACGAGCATTACCATTCCAATTTGGAAAAGGCAACGATAGTGAATGATTAAATTGCAGACCTATTCATTTATTAAGATCTTTGAGTGTATACTGAATTCACGCATCCATAAAATTGTAGGCCACGCGCCTAATCAATGCGACTTTGTCAAGGGCGTGGCCAGCTCGTTCTTTTCATGGCGCGACCGAAGTATTAGGGACTCATCAAACTGGAGGAATCTCGTTCGGATGCCCAGCTCTTCTAGTGATGATACCTCGATTCGATTCTCACTGCAAGAACTACGGAGAATGCAAATAAGGGAATGCAATCGTATATACGCTTACTTCTTATTCTCTGCCAACGGCCGTAGCCGTGTTGAAACACCGGATCCCGTGAGATCTCCGAAATTAAGCAACATTGGGCGTGGTCAGGAGTTGGATGGGTTGCCACGCGCTGTTGGTGGGGGGGGGGGGTTAAGGGAATGGAGGAGCGGAAAGGAACTGGCCACCCTACCGCACGTAAACTCCGGCTTAAGAATACCTCTGCGGAGGTTCGGACCTGCCTTCGGGCAGAATAACCCTTACCCTTACCTTTCTCTTATTCTCTGACTGAATTAGGGCACGACGGGTGGGAAACCTCTGTTAAAGACGAATTAACAAGATATAAATATGGCATACAAGAGGAAATCACCCAATTATTTTCACAAGAGCGCGTTTCAAGAATGCACGAATAGCAGTTAAGTAACAATTTCGGGAAAGAATAGACTAACACCTTTCTGTCTTTCTTTCTTTCTTTCTTTCTTTCTTTCTTTCTTAATCCGTTTACCCTCCAGGAATGGTTTTCCCTCGCACTCAGCGAGGGATCTCACCACCGCCTCAAGGACAGTGTCCCGAAGCGTGAGACTGGGTCGGGGTATACAAATGGGAAGGAAGACCAGTACCTCGCCCAGGCGGCCTCACCTGCTAGGCTGAACAGGGACCATGTGGGAGGACGGGAAGATCGGAAGAAATGGAAAAGGAAGAGGGAAGGAAGCGGCCGTGGCTTTAAGTTAGGTATTATCCCGGCATTTGTCTGAAGGAAAAGTGCGAAACCACGGAAAACGACTTCGAGGATGGCTGAGGAGGGAATCGAAAAATCCCCTATATTCAGTTGATCTCTCGAGGATGAGTGGACCCCGTTCCAACCTTCTCGTACCACTTTTCAAATTTCGTGGCAAAGCCGGGAATCGAACCCGGGCCTCCGGTTATTGCAGCTACTCACACTAACTACTACAACACAGAGGTGGGCTGAATACATCTGTACAAGAATAAAATAAGAGTTTGAAATAATTTCTTGTGTTATGATGTACAAATTTGAAATTCCAACGAAAAGAGACTTAAAAATATGGGAGCAAGTATTACTTTAATAGAAAAACATGAATTTTAAGAGAAATAAACGCAGTGCCCGAAACTATTCATTGCAGATCTTAAGAAGACATAAATAACATTTCTTGAGTTTAATAATATTAATATGTATAACGGAAATGGAAAGAGCTATTTGCGGTGTGTGAACTGAAAGGATGATAAATATGAGCGATTACCGAGGCAAAAAAGTAAAAGTTTTAAGTCTGTCTGATGGGCGAGCTAAAAGATACGACGAAGACTCTACGGCAGAGAAAGATATATTTGGGGAAATACTAAAGATAGTAAGGTGGAAGAAATTTCTGCCATGAATATAGTAATAACTTTAAAGGATGCTTCATGATGTATAATAAGTACACGAGTCTCATAACGGGGGTGATGAACTGCAGAGGAATAAAAAAAGCAATGTGCAGTTAAGTGATAAGGCATTCTTTTCCGACTTCAGAACCGTGGCTTACCGTATTGTGTCTTAAGTTGATAACAAGTACGCCTTTCGGTCATGATCCTGAAGTTTCAAACTAACTGAAGTCTGGGGATCGACTGTGGGATGTAGTGGGAATGTCTGTTTGGCACTGCATGCACTGGTGGGATATTGCTGGAACTTTTTAGGTGTTGATATATTTAGAACTACTGTAGACAGTCCTTTCCTAAGAGTGAGCCATAGATTCGATCCCTTTACTCTTTAACGTGCGACTCGTCGAGTACTGAAATACCTGGTTACGCAAATCCTTTCTTAAGCAAATCCCTTCTGTTACTACATTTCTCTTTCTTTCTTTCTTAATCTTTTCACCCTCCAGGGTTGGTTTTTCCCTCGGACATAGCGAGGGATACCACCTCTACCCGCCTGAAGGGCAGTGTCCTGGAGCGTGAGACATTGGGTCGGGGGATACAGCTGGGGAGGAGGACCAATACCTCGCCCAGGCGTTCTCATCTGCTATGCTGAACAGGGGCCTTGCGGGGGAATGGGAAGATCTGAAAACATAGACAAGGAAGAGGGAAGGAAGCCGCCGTGGCCTTAAATTAGGTACCATCCCGACATTTGCCTGGAGGAGAAGTGGAAAAACATAGGAAACCACTTCGAGGATGGCTGAGGTAGGAATCTACCCCCCCCCCCCCCAACCTGCTCAGTTGACTTTCCGAGACTGAGTGGATCCCGTTACAGCCCTCGTACCACTTTTCAAATTTTGTGGCAGAGTCATGGTGGTGGTGATTATTGTTTTAAGAGGAAGTACAACTAGGCAACCATCCTCTATATAACACTAATCAGAGGGAAAATATGGAAGGGGTCCGACACTTCGAAAAATGAAGATATCGGCCAAAGGAAGACAAGGGCCACGAAGGGCGTGAAAATGAAAGATTCCCTAGCCCTCGCAAACCTAATAGCGTCGGGGTCGGGCTTGGCACATGTAAGTGGAAGTAATGCCAGGACTCAGCTAAGGACCCCGTGGTCGCCAAACCACGCTCCATTGTTCAGAGCCCCTGGGGCCCCTTTTAGTCGCCTCTTACGTCAGGCAGGGGATACCGTGGGTGTTATTCTATTGCTCCCACCCACAGGGGAGTTTTGTGGCATTCCATGAATAATATTTCTTGAGTCATTGAGCCTCTTTCGGACTACTTTTTTTAAATACTATTTGTTCGGAGCGTCGACCCATGTGGATCTTTTGCTCCTACTGGCACCATATTGTATGAACCTGAGTGTAATTGGAATGGCGGTAGTGTGGAATGTTGTGTGTGAGAAAAGGAAGATTAAGGACGTCACAAACACCCTGTACCTAGGCCAGGGCTATTAATCATTACAATTAAAAACCACTGACCTGGCCAGGACTCGAACCCAGGGCCGCCGGGGGACAGGCGGACGCGTTGCCCCTACACCGCGGTGTTTCCGACTACTACTGTTACTACTACTACGTTTTCATTCCATACCCTCCTCCTGGCCTCCTAGAGGGTAACGTCTGAGGCCAGGAGATATGTTACGATGTTTTGAGATGTGGAGAAGATGAGAAAGGCGCGTCCATGGTCCATAAAACGAACTTCTCCGGTATTCGCCTAAGTCAGGAGAATGGAAAACTGCGGAACACCATTCTCAGGACGGTCGGCGGTTGGACCGACCCATCGCCTTCCGAATACAGAGCTATAAAAACACACTAAAGCCTTAGTTACTCTGCTCGGCCCCTTTCGGACTAACAGGTGGTGGTGGTGGTGATTATTGTTTTGAGAGGAAGTATAACTAGGCAACCATCCTCTATATAACACTAATCAGAGGGAAGAAATGGAAGGTATCCGACACTTCGAAAAATGAAGATATCGGTCAAAGGAAGGCAAGGGCCACGAAGGGCGTAGAAAATAAAGACTCCCTAGCCCTCGCAAACCTAATAGCGACGGGGGCAGAAAAGAACAAGAGTTGACCAAGGGAGGTCGGATAGGACAGATGAAAGTGAGGAGCCTGGCACAAGTAAGTGGAAGCAATGCCAAGACTCAGCTGAAGGCCCCGTGGTCACCAACCCACGCTCCAAAGTTCAGAGACCCTGGGGCCTCTTTTAGTCGCCTCTTACGACAGGCAGGGGATACCGTGGGTGTTATTCTACCGCCCCCACCCACAGGGGGATTTCGGACTAACAGTCTGTCTTACTGTGCATCGTAACTGCGAAGAGAGCGATGACCTACTTCAATCAGTGTCGTTACGAGGCACGTTGAGGAAGTCCACCTTTCTGGAGAGCTGAAAGTTCACAAATTTTTTTCGCTCTTTTGGCAAGAGTTTGATAGTCCCTTGCTTTTGAGCTTATGGAAGATCGTGAAACCATACATTTTTGCGAAAGACCTAATTCAGAGGTGCATGGTACGCCTTCTGATAAATTATAAGAATATTACAGTGGGATGTTTGGCCATACCGGAAGACAGTGATCTCTGTACATTCCACGAAGAGCCTTGGAGGAGCAAGTTTTCGTTATCTGTTCAGCCTAGACTTGAGGGGAAGGGAAACCATTTCTTTTTCAATTTGCTTTACGTCGCGCCGATGGCTGCCAACAGTGAGGTTTGAACCCATTATCTCTCGGTTGCAAGCTCAGAGCTGCAAGCCCCTAACCACACGGCCAACATGCCCGGTCATACCAGTTCTAAGAGGGCTGAGAGTGGGATTTATGAGCTCACTTACTGTTCAGTAAATTCTGATCCATTCTCTTTAGTTCTCTTTAGTCTTTAGTTCTAGGGATTGCCCGGAATCGAACTCAAATGAATTGCATTTGGCAGAAATGTCAAAGAAGAATAGCTTCACATTTTGAAACTATTTTGCATTCTGACTTTGACCCTAGTTTCTTTTGTAGTCTTATGAACGATGAAGAATTTTTATATCTAGGGATTTTTTATTGCTATGGGCTTTACGTCGCACCGACACAGATAGGTCTTATGGCGACGATGGGACAGAAAAGGCGTAGGAGTTGGACGGAAGCGGCCGTGGCCTTAATTAAGGTACAGCCCCAGCATTTGTCTGGTGTGAAAATGGGAAACCACGGAAAACCATTTTCAGGGCTGCCGATAGTGGGATTCAAACCTACTATCTCCCGGATGCAAGCTCACAGCCGCGCGCCTCTACGCGTACGGCCAACTCGCCCGGTATGTAGGGATTAATTGATGGGTCAGCTTCTTGACAAAATAGTCAGCGTGCTGGTCTGTTCAGAGGGTCCCGAGTTCGATTCCAGGCCGTGTCTAGGGTTTAGCTGCATTTGGTTAATTCCTCTCATTCGGAAACTGTTCATGTCAGTACATTTCTTTTCATAAACACCTAACACACTGAACTATTTCCCCCCTCGTTTAAAGGCGGTAATAACATTTATGACAATATTCCCTGCCTGTCATAAGAGTTGACTAAAAGGGGCCCCAGGGACTTTCAACATCAAAACATGTGTTGCCGACCACGGGTATCTGAGCTGAGTCCTGGCATTGCTCCCACTTACCTGTGCCAGGCTCCTCCCTTACATCTACACTATCTGACCTCTTTTAGTCAATTCTTGTTGTTTTTCGACCCGGACGGTATTAGAGCATTCGAGGCCTAGAGAATCTTTCGTTTTGACGCCCGTCGTGGCCCTTGTCTTTCTTTGACCGATAACTACATTTTCCGAAATGTCGGATCCCTTCCATATTTTCTCTCTGATAGTGTTATATAGAGGATGGTTGCGTAGTTGTACTTCCTCTTAAAAGTACATTAATCTTCACAACTACTATCATGAAAGGGAAATAAAAGAGGGACCGAGGGCTCTGGCTTAGGAAGCATGGCTTGGTGACCACAGTTCCACTTACTTGTGCCAGGCTCCTCACTTTCACGTTTCCTATCCGACCTCACTTGGTCAACATTTGTTCTCTTCCAAACCCTTCTTCTCTTCTTCTTTATCTCTTTATCCTCCAGGGTCGGTTTTTCCCTCGGACTCAGCGAGGGATCCCACTTCTACCGCCTCAAGGCCAGTGTCCTGGAACTTCAGACTCTGGGTCGGGGGATACAACTGGGGAGGATGACCAGTACCTCGCCCAGGCGGCCTCACCTGCTGTACTGAACAGGGGCCTTGATGGGGGATGAGAAGTGGTGGTGGTAATTATTGTTTTAAGAGGAGGTACAACTAGGCAACCATCCTCTATAAAAATGGAAGGGATCCGACACTTCGAAAAATGAAGGTATCGGCCAAAGGAAGACAAGGGTCACGAAGGGCATGAAAATTAAAGACTTCCTAGGCCTCCATACGTAATACCGTCGGGGTCGGAAAAGAACAAGAGTTGACCAAGGTGGGTCGGATAGGATAGATGAAAGTGAGGAGCCTGACGCCAGGACTCAGCTAAGGGCCCCGTGGTCGCCAACCCACGCTCCGAAGTTCAGAGCCCCTGGGGCCCTTTTAGTCACCTCTTACGACAGGCAGGAGATACCGTGGGTGTTATTCTAGTGCCCCCACCCACAGGGGGAAAAGTGGAAGCAATGCCAGGACACGGCTAAGGGTCCCGTGGTTGCCATCCCACGCTCAAAAGTTCAGAGCCCCTGGGGCCCCTTTTATTCGCCTCTTCCGACAGGCAGGGGATACCGTGGGTGTTATTCTATCGCCCCCTCCCACAGGGGGAGGGGGTGGGAAGATAATAATAATAATAATAATAATAATAATAATAATAATAATAATAATAATAATAATAATAATAATAATAATAATAATAATGTTATTTGCTTTACGTCCCACTAACAACTCTCTTACGGTTTTCGGAGATGCCGAAGTGCCGGAATTTTGTCCCGTAGGAGTTCTTTTACGTGCCAGTAAATCTGCCGACACGAGGCTGAAGTATTTGAGCACCTTCAAATGCCACAGGACTGAGCCAGGATTGAACCTGCCAAGTTGGGGTCAGAAGGCCAGCGCCTCAACCGTCTGAGCCACTCAGCCCGGCAGGGGATGGGAAGATTGGAAAGGATACACAAGGAAGGGGGAAGGAAGCGGCCGTGGCCTTAAGTTAGGTACCATCCCGGCGTTTGCCTGGAGAAGTGGAAAACCACGGAAAACCACTTCCAGAATGGCTGAGTTTGGAATCGAACCCACCTCTACTCAGTTGACTTCCCGAGGCTAAGTGGACCCCGTTCCAACCCCCCGTACCACTTGTCAAATTTCGTGGCAGAGCAGGGAATCGAGCCCGTGCCTTCGGGGGTGGCAGCTAATCACACTAACCACTGCACCACAGAGGCGGACCAGTGTTATGAGAGGATGGTTGTTCAATATTGTACTTTCTCTTAAAGCAATGACCACCACCACAGAATAGTGAATCCCTCCCTCCATATAGGGCTGGTGCCAGGGAGGGCATGCTGATGTCAATTGCCAACCTCATTAAATTGAAAATAAGACCACAAGAAGAGGAAGAAGATGTAGGAATAAACTACTCTTAAGTTTTTTCCGCGTCATAGCAACTTCAGTGTGAGAGTGAAAACACACTTTCTGAACCTCTCTCTACAAGCCCAAAAATACTATATTCCTTCCACTTCGTTTGCCCCAAGTACCATGGCTGTTTCTGTAAGAAATTCAACACTGAATGTACGTGATTACCTCAAGACATGTCAGGTGGTGGTGGTGATTATTGTTTTAAGAGGAAGTACAACTAGGCAACCATCCTCTATATAACACTAATCAGAGGGAAAAATGGAAGGTATCCGACACTTCGAAAAATGAAGATATCGGCCAAAGGAAGACAGGGACTATGAAGGGCTTGATAATGAAAGACTGCCTAGCCCTCGCAAAGCTAATAGCGTCGGGGTCGGAAAAGAACAAGAGTTGATCAAGGAAGATCTGATGGGATAGATGAAAGTGAGGAGCCTGGCACAAGTAAGTGGAAGCAATGCCAGGACTCAGCTAAGAGCCCCGTGGTCGCCGACCCACGCTCCAAAGTTCAGAGCCCCTGGGGCCCCTTTTAGTCGCCTCTTACGACAGGCAGGGGATACTGTGGGTGTTATTCTACCGCCCCCACCCAAAGGGGGATCAAGACATGTCATGTCACTGTACGTTCTACTGACTTTACAATATTTCAATTTTCATTTTAATTTGAAGAGTTGATTCTTCACCACGTTGAAGTATATACGCCGATCATCAGCAGAAACAGCTGAACTGTCACGCCAAAATAAATATACAAGTCAGTGATATTTATTTTAGTTGCAACCACCCCACTTACTGTTTGTTGATTTTTCATTTGGTATGTTATTGTTATTATTATTTATATTTTCAAAATATTTGTATAATACAGTATTCGTTTGCAATTCTAGGTATTTTTCACTTATCAACTCTCTAGCTGCTGCATTATGGAGTGAATGTAATTGAATTTTCCGTAGAAGTATATGAAAAATAGTGTGGATCCGTCAGATTTGACATATTTGCAAACTCCTACTATATGTGGCTAACGTTCGAATCTCGATGGATGTGGAGTGAAATACTCGCTCAATGATCTATACAGGGTGTATCATAATTAATCCGCGAGTGGTCACTATATGAGATTTTCTCTCACATTATTTTGTATGGTGAGTGGTGGTGGTGGTGATTATTGTTTTAAGAGGAAGTACAACTAGGCGACCATCCTCTATATAACACTAATCAGAGAGAAAAAATGGAAGGGATCCGACACCTCGAAAAATGAAGATATCGGCCAAAGGAAGACAAGGGCCACGAAGGGCGTGAAAATGAAAGACTCCCTAGCCCTCGCAAACATAATAGCGTCGGGGTCGGAAAAGAACAAGAGTTGACCAAGGGAGGTCGGATAGGATAGATGAAAGTGAGGAGCCTGGCACAAGTAAGTGTAAGCAATGCCAGGACTCAGCTAAGGTCCCCGTGGTCGCCAAACCACGCTCCAACGTTCAGAGACCCTGAGGCCCCTTTTAGTCGCCTCTTACGACAGACAGGGAATACCGTGGGTGTTATTCTACCGCCCCCACCCACAGGGGGATTTTGTGTGGTAATTTTAATTCTCAGTGATGCAAGGGAGGTAACTGTTACCTCTTCTAGCTGAGTTGATAACTGTCCTGAGTAAGGTGATTTACATTTGAAGCGTTAGCATTCCCTCTTCTAGTCGTAACAAGTATTCATGTGACTTCACGCGCCCTGTGTGAGAGGTTCTCTCATCGCGCGACCAGTGGCGTTGGTGTTATGTTGAAGTCGAGAGGGAAACTTTCTCCTGATGTAGGTGTTAGTATTTGACCTAAGTCGCGCGCGAAACGTTTTCCATTTGCGGCTACTGATAAATGTCTTTAAAAATTATGAGTCGGGGAAAAACTTTGGGTAATAAGTGTTGTTGCAAACTCCAGCTAACTCAAATATTAGAGAGAAGATGTATTGTAATTTATTCTTGCATGTGTATTGCATCTGTCAGAAAGTTCTATATTAATAACAATGTTATTGGTTTTACATCCCAATAACTAATTGTTACGGTTTTCACAGATGCCGAGGTGCCAGAATTTTGTCCCACAGGACTTCTTTCACATGCTAGTCAATCTACGGCTGACGTATCTGAGCACCTTCAAATACCACCGGAGTGAGTCAGGATCGAACCTACCACGTTGGGCTCAGAGCAAGCGCCTTAAACGCTGAGCCATTCAGCCCGGCACTCTTGTGGATATTACGTACCGACATCTGACTGAACTAATGACTAATTTCCAATGAGTAGTTTGTTTCTATATTACACGGCTAATCATTTCATTATTTTATCTAAAATGTACAGTGCAGATTTTGCGTCTCATTTCAGTAATTCATTTCACTCTTACCGCCCCGCAAAATTGTGGAAGAGGTAGGCCTACTTACTTTAAATGAAGTTTAATGTGAGAGAAAGTCTCACGTGGGTAAATGCACAATACTTGAAGCAAAATTGTTTTAGTAAACACAGGTCTGCAAACGAGCCATTTGCAAGATAATTTAAAATATGTGTTACCCAGTCACCACTGATTTGACTGTCCACGATAAAGGCTTCTTAAACTGTGACCTTTTGAAGTTTAGACGTTATAATACAAGTGGGAGCCTCCGTGGCTCAGACGGCAGCGCGTCGGCCTCTCATCGCTGGATACCGTGGTTCAAATCCTGGTCACTCCATGTGAAATTTGTGCTGGACAAAGCGGAGGCGGGACAGGTTTTTCTCCTGGTACTCCGGTTTTCCCTGCCATCTTTCATTCCAGCAACACTCTCCATTCTCATTTCATAGCATCTATCAGTCATTAATAAATCACTTTGGGAGTGGCGACCCCATCGTACTAATAGCCTATATATGCTTCATTCATTACATCCCTGACCCGGTCAATGACTGAAAAACAGGTTGTAGGTTTTCATTTTTCAATACAAGTGGAAATGGAAATGAAAGTGGAAGTGGAAATTCGTCACCAGATGGTTCCCCGGACGTGGCACAGCGCTAGCGTTTGCAACGGAAGCTGACCGAACCATCAGAATCAGTCTAAGAGGGTCACATAACATGTGTACGTAACATATGACACTGACAGGTGTATGACATTGACACAAGCCTGGAATAAAACATGTGGCGACGAGGAACGTACGAATTTGGAAAACAGAGAAGAAATAACAATAGTGAAGGAACAGGGAAGGGAAACTACCTACGTAAATCCTTAATGGCGGGCAACCACGTTATACTTAATTGGTAGCCAGTGTTTCTGTTGAAATTGTCAGGATTCTACGTATTTCCACAGCTTCCCGCATAATCGTGGACCTGTAGTGTCTAGTGTGGCATCTTGGAACATGACATCATGGCCCGACGATAGAGCGTGCTCAGCTATTGCCGATTTTTTCTGGCTGGTTGAGACGAATATTACGTTCATGTTCCTTGATACGGGTACCCATGGACCGGCACGTTTGGCCGATGTATACCTTACCGGGAGAACAGGGAATTTCGTATACCCCAGGATGTAAAAGTGGGGACAATTTGTCCTTGGTTTTACTCAGACTGTAAACAATTTTAGTGGCGGTGCCAAACACGGTTTTTATGTTCTATTTGCGGAGGACCTTGGCAATTCGATCTGTGGTGTTGTGAATGTAAGGCAAGTAGGCAGTTCCTTTCACTTCTTCCTTCTGTGAGCTTTCCTTGATCGTTTCTCTGGGATGCAGGGCTCTATAAATCTGCAAATAGCTGTAACCATTACCTTTGAACGTAACTTTCAGCGTGTCCATCTCCACCTGGATATTTGATAGCTCTCAAATTCGTCTCGCTCTCTTGGCGAATGTCGTGAGAATGCCCTGTTTTTGTGCTGGATGGTGGTGAGAATTAGCATGAAGATAGCGATCTGTGTACGATAGACGGTATGTCCTAAGGAGTCGTCCGGTTTCTTTCTTACTGCTCGATAGCTGCAGACGCTTAAGTAAGGCCAGTATCCAATAATCGGGAGATAGTGGGTTCGAGCCCCACTGTCGGCAGCCCTGAAGATGGTTTTCCGTGGTTTCCCATTTTCACACCAGGCAAATGCCGGGGCTGTACCTTAATTAAGGCCACGGCCACTTCCTTCCAATTCCTATCCCATCGTCGCCATAAAACATATCTGTGTCGGTGCGACGTAAAGCAAATAAAACCAAACCAAACCCCATGGCACTACAGCCCTTGAAGAGCCTTGGCCTACCAAGCGACCGCTGCTCAGCCCGAAGACCTGCAGATTACGAGCTTCCGTGTGGTCAGCACGACGGATCCTCTCGGCCGTTATTCTTGGCTTTCTAGACCGGGGCCGCTATCTCACCGTCAGATAGCTCCTCATTCTAATCACGTAGGCTGAGTGGACCTCGAACCAGCCCTCAGGTCCAGGTAAAAATCGAACCCGGTGCCTCCGGGTAAGAGGCTGGCACGCTACCTCTACACCACGGGGCCGGCTTACGTAAAGCAAATAGCAAAAAAAAGAAAATTTCTTACAAGAACATCCAGGAAAGGAAGGCAACCGTTCGATTCCATATTCATAGTGAATTTAATTGAAGGATGTTGCTGATTTAGGTGGTTTAGAAATAGATTAAGTTTCTCAGGACCTTCTGTCCTGACCACAACTGCATCATCAACATACCTCCATCATATCATAGGTTTGACGGGCGCCGAAGCAATAGCCTCCTCCTCAAAATGCTCCATAAAGAAATTAGCCACTACGGGCGAAAGTGGACTTCCCATAGCCACTTCGTCCGTCTGTTTGTAAATATTCCCACCCCCAGAAAACATTGTTGGAAGTCATGCAGTGGTACAATATCTTAGTAATGCCCTCAGGGAACAGATGTTCAATGAGAGACATGACCGAGTCAATCGGTAGTTTAGTGAACAAGGACTCCACATCGAAACTCACCAAAAGTGAATTAGGTTGAAGGGTTATGGTTGACAGCTTGTTGACAAAATACCGAGAGTCCCTGACGTATGAGTCAGTACGTCCTATGTGTGGCTGAAGCAGTTTGTTTAGGTATTTTGCCAGAGCATACGTAGAGAACTAATCGCACTAACAATAGGTCTGAGGGGAACATAATTTTTTATGCATCTTAGGCAGTCCATATAATCTAGGTGGCACTGTATCCCTCGGGGACAGATGTTTAGCCTCCTCTTTTGTAATTGAAGATTGCCTTAAGAGCTTCACGGTGGCGTTGGACACACGAGTGGTGGGGTCACGTGGGCTCAGTCTGTAAACAGGCTCTGACAGTATAGCCGAGATCTTATTCTTATATTCGTCAGTGTCCATAACCACTGCCGCATTACCCTTATCAGCTGAGAGAATGGTCAGTTCAGAATCATCTCTAAGTTCCTTCAGAGCTCTCCTTTCGCCTCTTGTTAAATGAGGCGCGGGTACAACACCCGGTGTCATTCAGACAGAAATCGAAGTTCCTCCGACTAGCTCAAAAACAGGCGGTCCCTCGCACGAACCCGGATGCTAGTAAAACAGTCATCAATCTTTTCAAGAAATCCTTGGACGAGAACCAAACGGCAGTTCTAGCTAGGGGTCTTAATTTCGCTGTCACTCCCTCTAAAATTCCCACTGAGGAGTTAAATACTTCCGTTGAGGCAGCCATCCACAAACTACCTACGGATGAGGCTGAGGAGTTACGACAGAAATGTGTGAGACTCATAATGTCTGCTGTTGTGTTCGGTTGGCCACTCCGTTATCAACCTTCGGTCTGACTACGTGATTCCAACTCAACTTCCAGTGTATTACAGAGTGTCACAAATTAATCCAGGGGCTTCGACAAGTCATTAGCTGGAGTCCGCTGTTCCTAATTTTGTTGGTTTCATAGTACGAAGCTGAAAGTAGGTATACGATCGTACTGTTTTGTGAAATTCACTTGGCGTGGGTTCCATTAAATTAACTTCGGTCATTTGTTTAATGGTGGCACTTGTTTTTCACTTCCGCTTATATTCACGCCATGAACATGTGATCAGACGCACACGATTAAACTGTATTTCAATTAGGTTGTAATTAATTTAAAGTAGTCCACCAAAAATTATATTCACTCTGATACAGTCATTAGAAGCCCAGTTACCGAGTTAGATTGCTGCAGTCGCTTAAGTGCGGCCAGTATCCAGTATTCGGGAGATAGTGGGTTCAAGCCCCACTGTCGGCAGCCCTAAAGATGGTTTCCCGTGGTTTCCCATTTTCACACCAGGCAAATACTGGGGCTGTACCCTAATCAATGCCACGGCCGCATCCTTTCCACTCCTAGCGCTTCCTCTCCCATCGTCGCCATAAGACCTATCTGTGTCGGTGCGACGTAAAGAAAATAGCAAAAATAAAATAAAAAAATTCCAGTCAACGTGCAACTTATACAAAACTCCCGAGAAAAATTCAATACACTCAGTGGGAAATTTCGGGGCTTAAAAAAACTGGAGCAAGTTGATTGGTGAGCCATTTTTCTACGGGGTATACCCATCTAATTCAAAGGATTGCGGCTATTCTCTACCTTTGTCGCACATCTCAGGTTTCCCTGTCTAACAAAGATGCGTGGAAAATTTAGAAAGTTTCGGTTCACAGGGTGTGTCGGCGAGTGCTCACAGTTAATAGCCTCGGTTCAGCTTCCTGCTAAGTGCATTTATGACATAATTCTTCTTCCTCTTCTTAATCTCTTTTCCCTCCAGGGTCGGTTTTTCCCTCGGTCTCAGCGAGGGATCCCACCTCTACCGCCTCAAGGGCAGTGTCCTAGAGCTTCAGACTCTGGGTCGGGGTATACAACTGGGGAGGATGACCAGTACCTCGCCCAGGCGGCCTCACCTGCTATGCTGAACAGGGACCTTGTGGAAGGATGGGAAGATTGGATGGGACAGGGAAGGAAGAGGGAAGGAAGCGGCCGTGGCCTTAAGTTACGTACCATCCCGGCATTTGCCTGGAGGAGAAGTGGGAAACCACGGAAAACCACTTCCAGGATGGCTGAGGTGGGAATCGAACCCATCTCCACTCAGTTGATCTCCCGAGGTTGAGTGGACCCCGTTCCAGCCCTCGTACCACATTTCATATTTCGTGGCAGAGCCGGGAATCGAACCCGGACCTCCGGGGGTGGCAGCTAATCACGCTAACCACTACACCACAGAGGCGGACTATGACATAATTGCTAAACAATACCCCCCCCCCCCCCCCACCTCGCCACGCCAACCGAGCGTACTCCAAGTCTGCTATGTTGGATTAAATTTTCTACGCCGGTGGGCTGTGACAAGTTGCAGTCCTTGCTAGAATTGTTGAATGCTGCTTCGTTTCCACCATATCGCCTAAGGCAATTTGGGTGCAATATAGATACACTTATTTTAAAAATTCATCCCCCTTTTCATCTCCCTTAGCAACGAAATATCCAAAAATCCTCCCTTAGTGAGCACCTACATTGAAATGTAAATGTATCCCCAAAATTTAATGTCTTTATGTCCAGTAGTTTTGGCTCAGCGATGATGAGTCAGTCAGTCAGTCAGTCAGTCAGTCAGTCAGTCAGTCAGTCAGTCAGTCAGTCAGTCAGTCAGTGAGTCAGTGAGTGAGTCAGTCAGTCAGTCAGTCAGTCAGGACATGTTATTTTATATATAAGGATAGATAAAGAATGAAAGGGATTCAGACCAGGTGAGTAGAGAGGTCAGAAATAATGTGAAGTTAATTAATCTCAAAATTCCTCACGTTCTGATAAACTAAAAACAAAAGTTGTTCATACCAATATGAGCATAACCGATTGTGACTTACGTTACAAGTCGGAAACTGTGTGCGCCCAGTAGGTGAAGGAATTTTCTATAAGTTGCTTTACGTCGCACCGACACAAATAGGTCTTACGGCGACGATGGGATAGGAAAATACTAAGAGTGCAAAGGAAACGACTGTAGCCTTAAATAAGGTATAGGCTTAGCCCGTTGTAAAAATGGGAAACCACGGAAATCTATCGTCAGGGCTGCCGACGGTAGGATTCGAATCCATTATACCCCGAGTGCAGGCTCACGGCTGCGCGACACTAACCGCACAGCCAACTCTTTCGGCACACGTATTAGTATAAGTAACCCCAAAACGCACATTTCTCAAGATACATAACAATCAATTTTACACAATAAATGATAAAAAGGAAACTCGCTAGCGCGTAGTCTCCGTGGCTTAGTCGACAGCGCGCTGGTCTTTTACCGCTGGGTTCCGTGGTTCAAATCACAGTCACTCCATGTGAGATATTTGCTGGACAAAACGGAGGCGGAACAAGTTTTTCTCTGGGTACTCCGTATTTCCCTGTCATCTTTCATTCCAGTAACACTCTCCAATATAATTTCATTTCGTCTGTCAGTCATGAAACATTGCCCCAAAGTAGTGCGACAGGCTTCAGCAGCTGGCACTGTTCCTCGCCTCGCCGCTAGATGGGGACTTCATTCATTTCATTCCTAAGCCGAAGAAATGACTGGAAACTGATTGCGGATTTTTCAGACTCGCTAGCGCAGTATATTTCAGAAACTTTAGCGTTCTTTTTACAGCGTAATGCGATCTTATAACTTTATCTCCCTTGATTCATAAATGTTGCATTTTCCAAATGGTGTCTTTTACCTATATTTAAATATTGACACAAGAGGTTTTTAAAACATAAAGGCAGCGGTAGGCAGCGGTTTCAGAGCACCATTTCATCATTCGCTTCGGAATCCTTGGCTCGGTCACTTCGGCTCCCTCCTCGTAGAAGAAAAGAAGAAGAACTAGCGGAAAGCGTTGTGCTTCGGGGCGCAGTAATCACACATATTGCCGTGACTGCTCTCTCTTAGAGTGATACAGTCGAGGCACTGAGCGATTTGTCAGGGGCCGTCTTTACACTTAGTGTAACACGGTCCCAACCGTGAGCTATTTGTCTAACTGTGTGGAACACTGCGCCACGTGCCCGCGACCGCCACTGCAGTGACGAGGGACCCCTTTCTTCATACGTCACGGGCTGCCTGCACATCCCAACGGCTGGACTGCCCTTGCGACACTACTGCGGTGTTGCTCTGCTGGCCCCGTACTGAGACTGGTAGCTTAGGGGAGCAAACTAGCGTCTCAGTGCGGGTGTTAGGACTAGTTGTAGGTCCCCCCTTTTAGTCGCCCCGGCGGCCACCATAGCCAACAATCCGTAAACTTGGTGCACCACTGCTCGTGCCTTGTCCGTGGCTCCAACCACTTTAAAAACTCGCCCTGGCACGACAGTGACAACAAGTTAACGACTACTAGTCCGCCCCTGGGCGTTTGACACCCCCCCCCCACCCTGCTCACAATATACACTCATTTCGGACTGCATTCTTGTGTCAAACACACTCACACTTGGCTGCGCCCCCTCAATATTCAGACCTGGCCTCCTGCCTCGGCAGGCGGCCACTTCGATGCCACTTAGGCCCAAGGACCCCCCTATACGCCGCCCAGTTCAGACGCCATTGCGGGAAACCCCGGCGCCAGTCCGGTACTCCCCTATGACCCTGAGAGGAGGCCGCACTATGACGCGAAAAGCCAACCCTGGAGGGAGTACCACCAGGCACGCAGACAACCACCAACCACCCCCCCCCCCGCCCCCGGTAGCTATGTCGCCTGAGAGCCCCCTCTCGCCCCCTCAAGAACATTCTGCTTCTTCATCACCCAATATTAATGAAGACACCCCTATTATCCCTACTGTGAATGAAGATCCCCCTCAGTCCACCCCAAATCATTCTGACAGCTCGGGCTCTTCAGTTTGCTCGGACTCTGACGCTGAGGAATCCTACCAGTCCCCTAGTGGGAGGCAGCAAAGGAGGAGGTTACACTACCACACCTCCACCAAGCCCAGACCGCTGGTTCTCAAGAATTCATATGAGATATTCAATATGATCCCCGTGAACAGTACTGGCCCGACGGACGCCGCCTCAAACGGCACCGCCGCACCGCACCGTACTCAAGATGGCTCCGCCCCGACAGACGCTGCCCGCAACAGCACTGCCGCGGCAGCTCTACGACCTGCCCAAGCTGGCCCTGCCCCGGCAGACGCTGCCACCACCAGCACTGCCGCCGCTGGCGCCACTCAACTCAGCACTGCCCCGGCGCACGCTGCCCCCAACAGCACCGCCGCAGCCCGTGCCCCAAGTACTCAAAGCCAGTCTGGGAACCATAACGCCTCCACTAGGACGACGCGGATTAGGATTCCTCCCGTTTATATCAGAGGCAATTTGAATGTCAGTCAACTTAGGGCTGCGCTTAGAGATAATCAAATTATCTATAAGATGAAGGTACTCTTTGACGGAGTCCGGATTCAGACCCAAACTGTACAAGATTACGAGACTCTGAAGAGCCTCATTGCTAATTTCAATGGACAGTACCACACCCGTCCTTTAGTGGAGAGGCGCTACCATAAAGTCGTGATACGTGGCCTCCACATTAGCGAAGACCCGCAATGCATCACGGACGAACTCACGTCCATGGGTTTTGACATAATAGCGGTGTCTCAACTCACTTCCACCCGCACCCATAATAAACTACCTATTTTCCTCGTCACATACTGTGGCAGCCCCTCTGAGGATAGAAATATTTTTGATGTAAAGTTTCTTCTCGATACTATTGTCAAGATTGAAAGGTATAAAAGCCCAGATGGACCTACTCAGTGTTACCGTTGTCAACGTTTCGGCCACACCTCAGGCGGCTGCCACTGCGCATCTAAATGCGTCATATGTGGCGGGGATCATAGTTCTCAGAACTGCCCCCGTAAAGGCGACGTTACCCACAAGCCCCGCTGTGCCAACTGCAATGAGCAGCACACAGCTAGCTACCGGGGCTGCCCTGTTTATCTTCGCCTCCTGGCCCAACAACAGAATAGATTGCCCTCCACCAGAAAAAGCCCTGCAGGACCCGCCCCCATAACCCGCCCCGCCAAGCTTCGCGCAAACGTTACATTTGCTAACGCTGCCAATCCCTCTGGGCCAGCGGTTCAACCGTCTGTTCCCCCCTCCCCCGCCCCGCCCGCTCTTACGAGCGATAACTTTCCCGACCTCCCACAAACCTCATCAACCCCCCCCCTGCAAGCCCCCACCCCCCCCAATCCCACTTCACAAGCCTCCGACCTCATGGAGCTCTTCAAAATTCTGAAAGACCCTTCGTTCCGAGAAATTATCAACCTAATTAAAACTACCCTCCTGAAGCTCAAGCAAGCCCCCACCCCCGCTGACAAGATTGAAATTATTATGTCTGCTATTCTTTCTTTCTGTGATTAATGGCCCACACCAGCGGACAAACACGACCTAAACAGTTGAGAGTTCTCTTCTGGAACGCAGAGGGGATCCAGAGGGATACCTACGAGCTCTCGGAATACCTCGCAGAAGAGAGTATAGATATTGTCCTCGTCTGCGAGACCTGGCTTAAACCTGGATTGTCGGCTCATATTAATAACTATATAAATTACAGAGACGACAGGCCCAACCGTCGCCGCGGCGGTACCAGTATCTACGTGAAGCACAACCTCACCCACCACAGAATTCCCACCCCCAACAATCTCACTAGTCTTGAAGCCACGACAATCCAGGTTTACACCCGGAAGGGACCTCTCAACTTAACGGCGTGTTACATTTCACCCGATGCCACGTTCGACTCGCAAGACTTGGACCATATCATCGACTGGAACGTGCCCACTGTTCTGGCTGGGGACTTTAATGCCAAAAACCCCCGCTGGAACAGCCGCTTAACCACCCCCAGAGGCAAACTTCTCGCCCGTTACTGTGATTATCACCATATTACAACCCATGGCCCTGACAGACCCACCTTCTTCTCACACAACCCCAACATCCGGCCAGACACACTGGACATTGCTATTTCCTATAAAGTACGTCAATTTCTAGAATTAAACACCCTCGATCTCTTTGATTCGGACCACAAACCTGTACTTATGACTATAGACTCCTCTCCTGAATACACCCCCATTCATATTCCTATCTACAGCCGCAAAATCAATTGGACCGTTTTCCGCACCCATCTTACTGATCATTTAAATGGCAATCCCAGTGTGAAAGGCCCTGATGATATAGACAATCTAGCACTTCTGATTTCCACCACTATTGTTAATGCTGCCCAGGCTGCAGCTGAGGGCCCCAGCGTGGTCCACCATAGGAAGGACACGCTCCCCTCAGCAATCCTGGCGCAGATCAAATTTAAGAATAGAATAAGAAGATTGTGGCGTCTAACCAGGGACCCTGCCCTTAGGAGAAGGTGGAACCACTCCAAAAGAAACTTACAAACACTAATACAAAATCATAGACGGGACGCGTGGCGCTCCAGGCTTGCGAGTTTGAGCGTGGCAGATAACTCCCTCCATAGGTTGGCTCGCAAATTCACGAAAAATAGGACTGGCATACCCGCCCTCCATGGCAGAAATGGAATGGCCTACACTGACCAAGACAAGGCCGACGCCCTGGCGGATACATTCGAAAGCGCATGCACCCCCAACGTCGAGCCTTGCGACGACAATTTCGTAGAGATCGTCGAAAACGACAACGAACTTCACGCCACTGACGAGACTGACCTTCCCCCTGACTTTAAGTTCATATCGCCTACCGAACTGTTCGCCGCCATAAAACGACTTAAGAACAGGAAATCCCCTGGCCTTGATAGCGTGTCAGCGTCTTTCCTTAAGAACCTTCCCCGAAAGGCGCTGACATGTCTAACCAAGCTTTTTAACGCGATTTTCCGTTTCGGCCATTTCCCTACGTGCTGGAAGACAGCGAAAGTCATCATGTTACCAAAACCACAGAAAGACAAAACTTTTCCGCAAAATTATCGACCTATCTCCCTCCTCAGCATTATTTCTAAACTATTCGAAGTACTGTTCTTAAGCAGACTTAATACTATTATTGACGACAAGAAACTTATGAACGAGGAACAGTTCGGCTTCAGGCGAGGCCATTCCACTGTCCATCAATTAACTCGCCTAACTGAAGAAATCACTAAAGGCTATAATGACCGTCGCCACACCGGAGTCTGTTTTCTAGATATTTCCCGTGCGTTTGACAAAGTTTGGCACGATGGACTCATCTACAAACTAAGGACTTTAGGCTTCCCTCCTTACGTTCTACGATTACTGACGAGCTACCTAGCTGACCGAAAATTTCAGGTCCAGGTCGGCGCTGCGCTGTCGAGCCCTCGCCCAATTGAGGCGGGCGTTCCACAGGGCAGCGTGATCTCACCAGTGATTTTCAACCTTTTTATGACCGACATGCCAAAACCTACGCACGGGAAATTATACTTATATGCTGACGACACAGCTATTTCCTCTGTCTCGTGGCAGGCATCTAAAGCAAAAGACTATCTCCAAGACGCGCTCTCCACTTTAGAGCCTTGGCTCGAAAAGTGGAGAATCAAAATCAATGTAGACAAAAGTAGTGCTACACTATTCACTAAACGCCGTCCTGACCCCCCACAGCCCCTGATGTTTTTTGGCGAAGTCATCAGGTGGACCAATAAAACCAAATACCTAGGTGTCACCCTAGACAGAGGACTTACCTTCGCGGACCACATTAAATCTATAGTTGCGCAAGCTAAAGTGCGCCTTTTTCAAATTATTCCCATGATTAAAGCCGATAATGGGCTTACAATAGAAAACAGGCTCCTATTATATAAATCAATGGTTAGGCCCATCCTAGAGTATGCCAGTCCTATCTGGGGAGGCGCAGCTAAGACACACCTGGAAGCAGTGCAGCGTGTACAAAACCGTGCCCTGCGCTCCTTAACAGGTGCCCAATGGTTTGAGAGGAACACCGATCTGCATGATAGATACCAGCTAACTACCATCCTTGGCAGGATCTATCACGCAGCCACTAAATTCTACAATAAGCTCCATTTGAGCACTAACCCTCTCATCTCCAATCTGGGGAATTACGACACCGTGGGGCTGCGATACCGCAGACCTAAAGATATCTTAAACAAACCACACTAGGTTCGGCGCTGTCGTGGTCCCACGGACATCCAACATAATGTAAGTCAACATCATCCTACCCCTCGGGGTACAGGCCATACCCTGGTCAATTAGATCCCTTATCAACAATCCACACAACGTCACAACAATGCAGTTCCAGTCTAATTTTACCAAGAAATAGCACTCAAGGCCTTTAATTGGTCGATGGGCTAAAAACATCATTGGTCCCTCGGGACCTCTGATGAGGTGGCTTCAGAGCGGGCTTCGCCTGGTCTGACGGCTCTGCACTCCCACCCATCAACCGAGCAGAGGAGGGGCGGCCGCGGCTCTGCCGTGACTCCACGCCTCTGCATTCGGGGGACGGCGAGGGCCCACGGCCGCCAACCCTCTCACCTTCTCTCTCATTCCCGTATCTTCAATGTCTTTAACCTTCACCGTTTCGCAAATGACAGGAACTGCACCCAACTAAAGCAGTCCTTAACATCTATCTTCCTGGAGGAGTACGCAAGGGGCTGAGATCAGGTATTCTTGTGTCCAATAATAAGAAATATGTATATTTCTAAGAAAATTGTTTCTGTTTTTTATATTCCTGAGATTCTTGTAGCCTAAAATATTAAAAAAATCGAATGATATGCTTTTCTACTTCTTATATGATTTATGTTTTAACTTTATTGGAATTGGTATCTGTATTTTAATTTTAAGTTTAATGTTTAATTTGATATTTTAATATTCTAAAATGTAGTTAGTATATTCATAAACTTGTATTGTGTTATAAGTAGACGCTACATAAAGGGGCTTTTCAGCCTCAGTGGCATGTATATCATCATTATCAATAAATTCAATTCAATTCAATTCAATTCAATTCAATCTCCTTCACCGCAACAAATCCCCTGGCGTGGGAGACAACGTCATCGTCTAGGAGCCCGCCTCCGCTTTCAGGGGAGGAATGATAATATTTTGGTTGTAGTAGTAGTTGCCTAGTAGGTATATTTTTTTGGTTATTCGAGTATTTGGATATTTTCTGAGATGTCAAACCCTTAAATACGAATTTGTCTTTAAATGCACTTACATGAGAATATAACCCCAAAACAGTGTTTTTACCTACTACAGTTTTTAAAATTGTAATTTACGAAGCAGTTGTGTTGATAGCAACACAGGGAGGATAAAAGTGATAGGATGATGCACTCACTCAAGACATCTAGAGGAGAATAGAGACATAACGCCTCTCTGCAGCTGAGAAATCTGTTTTAAGACTTTGACAAGGACACAATATGAAAAAAGTGCCGGAATTTTGTCCTGCAGGAGGTTTAGTGCCGGTAAATCTACCGACACGAGTCTAACTTATCTGAGCACCTTCAAATACCATCGGACTGAGCCAAAATCGAACCTGACAACTTAAGTCCAGAAGGCCAGCGCTCTACCGACGCAACTACTCAGCCAGGCTTTATAACATAATAAAGGCTTCATTTACGAACTGAAGGGCCATTAATTTGTGACCTGTGTGCGCGGTTTGTATTGGTTTTAGCACTTTATTTGCCTGCTAACACAAACAGTACGAGTGCATTCGAATCTATAATGGCTCTCGATCATATATGATTAAGAGGATCTCTGAAACTTTAACGTCTCTCATGTGTAGATTGACTTAATGGAATTGCAAAACAGGGGATTTAGGTTTGAATCCCGAGATCGTTTCTCTAGCGCGTTGTTTTCTAAATTGATTTCGAAATTATTGTTATTATTGTAAAATCTTCCTGCAACAGCTGCAGGTTGCCCAAAGACAAAGAGTACCTTAACAGCAATATATGGATATTGTATGATGTTACGTGTAGGCAATCGAGTGAGGCATGTAAAACATTTGTTTGAGGTCCACAAGCATGGTTCTTGAAGATGGACTTCTTGAGTATGGTAATCGCCATGTTATATATGAAATCTCTATTCAGCCCAAAGGTATTGCAGAAGTTGACAAAAAATGTAGGTTTAGTTCCTCGAGCACCTAACATCAAGCCGATTACAGAGATGGATGAGACCTTGTACTTTCGCTTATAGAAGTCCACCATTTCTTCATAAATTGTTCTTTTTCTGCATCGACCTCTTCCGGCTGGTTTTCGTTGGTCTCAAATCTAATTGTTGGATCAGTGATGAAACCTTCTGAACAGGATGGCTTAAAAGCAATAATGTCAATGCGTCGGTTGCTTCCTCTGTTGGAGAGACCATGTACTTCTTCATAGACATTATAACATTGTACTCTCAGAGAGTTAGCTATCATTGATCTGGCTACATTATGGCGTGAGGTGCGTAGTAATTCACCATGTGGACAGGCTCCCAGGACATGTGAAAGAGTTTCGAACTCTCTTTGGCAACGCCGACAGAAGTTGTTGCCCTGGGATCTGCCAGGTACAGTACTCACAGCAGAAACATTGGCGTTCATTTTTATTGCATCACGCCATTCACTGCAAGACAATCCTTTATGATCACGAATCCATGTATTCTCTGGAGTATACTGTTTAAACAGGACTACACCTTTGTCTTTATGCTCTTTCTTGCTCCAGTTGTCAAAAGCTCTTCTTCTCAATTCGAGTCGAACTTTCTTTGTATCTACAGAACCATGCCTTTTGTCTCGAATAGAGCCTGTTATTGTACCCGGATGAGATAGGCTCTAGTTATCATGATTTGATATTATAATATAAATGCAGACATATGGGAATATTAAATTATGTACAGTGCCAGTATCGTGTGGAAGGAAGAGTTTCAACAGTCAGCCATGGTCGCGACAATCTGTCGCCAAAGTTTAGCCTGTCATAATGGGTAGACTATTTCGTGGTCAGAAGCTAATAGGATTAAAAGCAAGCGCTCACAACAACAGAAATAATTACTACAAGGAAGTGAAGGAGCATTTGTTTCTGAAGAAGGTGCAGCCGGTGTGTCACAAAATACGGAGAAGATGTCACAATAGAATTTCCAACGCCTCGAGGCATTTTGTTGTCAGGTTGCCAGGAAAAGATATTTAAACTAACCGCTGCAGTGTTAGCCAATGACAAAATTCATCAGAGACTCGCAGATGCGCCAACATAAGAGAAACCAAGGTGAACTCCAGTTAGCTTCTCCGATAACGAT
Source organism: Anabrus simplex (assembly GCF_040414725.1). Taxonomy (NCBI): domain Eukaryota; kingdom Metazoa; phylum Arthropoda; class Insecta; order Orthoptera; family Tettigoniidae; genus Anabrus; species Anabrus simplex. The sequence continues at coordinate 106,082,397 of NC_090269.1, read as the reverse complement.
AATTAAATTATTCCAACCACCAAATTGAACAGAGGGGATTTTTGTGATATCATCCCAATGTTGATTAATTGTAATTGTAATGAATTAAAGTAAAGAATTCTTGGAAATGACCCACGCTAGCTCGCCATTGTTAAGAACGTGATGCTATCATAGACGCCGACTTAGCGCTCGAAAAGTGGAGGACAGAAATCAAGTGATATCTCCGTGATCGCCGAACGATAAGAGATCAGAATACGACACGTGAATGTGTATCGCCAGTTTATTAAGTGGGATAATTTCAGAGATCCAAATCCGCCTGCAAGTGCCGATTTAGGATAACCAACCCCCCTCCCTCTGGAGTGAACGCAAATAACCCACGCGCGAAACCAGGTCGACCATATATAGTAGGGAGTCGAGCTTCACATCAACCAGTCGTTTGAAATAATTCGATACGCTGACACGATGACTCTGTGCCAGGAAACGCATTATAGATTCTGTTAGAGTTGAAAGTACGTTAGTAGTCATGAAGGTGAAGACGAACGGTGAGAATTATTTAGAATATCGAGTGTAAATAATCAGTAACACTGTATGTGAAATTAATACATTTCTCAACATCTCATGTGTTGGAATTTAAAGGATCAACGCAACGCCGATAGTACTTTTTGAAGGCAGTGTTCAGAGCCTGAAATAAATATTTCATGATAGACGGTGTAACAATTATTGTAGCAGGGAACTGTAGGAGCGAGGCGATCACAAGACGGCATTGTATACTTCAGGAAGCGCCGGTTAAAAAACGCGATACGCGCCGGTTCGAATGAAACGACACTTCGTCGTAATGTGTCACGACTTGTGGTTCGGGCTCAAGGAAGAATATATTGTGCAAGTGTAATGGGTCTAGAGGCACCTATAGGTGTTTTTCAATTCTTGTATAAATTATTGTAAATTCTCTAGTAAGGTGTTAATCATGGGTAATCGCCCAAAAGTGTTTTGTGGTGTTAATTTTATAAAGTGAGACATGATGTAGGAGTAAATTACCATGGGGCCATGAGGCTTCTCATCCGCTACGAGACAATGGAATTCTACATAGGAATGAGTACACAAATTTAATATTTGGGGATGTTATCGTGACAAAACGGGATTCAGTGTAAATTAATCATGGTTACTTAACATGGATCGCCTCCCGAATCCATGATTTTGAGATAGACGGATGAACTAATTTATATTAACGTAATTATGGGTTAGATTAATTAATTGAGCATTTGTTTGTTATATATAATATAAATATGGGATATTTCTTTCAATTAATGCATGCTGTTTGTCAATACTTTGATCAAAGTTCATTTCAAGTGTATGGTTTCTTTTTATGCTAACCCATTTATTTGACTTTCAATCACTGTGGTGATTATTTGTAATTTAGTTATGAATATTTGTTACCAGACAGCCAGATTATGAAAGTGCCAGAGTGTAAAATTTGTGTTGCGTACGGAAGGTAATAATAATAATAATAATAATAATAATAATAATAATAATAATAATAATAATAATAATAATAATAATAATAATAATAATAATAATAATAATAATAATACTTTATGTGCTTTGTGTGTACACAAGTTCTATAATAATAATAATACTGCTTGGTGTGTTTGCGAGTGAAAGATAATAATAATGTTTGTGAGTTGGCAAAGGAAAGTAAATTAATAATAATAAGATTTTGTGCGTTTGCAAGTTAAAGTATAATAATAATAATGACAGTGCTTCGTGAGTTGGGTAGTGCAAATAATAATCAATGTGGAGATAGAATGTAGCGTTAAAGAATTTAATTCGGGCAGGAAATTTGATCTATACGTAAATTGTTGATTTCACGTTTTTGGACTCTATAATTACCATAACAATTTGTTTAGAAGTGATAGAGGCACGTGTATAGGATGGTCACGTTATGTTGAAAGCCTAGAGTGGTTTGAGCCCATATTTAGATTTGGAAGTCATGAGGAACGAAAATCCGGCATGAACTAAAATTGAGCCGTACTGTTTGTGATGATGAAATAGATGAATCTTAAGGCCTAAGATGATGTAAAATGCCGATTCCGTTGTTATGAGTGGCAGAATCCACGCACCGAGGATTAATTTATGAATTAAATGTTTGAAGAGTTCCAAAGAAGAAAAAAGATGGACTTTAAATGATTTGGTAGGAATAGTTTAGCAATCGCCGGCATTGGAGGTATTTGCCCCGCCGCGATGTGCCATAGGTTGTGAGATGTTCTTGGGAGGACATGTGTCCCCATAAAATTAACGGCGCCGGGCTGAGTGGCTCAGACGGTTAAGGCGCTGGCCTTCTAACCCTAACTTGGCAGGTTCGATCCTGGCTCAGTCCGGTGGTATTTGAAGGTGCTCAAATACGACAGCCCCGTGTCGGTAGATTTATTGGCACGTAAAAGAACTCCTGCGGGACTAAATTCCGGCACCTCGGCGTCTCCAAAGACCTTAAAAAGTAGTTAGTGGGACGTAAAACAAATAACATCATTATTATTAAAATTAACGGCAGTACGAAACTGAAGGTGCGGTCCCGAATACCGTGTTATCGCGACCGATATAAAGCAGATCTTGGTGGTTCATAACGGGATTTAACATATGTGACTGAATTCTAAAGAGTGGAAATTAAAATATAAACTTTCCATTTTTTAGAATAATAACAAAAAACCTTATGAATCTTGTCTTAAATCAATTGCTTAGTGCCAAAGTAGACCGAAATTGTGAAAGCTTATGCATTAGCCATAAATATCGGTAACGGTAGAGTAACACGTGAAATTAAGTTACCATAATAATAATACTAATATGAAGAGGAATAATAGGAAGAATTTATTCGATTAATTTGAGAATAAATATGGTGAGATCAATGTAAATTATTGAATCCATTATGAATAAGTGATACGATAATGATAATCTCCTAATCTCCACTGATGAAAATAATAATAATAATAATAATAATAATAATAATAATAATAATAATAATTTGAAGAAGAAGAACTTGCAATAGTATTTTGAGAATAACAACTGTGATGAAAGGGAATTAAGATATTTTATGGACGATGATTCATTTTTACGAATATAATAATAATAATAATAATAATAATAATAATAATAATAATAATAATAATAATAATAATAATTTATTAGGAAACTGATCATTAATTTGTGCGGATAAATTACGAGGAAGAACGACCCTTCGTTTGAAACGTCGGCAAGGGTTAGCATATAATCATCCCGGATGAAAAATGATAATAATCAAATATAGGATTAAATTTGAAATTAATGATAATAATAAAATAATTGATGGTAATCAAAGAATATGATAATTACCGGATAAAGAATGATAATGATAATTATTTAATAATCATAGGAAGATAAGATAGGGACAGTCGTCATGTGTCGAACTGGTCGGAACCAGATGTTGGGTTTCCACGTGAGAGATTGGTAGCGGTAGATGCGAAATAACCCACGGACGGCACATGACTTCATTGTCAGAGCATAGTAATGAACCTTTCGGTACGTCTTGTCGTATTGACAAATGTAAATACTGAGATAAGCTTTGAGTTAATGCTCTATACCTGGCATGTTTATGAATCTGGAAATATAGGCTAGAGTTTGTCCGTACTATAAATTCCCGTTTTAAATACGATAACATTTCCACGGTGGGGGTACGGCCCACTAGAATGTACATATCGGAAGTGACTCTTGTCCAACGGAACGGGGAGATGACAGTAAATAGTTACTCTCATGCCTTCGTCTCCGAAAGAAGATCTCCAGCGGTGAAACGTCCACTCATACGGATGTGGATTCGATCCCCAGTAACCAATGGGGCGAATTCACCAAATATTTTACACTACCAGAGTAGTGAGGTGAATCCAAGTATTATGTCATTTCTTTTTCAGGATAGAAGTTTCCCAATGTAATAATTGTCATCATGTGCAGTTTGCAAAAATAAGTCAATAAATTGCTCCTCATTTCAATTTCAATAGGAAACAGTTTCCATATCTTTTTTATTGTAGTTAGTCCAGTATGCCCATGAAATTTAAGTTGTCACTTCCCAGTCCTATTGTGGAGTCCATAATTTGTATCCATGAATGAGTCGTCCCCCGTTACCTTAATTTGCATGCCCCGTTCATCCCTGTGTTGATTTGGTGCGCCTATATATAATTTTTTTTTGTTATTGATTAATTTTAAAAAAATCTTTTACGAACTGATCACTCCTGAGATTAAGGCTAGTCTGGGACTCAGGAGGTGAGCGGGTGCATTATATTTAATGATATATAGTTCATGAATCTTCACGATGATCGAAAGTGCCTGCATAATATATCAGTAGGTCAGAACGATTCTAGATCTTTTAGTGGGAGTCCTGTTATGAAGGCCCTGCTCATTCCCGTATCACTGACCATCATACAGCTGATTATTCGTGAGATACCATTGTCCGTTAGGTATCCTCTGAGGTCCTCAGTCGTTGTTTCCGGGTTAGCTTCCTGACGTATAGCCAGGAATTTTTCTCTGCAGCTTGCAGTCTGCTCTGACCGTCTCTCGCACCTCTTACAGCATCCTTCCTCTCTTTCCTGTTTCACTCAACACTACATTGATTGCAGCTCTAAACTCAGTTCTACAGCTGTTTACTGTAGGCTGTCGTTCATCTTCTTCCTTTACCTCTCCTCCTCTCACTTCTGATTATCAGGGTGGGCCGATCTGTCTGCCATTTTCAGGTTCCTGCTCTCTTCGTTTGAACCCACAATTTGCGGTCCCTGACGTGAATTTTTAATTGATAGATTCCATGGTTCCCTAGGTTCCTCTGCGTTTCAGGTGCTTTTGTAGTCCTGACTGCTATGTTCAGTGTTTCTCTCAATGGTGGTTGATTGATTTCTTGTAGCTTTTGTATACGGATTTCTTTAGTGCTAAATACACGCTATCCAGACTGGTCTACGTTCTTGTGAAGGAGAGATTCCTAGTGGAAGGCGTAAGACTCCAGTTCCTCCTGACATCTACAGTAACCTATAAGGAGCTACTACAGGACATTCATACCAAGAAAGCTACAATATGGAATGACTTCTACACAACAGATGCAATGATAAATCGAGATTGGAAACGAGCAGGATATGACTAACCAGGTTCGGCAAGCATGGATTTCGCCATAAAGTGTTCAAAACGGAACGATTCCATGATTCGGGACCTAACTGCGTGTGCAAAAGATGTGAGCAAGTATGTGACCGATATCATGTTATGAACTGCATACGGCGAGAAACCTTGACACAACTATGTCAATGAGTCTATCGTTGTAAATATCTCTCTCCTTGTATGTATGGCCATTTGCTGTAATACATTATTATTATTATTATTATTATTATTATTATTATTATTATTATTATTATTATTATTATTACACTTAATGATTACACTTAATGATTACATTTAATGCTCTGCCTTCAGTACTTTTTGGACTCTCTGTAGGCAAGGACGACAGAATATATCCACGGTATCTCCTGCCTGTATAAGAGACGACTAGAAGAGGTAACCCTCAGGGGTTCACATGGGAGCATTGTTTGATAACCACGGAAACCCTAGCCGAACCTCAAATTGTTCCCACTTCTGTCAGACTCCTCGCCCTGCGGTGTGCAACTACTCAGTGGCACGAAGTACAATACCATCAAGACGATATGGCGTGCGGCAAGTCAAATAATCCACTCTGACTAAAAGGTAGAGAAGGTGTATTATTTATATATACGAAGACGACTGATATTCAGATTTCTACTACAGGAATAAGTTTTATGTGGGTTAAGTGTATGTACATAAGCGTATTTATCGGTGTACCTTCGAATTAGGCCTAAATATTTTACATCTAGGCTTGAATTATCGTTCGAGATATAAAAAGAACTCTAGCAATAGACCTTCGAGTTATCAAAAATATACACTGCCCGAAAATAATAAGTGTATGACCTACTCCATAGAACAATAATTTACAACTAGCAATGGCACCAGATATAGGCTACCTGCATTCTTTAGAGATAAATTTCATAAACCGATTTTCATTCATATTTACACAATAAACTTAAATGTCCAAACAGCGTCAAAAACAAAGTGGGAATAGGCGCTCATCCAGTTATCCACCATGGTTTTCTTTCGTGTTTATTATAAGTTGTTCTTCCCGTAAAAACAAAAATCACCACCTCACCTCACGACGTATTCTCCAAGCATTTATTTACAGGAACTTGATTCTCACTTGAACCGAAACCTGAACCTGGAAAACCAAGCAAAATCCCTTTTAAAGTATGGAATTGTTTTATCTATGTAACATTATTATATTTATACTGATAATAAGTTAGAGCGCATTTCTATCAAATCATTCTTAGTTTATGTTGTGTAAACATTCAGTCTTTGAAGTATGTATACTAATTGGCATTGGTCGAAGGGTGACTTGGTTCCCGAGAAATTCATACAACAATTTCCCTTTTTAAGAGAGGATCAAGTATTTTCCATATTTATTATTTTTGCTAATGAAAATCTACTGCATGTTTCCATTCATTCGACCAGATCAGGAATGGAATGAATGAAGCCCCCATCTAGCTGCGAGGATAACAATTGTGCCGACTGCTGAAGCCTGTCTCACTTTTCTTGGGCAGCGATTAATGATTGACAGATGAAATGATATTGGAGAGTGTCGATGGAATGAAAGATGACAGGGAAAACCGGATTACCCGAAGAAAAATCTGCCCCGTCCTCACTTCGTCCAGCACAAATCTCACATGGTGTGACCGGGATTTGAACCATTGAACCCAGATGTGAGAGGCCAGCACTGCTAATAATTTTGAAATTATCTTCTTTGCTGATTTTGAGATAAAGGAAGTTGCATGCCTAATCTTTTGCGTATTGCAGGGAACAGATTATAATTGAGGCGTTAAGGCAGAAAGGCCTTTGCTGGCAAGATGTAGTGTTTACAGTGCACTATGTCTTCTGGTATGGGCTAGAATAAAATTGTTACTTTCATTGACCTGTCTCAGTCTTATACTTCGGTTTGACAATATGAAAGTGACTGAGGTATGAGCGATGCTAGTATTGCCAATCCTTGTGCAGCCAGTCCCTGCTATGAATGGTGTGAAAAAGTCACTCATAGGATCGGTTGGCGCACGCATCTCAATGGGCTTGGCAGGCAGACTGATGTGCAATAGCAACATCTGGCTCAGTGAGGAAAGCAACGGGAAACTACCTCACTCCTCATTTCCCGAGTACGCCTCTTCAGTGACACCTAGGCCATCTATGACAGTTAATGGTGAACCTGTTGAGGATCCAACCAGCCTTCGGGCTGAATACCCGACAACATTAACGCAGAAGTGGGCAAATTATGACTCGTGTTTAAATTAACTCTGAAACCCTCCTTAACTGAAACGTTTCCTCTACTGTTCTTTCCCTTGTCGCCTCGTTCTACACTAACCCATATCTGCCCAATTTATTTTTCTGTGGAATATTGCGATATATTTCGTGAGTACAGTTGTTTGCAACCTAAATGAAAGGCTTATGATGATTTTAGGTTTCATTAATATATTTTCGCGGAGATTTACCGTGTCGACATATGTCGACAGTGAGCATGAACGGGTAGGGTAAGAGACATGCTCAGAAAAAGGAACTTTTTTCGATTTTAAGCTTACATGAATGTAATAATTAATCAGTTAGTGAATATCAGTCACACAAGTGTTGAATAAGCAGAAAATATTTAAAAAAACTTGATTTAAAACGTAAATGTGGAACAGTTTCGTCTCAATTTAGAATGCATACTGTTTCAAAAGAAAAGGACAATATTCGTATGTTTAAAGTACTTGTTATACACACAATGCGAAATTTTGAGCAAGTATGATCACTCTGAAAAAAAGCAAAAAAGGAAAACTACGAGTAGAATTTCAAAACAGTTTAGTCTGCGTTTTGAGGTTACACTCTGCTTCTCTTCAACCAGTCTTTTTAGCGTGAGTGAAATGACTCGAAGCAAAGGACGTGGCGGCCAACGTTACATTTTTGCACTGTTTCCTGGTAGCTTTACCACAGTGAGCGCACCGCACTTGCTTCCCTCTTGTTTCGAGGTAGTGGGATACTCCATCGGAACGCACTTCTGGCAACACGCGTGAAGATACTTTCGTACTCGGTCTTCACGCGTTAGGATATACGTCCTAACGATGTAGCGTGTGAAGCCGAGAAGGTCTAAATTGGGATCAAACGGTAAAGTTGCCATGCATTGTCCATGGAGACGTTCAGAAGGAACACAATTAGAGGCCAGTACCATTTCCTGTTTTTGATGCTGACGCGGTAACAAGATGCATTTTGATCCAATTGATCGACGCTTCCCATGTGCATATTATGCAGAATTATACATGCTGGCTGAGTTACTGTTATGTATTTCATTTCAGCATTACCATTGTACCATTTTGACTTATTTTTGTACACACTAGTTCAGCATCAGCCCGGAGTTGATTACCAGAGAGTCTGTAAATATCTCCACAAGACTCATCATCATCATCGCTAACCCCGTCACTATGGAAAGCATTTTCAGGTTGTTCTATGTATATATTAGCATCTAGGATGTTTTGTGATTCCTCTAGGATGATTACGATCTGCTCGACGGTCACTCTGAGAAGAATAAATGAAAATTGTACATCAGTACTGAGGCAGTCCCATTCGCGCCCACTGTCGACATATGTCGACGTGGAAATGTTTTACTCTGTTAGACAAAAGCAACTATAAATCAGCCATAAATGAATTCAAAATCTGTTAAAGACATGTTTCGTTATTATGTTTACCACAACAGTCCGATCTTACTTTCAACTGTAACAATATTATAAGAAAATATTACTCACCGCGACGAAAGCGTCACCCTCTTGAGTGTATACGGAATGATATTTCATACGCAGCCACGATATAAGGCGCGAAAACGAGTGATTCTTGTTTTCGTGCTATGCAATAAGTATCAAACTATGAACTGTAAACAATGCACCTCAAAAATATTATTTAGGTTTGCCGATATAAAATCGACAATGTTCAGATATTAACGTCGATAAATGTCGACAGTGGGCACATATGGGCAAAACATCTGCTACCGTGAATGCAATACATTGGTTATTAGCAAATTGCTTTCCAGGCAATATCTGCCAATCCTTCGGTCTAAATTGTTTTGCGGGTTGCGTACTGGAAGTGTTTATGCCTATTGCTCACGGTAAAATGTTTCGTAAAATTTGTTGTACAATAAATTTTATAAAAATTTGATGAAAACAAGTTGTGTTGCTCACGGTCAAATTAATTTATAAAATCCGTGGAAACATCAGTATGGCCATCTATGAACTAACTTCTGAACTAAGAAGTGTATGTGCTGCCATCTATTGATAAACGTTTAAACCAAGAAACAGCTGTTCAACCTCCAGTGTGTTTGAGAGTATGACTCCAACAAACAAAGCAAAACTTGCGGCTTTAGCTGCAATTATATGTTGTACAGTGGTAAAAAGGAAGAAAAGAAATGCCAGGAAATGCTGGACTCGGGATTGGATAAAAAGAAGAGAAGAAGGTAGAGGATTGCTGTCCTTGGTTGAAAATGAGTTGAGGTTAGAAGACCAGCATTCATATAGGAATTTTCTAAGAATAGAGGAAGGCAGTTTTAAAAAACTTCTGGATCTTGTTGGTCCCAAAATTATTCGACAAGACACTAACATGAGGCAAGCTATTTCTCCTGAAATGAGACTGCAAGTGACACTCCGATTTCTGGCCACTGGAGAAAGTTACACCAACTTGATGTATTCAACTAGAATACCATTTGTAACTCTAGCACGTGTTATTCCTGAAACATGTAGGGAAATATACTCTTCACTGAAGGAAAAGTACATAAAGGTAAATATTTGAATTTATTTAAAGAACATGATTATTAAAAAATATTACATAAATATGTACAATATCGTCTTTTAGGCTGTGGGAACTCCTTTCCTAGTCTGTATTTAGTAGGCCTAATACTTCCAACTGAGCATCCATTATTGCTTTTTGAATTTTATGTTTGGTAAGAATTTTAATTTTTGTGTCGGTAAGAGCTCTCAGTTCTGAGGCAATAAATTTGCCAAATTCATCGTCTCCATCTTCAGTATTTGACACTGAGTGAAGCTCCTTTGAAGCCTGAAGGAGGACATCGTCTTCAATCGACCCCTTCTTCCGTTTTCGTGATGTGCCTGGAAATAATAATAATAATAATAATAATAATAATAATAATAATAATAATAATAATAATAATAATAATAATAATAATAATAATAATAATAAGTTAATTCACAGTGATTACATAAATAATATGCATGTTTCTGAATTAACGTCACTGCATAATGTCATAATGTGAGTAATTACCCTACTACAGTATACCATTAATAAGTTCTGGAAACCATTAACTTCCTAGAAAGTCGAGAAGGAAAATTTATCACCAGAAGATTGTCAATTTTCTTTTTGAACTCAATTACCTACAGTGTATTTTTGTTGCCTCAACAAATTGCTTAAAATATTATGTTTTGATATTTCTATAAACATATATAAGCTACCTGATGTACTTGCTGCAGGCTGTGATGTACATGACTGATTGTCAGTATTTTCTTCTTCATATACAGTCAGCATCCCATTGTCATCGAATTTTACAGAGTCATCAGGCAGAGTAACCTTTAAAACAAACACAATGTTTTTCAGGTTCCAGATACTGTGACTGGATGGCTTGAGATTGCACATGAATTTCAAGAGAAATGGAATTTCCCTAATTGTTTGGGTGCATTGGATGGGAAGCATATACAGTTTGCAGCTCCTAGATCAAGTGGTTCTCACTATTATAATTATAAGGGTACTAACAGCATTGTTTTGCTTGGTCTGGTGGATGCCCATTATAAATTCATATACATTGATGTTGGGACCAATGGACGAGCAAGTGATGGAGGTGTCTACCAAAACAGCACCTTGTTTGCATCAGTCCAAAATCAAACACTGAACATTCCTCCCCCTTGCAAACTTCCTGAAACTGAGTGTGAAGTGCCATATGTAATGATTGCAGATGATGCTTTTCCCCTCTCTTCCAACCTAATGAAGCCTTTTGGGTACAGAGGGCTGACAAGAGAGCAGAAAATTTTCAACTACAGATTAAGTAGGGCCAGATGTGTAGTTGAAAATGCATTTGGCATCATGGCAAACGTTTTTAGGGTATTATTGAGTAAAGTGACACTCTCTGTTGACAAAGTGGAATCCATTGTCCTTGCTACCTGTGTATTGCACAACTTCCTTTTGGAAGAGAACAGGGGAGTTTATATGCCACCTCACAGTGTGGATGAAGAAAATGTACAAGAAGGCAGTGTGCAATTAGGGGAGTGGAAAAGGGATCTCATCATGGGAGAAATCCAGAGGCAAGGTGGAAACAGAGTTTCGCAAACACCACTATCAGGAACACACTGAAAGACTACTTTAATGGTGTAGGCAAAGTATCATGGCAAGATCACTGTGTGGATAAATTTCGATTCTAGTTATTTATAACAAACATGTAATTGTATTTCTCTGTGACTGTCATTTACAATATTGTGTTAAAATGGACCCTTCTTATAAATGTAGGTGTACAATAGAGTTTCACATTTTAGAAAATAATTTAAGCCCATAATAGTATAGTGAATAGATACTTAGTTACCACTCTTTGAGATGAAAGTTTATATTCAATTTTCTTTCTACTTTTGAAATTATGAGTTAATTTTAATTTGTAAGGGTGTAGTTTTAATTAGACAAGTATGTTTGGAATTATGTTTATCACAGTTGTTCCTCTTAAGGTTGGCTAAATATTTAGCTACTATTCTTGTAGATTAACATGTCTGTGTCTGTTAGGTCAACAGCCCAGAGGCTGGTTGGATCCTCAAATAGCATCACCAAAGGCTATGCAGTTATAGGGAAACCACAAAAATCAATGGCAGTACCAAAATGAGGTATACTAGGCAAGATGAGGAGTGAGGTAGTTTGCCATTGCTATCCTCACTGGGCCAGACAGTGCCACTGTAACACAACTAACCCTATGAGCAACACCTTTCATGACACTCAGCCACACTGGTTGTGCTCTGAACGTCATTAATCAGCACCACCCATACCCCAGCAACTTCCATATTGTCACAGCCATGGATGAGACTGGGACTTCAGTGGAAGCTACACTTTACTCTGGCCTGTGCCAAGAGATGGATGCAAAAGTACTGTAACCATCAAGAAATGACAGCAGACAGTAGATTAACATAATTTGTAATATACCAGTATTAGCCCTTGTAGAATGTTTCAACACCCTGTACTTTGCACAGCCATCGCTCAGCTTTCAAATAGTACAGTACATGACATAATAAAATAATTGAATTAGTGCAGGAATTCATATATTAACTTAAGTTATTGAGTGTTTACAGGTATTTTAATTTATGGTGCTGTCTATCATTAAAATATGATTTAAAGTAATCCACCTAGGCCTAGTTGTCTTTACTGCATTACAGCCTACATGAATGCTCAGTAATTAAATTGTGTACAGGTTCTGTATTGACTATTATGATCAAAATAAGTATCTATATGTCCACCTTTTCAATACTTTTATAATTTAATAGTATCCTTAGATTATTTCACATGGTCCATGGTTACTGGTTACCGTGTAAAATAATTTAAAGAGACTATTAAATTATGGTCCATGGCTACCATGGCTACCATGTAAATAATCTACAGAGATCATTAAATTTTAAAAGTATTGGATAGGTGGACATATACTTCTTTTGATGCAGAATATTCCTCTTACTCACACATACTCTCTACCTTCACAGCTTATGAAGGAATACAATTTGGCTAACCCTGAATTTTACATATGCATGGATGCAAAAGGTATGTATCCCATGTCTCAGAAATATTCAGACATAACCTTGCATCCCCCATTGATAGAGTTATTGATGTTTGATTAACTCTGACTGTCAATATCCTCCATTGAAATGAATACATTTATCCCACCACCTACTAGAAGAGTCAATCATAACATGCTGGAAAATTTGTGGGTCAGGAAGACAGATAGCAAAACAAAAGGTGGAGTTTCACATTCAAAGAACATCACTCTCCTACTCACACACAAAAAAATTAATTTTCATATTTAAATTTGGTTGTTGCACAGGTCCCATGTGACATGACTATCTTGTAACCTATGAAATCTAGATTTAGAAATAAGCTTTACCTGACTGTCATCACTGCTACAAGTTGTATTCATATCCAAATTTGATTTGCTGCTCCTGGTAGCAATATGTGGAATAAGGAACAGCATACGGTCATACCAAGCAAATGTTGGTTTGTATACTTCATTACCACCCATTCCACTGTGTAAACATTTCATAAGCTTATTCCTGAAAACAAACAATGGAATGTAATCTACTACAGTATACTTGCAGATTTAAATAAGTCAGCCACGTTTTAATATACACTGAAGAACAAAAAACCTGTTTATTGGTACACAGTAGGCTGTACATTAATAATTACTGCATTTAAATTTTTGACAGGTTACCAAGTCAACCGTGAATGCATGAATAGAACTAGCTTTACTATCTGCCATATTATAAACTTCATATCAAATTTAAAGAAAAATCATTCAATCAATCTCAAATAATTACGATTGATCGAATTCAGTACTAACCTCTCATTAGTGAATTGAGTTCGAAGCCCGTTTATCTTCGACTTCACATCAGCCGGGCTTGTATTCGGCCGAACTTGTGACACAATTTTGGCGATTGTGTTTTCTGCCTCTCTTCTTGCATTTCTCTTGTGGTAAAGTGGCGTTTTAACTTCGTACAAACAAGTATATTTCTGGTATTCGTCCAGTAAAACACTAACAGCTTCCTTAGTCCACCCGGAACCTGCCATTTTAGAAAGAAGTGTTTGTTTACAATCGAGCTTCGCAATCTTCTCACGACGTAGCGCCAGCATCATCATGATGTCACCTTCGCTGATTGGTTCATTTCGTAAAATTAATTTTACGGAATAGAACATGTCCTATTTTATGAAAGTTTTGTCAAAGGTTTTATAACATTTAAATTTGACCGTGAGCAACAGAAATTTTATAACATTAAATTATTGTACAATAAATTTGACAGAAAATTTTACCGTGAGCAACAGGCTTAATGGGCGTTCAAAATTGTGTTCATCACTGTCTTAGGAAGTTTAATGTAAACGTTGAGAGATGAGTCACTCAACACTTTGCGCACTCCTGCTATCTCGACGAAAACCAAGGAAAAACTTTTAATGAGCTTTGGTTGTAAAGGCACGTGCAGTCGAACGTCGATATCTCGGAGGCTGAAAAATACTGCGAGGTATCAAACATTCGAGTTATAAGAAAACGTGCAGACTATTTCGGCTTCACAAAAAATTCTCAGTTGGTGGTGGTGGTGATTATTGTTTTAAGAGCAAGTACAACCGGGCAACCATCTTCTATATAACACTAATCGGAGAGAAACATGGAATGTGAGAAGGTGCTAACATTAGGACCTAGGAAAATAGGAACATTCCCAGAGAGGAAGCTAGGTGGACCGAGGTTAGGGAGCTTTCCATCAGTAAATCCACGGACCTCTGGGTTATGGGCCCAGCACGCTTCCACAGAGAACTTAAAAGCGGAAATACGGACGGCCCAGCGAGCGAGTCTACCAGTCGAACGAGGCTTCCGTAAAACCCAAGAGAGAGCCTGATTGTCCGTCTCAAGGTCGAACTCAGAGTGCTCAATGTAAAAACGGAATTTTTCCAAAGCGAACAAGACAGCGAGCGCTTCGAGCTCGTACACAGAGAATTTTACTTCCGCAGAGGTTAACGTTCTGGACGCATAAGCAACCGGACGGCGCCCTAGCTCAGTGTCTTGGAGAAGAACTCCAGCAATAGCGCTCCCAGAAGCATCCGTCTGAACAATAAATCGCTTGGAGAAATCCGGGATAGTTAAAACAGGAGGGTTAGCAATAGCAGATTTTAAATCCTCAAAAGCAACTTGCTGTTCCGATCCCCAAACAAACTTTACTCCTTTCTTCCGAAGATAGTTCAATGGAATAGCCCTGTGAGCAAAATTGGGCACGAACTTCCTAAAGAAATTACACATGCCGATGAAACGGGCAACGGCTTTCACGTCACGAGGCGGAGGGAACTCACTTATCGATTTGGTGCGATCAGGATCAATAATTACTCCACTAGATGACACAATATGTCCCAAGAACGAAATCTGTGGTCTGGCGAACGAGACCTTGGTAGGTTTGACAGTTAAACCTGCCTTCTGAAGACGGCTAAAAACTTCACGCAGATGATGGACATGTTGATCAAAATCCTCACTGAAAACAATCAGATCATCTAAATAATTAATAACGAACTTGAATTTGATGTCAGAAAGAACTGTGTCTAACAAACGAGACAAAACAGAAGCACCCGTGGCCAATCCGAACGGGATTCTCTGGAATTCGAAAAGGTTCCAGTCTGTAGCAAAAGCTGTTAAATGCTTAGATTCCTCTGCCAGGGGAATTTGAAAATATGCCTGATTCAGATCTAAGGAAGTGAAGACCGTAGCCTTACTGAACCAAGCAAAACACGATTGTAAATCAGGCAATGGGACAGATTCAATAGCAATATTCCTGTTCAGTGCCCTATAGTCAATTACAGGATGCAACCCACCTTGTGGTTTAGGAACCAGAAATACCGGTGACGAGTAGGCAGACGTAGACCTCCGAATGATACCCTGATCTAACATAGCTTGGATTTGCTCCTTGAGGACTTTCATTTTGGGCGGTGCTAAACGATACGGTGGTGATTTAACAGGGGTGTGATTGGTAAGCTCGATCTTGTACTCAAGGACGTTTGTTAGCCCTAGTTTATCCGTAAGGACATCGGAAAATTCCTTACACAATCTCTGAATACACCCTGCTTGCTCAGACGTCAGATGAGACACATCAGGTAGGGCAACATCAACAGACGACAACATAGTCTCATTCGACTTGACATTCCCATTCAAAGGATATTGATGAAACACAGGGATCAATACCTTGGGCTGAAACTGAAAATGAATAGATCCTGCAAACAAATTAAGAATGAGCCCAGAATGTGCAATGAAATCGGCTCCCAGAATGACTGCACAGGATAACTCGTTGACCACCACGAAGCTGAATTTCCAAGAAAAGGAAGCTATTCTTACAGAAACCCTAAATCTGCCAAGAATACCTAGCTTACTGCCATTCGCCGTCACATACGTAGAAGACACAGGTTCTAGTTTATTACACTTATTGGAGCTCTTTAACAGTTCATAAAGTTCCTTATCAATCAAGGACACTACGCTCCCAGAATCAACTAGGGCAGACATGGGTACCTTGTTTAGTTTAACATTCAAATAGGGCAGTTGAGGTCGATGAATGGCCTTTACTCGAGTCCAATCTCGCAAATTACTAGCAGACCCAAACAAACGGCTTTCAAACAAACTTGAAAGATCAGAACAACCTTCAGTTTCAGGAATGAACATCGGCGAATGACCGTTGAGTGCGTCCGGCACTCCTTCTGCTACTCTGTTACATGATAGCTTCCCTAGTCAGCTTCTGATGCCGCGATCACCTGTAGATGATTGGGTACGATTTCGTTGAAGTACAGGACAATTAGGACGTACATGTGTGTTAGACCCACACTCGTAACACTTACGTTCCACGGGCTGAGGACCGGAGTCACTACTGCTAGGTTTAGAAAACTGCCGCCGAGGGCAAGCATTTCGTAGATGATCAGCCGATTTACACAGAAAACAACGTCGTGTTTTGTCTACAGAAGGCGAAACAGGGACAGAAGCGCTACTAGATGACGGTCTATCGATATTACGGAGTGAGTCCGCATATTTCACTCCTTCTGCCGCAACACAAGCGTTTTCTAGCTCAAGGAAAGAATTAGGCCTTGATGAAAATGACAAGTAAGACCTATACTCAGGCGTCAGACCTTCAACAATAGAACTCACAATCTCACCTTCCGAATATTTCAAGCGGAAAACTCTCGAAAACATTTTAATGTCCCGAACGTACTCTGAGAGTGATTCATTACTTCGTTGTACTCGAAAGAAATGTCGCTGCACTAGAGATAATAGTGCTCTGGTAGGAATACATTCACGTAACAGTTTCGCGTGGAAATCCCCAAGAGAATCACGTTCAGACATAGCCACAGCTATGCGACTGGCTAAGTTTCCAGAAGCATGCGGATAAATTATTTGAAATATCAGATCATCTTTGACACCATATACAGCACTATGCTCGAGAAATTCAATTAGAGTGCGCAGGAACTCAATAACTTGTTCGATAGAGTCAATAGAATAAGACTTCATCCCTTTAAGAAGTAATTGCAGCGGATGTGGTAGCTTTGCAAAATTAACGACTGAAGAAATATTCTCTGTCTCACATGAATCATTGCCGGATGAAATGGGGTGACCAGCCGGTGGTTGCGAAAGTCCCTGTTCAGTAAGTTCAGCAACATCAGCAGACTTATTTTCAGCAGAGACAGAAAACAAGTTATCTCCCATCCCCAGAAGAGTCTCAATTTTATTCGACCACAAAACTAATAAAGTTTTCACATCATCGCCCATACTATCACCAAATAATGCCTGGAGATCAGACACACGGTTCCTGTAATGAAGCAGGCGAGCTTTAATACGACGAATCTGCTTTCGTGTGACATCACTTTGACCTTGACTAAACTCGTCTAACGTGGACTCTATTTGGGACAGCGAAACCCCGATACGACCTAACGCACTCTCAAGAACAATGGAAGGTTGACAGCTCGATAAACTAACAGGGTTACGTAACGAGGAACGAAGAAGTCTAATAGTATCGTCTAATGTACCGGCAGGAGAAATGCCCCTAATACACAGTTCATATCCCAGCTCCTCGATTCGTAGCAATTCGAGACCGAAACAGTCGCGTATCTTATCCTCATTAACGGGTCCCATTGACCCGAGTGCATCTTTACTAGTATCAGTCGTAATTGCTCCTTTAAATACGAAAGAATAATAGACAAGACTGAATTTACTGATGGAAACCACGCTCTGCTACCACCTGGGAAGGTGCTAACATTAGGGCCTAGGAAAATAGGAACATTCCCAGAGAGGAAGCTAGGTGGACCGAGGTTAGGGAGCTTTCCATCAGTAAATCCATTTGTCTTTTATTCACTGACTACATATGTACAACATTATGTATAACATAATAGCTGAAAGACTCGTTAAAGGTAAACCAATAAACCTCTATTGGCCTCTTACGTATAAGACAGAACAGGAGATCTGTTACCCCACAGAAAATATAAGAGAGACAAGTAGTTAACATTAAAGAAAAGAAACGGCCTTCAACTGGCCATAGGCCCCTGGACTACGAACCCGGCCCATCCAAACAGCACAGCACACACAGAAGCACAACTCAAATCCACTTACACACACCCATTCGCGGCCACACGCATTAACCTTTCACTCAATACACACACATACAACATTCACTCACTAATTATTTGTCGCTCTCTTGAGCAACTACTGGGAGGTTCCTTTCGAACCCAAGGCTTCTGGGCTGCGAACATCGGAGCGTAAGTCGTGAGTGAATGTTGTATGTGTGTGTATTGAGTGAAAGGTTAATGCTTGTGGCCGCGAATGGGTGTGTGTAAGTGGATTTGAGTTGTGCTTCTGTGTGTGCTGTGCTGTTTGGATGGGCCGGGTTCGTAGTCCAGGGGCCTATGGCTAGTTGAAGGCCGTTTCTTTTCTTTAATGTTAACTACTTGTCTCTCTTATATTTTCTGTGGGGTAACAGATCTCCTGTTCTGTCTTATACGTAAGAGGCCAATAGAGGTTTATTGGTTTACCTTTAACGAGTGTTTCAGCTATTATGTTATACATAATGTTGTACATATGTTGTCAGTGAATAAAAGACAAATGGATTTACTGATGGAAAGCTCCCTAACGTCGGTCCACCTAGCTTCCTCTCTGGGAATGTTCCTATTTTCCTAGGCCCTAATGTTAGCACCTTCTCAAAGGGGTCCGACATTTCGAAAAATGAAAGTAACGGCCAAAGAAAGACAAGGGCCACGAAGGGCGTGAAAATGAGACACCCTAGCCCTCGCAAACCTAATAGCGTCGGGGTCGGAAAATAACAAGTGTTGACCAAGGGAGGTCGACAGGATAGATGAAAGTGAGGAGCCTGGCACAAGTAAGTGGAAGCAATGTCAGATCTCAGCTGAGGGCCACGTGGTCGCCAACCCACGCTCCAAAGCTCAGAGCCCCTGGGGCCCCTTTTAGTCACCTCTTACGACAGGCAGGGGATACCGTGTGTGTTATTCTACTGCCCCCACCCACAGGGGGTATTGTCGGTTGTACCTTTGGTTATTCCATTCACCTTCTTTAACCAATGTTACTAATTTTTTCTCTATATCTATAATTCTAATACTAGATTATTTGATATCGTAAAAGTCAGCGTTTATAAAATTATTTTCATTATGCCTTAACAAGCAATATTCTCATTGTACGACACTTACAAATTTCTGTTCAATGTTAGTCAGCTTTCTTTGCTGTTTTATCTATGCCGAGAGTTGTGAAGTAACCTAAAATAAGGTTTAAAGCTGCTGTAGTGTTCAGCTACTCAATGCCATGATGTACAATACCATTAAGATACTATGGCGTGCGGCAAGTCAAATAATACAGTCTGCCTAAAATGTAGAGAAAGTGTATTATTATATATACGGAGACTACTGAAATTCAGGTTCCTACTACAGGAACCAGTTTTATGTGGTATAACTGAGTATAAAGTACATAAGCGTAATTATTGGTGTAACTTCGAATTATTTTACATGTGGGCTTGAACTATCCTTCGAGATATAAAAAGAACTCTAGTAATAGATCTTCGAGTTATCAAAAATATACACTGCCCGAAAAGAATTAGTGGAACACGTTTTTGAACGTATGACCTAACGCATAGAACCATAATTGATAACTAGCAATGCTACCAGATATAT
Organism: Anabrus simplex; assembly: GCF_040414725.1. Taxonomy (NCBI): domain Eukaryota; kingdom Metazoa; phylum Arthropoda; class Insecta; order Orthoptera; family Tettigoniidae; genus Anabrus; species Anabrus simplex. The sequence goes on along the minus strand of NC_090269.1, from coordinate 106,062,369 downwards.
TATTTGGAGATAAATTACAAAAATGATTCTCATTCATTTTTGCACAACAAACTTAATTGTCCAAACAGCGTCAAAAACAAAGTGGAAATAGGCACTCATCAGGTTATCCAGTTTGGTTTACTTCCGAGTTTGACACTTTTAGTATCATGTATGCCATCCGCCACACCCTGAAACATACGTGAAATATTTTGCACAAATCAACAGAAGCCGGTGTATAGTATTCATTCCGATTCCTCAATAATGAGAGTCTGTGAGAGGTATTGGACAGTCTGTGGTACAAAAGAGTGGTCACTAACACGTCTGTCAAGCATGTCCCATACGTCTTCTATGGGATTCAGGTCGGGATTCAGCGCTGGCCATTCTGTCATACGACTAAGGGACTTGACTGTAAACGTTCTGAGATGAGGCACTCAACAATTTGCCCACTCCTGTTATCTGGACGAAAACCAAGAAACAACCTTTAATGAACTTCCATATCTCGGAGGCTGAAAAATACTTCGTTCTAGATGTCGTCCGCTACATGCACCCTGTATGAGAAGTACTTCAGGGCCAACACCGTACGCAGCAACCATTACATGGTCATAAGATCTGGCGGCAAGGCGGCCACGGACAACGGCAAGATCCGTACGACTGTCGATGCTGATACCAATCCAAACCATCGCAGAACCTTGTCCAAATCTGTCCACTAGCTGTACAAAATTTGGTAACTAACAATCACCATGGTCTCTCTATACACGTACATGGCCATAAATTTTGATTAATGGGAAATCATTACTCATCTGTGAACAACACAGCTGTCCAATGGCGAAGTTGTTAACTGACGTGATTATGGGCGAACAGAAGGCCAACTGCTTGATGTTGCCGCATTAAGCGAGGCATTCGAACGCGTTATCTAGATCGTACGTTCCTTTCGCGTAACCTGTTCTTTACTGTCTGATTGGATACTGTGACTCCTATTGCCCTTCTGAGGTCTTGTTGCAGTTTTCCGGCACTGGTTGTACAACGAAGCAACGCAGAATTGGATAGATGTCGGTCGTCCAACCCGCTTGGTAACAATAATTTCGTGTGGCTATTTCTAGCCGGGTGCAGCACTTGTAAGGCAGACCCTCCGATAAGGGAGGGCGGCATCTGACATGTGTAGGTAACTGCGTGTTATTGTGGTGGAAGGTAGTGTTATGTGTGGTGTGTGAGTTGCCGGAATGTTGGGGACAGCACAAACACTCAGTCCCCGATCCAAGGGAATTAACCATTTAAGGTTAAAATCTCTTACACTGCCGGGAATCGAACTCTGGACCCTCTGAATCAAAGGCCAGCACGCTAGCCATTTAGTCATGAAGCCGGACAATCCGCTTTGTGAACTGACCTGATTTCGTAACAGATAAATAACAGACGACGCAGACATTTAAGTCCTTGGCAACACGACGAAAAGTCCACCCTTCTTGGATCAAAGTGGCTGCTCTTGCGACTTGTACGTCGTTAAGATGTCCGATTGTACTTGCTCGAAGTTATACGAACCTCGAAAATGACAGCTGTTTACCTCGCTACGACTCACCGACACATGGCAAATCATTTTGTTTTGGGGGTCTCCTGACACTGCTACTATAAAAACAGCGTGACTCACATATGTCCTGCTTTGAATATACAGCGGGTATGTCAAGGTGGCGAGCTGACTGACAACTCTGCACGCATGGGAAATAGCTGTTACGAGCGCCAGCCCAGGACGTTATCAGATAGCGTAAGATTGGACGGGTGTACATCACACGTTCATAACTATCGTATAGGGCCCGGATGTTTATGCAGTAATAGGTTAGAATGCAAATTTACTGAAGCGAGTAACAAGTAGAGTATACCCGCACGATGGTAGTGCTATGAAGTTTGCATAAACATTAGGGGTTTAGCCCATTAGAACCCCCTAGAATTTATGTTACTCCCACTACATTACGTTAGAGCGGGCTAGTCGACATTTCCTACCAAATAATTTTGTTACTAAATAATTTCGTTAGTAGGAAATGTCGACTAGCCCGCTCTAACGTAATGTAAAGGGAGTAACGTAAATATTAGGGGTTCTAATGGGCCGAACCCCTAGTGTTTATGCAAACCTCATAACACTACCGTCGTGTGGGTAGACTCTACTTATTATTCGCTTCAGTAAGTTTGCCTTCTAACCTGAAATCCACAGCCTGTTTCCAGTCATTAGACCGGTCAGGAATAGAATGAATTAAGCCCCCATCTAGCGGTGAGGATAGGAATCGTGGTGGCTGCCGAAGCCTGTCGCACTCCTCTGGGGCAATGATTAATGAATGGAAGATGAAATGAAATGATACTGGAGAGTGTTGCTGGAATGAATTATGACAGGGAAAACTGGAGTACCCGGAGAAAAACCTGTCCCGTCTCCGCTTTGTCCAGCACAAATCTCATATGGATTGACCGGGATTTGAACCACGGAACCCAGCGGTCAGAGGCCCGCGCGCTGCCGCCTGAGCCACGGAGGCTCCTAGTTTGCATTCTAACCTATTATTGCATAAACATCCTGGCCCTACTACCGTACTTTGTACAACATATGTATATATTCTTTCATATAAGGGCGTACATAATTAAATGTGTTCGATTTAGTTTTTATTTTGTTTCCAATTTGCTTTACGTCGCAGCGACACATACAGGTCATATAGCGACGATGGACAGGATAGGGCTAGGAGTGGGAAGTGGTGGTGGTGGTGGTGATTATTGTTTTAAGAGGAAGTACAACTAGGCAACCATCCTCTATATAACACTAATCAGAGATAAAAAATGGAAGGGATCCGACACTTCGAAAAAAGAAGATATCGGCCAAAGAAAGAAAAGGGCCACGAACGGCGTGAAAATGAAAGACTCCCTAGCCCTCGCAAACCTAACAGCGTCGGAGTCTGAAAAGAACAAGAGTTGACCAAGAGAGGTCGGATAGGATAGATGAAAGTGAGGAGTCTGCCACAAGTAAGTGGAAGCAATGTCAGGACTCAGCTGAAGGCCCCGTGGTCGCCAACCCACGCTCCAAAGTTCAGAGCCCCTGAGGCCTCTTTTAGTCGCCTCTTACAGCAGGCAGGGGATACCGTGTGTGTTACTCTACCGCCCCCACTCACAGGGCGTTTAGTAGTGGGAAGGAAGCGGTCATGGCCTTAATTAAGGTACAGCCCCGGCATTTGCCTGGTGTGAAAATGGGAAACGACCGAAAACTATCTTCAGGGCTGCCGACAGTGGGGTTCGAATTCACTATCTCCCGGATGCAAGATCACAGCTGTGGGCCCTTAAACACAAGGCCAACTCACCCGGTTTAAAGGTGTTCAACACGGAGTTTGTATATTTTTTATTTAGCGCATGTCTACACCATTAAAATTTAATATTTCAAATTACCTCAAAATAAAGTTACGAACTAATATCCAGTTCACGAATGTAGTCTAATGATCGCTCCGTCATAACCAGGAACTCTGTTCTATCGCCAGGGAAAAACTCTCAGAGTACATTCTTGAATAATACGATGAACAGTCTGCATTTCAGCACAACATTCACAATTTGGAGAAGTTATTTTCTTCCCCTTGTGCAGGAAATCGGTTCAGCTACCAATGTTGGTTCTTATTCGGTTAAGAACCGACTAGATCTTGTGTGATAATAACAGAAGTTTTGAATTTTATTTGTTGAGAATATGATTGCACCGAGCTTGATAGCTGCAGTCGCTTAAGTGTGACCAGTATCTAGTATTCGGGAGATAGTGGGTTCGAACCCCACTGTCAGCAGCTCTTGATAAGGTTTCCTGTGGATTCCCATTTTCACACGAGGCAAATGCTGGGGATGTACCTTAATTAAGGTCACGGCCGCTTCCTTCTCACTCCTTACCCTTTCCTATCCCATCGTCGCCATAAGACCTATCTGACTGGCCGTGCGGTTAGAGGCGTGCGGCTGTGAGCTTGCATCCGGGAGATAGTGGGTTCGAATCCCACTGTCGGCAACCCTGAAGATGGTTTTCCGTCGTTTCCCATTGCCACACCAGGAAAATGCTGGGGCTGTACTTTAATTAAGGCCACGGCCGCTTCCTTCCAACTCCTAGCCCTTTCCTATCCCATCGTCACCATAAGACCTATCTGTGTCGGTGCGACGTAAAGCCGCTTGTAGAAAAGAATATTGCACTCGGCTGTCCCAGATACTACTGCTGTGTACGTCCAGTGCTCTATCATCCGGCTCTGTCACAAGGTACAGTAGATTGATAAAGCGCCAATGGCTTTACCTCGCACCGACACAGATAGGTTTTATGGCGACAATGGGAAAGGAAAGGCCTAGGAGTTGGAAGGAAGCGGCCGTGGCCTTCATTAAGGTATAGCCCCAGCATTTGACTGGTGTGAAAATGGAAAACCACGGTAAACCATCTTCAGGGCTGCCGACAGTGGGATTCGAACCCACTATCTTCCGGATGCAAGTTCACAGCCGCGCGCCTCTAACCGCACGGCCAACTCGCCCGGTGATTGATACATCTATGATTGCTCAGTTAGTCAGTCAGTCCTTAGGGAAACAATGGTTCCTTTCACTCTAATATCGTTAGGCCCTGAACAATCAACACACACTACATTCTCAGTTCGTTCTGTTTCCCACGAACCTACTACGCTGGCGTAGCAGGGGGAGAGGTGATACTCTCACGTGGCGCGTACTAGGTGGCGGATAGGGGGGTCCTAACCGGCTTGCCGGCGGACTTGAGGGAAATCAAATACCTCTCGCGGACAAAACACACTACCCCTGTGGGTGGGGGACGCAGATGAAGAATACACCCACGGTATCCCCTGCCTGTCGTAAGAGGCGACTAAAAGGTGCGACCAAGGGATGATTGTCTTAGAACCATGAAACTACTTGTGCTTAGTACCACCACGCGGGGGACACCATTGGTCGCTTTTACTTGCGCGTAGTACCACTATGTTAGGTACCAAATGGGTTTGTGATTAGTAGCACGCAGGAGCACCGTGCGGTCAGGGTTTTACAGTACCTGTGATTAGTACCACTACATTAGCGGCACCATGGATGAGCGACACCATGGTTCTGGCTTGCCTATGATTAGTACCCACTATGTAAGGTATGAGGGGCCGATGACCTAGATGTTAGGCCACTTTAAACAACAAGCATCATCATCATCATCGTTCTGTTTCTTTTGGATCCGCAGCACTCACAGATTCTCCTCGAAAATTAATCTCGTCCCGTCGGCAAAGCGATACTCGTGTGATGACTTACCTCGGTCAAATGACACGCCCGCTGTCATCTACCAAATGCGATAAACAAACATTAGCAAAACCTCGCCCTCGTATTTTGAATATGTAATGCCGTCGTTGAATCAAACGACTCAGAATAACTTTACTGTTGGTTTGTATAGCCATTGACAAAACTCGAAACGTATCCATCCAACGTAAATTGTAGAATCAAATCTAAGAGGACTTGTACTAGTAAAATGTCTGTGCGGTTCCTAAAACTATGCACAATTTTTCGTTAAGAGGATTAATAAGTGACAAATTATTAACAGAATGTTTAGCAGTTAAGGTTCTAGTAGACTAAGCCCAAAAGCGGGTGCGCGTAGAGCTGATTTCTTCATATTTAGAATCCACCTATCCAAAGATAGGTATTAGGATCCATACCATTTTAACATCTCCGAGACCGAACTCGATAGCTGCAGTCGCTTAAGTGCGGCCAGTATCGAGTATTCGGGAGATAATAGGTTCGAACCAGACTGTCGGCAGCCCTGAAAATGGTTTTCCGTGGTTTCCCATTTTCACACCAGGCAAATGCTGGGGCTGTACCTTAATTAAGGCCACGGACACTTCCTTCCCACTCCTAGCCCTTTACTGTCCCATCGTCACCATAAGACCTGTCTGTGTCAGTGCGACGTAAAGCAACTAGCAAAAAAAAAATCTCCGAGGGACCGGGGGTTTGTAGGAACACCAAAATTATGATTTTACTCCCACAAATTATCCATGATCAACATTAATAGAAATTCGTTTTTAAAACTATTTTATTCTGCACACTTCTTCGATAGAAGGATTAATAAAGGAGATGGGAGATCAAATCAATCAATATTGATCTATATTTAGGGCAGTCGCCCAGGTGGCAGATTTCCTATCTGTTGTTTCCTAGCATTTTCTTAAATATTTCAAAGAAATTGGAAATTTGTTGAACATCTCCCTTGGAAAGTTATTCCAATTCCTAACTCCCCTTCCTATAAACGTATATGTGCCTCAATTTATCCCCTTGAATTCCAAATTTACCTTCATATTGTAATCTTTTCTACTTTTATAAACGCCATTCAAACTTATTCGTCTACTAATGTCATTCCACGCCATCTCTCCGCTGACAGCCTGGAACATACCACTTAGTCGAGCAGCTCGTCTTCTTTCTCCCAAGTCTTCCCAGCCCAAACTTTGCAACATTTTTGTGATACTGCTCTTTTGTCGTAAATAGCCCAGAACAAATCGAACTGCTTTTGGATTTTTCTAGTTCATGAATTAAGTAATCATGCTGAGGGTCCCATACACTGGAGCCATAATCTAGTTGGGGTCTTACCAGAGACTTATATGCCCTCTCCTTTACATCCTTACTACAACCCCTAAACACCCTCAGAACCATGTGCAGAGATCTTTACGCTTTATTTACAATCCCATTTACGTGATCACCCGAATGAAGATCTTTTTTTTTTTGCTAGGGGCTTTACGTCGCACCGACACAGATAGGTCTTATGGCGACGATGGGATAGGAAAGGCCGAGGAGTTGGAAGGAATCGGCCGTGGCCTTAATTAAGGTACAGCCCCAGCATTTGCCTGGTGTGAAAATGGGAAACCACGGAAAACCATCTTCAGGGCTGCCGATAGTGGGATTCGAACCTACTATCTCCCGGATGCAAGCTCACAGCCGCACGCCTCTACGCGCACGGCCAACTCGCCCGGTGAATGAAGATCTTTCCTTATATTAACACCTAAATACTCACAATGATCCCCATAAGGAACTTTCACCCCATCAACGCAGTAATTAAAACAGAGAGGATTTTTCTTATTTGTGAAACTCACAACCTTACTTTTAACTCCGTTTTTCATCATACCATTGCCTACTGTCCATCTCACAACATTATCGATGTCATTTTGCAGCTGCTCATAATCATGTAATTTACTTATTACTTATTACTCTGTACAGAATAACATCATCTGCAGAAAGCCTTACCTCTGATTCCACTTCTTTACTCATATCATTTGTACAGGGTGTTTCAAAAAGAACTTTACAACTTTGACAGCTCATAGTTATTAATCATTTCAGTTAGAGGCATGGTTTTGGTGTCATCTTGACTGACAATAGATCAAGTTTTGACTCGCGTGGTACGCTAGTACAGAATCGCGCCAATGCAAGCGCTAGCGGCAGTTGCGGCAAAGATGGCTGCCTTCACCTCAGGTCGTCCACGTACGTCTAACGATGTTATAGAGCAAGTGAAACAACGCTTTGAGCACAGTCCTCGAAAATCGATGACTAAGAACTCAGTGTACACTTCATGCAAGATGGCGCACCGCCCCACTACCTCTCCGACGTTCAGGATTTCCTGAATGTACGCTTTCCGGGTAAGTGGATTGGACGAGGTGCACCAATTGCATGGCCCCCACGCTCACCAGACCTGACACCTCTTGACTTTTTCTTGTGGGGATTCGTCAGGGATACAGTGTTTGTTCCACCCCTACCAGCTCCTCAATGAGAACTCAGATGTAGAATCTGCATCGCAATTGAACGAGTCACGCCTGACATGCTGCAGCGAGTTTGGGAAGAAACCGACTTCAGATGGGGTATGTGCCCCATGACCGATGGAGGTCACATTCAACCTGTTTAGGTAAAACTTGATCTAATGTCAGTCAAGATGACACCGAAACCATTTCTGTAAGTAAAATGAATAAATAACTATGAGCTGTAAAATTTGTAAAGTCCTTTCTTGAAACTCCCTGTATATAATAAAACATAAAGGCCCAATAATACTGGCTTGAGAAATTCCCCTCTTAATTATTACAGGGTCAGATAAAGCCTCGCCTACTCTAATTCTCTGAGATCTGTGTTCTAGAAATATAGCAACCTATTCAGTCACTCTTTTGTCGAGTCCAATTGCACTTAATTTTCTCAGTAGTCTCCCATGATCCGCCCTATCAAATGCTTTAGACAGGTCAATCGCGACATAGTCCATTTCTAATATAATCGGAAAGAATGCCTTCCCAAAGCGTACATGTAACGCATATCAAACTGACTGGCCTGTAATTTTCAGCTTTATGTCTATCACCCTCTCCCTTATTCACAGGGGCTACTATATCAATTCTCCATTCATTTGGTACAGCTCCTTCATGCAAACAAATAAGTACTTCAAATATGGTACTATATCCCAACCTACTGTCTTTAGTATTTCCCCAGAAATCTTATCAATTCCAGCCGCTTTTCTACTTCTCAAATTTTGTATATTATTGTAAATGTCATTGTTATGATATTTACATTTTATTGCAAGCTGTCCACTTCATGACCGTATCGTTGAGTACAATCAACAAATTAATTTAAAAACCACCTAATCGATACTTTATTTTTTGCCTTGTGCAAAATTAAAAATACTTTAGCACACACATAACATGTTTCGACCACCTGTGCTTACTATCCAAATGTTTTCATCTAAGCTATGTATATAAAGTACAGCTGAAGATTTAAAGCTTAATTATTCCTTAGCATTAGTCACTTCCTCTATCTGCACGTTATTCTTGTAACCAACAATTTTTAATACTGGTGCCTGAATACTTCTGCCGTTTGAAGATCCTCACATACACACTCCCCTTGTTCATTAATGATTCCTGGAATGTCCTTCTTGGAACCTGTTTATACCCTAAAGTACCTATACACACGCTTCCATTTTTCACTAAAGTTTGTATGACTGTCAGTTATGCTTGCCATCATATTATCCTTAGCTGACTTCTTTTATAGATTCAATTTCCTAGTAAGTCCCTTCAGTTTCTCCGTACTTCCACAGCCATTTCTAATTCTAATTCTTTCCAACCTGTACCTCCTTCTTTGTCTCTTTCTTTCTCTGTTATAATAAGGTGGGTCTTTATTATTAACGAAATGTTTTACAGTTAATGTCCCAGTTGACATAACCCGAAAGCGGGTGCGCGCAGACCTGATTTCTTATAACTGGAAAACTACTGGATATATTTTAACCATACTTCATATTTAGAATCCACCTATCCGAAGGTAGGTTTAATCCGATGTAAAATTGGAAGGGGAGATTATACGAAGTCCGAAGCAGTGATTTTACTCTTCCACGAAACATCCATGATGAACCTTATTTTAAATCTACGAACCTTAATGGAAGTCTGTTTTGGATTTTTCTTATGTACACTTTTTCGATAGGGCTAATAAAGAAGATATTATTAACATAATATTTTACAGGCCAAGGTCTAGCGGACATAGCCCAACAATGGGTGCGCGTAATGCTGGTTTGTTATAACTGGAAAACCAGTAATCATTCTTCTTTCTTCTTTGGTTAAGTCCTTTATTCTCTGTTCTGTTCGGAGGTCTGAGTTCGAATCTGGACGCCTACGCCGGCCTTTGTCAGAGTGGTAACTTCATCTGGTTTCACCCGTATTCCACGGAAATGCTTACAGTGTGTAGTACCTCATTTCGAGTACCAAAGTACCTATTCTATCCCTATACTCAAGTAATAACAGCAGCACACATGTTTACACTTACGACAATAACATGCGTTGCCTGTCAGTTATTTTTGGCAGTTTGCCGTCAGTCCGTGCTTCGTGATGGGTATCAACAAGTCACAGGGTTAGACTCTGAGAGTTGCAGGACTTGAACTCATGTCGACCTGCTTTTCACCCGGCTAACTGTACGCGACATACTTCCACGTTACTAGTAGTAAATCACATTTCATTTGAGCACACGGTAACAGAACGGCGCATGTGGTGAACAAAGAAGTATTAGTTTAAATAATGTGCTTCGAGTGTCTCTAATGTGGAATTGGCCTCACATACAAACCCCTAAAATTCAGCATGTCGGCAACGAAAATGTCACTTATCCTCTGCGTGTATCAATATCTTATATTACATTGCAGGGCTGAGTGGCTCAGACGGTTGAGGCGCTGGCCTTCTGACCCCAACTTGGAAGGTCGAACCTCGCTAATTCCGCTGGCATTTGAAGGTGCTCAAATACGCCAGCCTCGCGTCGGTAGATTTAATGGCAGGTGAAGGAACTCCTGTGGGACTAAATTCCGTCACCTCGGCGTCTCGAAAACCGTCACAAGTAGTTAGTGGGACGTAAAAATAATAACATGATTATTCGCATATTCCGCTTAATGTAATGGTACTTTCAATCCGAATAAGCCGTCAATAAATGTGAGTAGAGTTATCATTATTATATATATGCGTTAGGCCCTCTAAGGTGCACGTAGAACCATTAGTTAGCATTCTTCTTCTTGTTTCTCTTATCCTCCCAAAACTTCTTCATCCTCGCACTGTGAGTCTGTCGTCTTTCTTGAGTCCATGCCTCCTGGAGTTTCAAGTTTCTTGTACATTGTCTGGCTGCAAAGCTGTGCAAGTTAATTTTGTGTCTAAATGTAGCCCGTGTAGTTGTCAGTGGGTCAACGCCGACTTCCGCGAGATCTTTTTGGGTGTCAGCAAGCCACCGTACTTTATTTTGTTGTTGTTGTCCAGGACCATTCAACCACGCTCTGCTACCTCTTGTTAAGGAAATATTGTGGATCACAAAGGTGTAAGAAGCTGCTGGGGTGAATCGGTGGACAAGGAATTAACTAGAGCGTTAGTTAACACACAAATTTTGAAATTTTATTTCTTCCCCTCTTTTTTATTTTAAAATTGGATACATAGAAAATTTAGAACAAATAACAGTTAAGTAGAATAAAAATAAGCTCGTTAGCTCTAACAACAATTACTTAGAGTCCAGAAAATATCAGGTACAACTTGAGAGAATTACAAATAATAATTCCCACAGAAAAGAGCTGGATTACTCTTGGCAGCTACAAAATTTACAAGAGCACTATTTGCTCCTATCCTTCACACTACAAGGGAATCTCCAGCCTCACACAGGCATCAGTTTTAATAGCGCACTTACTACCTGTAGGTTGTTCTTAATGATTTACACATTGATGCCCTGGTGTGGGCCTATTAATCGCACAACAGTTTATTACACACCGGCCTATAAACAATTACCGAATAAACAATGGTGATGAGTGACAAAACTAAATGGTCTTAATGTAAAAAGAAAAGGTTTAACATGATTGGCCATGAACAAAAGGCTAGGAAGCGAAACACTTGCACTCCTTTGAGAATACTTTAAAACCCTAGGTGAGCTTACAGCCCAAAGATACAGAGGCTAGACCTATTCTACGCCAGGGTGACTAAATGAGAAACATAAAATTCCAAATAAGTGTTGAGAATTTTAGATGATTAGAAACTTTAGTCACCTCACACCAAGTTGAATGGGAATCAACAGAGGAAAATCACTCTTTATTCCCTTAGTTTACACGTTTAGCAATAGGGAATAAAACAGTCCTCACTCAGAGTTGCCAAAATTCTACATTTAAACCACCAAGTTTAGTAATTTAGATAAAATAAAAGAAGTTTGAAACCTTCCCCTTAAGCTATCTGCCAAAGCTATCACATGTAATAAAAATTCTGCCATTACCTTGAGTTGCTGGGCCATCCGAACTCAGACTGCGGCTTCTGACCCCGAAGAATACGCCGCACTTACTAAACCGGAGTGATGAAGGTGACAATACGGCCCTAAAGTGCTCAGTTGTTATAGTATTTCGCGGGGAAGTGTCCAGAACTCTTGACAGATAGGCAGGATTCCTGTACACACTCCCAATTTTAATTGGCTAGCGAAAATATTTACAAATTTCTGACTGGTTGATAGCTATTGAAGAAGAAAGCAGCAGAAGAGTAGACAACTTTGATACATAAAAGAAAGCAATCCTAAGAACCAGATTGGAGAACTTCCACATTACAAACTTATTTATGGATTAATGTAATTTACCCCACAACATACGGCAATTAAACTTATGGCAGAGACATCTGACACTTGAAACCCAAACTATCTTGCATAACATCAGTTCAAACTAGATTACCTAGATGGCGTTATAGAAGGTGCGCAGTTTAACTGGCCAGAAAAGTTGTACCCCGGCACAATTCTTCTTCTTATTATTATTATTTTGGAGTGAATATTGTGAGAGGAAATCTCAAGCGTGTCCCCGACTCTGAACGGGGATTCACCTCTTCGAGTATTCACTTACTTATGGCGATATCCTTTCTTTCAAACAGTTATTTTGATCGGAATAAGATTATCTGTCTAGACTGTTACCGACTCCACCAATGAAGACTATTTTCCCCCCAAACGTGAATTGTATTTGTCTTGCTCGTTGATGATCCTATCTTCATTGCGATATAGTACTGTCCCATTTCTTGAAGCACTGAACTTCAACGGAGCATTGATATTGTCTGTTTGGCTTCGCTTCCTTCCCAGTCGCAATAAACCTGTCGACTGTCTACGGTCGCTAGTCTGGATCTGAAATAGTTGACAGCAGAGTATATTTCTCTGCTTGATGATGATGATGCTTGTTGTTTACAAATGGGCCTAACATCGAGGTCATCAGCCCCAGTATATTTCTTGTCTCCGTTACTCGTTGAAATTCATTTTGTTGTTGATTTATTTCATCAAGTGCTGATGTTTCTATCCTTAGCAGTGAATATGATTAAGATAACATAAATAATGTTTTATGTCAACTGTGGTAGAAGAATTTTTACAAATATGGCTCTAGATCAGGGGTTCATAATCGGATGCCCATGGACGCCTTGGAGGTCCGTGGATGTGCTTCAAGGGATCCATAAAAAAAAGGAAAACAACAACAACATATGTATTCACTATAACGCTACCTTGGACAGCTGAAGGATATTTGCGAATTAAAATTTTTAGCAACGCATGATCAAGCTTCGCACTTAGATGGCTTAATGGCTATGAGTGCTCTGAAGCAATTTGGCGCTGCATATCTTTACGAAGCACAGTTTTCAGAACTTCTTTCCAACAAAACAAAAGGACAATATCGACTGGATTTTGAAGATGAACCAGTTATTTCCCTTATTCATAACAACACAGTTGTAATATTTTATATGATTATCTTCTAATTATTTAATTTAATTCATGAAATTTGGAGCCTCCGTGCCTCAGACGGCAGCGCGTCGGCCTCTCACCGCTGGATACCGTGGTTCAAATCCCGGTGACTCCATGTGAGATTTGTGCTGGATAAAGTGGAGGCGGGACAGGTTTTTCTCCGGGTACTCCGGTTTTCCCTGTCATCTTTCATTCCAGCAACACTCTCCATTCTCATTTTATAGCATCTATCAGTCATTAATATATCACTTTGGGAGTTGCGACCCCATCGTACAAACAGCCTATATATGCTTCATTCATTACATTCCTGACCCTGTCAATGACTGGAAAAAACAGGTTGTAGGTTTTCATTTTCAATTCATGAAATTATTTTATATTTAAAAATTATTCCTCACTTACTGTAAATTGTATTAGTTTCATATATTTTTTAATAATAATAATGCTATTTTCTTTACGTCCCACTAACTACTATTTTAAGGTCTTCGGAGACGCCGAGGTGCCGGAATTTAGTCCCGCGGGAGTTCTTTTACGTGCCAGTAAATCTACCGACACGATGCTGACGTATTTGAGCACCTTCAACCACCACGGGACTGAGCCAGGATCGAACCTGCCAAGTTGGGGCCAGAAGGCCAGCGCCTCAACCGTCCGAGCCACTCAGCCCGGCTGTTTCATATATTTGCTAATCTTGATTTAGTATAAGAGAAGGCATGGTAACCTTAATTACTTTCTTTCTTTCTTAATCTGTTTACCCTCCTCAGACTCAGCGAGGATGACCACCTCCACCGCCTCAAGGCAGTGTTCTGGAGCGTGGGACTTTGGGTCGGGGAATACAACTAGGGAAAAGAACCAGTTCCTCGCACAGGCTGCCTCACCTGCTATGCTGAACAGGGGCGTTGTAGGGGGATGGGAAGATTAGAAGGGATAGACAAGGAATAGGGAAGGAAGTGGCCGTAGCCTGAAGTTCTGTAGGTACCATTCCGGCACTTGCCTGGAGAAGAAGTGGAAAACCACGGAAAACCATTTCTAGGATGGCTGAGGAGGGAATCGAACACCCCTCTACTCAATTGACCTCCCGAGGCTGAGTGCACCCCGTTCCATAGCCGGGACCCGAACCCGGGCTTCCGGTGGTGGCAGCTAATCACGCTAACCAAGTAAAACAAGGTAAGTAAATGAATAAAACAAACCTTTTGCCTTGCGTGATGATCGTGGTGATTATTGTTTTAAGAGGAAGTACAACTAGGCAACCATCCCCTATATAATACTAATCAGAGGGAAAATATGGAAGGGATCCGACCCTTCGAAAAATGAAGATATCGGCCAAAGGAAGAAAGGGCCACAAAGGGCGTGAAAATGAAAGACTCCCTAGCCCTCGCAAACCTAATAGCGTCGGGGTCGGAAAAGAACAAGAGTTGACCAAGAGAGGTCGGATAGGATAGATGAAAGTTAGGAGCCTGGCACAAGTAAGTGGAAGGAATGCCAGGACTCAGCTGAGGGCCCCGTGGTCACCAACCCACGCTCCAAAGTTCAGAGCCCCTGAGGCCTGCCTTGTGGGAGAACATTTCACTATTTCGTCATCTGTGTTCTCATTGAAATTAAATTTGAAGCTAAAATGAACCTTTGTTTCGTTTTATGCAACTTGCATTTGATGTTTGTATATCATTTTTGTCTAGAGTAGGTATTAAATTTTACATGGAAATCGTGAATGGCCACAAGGATCCATAATTTTTATAATTTAGCCGATGGTAACCGAAAATATTAAAATTTGTGCAGAAAGGAAACACTATGTGGTGCAGTGTTTAGCGTGATTAGCTGCCACCACCGAAGGCCCGGGTTCGATTCCCAGCTCTGCCACGAAATTTGAGAAGTGGTACGAGGGCTGGAACGGGGTTTACTCAGCTTCGGGAGGTCAACTGAGTAGAGGTGTGTTCGATTCCCACCTCAGCCATCCTGGAAGTACTTTTCCGTGGTTTCTCACTTCTCATCCAGGCAAATGTCAGGATGGTACCTAAATTAAGGCCACAGCCGCTTCCTTCCCTCCTCCTTGTCTATACCTTCCAATCGTCCCATCTCCCACCAAGGCCCCTGTTCAGCATAGCAGGTGAGGCCGACTGGGCGAGGTACTGGTCATCTCCCAGTTGTATCCCCGGGCCTATGTCTCACGCTCCAGTACACTGCCCTTGAGGCGGTAGAGGTGGGATCCCTGGCTGTGTCCGAGGGAAAAACCGACCCTGGAGGGTAAACAGATAAGGAAGAAGAAGATTCGAAAATTAACATTATTGAAAACACTTTAATTTGTGAGACATGTAAAACATTTTTTAAAATGTGTCTGTCGGCGGGATTCGATCCAGGAATCCCGCACTTAAGAACGCGGAGTGCTCGCCGTTGCGCCACGAGCTCGTTTTCTTTTTTCGGAAACTGCTTGGACATAAGCGTGCTGCAATTCTTCATTCATTAATTTATCGGAAACGGCTGGGAATTGCGCCTTACTACTTCCACCTCTTATATTCCTGGTCATGCCCTACACGTGTACCAAAGGTGATTCGAATCGGTCACCGATAAGCTATAGCCTCCGCTTGTTAGTTTGCGATCAGTTCCAGGTAACCATTGAGTTGTTTCTCAGTTCGCAGTGACCAAGTGCGTTTTTATGATGGCGAATGGCACGCGCAATAACTGCACAGGGTCCTTATAACTGTGTTAGTTATCATCATCATCATCTGTTTACCCTCCAGGTTCGGTTTTTCCCTCGGACTTAGCGAGGGATCCCACCTCTACCGCCTCAAGGGCAGTGTCCTGGAGCTTCAGACTCTTGGTCGGGGATACAACTGGGGAGTATGACCAGTACCTCGCCCAGGCGGCCTCACCTGCTATGCTGAACAGGGGCCTTGTGGAGGGATGGGAAGATTTGAAGGGATAGGCAAGGAAGAGGGAAGGAAGCGGCCGTGGCCTTAAGTTAGGTACCATCCCGGCATTCGCCTGGAGGAGAAGTGGGAAACCACGGAAAACCACTTCCAGGATGGCTGAAGTGGGAATCGAACCCACCTCTACTCAGTTGACCTCCCGAGGCTGAGTGGACCCCGTTGCAGCCCTCGTACCACTTTTCAAATTTTGTGGCAGAGCCGGGAATCGAACCCGGACCTCCGGGGGTGGCAGCTAATCACGCTAACTGTGTTAGTTATACGATAGAAAAATGAATTTAGCCTCTGTTTGTTCGAGCTCTTTTGCTGCTATGAATCACGTGTAGTGGATGTTCTTTCCAAGATAGGGGTGAACCAACTACCTTCTACAAATTTTCTCCTGTAATAATGAAACACAACTATGTCTTCTTCGTCACTTAAGTCAGTATTATTTAATTTATTTTCCGGGTTGAACCGTGTTGTACTTGTACGCATATCACGTACAGTTTGCCGACGTTTCGAATACATTGCAGTATTCATTGTCAAGGCGACTGAAATACCCCTACTCGATCCGAGGTAATCAGTCTCCCAGGCAGAGTTACACTACTAGAGTGGCCTTGATCTTGGCCTTTTATATCCTAGCCTATCTGGCTGGCGTAAGCCCTGGCTGTCTCGCGAGGCTTCTGGAAAGTTTATGTCACAGCCAGGTAGCGGGGGCTTGCCCGCGCTGTTATGTAATGGGGTTGCGGCCCGTGTGTTTATGTTGTGGTCTGTATGTCTTAAACTATGAATGATGGGCACATGAATGTAGCTGCGGAGCTTGTTATATAGGTGAGACAAAACGTCTGATCTCCACCCGCCTAAAAGAACATATCCGTCACACCAAGAACCATAACACAGATATTTCAGCAGTAGCCAAGCATTCCTACGAAACTAGGCACGGAATATCATTTGACAAGACCAAGATCCTAGCAGCTATCCCTTGGAATCTGGAAAGAAAAATCCGCGAGGCTATCGAAATCAAGAAACATCCGAATAACATTAATTTAGAAGAAGGATACAAAATCAGTAATTCTTGGATGCCCATCATTCATAGTTTAAGACATACAGACCACAACATAAACACACGGGCCGCAACCCCATTACATAACAGCGCGGGCAAGCCCCCGCTACCTGGCTGTGACATAAACTTTCCAGAAGCCTCGCGAGACAGCCAGGGCTTACGCCAGCCAGATAGGCTAGGATATAAAAGGCCAAGATCAAGGCCACTCTAGTAGTGTAACTCTGCCTGGGAGACTGATTACCTCGGATCGAGTAGGGGTATTTCAGTCGCCTTGACAATGAATACTGCAATGTATTCGAAACGTCGGCAAACTGTACGTGATATGCGTACAAGTACAACACGGTTCAACCCGGAAAATAAATTAAATAATTCTTCACACCGTGGAAGCTTCACTTCTAAGATACTTAAGTCAGTAGTTGACATTCTAGCAAGTAGAGAAGATGCTCACTTATTTTTGACATCCTCACTTATTTTTGCATCGGCCGGGTGTCGGCTCAACTATATCTTCGCACCCAGCCGACCCAACAAGCATATCGGCCAGACGCCAATTTGGAAGTCGGCTATAGACAATGTTCACCTGTGTTGTCCTGGACGTCCACCACTCCATCTCGGAAGAAACCGTCCTCTCCGACTACCGCCCAACGGGAGAGTACAGCGCAACCCGACTCTACGATGGCTCCGTACCAGCACCAGACGTACTTCTATTTCTCACCTCTCCGACCGACCGTGACCATATTCTCGCCACTGGTGTCCATCTTCACAGCGGTCTTCATCGCGTGGAACCCACTCCACGCCAAGTTCTCGACCAACTACCGGACTACTCAACTGATCTTCCTGCATCTGCTGCTTCTACGCCACCTCCCTACATCCCCCCGCCGCAACCCTTGTTCTCTCCCTGCATCACTTCTTCAACTACCACCACCACTATTAACACCACCATCTCCTCTGTTCACAACATCACCACTCTATCACCACGTTGGTTACTTCTCATCCCACCCCTATAATGATAACTACTGTCCCCACCCCTTCCCCATCAAATCAACAACCAGCATCTGAAACTGCTACCGACACGACGCCATCATCATCGCCAGATTGCACTCGCGTCATCCGAGGAGTGGATCCGCTCTTATACACAGATAGCATCGTCCAAGCCCTCTGTCAGACCGGAACTGCGCCGAGCAACCCGGATCTTCAATGCCTCAGGACCTACGCACCTCGTTCGCCTTCATCTAACGACTCCGGACACCGCCCAACACCTCATCGACAATGGAATTCATCACCAAGGCCGCCATAATCAGATTGAACCCTCTCGTTCTCCTCTCCAACCTTCTACCCGACCTCGCACACCTCGTCACCGTCCCCGCCTATCTCCATCTTTCCTTCCGCCGAGTCCACAAATCCGTTTTTATCCGCCTCCAGCCGATTTCCCTCTCACACCACCGCCCCTATCAAACCCCCTCCGTATATTACTCCTTTCACTGCATCACTTCTCTTGTATCTTCCACAACCTCGCCCATTCCTTCACACCTCGCATACAACCCTCACTAGTCCCACAGCCTTTGCATCCTCCTTTTACCCCATCATGCTTCTCTACCTGCTTATAATTCAATGAATAATCTTCGAAACATGTCGCAACCGAAATTGTAAATCTCTAACTCTTATTGGCAATAAAATCTTCCAACACACTACAAACCCCCCCCCCCTAGCCAAGAGGTCCCTTTGCTCAACACTCATTGTTGTAGCGTTATTTACAAAATACGCTTGTTATGTCATATACTTTGAACAATCTACTGTCTACGCGATATATATTTATATGGCGTCTCTTATCGGCACTTGTAAGTTTTGGTGAATTATTTCATTCCGCTACGGACCTCGTGTTCACGGCCTAGTTACTGTACGGAGCCGTGATTATATCACGATCATATGAACCTGGAATTCAACACCGTTTGGAGTATGGGATGACTAAAACCTTGTACCTGGTAGACTTGGGTTAATTAATGCATGAGCGCTCTGAACTGTTAGAATATTGGTCATCTATTCAGTCTAAACGTGGCAATTGTTACTTTTCGTCACGTAGTTTTCTGTTTGGGTAGTGCTTCTACAAGGTATCATTACAAGGTGTACAGATACATGAACTTCTATGCCATCTATGAGCGTGCCTAGCAACTTTTCTGTGTGTTTCGGCGGTCTCCGCCAAAGCGTAGAGCAGTGTTGGGATGGTGTCGCGCCATGTGGCGGAGTGTGGAGTGTATCGTTTTGCTGTTGGACTTGCTCGTGACTGGAAGCATTTCGTCATGTCTAACGGCTACGCTGCTACTCAAATTATTATTATGACTGAGGCAGTCGGAATCGGCTGATTTACGGAGGGTATACCTCGCCTAGCGAGGAAGACTAAATGTGCTGTACAGTATTTTAAGTACATTTGTATTTATTATGTAAGTTTTTAATTCTTATTTGTGAGTGCAGTAGTAATTAGGTATAACACGAGTAGGTTACCTGAGCATAACTGATCACCATGAATGTACGCCTTTAGGTTTTATTACTGTGTATATAACTTTCTTGGTGTGGTTTACTGTATTCTACGAGTGTTTTTATTGTAAGTGAAATCAGTGATGGTGTTCATACTTGAAGTGTGTGGTGTGTAACAGCGTAGTGCATTATTTGCTCTAGGTAACCGTCAAAATTCGTCCTTGCTTTTTCTAAATTTTGTGTTTTCCTTTGGTTTATTCTTATTTCTGGTGTTTTTCCTAAGTTTTTGATACGTGTGCTGTTTCTATTTGTAAATTTCATATTCATATGGCGGTGTTTATTGTGGTGCACATTATCGCCTTTTCTCTGATGTTGTGATTCTCATATTATTGTTTTGTGCTTCGTTTCATATGTTTCGGCCTCCTGTTACTCGTGTTCCAACCTAGGTACTACGTTTGCACTGAACACCATCCTTTTTTAAAAACTATATTATTATTATTATTATTATTATTACTATTATTATTATTATTAATTGGATATTTCGTAGATTTATTATTTGCTTGATACGTATAGTTAGGGAATAGGATTGTATATTTCTGCATTACTGTGGGTGGTTTTATTTGATTATTGCTTTATGAAATGCGGGTACCCACATTTATTTCAAAGATGTAATTCCTTAACAATGTAATGTTTGGAGTTTTAATTGAGGGTCTTGGGCACCCCTAGTGTGGAGCGATCGTAGCTTTGGCCTTATCTACTCTTCTGATTATTGTTGCTTATCTTATCTTATCGTCGTGTGGCAGTTACGCAACTGAAATTGTGCATTATTGTCTCGCGGGGATTTGCGTCCGCTGGTGTGTGCCGCTGTGAATATAATGATGAATTGTTTGTGGTATTGAGGCGAGACCGTGTTTTTTCTTTCTTGTGGTTGTGTGTCCTGCCTCATTACATTATTTATTTCGGGTGTTGTTTTTGTTAATTACTACGTCTACTATGTGGGGTGATTTAATTCATAATTTATTTGTGTTGATATTATTTTAATTTCTTTGCGATATGTGTTTTGATATTGGTTGGTTGTTGTGTGGAGTTCCTTTATTTTCATGCATTGTTTGATCTACGTTAAGTGGGTTTTACGGGGAATGATCCTTCCACTAGGGTGTGTCGGAAGCCCTCTATTAAATAATTTGTTGTTAATTTTATTAAAATTTTAAGTTTGTTTGTGAACACTTAGTAGTAACTTGTTAAGTTTAAGCTATCTGGTGCACCAGTATTTTCTTTTTAAAAAATGAAGAAACGATTTTATTTTAAAGAATATTAATTTTATTTGTATCTAGTTTATTTATGTTACCAATTTTCAGCGATGCCATTTAGATTTTCATTCCTTCTAGTTCATTTTATTTATCAGGGTCTAAAGATTTCTTTTATTTGATAATATGTAAAAATGAATTTTCTTTCAAGTATATATTTATTTTAAAATTTTAAAGTTGGTGTTATTTGAGTGTTGTCCTTCGCAATTTCTAGTGATCCCCACCTCTACCTTATTTTATGGGTAAGGTCCTGCACTCTTCCTTGTTTCCTTGCTTCCTTATTTACATTTTGAGGTGTTATTTATTGTTTTGCTTCTTTTGCTCCTTTGTTTTAAATTTTGTCTTGGTGCGCACTTCCCTATGACGTTCTCTTCTGAACGTCATTCACCCATCATTATTTGGGGGTGTTGCATTATTACACATCTCCTTCTTCTATCAAATCTCCTCAATCCCGCCCATGCTTCTGGCCAGAGGGAGGGCGTACCCTTCAGGTGGCCCGCCCCAACCCTTCAGGGTAGGGAATGAAAACATGCACACAACAAGAAACAGTAGAGAAGCGATCTAGCGAATCCGCAGCAAACTTTGTGCCCAAAGTCCGTATTCATTAACGCGAGTAAAAGCTTTTATCTTAGTTTAAAGCTACGTAAACCGAAATAAGAGTTCACTTAGTATTCACCAACAACATTGTCTCGAATAACGGGTATTATCTCTTCTTCTCAGTTTACCCTCAAGGGTTGGCCTTTACCTCGGGCTCAGCGAGGGATCCCACCTCTACCGCCTCAAGGGCAGTGTCCTGGAGATTCAGACTCTGGGTCGGGAGATACAACTGGGGAGGATGACCAGTACCTCGCCAAGGCGGCCTCACCTGCTATGCTGAACAGGGGCCTCGGTGGAGGATGGGAAGACTGGAAGGGATAGGCAACGGAGAGGGAAGGAAGCGGCCGTGGCCTTAAGCTAGGTACCATCCCGGCATTTGCCTGGAGGAAAAGTGGTAAACCACGGAAAACCACTGCCAGGATAGCTGAGGTGGGAATCGAACCCACCTCTACTCAGTTGACCTCCCGAGGCTGAGTGGATCCCGTTCCAGCCCTCGTGCCACCTTTCAAATTTCGTGACAGAACCAGGAATCGAACCCGGGCCTCCCAGGGTGGCAGCTAATCACACTAATCAGTACACCACAGAGGTGGACACGGGTATTATCTCCGTTTAAAATTACGTTTATTTTTATTTAGCGAACTTCATTGCATGTGTTGAGATTGTATTGAGGAATGGACTCAACCATTCGGATTAGTTGTTTAATTTCGATTTCACTCTTTATTGTTGGAAATAGACAGTAATATTTCCAGGTTCGAGTTCATTTCTTGTAGCGAATTTCACTTCATGTGTTTAGAGTTTCAACGAGGATCAGATTTAAATATCCGGACATTGTGTTAAGGGCCGATGACTTCGATGTTAGGCCCCTTTAAACAACAAGCATCATCATCATCATCATCACATTGTGTTAAAAATTTCGATTTCGCCTGGCAGTATGAATGATGTATAGATACCATAACGTTGGCTGAACGATAGATTTAGAATACAGCGTGAATTATATAACTTAAGTATGAGTAGACACAGTATCGCTGACTCAACGACAGGATTAGGGTGTCGATGTACATAGTCAAATCATAGGTTAGTTAGTTTTTTGTGAATCGACTTGAACGATGTTTGTGTTTGCAGTAGTGGATACGAATGTGAAGAATATTAGCAGGTCTATTCCGGCCATGTTTCGGCATAATTCTTACTTTGCCAGAAGGTGCTCCCATAATAGCGTTGCATCAGTAGAGGCATGAATGTAAGGGTTGTCCCACGTGAAAACTGGGCTAATAGAGATTGATCATTACTGCTTAGCCGCGCGTCTTCAAGTTCGATCAAATTTCGTTTCCTATTTGCTTGTCTTTACTTTAAGATTTATTGTTCGGGTGTCCGGTATGTTATGATAATGCCGTGTGTTGGCAGTCAGTTGATTTTTGGGGGATTTACACTACGAATGCGATTTAGATTCGTCAGCTGCTAATGTATTTTATTTTCATTTTTCGTTATTCACATTATTTATGTGAGAGGTTGATCTTCCGATCACTTGTAGTTTGGTTCAATGGGACAAGTGTAGGTAGATATACAGTATTTGTAATTGCAGTCGTAGTTATACAAAATTTGAAAGATATCCTTTTATTGGTGTTATATTGTGGACTTGTATTTCAACAAATTAAACGACGTAATCGTTTCATAACATGAAAGTTGGTTTAGTAAAAACATTTATCACTTTTCTTTAACTTCAGTGTTTGGCATTTCTTCTAAACGCATAATGAATTCATGTTTTCCTGCATTTCGCAGTTTTGTTCCTGCAGAACGATGTTACGTAAAATCCCATCGGATCAAGTATTGTTGGTTCCTTCTGAACATCTGTTTGGGGAGATGCGTATTTCAGCATCGGGGTTCCTCTTCAACTTAAGGGTGTCAAGAGTTTACAATACATGGTGAAATTTTGTTTTTTCATTGCGAAAATTGCTGTAAACTTGTAATGAACACCTTGGTTTCAAGTAATATTTCGCAACCAATCCAAAGCAACTGATAGTCGATTTGGTTCGATTAAGGACCTATTCGGGTGGTGTTCCAATATCCGACAGGATAGTCGACTCGTGGATAACCTTAATTAAATGGAATTCTACTTGTTGAAGGTCAGATTTTCCACGGGTCGTGTGCGTTGACTCTCAATTATCGTTTGGATCAATCGTGCCAAATTTTCAGGTTTTATTCTCGTTTTCTGGTTTTTGCTGGCCACGAATTTTACACTACCTTTTCATTCTTTGAAAGACAATTATGCACAATTCCCATAAAACTTTACCACTCATGTTATGCATTGTGACTGCGTTAACACATGTTGTTAAAATTTTAAGTGAATTTTCTTGCCAATCTAATTAATAAATTATCGTGATTTACATTGAATAAATATTTTAGTAAGCACATTTATGCTCCTCATTTGAAGCAGTTATTCTCTTCTAAGAACCCTATCGTTTGGTCGATGAAGTGACCTAAAAATCTCGCAACGACTCCAAGATCCAGGAGTACGATATTGGTCTAATGAAGCAGCCGAGGCAGACGACCAACGATGGAACGGTAAGTTCAAGGGTTCACTATGTAGTTAATGCATTCTGCCACCAAATTTAATAACATTTCACTCTCTTGGAAAGTCATATTTTGCTTCTTTCAATAGCCGACATAAATTATGCAAATTATTTACAAACCTCGAATGGAATCAAAAACTTGTTTACATTTCGATAGTGGCGACAGCACGTAGTCATTTTCTTTCCATGCGTCAGTGTGAAAAATTTTCAGTTCAAACTCAGATTGAAAAGAAAGTTTTTGGTAAACCGAGATAAATGCCGTGGTAATACAGAAGTGAGCGTTGTCCGAGATAATGACATTATCCGAGTTTTGGTGAATACAGACCTAATTAAGAAACGTCTGTCACTGTGCAGAAATTTCGTGTATGCATCCGAGTCAGTTCAGTTACTAACCAATTTGCGCGCCCAGTTACAGATCAGTTATGTTTCAAATGAATAGCTCCATGAGTAGAAGGCCTTAGGATGATCGGCATAAAGTTTCTGGACACTTTCCTCACAAGCCGAGAAGAAAATGTGTTATAATGGACAAGTGTCCAGAAACGAATTAATTTTATAGATTTTATATCCCACAATTAATTTTACAGTTTTCGGAGACGTCAAGGTGCCGTAATTTCGTCTCGTACGAGTTCTTCTACGTGCTAGTAAATTTAACGATACGAGGCTGACTTATCTAAGCATCTTCAAATACCACCGAGCTAATCCAGGGTCGACTCCAAAGGCTGACGCTCTACCGCCTGAACTACTCAGTCCGACGGTCCGGAAACGCTTTATTTTCATGTTAGATATCATTTTGTACAACTGTGCATTCTAGATTAATCATGGGAAACACGCAGGAACAGAACCCACCACCTCAATTAACCAGTCAGTCGGTGTAATGAAGGAGACCTAGGGAGCACTGTTTTAGCAACTACTTTGCTCTGTCATACTTACTGTCGGACTCCCTTCCTCCGGTTCAGCATTATTTTACTTTACCTTTCTCCTATAGCCACTGGACCTCAAGTCTTACGAGGAATACGAACCACAAAGACATGTTTTTCCATTAGAAAAATCCTACATCCACTGCCTGGGATTCGAACAGCGACTGCCTTGGTGAGAAGCCAGTGACAATACATCCACCGTGCGTTATGTTCCTTTTGTCAATAATATCCTAATTAAAAGTGACGTCACTTTATCTTAGTAAGATTAAAGTATTGGTGTAATTCTAACTATCGTTTTACAACTCACTATATCCGATATCGATTAATATCGTGCGTGGAATAATACTCAAACCTTGGAAGTAGCAATGGCAGCAATCCAAAATGGCAAGCGTGAGTTTTGAAAATGACTCGAATCACTAACACCACTGGAAATTACGACAGAAATGTTAAATCCTAAACCTAACCTAACCGGTGGTGGTGATTATTGTTTTAAGAGGAAGTACAACTAGGCAACCATCCTCTAAAGGGAGGTCGGATAGGATAGATGAAGGTGAGGAGCCTGACACTAGTAAGTGGAAGCAATTTCAGGACTCAGCTAAGGGCCCCGTGGTCGCCAATCCACGCTCCAAAGTTTAGAGCCCCTGGGGCCCCTTTTAGTCGCCTCTTACGACAGGCAGGGATACCGTGGGTGTTATTCTACCGCCCCCACCCACAGGGGAGCTAACCTAACCCCATGGTACTATAGCCCTTGCAGGGCCTTCACCTACCAAGCGACCGCTGCGCAGCCCGAAGGCCTGCAGATTACGAGGTGTCGTCTGGTCATCACAACGAATCCTCTCGGCCGTTATTCTTGGCTTTCTAGACCGGGGCCGCTATCTTACCGCCAGATACCTCCTCAATTCTAATCACGTAGGCTGAGTGGACTTCGAACCAGCCCTCAGATCCAGGTAAAGTCCCTGACTTGCCCGGAAATCGAACCCGGGTCTCCGAGTAAGAGGCAGGCACGCTACCCTTACACCATTAGGCCGGCAATGTTAAATGCTACTAACACTTTATTGCCAAAAATAAAATTAACGAAGACGTATGAAAAGTTCTATGCGCAATTCAGGTGGTGGTGGTGATTATTTTAAGAGGAAGTACAATTAGGCAACCATCCTCTATATAACACTAATCAGAGGGAAAAATAGAAGGGATCCGACACTTCGAAAAATGAAGATATCGGTCATAGAAAGAAAAGGGCCACGAAGGGCGTGAAAATGAAAGACTCCCTAGCCCTCGCAAACCTAATAGCGTCGGGGTCGGAAAAGAACAAGAGTTGACCAAGGGAGGTCGGATAGGATAGATGAAAGTGAGGAGCCTGACACAAGTAAGTGGAAGCAATGCCAGGACCCAGCTGAGGACCCCGTGGTCGCCAACCCACGCTCCAAAGTTCAGAGCCCCTGGGGCCCCTTTTAGTCGCCTCTTGGGACAGGCAGGGGATACCGTGGGTGTTATTCTACCGCCCCCACCCACAGGGTGACCAGCCCTCAGATCTAGGTAAAGTCCCTGACTTGGCCGGGAATCGAACCCGGATCTCCGGGTAAAAGGCAGGCACGCTACTCTTACACCTTTAGGCCGGCAATGTTAAATGCTACTAACACTTTATTGCCAAAAATAAAATTAACGAAGATGTATGGAAAGTTCTATGCGCAGTTTATAGACTAAAGAAAAATTGAGTTCGCTTCCTGTGTTTTAATGTGTCTTGCTTTGAG
Organism: Anabrus simplex; assembly: GCF_040414725.1. Taxonomy (NCBI): domain Eukaryota; kingdom Metazoa; phylum Arthropoda; class Insecta; order Orthoptera; family Tettigoniidae; genus Anabrus; species Anabrus simplex. The sequence continues at coordinate 106,035,610 of NC_090269.1, read as the reverse complement.
GTTAAAATCTCCAAACCACAGCCACATGTTGAACTAGTCGGGAACACTCGTGCTCAATATATATCATGTCTGACATCTGCCGCAATAGTCGAAGACAAGCTGTATTGTTACCGTATCATTTTGAATAAAGAAACAAGGTGAGATTTTTTGTAAAAACTCAAAATTGAGATTTATTTTTACAATTGGCTTTACGTCGTACCGTCACAGATAGGCCTGATGGTGTCGATGGGAGAGAAAATGGCTAAGAGTGGAAAGGAAGCGGCCGTGGCCTTAATTAAGGAAAAGCTCCAGCATTTTCCTGGTGTGAAAATGGAAAACCATCTTCAGGACTGCAAATAGTGGTGTTCCCGAATGCAAGCTCACAGCTGAACGTCCCCGACCACACGGTAAACTCGCTTGCTACTGGTCGAACACAATCAGTCGTATGAATCTTGCCTATCATGGTAATCAAGACGCTCGAATGAAAATTATGAAAACTCACTCACGCTCGCTTGATAAACATACGCATGTCTTATTAAATGCCATTATAGGCTCGCTGCATAATATACCTACTCATAAACTTGAATTTAAGACCAAATGTCCTTCTTATTGCCATGCGCTTATCATAGTGAAAATCCCTCCTAATATCATTTTATTACATTATTTCTAAATTCTTTAGTTATAGTCTGTATACTGAATGAATGATATGGATTTAAAACTGCCCACGGGAGACACCAAAGTCAAGTTAATTAATTCCATCACAAACTAGGAAAGAACACGCAGTTAAAAGTTGTGGTGAGTGCATTTTATTACTGTGATTTAATTCTGCAGTCAGTGCGATAGGGGAAAGATATAAGGACGAAAAACAGGAGAAATAGGAGCGAGGATACATAAAAGTAACAGATTTAGGAAATCTGAAAACGAAACCTGAATTTAGCTCAGGAGATGGATCAGTTAATTAAATTAAATAAGAGATGTCGTAAAATGTTTCACGATTTTATTACCTAAAACACACAGCTTCCTAGAAAGCGTGTAGCCTACCTGCAATTAGGTAACTTCGCTGTCAGGTAGCAAGCATCGGCTGGCATCCGGGAGATAGTGGGTTCGAGCCCCACTGTCGGCAGCCCTGAATATGGTTTTTCGTGGTTTCCCATTTTCACACCAGGTAAATGCTGGGGCTGTACCTTAACTAAGGCCACGTCCACTTCCTTCTCACTCATAGGCCTTTCCTGTCCCGTCTATCAATCAATTACTACAGATCTGCAGTCAGGGCAGTCGCCCAGGTGGCAGATTTCCTATTTGTTGCTTTCCTAGATTTTTCTTAAATGATTGCAAAGAAATTAGAAATTTATTGAACATCTCTCTTGGTAAGTTATTCCCATGCCTAACTCTCCTTCCTATAAACGAATATTTGCCCTCTTGAATTCCTATTTGTGATCTTTCCTCCTTTTAAAGACACTACCCAAGCTTATTCGTCTACTGTCATTCCACACCATCTCTCCGCTGACAGGTCGGAACATACCACTTAGTCGAGCAGCTCGTCTTCTTTTTCCCAAGTCTTGCCAGCGCAAACATTGCAACATTTTTGTAACGCTACTCTTTTGTCGGGAATCACCCAGAAGAAATCGAGTTGCTTTTATTTCGAGTTCTTGAATCAAGTAATCCTGGTGATACACAGAAACTACACTGATTTAGCAAATGTTAGGGGATAGCCATCTAATAGCCATCTGGCCCTGCGAACTGCAGTGAGACGCCGTGGAAGTGACTCGACAAGTCCCTGATAGTCCTCTGGACGCAGCTGACACCAAATGGTTTGCAGAGCGGCCGCCATTGCTGGTCTGTACGTGGGAGCAGGATCCATGGCACGGAGCCTGCGTTCCGGGACATCCCAGATACGCTCGATAGGGTTCCTATCGGGGCTTCTGGGTGACATTGGCAGTCGTTGCACCTCCGCTTCATATTCCTGGAACCATTCCCGGGCGACGTGGGAGCGATGTGGCGGCGCGTTATCATCTTGAAACACCGCAGAACCGTCTGAGCTCTGGAAGGCTTAAAATGGGTGAGATGGTCTCCGAGCGGCTCAACATACCGCGTATCATTCAAAGTCTCTACCAGAACAACTAGAGGGCCCATTCCATATCAGAAAAATGCACCCCAGATGATAACAGAGACACCAGCGCCCTGGATCACACCTTCCAGGCAGGCGGGATCCATCGCTTCATGTGGTCTACGCCATACACGGTGCCTCCCTTCGGCATGGTGCAGTTGAAATCGTGATTCGTCCGACCATATCACGTTACGCCATTGTTCTAGTGTCCATCCCTGGTGACTGGCGACAAATGCGCGTCGTTGTGCCCGATGACGTTGGGTTAACAGTAGCACCCGTGTGAGGCGCCGGCTCCCATACACCATAGAACCCATGTTCCTACGGGTTGTCCACTGGGAGACGTGTCTAGCAGGGCCTGTGTTGAATTGAGCAGTGATTTGTTGCACGGTTGTCCGTCTGTCACTATTGACAATCCGTCTCAGATGTCGCCGGTCACGGTCATCGAGGGTGGCTGGACGGCCGGTCGTTCGTCTCTTATGGACGGTGCATTCAACCATTCACGATACACCCTGGACACGGTTGATCGTGTGAAGCCGAATTCCCGCACCACTTTCGAAATCGCACTTCCCATCCGTCGGGCACCGACCACCATACCCCGTTCGAACGGTGTCAGCTCACGACGACGTTCCATGTTACACCTGTCACATGCACAGCCACTGCTCACAAGGTCTCCTATACAACTGCTGCTGGTACAGGGGGCGTGTGGTGCGCAGACAACACACCTGCGCGTCAGTGCTCCGCTATCCCATGACATTTGCTCTGTCAGTGTATACTGGAGTTGGGATCTTACCAGAGACTTGTATGTCCTCTCCTTTACATCCTTACTACAACCCCTAAATCCCTAAATCCCCTCATAACCACGTGCAGAGATCTGTACCCTTTATTTACAATCCCATTTATGTGATTAACCCAATGAAGACATATCTTTATATTAATACCTGAGTACTTACAGAGATCCGCTTAAGGAACTTTTACCCCATCAACGCAGTAATATTAAAACTGACAGGAATTTTCCTAGTTGTGAAACTCACAACCTGACTTTTAACCCCGTTTGTCATCGTACTATTGCATACTATCTATCTCACAACATTATCGAGGTCATCTATCTGTGTCGGTGCGATTTAAAAAAAAAAAAAGTACCGTGCAGCTGCTCCAACCATTCAAGTGAACACAGGTGCAATTAACGCAGGAAAACTACAATGTACTGAATGAAGACCGACGGAGAAGAAGTTATTGAATTCCTGTTGGACAACCCCCTGTGACTGGGGGCGGTAGAATAACACCCACGGTATCCCCTGCCTGTCGTAAGAGGCGACTAAAAGGGGCCTCAGGGGCTCTGTTTGGAGCGTGGGTTGGCGACCACGGGGTCCTTAGCTGAGTCTTGGCAATGCTTCCACTTACTTGTGCCAGGCTCCTCACTTTCATCTGTCCTATCCGACCTCCCTTGGTCAACTCTTGTTCTTTTCCGACCCCGACGCTATTCGGTTTGCGAGGGCTAGAGAGTCTTTCATTTTCACGCCCTTCGTGGCCCTTGTCTTCCTTTGGCCGATATCTTCATTTTTTGAAGTGTCGGACCCTCTTAAAACAATAATCACCACCATCCTGTTGGTCACAAAGGCATCTGTAGTGCAGTTGGTGTATAGCGTTAGTTAGCCTCTGACATAAAAGGCCAGCCTCCTTAATCGCCATTCTAGCGACAAGAACGACCTTGGATGTCCGTAACCAGGTAAAAGACGAGGCCTGCACACCAGGCTGTTATATGTCTTTTCACGAGAGTTTAATCCCGATGTAAACAAATAGGCGGAGCACGTTGCTTATGCACGTGGACATAGACGTAGTTGATTGGAAAAGCAACCAGCGCACTCACTCGACTGTATGCGAGTTCGAGGAAAAGTAGTACGTGGCATTAATTTTATTTTTAGTTTATTACATGTGCCAAAAGCCTGCAGTCTAATATCTTGGAACTTGAAAATAGGTGCAATGAGTATGGTATGAAAATTAGCGTCTCGAAGACTAAATTGATGTCAGTAGGTAAGAAATTCAACAGAATTGAATGTCAGATTGGTGATACAAAACTAGAACAGGTCGATAATTTCAAGTATTTAGGTTGTGTGTTCTCCCAGGATGGTAATTGAATCGATTTTCAGACCAACTTTGCTTTACGGGAGCGAAAGCTGGGTGGACTCAGGATATCTTATTCATAAGTTAGAAGTAACAGACATGAAGGTAGCAAGAATGATTGTTGGTACAAGCAGGTGGGAACAATGGCAGGAGGGCACTCGGAATGAGAAGATAAAGGCTAATTTAGGATTGAACTCAATGGATGAAGCTGTACGCATAAACCGGCTTCGGTGGTGGGGTCATGTGAGGCGAATGGAGGAGGGTAAGTTACCTAGGAGAATAATGGAATCTGTTATGGAGGGTAAGAGAAGTAGAGGGAGACCAAGACGACGATGGTTAGACTCGGTTTCTAATGATTTAAAGATAAGAGGTATAGAACTAAATGAGGCCACAACACTAGTTGCAAATCGAGGATTGTGGCGACGTTTAGTAAATTCTCAGAGGCTTACAGACTGAACGCTGAAAGGCATAACAGTCTATAATGGTAATGTATGTATGTATGTATGTATGTATGTATGTATGTATGTATGTATGTATGTATGTATGTATGTATGTATGTATGTATGTATGTATTACATTTAGAGAGTTTGGAAGAGTACGTAATCAACTTAAAATAGGGCTGTTGTATATACCGGTATAAATATGGTTTTGTTTTAATAAAATAGTGATTAAATAACGAGAAATGAAGGCTCAAGGCGTGGTCTTCTTGTAGTGGGGGAAATTCCCAAGCTGTGCAGCGTGGAGATAAGGTGTTGCATCTTGCAGCAGCAGTCAGCAAAAAAGGACGAGCTGACTGCCGTAGCGGAAGGACGTACGTGCCTCTCGCTCTGCTTTCTCTCTCTTTGCCAGGCCCTCAGAACTTCTTAAGTGCTAAACCAGGCTGAGGTACTTATTAGTACGACTTCGAAAGAGCTTTGTCTTAGCTGAGCACTTCTCAGTGCTCGCCTACTCTTCTCTTTCAGTTCTATTTCAGGAGGACTACGGCGGGCAACCAGATTGAGCAGAATAAGAAGACGCCAGAGGAGGCCTGCTCCGAGGCCTGTTCAGCCGAGGGCCACCAGCACCGGAGATCAACACGGAAGCTGAGGCGCCGGCACAGAGTTGCAGCAGGAGGAGGAGCCGGAGATCGAGGTGGAGACGGAGCCGCACAGGGACGGGTGCGACCCCCCCTAACGGCTTCTTCTTCTCCGAAGGCTACACCGACCCGGAGTACGAGGCGCTGCTCGTGTACTACAGGCCGGGGCGCCCTGTATCTTCTGAACGGGGCCTCGTCCTGGACAGAATGCGGCGCCCTCACCATGGAGGCAGGATCATCTCGACAACCATGCCCGTCCCAGGAGGCCTCACCATCAGGCATCATGAGCAGGAGCGGATGCGCGACACGCAGAGAAGGAGCTTTCTACTCTGTTTCAGGTCATCCGTCTACCAGGAAGGGACGGAGTGCCAGGGGTGAACGCCGGCGCAGTCAGGGCCGTGCCGGAGACCAGGGAGACCGTCACCCAGACGCCGAGGAGGCTAAGGCATAGGGCGGTTAACACCGACCTAGTCCAGGCCATCCAGCCGTCGGCCAGCGACGGCACCACGGAGGGGGAGCGTGCTACCCCTGGCACCGCGACTGTGCGGCCCAGGCTGAGCGGCTCGGTACTGCGAAGTGGACGCAGACCGCTCCTCCATGGACCACCTTCACGAAGTGGACGCAGACGCAGACCTACCAGGAAGGGCCTGTTATGCGGGCGCAATCCAGGAAAGCGCCCGCGACGGCGGACGGCACCACAGCAGTTGAGGAGGACGCCCCCTGTCGCTCTGAGGCTGCTGTCCAGGCCCAGCCTGCCAGCCAGTCTGTCGAGCTGCAGACCTCGATGTGCGCCCCACAGGACAGGGAACGCAGTCGAGTGTTAGCACCGACCGACGCCCCCGCCGCCAGCCAGGGAAGAAAGAAGACGGCGACGCAGCGGAGTCACCAGCTACCTCGGGGTCACCAGGTCGGGCGGAGGGCCACCAGGACGAGGCCTCTTCCCCTGCCGAGAAGAAAACCCCGGGAAGAAGACGGCGCCGGGAGAGGAAGCAGAAGGAGAGGGCCGCCCAGCCGCAACCCAGGACTGCTCCCAGGACAGCAGTCAACCGAGGAGCCAATCAGGAGTGGACCTCAGCGGGTAGCGGCAGTCAGGTGAGAGTAAAACGTCCCCCTCAGCAGCTCTTGCAGTGTTTCCGCTGTCTGAGCTGGGGCCACCGTCAGGTCAGCTGTGGGCTCCAAGTGAAAGGCAACCGCTGTGGTGGTGATCACCACTACACGGCCTGCGCAACATTTAAGGAGGCGCCGGTGTGTGCCAACTGCTCGGGGTGCCACCCGGCCTCCCATCGCAGTTGCCCAGTCTACCGGGCCAAGGCGCGGGCAGAGAGGAAGGAGGCTCAACGTCATGACCCACCCCGTTCCAGGAGGCCCCCGCCGCGGCGGGCTTGGCCTCATTCTCCAGGATCGGACTGGGTACGAGGTACCCCAAGGAGGTGGAGCCGTGCGACAGGCCCTAGTGGTACACGACGCATGGCTCCGCAGCCGGCAAGGGCCGCGCTAGTGGTGGTGGTGGTGATTATTGTTTTAAGTACAACTAGGCAACCATCCTCTATATAACACTAATCAGATGGAAAATGGAATGGATTCGACACTTCGAAAAATTAAGATATCGGCCAAAGAAAGACAAGGGCCGCGAAGGGCGTGAATATGAAAGACTCCCTAGCCCTCGCAAACCTAATAGCGTCGGGGTCAGGAAAGAACGAGAGTTGACCAAGGGAGGTCGGATAGGATAGATGAAAGTGAGGAGCCTGGCACAAGTAAGTGGAAGCAATGCCAGGACTCAGCGAAGAGTCCCGTGGCCGCCACCGCACGCTCCAAAGTTTAGAGCCCTTGAGGCCCCTTGTAGTCGCCTCTTACGGCAGGCAGGGGATACCGTGGGTGTTATTCTACCGCCCCTACCCACAGGGGGAGGACCGCGCTAGCCACAGCAGTGCCCAGACGGACTGATCCCCTGGCAGACGGAATGGCGAGGAATGGGTTTATGGCTTGTGCATGTTGCCTGTTCCAAAATAACACAACCTCTGGTCTTTTTTCCAGCCCACATCCTTGCATGTGCTATCAAAAGGTGGTGGTGGTGATTATTGTTTTAAGAGGAAGTACAACTAGGCAACCATCCTCTATATAACACTAATCAGAGGGAAAATATGGAAGGGGTCCGACACTTCGAAAACTGAAGATATCGGCCAAAGGAAGACAAGGGCCACAAAGGGCGTGAAAATGAAAGACTCCCTAGCCCTCGCAAACCTAATAGCTTCGGGGTCGGAAAAGAACAAGTGTTGACTAAGGGAGGTCGGATAGGATAGATGAAAGTGAGGAGCATGGCACAAGTAAGTGGAAGCAATGCAGGACTCAGCTGAGGGCCCCGTGGTCGCCTACCCACGCTCCAAAATTCAGAGCCCCTGAGGCCCCTTTCAGTCGCCTCGTACGACAGGCAGGGGATACCGTGGGTGTTATTCTACTGCCCCCACCCACAGGGGGATGCTATCAAAAGATGTCAGGTTTTACATGTAGGATATTTCTCTTTTCTGCCTATGTGTTTTTTCCCTGACCCTTCAATACCATACTTTAACACTATCCAACCAATACAAACCTTGCCTGGTAGCGTGTCTGACATGGAAACAGGCAGATACTCCTTGTATCACTTCCCACTCTTCCCTGCTATCTCTTTCTTCTTAGAAATAATAGCATGTCGGAGGCAATGTAGATTGAGTCGATGGTCACGCGGGGGGAGCGGGCTTCGGGGGCCCCCCGAAGAAAAAGCAGCAGTCAGTGAGAGAAATGGAGCAAGTGTTAGGACCATCGAGTGTAGTGAAGCACAAAAGATGAAACCCGCTCAAAAGTGACCATAGGTAAATGTGTTCAATAAACTAAGTCAAATCCAGGTTTAGTCGTTTATTCAGAAGTTCAGATCTTCGCACTGTTGTCGTATGCGATGCGAAGCCCTATACGCCGGAACACGAGACGTTGACGGGGTGGAGGTCGGTACTACACGCTTAGCGAATCACAGCTCTTTCTTTGGCGGAGGCGTGGACATACCATGTTTACATCAGGATTAAACTCTCGTGAAAATACATATAGCGGTCAACGTGGCCCTCATGCTGGGCAGGAGAAGCGCAGGCTATTTCTTTCTCGATATGTTTGCCTGTACGGCTACGTCTTTGCTTTCCACACCGTAGTAGGAGCACCCTTCCTCTCCGCCGACCAAATGCAAGGCCACCAACTCTACAAAGTGGTAGATAAATCCGTGTAAAATATCGCCTGTCGAGTGAAAATATTCTCAACTTTTACTAAGAATATGCCTAGAGGAAGGTTTCCGCAGTTACACAAGCTCGCTGCCAACATCTTTGGCATGTTCCGTGCTACGTAGGGTAAGGTCGTCAATATCGCACCAGCTCTTAAATCGCACCACCACGTTTTTAAATACACCGGTCGTATTTATGCACTACCTAGGAATAGTAATTTGAACCAAGGAATACTGCCATGACGCCATAGTGGTTTGGTCTCCATGTGTGTGCTAGTTTGTGTTTTATTTGGGTTACAAGAAGTGGCCATTTGTACAGTACGGTATGTAAGATTTGTGTACTTTCCATAACGGTCCTGATATTAAGATGAGAAACATTAGGATATATTTAGTTAATAGCCTCCGTGTCTCAGGCGGCAAGCGCCGGCCTCTCACCGCTGCATACCGTGGTTCAAATCCCGGTCACTCCAAGTGAGATTTGTGCAAGACAAAGCGGAGGCAGGACAGGTTTTCTCCGGGTACTCCGCTTTTTCCTGTCTTCTCCAATATCATTTAATTTCATTAATTATTGCCCCAGAGGCGTGCTACAGGCTTCGGCAGCCGGCAATTTTCCTATTCTCGCCGCTAGATGGGGCTTCATTCATTTCATTCTTGACGCGGTCGAATGACTGGAAACAGGCTGTGGATTTTCATTTAGTTACTCTTTGACATCGTTATATTTTTGACCCGTCCAAATGTTTGGGTTAGGGTATGAAAAAGTCACAAAATGGCGTGGTTGCTGATTTCGCACCACCATTGAGTTGCCTAAATACCAACGGTGCGATTTGGGAATCTTAGTAAATAACGGAGCTTAGAATGGGTCGTACTGTACATTCTTTCATCTTGTTCTTAATCTGTTTACCCTCCAGGGTTAGCTTTTCCTCGGACTCAGTGAGGGATCCCACCTATACCGCCTCAAGGGCAGTATCCTGGAGCGTGAGACATTGGGTCGGGGATACAACTAGGGAAAATGACCAGTACCTCGCCCAGGCGGTCTCACCTGCTATGCTGAACATTAGCCTTGTGGGGGGATGGTAAGACTGGAAGGGATGGACAAGGAAGAGGAAAGGAAGCGGCCGTGGTCTTAAGTTAGATACTATCCCGGCGTTTGCCTGGAGGAGAAGTGGGAAACCACGGAAAACCACTTCCAGGATGGCTGAGGTGGGAATCGAACCCACCTCTACTCATTTGACGTCCGGAAGCTGAGTGGGCCCCGTTCCAGCCCTCGTACCACTTTTCAAATTTCGTGGCAGAGCCGGGAATCGAACCCGAGCCTCTGAGGGAGGCAGCTAATCACACTAACCACTATACCATAGAGGTGGACTACGGTACATTTACAGGATAAAACCATTTCAAGAGTGGCCATGAAAGTCGACGTTCCGCAATTATAAGTTTAATGTTGATTTCTTTATTTCTTTCTTTTCTTTTCTTTCTTTCTTTCTAGAATTCGGTTAGTATGGCAGGGAGGCAGTACGGGAAATAGTGTCCCGAAAATATGACACCAAAAAAGGGAAAATAAAATTGAATGAATGTACAGAAAATATGAAAAACCAAAGAAAACCTTTTTAAGGCACGCCCGAGGAGATGTTAACCGTGGCAGCAACGCGGCAGTGAATGGAAGGCAAACAGAGTTACCACTCGCAGCTGAAGAACTCGTTAGTTTAATTTTAGAGTTGGAAGAGAGCACGTTCGGGGTCTTTCATCGACATCTCCAAGACGGACTGTGTTATTCTCTGCAAAACTCTTCCTGGTTTTTCTCGGCCGGGTGGCTAAACATCTCTGCTGTTGCTACCTCTCCGACTCAACAAAGCACATAGGCTGACACCTCGTTGGAAGTTAGCCTCCCCAACACCATGGATAACTGTGCGATCCTTGACATTGATCCTTCTCTCCAAGACCACGTCATCCTAACACAACTCCAACGGAAAGGTATAGCAACTGACAGCGTCTCCAGAATACTGCAAGACGACGTTCCCACACGTCGTGTTTCTGTTCAACTCTACAGGCTAGGCCATCTTCAACGCATCCTTGCCAACGGAGTCTACCTGAATCGCCAGCACCACCGCATGGAACCAATTCTTCCGTATGTTGATGACGCAGCAACCACACCACCACCACCGCCGTTACAACGACCACTACAACATCCACCCATCTTTCTTCCTCTGTTCCAATTACAACTTTTATCACCTGCCATCCTTCCCCACTTATGAGTTCTTCCCTCCATCTCTCCCCCATTCCTGAACAACCCCCGCATCAACACCTACCAGCTGAATCATCAGAGTCTACAAACGCAACACCACCTTCGTCATCTCCACCTGACGATGAACCAGTAGCCTCCGCACCACGATCACTGACGCAGCCTTCTTCAACTCTTCACACCATGTCCAGCTGTGTGATCCGCGGTGTGGTTCTTGCCCTCTCAGAACGCACCGTTCTCTGTCACCTCCAAGCTGAAGGCGTCCCAGTTCGTCGCGTCTTCCGAATTAAGAACGCATCCGGCCCAACCTATCTGGTTCGTATACACGTCCCGGGCGCCGAAGATGCCGAACTCCTAATTAGCAACGGAGTTTATATCTACAACCAGCGCCACAAAGTGGAGCCTTCCATATCTCCACCTCAACCTGTTCGCCATCCTAACAACAATTCTCATCGTAGCACCCGGACAGCCACTTCTTTTCAACCTCGCCAATTCGTCAGTCCACCCTTCCCCCACCTAGTTACATCCCCTATCCACCATCGATCCTTGAAATCCTACAATCCTTCACATCTTCCATCCTCAACATCACAACGTCGCTGCACCTCCTAACCCTACATTTGCATCCTGGTACACTGTTCTAAAACTTCACTCCACAGTAAACCCTCTCTTCTTCCTATCTCTGCAGTCAAGATACCCCATCTTCCCCCTCATTCAACCTGTAAAATCGCTAAACCACCACCTTCATTTATCGCATCACTCGCATCACATCTTTTGGTCCGAGAGAGAGCGTAACTCTCTAGGGGCCCCGCCCCGCCTTTCGAGGGGGAAAGGAAACTACTCATGCACGCAAGTTCGGTCTTACGGTAAATGACATCAAGAAGTTAGGTTTTCAAATACTTGAGGCTAATCTCCATCTTGGTAATCCATTTAACAAGGAGAAAAAGATGGCTGGAAAAAAATGGTTCTACGCTTGTATGAAACGTCATCCCACACTAAGATTACGACGGCCTGAAAATGTGTCTATTGCTAGGAAGACGGAGAAAGAAGCAGAAAATATACCACTCTCTCATCGGCATCATCTTTTCAGAATGATGCGGTTGAAATTGCTGCCGATAACTGGTTCTGCATCGTTAATGAGGAAACTCTGGTAGAAGACGTGGTGCAATGCACTGTCTGCAGAAAATGAGCTCATGAAACCTGCGCTGGTATTCTAAAACATCAAACAATGTTTCAGTGTGAGTTTTGTGCATTAGTTAAAGACTGGACCTGAACAATTATTTTATTGGTTTCCGTGGACTGATTTATGGACATGTAATCCCTTCATAAACATACAACATCTTTGAATATACTTTTTAGGTTATGCTTTGTCATATTTTAGTGCAATACATAGTGAGACTACTTTTGAGAACACTCTTATTTTGCAAAACAAGTTTTCATCTGAAAACCAGGTAGTGGTAGGTATGAGTGCGATTTTGGCAACCAGTAGCCTAAATGGCACCACTCGTACTGGTTTAGAAAAACATGAAAATATATATTATATGTTATATTGAAAATTACGTAAAAATCCTTTTGATATCCAAAACATACATGGTTATTTCTATATATCTGTATTAGTGAAATAGAGCATTTTATGGCTTATATTACAATTTTTATGAAAAATGGTGTGATTTAGGCTACCTTACCTTACCTGTAAAAAAAAAGGCTGTATTATAATGTGATGTTCTCCAATGTCAGACATTCACCTTGATAAAGTATTTTATCTATGGAACAAATAACAATAATAACTGTCTAACATAGAACCTGACTCCAAACAATGAAAAACTCATCCTACGGAAACGATGTCAGACATTTCGAAGCCGTCCCAAACAAATGCTTCAAATATGTCAGTAATTAAATTGCGTGTCGTTTTGAGCTCTATTTATTCTGTTGGTATTTAACAGACACATCGAAGTATTTTTAGTTCATAATTTTTCGTAATGTGCAGTGTATTGTTAAAATGTCCATTACGATTATTATTTATATGACTCCTTCACCGAGTTAGAACTGAAGAAGTTGTCATGACCGTGCAATCCTGTATTCTAATTCGCAGTTCTCTGTTTTCTTTACGTTGCAACTCGTGTTGCAAACATATGTTTGGGAATATTTTTAAGGAATGCACAGAAATTATTAAACGGTAGAGAAAGGGCCCTCCTGGCAATCAGTTTGGTGTTGGTGTCCGTGTCGAGTGCACATAAGGTACGAGGAGCTTTGGGGCCGAGGTTGAGTCTCATATATCTGGATGTTATTTCTCGACCTTTTAGCTTCCCTTCTTCTCTCAAATTTCACTTCATAAAATTCTCTTTTTCAGACACAAACTTCATACTGAATTCTAACAAAGATCATTTCATCGGATGGAAATCACTTATTCAAGTTGTGAACGTCCTCTTTAACGTTATATAAACTGTTACTCGTATATTCTATTCGTTAAGGCGTAAATATTTAATCAGATGGGTTCACAACACACACAAACAATGAATTATCAGCTCCAAGATCAATTCAAGACTCAAGAATACTATACGGGTATTATAAAGACATTGTCACAGTTGAACAACACCAGTAACAATAGTTTTAATGTGTTATTTTTATTTCATCTTTAAATATGCAGTCTAACATTTCATCCACACCGTTTTAGATTAAGGCTGTACTCACCAATGAAGACTTCAGATATGTGTATAACAACAGTTTGGACGGGGCTTACTTCTGTTCTCAACATTGTGTAACACAAATTAATGCATTGGTATTGGTGCTCATAAATGTGCACGCTATTTCCAATTTTACTCATGGCTGAGGATGAGCTAATATAGTAAGGTCGAAACAAGTACCAACATTAATAAATATATAACAATATTAATCTAATGCTATTGAAATAAAATAAAAAACGGACCTTTCTATACCCTTTGATAGTGATCAATTGTCAATACGGACAATATAAAATTGGTAACTTACAAAGCACTGTTTTTCCAAAGAACCGCCTCCTTGCGGTTGGCGGTCTACCACTGGGAAGACCGCGTCCCGTGTTTCGTTCGTGCACTTGACATGGGCTAAATCGCGTAATGAAGTTCGCAATGGTTCACTGCTTCCCGCAGCTGTTGCCCTAGGGCAGCCCAATTGTGAAGGCCTAAATTAGACTAATGAGATGTCTCTGACGAGCAGAGCGACGGTAATTTCTGTCTCTGCCAGTATCTACAGTCAAATAAGCTGTTATGACATTTAATTATGGGGGTTTTACTTGTGTATTCATAAACCAAAATGTGGAGGCCTTCGGAACATGCTGCAAGTGAAATGCAGAACAACGCTCTTGACGACAACCTTCTAGCTTTACCAGGAACCTGCGGAATTACGCTATGCTGTTGATTTAACTTCGCGTTAACGCATTGGAGGTTTTCAGTAACTAGAGGATGGGGGAGGGCTAGGACTGGGAAGATGGCAGCCATGGATTTAATCAAAATACAGTCCCAGAATTTACCTCGTTTGAAAATGAGATAACACAACAAACCATCTATCTTCAGGGCTACCAACAGTGGGGTTCGAACTCCATCTCCCGAATGCAAGCTCACAGTTACGAGACACGAATCGCGCAGCCACCTCACAGCGGAATTATTCAAAATGTACAAACATCATACGGAGACCTTATACGAGAAATGGATCAGAGAAATATAAAGTTGACTGCTGGTGTGGAGCAGAGGCTGATCACCGAGATATTAGTCCCCTTAAAACATATTTTAGTAAAGTTTTGGTACCCTCCCGCGAAAGAGTTAAAATCCAGCTTAGCGCGGCTCGGAAGACTGTCCCAATACGATATGCGCATTAAGCGACACGGCACAACAGCGCATTCTTTGTTCGAGAGTGGACAAAATTGGAATTAACTTCTTGCTGTGCGGACAAATACTATTGCTGGGATTAAGTTAGGTCTGGTGAGTAACAAAATTATTGGAAAGATTGCCACAGGATAATATTAATATTTTACAATTTACTTTACGTCGCACAGACACAGACACATGTTAAGGCGACGACTGGACAGGAAAGAGCTAGAAGTGGGAAGGAATCGATCATATTCTAGATTAAGTTACAGTCCTAGGATTTGCCTGGTGTGGAAATGGGAAACGACGGAAAAATCATCTTCAGGGCTATTGATAGTGGGGTTCAAACCCACTATCTGTTGAATGCAAGCTGACAGTTACGTAACGCAAACCGGACAACCACTTGCTCGGCACGAAAATATTGTATCGTCGTCATCATCATCATCACCATGTATTTACCACTGGAATGATTGGTTAGGTCAATGGCCTTGGTACACCGCATTTTCGTCCTTATCACACGCTCCTCTGTCGGTATGTAATGCGTGTATAATTTGTCTATTTTCATCAATATGGATAGGTTTTATCAGTGTAAGTAGGTATTTGAATTTTGTTTTTGTTTTCTGTATGTGTGCCTTAGTGTTGCAGTTTATCTCATCGTCACACTTTGTTTCTTAGGACAACGAAACCAAGGCAAGCGAACATTAGCGATCGAGAGAAGAGATGGTCTGACACGTCAGCAGAGCTATTATCTACTTTGTGTTTATAGATGTGTTGTATATTACGTCTTAGACAGATGTGCTACTGAATGTTGTAATCATGTAGTATACTTTTCATGGATTAAAATAGTTGTGTTGTAAATACAGTAGTCGCTGGCAGAAAAGTTTATTTGAACTGTCTAATGTTGCACCGACAGAAGCGGAGGATTTATTCGTAGAATTTATAGTCAAGGATCGGGTTAAATGTACCTAACGAAACGGTACAATATAGTATGATCAATTGTTCTGAAGCCTTTCACGCGTAAATTTATTCGTTTCATGTCGGTCTATGGGCTGTTCTTGGTGCCTTAAAGGAAGGCCATATTGAATCTTAAATATAGGTAAATGTACGCATTACACATTCAAAAGAATTCGAACAAAGGTGGTGGTGGTGATTATTGTTTTAAGAAGAAGTACAACTAGGCAACCATCCTCTGTATAACACTAATCAGAGGGAAAATATGGAAGGGGTCCGACACTTCGAAAAATGAAGATATCGGCCAAAAGAAGACAAGGGCCACGAAGGG
Organism: Anabrus simplex; assembly: GCF_040414725.1. Lineage (NCBI taxonomy): Eukaryota > Metazoa > Arthropoda > Insecta > Orthoptera > Tettigoniidae > Anabrus > Anabrus simplex. Next base: position 106,019,733 of record NC_090269.1, on the reverse strand, counting down.
CGTGAAAATGAAAGACTCCCTAGCCCTCGCAAACCTAATAGCGTCGGGGTCGGAAAAGAACAAGAGTTGACCAAGGGAGGTCGGACAGGATAGATGAAAGTGAGGAGCCTGGCACAAGTAAGTGGAAGCAATACCAGGACTCAGCTAAGGGCCCCGTGGTCGCCAACCCACGCTCAGAGCCCGTGGGGCCCCTTTTAGTCGCCTCTTACGACAGGCAGGGGATACCGTGGGTGTCAGAGCCCCTGAGGCAACTTTTAGTCACCTCTTACGAGAGGCAGGGGATACCGTGGGTGTTATTCTACAGCCCCCACCCACAGGGGTTAATTCGAGTAAATACTTCCTCTTTCAGAAGTAATATGTGAAGATTCAAGTGGAACAAGCAAGCCCATGAGATTTTATGAAACCTGCTGGCCAGTACCTGAAGTTAAAATAGTGTTGCGCAGTATATGCTGCGAGATATTATTTCGATATTGTTACATTATTACAAAGTTGAAAAATTCTAACTTTTGATTGATAATCAGTTCCTTTTACGATCTACTCTTGTTGATCTGGGCTGCGTCACGAGTCATGAAATAGCCCTCCATCAAAATTGACTGACTGTATTTGTTTTTATACAAATTATTAAACCTTAAAAACCGTTCAATTAAACCATAATTGATTACATTAATTAGGATAAACTTTCTGAGAATTTATGGCTCAGAGAGATGAACCATGGAAAGGTCGTCTATTAAAAGAATATGACTTTAAAATCATTGTCATCGATGATTGATTGTAAGGGAACAAATGTTAGGTAGACTTTATTGCAATTTAAGAAAAGTTTTGAAGAAATTACAAGAGCTGAAGCCTAGCGTTTCATTCAGAGTTTTCCATTCCTTGTATCATGAAGGAACTAGAGAAAATCGACATTACATATTTGATGGACACTTTTGTCTGTCTAATGTCTATTATGTCATCACCCCGGAGGTTGGTTGGATCCTCAACTAGGACCACCACCTGTTATGTGATTATAGGGACACCGCAAAACCTAATGGTGGCACCAAAATGAGGAGTACTAGGCAAGATGAGGAGTGAGATATTGCGTCATTGCTATCTTTACTTGGCTAGAAAGTATTGTTGAAGCATGACAAGAATGTCATTTCGCATCATCTTCGATTCTGCTGCAGCCATAGAAGAGAGACTGCAACTTCAGTAAAAATATAAATATCTAGATGTAAAACTCCGCAAATAACGTAAAAATTGTAAAATATTCTAATCATGTAGGCCTACATATTTGTAAAATTGTAAATATTGTAAAAACACCAACATTCATGTATACAGCTAAAAAGAGAGATGATGGTGGTGGTGGTGGTGGTGATTATTGTTTTAAGAGGAAGTACAACTAGGCAACCACCCTCTATATATCACTAATCAGAGAGAAAATATAGAAGGGACACGACACTTCGAAAAATGAAGGTATCGGCCAAAGGAAGACAAGGGCCGCGAAGGGCGTGAAAATGAAAGACTCCCTAGCCCTCGCAAACCTAATAGCTTCGGGGTCGGAAAGGAACAAGAGTTGACCAAGAGAGGTCGGATAGGATAGATGAAAGTGAGGAGCCTGGCACAAGTAAGTGGAAGCAATGCCAGGATTCAGCTCAGGGCCCCGTGGTTGCCAACCCACGCTCCAAAGTTCAGAGCCCTGAGGCCCATTTTAGTCGCCTCTTACGACAGGCAGGGGATACCGTGGGTGTTATTCTACAGCCCTCACCCACAGGGGGAGCTCAGTCCTGGCATTGCTTACACTTACTTGCGCCAGGCTCCTCATATTCATCTATCCTGTCCGACCTCCCTTGGTTAACTCTTGTTCTTTTCCGACCCGGACGCTATTAGGTTTGCGAGGGCTAGGGAGTCTTTCATTTTCACGCCCTTCGTGGCCCTTGTCTTTCTTCGTCCGTTACTTCATTCTTCGAAGTGACCGATCCCTTCTTTTTTCTCTCTGTCTACCTCTTGTGGGTGGGGGATGCAGACGAAAAATACACCCACGGTATCCCCTGCCTGTCGTGAGAGGCGACTAAGGTGGTGGTGGTGATTATTGTTTTAAGAGGAAGTACAACTGGGCAACCATCCTCTATATAACACTTATCAGAGGGAAAATATGGAAGGGGTCCGACACTTCGAAAAATGAATATATCGGCCAAAGGAAGACAAGGGCCACGAAGGGCGTGAAAATGAAAGATTCCCTAGCCCTCGCAAACCTAATAGCGTCGGGGTCGGAAAAGAACAAGAGTTGACCAAGAGAGATCGGATAGTATAGATGAAAGTGAGGAGCCTTGCACAAGTAAGTGGAAGCAATGCCAGGACTCAGCTGTGGTCCCCGTAGTCGCCAGCCCACGCTCCAAAGTTCAGGGCCCTTGAGGCCCCTTTTATTCGCCTCTTACGATAGGCAGGGGATACCGTGGGTGTTATTCTACCGCTCCCACCCATAGGGATGAGATGGCGGTGGTGATTATGTTTTAAGAGGAAGTACAACTAGGCAACCATCCTCTATATAACACTAATCAGAGGGAAAAACGGAAGGGGTCCGACACTTCGAAAAATGAAAATATCGGCCAAAGGAAGACAAGGGCCACGAAGGGCGTGAAAATGAAAGATTCCCTAGCCCTCGCAAACCTAATAGCGTCGGGGTCGGAAAAGAACAAGAGTTGACCCAGAGAGATCGGATAGTATAGATGAAAGTGAGGAGCCTTGCACAAGTAAGTGGAAGCAATGCCAGGACTCAGCTGTGGTCCCCGTAGTCGCCAGCCCACGCTCCAAAGTTCAGGGCCCTTGAGGCCCCTTTTATTCGCCTCTTACGATAGGCAGGGGATACCGTGGGTGTTATTCTACCGCTCCCACCCATAGGGATGAGATGGTGGTGGTGATTATTGTTTTAAGAGGAAGTACAACTAGGCAACCATCCTCTATATAACACTAATCAGAGGGAAAAACGGAAGGGGTCCGACACTTCGAAAAATGAAAATATCGGCCAAAGGAAGACAAGGGACACGAAGGGCGTGAAAATGAAAGACTCCCCAGCCCTCGCAAACCTAATAGCGTCGGGGTCGGAAAAGAACAAGAGTTGACCAAGAGAGGTCGGATAGGATAGATGAAAGTGAGAAGCCTGGCACAAGTAAGTGGAAGCAATGCCAGGACTCAGCTAAGGGCCCCTTGTTCGCCAACCCTCGCTCCAACGTTCAGAGCCCCTGGGCCCCTTTTAGTCGCCTCTTACGATAGGCAGGGGATACCGTGGGTGTTATTCTACCGCCCCCACCCACAGGGGGATAGGGGGTGAGAGGCGATTGGAAGAAGCGACCAAGGGATGATTGTATTAGAACAATGTAACTACTTTTGATTAGTACCATCACGCGGGGAACACCATAGGTCGCCTTTACTTGCAAGTAGTACCACTATATTAGGTACACAATAGGTTTGTGATTAGTAGCAGCAGAGAGTGGTTCACTGTGGGTTTCCAGTACCTGTGATTAGTACTATTGTGAGATATACCACGGGTCTGGGCGTTGCCTGTGATTAGTACCACTATATGCGCGACACCGTGGGTCTGCGTTGCCTGTGATTAGTACCCACTGTATGAGGAACACCACGGGAATACCGGCGCCCGCCTAGGTGAGGAACACCATCGGTTTGCGTTGCCTATGCGTGGCGACAATTGTGGTGGTGGTGATTATTGTTTTAAGAGGAAGCACAACTGAGCCACCATCATCTATATAACACTAATCGGAGAGAAAACTGGAAGGGGTCCGACACTTCGAAAAATGAAGATATCGGCCAAAGGAAGACAAGGGCCACGAAGGGCGTGAAAAGGGCCTCCATAAGTAATACCGTCAGGGTCGGAAAAGAACAAGAGTTGACCAAGAGAGGTCAGATAGGTAAGATGAAAGTGAGGATCCTGGCACAAGTAAGTGGAAGCAATGCCGGGACTCAGCTAAGGGCCCCGTGGTCGCCACCCCACGCTCAATAGTTCAGAGCCCCTGAGGATGCTTTTAGTCGCCTCTTACGACAGGCAGGGGATACGGTGGGTGTTATTCTACCGTCCGCCCCCACCCACAGTGGTATTATGTAAGAAACACCATATTTCTGCGTTACCTGTACGACATACAATATTTGTGAGTGGTACCATCATGTGTGGAACACCGTTAGTCTTCGCTACTTTTGATTAGTATCCCAACATGATAAATACCGTGGTTCTACTTTACTAGCGACAAGTACCATTATGAGAGTCCGTTGACCTGGATTTTGGATCCCTTTAGACAACAAGCATCCTCAATTCAGGATTCTGATTTTGAAGTGGTCCCTTCGTCAGTAATACTATTTTTATGATAGTTTTTGGGTCGGATCCACTGATTGTTTTAAATTCATATCCATCCATTCATTCTTCATTACTTTTTATTTACTTTGGTCAGTGGATGATTTTGAACTTTAAATTTGTCATATCATTTCGTACCATTAGGGGCCGATGACCTAGATGTTAGGCCCCTTTAAACAACAATCATCATCATCATCATCATCTGCAGCTTATCCCGCTTGCACAGGGTCACTTTACCACTGAGGCACGAGGAAGCTGTGACCAGAGATTTACGGTCGCATGCCCTTCCTGACACCACAGGATTTTCAAATGAAAATCTCATCCCAGTAACACCAGGAATCAAACCACAGTCGCCGGGATAGTGGTGGTGGTGATTACTGTTTTGAGAGGAAGCACAACTAGGCAACCATCATCCATATAACATTAATCAGAGAGAAATAGTGGAAGGGATCCGACACTTCGAAAAATGAAGATATCGGCCAAAGAAAGTGGTGGTGCTGGTGATTACTGTTTTGCGAGGAAGTACAACTAGACAACCATCCTCCATATAACATTAATCAGAGAGAAATAGTGGAAGGGATCCGACACTTCGAAAAATGAAGGTATCGGCCACAGAAAGTGGTGGTGGTGGTGATTACTGTTTTGAGAGGAAGTACAACTAGGCAACCATCCTCTATATAACACTAATCAGAGAGAAAAAATGAAAGGGTCCGACACTTCGATAAATGAAGGTATCGGCCAAAGAAAGTTGTGGTGGTGGTGATTGTTGTTTTAAGAGGAAGTACAACTAGGCAACCATTCTCCATATAACACTGATCAGAGGGAAAAAATGGAAGGGGTCCGACACTTCGAAAAATGAAGGTATCGGCCAAAAGAAGACAAGGACCGCAAACGGTATGAAGATTGAAGACTCCCTAGGCCTCCATACGTAATACCGTCGAGGTCGGAAAAGAACAAGAGTTGATCAAGCGAGGTCGGATAGGATAGATGAAAGTGAGGAGCCTGGCACAAGCTAGTGAAAGCAATGCCAGGACTCAGGTGAGGATCCCGTAGTCGCTAACCCACGCTCCAAAGTTCAGAGCCCCTGGAGCCCCTGTTAGTCACTTCTTACGACAGGCAGGGAATACCGTGGGTGTTATTCTACAGTCCCCACCAACAGAGGGCAAGCAGCTAAGCCGCTAGAAGTATCGTCGCTGGGGAAAGTAAACGTTGTAACTCGTTAGGAGTAAAGTTTGCAGAAGAAGCCCACAATTAAGTGATCAACAATGGCCGGAGAACTGTTCCTAGCATTTTGATTGCTTAATAATTATAACCCCTTTTTTCGACCATCGGCGTCTTCTGTTCCCTTCTCAGGAAACGGGATAAACCTTCAGAAGACAGATGGAGAAACGTGGGTTTCTCGTGAGTGGAATTACAAGATTTTAATTGCCTAGCAACGATATATTATATTTTATACGAGTAGGCCTATAATTATATATTAATGCAACAATTCATATTGTACTCTAGCCTATATATATGTGGAATGTTATTGAAAAAAATGAAGTGAATGAGTGGATTTCGAAACAAAAAAATTTAAAATGAGCAATGGAGTATAAGTAAACATGTTTACATATTACCCGACAAAGGCGAGTGGAGTCCTGCACAGCACAGCGCCACAAGTAGCAAAAATGACGTCGTCGCGGTACACTCAGCTAAGGAGAACAATTGGAGCACTATCAAAGACCGACTACAATACTCATAAGGTGGTGATGATGGTGATTATTGTTTTAAGAGGAAGTACAACTAGGCAACCATCCTCTATATAACACTAATCAGAGAGAAAAAAATGGAAGGAGTCCGACACTTCGAAAAATGAAGATATCGGCCAAAGGAAGACAAGGGCCACGAAGGGCGTGAAAATGAAAGACTCTCTAGCCCTCGCAAACCTAATAGCGTCGGGGTCGGAAAAGAACAAGAGTTGACCAAGCGAGGTCGGATAGGATAGATGAAAGTGAGGAGCCTGGCACAAGTAAATGAAAGCAATGCCAGGACTCAGCTGAAGGCCCCGTGGTCGCCAACCCACGCTCCAAGGTTCAGAGCCCCTGGGGCCCCTTTTAGTCGCCTCTTACGACAGGCAGGGTATACCGTGGGTGTTATTCTACCGCCCCCACCCACAGGGGGACAATGCTCATAATCTAAGGCATGTTTCGATTAGCGGCAATATGGCTGCGAATGTGTATAGGTTGTGTGTGATCGCTCTTACAAGTTTAAAATAATAATATTCAAATAATACTTTCGAGTCAGCTTATGATTATGTAACCCAGGGGTTTGCAATTTTTAAGGGCTTTAGGGTCATATTGGGAACCTTAGTCATGTTCGCGGGCCGCATTATATAATAGGACATTTTTCGTAATTTTCTGCATATAGTAGGTCTACAGAAGTACCATTATGAAAAAATAATATGCATAATTCAATTGAAATAAAGGTTAGATAATTTTAATTATTTACGTAAACATAATTTTGCAATTGCATAAAAGAGTGAAATTTGGAGCCAGGCTGAGTGGCTCAGATGCTTGAGGCGCTGGCCTTTGGATGTTGGTAGGTTCTATGTTAGATCATTCCGAAGGTGCTCAGATACGTGTCTTGTATCGATTGATTTACTGGCACGTAAAATAACTCCTACGCGACAAAATTCCGGCACCTCGGCGTCTGCGAAAAACATCAAAAGTAGTTAGTGGGACGTAAAAACCAATCATTATTATCTGAAATTTGGATTTTAAATTAAAAAAATGAAAAATAATCCATTCAGATCAAGTGAATTTTTAAAAAGAGGAAATAATATTAAAGAATGAACTATTTCGGATTTGGGTCTATAATGAACATAAAAAGTACATTTTTGAACGGCCGATAAAATATTAATTTATAACTAATCTTCACATTATTTATTAAAATGCTCTCGCGGGCCACATTTATAGCTTCGCGGGCCACATGCGGCCCCCAGGCCGCCATTTGGGAACCCCTGATCTAACCGGACCGACGAGCGACCGGTCTTTAATTTTTCACCAGTGATTCTATAATGCGTAATTTCAACTCTTTTAATCATTCGGTAGCCACGCCCTCTTGTTTACGTGACCACTGGAAACATGGCGGACGTTCGTTCAATTAGCTTCAGCCAGGCAGCGCTTCCGAATTTCTATGCTCTTCTAGCACGTTGAACCTGACTATAGGGTATTTTCGTGCGCTGAGCCAACGTCACAGCATTAGTTCATATTGTTTCCGCGGATCCACTCGCCTTGGTCGGGTAATACCTAGAAAGTGAGAGGTACAAACTGACACATATTTCAAAATGAATATTTCGGAAAGGGGAATCTGTGCAGTGGTAGACAAAAACACTAAATAAAAATACGATTTGATTGAAAATGAGCAGGCTCAACTCTTTTCTGAACTGGTCACCGAAACCAGTGAGAAGCCAAGATAAATTCGCGTACCCCGTGAGACGACGCGGCGTACCGCTTGTGGTATCGGTACCACACTTTGAATACTACTGATCTAGAGATCAGATTACTTCATTCGTAGTAGTTTCATAGACCCTGAGTCAGTGTCTCCCTTTCGATCCACTGAATCCTACACCTGTCAACCCCATATTCCATACAGTTGTCTCCCGAAAATGTTTCGTTAGATGCAAATAAATTACTCGTTATCAACTTGAGTTTAATTTATTGAAAGAAAATTGACACAATTCTTCTTCTAGTTCTTCTTATGTTTATTTATCTGTTTACCCTCCAGTGTCGGTTTTTCCCTCGGACTCAGTGAGGGATCCCATCCCTATCCCCTCAAGGGCAGTGTTGTCCTGGAGCTTCAGATTCTGGGTAAGGGGATACAACGGGGGAGGATGACCAGTACTTCGCCCAGGTGGCGTCACCTGCTATGCTGAACAGGGGCCTTGCGAGGCGATGGGAAGATTAGAAGGGACAGCCAAGAAAGATGGAGGGAAGCGGCCGCGACCTGAAGTTAAGTACCATCCCGGCTTTTGCCTGGAGGAGAAGTGGGAAACCACGGAAAACCAATTCGAGGATGGCTGAGGCGGGAATCGAACCCACCTCTACTCAGTTGACCTCCCGAGGCTGGATGGACCCCGTTCCAGCCCTCGTACCACTTTTCAAATTTCGTGACAAAGCCGGGAATGGAACCTGGGCCTCCGTGGGTGGCTGCTATTTACGCTGACCACTACACCACAGACGCGGACTTGGTATTATTATTATTATTATTATTATTATTATTATTATTATTATTATTATTCTGTTGCTGTTATTCTATCGTGATAATGTTTGTTCCCCAGTACCAGTGAGAACAGCTAGTGCTAGAGATGTGCTGTATATGAATTGAAAAATATGCACTCCGGGTTATTTTTATCTTCATAAAATTGCAGATATCGTTATCTTTGACCTTTGTTGGCTATGCATACAATGCAAATTACTCTCTTCTAATACATCTGTGATCAATAGTGCCGTATTAATTATTTACTATTCCGTGTATGTATTTTAGCATCGTTTGTATTTGGGAAGAGTAGGCTACAGTATATCTCTAGAACTCAATTAAGTTTTGTTGCTATTTCAAGTAAGACCTGTGAGCTTTGTGTGAAGCTGTCGTTTGATATTCGGGGTTGAAATCAGGCCTTTCAAGTTGACATTTGTACAGCGGTAGATATAATAATTCTCAATTTTTACAACTTTACTCCCTCAGAGTATATTATATCTTATAACATTTGAATAATAATAATAATAATCTATGGACCCACTTACCGTGAAGCAGGCATTTTAATCTGATGCCATTCGGACGGCTTGTGTGTCAGTTCGAACAAAATTGATTAAAACTAAGTGGTATACCGTCCACTACAATATAATTTAGATTCTCTGCAATTTGGAAGAGAAATACCATACGTCGAAAGTGACGCGTTGGCAGGCGTCAAGTCACATTGCATGCACATGGTAGCCGAGGTCACAGATTTATTTATTTATTTATTTATTTATTTATTTATTTAGTTTTTTATTTATTTACGTACATTTAAATGACTTACATCTGGGAGCCCATGACTAGATCAAGTATACTTAATACCAATTGATGTTGTGTAACAGAGAAAAATACATGGAATTCTATTTAATGTTAAAGCAAATCACCGAAGGCGGTTTCTTAAAGTACTTATTGATGATTTTAAGGCAGAAAGTCCAATATCAATACTTGAGGATTTTGGCAGGTGGAATGCCTTGCAAAACGCAACGAATTTTCTAGGTATCGTGCTACTACTCCCGATTAGCAAGCCCATGACTTCGATCATTTTAGCTTGTATTCTTCCTTGTAAAACGCAACTGTGGGATCGTATATTTTCTTCTTCTCACGATCGACATCATCAGGTTGACTCGTGGAGGATTCGAAGCGGACTCTTGGATCGATTATATTTGTCAGCAATTATATCGAACCTTCGAGTGCTTCCATTCTCTGCCAAACCACGGATCTCTTCAAGAACGGTGAATCCGGTTCTTCTGAGGGCCTGGGAAATGGCAGTTCTTATCTGATGATGCCTAGCGAACACAGAGTTTCACCGTGCTGACAGAAACCAAGGACGTGTGCAAGTGTTTCAATCTAGTTGAGGCATCGCCTAACAACGGTTACTGTCTATGGACCTACCCGGTACAGCATGAACTGCTGGTACATATGGTAGGAAGTTTGTATCCTCCTGCGGGAGTTGCACCAACTTACGCTGGCCTTTTAATTGTAGATTTTGATACTGCATTATGTGGCAGGTGTATTATTAAGAAAGAACAGCAGAATTGCAATTTGGTCATCAAGAAAGGACAGCAGGATTTCATTCTTGTTGGTAATATTTTGTATTGTGAGAAAGGAAGAAATTAGAGAACCTCTGGACTCTGCTGGAATATTTGTTTGTGTAAATTAAACATGTTTGTAATAATCTTTTCTTTAAATAAGGAAATTCAACACTATGAACATTGCAAGATGCAAAAGCTTTTCGAAGTGATTTTTTTGCATGTAAATTTTACGTACTTGATCATTTAACCCTATTATGCCCGGCGTGACAAATTTGTCACACGACTTTCAGATGCTATCAGAAGCTATAATACATCTCTTTTATTCCTAATGCCCAGTGTAGCACACTTGTTACACAGTCGTGAACACACTCTGGTGGATATTTCTTCAACTGTGGTCCGGGAAGAATAAAAGAGATGTATTATAGCTTCTGATAGCATCTGAAATTCGTGTGACAAATTTGTCCCGCTAGGCATTATAGGGACCTATCTGTGTCGGTGCGACGTAAAGCCCCTAGCAAAAAAAGGCATTATAGGGTTAAAATTAATGTCACCAAACATGAAGGAAAAAAAGACATTTGGGACATTTAACTTGAAGATTTTTTGAAGAATTATTTAAAAATTATTTTTTGTAATTCCGTATGTCAAAATTGTAATCTGATGTAAAATTTTGAAAGGTGCTTTATTTTGAAGCATCCTATACCGCACGTGCCGTTACCGATGTTGAAACAGGTGATGTAATTAGTAGGCCAGGAAATGACCATATATGGTCATGCAATTGTATTGGCAAACGAGAACCTGTTGGAAATTGTTTCTTATTGGTTAATTGTGATCGACCCATTTCCGGTCTTCGTGCCGGCTTTGGGAAAATGATGCGTGTGCTCGGCGTCATTTCCATCCGACCGCCCTAGCGAGTGCAGTTGTGCTCGAGGGTTTCCCCTCCGGGAACCCTACCTCTTTTTTGGTAAGTGCCATTTCAATGTTTTCTGATTTTGTTTGATTTAATTTAACTCCTTTTGTATTTTGGTATTTTCTCACTTAATATAATTTTTAAAGTTTGGTTTTAACGTGTCCGAATTTGCCATAGATTCTCGTAGGTTGTAAATTCAAATCTTTTACCTGCATTTTAATTGACAAGTCATGTGTAATGCTACATACGTTTAACTTGTGTTTTACTAAAGGATTTAAGAATCATGATTATGTTTTCGCTTCGGTTAGTCAACCTGTATCAGTCGTCGAGTTAGACATCAGTTCCTATGTAATTTAACTTGCTTTTTGTAAAACTTTCTTTATTATTTTTAATATAGTTGAGCTAGAGGGTGTTTATTGTAAGTATTTTCTCCCCCATAACGCCATACCTTTCCATGGACCTCATAGGGCCCCTGCACGTTCCTCAATCCTGTCTTAGTTGTCATTTTTAGGCCTGTAAGTGTTCCCTTGTATATGATTTAATTTTGCGTATTGTAAGTTGTGCGTCATGTTTCCATGCTCTGATGTGTATTCACCACCACTGCATTACTTTACTATTTCTTTATTCACCTTTCATGTTATTATTATTATTATTATTATTATTCTATTTAATTTATTATTTATTGTGCACGCGTTGTCTCGAATCAACGCTACACAATATCGTATAGAGAATGAAACCAATAGAAACTCTTACAAAGAAATTATGGTTATTTTGTAAGTAATACTTGATACGCATAATCGATAAGCATAGTTGTTTATATATATAAACGACTTCGCACGGGAATTGGTAACGAATTCACGATTCCTTAATGAATTTATGCGAAGTTACATGCCTGTGTTCAAATGTTTAATACGGCATGTTAAACTGATATTCTTCTACGGAAGCAAGTGGCAGTAACGTAAAGTAGGATAAAGCTGACCGAAGTGGAGACAGAATGGGGTAGATCGCAGAGTTTATTGAACGATACAGTTCCTGGTCCGAAGTTGTGCGCAATTCTCCCTATTTCTCGGTTACGTATTATTGTTCATCTGAAACCGGAAATGGCAGTGTGGCTGAAGATTCATGAAGCCAATCGTTGACGAGAACCTCCCTTATTATCTGTTCTATCGAAAGGAGTAAAATGGCTCTTTAGTTAAATTATTTAACCCAACCTGAAATTACACGACAGTATATTTTGTGGAAGGGTGAAATCACTGTTTCGACTTCCTATAAACCCAAAAATAAATCCGAGATTTAGAAATAATATTGACCCGAAAACCTACCCAAGGACAGATGTAAAGTTTGTTAGAAATATATGGAGTAGTTTCCCAGTTATAAGAACTCAACAAACAGATGAACAGATGAACAGACAAATCGACAAAAAAGCTAAAAAAAATCTCTGCTCGAAGTTAGACTGAAAAACGGTCTGTTAATGATATATCCCTTATTAATCCTCGTATCGAAATGATGTACATGAGAAAAATGATTTACTAATTGATTTCCATTAAGGCAGGTAAATTTCCATTAATTTTGGGTGTGTACATTTTGTGGGAGTGCAAAATGAAGGTTTCGTTTCATATAAAACCACAGTCATTTCAGGGATTTAGAAAAACAATATTGGCCCTAAAACGTACCCAAGTACACGAGGATTCTGAATATCAAGTTTGATAGAAATATATCCAGTACTTTTCAAGTTATACTAATTCAGACAAACAGGCACCAAAGCTAAAAAAATATGCAGATGGTCGTTATTACACCTGAAACAGAAAAATGAATTAAAATTTTACCAAAATAGTCAATGTACAGACACACGGTCGTTATGATTTTATTTATACAGATGTAACTGACACTATACCTGATGTTAATGCATTTCATTCTCGAAGATCCAATGCACCTACAGTCAGTGAGGTGACTGCTGTTTTAGTCACTGACGGAACACCACCAGGTAATGTTGATTTTATCATCTATTGAAAAAAAAAAACTGGTGCGCTTTCTAAAATAACTTACTTGAACCCTCATTCTGATTCATGTGCTATCCATTGCTTTTCACCTGTGGTGATTCTGAATGGACTTTAGGCAAGCCACATATTCAAGTTCATGGTTTGAACTCATCACAGTTCTCTTTCTATCATTTAGGAGTGAGAGATGGTTTCAGTATCCTTCATGCTTTAGGGAAATTATTTCAACAATTGTCCGGCTCCATGGCTAAATGGTTAGCGTGCTGGCCTTTGGTCACAGGCGTCCCGGATTCGATTCCCGGCAGGGTCGGGCATTTTAACCATTATTGGCTTAATTTCCCTGGCACGGGGGCTGGGTGTATTTGTTGCCTTCATCATCATTTCATCCTCATCACGACGCGCAGGTCGCCTATGGGAGTCAAATAAAAAGCCCTGCACCTGGCGGGCCGAACCCGTACTGGAATATCCCGGCACTGAAAGCCGTACGACATTTCATTTTAATTTCAACAATACATTCTTGACAAAGTGGAAGGTTCCAAGTTGGAATTCGTTCTATCGCATCAACAATAACTCAGACCTGACCGTTACAAGGGTTTGATGGACTACTTCATTACACTGATGACTAGGGCCCGAATATTTATGCAGTAATAGGTTTGAATGTAAACTTACTGAAGCGAGTAACAAGTAGAGTCTACACGCACGACGGTAAAACTATGACGTTTGCATAAACATTAGGGGTTCCGCCCATTAAAACCCCTACAATTCATGTTACTCCCACAACATTACGTTACAGCGGGCTAGTCGACCTTTCCTACTAACAAAATTATTTAGTAACGAAATTAGTCAATTCATGCAAGAACAAAAATGTATTAAAATTATCCAAAATATTTCAAGAGGAAACTAATTTAAATGTGAATTGGTGCCCTATTTATCGACGAGGTGATAACGGCGTTAGAATGACAGTTTGAATATTTATATTTGATAATCAGTGGATTGTACCATATTCTAGATTTCTCAATAGAAAATATCGTTGTCATATCAATCTCTAGCATTGTTCCTCAATCAAATCTGTTAAATATTTGTACAAATACGTGTATAAAGTACATGACTGCGCAGCTTTACGATTGCGTACAGGTTCTGAAGGTCCACCACCACCACCACCACCACCACAACAACAACAACAACGACTCACCGCTGACGAACTGAACCTGTATTTGAAATGTCGTTATATGAGCCCACCAGAAGCTATATGGCGATTACACGAACGCCGACTTTTCCAACGATCACATACAGCGATTTCCTGTACATTACCGGAAGAACAAATGGTGTACCATTAGGCCGGATACGAAGCTAATGCTAACCTTGATAGGGACTCCAAACTCATGGCATTTCTTAAATTGCGCAATGAGAAATTTACCGCCCGTAAGTAGGTCCAGCCTTTACCACGAAATCCCAGAACATTTTGTGTGGTCAAAAGAACAATGGAATATTAGAAAAAATTAAAAAAACCCATTCCTGTATGGATCTACACTGTCATTCCGACCAAGATATTACGTCGGAGTACTACTTCTGCACGTAAAAGAACCACAGTCGTTTGACGATCTACGCACAGTTGATGGAGTACTGTGCAACTCATTTCACCAGGCTGCGGAAACATAATTACAAGGAAACATCGGCAATGGGTAAGTCGCCGATCGCGATGAAACTTGGAAAACACATTGAGGTACACGTAAAAATGATGTCGGCATCAATTTTGGGTGCCAACATTCATTAGAGCGTTAACTATGAGGCCTAAAAGTTGCAACATTTCAAATTCCGCACGATCAGCGATGAATACCTGCTGGCCAATGCTAAGCTGGCACACTGCGTTCTTGGAGACATGCCTCTGCACCTCCTCCCCACCCCACTCCAATTGGTTAGCCACCGCAGCCGGCAAGCGCGGGGAGAAGGTAAACGTGCGGTGTTGAACCAATTGGAGCGAGGAGGGGAGGAGGTGCAGAGGCGTGTCTCCAGGTACGCAGTGTGCCAGCTTAGCATTGGTCAGCAGGTATTCATCGCTGATCGTGCGGAATTTGAAATGTCGCAAATTTTAGGCCCCGTAGTTAACGCCCTAATGAATGTTGGCACCCAAAATTGATGCCGACATCGTTTTTACGTGTACCTTCATGTGTTTCCCAAGTTTCATCGCGATCGGCGACTTACCCATTGCCGATGTTTCCTTGTTAGTCATTAACGATGTCGAATGGATAGAATACTTGCAGGAGGCTGCCAGACACAAAAAAGCCAACGCAATTGAGATGGCTTTTCGCTATTATCTGCATATTATTTTTTCCTGCAAATATATCTGATGTGGACAACATTTCAGGACTCACTTTCAGAAGATTTTCAAAGACAGCACACCCTACCTGAAGTCTACAACCTCACACAGCAAAAGACATGGTTGAAAAATAACGTAGCGGTTACTTTGTCACAGTTACATGCCTGTCACTGTTACAAATTTAACGAAGGCAAAATCAACAGGTCAACGAGTAACGACAACAGAATAACGTACTAATGAAAGCATCAACTGGGAAGTGGGAAATGTCACTAGTAGCAGCTTACAGACACAGAGGTGACCTTCAGAGTTCAGATAGTACGCATGTCTTCCAAGTGAGAGCGCTTTCGTAGGAGATTGCTTTAAGTCAAATACACTATAGTGTATAATATACTCTATAGTGTATTTGTTTAAGTTGCTGCTGTCATCTGGTAACGAAAGTGTAAACTGCTATGACATATTCAACTGCTCAGGGGTAATCGTTGACTCAGACATCGTGCAGGGCTACCTACACTATAATATCATTTAAGTTTCACTCGTATAATTTTTCTTGTACCATAAATAAATTAGTATGCTAACTTTCCATATTGATATTATAGATAACATAACATTACTTCATTTTTTTTGCTAGGGGCTTTACGTCGCGCCGACACCGATAGGTCTTATGGCGACGATGGGATAGGAAAGGCCTAGGAGTTGGAAGGAAGCGGCCGTGGCCTTAATTAAGGTACAGCCCCAGCATTTGCCTGGTGTGAAAATGGGAAACCACGGAAAACCATTTTCAGGGCTGCCGATAGTGGGATTCGAACCTACTATCTCCCGGATGCAAGCTCACAGCCGCGCGCCTCTACGCGCACGGCCAACTCGCCCGGTTTACTTCATTTTACTTAATCGGTCCTCTTGTACCGGTTTGTGTCGAGGTTTGGCAGACAGATCATGTTTCCTTGTCTTCTATCCTTGATCGGGACATTGTCAAACTCACTCCTCTAGATTTTAGAAAAGACGCTATGTTGTCTACATATTTCATCCGTTATCTGCCTCTCGTTAACTTTATAGCAAATAGGAATGCGTGTTTTGCTGCACCGACTTTCAACAGTGTAGTGATGCGTGCGTGCATTGTGCAGGTGAATGAACGGGACTTCGCAGCACAGCTGTAAGGAGACAAGCTTGAAGCCGTGACCAGGCTGTGACCAATGAAAGGTGAGTAACATTGGACGTTATTCTTAACTGTTACTTTTAACAGTTACTTTATTGCAGCAGTGTCAGATGTAGCAGTTCCACAAAAATAACCGTTCACACCTCTACACTGCAAGAATTGGAGAATTATTTAAAATATCACGGCAACAATTCAGACTACCGACCCCTGTTGTGACAGTTGCACACCAGACAACAGAAGAACATAGAACATTTTCTTTTGCTTTACGTGGCACCGACACAGATAGGTCTTATGGCGACGATGGGACAGGAAATGGCTAGGACTGGGAAGGAAGCGGCTGAGGTCTTAATAAAGGTACAGCCCGAGCATTTGCCTGGTGTGAAAATGGGAAACCACGGAAAACCATTTTCAGGGCTGCCGACAGTGAGGTTCAAACCTACTATCTCCCGAATAGTGGATACTAGCCGCATTTAAGCGACTGCAGCTATCGAGCTCGGTAGCGTAGAACAGAATAACGGCAAGACAGCTTATCAAAAGCTAAACATAGAACAGAAGGTAATATCTGAGAAAGTCTTACATGCAGTAAGAAATAAAATTCCCAATTGTTACTTCATTGATGGATCGGGGGACTCCGGAAAAACATTTATCTACCAAACATTGTGTCAAATTTCACGAGGTGAAATCGAGCTTTTTACCAGTTGCATTTGTCAGGTATTTCAGCCAATATCCTTCCAGAGGGACGTATATCACATTCGACTTTCAAACTACCTGTACCCATCTTGAATATGCCGATCTCATCAAAACGCACTCACGCCAAGGATGCACAAATTCTTCGTGAATCAGGCATCATTTAGGACAAGATTTCAATGACTCCGAAAGACGCGCGTTGTTTATCGACTTTTAAGGACATCATGAATAAGAATGTCCCTTATAGAGGCAAAAAATTCTTTCTGGTGCAGATTGCCGGCGGGTGTTACCAGTCGTTAGACAAGCCGGCAGAACAGCCATCGTTGAAAATACAATCAAACGATCGCCCTTATGGTCCCTTGTTAGAATTAATACGTTGACTAAAAATATGAGGGCAAATGATGATCCCGTTCTCAATGAATGGTTACTTAAATTGGGTAACAGTGATTTATAAGTCCTTTTTTGTTTTGCTAGTGGCTTTACGTCGCACCGACACAGATAGGTTTTATGGCGACGATAGGATAGAAAAGGCCTAGGAGTTGGAAGGAAGCGGCTGTGGCCTTAAGTAAGGTACAGCCCCAGCATTTGCTTGGTGTGAAAATGGGAAACCATGGAAAACCATCTTAAGGGCTGCCGACAGTGGGATTCGAACCCACTATCTGCCGGATGCATTTCCAAGTTCAAACAGATTACTACAATGAAGCGATGAAAATTCCGAAACAATGTTATTGTAATTGTAATTACGATTCACTGCCACATAAATCAATGAACATGATGTTTCGCAAGTCAATTCAACGACGATTTCATGTTCAGGAAACGATGATTGTACAAAAATTAATGAATATGTTATTTTCAATTTGTTACCTGGAGAGGAACATTTTTACCTCAGTTCTGATTCTGTTCAACGCGAAGAAATAAACAAAGCTCAAGTGTTCGTTCGTAATCTGTTTTTCCTACAGGGTCGGTTTTTCCCTCGGACTCAGCGAGGGATCCCACCTCTACCGCCTCAAGGTCAGTGTCCTGGAGCTTCAGACTCTGAGTCTGGGGATACAACTGGGAGGATGACCAGTATCTCACCCAGGCGGCCTCACCTGCTATGCTGAACAGGGGCCTTGTGGGGGGATGGGAAATTTGGAAGGGATAGACAAGGAAGAGGGAAGGAAGAGGCCGTGGCCTTAAGTTAGGTACCTTCCCGGCATTTGCCTCGAGGAGAAGTGGGAAACCACGGGAAACCACTTCCAGGATGACTGAGGTGGGAATCGAACCCTCCTCTACTCAGTTGACCTCCCGAGGCTGAGTGGACCCTGTTCCAGCCTTCGCACCACGTTTCAAATTTCGTGGCAGAGCCGGGAATCGAACCCGGGCCTCTGGGGATGGCAGCTAATCACACTAACCACTACACCACAGAGGCGGACAAGTTCAATTGTACCCCATGGAATTCTTGAACTCCTTAAATCCGTCCGGTTTATTACCTCATAAATTGCTTTTGAAGACAAATGCTAATATTATGTTAATTAGAGATCTTAACGCAATTCAGGTATTAATTAATGGTGCAAGATGAATGTTAAGTCACTTATGCGAGTACATCATCACTGCTAAATTCATTCATTCCAGGAAAACTATGCGCATATCCCACATTATCCAAATGATAAGAAAACAGTTCCCAATCAAAGTAACCTTCGCTACGACCATTAATAAATCACAAGGTCAGACACTTCAAAGGGCAGGATTGTATTTTACGGAACCGGTTTCTTCAAATGGACAGTTATACGGGGCTTTTCACGAGTTCGTTGATTCTGTGATATTTGAAGACACGTACGGCCAAAAAGTAAACGACGATCATTGTTTTCAAGGAAGTTTTGTAAAGTAAAGAAGTTGAAAAACAAAATTCAGATCTGAAGAAGACAATATATATTTTAATGTCT
Organism: Anabrus simplex; assembly: GCF_040414725.1. Classification (NCBI taxonomy): domain Eukaryota; kingdom Metazoa; phylum Arthropoda; class Insecta; order Orthoptera; family Tettigoniidae; genus Anabrus; species Anabrus simplex. Next base: position 106,000,604 of record NC_090269.1, on the reverse strand, counting down.
ACATTTTAAATGATTTAAAATTAAACACATTTTGTACATAATTTTAACGTCCTTTTACATGAGACTGGTATTAATACTTTTCAAAATAAAATACCTTTCATTAATAAATACTTGCATTTGATGATTTCCACATATTACCATTCGGTGACTGATCACGATTTTGTACGAAATAATCGCACGGGTCATTTAGTTAAACTATATTGGGACAAAGCATTTTAAGCCCAAGCCCATTATAACAGGAGAGGTAGGATTAGATTAATTATATTAGTTTAGTTTAGAAAGTTAGGCTAGGTAATAGTAAGTAATAATTATTTGTAATTTCACTTTGTATCAGAAAGAATGTTGCTGAAATTGGGAAGAAACGATTATTCTCATAGCTAAGAGGGGTATTTTACATTGTACCTAAATGTTAGATCCGCCTCTGTGGTGTAGTGGTTAGTGTGATTAGCTGCCACCCCCGGAGGCCCGGGTTCGATTCCCGCCCCTGCCACTAAATTTGAAAAGTGGTACGAGGGCTGGAACGGGGTCCACTCAGCCTCGGGAGGTCAACTGAGTAGCGGAGGTTTCGATTCCCACCTCAGCCATCCTGAAAGTGTTTTCCGTGGTTTCCCACTTCTCCTCCAGGGAAATGCCGGGATGGTACCTAACTTAAGACCACGGCCGCTTCCTTCCCTTTTCCCTGTCTATCCCTTCCAAACTTCCCATTCTCCTACAAGGCCCCTGTTCAGCATAGCAGGTGAGGTCGCCTAGACGAGGTACCGGTACTGGTCATCCTCCCCAGTTGTATCCCCGACCCGATGTCTGAAGCTTCAGGACACTGCCCTTGAGGCGGTAGAGGTGGGATCCCTCGCTGAGTCCGAGGGAAAAACCGACCCTGGAGAGTAAACAGATTACGAACGAACGAACCTAAATGTTAGACGTATTTGGTAATTTTTTGAAATCTTTCTTATACATAACATCACTGAATACCAACCTTCAAATCCTGAGAAACACCTGTAATAGGACTATGACTATTTCATGTTTATAATGTACTTGTTATACACTTGACTTTCCAAATTTCTCTGACTGAGTGCAAGCGATTCACTCTGTAATCACGAGATATATCGTTTAGGAACTTCTAATGTGCTATATTTGTTCTCTTTGAAGAGACATATATTTCCTACCATATAATACAGAGTAGCTCTGGACATAGCAGTAAATATGGTCGTGATTTAAGATTCGCACGGCGTTAAATGATTCAAAGTTGAAATATTTGAGAGCAAATTGCTATGTGGAAGTTTAAAGCCGCAATTCATCTTCCGAATTAAGCGTGGGATTTTATGACCAGTGACCCAGTCGACTACACGCCGGCCATGGGCATCGCAATGAAATGTCTGTGGGCGCCGATGTAAATAGCTTGTGGAGCGAGACGAAGACAGGGGAGAGGGAGAATAGACCAATTCAATAAATCCCTGAGCGGTAGAGGATACAAGCAGGGCGAAGAGGGAGAGAAGTTTCTATTCAGCTTAAAGGGGAGGATTCAAATTGTGTATTATAACGATAAAACCACATGCAAGGGAGAAATGTTTCCGGAAACACTGCAGGCTATTAAATGATAAAGGCACTTGAAGTTTGTGCGCGGTGCAATTTGGATAACGGAAGTGTAGTTGTGTTGCATTAAGGAGCAAAACAACAGAATAATCAGCCCAGCATAATATTAATTTCAAGAGCGCTGAGTAGCTCTTACGTTAGAGCGCTGGCCTTCCGGGTCCAACTTGGCAGGTTCGATCCCTGTTCAGTCCCGACCGAGCTCGATAGCTGCAGTCGCTTAAGTGCGGCCAGTATCAAGTAATCGGGAGATAGTGGGTTCGAACCCCACTGTCGGCAGCCCTGAAGATGGTTTTCCGTAGTTTCCCATTTTCACACCAGGCAAATGCTGGGGCTGTACCTTAATTAAGGCCACATACTCTTCCTTCTTATTCCTAGGCCTTTCCTATCCCATCGTCGCCATAAGATATATATGTGTCGGTACGACGTAAAGCAAATAGAAAAAAATGTTCAGTCCGGTAGTATTTGGAGGTGCTCAAATACGTCAGCCTTATGTCAGTAGATTAACTAACACGTAAAAACTCCTTCGGGACGAACTTTTGGCACCTCGGCCTCTGCGTAAAGCAAATAGCTAAAAAAAAAAAAAAAAAAAAAAAAATACATGTTCAGTCCCGTGGTATTTGCGGGTGCTCAAATACGTCAGCCTTATGTCAGTAGATTAACTAGCGCGTAAAACCTCCTTCGGGACAAAATTCTGGCATCACGGCCGCTCCGAAAACCGTAATAGAAGTTGGTGGGACGTGAAAACCAATATATATATATATATTTTTTACAAGTTGCTTTATGTCGCACCGACACAGATAGATCTTATGGCGACGAAGGGGCAGGAAGAGGCTAGGAGTGGGAAGGAAGCGACCGTGGCCTTAATTAAGGTACATCCCCAGGATTTTCCTGGTGTAAAAATGGGAAACCACCGAAAACCAACTTCAGGGCTGCCGACAGTGCGTTTCGATACCATTATCTCCCGAATACTGGATACTGGCCGCACTTAAACGACTGCAGCTATCGAGCTCGACACCAATACCATTATTGATTCTGGATGTTCAATATGTTGTTCATTCCATATTAGTAACTTCAAATTCGCAGTTCACTTGCTTTTACAAGAGGAGTTCATTTTCCATCTCATTCCGCCACTTTGCCCCACATCCTGGTGGGGTTGTGTGTGGGACATGTCACAAATGTGGATCTGCTCCGGTTTTAACGGATGGATGCCCTTCATGATACCAATTTTATGTGGAGGGATGTATTCACTTTACTATCTTTCTATGGTGGTTGCGTGGGTGGTTAATAGTGTAGTGCAGTGATGTGCAAATGCTGGGGAACTGGGAGCGAGCTGCTACACGGGCAGCAGGCACATTGTTGGAGTTTGACGTCACAGACCGCTGTGCTTTCATGCACTGTATGACTGTAGGTTGCATGTGTACTTAGTCTCATAATCAGTTGGCATAATGGAAGTTACTGCGAAAGGTTCAAAGCGTAGACTCCCCACTTCGTTGTCGTTTCGACGTGAATGGGAAGTATTATACTTATTTATGTATGCTCAAGGGTTGGTCTTCTTATTATTATTAATCTGTTTACCCTCCAGGTTCAGTTAATTCCTCGGACTCAGCGAGGGATCTCACCTCTACCGCCTCAAGGGCAGTGTCCTGGAGCGTGAGACATTGGGTCGGGGGATACAACTGGGGAGAATGACCAGTACCTAGCCCAGGCGGCCTCACCTGCTATGCTGAAGAGGGGCCTTGCGGTGGGTTGGGAATATTGGAGGGGATAGACAAGGAAGAGGGAAGGAAGCGGCCGTGGCCTTAAGTTAGATACTATCCCGGCATTTGCCTGGAGGAGAAGTGGGAAACCACAGAAAACTACTTCGAGGATGGCTGAGGTGGAAATCGAACGCACCTCTACTCAGTTGACTTCGCGAGGCTGAGTGGACCCCGTTCCAGCCCTCGTACCACTTTTCAAATTTCGTGGCAGAACCGGGAATCGATCCCGGGCCTCCGGGGGTGGCAGCTAATCACGCTAACCACTCAAGGGTTGATGAAATGTTTAATTTGTCATAAAACCTTCAACCAATTGAAGGAATTCAATCTAAAATTACATTATATCGTTTATCAGATTAAGGATTACGATAAATATAAAGATGAAGATCGTCTAGCATTTATAAAGCGACTAAAGGAAGAAATGATCAACCGGGAGATTGGCATTGTGTCCACACATTTCAGAATTTATGATTAATTTATGCTGTCAGAGACGTGTTTTCCATTAGTTATTAAAAATGTATTGAACTAGATATTATCTTCGAATTATTGTCTAAGACTCAGAGATGCTCCTGCGCTATGATTTGAGTGTAGTCTATATTATTGGTATGTTATTTTCTGTTTCGACATTGGTTGTTTCCCCTCATGTTTCTTCCCCTTCCCTTCTCAAATGCAGTCTAGATGGGTGGTTGTGTCCAGCGGTTGAGAATCATTATTCATTTTCACTTGATAAGGGCATCGACTTTGGGGTTCCTTTCGGACCCGAGGCTGGTGGGCTACGAGCGTATGAGTGTATTTTGAGTGAAAGTTTAATGCTTGTGGCAGCGAATGGACGTGACATTGTGTAAGTATTGTGCTTTATGTGTGTGCTGTGCGATGTGCATGTGCCAGTCTCGTAGTCCAGGGGCCTATGGGCCAGTTAAAGGCCGTTCCTATTTTTTTTTGTAATGTGTATTACTTTTGGTAATGTACGTTCTGTTCTGTTGTAGCGAATCATACGAGGCTAATGTCCGACTCGTTGGCTGAATGATCAGCGTACTGACCTTCGGTTCAGAGAGTCCCGGGTTCGATTATCCTTCATTGGTTAATTCCAGTGGCTCGGGGGCTGGGTGTTTGTGCCGTCCCCAACATCCCTGCAACTCACACGACACATATAACACTATCCTCCACCATATTAACACGCAGTTACCTACACATGGCAGATGCCGCCCACCCTCATCGGAGGGTCCGGCTTACAAGGGCTGCATTCAACTAGAAATGGCCACACGAAATTAAATTAAATACGATGCCAATAGAGGTTTATTGTTGTTACAATTTTTTAAACAATATTTTGCTACATTGTACTTTGCTACTTTTGAATAAATGACAGATGAACTTACGGATGGAATACTCCCTAACCTCGGTTCACCCCGCTTCCCCTCTGGGTATGTTCCCTTTTCCTAGGCCCTAATGCTAGTACCTGCTCAATGCGTAATCATATTAGCTTATTAAATATGGTTCAAAACTGAATACGCACTGACTACGACGATGTCATTCTGTTACGCATTTAGCATATTGCTGGCTAGTTTGTAAATATGATTGTTTAAAAAAACCTGAAATTACCGTAGGCCTATATAATTATTTGAAGTAAGGGTAAGTTAAGTTCCATCACTCTGTTTACTTTCAGGACAATGACATTTAAAAAATAAACAATGAACCTGCCAACCGCCTCTCCTGCAGAATTTCTCTTCACTTGGCAAAACGATTGGGAAGTTCATCAGATGGAGATTTCATCAAAGATTGTAAAATGGGGGCGGAAGAATTTGGTCCAAACCTTATAAAACAATACGAATGAATAAGCCTATCAAGATGGACAGCGAATCGACGAAATCAAGATCTTGACGAGGAAATACAGGTTGTTACTGAGAGCCCGCAGGTCACAGCTGGCGCACTGGCAAGCAACTGCCAAGCCTGCACATGCCTGGTGTAGTGTATTGAGTGTATGTGAAGTGTTAAAATAACGATCCGGCGGGGAAACGAACTAGCGACCCTTTGAACCGAAGGCTAGTGTACTCATCATTGAGCCAAGCAGCTGGACTGCCCTTACAAGACATACATATTTTGCGGGTGTATTTGTAGCTATGTAACACCCAAAAAGGATTTTTTAAAAATCTCTTTGAAGGAATTGTATGTATTTCAAATAATAATAATAATAATAATAATAATAATAATAATAATAATAATAATAATAATAATAATACAACCCGCTAAGTACTTTAACGGTTTTCGGAGACGTTGAGATGCCGGAATTTTGTCCAGAGAGATATCGGTAAATCTACCGATACGGGGCTGACGTATTGAAACACATTCAAATGTCACTGGACTGACCCAGGATGGAACCTGTCAACTTCGGCTCAGAAAGCCCGCGCTTATTCGTCTGAGCCACTCAGCCCGACTATTTAAAATAATGAGGACTTCAAGCATACCTCTAATATTGTCCTTAATAAAACAGTAACTGGAAAAGATTTGAGCTCCACTGTTGGTCAGGAATGGCCCCGTGATGTAGGGATAGCCTGCCTGCCTCTTTCCCGGACCTCCCGGGTTCGATTCCTGGCCAGATCAGTTTTTCTTTACCTTGATCTGAGGGTTATTTTCGAGGTCCACTCAGCCTACGAGATTAAAATTGAGGAGCTATCTGACGGTGAGAAGGCGGACCCGGCATAAAAAAATCAAGAATAACGGCCGAGAGGATTCGTCGTGTCGACCACACGACACCTTGTAATCTGCAGGCCTTCAGGCTGAGCAGCGATCTCTTGTGAGGTCAATGCCCTTCGGCGCTGTTACGCCAAGGGGGTTAGTTTTGGTTTATTTATTACTGAAATACGCCAGAGTATTTCAGAATAAAAGTAATTTATGGATGAATCCCACTCATAGAATACACAAAATAACCCTACACAAAAAACATCAATATACGAGGGTCGAGTCATAAGTCATGGCAACTATTTTTTTTTTTCGCCACCAGGAGACAACACGGACAATCTAAGATATGCATTTGGAAATATAGGGAATGTACTTATGGACAGTGCCTGAAGACAAATTCTGACTTCAGGAGATTCTCGTAGGAAAGTGACAGAACACAGGCCATTGGTAAACATTGTTTATTATGGTGTAGTCAGAAAATACACAAGGCTACGTACAAAGGACAGGTCTCCACTGGTTACAGACCTTCGAAATAATCACCCAAGGTTTCCACTGAGCGTTGCCAGCGGTACATCTTTGTCCATGGACACTGGACGGCCTGGGCGACGCAAATCGGCAGTTGATACTCTACCCCATTTGAAAGTCTCCACCCACCTCGCCAGTGTTCTATAGGGCATGGCATGCACACCTAAAGCTTCCCGCAGCTCTGCATGGCATTGGCGTGCATTTCTGCCACGGAGAACTGCTATTTTAATATACGATCGTTGTTCCTGCTTGTTGACTTCCATTTTGTGACGCTCTCACTCACACACTGAACTTGGGTGCATGCTTAGCTCCACACTGTTGTTTACATACACCATCTAGTGGCATCATATGCAAGTACATACCGTGCGTTTCCAAATGCACATCTTAGATTTTCCGTGTTGTCTCCTGTTCGCAAGAAAAAAAGTTGCCACGTACAAGACAACACACAGACATACACATATAAAATAATTTTATGCATTATAGTTACCAAACTAAATCAAACTTAATAAATTACTAAATGCAAACCAACAAATAAATGACCAACAGACGAGCGCCAGGAGGGCACAGGCATCTGTACCCCTCACACAATCTATCTCCCCGGAGATAGGTGACACATACAGATAACCAGGGCCGGCTGAAACCCACTGTGTATTTTTGTTTGTTGCTGATTTCTTGGTATGACTCTCAAGCCAATCTAAGCCATTTGCAAATTTAGCAACACCGCCTCAAAAAGAACATTTGATTCGCCCGCGAGGCGATCTGATTGGCTAATTTCAACAGTTGATAAAATGAAAACGACGCGAAATAAATAATTTCAAAAAAAAAAAAATGATATTAGCATGACCAACCCTGCAATACTCATATACACGGTTCACGTTTCCGACCACCTTGTATATTTCATTTATTGTTAAAATGTCGTGCACCGGGCGAGTTGGCCGTGTGCGTAGAGGCGCGTGGCTGTGAGCTTGCATCCGGGAGATAGTAGGTTCGAATCCCACTATCGGCAGCCCTGAAGATGGTTTTCCGTGGTTTCCCATTTTCACACCAGGCAAATGCTGGGGCTGTACCTTAATTAAGGCCACGGCCGCTTCCTTCCAACTCCTAGGCCTTTCCTATCCCATCGTCGCCATAAGACCTATCTGTGTCGGTGCGACGTAAATTCCCTAACAAAAAAAAATGTCGTGCCAACGTTTATATTATATTATTCTTGATATGGAACAGTATATTTCCATGTACAGAGGAACCTCGATATCTCGAGTCACCTCGGGAGCTAAATTGTATTTCGAGTTATCGAAATAAAGAGAATATCGTTTTTGGGCATGTATAGCACATAATCGAATCATATGTGTCTACGCGATTATACTGCATACATTATATTTAACAGTATTTAAAAATATATAAACAAACTCTATTTTACGGCATCACTTCAATTATAACCCCTATTATAGTAACTTTTTAGAGGAGTGCCAACGGCCGTAGCCGTGATGAAACAACGGATCCCGTGAGATCTCCGAAATTAAGCAACATTGGGCGTGGTCGAGAAGTGGATGGGTTGCCACGCGCTGTTGGTGGGGAGTAAGGGAATGGAGGAGCGGAAAGGAACTGGCCATTCTACCGTACGTAAACTCCAGCTCAGGTACACCTCTGTGGAGGTTTGGACCTGCCTTCGGGCAGAACACACCCTTACCTTACCTTTTAGAGGACAGGCTCTGGTACATACAGTAGTGAAACAAGAAACACATCTTGATTAACACCTTTGAAAAAAAAAACACGTCAGTCTCTTCTGTATGTTACGGTTAATCTTTCCTCCCTTCACGTTGAAACTTCTCGTCAATACCACGCAGCCGAAACTTCGAGGGGTTATTTTCGTACGTGATCGATAATTAGTTCACACCCAAGGAACAGCGGTTTTCCGATCATTAGAAGTTTTAGTTTTCGGTTAACGTTCTGAGTGCACGAGGCTGTTGACCACGATGTCTCAAATATAACTACTTTGTAATATTATTAATTTCAGTACGTCATGTTCTTAGTTTCGTCACATTGGAGCATGAAGTGATTCCAGGAGCTGTATCTTTACCGAATTATGTTTTCTGAACGTCCTGCTTAATATTACTGTCCCCATACGTAAATAATAGTGAATTATGTGTCTACGTATTATCCATTTATTTAAACTTCATATTTAGTAGGTTTTATTTCGACCTTATATTTTTAAAACGTAATATTCTAATGGAGAAATTCACTAAATATATTTTATTTCGTGGGATTTTATGCATTCCTTGGTGGAAGGCTTCTAACGTTTGTTAATCTTATCTTAACTTCACATTGTTGTTTTATCTTATCTCTGTCTTGCCCAATTACTTGACTATGTCATTGTTGTTCTTATCTTGGGAATTCTTCTTTTCCCCTGGCGTGGAGTCACTAATGTTGTTGTTTTAATCTTGACGACAGATCGTGATTGACTCTCTGTGTGTGTTGACGCCTTGGGGTTTCCGGACCTGCCTTGATTTCCATTTGATTGACTTCGAGTTTTAAAATTGTTGATTTAAAATACGTTGGACTTTATTTGGGATTTAAATTTAATTTATTTACGTCTGATCTTTTTCTTTCCTAATTTTGGGCTGGTTATGTGTTAAATATTTGGGATTGAATATACTTATGACTTTATTTTCATGTGATAATTTATGGAACTATGCTTCTGCCCAAATTTCGGGTGTGTGATTCCTCCACTAGGGATTGTTGTAAGCCACTCACGGTTATTCACCTAAACTATTCGATCCACATTAAATGTTACTAAATTTGATTTAATGTTAAAAATTAAGGTATAATTGGTAAACAGAAAATATTTATTTTAAATTACGAGCGAAGCAGAGAATATGGTCTTGAAATCAACAATAAAAAGACCAAAGTGATGATTGTAGACCGTTTTAATAACAACAGACCTGCCATAACAAGAATTGCGGATTATGAGGTTGTCAGTCGCTTCGAGTATCTAGGATCTATTGTCACAAATACTGGAGACTGTGAACCTAAGATCCGCAAAAGCATTGCAACTGCGAGAAATTCAACAGCAAAACTTACTCGCCTGGAAGGACACCTCCATCACTTCCAAGACAAAGCTCACCCTCATGCGAACTCTGATCTTCCCTATCGCGACCTATACTGCAGAAACTTGGACGATGAAGACGACGGATCGCCGCAGGATTGATGCTCTAGAAATGTGGTGCTATAGGAGATTACTGCGAATACCATGGACAGCACACCCTACTAATGAATCCATCCTGAAACAGCTCGGCATCAGAACACGACTGTCGACCCTTATCAACCAAAAATAACTCGGATATTTTGGTCATATTGCCAGAAGACAGGAGGCAATGGAAATACTTATCATAGAGGGAAAAGTCGAAGGCCGAAGACCTAGAGGACGTGCGCCGTTACGATGGATGGGCCAGATCAAGAACTTAACCAGGATGAGCTTACAGCAAGCAAGTCACCATGCCCAAAGCAGAGACTCCTGGAGGAAGATCACCAAAAGGATTGTCGCGTGATGCCACTACACCCTTACGAAGGGTTGGACTAAGAGAGAGAGAGATATATTCATTTTAATTTCATCTGTCTATTAATTTTCCTAAGTTTTATTATGTTGTTGCTGATCTGTTTTCTTGTATTTTAAACTCTTCTTTTATTTACAAAACAAATGAATTGTTTTCAAATTTTATTTAATGTAAATTATTACCTATTTGAATATATTACTTTAAAGAAAACTGATGTTATTTTTTATGCCTGGCTCAGTATTTCCTGAAGATCTCAGATCTTTTTGACATGGGGTGAGCTTTCAGCGCAGTTTCTTGCTTCCACTTGTGTCCTGGTAAGTTTATATTTCTGAGTGTTTGTGTGTTATATTTTCAATTGTGCTACCCTCCTTTGTCGTTAACGTTGTCCCATGGCGTTTTGTTGAGCGTAACGTCATTCTTTGTAATCTCTGGGTGGCGTTGCAGTGGTAGCAGAGCGTGGTTCCTTTGTGGTACATTTGTTCACGAGCAGTGACAGGAACTATGTGATATGGGGGTCTCATAATCGTGACCCAAGTACCACGATCCACTGATATGTTTTCTAACGGTGTAAAGAGGAAGAAAGGACGCGACAAAATATACAACGTTCCTTCGATGCCAAAAAAAGGAAATGGTAGTATTTTCTAAAGATATTGCGGATAGTTTGTTGAGTAATACTGTACGCATACATAAACGAATATTACGGCTAAGACACGGAGAAACTTGTCACTTCTATCTAGAAATGTGCAGGAAGTACACGACCCTCTGGCCGTTATAAATTTGTAACGAACGTCGGCATGAAAACAAAGAAAAATGCGCTATGAACACCGGCGTCTTTCAATGCGTTGTTACTGAGTTACATGCGGCGGAGTTACAGGACGTATATAGGTCAAATCACATATGACGTTCAAAGTGTCCTCCTTGAGCAGCCTCAACATGGACTGGTGAAGCCGCTCGAATATACCTGGGGACAGCTGCACAGGCGGTATTGATACGCTGTTCCAGTCATTGATGTCGTTAAGCGGAGTTGCAGTTTGCAGTTGTCACCATAGATAAACGTCCAGTGGGTTGAAGTCAGGAGACTGGGCAGGCCAACGCGCCCGATCCACCATCGTCGGTGATTATTGTCCAAACTCCTGCGTACATGCAAACTGATGCGTGATGGAGCCCCATTTTGCATGAACCACATGCCGCGGTAAACTGCTAGGTGCAGCGTGTTTGTCAAGAACGTTATATACATTGGTCAATCACTTCAGAATGCGCCTCATCGATGTACGACAGATGACAAACACGCCAGTATTGTGGTGGCCATGGGAAACGCCTGTACTTCAATACCACCGCACTGTAAGCCATGTTCAATGAGACACTTTTTTCTGGTTTGATCCCAGGACTTCCCCCACCCCCACCGCCCCGACGTTTGTTCAAATATTTAGGCACATCCTGCAGACATAAGATCTAACCAAGAGGAGAATATGCTTGTGGAAAATATAGAGTGAACAATACCATTATGAAGGGGAGGGATGGCAAATCTTTTCCGACTAGCATGTCAGTTAAGGTCTTGTTTATTGGATTTTATTGTCTTGTGTGCCACCGGTTATTTCTCTTTAAAAACATCATGAAACCCCTCATTTTACTTTGGTTAGGTACAGTGTTGCCAGGTCTACAAATTAAAAATCGGAATTGTACGTAAAAATTCCGGGAATTTTAATAAAAATTTCAGTAGTTCCATAACCATCGGAATGTTATGGTATAACTAAATTAAAGAATGCAATAGTCATTTGAAGTTATTATGAGAATAATATACTATTTCACTTATCCATGCTTTCTGGCCACTCTATGCTTCTTCTTCTTCTTCTTCTCTTTCTCTTTCTCTTTCTCTTTCTCTCCAGTCTTCCAGCAGATGTAGTTATTCATCAGACGTAGAAATTTTGTGCCAATTTTGAAAAGATAGCCGGATGCAGATTTTGTATTGTATATGCGAGTCGGTGATTTTCCTTCGAATGATGCAGTCAAGCGTGAGTTCTGAGTTCAATATGAGGGGAGAGATTACGTAATTCGAGCCTAAAATGGATTCGGGGAAGTACCTAACGAGTGATGTTATCGATAAAACGTCACGCAGTGGGACGAGGAAAGAGTTTTCTGGCACAAATATATTAATATGCACCATTAATCATTATTATTCAATTGCTTTAAATTTGGATTAGAAGACATTTCGGGAGATTTTTGTTTTTTCGTGTTTTCTGGTGTGTTGCAAAAAGATCGGGAGAACTCCTGAAATTTAGGGAGACCTGGCAACACTGTATTGGTATTAGATTGCATTACATAAACATTAATTCCACTGAATGTTTCGTGGTTTTATTTTTGAAACATCACTAAAAATGACAATAAAAGTACAGGAATAAGATTTATTTTAGCTTTAATGTAATAAAATTGTTAAAAAGTATGGTCACAGAATTAATTGTGGCATGCTTCATTATTAATGCTTAATGTTGAAATATGCTACGATAGTATGTTGTGTCCGTGTGTCATCTAGGCCTGGTTTCATCAACGTGGGTTAAATATACTCTAACCCTCGGTTTGTTCACTTAGGGTTAATATTTAAACTCATTCTTACGAGTCAAGCGTTTCACCAAGCTACTTCAGCAGAGGGTTAACTAATACCGCATTAACCCTCGCCGGAAACAACTGCCGTATCAATCAAGGAGGCAGTGACTAAACACTAGAGATTATGAACACAATTTCTGTGTGGTTCTTTTGTTTATTTTTTGCGCGATATTTCGCTTTTTTCCCCTTTTCCATTGTAAATATTATTGCAGTGATACAAAAATGGAAGAAGTTCGGAAAAGAAATAGGGGCACGAATTTTTCTGCTTTAGAAAAAACATTAGTAATTATATTAGCCACCAAGTACTAAAACATTAGAGAATGCAAGAAGACTGACGGTGTAAAATTAAAAGAAAAGGAGGATACAGGGAAAAATTATGGTGAAATATAATAGCATTGCACATGCTACAGACAATCTTGCAACTATAACGCGAATTTGGAGGTTAGAATCACTGATTATAATCAATTGACCGATAAATAATCATTGTTTTCTCCGACCATTATGTGAAACTACCCTGTGGTATAAAACCTTAATGCAATCAATACTATTGCAGTATATGAGAAAGAGGCCTGTTTCGGTCAGTTGTGTATTCTAACCTCTCAATAATTTAATCGACAACTTTACTGACGACGGTTTTTGACAGTTCAGAAACTGTTCGTCAGATAGATTTTGAAAGTCATTCCTTTCATCATAGGCCTATTTCTGTTAGGAATACCATGTATAAGTCAGTTCTTATGAGTTTCGACTTGACATTTGAGCGCTGCCTTTTAGCGGAGGCTAAGTGAATTAATAAACAGCAAATCACAGGCAGCCGATCGGTCCGGTAGAGCGTGTTAGGCTCTACTTCCGGCTACCAGTGTTGTCGATCGGTTGTTTACTGAAACCACGTGCTATCAGCTGTGTGCTGCATAGTGCATTTTTCTTTTAGCGGTATTTATCAGTTCACTCGGGCATTCTTGACAAGGCACCAACAATGAGTTGAGAAATAATGATTTGATTGAGAGGTTGAAGGAGCAAAATATTTCGGTTCGCGCTGTCATGAGGAAGGGGGGATCTCACGCATCTTGTAAAACAAAGTAAGCCCTAGTACCAACCAAATTCAGCAGTAGTTCAGGTTAGATCCCAGCACCGGTTTCGCTTTAGCGATTCTCACCTGGGCTGTTTGGGAAATAGGTATAAGAATAATAAATATAGATGTTGGTAATAATAATAATAATAATAATAATAATAATAAGAATAATAATAATAATATATTCATTGAAAAGTGGCATTCGTATAAGTAGTCAGTTTATAAATTTTAATTTGGCATGATTGAACTCGCTGTGTGTTGAACCGTGGCTGTGTGTCCGTTTTTTAATAAGTTTTGTTTCAGCGGCAGGTGGTAGACCTGAATGGTCACCCATCCGGGTACTGAGCATGCCCAATGTTGCTTAACTGCATGAGTAGTAGTGTCAGCATCAGTGGACCCTGTCACTGTTCTTACGCGAGAGCCTTATTGATTCTCGCGTGCCGGCTGTTATTTGGCACTATACATTTTGATAAAACGTACAACATGTAGTTTGCAGCGCGTGGGCGTCCCGCCTCGGCGTCCTGTCCATTTCCAGTGCTTCTGTAAAGGTATTGGTGGTTTCTCTTTGGGTGGGTTTGGCGATTTGGTTGAGGTTTTAGCATTGTGGGATTGGTTTTGGTTTGATCTGGCAAGGTCCTAGTTTACGTGGAGGATGAAATAGCCAGAAGGCATGGGCATAGAGTTGTCCGCCTTCCGCCATACAATTCTCTCGCGTTTACCTGTTCGAGCATTGGTATATTTTTATCTTATAGCCTTATCCTAAATATGTGGCGCGTTATTGTTAATTTTATGTGAGTTAAGCAAAATGCTACAAAGAATAATTTATTCTGGACTTATATTCAGGTATATGCATCTCCGTTCGTGTTGTGTCTCGTGGATCAGCTGTTTGTACTCGTAACAATTTAGCACCTATGCCTGACTTCCGGTTAACTGTCAAGTCGAAACTCATAAAAACGGAATTATAACAAATCTAAATATAGCAACTCTGCATCAAACGTATGACTTACGGTGGCCATGTTGCTTTTAACCTCGAGTTAACCGTTTAACTCAGACTTTAACCTAGAGTTAAAATTAACCCTCCTTGATGAAGCAGAATTAATAGTCAAATTCAGAGCTAGAACTGTATAACTCGGGGTTAAGGTTTAACCCACGTTGATGAAACCGCCCCTAGTAGCACGAATGCCATTAACAGTTTAACCCAGGTGAAAGGATGGGTTAACTCCGACTTTAACCTAGAGTTAAAATTAACCCTCCTTGATGAAACAGAATTAATAGTCAAATTCAGAGCTAGAACTGTATAACTCGGGGTTAAGTTTTAACCCACGTTGATGAAACCGCCCCTAGTAGCACGAATGCCATTAACAGTTTAACCCAGGTGAAAGGATGGGTTAACTCAACTCCGACTTTAACCTAGAGTTAAAATTAACCCTCCCTGATGAAACAGAATGAATAGTCAAATTCAGAGCTAGAACTGTATAACTCGGGGTTAAGGTTTAACCCACGTTGATGAAACCGCCCCTAGTAGCACGAATGCCATTAACAGTTTAACCCAGGTGAAAGGATGGGTTAACTCCGACTTTAACCTAGAGTTAAAATTAACCCTCCTTGATGAAACAGAATTAATAGTCCAATTCAGAGTAGAACTGTATAACTCGTGGTTAAGTTTTAACCCACGTTGATGAAACCGTCCCTAGTAGCACGAATGCCATTAACAGTTTAACCCAGGTGAAAGGATGGGTTAACTTAACTCCGACTTTAATCTAGAGTTAAAATTAACCCTCCTTGATGAAACAGAATGAATAGTCAAATTCAGAGCTAGAACTGTGTAACTCGTGGTTAAGGTTTAACCCACGTTGATGAAACCGCCCCTAGTAGCACGAATGCCATTACTAGTTTAACCCAGGTGAAAGGATGGGTTAACTTAACTCCGATTTTAATCTAGAGTAAAAATTAACCCTCCTTGATGAAACAGAATTAACAGTCAAGTTCAGAGCTAAAACTGTATAACTCGGGGTTTAACCCACGTTGATGAAACCGCCCCTAGTTGCACGAATGTCAAAGGTCATAGGTTCACCATCCCTGCTCTACGGAATAAATTACAAAAATATTTTTTAACGAATTTAAGTTATAATACGACGTACGCAATGCGACCCGTTCAGGGGTGGAAGAGTAACAGGGCCTGGCCCGGGCTACTTTGTCTTTACGGAATATTCCATCGTACAGAGCTCAAAAGAGCAACTCTGTTACAACCGCCCTGTCAAATGTACGGCTTGTTCGATACAATTCTATACAACTGGTAGCTTCAGTAATCAGAGCGGGTTGGACACAAGCTGGTTGTACACTCAGCTATTGAAGCGGTGCGTTTAAATAGGCGAATGGGTGGGTAGGAGAGTAGTGTTTATAGGCACAGCACACTGCTTGAAAGACGATAATGGCAGGCTGAAAGCATTTGGTGATCAACATCTGCCATAGAATTAGCCTACATACCGCAGTAGATGGGAATATTACAGAATATTAATCGTAACTGCTACATAGATTATGTTGATTAAACGAATATACTGTGAATCATTTCACGAATTATATTTCTTAACTCGAAAATAAATTAAAAGCCAAAAGTTTAAATGTTTTGATGGTAATGATACCGGCCCCAAGGTATAGGGGTACCGTGCTTGCGTCTTACCCGGAAGCCCCGAGTTCGATTCCTACTGTACGTGATTACAATTAAGGAGATATCTGACGGTGAGATGGCGGCCTCGGTCTACAAAGCCAAGAATAACGGCCGAGAGGATACATCGTGCTAACCACACGACGCCACGTAATCTGCAGGCCTTCGGGCTTAGCAGCGGTCGCTTGGTAGGCCATGGCCCTTCGGGGCTGTTGCGCCATAGGCTTTGGTTTGGTTTGGATTGTAATGTCACCTTCCCAGCGTTTACACAAAGACTTCCCTTCTGAACACAGAGGGCTTCCATATTAAAATATTCATTGCGTAAATACTGCAGCGTATTTCTTATATCTTCTTAAATAATAATGTTGTTCGAAATTTGTCACAAGTCTTTTGCTATTATTGTATTCCTTGTACTTCAATATATATTTACAATAAGCAAAAAAATGTAGCCACGAAGGTTAGGGAAAACTGTCCTTGGACAAGACATATACCAGTCATTAGCCCCTCATTCGAAAATTATTCGTGCCAATTTGCAAACGGCTATCGCTACCCCAACAGAAAGCATTAGCTTCAGCGTACGGCTTCGACCCAAGTGCATGAGTGTGTGTGTATGTGTGTGTGACTGGGTAGGTAAATTCCTCAAAATATCTGTGTTAACGCGCTACGCCTATGGAAGATTACAGTTCAGATGGCCTTCTAAAAGGCACCCCGGTCAAATTCGTGTACCTCCGGTACAAATATTTCTTTTTCCCAGCAGGGATTTGAATAAAGACTTGCTTGAAAATTTACATTTAAAAGATGATATTAAACTTTTAAAATTTACATTAAGAAAGACTTTCGAAACCTTCCACTCAAGTCAGCTATCTGACACATATTTAAAATATGTTTGCCATTACGTCGAGCTGGTGGGCCTTCTGTCCGGAGATAGGTGGCATTGGTGGCACAAACAGGTAACCAGGGTTACGTACCGGTAATGTAATAATTTTGGTGAGAACAAGTAGAAATATTCGGGTGGCTAACATCTGGCGCGGAAAATATTTTTAAGACTGGCGTGGAATTGACCTTTGTTAATGAAAAGGAGAAATGCCCGAAGAGGAGTGTTGGGACGAACACAAACAACCAGTCCCCGAACCAGGAGAATTTACGAGTCGGACAATAACAATAATTGATACTACAGCACATGTATGTTTCTGAACGCCCTACACACGTATCTTTGCAATAAATTCTCTGGCAGTAATATTGTCATTATTTCGCACAATATTATTACACGATTTCCTACAAAGACGTCGCGGGAATAATATTTCATAGCTATCAACAAATCCCTGGTGGCTACTTCCAGGCTGTGCAGTATTATTATTATTATTATTATTATTATTATTATTATTATTATTATTATTATTATTATTATTATTATTATTATTATTATTAAAATTATTACACAAAGACTTCCCTTCTGAACACAGAGGGCTTCTATATTAAAATATTCATTGCGTAAATACTGCAGCGTATTTCTTATATCTTCTTAAATAATAATGTTGTTCGAAATTTATCACAAGTCTTTTGCTATAATAATAATAATAATAATAATAATAATAATAATAATAATAATAATAATAATAATAATAATAATAGAACGCTGCCGTTATCGACATTAGAAAAGGTGGGGTACACAGTGTGGAAATTGTCCCCATCCCACGCTCACCTTCGGTCCTACGAGTCTATGTTTCAAGTTGACGGTTTGTTAGTAAGTCAGATATTTTGCCTATGATGATAATTATCGTAACAATCAAATTATAGACGACCGATGACTCAAAAATATTCTGTGGGTGATCCTGAATGCCGTGCGATCCAGTACAATATAGTTCTAAGACATGTCCACAGATAGCGACAATAGTATACTTGGACTCGAGTATACCGATTCTAAGAGCACATTACTGGATTCCGTCGCTAGTGCATCACTACCATGAACCCTTACCCAGCCCCAGGTCATGACAAACTGAATCTTATCGTCTTTAGAACGACCCTCAGTTAAACGCAACGAATGAACTAGCTCCCTCAAAAGGGCACGTCCAACTAGAGCTGGGAACGGAGGAGTTGCTCCCATGATTGCAATCGGTAGTGCGAGTGCAGCGCTCCATCCGGTATTCTCCGGTAGTAAACTGTTGCTTCGAAACCAATCGGTGGTTTCGGAGGGCGAGCGGAGGACGGATCAACAGTACTGAGGGTGTTCGCTTGCAGTTCCAGTAGTGGTGCTAGCGACATAGTAAATATTGCTTTATAAGTATGAAGAAGGCGAATATATGAAATATATACATTCTCATTTATCATTAGTGTTTAATGATAATATTAATTGTACCGGGAGGTAAACCTCTACGCCACACATTTAAATCTTGCGCCTAAAAGAACTCATCTACAGGAGAAACAGTGAACTTGAAAGCTAGACCTACTTAAACTTTTTCTCAGAAGATGTCACTACTGTAATTCAACGTAATTTTGTTATTGTGGAGTTTCCAGTACTGTGTGAATTTCAACTTGTTTTGTTTTCCGTTCATCAGAAAGTTTGGACATTCTCTCATAGATGTCACTGTCATGCACCCTGGTGCGAAGTGAAAGAACTTTCTTGAAGAAGTTTTGTATTCATAAGTTTTTTTACTAATTGATGTTCATTTATTTTTGGGTTGGCAATATATATCTTTTCTTTCCGCTAGTTTTGAATCCAGCCAATACCTAATTTTTGTAATTAATTTCAATCAATCCTGTATTTCTTCTTCGATTCTGAGGGCCACTTTTAAATTTGCCAATAAAATTCTGTTGGTGTGTCTTGATTATTCATGAAAGGTCTAGAACTTTCCCCGAGGGTTTATAAACTGCGGATTTTCATGCCTCTTGGCCATTTGATCAACATCTAACTTAGTGTGTGTGTCAAGCAGGAGGCGGGAGGTGCCTCTTTCATCAGGCAGCAGTACTCGGACAAGATATGGCCACTTAACATCTTCACTTTTTGCTAGCTCCTCAGTTTAACCCGAGGGGAAGATTCGAAATTTTAACTGTGTAGGCCTAACTAAATTCTTTAAAATGTAAATCTCCTTTCGGCTCATATAAAAAATTCATAAATCTTTAACTGTAAATCGGGGATAGAGAGTGATGCACCCTCTCGAGCTCCCCTTCATGTTGGTTTGAGGTGACTGCGTTTTGTAACTGGTTTTCTTCCTTCCGGAAAGTCTTAATTTTTTCTTATACGAGTCACCTCAGTAGTTTGGGAATTGCCCCTGTGTCATCGGCCTAGTGCCCCTCAAGTTTTAAGTCTAGGAGTGCAAGTACTCGCCTCCATTCTCTTTGTGTGTAGGGCCATTTACTTAACCATTATTGGTGTTCCATGAAGGCCCAATAGGTTGGGTACAGGATACCCCTTTTTCATTTTTGTAAGTTGTGCCTTGGTGGCAAGTAATTGTAAGTTTTCTGATATTACCTTGAATAGGCTAGAAAAACTGAGAGCGTGTCAGCTCTTTTCAAGTGTTGTAAAAGTGCCTCTGGGAGGCTTGATATTTGAAGTTGGGAGCAAGTGCTCCAGGTATTAGGGGCTTTCTGCCCTTTGAACAAATTTGGGCTCGTCTGTAAAATTTGAGCTGGAAACTCAAAATTGTAATACTAGGGGCTTGTAGCCCAAGAATGTTAAAGTTCTGGAATCTTGGATCTTTCTAAGTCTTGTTTCTAAATTGGTATGTCATTTTTATCTCACTAAGTGAAAAGTTGTTAAAGTTTTATTGTGTTTCGAAAATATAACCTGCGTTAAAATTTTAAATTAACTTTGACTTTGTAGTTAGACCCATTCATCCCGGCACCTTCTTTCACCTCTGTTGGTCCACGGGTAGCCCCGTAATAATAATAATAATAATAATAATAATAATAATAATAATAATAATAATAATAATAATAATAATAATAATAATAATAATAATAATAATAATAATAATAATAACCAAAAGGAAATACCTGGAGGACCAACTGAAGTCGGCCGAACAGGACTTCCGCAACTACAACACCAGAGATTTTTACAGCGTCTTCCGCAACAGATTAAATGGGTACACGCCCAAGAACCTCTGCTTCAGAAAACAAAACGGAAAATTGGCACTCACAGATGACGAAAACACCAAGGAACTCGCGAGATACTTCGAGTCACTACTCACCTGCCCAGAACCAACGGAGAGGTTTCCACTTACACTCCACCCGAACCCAAACCCAGACTCATCCCCACCTACACAAGAGGAAATACACCGACACATACAACGACTGAAAAACAACAAGGCATCCGGAGACGACGGCGTCATAGCAGAGCTTCTTAAACATCTAGGAAAGAATTCTCTCCAAGAACTCACACAAATCATACAAGAAATTTGGACAACGGAAAAACTACCAGAAAATTGGACAAACGCCCTCCTCGTTCCATTTCACAAAAAAGGTGACCGAACAGATGTGAACAATTACAGGGGAATTTCCCTGGTGCAAGTCACATACAAAATCCTCTCTGCAGTCCTCCTCCAAAGAACACAGGAACAACTAGAACCACTCATAGGCGAATACCAAGCGGGCTTCAGGCCCCACAGATCCTGTGCAGAACAGATACTCAACCTGAAAACCATCTTAAAACTAGGACACACAAGAAAACAACCCACAATCTGCACCTTTGTGGACTTCCAGAAAGCATACGACTCCATTGACCGGCAATCTCTCTTCCAAACACTGAGTGAGTACGGACTGGACAACAAGACTCAAAAAATCATCAGACTAACTCTCACCAACACAACCTCCCAAGTAAAATTCATGGGAAATATATATGAAAAATTTCAGCTAAAAACCGGTGTCCGACAAGGAGATGGACTCTCCCCACTACTCTTTAACATAGCCCTGGACAAAATCATGAGAGAATGGGAACAAGCTCTAAAAGCTCAAGGAAATTGGCAACCATTAAGTATGACAAGAAGACATGTAAAAATCTCCTGTCTCGCTTTCGCAGATGATCTCGCGATCTTTGCAACAAACGAACAACAGGCAATCAGCCAAATCGAAACCCTCAAGAAATGCTCAGAAAAATTCGGCCTACAAATCTCCTTCTCAA
The DNA here is from genome assembly GCF_040414725.1 of Anabrus simplex. Lineage (NCBI taxonomy): Eukaryota > Metazoa > Arthropoda > Insecta > Orthoptera > Tettigoniidae > Anabrus > Anabrus simplex. The sequence continues at coordinate 105,979,057 of NC_090269.1, read as the reverse complement.
AAACCAAGGTCATGTGCAACCACTGCAGCCTCCAGAATTTGAACACATAATTTGGCACAATCGAAAAAGTAACTGAGTTCCGATATCTCGGAGAAATTATAGTACCAACAGGAAAAGAACAGAAGGCCCTCGAGGTCCGCATCCAGAAAATGAAGAGAGCCCTCGGCCGAACGCAAAACATTTACAACAAAAAATGCCTTTCAATCTTCACCAAAATTCGACATTACAACACTGTGATCAAACCTGAAATACTATACGCGAGTGAAACACTGGATCTCCACAGGAAAACAGTACTCGAAGGCATCCTGAAAGAGGAACGTAAAATCATCAGAAAAATTCTCGGCCCAAAACTGACTGACGAAGGATATAGACTGCAATCTCGTACAAAAACCGAGGAGCTCTCAAACCTTGCGGCCGACATCAGAAAAAGACGCCTGAAATTTTATGGACACATCAAACGCCTTCCAGAAAACAGACTGACAATAATCTTACTTGAGGCAACAGAAAACATCAAAACAAATAGGTGGACAACGGAAATCCGCTAAGACCTGGAAAAATCAGGAATCAAAGTGGCCGACATCGCTAACCGAACCTGCTACAGAACGAAAATCAACAAGTGGGAAGTAGAGTCAGAGAGAAACCACAAGAAGAAGACAGGAGCTAAGTGGACAGAAGAACGAAGAACCACGATGAGAGAAAAATTGAAGGCTGCCTGGCAAAGAAGGAAATGCACAACTTCTACGTGAGCTTTGCGTGATCAGTTTTCTGGTCTTTTTCGCATAATAATAATAATAATAATAATAATAATAATAATAATAATAATAATAATAATAATAATAATAATAATAATAACAATAATCATAATAATAATATGCTTCTTCCAATGCCACCGTTACTTATAAAATGGATCGGTATGTTTATCGTATTCTCACAGTTGGACTAGATAACATAAAACATATGGAACGTTTTGTATAATCTGCCTGAGAAAAGAGTATATCACGAGCTTATTTCTTTGTATGGAATTTATATTATTATTATTATTATTATTATTATTATTATTATTATTATTATTATTATTATTATTATTATTATTATTATTATTATTATTATTATTATTATTATTATTATTATTATCCACCTCTGTGGTGTAGTGGTTAGTGTGATTAGCTGCCACCCCCGGAGGCCCGGGTTCGATTCCCGGCTCTGCCACGGAATTTGAAAAGTGGTATGAGGGCTGGAACGGGGTCCACTCAGCCTCAGGAGGTCAAGTGAGTAGAAGGGGGGTTCGATTCCTCCCCCAGCCATCCTCGAAGTGTTTTTTGTGGTTTCACCACTTCTCCTCCAGGCAAATGCCAGGATGATACATAACGTAAGGCCACGGCCACATCCTTCCATTTTCTTTGTCTATCCCTCCCATCGTCCCATCCCCCCACAAGGGTACTGCTCAGCCTAGCAAAGGAGGCCGCCTGGGCGAGGTACTGCTCCTCCTCTCCGACCACGGGACGAGTTCGCCGTGCGGTTAGGGGCGCACAGCTTTGAGCTTGCATCTGGGAGATAGTGGGATCAAGTCCCACTGTCGGCAGCCCTAAGGGGGTTTTCCGATTTTCATAGCAGGCAAATGCTGGGGCTGTACCCTAATTAAGGCCACGGCCGCTTCCTTCCCACTCCTACGCCTTTCCTATACGATCGTTACCATAAGACCTATCTGTGTCGGTGTGACGTAAAACAAATTGTAGAAAAAAAATCCCCTACCCGAAGTCCCCACGCTCCAGGAGACTACCCTTGAAGCGGTAGAGGTGGAATCCCTCTATGAGTCCGAGGGTAAAACCAACCCTGGAGGGTAAACGGAAAGGAAGGTTATTATTATTATTATTATTATTATTATTATTATTATTATTATTATTATTATTATTATTATTATTATTATTATTATTATTATTGTACGTCCCACTGACAACTTCTGTGGTTTTCTGTGACGTCGAGGTGCCGACATTTTGTTCCACAGGCGTTCTTTAATGTGCCGGTAAACATGCCGACATGGGGCTATCTTGTTTGAGCTCATTCAAGTACCACCGAGCAAAGTCGGAATTGAAACCGCAAACTTGAGCTCAGAAGGCCAGCGCTCTACCGTCAGAACTACTCATCCCAGTACAGCATATAAAAAAATCCCAATCAGTTCTTACTCTTCGGTAATAAATTAGCTACCGTTACGAGCATAATTTATGCAAGAGCATCGTATATAACACATGTCTACATGCAATGGAATATAATTATTACTCAAACATTTTTACTATTAATATTACTGTAAATGCACTTGCAAGGGTATACTATATGGCAGTTTTAAATCTACATTATTCTGTCCACCTGCATCTATTGCAAACTGAATTTCAGCAGATCAAAATCTGTTATTCATAGTGTAACAAATAATGCGGCAATCTTGAAACGACTGCAGCATTTGAATGACAAACGTATGACACATGCATCTGTGAAATTAGTACTAAACCTAAATTGTAGTGATGTGCGCGAGTGATGCCTGGAATCGCGGTACTCGACTCTTTCATCGAGTCCAGGCTCGGGCTCGTTTCGCTTGCGAAGACTCGATGACAGCATGACGTCACATGTTCGCTTTCTCGCCCGCTCTTGGACGGATGGAGCATAATACAAGTGGTTGCCGAGGTTTTATGGGAATGCGATGGACCGGTACGATATAAATATTCGTAACGAGTGAGCAAAATAAATAATCTGAATTTGATGATGACTTGCGAAAGATAATACTACAACTATATACGCATAATAAAGTATGAACGTATCCGTTCACGGCGTCTCTCACCCACTCCACTGAATATGCCCAATATTCTAATAATGATAGCATAGCTTATCTGGCTTTCAGCCCAGCTTGGCTGGTTCGATACTGGTTTAGTCCGGTGGTATTTGAAGGTGCTCAGATACGTCAGCCTCATGTCAGTAGAATTGCTGGCACATGAAAGAACTCCTGGGTGACTAAATTCTGGCACCTCGGCATCTCCGAAAACCATAAAAATGTACGTAGTTGGACGTAAAAGTGGTGATGGTGGTGATTATTGTTTAAAGAGGAAGTACAACTAGGCAACCATCCTCTATATAACACTAATCAGAGAGAAAAAAGGAAGGGATCCAACTCATAACATTATTATTATTATTATTATTATTATTATTATTATTATTATTATTATTATTATTATTTAAGATCACTGTCACGATGTCCGGCTCCATGGCTAAATGGTTAGAGTGTTGGATATGGTCACAGGGGTCCCGGGTTTGATCCCCAGCAGGGTTGGGAATTTTAACCGTCATTGGTTAATTTCCCTGGCACGGGGGCTGGGTGTATGTGTTGCTTCATCATCATTTCATCCTCATCACGACGCGCAGGTCGCCTACGGGTGTCAAATCAAAAGACCTGCACCTGGCGAGCCGAACCCGTCTTGGGATCTTCCGGCACTAAAAGCCATACAATCGTCCGAGGGGATAGGTGAATAGTTTATACTTACATCATACTTTCGGCAGATATAATATAGGGTATTAAGATTAGGCCTCCGGAATGTGATGTATGTACACGAAGCAAATCATCAGACAGATCGTCATTCTGTTCTAGCTAAACAATGAACGCAATGAACAAAATACACCCTCCCGTTTGACATTTATCATTGCAACACATGACTCTGCAAAGGAACAAAACCGAGTGTAGTCTTTAGAAGGTCGAAGGATAGCAGCGGGATGTAAGCAGTACTTTTTTTTTTTTTTTTTGCTATTTGCTTTACGTCGCACCGACACAGATAGGTCTTACGGCGACGATGGGATAGGAAAGGCCTAGGAAGTGGAAAGAAGCGGCAAGTGGCCCTAATTAAGGTATAGCCCCGGCATTTGCCTGGTGTGATAATGGGAACTCACGGAAAGCCATCTTCAGGGCTGCCGACAGTGGGATTCGAATCCACTATCTCCCGGATGCAAGCTCACAGCTGCGCGCCCCTAACCGAAATGCGTGTTTCTCTCGTGATTTGCAGTGTAGTGTGTTGTGTGAATATGAAGAGAAGAGTGTTGGGACGGACAAAAATACCCAGTCCCCGAGCCAGGAGAATTAATCAGAAGTGATTAAAATCCCCGGACCGGCCGGGAATCGAACCCTCTGATCTGAAGGCTAGTACTCTGACCATTCAGCCAACGAGTTGGACAATAACAATAATTGATACTACGGCACATGTATGTTTCTGAACGCCCTACACATGTATCTTTGCAATAAATTCTCTGGCAGTAATATTGTCATTATTTCGCACAATATTATTACACGTTTTCCTACAAGGACGTCGCGGGAATAATATTTCATAGCTATCAACAAATCTCTGATGGCTACTCCCAGGCTGCACAATAATAATAATAATAATAATAATAATAATAATAATAATAATAATAATAATAATAATAATAATCTATATAAATAAAATTGTAGGGGGTCCGCTGTCTGTAATTTCTTTTGTTTTGCCAATTTCTCAGATATTTATCCGTTTTAGGTCAACTCAAGACCGAATCGGAGGTTTTTACGTTTCGTGTCTGTTTGTTTGTCTGTTTGTCTGTTTGTCTGTCTGTTTGTCTGTTTGTCTGTTCCACCATCACGTCGAAACGGCTGGATAGATCTCAACCAAACTTCATATTTAGAGTAAACTCATCCCGGGGATGGTTTCGATATGCATATCATTTTAAAATCTTTCAATACTCGGAGGGTTTATAGGAAAACCAGAATGGTTTTTCCACCATCACGTTGAAACGGCTGGATAGATCTCAACTAAACTTCATATCTAGAGTATACTCATCTCGGGGAAGGTTTCGATATGCATATTATTTTAAAATCTTTGAATAGACCGGGGGTTTATAGGAAAACCAGAATGGTTTTTCCACCATCACTTCGAAACGGCTGGATAGATCTCAACCAAACTTCACATTTAGAGTATACTCATCCCGGGGAAGGCTTCCATATGCATATCATTTTAAAATCTTTGAATAGACGGGGGGTTTATAGGAAAACCTGAATGGTTTTTCCACCATAACATCGAAACGGCTGGATAGATCTCAACCAAACTTCATATTTAGAGTATACTCATCCCGGGGAAGGTTTTTATATGCATATTATTTTACAATCTTTGAATAGACGGGTGGTTTATAGGAAAACCAGAATGGTTTTCCTCCATTTTCTCTTATACTATTGATTTTCTGTAAACTTCGTTTACCGTACGTGAAACGTCTCTTCATTATAAACAACTTTCGTTATGTTCATAATTTACCTTACTCTTCACATGACGGAGAAATTTACAATTTTCCGCTGGTATCATGCTCTGCATTGAGTGACCGACAGACCGACAACGAACCTACAGGTTACCATGGCAACGTCTCTGACTGCATGCCAGCAGGGAAGTAACGTATTGCCATTTTCCTCATCATGCTTTTAAATTCGTGGTTGTTCCTTGGGTAGAAGGCAAGAGAGGCGTCAATCGGCCTATCTGCGGGATATTGGCGGAATATCGTTGGATATTATAACCGCCCTCGAATAGATTAAGTAATAACACCATTAGTCATCTTCTTATTATTTGTTTACCTAAGAATCACTGACCTAAATTTCTCCTCTGTTACCGCTTTATTATATCCATTACTCACACTAGCATAATTTATTGAGGGGCATTTGATTTTCCAATACATTCACTTGGCATTTACATATTTGTCGTTATCCGGCTGTCCTCAGTTATAATCCATTTTCTATTACTTTCAACTTTCTTAACTGTATTATTTCTTCCTTAATTACGCCGTATGTACGCGAGTGCTACAAACTACTGGATGTATTTCCACCAAGACTCATATTTAGAATACACCTGTCCTTGATAGGTTTTAGGGCAAATATTGTTTCTAAATCCCTGAATTGACTGGGGGTTTATACGAAACCGAAACAGTGATTTTGCACTTTCACAAAATATACACAACCAAACTTAATGGAAATCTACCTACCTTGGTAGATAATAATTTCTAAACCTTTTTTTCTCATGTGCATCATTTCGATACGAGGATTAATAAGGGAGATATCATTAACGGACCGTTTTTCTGTACAAGTCCCATCGGACTTGACTCACGAGCGGGTGCGTGTAAAGCGTATTCCTTACAATTTGAAAACTACTGAAGACATTCGAACCAAAATTTATATTTAGCATCCACCTGTCCAAAGGTAGGTTTTAAACGTGAATAACATTTCATGTTCCGGACTGGACTGGCGGTTTATAGGGAACCGAAATGGTGATTTTACTCTCCCACAACATATACAGAACAAGACCAACCTGACTGGAAATCGACCAAACGTGATGGAATTCCACCTCTAAACCTTTTTTTCATGTGCATTCTTTCGTCAGGAGGATTACTAAGGGAGATATCATAAATGGTCACTTTTGCAGGTTAAGTCCAGCGGACATAGCCCAAAAGGTGTTTTACATGGAGCAGATTCCTTATCTATATAAATCAAATCGTAACGACTGTGTGCCTCTACACTGACTATTTTGGCGAAATTTTCGTACAGCTTTCCGTTTAAGGGGTAATAATGACCATCTCCATAATTTTTGGTTTAGTTTCCTGAAAGTACTAATTTTTACCCGCCTCGCCCAAAATCCAAATTGCGCCATAATCTGCCAGAAGAAAAAGAAGATAATTGAAATTTGACAAAATTATACGTTTTAGCCTGTAACGAACGGAAAACATCCTAGATCATTCAATTTTTCACTTTTTATCCCCGAAGAATATCGAAATATGCAGGCAATTTTAATGATGGTGCACACCTTCGAAAATTCCTATCACATAACGGATTGCACAATCTCCGTTCAATTTGGAATGATCTACAACCGTGGTCTTATGACTTTTTGCCGTATCTGTATCCCTTTTACGTTTGATTTTTCTCTTTAATCGATGTTAAGTCAATTTGGAATTTTCACATGCATAATTCATACTTTCAATTACTTATATGAAATACAGAATCATTAAACTCTTCACGAAAATTGGCCCACCCAGTAGCCATATGTGAGCCAAATGCTATGTATGTACCTGAAAAGTAATGTAATGTGAGATAATCTTACAAAACATTTACCCTGTTCCACGTTTCTAACTCAATCTGACCCAAGAATAGATGACATATCATAGGACCAGCCATTTAGGCCACTAAATCCGGCGTGTCTTATGGTATAATCCTTTGTCGATATGACGTACGTTTAGTAGCAGTTAATCTGTAAATGAAGGTCTTCAATATTGTAAACACGCATATACTTTCGTATGTCGATCTATATATATTCACTGATGTCGATTTTTAGCGATCGAGAAAGGGTGGGTCTGCTATTGTAATCAGTACTCCCCACACCGACTTTGACTGGCAGTAGGAAAGGGTTCCTTCTCCAACTCCTGTGTAACTGTCATTAGTAAGGAAAGCCTACAATTGTAATGAATAGTTCCCTTCTCGATTTGACTTGCAGAAGTCAAGTGAGCATGCAGTTTTGTTTAAAACTCCCCTACCCGATTGTGTTTGGCAGTAGGCAAGGGTGCCTATCATTATAAAGAAATGTCCTCATCTAAAATGTGACTGGCATTAGGCATAGTGGCCTGCTATTTTGATGGAAACTCACCATCTTGGTGTGACTGGCAGTAAGCTGGCTGGCAGTAGGAAAATGGGCCTGGCATTATAATGATAACTGCACAACTCAATTTCGAGTGATAGTAGGGTAATTGCCTGCCATTATAGTAGAAACTCCTCAACTGTAATCTGTCTGGAAGTAGGAAAGGGGGCTGCCATATTAACGAAAACTCCCCAAATCGATTCTGTCCGCGTAGTAGGCAATGGGGCCTGCAATTATAACGTAATCATCCCAACTCGATTGTGAATGGCAGTAGGCAACTGAGCCTGCCGTTATATCACAAATCCGTAACAAACACTTTACATTGGAAACAACGTACGGGGAACTCCCCATGCTCTTTCTCGGATAACGCTAAGAGACATGCAATTTTAAAACAATCTTATTTACTGCATGTACACTATTTACTTCGATAACCGAATACAATGTAGAATACTGTAGCGAAGCACGGGTACATTCGCTAGTAATAATAATAATAATAATAATATAACGCTGCCGTTATCGACATTAGTAAAGGTCCCCACCACAGTGTGGAAGGTCTTTCATCGACGTCTCTCAAGTGGACTCCACAACTCGTCGCAGAAGACACTCCTGCTATTTTTGATCGGCCGGGTGGCTACACATCTTTACTATCCGCTCGCGCCGAGCCAACAAGCATATAGGCCGACACCTCGTTGGATGTCAGCCTCCCTACAATCAACCACCATGACGACCACCACCACCACCATCACCACTACCTTTGCGACCCCTGCTCACACCTTCTCCTCGCTTTCCATCACATCATATTCATCACCGCTTCTATCCACCTCTCTCCCTGCGCTACCTCCTGTTGATCCACCTCGACTATTACGTATTCCTCTCCGCTACTTCACCCGCCCTTCTACGCTGTCTACATCTGCCTTGCCGACCACGACATCACCACCACCACTGTCCGTCGTACCAGCAGCAGTCGCTCATCAACTTCCATCACCGTCAGACACATCAGCCACAAACGAAGTCTTCAGTTGCGTCGTCCGCGGCGTAAGCCCACTCATCCCGGCAACCGACATTCAAGAATAACTTCGCCTTCAAGCCATACCCGTCAAGAGGGCGTTCCGTATTTACAACTCCACCGGTCCGACGTACTTAATCAGACTTCAGCTTCACAGCGCAGCAGCCGTCGCCCACCTGATCTCCAGCGGAGCACTTCTCTACGGCCGTCATCATCACGTCGAACCCTCTCGCTCACCTCCCCGCCCTAGATGTCACCACTCCACATCTCGTCGCCATACCCGGCCTGATCATTCTCCCTTCCAGCGCTCTAACTGTGTCCGTCCACCTCCTTCTTCTGCTAATATCTCCATCCCACCACCACCGACCCTTGAACATCTCCGACACCTCATAACCGTCCTCTATCACATCGCTTCAACACTTCCCCACCTTACACTTCCACGTAACTTCCTTCTCGATACTCCTGTATAAATTCCATCCGTAGCCATCTCCCCCAGCCAAGACGCCCCAACATAACATCTTCCTTACTCTTCACTTCGTCTTTACCCTCTTCTTCGTCCTACACATCTCCTGCTTCTCTCACTTCGCCCGGCCAGAGAGAAGGCGCAACTTTCTAGGTGGCCCGCCCCACCCTCAGCGGTGGGGAATGAAAACATACTCAGCAGCAGCAGTGTGGAAATTGTCCCCATCCCACGCTCATCTTCGGTCCTACGTGTCTCTTTCAAGTTGACGGTTTGTTAGTAAGTCATAAATATTTTGCCTATGATGATAATAATTATCGTAACAATCAAATTATAGACGACCGATGACTCAACAAAACTAATCATCAGCAGCAAACATATTGCAATCCACATCACAAAAATATTCTGTGGGTGATCCTGAATGCTGTGCAATCCAGTACAATAGATTATAGTTCTAAGACATGTCCACATATAGCGTCACTAGTATGCTTGAACTACTGGAGTCGAGTATACCGATTCTAAGAGCACATTACTCGATTCCGTCGCTAGCCCATCACTACTAAATTGTAATTCCACCCAAAATCATCGTTACATCATTGAACACATTAAAGAATTTGAATTTTCCGCCAGTGAATTCAATCGGGGGACTACCGGAGGTAGAACGAAAACAACTGCTCCGCTCCGCTCCTGCCGTTCCCAGCTCTACGTCCAACCCATCACTACGACGACATTAAGATGTTATTTGCTTCACAGTTCCGGAGGAACGTTCAAAAATTGACTTGCCAATAGATGAGCACGTTAGACACATGCATCAACATTGGCATTGCACCTGAATCGAATAATCGACCCATTCAAGCCAGCAATATGGCCGCGAACGAACGAACGAACGAACGAAAACAAGTTATTTCATTCCTCTCCTCAGGAGGAGGGACGGGCCATCAGCTCAACTAAGGAGCTCTTCGGCCGTGTGAAGGGAAAAGTAGTTTTGAAAAAAGAGAAAATGTAGGGGGTATGTGTTGTACACACCAGAAGGGGAAAAGAAAGAATGAGTCTGGCGTAAGGGCACCGGCACAACAAGTCTGAATCCAGGGCGAAACCCGCAAAGCACCCCGCACAGGCAAACCCCCACGAACTGCAGGCGAAAGGGGACCAGTGACTTTATTGAAAACTGAGGTATCTCAGGCGCGCATTACAGAGAATGACATGAATTGCCAGACAAGTACATAATCATATTACATATACGGAGTGGGGAGAAATTGGGTGTAAGGGGGGGTTTAGAATTGAGAGAGAAGGTAGGAAAGGGAGGTGGAAATGTTGGTGAGGGAGGTGGCAAGAAGGCGGAGGAGATCCAGGGTCGGGAGGGGTGAGAGAAAGAAGTTAGGTTGCGGAGCGGGTAAGGGGACCTCTTGCGGTGGCAGCGGGGGTGGCGGGGCGGACGATGGGCTAGGAGAAGTGGTAAGAGGAGGGGAACGAGCGGGGCGGGGTGAGGAGCGAGAAGGCTCCACTCTATATGTACGTCCGCGAAATCGGACGCCGGTGGTGATGAGGCGGTCGACGTCGGCCGGTGAGGAGACTTGGAGACGAACCATGAAGGTCGGGCCGCTGGAGTTATAGATGCGTAGCGCTCGACAGGCTGGAACGCCGGCGGAGGTCAGTGCAGCCAGGATGTCACGCTCGGTGAGTGCTGGGTCCAGGCCACGGATGACACAACTCGATGACGAAGGCCGGTCTGGAGCTGGTACGGAGGAGTCTGCAGCGGTGGGGGAGAGTGGCGGAGCTGCGACAGTGGCATCAGTGAGATGAACAGAAGGCGCCTGGGAGTGAGCAGGGAGGGAGGGAACGGGGGCAGACATGATAGAAGAGGGGTGACAGGACGAAACAGTGCAGGTGGAAGTAGTAGACGGAGCAGAATGGACAGAAGTGGTGATGGTGGTGGTGGTAGTAGTAGTGAAGGCGGGGGTGGAGTGTGTAACGATGGGAGGTATGGTAGGAGAGATGGGGAAGTCAGGAATGGAAAGCATTTGCTGGAGGAGATGCTCCGGAGTAGCGACTGCGGTGTAGTCTGCATAATAGAGTCTTATGCCATGTTCAATGATGCCGAGCGGTGGTCCTGGAAAGCGGAAGAAGGCGACGACATCCGGAGAAGGTTGTCCGGAGAGGCCATCCTGGAGGCGAAGAACTGCGTCCACATGCGTTCCAGTGCGGCAAATTTCATCGCGGATGGAAGTCGGAGAGTAAGATGCGTCCACGCCCTTGATGAGGCAAGAGTACATAGTGGAGAAGGGAGGCGACAGCCAACGAGGCGTCTGCCCGTTTGATTGTTCTTGGGCCGACTGAGCAGAGACGAGCGCCACCCAGCCGAAAAAAGAGCGTGGAGAAGTGAAAAAGACTTGTCACCGAAGCCCTATTCGTTGTGTGACAGCGTATTGTATGGCCGCTCGACTGTACAATATTTAAGCTCATACATTTGGTATAATTATATAAGTGTAGCTATTTGCGTAGATAGGAGAATAAGTTATAATAATGCCGCCCAACACATTTTTTTAAAATCTGAGTAACAAGGATAATTTTTCTTGCCATTAATTATGCTTATTGTACACGATAGGCAATAAAATGTACCGTGAAATTCCACAATTCTCCCACCGTTCGTCCAAGGATTGAAATTGTTCGTTGCTCGACACGCTACCACAATACTTGGCGAAGACGGCCATATTGAGTCTAAGCATCGTTATGATATGGGCGAGCCCGATGCGATTCCGAGACCCAGAATGTTAATGTTTATACGTTTTTATTCAATACTGATAAGTTATTACGTTGTTTATAATACAGTACATACAACGTAAAGTATTATATGATTCGAATACTTTTGTCGGCCTCCGTACCAGCTTTATTATTATAACAGTGTTCCAGACTGGTAACATGTCAGCTCTGTTAAATTTGTAACAGGCAGCAATATTACCAACCCCTGGGATTTGTTCTCTATTGTGGGACATTTTGACGAATATTTTTAGGAATGGGATGAAGGTTTTTTTTTCTCCGGAAAGTAATGATGAATATGGGATATATAACTCATGCTGTATATAACTAAGTGAGCAACGATTATGACCGAAGAGAAAGTGATTATGACACAACAGCATGCACGTTTACTAGGGGTATGACCAAGGGTGCACTAGACAGACAGGCCACAAGGCTAGGATCATGATGTCAGAAAATTTGCCCATGTTCAGCATGGCAGTGTACGGCTCGCCCTCACTGTCACCATGATATTGTTAACTTATAGGACCTTAACGATATAAGTGAACACACATTCAATTGTGGTTTTATTTAGGCTTGTGTACTACACAAGTTTTATGCTGCGGCGAAGGGGAGGGTGGGGGGGACAGGAACTGTAGGGGCTGTTAATGTACATTTCTTTACGTAAAATTAAGCTCACCTCTGTCATTCGTAATGGAACACGGTTTCATGTAAGTAAAAGATCAAAACCTATAATACATGTAGAAATAGTCTTAATGATACTAGACAAATACATGATAGCAATTCACAACAATAGTCTGGACCTTTCTTAGAAATTACGCTTCAGCATAAAACTTATCTAACAATTCTTAAGGTTTCAGTTTATCAATTTTTTTCTTTTCTTTGCCGATGTATGGGTATCCTTACTTGAGGATTTCTTCTTAGCCATGAGTTTGTCTGTGATAACTTTTCTATGGTTATTCTATAATATATTACAAAGGATGTATATACATTTGTCTTTTACAAGAAATTAGAATCATTCCATATTGACAGTTTTCACTTTACAACGGAAAAATTAAATGCATCCTCCTAATTCAATACAAAACATAATTCGATCATTAGATGGAGCAAGATGTCTGCGCATGCGCATCTCCCGAGTACGTTTCTGTATCATTACGTGTGAGTGAGTGTGAGGAGCAGACGTGTTTAGTGACCAACTGAATGCAATTCAAAATGGTGCTCACAATAAAACAGGCCGTGTTCACTGTCGAGTGTTAAGCGAAGCTGTCCGAAACTGTTTGCGCAAGAGTTTGAAGACTGGAAGTGTTTTTGACAAAACCTCTAGCAAAATCTGCAGTACAAAACTTAATGATGTCAAACGGGTTCTGTACGAAAAAAAACGGCAACAATCTGAAAGAGTTTGGATAGCAGAAAACATTCCTCGAGTGAAGGAAAGGCTGGAGTGAAGTCCAACGAAATCTTTGCGTGTTGAGTTCTACCGGTGGTTTCTGAGTGAAGTGGAGTCAGGACTTTTAGATTTTAGGTTTTTCATTTTTTCAGATGAAGCCACATCCAGGATCTTCTGTGATGCTCATTAACAAGGGCCAATCTCACGTCAGTCCTATTGTAAATAATTTCCTGTACAGTTTTATTTTTTACACCCGATATATGGTAGGCACACCATCAACCCCAATATACCTAGTCTTGCCAAAAATATTGTTACAAACTATTGACGCACCCTGCACAACCCGTTTTGACGGACAAAGGACCGCCAGTGTGCTCATGTTAACCTTGAACCATTATGAGCTTGCAGGTTTAAACATGGAATGGGGTGACTACAAAAATCGTGTTGCCGTGATAACGTTGCATAAAGTTGAAAAATTTTGCAAGTGACATTTTCGAGACGCTACGAAAGCTTAAAATCAGTCGTATGTTTGTGTACCGGACCATCGAGCAATTCACTGAAACCGGAGTTGTCAACGATCGTGATCAGAGATAAGGCCTTTTGCACATGATGTTATTCTGTACAGAGTAATATTTAATATAATTATTTGTAGTAAGCTAGCAGCATGTTACTCAGTTGTGTATATTTGGGCATGTGCTGCTCTCTCACTATTTACGCATAGTAGGAGATGGTAAGGAGTGATGGGCAAGGGAGTGCAGGACATACTCGTAAGAGAACGGCGTAGGACGGGCCTATCCCAAATATGTAAAAGAAGGGAGACATGAGAGAGGCGGGATACGGGAGGAGAGCGGTTTCAGCCTCACATGGCCGGCCGCAATGGAATGGAAAGAGAACCGCACTGTCATCTGGTAAGGTTGTTGGGGGTCTTCTTTTGGGAGGGCGGCTTTTTCCTCACCAGGGTGATGACATGGCCGGACAGTAGTAGTAGATTGTTAACTTATCCTTCTTTGATTGTATTAATATTATTCCTTGTTATATATATTTTTTAAATATTATGTGGAGACGATAGACATGGCATGTAGGGACTGAGGATGACTGCTGTGGTGACCCTCCCTTGGGAGTGTCACGTTTCCGGGGTATCTGATGGACCTCATGGCATGCCCAAGGAATCTCGAGTTTTTCTTCTTTCCTTTTGTTGTTAGTTGTTTGTGCATGGAAGGGGCTTTGTGAACATGTATCGGGACTAATCGCCTGTTATGTTCAATGAATAAATACTAAATACAGAGTAATAAGTTACAAGATTGTGAGCAACTGCAAAATGACCTCAGTAATGTTGTGAGATGGGCAGTAGGCAATGGTATGATGATGAACGGGGTTAAAAGCCAGGTTGTGAGTTTCACAAATAGGAAAAGTCCTCTCAATTTTAATTACCGCTTGATGGGGTGAAAGTTCCTTTTGGAGATCATTGTAAGTACCTAGGTGATAATATAAAGAAAGATCTTCATTGGGGTATTCACATAAATGTGAATATAAATAGAGGGTACAGATCTCTGCTCATGGTTATGAGGGTATATAGGGCTTGTAGTAAGGATGTAAAGGAGAGGGCATATAAGTCTCTGGTAAGACCCTATCAAGAGTATGGGTCCAATGTATGGGACACTCACAAGAATTACTTGAATCAAGAACTGGAGAAAATCCAAAGAAAAGCAGCTCGTTTTGTTCTGGGTGATTTCCGGCAAAAGAGTAGCGTTACAGAAATGTTGCAAAGTTTCGGCTGGGAAGAATTGGTGGAAAGGAGACGAGATGCTTGACTACGTGGTATGTTCCGAGCTGTCAGTGGAGAGATGACGTGGAATGATATCAGTAGACACATAGATTTCAGTGGTGCCTTTAAAATTAGAAAATATCACAATATGAAGATAAAGCAGGAATTCAAGAGGACAAATTGGGGAAAATGTTCATTTTTAGGAAGGGGAGTTAAGGATTGGAATAACTTACCATGGGAGATGAACAATAAATTTCCAAATTCTTTGCAATAATTTAAAGAAAGGCTAGGGAAATAACGGATAGGGAATTTGCCACCTGGGCGACTGCCCTAAATGCAGATCAGCAGTGATTGATTGAGAGAGGGTCGCCCTCGCAGTGTCAGAACTCCAGCAGCACAGAATTAGTGGTGACTCGTGTTCGGAGAAAAGCAGTTCGGAAGCAGGCTATCATGGCACGTGAAATGAACATTTCGAGAAAGTCAATATCCAGGCTTCTGTCAGAGGACCTTTTACTAAGGGCTTATCGCCGACGTACAGGACATTATCTTGATGTATGCCTAAAGAAGAAGAGAGTGCTAAAATGTTGACGCCTCCTGCAGCGTTACACTTATAATAGTCATTCACTATTGAAGAGTCCTTCAATCATCAATGGGTTTATGCCACAAGCTCTCAGGAAACCAGTAAAACGTTCCGAAAGCTCAGAGGGCCCATCATCCTTCCTCATTGATAGTTTGGTGGGGAGGCGAGTTATTTTGGTGCCATCCATCTGCATTTCTGCGGAAAGGGAGTTAAAACCAGTGCCAGAATAAACGAGAGCACTGTTTTGGAGCCTATTGTGAAGAACGTATGTGTCACATTGTTTCAAAACAACCCGCGACTTTCCAGCAGGATTCTGCTCCAGCTTACAAGGCAAGGTCAACTCAAGGGTGGCTTCAGAATCATGTCCCTGACATCATTTTACCTGATGATTGGCCTCCTAGCAGACCGGACTACCGACTGTGGTCAGCGCTTGAGGGCATCATCTGCAAGAGGAGACACCCAAAGTTTACAGCGTTCCTTGTTGGCACCAGTGGTGGATTTTCCCCTGGATGTCATGCGTTCCGCCATAGACGAGTGGCCACAAAGACTCAGAGTCTGTGTCAGTGCAAAGGCTGACCATTTCGAAAAGTGATAAGTGCTGTGTGTAAGAACAACATACTGGCTGAAAATTGAAATATCTCTCATGATAGTTTCGTTTTTCAGTTTTTAAGTTGTAACAGGGCCGCCTCTGTGGTGTAGTGGTTAGCGTGATTAGCTGCCACCCCCGGAGGTCCGGGTTCGATTCCCGGCTCTGCCACGAAATTTGAAAAGTGGTACGAGGGCTGGAACGGGGTCCACTCAGCCTCGGGAGGTCAACTGAGTAGAGGTGGGTTCGATTCCCACCTCAGCCATCCTGGAAGTGGTTTTCCGTGGTTTCCCACTTCTCCTCCAGGCGAATGCCGGGATGGTGCCTACCTTAAGGCCACGGCCGCTTCCTTCCCTCTTCCTTGCCTATCCCTTCCAATCTTCCCATCCCTCCACAAGGCCCCTGTTCAGCATAGCAGGTGAGGCCGCCTGGGCGAGGTACTGGTCATACTCCCCAGTTGTATCCCCCGACCAAGAGTCTGAAGCTCCAGGACACTGCCCTTGAGGCGGTAGAGGTGGGATCCCTCGCTAAGTCCGAGGGAAAAGCCGAACCTGGAGGGTAAACAGATGATGATGATGAAGTTGTAACAGTATTTATGGCAAGAGAAGGTATTGTACCCTACAGGGCACATTAATACTGCAGGATGGTACCTACCTGCTCTTCTTGTTCTTGCATACGGGCACCAGCTCAGCTACAATCGGCAGAAAGGGTCGTTAATTTTGGGTTCTATGACGAGAGGATCATGGGGAACTCAATACTACATTAAACTACTAAATGAGGAACACTTTCGCTATGATCAGAATTTTGAGCATAAGTTTGTATTCATAACACAAGTTAATTACAAGGATTGCACCTGTAGTGCCGAAATACGTGCGCCGAAGGCTCACCTCTACAAATTAAAATGACAACAAGCAAATACAGTCTGGATGATGACGTTATGCTGAGATTTATCGATCCGTGAACCAAGGAAAGGAAAACCGGATGTGTTCTTGGAAACTACATCCCTATGTCTGCGACATAAAATGATATAATGGTAGAACTAGGATACCTGCAGAGATTTCCACTATTAAGAAAGTTCCTCCTCTACAGGGATATTTACATACACAAAAAATTAGCAGCACAATAGGTAAATAAAAATAAACTAAGATAACCTACTCTAGCGCCCTCAACATATATTTACACGGACGTGAACCCACGTCCACCAGCAGAAACATGTGCCAACAGGGCAATCATACTAGTGGTATAGTGCCAAGATCACATTAGTAGACTACCCAACACTAATAATATGAATCAAACAAGAAAGGAAATACAAGGTAAAATGGATAAAATTAAATGACGCATGGTTTGGCAAAATACTCCCTGCCAAAGGAGAATGACCGACCTCCAAAGCACTTTAAAAATGGCCGAGCACACCCCAATACAGAGCAGGCGAGCGTTGACCTGAAGTCAGGTCTGGAGCCCCCTTCCACACACAAAAAAAACGTAAACAAACTCCCGCTAGACGTCTTACCCTGCATTCTTTCACAAAGGGACTTTCAAGCTTCTACACATACCATCCAATGGCATAAAATAAGTGAGGAAAAAACACATCTCACATCACGCTCCTGACTTCAATTAACCACCCACACGGGTCGCAGTCGAATCACATGAAGTGTTCTATCATTCAATCATATCAAACCATCACCGCCCATATGCGGCGTGACAGCAGTAATCTCGGGAGTCAGAGGTTCAAACCCCACATTTGGCAGAGTAGCACAGAGTCAAATAGCGTTAAAACCTGCACCTCCGCTATAGTTTACGCCCGTCTAACACACGTAAGTAGAGCCCCTTTTAAATAGATGTCATTAGCCTGCATACCTTACACAGCGCATGTATATCTGCCCTTCCCCTAGAATATACTGGGAATTACCTATATTGCCAAATTCAATAAGTAACATGTATTTCACGATCGACCCCAAGGAAAATTATCCGGACAATAGTACGCAAACCTATATGTATCACAAGGCATATTACGTCTTGCCGCACTAACAAATATTACCTCATTGTCCGCTTTATATAAAGATACAAGAAAACAAATCTAACTACTCTTACCCGTAGATATCAAACAATCTTACTATGCAGCCTGATGGGCCACCATCAAATCCTATATGAATATTTACACGTTTAATTCTACTATCTCTGCGGGATACCTTAACTCTACCATACATCTAATAATTCATTGATTCACTTATCTTAATTAGTCTCCTCGTCTCTCCCTCCGGGTATGGCTAGCATGATTTAGCACATCATGATGGATGTCTCATCCAGGTTCGATCCTTGGAGTCCATTCTTCCTGTCCCACTGGTCCATAGTGCCGCCTTCTTCTTGAGGGATGCCTCGTTCAAGGTGACGTCTTTGCAGCCACGTTCTGAAGTTCTAGCCGCTCACTCCCCCCGGAATACCTCGACTTCTTACTATAATGAGAGATTCACTTTAACCACTACGCCACATTCTGGACATTTACTTAGGTTGAGCTAGCACACAGCGCTAACACCTTGCAATGCACACTCCTCGTCCTCCCTTCACATATAACTGCGTATTCGCTAACTTGTGTACTGTACCACAAACTATTTTCTGCTCTAGAAACTATCTACTCAGTTCTTGTTTTTACACCTGCTTAATTTGGATTCAACATTCTATCAGAGAATAAATATAGACCTCCACAGTCTATTGTCCACACTTCCTCGGCACCTCGGGAGCTTCGCCCCTACCGCTATTTAGTCGAGTCTGCAAGTACAGCTTTCTATGGTTACTGATAGCATTAAGCACACGCGATCTCATTGATAAGTATCTGAATATAGCGCCACTTACAGGTCCACACCTGTCTCCGTAAGTCTCCTATCCACAGGATCAAAGTTATCGCACTGTAATAATTAATCGCACTGTAATAATTATACACTGTCTTTATTCTGAACAAAGGGTTTCTGGAGCAATCTAGGCAGACGTGCGACGCGTGCCGGCAGCAATATGATAGTCAACTGGATGATCTCCCCCCATATCACACAGCTTTTATATGAGGACGCACACCTAAGGACGCCAGGGGAAGTCCCGAGAAACAACTTGAGTCTGGAATGTGGCCACTACAGAGTTTCCCACGGTGGTTCTGCTTGGAACATATTTATTGATCTAATCCTATTTTAATAATCTTAGAGGTATCTACCGTTTCATAAAATTCTAGTAACCAAATCCATCTTTTTATTTTCTTGAAAAACCTTCAATTACGGGAATTACGGCTCAATTTCCGTAATGTGGTGGGCCTGTCTGCTCCCGCTAAAATCTCCGTTAAGATGGCAGGTCTCTCCCTCCGACAAAATCCCATCTCTCTTCTCTCTTCCTCATATGTTCTTTCTTCGTCACACCTGACGCCACCTTGCCTCGGGAAATCACCTTCTCGATTCCCGCGCTCTGTATAGCATCACGCCCTCACAACGGCGCCCTACTGAAAAAATTATTACTGCGTTAAATATCCATGCTTGCAGTCAGATATAATGGTACATTTGCCTCCCTACACACTAAAGAAAAATATGAATAAATTCTTATTTTTTTGTATTTTTCTTTGCGTCTGATATTTAACGCTCGCGTGGCATTTTCTTTCATTCCGAGCCATCCTGCGGTTCTTCCGGAACTTGCTCCAGTAGTTCCTCACGCTCCTTCCTCATTCCATAGTAGGCATCCAACAAGGCCAAGAATTTTCTATGATTCCCCGAACATTCATTGCATTCCACAGCAGCCCTTCCTGTTATTGCGCTGCTCTGCGGTGAAACATTTTCTACCTTACCTACATTTAGGGATATTTCATTCGGATTGTGGTCAAGGGTTTCCTTTTCATCGTCTTGCGTCTCCGCTGAATCGTCTGCATTTACCATGTCTTCTTCTTATTCTTCTTCTTCATCTTCTTCTTCATCCCTACTAGCAGTCTCGTGTTGGAGTAATTTCTAAGTTTCTTGCATCCAATTATAAAGTATTTACAGGTAATTATGTCTATGGTAAAATTTCCTTTACATATGATACAACGTAGCCTCGATCCCCGTACTCTTGGTCTAATCCGTCTCTGATTCAACTCGTGGCAATTCATGACAAGGGCTATAATTTAACCTCCGTGGCTTCCTTTTCTTGAGCTTAGAGTTTACAATTCCCTCTTTCTTCTTCCGCTTTCTACCGGAATTCCCATAATAGTATCGGCCTTTCTTGTTCCGTGATTTGGTCCTACGTTTCGCACGCGGTACCAGTAGCCATCTGCTTCTTCTTCTATAGAGCCGCCTTTCTCTTCTTTGCTGTCTCATCTTCTTACTCGTGCCTCGGTACGATTTAGAGTAACATTCTTTCATCGTAAGTTTGAGACCTTTCTTCTTTTTCTTCCGTCGGCTGGCATTTTTGTGTAGTGTGGGTCGGTTTGGATTCGCTTTCAAGTCTGCCGTCATTTGTTGGGTACGCTGTTCAGCTGGACTTCCTTCACGCCTTAAATCAACTCTGTCGGCCTTGAACTTCCCTTCCAATTCTGCTCCTTGGAGGCTGTCACCTTCATCTGTCATCGTTGCAGCATTAGTCGCCTCAGACATACTGGCGCTGTTCTCCCCCTCGTTGGTTATCTGAGAAGCTAGGGTCGCTTCGTCTTGCCTTTCTACCTCAACAGTGTTCTCTGCGTTCTCCAAACTAGCCATGTGGCTGGGGTGTGTATTTTCAACTTTCTGACCTGCTTCTACCACACTAACGAGTGTCTGCTGATTATTGACCACTACCGAGTCTAATTGTTCTTTAGTGTCTATTGACTGTGTTTCACCTGCGCCTATGAACTGTACCTTTACGTCAGGAACTTGTACCTTTAACTGTCCTAATTTTACCTTCTGTTCATTCCTAGCTTCGGCCATCCGTGTCTTTATATACACCACTTCCGCCTTCGCTTCGTCACGCATTTTCTGAAGCTGTGCCTTAAGCGGTCCTAGTTCCTCCCGCAACATCTCCCGAAAACTTTCTAATGTCAGCGACATTTTATTACAATGAGAATACGCCAACCCGTCAAGAGAGACTTAGAGGTCTTACCCGCACACCGTCATCACCCTAGATTTCATTAAATTTCTACCTATACGCTTATGCTCTGTCTGATCATGTATGACCACAAATGTCAGAAATTTTGACAAAAAGAAAAAAATGACATAACAATATTATAGTTTAAAATCTAAATAACAGTGTGTTGCATAGCAATGGTTAATTTTCATATCACATACCTGAAAAAAAATCATTCTCACTATGATTACGAAATATAAGACAGAATATCGACACCAAGACATGTACAATATTCACTGTTAAAAAAATACCGCACTGAAAATTTGAACAGATTTACTGCCAAACTACTGGCTTCTCTGTTTCCGTTCCTCATTTATCAAAGAAAAATTCCTACCTAATAGTCCACCTTCATTCAGACACGTTTTTGTATCCTATCTTGGATATTCATAGCGTCTGCATCTATACTCTCGTCATACACAATTAAGGCAGATTACTACATTATGGTGGATATTATTATCCTTCCCCCATGGACACTCTCGCCCCACGTTGGGCGCCATTTTATATGTACCCTACAGGGCACATTAATACTGCAGGATGGTACCTACCTGCTCTTCTTGTTCTTGCATACGGGCACCAGCTCAGCTACAATCGGCAGAAAGGGTCGTTAATTTTGGGTTCTATGACGAGAGGATCATGGGGAACTCAATACTACATTAAACTACTAAATGAGGAACACTTTCGCTATGATCAGAATTTTGAGCATAAGTTTGTATTCATAACACAAGTTAATTACAAGGATTGCACCTGTAGTGCCGAAATACGTGCGCCGAAGGCTCACCTCTACAAATTAAAATGACAACAAGCAAATACAGTCTGGATGATGACGTTATGCTGAGATTTATCGATCCGTGAACCAAGGAAAGGAAAACCGGATGTGTTCTTGGAAACTACATCCCTATGTCTGCGACATAAAATGATATAATGGTAGAACTAGGATACCTGCAGAGATTTCCACTATTAAGAAAGTTCCTCCTCTACAGGGATATTTACATACACAAAAAATTAGCAACACAATAGGTAAATAAAAATAAACTAAGATAACCTACTCTAGCGCCCTCAACATATATTTACACGGACGTGAACCCACGTCCACCAGCAGAAACATGTGCCAACAGGGCAATCATACTAGTGGTATAGTGCCAAGATCACATTAGTAGACTACCCAACACTAACAATATGAATCAAACAAGAAAGGAAATACAAGGTAAAATGGATAAAATTAAATGACGCATGGTTTGGCAAAATACTCCCTGCCAAAGGAGAATGACCGACCTCCAAAGCACTTTAAAAATGGCCGAGCACACCCCAATACAGAGCAGGCGAGCGTTGACCTGAAGTCAGGTCTGGAGCCCCCTTCCACACACAAAAAAAACGTAAACAAACTCCCGCTAGACGTCTTACCCTGCATTCTTTCACAAAGGGACTTTCAAGCTTCTACACATACCATCCAATGGCATAAAATAAGTGAGGAAAAAACACATCTCACATCACGCTCCTGCCTTCAATTAACCACCCACACGGGTCGCAGTCGAATCACATGAAGTGTTCTATCATTCAATCATATCAAACCATCACCGCCCATATGCGGCGTGACAGCAGTAATCTCGGGAGTCAGAGGTTCAAACCCCACATTTGGCAGAGTAGCACAGAGTCAAATAGCGTTAAAACCTGCACCTCCGCTATAGTTTACGCCCGTCTAACACACGTAAGTAGAGCCCCTTTTAAATAGATGTCATTAGCCTGCATACCTTACACAGCGCATGTATATCTGCCCTTCCCCTAGAATATACTGGGAATTACCTATATTGCCAAATCCAATAAGTAACATGTATTTCACGATCGACCCCAAGGAAAATTATCCGGACAATAGTACGCAAACCTATATGTATCACAAGGCATATTACGTCTTGCCGCACTAACAAATATTACCTCATTGTCCGCTTTATATAAAGATACAAGAAAACAAATCTAACTACTCTTACCCGTAGATATCAAACAATCTTACTATGCAGCCTGATGGGCCACCATCAAATCCTATATGAATATTTACACGTTTAATTCTACTATCTCTGCGGGATACCTTAACTCTACCATACATCTAATAATTCATTGATTCACTTATCTTAATTAGTCTCCTCGTCTCTCCCTCCGGGTATGGCTAGCATGATTTAGCACATCATGATGGATGTCTCATCCAGGTTCGATCCTTGGAGTCCATTCTTCCTGTCCCACTGGTCCATAGTGCCGCCTTCTTCTTGAGGGATGCCTCGTTCAAGGTGACGTCTTTGCAGCCACGTTCTGAAGTTCTAGCCGCTCACTCCCCCCGGAATACCTCGACTTCTTACTATAATGAGAGATTCACTTTAACCACTACGCCACATTCTGGACATTTACTTAGGTTGAGCTAGCACACAGCGCTAACACCTTGCAATGCACACTCCTCGTCCTCCCTTCACATATAACTGCGTATTCGCTAACTTGTGTACTGTACCACAAACTATTTTCTGCTCTAGAAACTATCTACTCAGTTCTTGTTTTTACACCTGCTTAATTTGGATTCAACATTCTATCAGAGAATAAATATAGACCTCCACAGTCTATTGTCCACACTTCCTCGGCACCTCGGGAGCTTCGCCCCTACCGCTATTTAGTCGAGTCTGCAAGTACAGCTTTCTATGGTTACTGATAGCATTAAGCACACGCGATCTCATTGATAAGTATCTGAATATAGCGCCACTTACAGGTCCACACCTGTCTCCGTAAGTCTCCTATCCACAGGATCAAAGTTATCGCACTGTAATAATTAATCGCACTGTAATAATTATACACTGTCTTTGTTCTGAACAAAGGGTTTCTGGAGCAATCTAGGCAGACGTGCGACGCGTGCCGGCAGCAATATGATAGTCAACTGGATGATCTCCCCCCATATCACACAGCTTTTATATGAGGACGCACACCTAAGGACGCCAGGGGAAGTCCCGAGAAACAACTTGAGTCTGGAATGTGGCCACTACAGAGTTTCCCACGGTGGTTCTGCTTGGAACATATTTATTGATCTAATCCTATGTTAATAATCTTAGAGGTATCTACCGTTTCATAAAATTCTAGTAACCAAATCCATCTTTTTATTTTCTTGAAAAACCTTCAATTACGGGAATTACGGCTCAATTTCCGTAATGTGGTGGGCCTGTCTGCTCCCGCTAAAATCTCCGTTAAGATGGCAGGTCTCTCCCTCCGACAAAATCCCATCTCTCTTCTCTCTTCCTCATATGTTCTTTCTTCGTCACACCTGACGCCACCTTGCCTCGGGAAATCACCTTCTCGATTCCCGCGCTCTGTATAGCATCACGCCCTCACAACGGCGCCCTACTGAAAAAATTATTACTGCGTTAAATATCCATGCTTGCAGTCAGATATAATGGTACAGTATATCGTATTAAACTAACAATCTCTGTCGGTTGCATCATAGTGAAAACTATTGAAAGCCATCCCTACGGCAAGGATTGCCTACCTTACAACAAATACGAGCACTAACAGCGTATCGCGTGTTCGTTTACGGAGTACCGTTTAAATAATACTGTATTGTAGCTCAGTAGCTTAGCTTCTGGCTTCTCACCCCAAAGACTGAAGTTCAAGCCCCGCTCGATCTTGAATTGAATTTTTTATCTCTAAAACACGTAGTGTCTGGAAGGAAATCCAAACTTAAACCTGCGGCCAAAACCAAAAAGAGCCTGGGTGGATCCAGCTAACCCAGAAATAACCGGGGTAAGCTAAAGAATATCTGAGCTATAACAAAACCTTAATCTCGCACGTTGACGTCAAACTATAAAATTGTGTTTTTGTACAGCTGACCTAACAATGGGTTACAGTAGATCGGTGAGCAATACAACAGTGGTATTTGTAAAAGAACGATAAAGTTCGGCACATCGGCGAGTCTGAAAACCAGAAAAGTAACCAGGGGGACGTGGAAGTAATAACTGTTAAGTCAGCGAGTCTGGAGCATAGTGAATAAGTGTAAGCTAGAGGTATAAAGGCATTGCTTTGCTGATGATGAAATGTTGCTTCAATTAGGCTTGAATAGAGTAGGGCAGGTCTTGAGTGAATAAGTGTGTGTAAGAATTAGGTTAGACGTATAAGAGAGAGATAAATGGGTGAGAGGTTATAGCGTTAAAGGGGTGGGCGGAGGGAGCCACATAAGAGGGAGGGATAGGACGGTCCTCTCCCAAGTGTTATTGGCAAGTGTTAGTAGATAGAGGTCGAGAAAGGAGAGGGAGCTGGACTTCTTTTTGCTACGGGCTTTACGTCGCACCGACACAGATAGGTCTTATGGCGACGATGGGATAGGAAAGGTCTAGGAGTTGGAAGGAAGCGGCCGTGGCCTTAATTAAGGTACAGCCCCAGCATTTGCCTGGTGTGAAAATGGGAAACCACGGAAAACCATCTTCAGGGCTGCCGATAGTGGGATTCGAACCTACTATCTCCCGGATGCAAGCTCACAGCCGCGCGCCTCTACACGCACGGCCAACTCGCCCGGTGAGCTGGACTTCAGCACACAGGTAGCCTGTCGCCAAAAGGAATGGTGAGGATCTAGCTTTGTCAACTGTAAGGAGGGTCCGGACGTGTCGTTACAGGGGGGATCCATTTTCTCCTCACGGGGGAGGGACGGCACGGCCGGTCAGTAGTTATAGGGGTGGCGTCTCGCATGTGTCTGGTTTCCGCCTGTGTGAGGGGTTACCCCATGTGAGTGATCACATAGTAGACTTAGTTTATTTTTTATTTTTGTTTTGTAAATCGAACATGTATTTGGGCGAAAATCCTGTAATGCTCATCTTAAATAAATAAACAAATAAATAAATAAATAAATAAATAAATAAATAAATAAATAAATGGTAGCAATAATGCTATTTCTTCTTCTTACAACTTGGTTTACGTCGCACCGACGCAGCTTATGGCGACGATGGGACAGAAAAAGGCAAGGAGTGGGAAGGAAGCGACCGTGGCCTTAATTAAAGTACAGCCCCAGCCCCAGGAAAAATGGAAACCACGGAATTACCATCTTCTGGGCTGCAAACAGTGGGGTTCGAACCTACTATTTCCCGAATGCGAGCCCACAGCTGCACGAATCTAACCGCACGGTCAACTCACTGTGTATTATTATTATTTTTCCGGTGTTTCCGTGGCTCATAGAGGAATAGGAAGCGCCTGGGTTGAATGGCTGGACAGGGGATTACTTAGAGCAAATTTTAGCACAGACAAATTTGGAAATTTTATTTTCCTTTCTTAAAATTGATAGAAAATGTAGTAGTATAACGAAGAACAATTGAAAATGTTAACAACGAGCTCGTCAGCTCTAACATTGCCTTGGAATTAGAAGTCCTAAATCAGATACAAAGTAACTTGGGATAAACTCCCAGTCATTAAATTACATATGAAAGAGCATAATGGCTCCTAACGGGCACAATGTTATGAAAGAACAAGGTTTTCTCTGAACAGGAATCTCAGATAAAAATACAAGAATCTAGCCTCGAACAGGCAATCAGTTGCTTTTGACACACTTAATTACCCTAGGCAACCATAGGGTGGCCCCACTTCAAAGTGTTCATACACTGTTGCCCCATGGTGAGCTTGTCAATTGCAATACTCCATTTGAATATGAACCACTGTTCCCAAAGGAAACCAAAACGAAGACACAGTTATCTTAAGAATAATTAAGAATACACAGGGGCATAACTACCCATACTACAAGGTCTTAAGAATAAGAAGGAATGATTGCACATAACAGGCCATCAACAAAAGGCAAGGAGGCGAAACACCAGTAATCCTGATTGAATTTTCTGGAATGACGAGAACCTAAGTTGGCTAAGGCACAATGACACATAGGCTAATCCCATACTAAAAAGGGTGACTAAAGGTAGAAAATTTAAAAGCCGAAACAAGATTTTCAAATTTTAGACGTTGAAGACTTTAGTCACGTAAGTCAAAAGTTGAAGGGGAGACGACTGAAGGTCACCACTCGCGTTTTCTTACATTACATATTTCCCAGTAAGCAATAGAACTAGAGTCCTAAGAATGCGCAGAACGTCCTACATATCAACCACCAAAATAAAGCTTACATTAAGAAACGGCAGAAACCTTCCCCTCGCACTACCCGAAGGCACGATCCCATGTTTAGATAAATCCTGCCATTACCTTGTATCGTTGGATCTTCTTCAAGCAGGCCGCGCCCCTGTCTCCCTTGTTCACATTGGCCTCTGTCAAGTCGCACTTCAAGCACTGGAGCAATTCAGACAAGACAGCCCTAAAAAGGCCCTCTTTATATAGCTTCGTAGAGAAAAGTACCAGATTAAATTAAACAACAATATGCTGATAGGCTGAATTTCCATATTCACCCTCGGGTTGGATTGGCTATAGAACATAGTTACAAACATATGATAGGTAGGGGAGGAACCAGTTTGTAATGTTGACAACTTTGGTACATAAAAAGAAACATACCTAAAAAACAAGGTTTACCAACTCCCGAAATCAAAATTTCTCTGGGAATTAGTTTGTTTTTAGTCCACCAGATCTCATTAGTAAATAGATGGCAGAGCCATCTCACCATGGAATAAGAACATTTCTGGAAGTTTAAAAGTTCAAGTCCGTTGGCATAGATGGCCTTAGAGAAGGCGCGCAGTTTAAATAGCCGGGGAAGTGTACGCCTGGTACAAAGATTATTAATAATATTATTGACAGGAAGATTATTGATAAGAGGAGTTTGACACAAATATGGGTAGGTGATATGAGACCAATTGATTTATATTTATTAAGCTTTACTTTAAGGTGTACTTAAGTCAGGCTTCTCACTTTCATCTATCCTATCCAACCTCCCTTGGTCAACTCTTGTTCTTTTCCGACCCCGACGGTATTAGAGCAATCGAAGACTAGGGAGTCTTACATTTTCCTGCCCTTCATGACCCTAGTTTCCTTTGGCTGATACCTTCATTTTTCGAAGTGTTGGATACCTTCTATTTTTTGTCCCTCATTAGTGTTATATAAAGGATTGTTGCCTACTTGTATTTCCTCTTAAAACAATAATCGCTACCACCACCACCACCTTACTTTGAGGTGGAGGTTAAGTACTGGATCGCTTCCATCAACTGCACACTGGATACGTCTCTGGCTGAATGGTGGTGCTTATTGTTTGAAGATGAAGTACAACAAGGCAACCATCCTCCCTTAAGGTATGTATTCACGTTTCGGACCAAAATCTGTACTATTTTATCAATGTTTTTGAAATTTTTACAATGAAATACTTGCATTTACGGAAGATATTTACACTATAAAAATTTCACACGTACGGTACCGTTTCCTAAATAACTGACAAAAACTCCAACATTTTGCATAAATTTCCAAAAATCATAGCTTTCTGGAAAATAGTTCAATTCCAATTATTTTTGCGCATAATTCATCCTAATAATGCATATAATGTGATGAACTAAACAGAATTTAAGAATTCATTGATATCATATTTTTTATAATATATTTTTCATGGCGGTCAAAATTTTAGAATATTTAGATTTGTTTTTTCATTTGGTACCTTTTTATTATAGTCTTATTTATTATTATGTTTAGTTCAAAACATTCTACTTTTAATAAGCTTCAATTTGACATATCAATGTATTCTATAACTTAAAATTTGATGACGTTATGATTTTTTGAAATATGAAAACTCTGGAGAAATTCACTGTGTGGAAAATTGAACTTGAATCTTGGAAGTTTATTTCGGGAATGAAATTACTTACTTTGGCTAATTAAAACCCTCCTGACGCACAAGAGCCGGCCCAGTCGTGTGGGGGTAGTGTGCCTACCTCTTACCCGAAGGCCCCGGGTTCGATTCCCGGCCAAGTCAGGGAATTTTACCTGGACCTGAGGGCTGGTTCGAGATCTACTCAGCCTACGTGATTAGAATTGAGGAGCTACCTGACGGTGAGATATCGGTCCCGGTCTAGAAAGCCAAGAATAACGGCAGAGAGGATGCTTCATGCTAACCAGACGACACCTCGAAATCCGCAGGCCTTCGGGCTGAGCAGCAGTCGCTTGGTAGGTCAACGCCCTTCAAGGGCTGTAGTGCCAGTGGGTTTGGTTTGGTTTGATGCATAAGTAGTATTGTAGTATTTTGTCCTCTTTGAACCGTTTTCTTCCTCAGATACTTTCAGTGGTAACTTCAGCCAGAATCTTGACATATTCAGTATATACTGCAGGTGCGGGCGGTGAAGGTAAATTCAAAATATACGAAAATTTTCTTGCTTCACTTCGCCCACAACCATTGAAGCGCATCCCATACACAATTCTTCTATTAGTTTCAGGAATGTGACCAATTCTCCTTGATGTACACTGAGGTTCAGATTGAAAATCACTACTACTACACCCCAAACTAACAAAAAAGCTCAATTTGTTTACAGAAGTTTTTCAGCGATATTGATCCACATTTCATACAGACAGGACATACCAGCAAAGATAACATTTTTTCTACACATTCCACACTAAATATAATGTTAAAACTACCTCGAGAATCACCACAATTACTGTCATAATGCGAAGTAGAAAGTTTTTGACTCAGAAGCACTACTGACATTGGGAAGTTGATTTTTATTGTTCTAATTTTGGACTACTGTCTCAGTAATATTTCGTTTATTCATTGTATACTTATTTCCATAGCAACGGCGCTTTCTTTTATAGCCACTATGTCTCTTACTACCCATTATTCACTTAGCAGAAGTTAGTTACTCGATATAAACACAAATAACACAGCACATGGCATTCATAGTTGGATTGCACAGCATTTATGCAAGATTCAACATTCCTTCTCCAGAGATATATCATACGACAACCAATGCTATCTTTTGGTTCACAAAGGTACTACATGGGGAAACACCAGTGCAATGTATTGAAATGTAATTATGTAGAAAAATCTGCTTGAGTATGGAAAGCTAGTGAATGTTAGCACCTGACCACGCCCCTGGAGCAGAGAAATCATGAACGCAGTGGTCCATTTAAATGCAATTTACGGCCTTTCTGTACGTCTCCGGACAATGATACTTACATATTTGGAAACTAGAAATTCCAGGCTTTCATTTGACATCAAAAGCCAAATATTGATTATTTTGACCTAAATCGCAGTTTCAAAATTTCTTTTTCTTGTAACAAATTGTTTTAATCGCGCCGAATCTGATAGTTCTGATAGACGTTGGAACAGGAAAGGGCTAGGAGTGGAAGGAAGCGACCATGGCCTTAATTAAGGTACAGCCCCAGCATTCTTCTAGTGTGAAAATGGGAAACCATGGAAAATCTTCTCCAGGGCTGCCAACAGTGGTGTTCGAACCCACCGTACCCGGAATGCAAGCTGAATGCTACGTGATCCAAACCACACAGCCATTTGGTCGGTCGTCTCTTAACACTTAGGCCCTATGAGATTTATTTATTTATTTATTTATTTATTTTTTTTGCTATTTGCTTTACGTCGCACCGACACAGATATATCTTATGGCGTCTATAGGATAGGAAAGGCCTAGGAATGGGAAGGAAGCGGCCGTGGCCTTAATTAAGGTACAACCCCAGCATTTTCCTGGTGTGAAAATGGGAAACCACGGAAAACCATCTTCAGGGCTGCCGACAGTGGGGTTCGAACCCACTATCTCCCGATTACTGGATACTGGCGGCACTTAAGCGACTGCAGCTATCGAGCTTGCTTCACTTATCAGACGGAAGATGGAAGACCTGCGGCATTTCGAAGAATGAAATTATCGTGATAAGAAGAAGGAGAAGAATTTTGTTCTTTAAAGTGGCCTAACACCTAGGTCATTGGTCTCTGCCTTGAAAAGAGAGGGGAGGGCAATGAAGGGCGTGAAGGTGAAATAGACTTGCAAACCTCATAAATTCGAGGTTGGAAGAAACGGGTTTAATCAACGGAAGTCGGATAATAAACCCGAAAGTGAAGAGGCTGACACAAGTATGCAGATGCATTGCCAGACTCAGTTTAGGGAACCGTGGTTGCCAACCCAAGCTGAGAGCCCATTGTCCTCCTTTTAGTCACTTTTACGACGCAGTGTTCTGCCGCCCCCACACACGGGGGTGTGTCTGCTTGACACCGCTGAACGAGCCTCTGTGTGTAATTCACTTGTTATCGTGACGGTCCTCAAACGAGGTTACAAGTACATCCTTTTGAAGCCGTAAATTGCGTGCTCTTTGCTACCTAACACCGAGCTGTTTGTTGTGAGCTGATTCACTTCATACTTGCGGCGACAACACACGCCAGATTAGAGGAGCAGTCATCGAACGAATCTACAAAGCGAGTCATGGTGGAAGGATTTATAACTTTACCCCACGCGACGAGTTGGGGAGCTTCCCAGTTCAACATTCTGTAAAAAGGTAAAAAGTAATAAATATTTAATGAAGCTTCCTGTACATAACGCCATTTTCTTATTTGTGTGAATGTATGTATGCGTGAGAGGGTGAATAAATATTGGCCTGATTTTTTTGGCTATTTGTTTTACGTCGCACCGACACAGATAGGTCTTATGGCGACGATGGGATAGGAAAGGCCTAGGAATGAGAAGGAAGCAACCGTTGCCTTAATTAAGGTACAGCCCCAGCATTTGCTGGTGTGAAAATGGGAAACCACGGAAAACCATCTTCAGGGCTGCCGACAGTGGGGTTCGAACCCAATATCTCCCGAATACTGGATACTGGCCGTACTTAAGCGACTGCGGCTATCGAGCTCGGTTTGACATGATTTTGAGTGTGTGAGAGTGTATATGAGAATGAAAGACACGGGCTAGCTCGAGAAGTGAATGAATTACATTATTTTTAATTATATCCTTACTTTCAATGCTTAAGATACCGGGTTGGTGGATAGTACAAATAATATTAAAAAATATAAAAGATCATATTGTATAAACAAATCAAACTAATTTTTCCTCATGGAGCTTCCAGATAAACTATATTACGCGACCTTCCATTTGGAGCTGAGATGTAAAGTGTGTTTGCCTTCCCAACTCTTGAACAACCCACGTACAGTTGCCAATGGGAGAAGCACCATTTCCGAAGATTCAGTCCTACAACTTTAAGCGTTTTTACTTGTGCCTTGTTGATCCATCTAGTGAAACTCAAAGAAACGGGGAACTGCAGACGTCTAAATTCAAACGGTATAACCGAAGTGATGATTTGAATCTCAGGAATGAATAGAGTACTTCATCGCCCGTGGCATCTCCAGTCATGATGGCGTCTTCAATAATATCCGGCATCACTTTCTTGAGTTAATTACTACGTAACGGGAGGTAGACCTCTACTCCGCACATTCAAAAGAAGAGCCTTAAAAAACTCTATCTATCAAACAAAACGTGAAACTGCCACTGCGTGACGTTGGGACATTAATCAGAAGATGTCACTACTGAAGTATTGAGTATTGCGTTATTGTGAAGTTGCCTAAACTGACTGGATTTATTTGCTTTGTGTTTGTTTACTTCAAGAAGTTTGAACTTTTCTCCACAGATGTCTCTAGAAACTGAGGTCACGCACTCTGGTGCAAAGTGGAATAATTTTTTTATTGAAAGAAATTTTGTGTTTATAGGTTTCCTCAAGTAATTAACTTTCTTTAAACAAGTATATATTTCAAGGTTTGAAACACTTCCTTCTCATTCCACCAGTTGTTAATCTAGCCAATAAGGAATTTTCTGTAATTATTTTTCACCCTATCACAGGCTTCTTGTTGGTTTTTGGGTGTAACTTTCTTATTCTGCCAATAAAATTAATAGAGTGTGTCTGGATTAGCCCAGAACCCTCTAGAACAGCTCCGTTGCGTATATAAGCTGCGGCCTTGCAGGCTACCTTGTCTTTGGATCACCGTATTTCTGAGAGTGTGTGTGTTAAGACAGGAGGCGTGGCGCCTCATTCTTCGCCAGGTAGTCCATCAGCCAAGGTAATGACCATCAGTTTTATTTTTCTGTAGCTACCTCCGCAGACTTACACGAGGGAAAGGTTCAAATTTCTAATGATGTAACCGACCTTTTCTAAAATGTAAATTTTCTTTCGGTTAATGTAAAATTTCATGAAGTCTTTAACTGTAAATCGAGGATAGAAAGTGCGTTACCCTCTCGAGTTCCCCTTCAACTTGGTTTGAGGCGACTACGATTTTGTAACTGTTTTTCTTTCCTGTAATGCATTAAATTAACCTTCATTCGAGTCACCTCAGTAGCTTGGGATTAGCCCCCGTATCCTCGGGCCGAGAGCCCCGTTAGGATTTTATACTCCATTATCTAGGAGCGCAAGTCTATGCCTCCATTCGGTTTGTGCTCGGGCCATTAATTTAACCTGTTCTTTTTCCACGAAAGCCCAGTAGGTTGGGCAATAGATACCCCTGTGTAAAAGAAATTTTAAATTGTAAATTGGGCCGAGAGAGGCCAGAGATCATAAGGTTTGGTGTAATGTTGCCCTAAGCGGGCTGTTAGATATCAGTTAATGTTGGGGAGTATGTAAGCTCTTTTCTAAGCTTACTGTAATATTGAAGGGTGCCTTTGGAAGGCCGTAAATTGTTACTGTTGGAGCCAAGCGCTCGTGCGCAGTGTGTATTGGGAGAGATCTCTCCTTATCTGGCTAACGCAACATTTGCGAAACTTGTAAATCTGGAGCCTGAAGCTCAAAACTTGTAAATCTGCAGCCTGAAGCTCAAAACTTGTAAATCTGGAGCCTGAAGCTCAAAACTTGTAAATCTGGAGCCTGAAGCTCAAAACTCGTAAATCTGGAGCCTGAAGCTCAAAACTTGTAAATCTGGAGCCTGAAGCTCAAAACTAGTAAATCTGGAGCCTGAAGCTCAAAACTTGTAAATCTGGAGCCTGGAGCTCAAAACTTGTAAATCTGGAGCCTGAAGCTCAAAATTTGTAAATCTGGATCCTGAAGTTCAAAACTTGTAAATCTGGAGCCTGAAGCTCAAAACTTGTAAATCTGGAGCCTGAAACTCAAAACTAGTAAATCCGGAGCCTGAAACTCAAAACTTGTAAATCTGGAGCCTGAAGCTCAAAATTTGTAAATCTCGAGCCTGAAGTTCAAAACTTGTAAATCTGGAGCCTGAAGCTCAAAACTTGTAAATCTGGAGCCTGAAGCTCAAAACTTGTAAATCTGGAGCCTGAATCTCAAAACTTGTATATCTGGAGCCTGAAGCTCAAAACTTGTAAATCTGGAGCCTGAAGCTCAAAATCTGTAAATCTGGAGCCTGAAGCCCAAAACTTGTAAATCTGGAGCCTGAAGCTCAAAATTTGCAAATCTGGAGCCTGAAGCTCAAAATTTGTAAATCAGGAGACTGAAGCTCAAAACTTGCAAATCTGAAGCCTGAAGCTCAAAATTTGTAAATCTGGAGCCTGAAACTCAAAACTTGTAAATCTGGAGCCTTTAGCTCAAAATTTGTAAATCTGGAGTCTGAAGCTCAAAACTCGTAAATCTGGAGCCTGAAGCTCAAAACTTGTAAATCTGGAGCCTGAAGCTCAAAATTTGTAAATCTGGAGCCTGAAGCTCAAAACTTGTAAATCTGGAGCCTGAAGCTCAAAACTTGTAAATCTGGAGCCTGAAGCTCAAAATTTTTAAAATACCTATTCTTGGTTTCTATTTTGTATCTCTATTGCTATTTTGTACCTGATTACCAGTACCAGAAAATATTGTTTGTTAAGTTTGAGATTCTAAAAGAAATGTAACCTTTATTTAAAGTTTTTAATTAATTTTTGATATTGTAGTTAGACCCATTTATACCAGCACCTTATTTCACCTCTTTCTGCTCTAAGGAAGGTCCGTAACAGTTACTTTCAATGCTTAAGATACCGTGTTGAGCTTTACCCATAAAATAAAGAATTGAAACGATAAAAAGTATTAAAATAATTGATGAAGGCATGTCTTGACCTGTGAAAGAATCATCTAAGAATACGCCTCTATTAACATTCTCTGCTTGCCATAGATTTGGCTGGGAATCGCACACGTACACAAAGACAAACAGTTCCGGATAATACCTACTAAATACGGCTCCTCGTATCGGGGAACGAAAATGGCTTCCTACGCCATGGATTTAAAATGGCTACTTGACTTGCATTGCCTATCTTATGTATGTTGCCCAGCGACAGTGAGTCTATGCATTTAATCCTGGTGACTGCGCGATGGATAATAATAATAATAATAATTGTACCGGGCGGTACACCTCCACGCCGCTAATTCAAACATTGAGCCAGTTGAAACTCCTCTACTGGAGGAAGCCTGAACTTTAACAACCACATTGAAGTGTTCCGAACTATGTCAGTTTCGATTCGTTTTTGTTTTCTCTGTAGTAAGAAGTGTGAACATTCTCTTCTAGATGGCACCACTTAAGAACTACAATTGTGCACCCTAGTGCGAAGTGAAGGAACTCTTTTTTTGAAGAAATTTTGTAGTCATAAGTTTGTTCTTTGTTAAATTTCTTTCTGTCATTGTTTGAGTTGGCAATGTTAATCCGTTCATTCCGCCAGTTTTGAAATTAGCCAATCCCCAATTTCTTAAATTCATTTTCGACCAATCGGGGCTTTCTTCCCCAACCTGCTCTGTAACTGTGTTTGGTAACCAGTAAAATTTTGTGGGCGGATTGTAATCATTCATGAAACGTCTCGAATCTTCCACGAGGATATATAAACTGCTGTTTTTCTGGTCTCGGTGCCACTTCAGTAACATCTTTCCTAGTGTGATTATATAGCAGGGGGCGGGAAGCGCCCCTTTCTTCAGGCGGCAGTTCATCCATCAGGTAATGGCCTTTTAATAACTTCTTTGTTTGCTAGATCAGCAGTTTAACCCTCGGGACAGGTTCAAAACTTTTACCATGTAACCTTCCTTTAAAATGTAAAAGACACTTGATATAAAGTTATGTCTCTTTAACTACAAATTGGGATAGAGAGTGCCTGACCCTCTCGAGCTCCCACTCATATTGTTTTGAGGTGACTACATTTTTATAACTGTTTCCCATCTCTTCGTAATGTAATAAAGATTTATTTCGTGTCACCTCCGTAGTATGGGATTAGCCCTTGCATAAGCAGCCTAGGGCCAAATTAGGTTTTAATAAAGTGTATTAGGAGTGCTGAGTACGCCTCCACGCAAGTTGGTATTTTGGGGCCATGTCATTGTCCTGTTTCTTTACTGAATAGGCCTCAGTAGGTTGGATATTTTTACCCCTGTTTTTATGTGTCCGAAGGACAGCTTGAAGGTGGAGTTTGGTGTGGCCGTTGATGGGGTTGAACTTTGAGAGCGGGTTGCTCTTTCTTAAATTTGGGTTCTGTGTGCCTCGAGGAGGCTTTACTGGGTAACTGGGAGCTAGTGCTCCTTGGTACGATTGGGGTTTTCTGCCCCTTTGTTGAACCTTATACATAAGTAAAGTTGGGCTAATTCCTCAAGAATTGTGAGTCTGGGGCTCGAAGCCCAAATACTGTAGCAAACTTTAATTGTACATTCTTAATTGGTTGATAGGCTACTGAATACCTGTTATACTTGTTATTTCTTGATCTTGAAAAGAAAATATAACCTTTGTTAAATTTTTAATTAATTTTAATTTCGTTGTTGAGACCTATTCCACCCAGCACCTTCTTTCACCTCTAACTACCATGGATAACTCCGTTACAAGTAGTAGCAGAGCGTGGTTGAATGGGTCTCAATTTAGCCCCTTTTGACGGCTAAACATTGCTTTGCTTTCGAACTCTAACAATTTTCTCAGTTGCAGGATTTATTTTTATTTTTATTTTTTCAAAATTTTTCTGTCATCATGTCCGGCCCTCGCGAGGTTCTTCATCCTTCCTATTTGCGTAAAGAGGAATTAATTTATGAACTATCTCTTAGAAACGTTCAATCTGGAGGAACGGTTGCGTTGGATGCCAATAAACTTAAAGATTCCCTTGATTTGCCTATTACCACCCCAACGTTGGGAGAGAAAGTAATTGACGATGCTCTCTACACGATCAATGACAATACTACTGAGCTAGCATCTGTAGTAGTTAGCCAACTTAAACGGGTACAAGCTCGACTATTCCATTTTTACAATAGGCTCAATGTTTTATTGTCTTTAAAGTTGAATGACATTCAGGGAAAGGAGGCTAGTGCCCTCATTGAAAATATTTCTAAATTGTCCAGTACTGTCGGTCAATTGTTATCGGGGGTAACGACTCCCAAGGCCGACCCGCCCATGGCGGTAAACATTGCCAGTGAGGAAACTTCTTCCAAAGGGGAAGAAAATGGCATATCTGCAGTTGCTCAAAAGACTCCTGCCCAGTTAGAATCCGGCCCTGATGGTCGGCCCTCTGTTCCGCCTTTCTTTTTGAATAATGCTCCCTCCGAGCCTCCGTCACCCCCTAGGCAAGTACTTACTATGTCACCTGGGTTCAGTAGTTTGCCTCATCCATTAGCCATGTTACTTACGGGTATTTCTAAGTTTTCGGTCAACTCTACCAGTGATGTAATTTCTTTTTATGAGATTCTTGGTCGAATTCCAGGATCATGCTCTAGTGTTTTCCCTCTCTGCTTCGCAAATCCTTCAGATTATATATCCATATGCCATAGGGGTCCTCTCAGACAAGATAGTTAGGGCAATTGCTGAACAGTCATCCATAGAAGACTTCCACGCCCATCTGTTAGCTTATTTCATTCCGGCTCGAGCTAGGTCATCTCTAATTCAGAAGTACTACTATAGAGTGCAGAGACTTGATGAAAACCTGGCAGACTTCATACAAGACATCAAATTCTATGCCAGGGTGTTTGCTCTTCACTTCCATGAAGAGCAGATTTTTCAGGCGATTGTGGAAGGGATTTCACCATCCTACAGGTCATACTTGTGTTTTGCGTCGCGTCCTCAAACGTTTGCAGAGCTAGAAGCATTGGCTGTGTCAGCCGAAGGAGTCAGATACGCCGATAACTTGCGTGTCGCGAAAGAACCCCCTCCATCCTCTAGTAGTTTTCGGTCTCCACCTCGCCGACCCATCACACCCCGTAAATGCTACGCTTGCGGGTCGCCCGACCATCTTCGCAATAAATGTCCATTGATCAAATCTAGTAGGACTAATAATGGAGCAGGTTCATCCCAAGGCTGCTTTAAATGCGGCGCGTTCTCCCATATTGCCAAGAACTACCCTAATACTAACAACACCCCCTCTTGCTCAACTTCGGATGCAACTTCCAACAACAATCAAAAGTGACTAGTGGCTTCGGCTGAGTCGATCAATTCTTCATTCCGAGGCTCAGCCCCAAGTAAAACGGCCGAATTCCCGAGGAAAACTCAGGCTTCAAATTTATCTTTTGAGGATCCCAAAGAATGTCTTAGGATTGCGGCGGATACCCCCGCACCTGTGCCTTTTCTCAAAATTGAATTAAATAATGAACCTGTGACTGCTCCTTTAGATTCTGGCAGTGTTTGTTCCATTATCTCGGCCCAATGGTATTCGAAATTGAAATCTGTTTGTAAACTTCCTGCCTATTGCTCGTCTTCGGTTCAATATGCTTCGGCTAATTCTTCTCTATTAGAAATCTTAGGCTCCTTAAATGTCAAAATTCGTATTTCTAAATTTACTTGGAAAATTAAACTGTTAGTGGCTAAGCACTTGTCTTGCCCCATTATATTGGGAGCAGACTTCATGTCTCACATTGGTGATCTGGTGCTCGATCTTCAGAGTAAGTCGTGCACGTTCAAATTTGCTTCTAATTGTAAAATCCCCTTATTGAAATGTAATTCTGTATCATGTTCATCTGTTTCGCCAACCCAGGATGAGATGTTGTTAGACCTTAGACATCCACCTGAGGAGCAGGCTGATAGTATTCGTAAGCTGTGTCAGTCGTTTCCAGAGGTGTTCTTGGATACTCTCGGTGTTACTGACCTTATTGAATACAAGATTGAGGTTACGGATTCGATTCCTGTCCGTTTTCCACCTTATAGGCTATCTTCACCTAAAATGAAGGCGCTGAAACAAATCATAGATCAGATGCTAAAAGATGGTATTATTCGGCCCTCTAAGTCAGCGTATTCTTCGCCTATTTTTCCTAGTCCCGAAACTCCAAGGTGGTTTCAGGCCTGTAATTGATTATAGGGCTCTCAATCGGAAGGTGGTGTTACAATCTGTGCCCCTTCCAGACCTTCACTCTTGTTTTTCTTGGTTTCGTAAAGCTAAGTTCTTCACCATCTTAGATCTTAACCAGGCGTATAATCAGATACCGTTAGCAGAGGAATCCAAAGATCTTACAGCGTTCGCCATGGATTGGAATTTGTATGAATAAAACCGCGTGCCTTTCGGGCTCCCCACGGGAGCAGCGGTACTCACTAGACTGCTAGACGGGGTCTTCTCCGACATCAAGTTTGAGTACTTGTACCACTATCTTGATGATGTCGTCGTATTTTCGGAGACTTTCGAAGAACACCTAGATCATCTGCGAGAAGTTCTCAATCGCCTTCGTAAGGCTGGGTTAACTGTGAAGTTATCCAAGGTTGCCTTCGCTAAGCCCTCCATGTCATTCCTAGGGCATATTGCGTCGCCCGTTGGTGTTGCAGTCGATCACTCTAGAACACAGCCCATCCGTGATTTCAAGCCTCCCAAGGACATCAAAGGTATTGCTAGGTTCATTGGTATGGTGAATTTCTTCAGGAAATTTATTCCAAATTTCGCCAATAGAGCGGCGCCCTTGAACTTACTTCGTAGGAAAGGCGTCAAATTTGAGTGGGGACCTTCTAAACAAGCCGCTTTTGTAGATCTCAAATTAGCTCTGTGAAATGCCCCTGTTCTGGCCATGCCCGATTTCTCCAAGAAATTCATCGTCCAAACCGACGCGTCGTCGTCGGCGGTAGCTGCAGTCCTTCTTCAAGAGACTGAACTAGGGAGGCGACCCATCGCCTATGCATCTAGGACTCTATCGGCTCAAGAAGCCAAATATTCCATCTATGAGCTCGAAGGTTTGGCAGTCTTATTCGCTTTAGAAAAGTTCCGTCTCTATCTGGAACATGTCAAATTTGACTTGGAGACCGATAAGCAAGCCTTAAGTTGGGT
Organism: Anabrus simplex; assembly: GCF_040414725.1. Taxonomy (NCBI): domain Eukaryota; kingdom Metazoa; phylum Arthropoda; class Insecta; order Orthoptera; family Tettigoniidae; genus Anabrus; species Anabrus simplex. The sequence goes on along the minus strand of NC_090269.1, from coordinate 105,938,697 downwards.
CTTAGGTAGGCCGCGTCGTACTGGTCGTATAGCCCGTTGGGCCATCCGAATTTCTGCCTTCCAATTTGATGTTAGGCATATCCGAGTTACTGAAAACGTGGTTGCTGACGGACTAAGGCGTATGTTTTCTAATGATGTAGAGACTCCTGACCTGGATGATAGTTCCTCACCCCCCGTGTCCATACTATCTGAGGTTAATGCCATCTTAACAGATGCTCCCACGCTCTTTAGGGATATTGAGAAATATCAACGTGAAGATCCGGCGCTGGCTCCGATCATGGAAACCCTTTCTTCTGGGGAACATGTCGTCCCTTATGTATTGAGGAACGGTGTTTTATGTTGCCCGTCGAGGCATGATCAAAAAAATGAAAGTTGTAGTTCCAGCCGTTCTTGTACCAATGATCTTCAAGTACTACCATGACACTCCATTAGGGGGGCATTTAGGCATCTTCAAAACCCGTCAAAAGATTCGTGAAATGTTCATCTGGAAGGGTATGGACGGAGAAATCCGTGAATTGGTAAAATCTTGTAAATCATGTTGGCTTAGTAAACCCACCATGTCCACTAAGCAAGGGCTTTTGTCTTCTCATCAAGCGTTGCGCCCCATGGAACGTCTCTACATCGATTACGTAGGACCCTTTCCCCAGTCAAAGGGGAACGCTAACAAGTTCATCTTTGTATGTGTAGATGGTTTTACAAGATTTTCTTGGTTATTTCCGACTAAGATGGCCACCGCTCAGTCCACCATTACTGGTTTAAATTCCATTTTGCTTCTTTCGGTCCATGTCAATATATTGTGTCTGACAATGCTAAGCCGTTCACATCTAATCTGTTTCGTAAATTCTGTTTTGATCTGTCCAGATCTCATGTAACTACTTCTGCTTATTATCCGCAACCATCTCTGGCTGAACGGGTCAATCGTAATCTGAGGTCGGCGCTGATTGCCTATCATCATGAAGATCATTCTAGGTGGGACACGTCCCTGCATTGGTTAGCTTTTGCTTTGAATTCGGCGGTTCATGAATCTCATAGGTTTACTCCAGCTTCGTTGATGTTCAAGTTTGTTCCTAACACGCCGCTCTCTAAACTTTGGTCTCTGAGTGACATTCTACCTGAGACAATAGATCCAGATAATATTAAAGATCTTTGGAAGAAGGCTAAAGTCAATCTTAAAGTGTCTCATGAAAAGGTTAAGGAAAGATATGATCGTGGACGGAGACCCACCAATTTGAAGTTAGGTGACCAGGTGATGGTCAAAAATTTTGTTCCCGCGGGCAAGCTTGCCCCCAGATTTCATGGGCCGTGAATAATCTAGATTTTATTACGCCGGTTACGTTGTTATTAAGCAACCCAGCCACCGAGAGGATATTTAGGGTTCACCTGTCCCAGGTGAAACTTGTCTAATTTACGCACTAACTTAGCTCGTTTTAATTTTTTTTTCATTTGGAAAGAAATCTGAAGGTTATATTTTGGTTTTAGTTTGAGGCCTTTTGCCCTTGGAATTATGTTCTTTGTTTCCTAATGTTCATTGTACAACCTGCCCCGACCAGCTAAACTGCTATCCTGTCCTTGCCATGGCCATTGCCACGCTCCCGTCTCCTGCTCAACAACACAAGTGGCTAATAAAAATGAAATAAATATTTCCACGCCGCTGGCCCCTCAGCTCCACCACAAGTACTGTACCCGAAAATCATTATGCTCCAACAAATTCTGCCGCCGAGATCTTAATGTTTCAGTGCCCCCGCAGCCGCGCGGCGCCGTGTCGCTACTGGAGTAGAGAACGGGCCCGATCTACTTCAGTGAGGTCAACCAGTGTACGGCGAGGTGGAGCCCTCCTTCCGGCCAAGGCTGATGTGCGGCGCACCTCCTGCAACTTGACCGCGGTCTGCAAACATTCGCCGCGGGTGCGGCGTGCTTCAGCACCACTACCCCTCTCATGGTGCGGGCGAGCGGTATTTCAGGGTATTTGAGGGGTCCGAGCGGCCTCCTCTGAACACAAGCAGCGGCGGCCGGTCTGGCCGTCAAACTTAATCAACATTGAATGTACTTAATCAGCTACATGGACATTTCATATCAACAATTACTACATTTTTGATTCTACTGCAATATTTTGTGGACTTAGAAAATTTTTCTTCCCTTTCAAGAATTAAAAGTTTTTCCTTCTGAATTCAACTACTACAAGCATAAAGACATTACATCAAAAGTTACTACAAAGAATTTTGAAACTGGATCCCATCAATTTAAAAAAACTTGTTTGTAAATCCTTCTGCAATTAATTTCTATATCAACATCATAACTTGGACCTCATTTTAAAACAAAAATTTGTGTTCTTCTGTGTTACCCCTTGGAGGGACTTTTGGGGGGGGGGGAGTTCTGTACCGGGCGGTACAACTCCACGCCGCTAATTCAAACATTGCGCCAGTTGAAACTCCTCTACTGGAGGAAGCCTGAACTTTAACAACCACATTAATTCTAAGATTTCTCAGAAATTTTGAAGTGTTCTGAAGTATGTCAGTTTTGATTCATTTTTGTTTTCTCTGTAGCAAGAAGTGTGAACATTCTCTTCTAGATGGCACCACTTAAGAACTACAATTGTGCACCCTAGTGCGAAGTGAAGGAACTCTTTTTTTGAAGAAATTTTGTAGTCATAAGTTTGTTCTTTGTTAAATTTCTTTCTGTCATTGTTTGAGTTGGCAATGTTAATCCGTTCGTTCCGCCAGTTTTGAAATTAGCCAATCCCCAATTTCTTAAATTCATTTTCGACCAATCGGGGCTTTCTTCCCCAACCTGCTCTGTAACTGTGTTTGGTAACCAGTAAAATTTTGTGGCCGGGTTGTAATCATTCATGAAACGTCTCGAATCTTCCACGAGGATATATAAACTGCTGTTTTTCTGGTCTCGGTGCCACTTCAGTAACATCTTTCCTAGTGTGATTATATAGCAGGGGGCGGGAAGCGCCCCTTTCTTCAGGCGGCAGTTCATCCATCAGGTAATGGCCTTTTAATAACTTCTTTGTTTGCTAGCTCAGCAGTTTAAGCCTCGGGGCAGGTTCGAAACTTTTACCATGTAACCTTCCTTTAAAATGTAAAAGACACTTGGTATAAAGTTATGTCTCTTTAACTACAAATTGGGATAGAGAGTGCCTGACCCTCTCGAGCTCCCACTCATATTGTTTTGAGGTGACTACATTTTTATAACTGTTTCCCATCTCTTCGTAATGTAATAAAGTTTTATTTCGTGTCACCTGCGTAGTATGGGGTTAGCCCTTGCATAAGCGGCCTAGGGCCAAATTAGGTTTTAATAAAGTGCATTAGGAGTGCTGAGTACGCCTCCACGCAAGTTGGTATTTTGGGGCCATGTCATTGTCCTGTTTCTTTACTGAATAGGCCTCAGTAGGTTGGGTATTTTTACCCCTGTTTTTATGTGTCCGGAGGACAGCTTGAAGGTGGAGTTTGGTGTGGCCGTTGATGGGCTTGAACTTTGAGAGCGGGTTGCTCTTTCTTAAATTTGGGTTCTGTGTGCCTCGAGGAGGCTTTACTGGGTAATTGGGAGCTAGTGCTCTTTGGTATGATTGGGGTTTTCTGCCTCTTTGTGAACCTTATACATAAGTAAGATGGGCTAATTGCTCAAGAATTGTGAGTCTGGGGCTCGAAGCCCAAATCCTGTAGCAAACTTTAATTGTACATTCTTAATTGGTTGATAGGCTACTGAATACCTGTTATACTTGTTATTTCTTGATCTTGAAAAGAAGATATAACCTCTGTTAAATTTTTAATTAATTTTAATTTCGTTGTTGAGACCTATTCCACCCAGCACCTTCTTTCACCTCTAACTACCACGGATAACTCCGTAATAATAATAATAATAATAATAATAATAATAATAATAATAATAATAATAATAATAATAATAATAATGGTAATAATAATAATAATAATAATAATAATAATAATAATAATAATAATAATAATAATAATAATAATAATAATAATAATAATAATAATGATAATATTAATAATAATAATAATAATAATAGTAATAATAATAATAATACCCGTGTGGGGATTTACCGGTTACCTCCATCGGGCGCATCCCATTGGAATTGGGGAAGCTCGCTGGCTCTGTCGCCAGCAGAGTCAGAGGGTAGTAGGGAAATAAAATACCACCGTGAAAAAAAAGGTCCCTTTGCCAGGGTTACGGCGAAGACTGGTAAATGACCAGAAGCCAGAAAACATCTTGAGGCAACCTCTAGGGCTAACAACCCTAGTTGTAAAAGGATGGGTACCCGTCCAAAGCAAAGTCAAGTCAATAAGCATGATGGCACAACATTTCAAGAAACATACCCCAGGGGGTAAATCTTCGGATAAATCCCTCGTCGTGTACGCCACGGCGCACGACTCTCGTTCGGATTCTGGGGGAGACTCGACATCATGCAAGAGACGAGTCGGAGCGTCTCGGTGTACCCCGTAGAGTCAAAAACTCAGGTCAAAATCTAAAACCTTTCTAGCAACTTTCAACATAAATTCACTTACACAAACTGGCAAGCTGAAAACCCTCACTAAAACTCTTCACGAAAATCAAATATCCATAATGGCCCTACAGGAAACAAGGTACCCAGATGAAGAGATTTTTGAATCCGAAGGCTACCGATTTTTCAAGAACAAAGCGCAAAGAGGAATCCTCAATGGAGCTGTGATGCTTGGAACCGCGTTTGCTGTTAGAACCAAGATCCTTAAATCTGTTGCAAATTTCGAACCTGTGAATGACAGATTGTCTATACTCACAATTAAATGCGCGAACAAAACCTACGCCCTAGTTAACGCACATGCTCCTACAAACGATAAGAACAAGTCTGATCCAGACGAAGTTGATAATTTCTGGCACCTACTGGATGAAAAATTATACAAAATCCCCAAACACCATGTCAAGCTTCTTTTGGGCGACTTCAATGCCCAACTAGGTCGTGAACAGGAGTACAAGAAAGTTATAGGGAATTACCCTGCTCACAAAAGAACCAATCCCAACGGCAAAAGACTGGTGTCCATTTGCGAAAATCACAACCTGCAGGTCATCTACCCAGAAAGCAAATGACTTGGCGTTCTCCCGTCCAAGCTCTCGGAGAGTTTCAAATTGATCATGTTGCAATCTCCAGGAGAATCAGCCCTGAGATTATGAAAGTCAAGGTAAAGAAAGGCATCAATGTGGCCTCAGATCATTATATGTCTCTTATCAAATTCAAACCAATTCCCGCAAACACAAGGAAGACAACCAAACAGATCACACGCTTCGACAATGATAAACTTCGGCAAAGGGTCGAGGAGTTCCAGGAGAAGGCTAGACCAAATGACTGTGACTTTAACAACGCCAAAAATCACCTTGTTGAGGCCGCCAAAGACGTTGCAGAAATCAAGAGAAGCAAAAAGCATGCCTGGAGGAATGGTACCTGCGAATCAGTCCTCCAAGAAAGACTCATTGCGTGGAAACAGTACTACTGTACGAAATCATAAAATGATTGGGAAACCTACAAAACCCTACGTGCCCAAGCAGCTAGGGTGTTCAGAACTGAGAAACGTAAATACGAAAAATCTCTCATTGAAAAGATAGAACAAAACTTTAGGAAGGATGAAAGCAGAGAGTACTACAGAGCCTTCAAACGCAAACTCACTGGCTATAAACCACCATCTCTATGCTTTGAGCGAAAGGACGGCACACTGGCGACGTCAAATGAAGAAAATTTCAGCATTCTGGCAGATTACTTCAAGAATTTACTTAATTGCTCTAAACCGCAAAGCGCCATTGAGACCAAGGAACCCTTACTCAGGTACCCAGATTCCAGACCACCCGACAGAGATGAAATCAAGCGCCACATTACCCGTCTCAAAAATAACAAAGCGCCGGGGGAAGACTCAGTAGTAGCTGAACTATGGAAATATGCCCCAGAGGAATCACTTGATATCTTGCAAAAGCAAATAGAAGAAATTTGGAACAAGGAGACCCTACCCGAAGATTGGAAAATAGCTTTGATCCATCCATTACACAAAAAAGGCAGCATGAAGAACAACAACAATTACAGAGGAATATCTTTGCTACCCGTGACTTACAAAATTCTATCACTGCCATCCTGGAGCGTTTGGAAGCACAAGTCGAACATCAAATAGGTGAATACCAAGGAGGGTTCAGAAAAGGTCGCTCAACAGCTGAACAGATCCAAAATCTCAAAACGATCATCAGATATTGTACACTAAGGTCCAAGCAGTATGTGTCTGTCTTTGTGAACTTTAAGAAAGCGTACGACTCCATTGACCGGAAAGTCCTGCTAAACAACTTAAATGAATTTGGAGTTGATTTGAAACTGCTGGCATTAATTAGAGCCACCCTGACCGAAACAAAATCCAAGGTGAAGTTCCACGGATGTCTCTCGCATTCCTTTGACATCAAAACAGGAGTCCGACAAGGTGATGGGCTATCCCCGATACTCTTCAACTGTGTTCTTGAAAAGATCATCAGAACCTGGCGAGTGAGATTACCGGAAACCAACTACAGTCCATTGAGAATAGGAACCAAATCCAAGGGGATCGCAACAGACTGCTTAGCATTTGCCGATGATATTGCTGTTCTCTCAAACGATATAGAAACCGCTAGAGCTCAAGTTGAAATTTTAAAGGAAATTACCGAACAAACTGGTTTGCAGATATCGTTTGAGAAAACAGAAGTAATGACTAACATCAAAGAGGCTCCACCAAAACTCCATACAAAATACGGGGACATCACCCGAGTAGACAAATTCAAATACCTGGGTGAGATCATCATGAAAAACGGACTGGACAAAGAAGCACTTCAGGAGCGAGTACGCAAACTGGAAATAGCCTACCAAACATCCCGCACAATCTACAACAAAAAATGCCTTTCCCAAAACACCAAGATACGTCACTATGAAACAGTTCTGAAGCCAGTAGTTCTATATGCAGCCGAAACCCTGTCTCTAAATGCCAACAAAGGACTGCTTGAAGAACTGGAGAAAAGAGAACGCAAAATTGTGAGAGGAATCTTGGGATCAAAGTACAAAAATGGAATCCATCAAAAGAGATCCAACAAGGAAGTCTACAGCAAAATAGAGAAAATTACCAACACAATCAGAAAAAGACGGTTACGATTTTACGGTCATCTGAAAAGAATGGACGGAAGAAAGTTAACTAAAGAAATCTTTCACTTTTTTGATTCAAACCCCAAAACCACAATTCCCTGGTTTAGAAATACCAAAGAAGACCTGCAAATGCTACATATCTCAGCTGAAGACGCCCTTAACAGAGATCTCTTCCGCAAGAAAATATTGACGAACGGGCTAAACCGAGACGAGCAACCGAAGAGAAGACACGGTGCCCTTTGGACAGAGGAGCGTAAGCAGGCCCACTCACAAAGAATGAGGGGAATTTGGGCTCTAAAGAAGGCCAAGTTCAGTGTCAAATGCAAGAAGACTTAACGTGGTCCTTGATGGCCCCAGCGAATTGTATAATAATAATAATAATAATAATAATAATAATAATAATAATAATAATAATAATAATAATAATAATAATAATAAATGTATTTCCGTTTTTTTCAAGAAATACAAGATTTTTCCTGTACTACTGAGACGATTTGGAAGATCTTGGTACAAACCGCACGTTTTGACTCCTTCTGGTCTAAGAGTTTGAGCTTTGTGAAACATACATGTTAGCGTTCTATATACTGTACTATATATAATATTGGCTTTACGTCCTTCTAACGACTTTTACGGTTTCGGAGACGCCGAGGTGCCGGAAGTTAGTCTCGCAGGATTTATTTTACGTGCCAGTAAATCTACCGACACGAGGCTGACGTATTTGAGCAAATTGAAATACCATCGGTCTGAGCCAGGTCGAACCTGCGAAGTCGAGGACGGAAGGCCAGTGCCTCACCGTCTGAGCCATTCAGTTTGGCTGAAGTAAATGTGGAGGGCCGTGTGTGTATGTACAGAATTGTATGGTCATATACAACAGATCTTGTGAATATCTGATTACGTAAAATATACTTTATTTAAATACGATGAGTGTATATAAGCACATTCTGAAGCCAGTGATTGTCAAATGACGGGATTAGAAATAACTAGATGTTTATCATCGATGTATAATACCGGGTTTTATAATTGAGAATAATTAATACAGGGTGTCCAGAAATTATCGGTATTGTAGAAACGGGAATGTAGGGATAATATTTTTTATATCAGTGCAATGGAGCTGTATAGTAGATGTAAACCTCGTAGTTGCTGCCAGAATGGGGATATTGGCTTCATGACTACAGCTCAAGATGTGTTATGTTATTACATATAGGCCTACCTGACTGTGCATGATACTTTGTGTGCCAGAGAGGATAGCAATTGTGACGTGCAGTTTGCAAGGGTCCTTTTAAGGTGAGATTCTGACGAAACTTGTTCGCGCATTCCACAAACCTGGACCTACAGACAAAAAAATTCATCTGGTGGTGAACAAGTTTATGACAGAATTGGGGATATTAGGACATCCATTGAAAATGTATGGCCCATTGTTTTTTGCCGAAAAACCTTAATGGGGGGTAATGTACCTGGATATGCTGCAAGAGGTTTTGTTACCACAGTTTGTCCAAGATGAATGTGTGAACGCTGTCTGCTTTCAGTAGGATGGGACACCACGCCATTATGCCCTAAAACAGGGATGGCGAACTTATGACACGTGTTCCACTAGGTGACACGCGAACACGACTTGTATGGAACGTCAGGTAACATAGCCTACTAATAGGCCTATATTTGAATGGTTTTAACGTCGGAAATCCAGTAACACAGTAGATTTTAATATTACGCTGTCATAAAGAAGTATGCCTCAATTAATTCTATGGCCACATATTTTACTGGATAAAACTTTTGGATAAAACTAGGTAGAAAGGAGAACTCCGGTGCAAGGGCAAGTGGGCAAGTTGGCGGCTATACATGGGCTCTTATGGGACAAACTCCCGGGAGCTGGACCAGGGACATGTGGGAAAAATGGCAGATATACATGGGATCGTATGGAGAAACCTGGCGCAGGGGAGACATAGGAATTAAGGAGACGGCCTAGGGGCGATTGCGCAAGATGGTAGAAGTGTGCAACTTCAAGTGTTAGGGCCCCCGAGGCAAGATGGTTGCTATACATTGGTTACATGAGAATAACTTTAAGGATATGGACCGGGAGCTAATCGCGATACATTGTTCTTATAGGCCTGACTCTACAGAGCTGCCACAGGGACTTACAACTTGTAACTTATGACCTATTAGTTTTACCAGCCTAACTTTCGAGAAACGGGCTGGTATGCAAGATAGCTGCTATACTCTATTCGTTTGGACTTAACTAGTGGGCTCCCTCAGTGGCTCAAAACTTGTAACTTATGACCTATTAGTTTTATCAGCATGAGACAAGGGTTGCTATGCCAGATAGCTGCTATACTCTATTCGTATAGACCTAACTACAGGGCTGTCTTAGGGGCTCACAACTTGTAACTTATTATCTATTTGTTTTATCATATAGGCTCTTATGGAGAAAGCTGACCCCAGCTAGGACTTAAGGAGATGGCCTAGGGAATAATGCGCAAGATGGCGGCCACAGGGACTATTGCGTATTCATGGGCACATATGGCACTAACCCGGCGTGGGCTGTGCTAGCGATTTTCGCGTGTTCCCCTAATTCGAGGTTCTGTCTTCCTCTCGGTGGAGTGATGTAACATAGGTTGGAGGGTGATGGAATACTGCTGTAAGAAACGACTAAAAGGGGTACGAGGGGCTCTTAATTTCCGAGGGTGATTTAGCGGCAAGAGAACCACGAGCTGAATTTGGCATTAATTATAGTTGTTTAACTTTCTCTGAATAGGGAATCGAATGTTTAGCCGGGTAGTAGATTTTAACACTTCTGACTTGAGAACAATCTTTTACTCATAGCCACGAGGATTCAGGAATCTGCTGACGGTGTATCTGGTTACGCTATGTAAGCAACACAGAGATGCATGCCATTACCATGAACATAAATGAAATACCTGACCCGAGCAGGCTTCGACACTTCCACTTTGTACACAACTCTACATCTGTAGGCACAAAGGGGTCTATAACTGAGTCTGGAATAAGCCTAACTCTACAGAGCTACCTCAGGGGCTCACAACTTCTAACTTATGACCTGTTAGTTTTATCAGCTTGACTTTCAAGACAAGGGCTGCTCTGCAAGGTACTGTAGCTGCTATACTCTATTCCTTTAGACTTAACTACAGAGCTCCATCAGGAGCTCACAATTTGTAACTTATGACCTATTAGTTTTATCAGCCTCGTTTTCGAGACAAGAGCTGGTATGTAAGATAGCTGCTATATTCTATTCGTTTAGACTTAACTACAGAGCTACTTCAGGGGCCGCGAGGTACGACCACTGATACCCTGAGACAATAGAATGTCGTCATCTTATGGAATACTGTCCAAGAGGCTACTAAAAGGCACACCTGACTTGAGAGAGCATGGGTTAGCGAACTTGGGGTCTTTAGCTGAGTCTAGGCATGATGTATGCCAAGCTGTCGACTATCTAACCTCCCTGGACAATTTTCACGGGAGGCACTTCCGCCCGAGGTGTGGCTGAGCAGAGTAATTGCTACTCCCAAGGATTCGAACGTGGAGCTGACATAAGCTCAAAACTAAAGAGCTTAGTGTAATTCAAAGATCCTCACCCTGATTGAAATATGTGTACGATGAAGGTGTACTGAGTACAGTACATTTGGAGACATGTACGTCTCAGCAGAAAAAGAATAACTTTGTGAGCTAAGCTGTATTTTCCGATCTTGTGTAGTAAATGAATGCCGACACTGTGTTATGATGCAAGACACCTGACTTCAGAGAACTCTGGGTCTACAGGTTGTTAGCAGTGACGTTACTACAGCTCTCGCTACTATGGTGATGTCACTCCGCTCAGATCGTCATTTCATCAGGTGTGGTGAAGGGATAGAATTGCACCAACGGTGTACTGTTACTCGTAAGGGTGACTAAAAGGGAGGGCTAACTCGGGGAGAGTTGTGCTAGGGCGTGGAGAGAAATAAGCTTACACAGACACTTATAGGGGCATTCCCTAATTTCTCTTCCTATAAATTAATAGGCTTATTGACTCTGATTTGTCCTCTTGAATTCCAACTTTATATTATGACCTTTCTTACCTTTTAAAAGCTCCGTACTAGCTTATTCGTCTACTACTAACAACATTCCATACCACTTTTGCACTGACAGCTCGGAAAATCCTACATAGTAGAGCAGCTCGTCTCCTTTCTCCTAAGTCTTCCTACCCCCGATGTTTTCAACATTTTCGTAACATTAATCATTTGTTGGGTTTCATCCTCCTAACCGGATGCCCTTCCTAATTTCAGTCTAACGCAGGTGGCTCTTGAACATACATAGGTTCTTATGGGACTAACCCTGGGGGAGAGCTGCACTAGAGCTCTCGAGGAAGGATGGCCGCTCAAAGCTAAAAGCATAATCAGAATGATGAGATGTAGATAAACACAGAATGTTGTTATAACCTAACTTTGTTATCCTGTTAGAAGTGATAAAGTTCATTCAGTGTAGGATTGCAAAAAGCTGAACCGAAAAAGAAATCGTGCTACACACATGACAGAGAACCGAACCTAGGGGTCACGTCTTATCAGAAAGGTAAAAGGGAAAAATGACTCCTCCTCCTCCTCAGTGTGGGCTCCTCCTCCTCGTAGGGCTAAAGGGCTAATGGGTTAATGGGTTAATGGGCTGAAGTGCTAATGGGCTAATAGGCTAAAGGGCTAAAGGGAAAAATTGCTCCTCCTCCTCCTCCTCGTAGGGCTAAAGGGCTAATGGGTTAATGGGCTAATGGCATAAAGGGCTAATTGGCTAATGGGCTAAAGGGCTAAAGGGAAAAATTGCTCCTCCTCCTCTTCCTTCTTCTCACTGCGCCCTCCTCCTCCGCATTCACAACGGGAAGCTACTTTACTCTTCATTTCCCTGTAGTTTGTTTAAGTTTGTAAATAATTACACAATAAATATTTCATTTAATTCAAATGTTCTACATATTGCATTACCTTTGCCTCCTTGAGGTTAGCATTGCCCTTGTATGACGTCATATCCTCACCCAGAGGGGTCATGAGCATTCTAAGCGTTCTTGAACTCTCTTCTACAATGTTTGCATTGACATATTGTCCTACAAGATATCTCATGACGTCTGTTGTGTTAGCCTCGGGGGAAATGTTTTTCCACACTATTTGCAAATATAGCTAGGAATCGGTTGTTCTATGATGGACTTTATCTGTTGCTAACAGATGCTTCTTTAAAAGAAACAAAGTAAATCTATTAGATACCTGCTACTCTGTACTTGTATAATGCAATACAAAGCTGTGTAGATGAGAGAAGTAGCCTATAGTAGCTTCAGGACGAGAGGACTTACCACGATGTGAACAGCTTGACCTTTAACAATAAACTAACACAAAAGCGTATAACCTATCTTATAAACCTTATACTGGATAGGTGTGGAGATTAGACGGGATAGTCAAGGAAGAAGGAAGGAAGTGGCCGAGGCTTGGTTCATATGAGCAATATGTCGATATATTTCTGATAAAATTAAGGGCCATGAAGGGTATGAAAATGAAAGATTCCCTAAGATTCGCAACTTAGTACCGTCAGGGTCGAAAGGAACAAGAGTTAACTGTTGGAGTTCGGACAGAATAGATGAAAGTGAGGGGCCTAGCACAAGTAAGTGGACGCAATGTCACTACTCAGCTAAGGACCCTGTGGTCGCCAACCCACGCTCCCAAGTATGGAACCCCCTAGGACCGCTTTTAGTCGCCTTTTATGACAGATGAGCGATATCGTTGGTACCCAACACCATAGGGAAACTAATGGATCAGGATGATTTCTAGGAGAATAATTGACTTGGTCATAGAGTCTGTTCGACTCATGGGCTGAATGGTCAGCGTTGAGGCCTTCGGCTCAGAGGGTCAAGGTTCGATTCTCGGCCCAGTCGGCGATTTTAATCGTCTCTGATTAATTCTTCTGTCCCGGGGACTGGGTGTTTGTCCCAACACTTTCCTCTTCATATTCAGACAACACACTACACTACCAACCACCACAGCAACACGCAATAGTGATTACATCCTTCCATATACGTAACTAATGAAACAAACTTGTAGCAAATATTAAACTTTAAAAGATAGGAAAATCACGCCGATCTTGACTTAATTTAGACATTATGATATCTCTACCCGATACCCACAAAGCCAAAATTTTCCCACACTCAACTCTATTTTACATTATACTTTGATACAGAATCTTGATACACAAATTCAATAACGACAAAATGGCGTAAAATTTACCTTTACCCGATACCTCCTTTAGTCCGATTTAACCGAGCTCGATAGCTGCAGTCGCTTAAGTGCGGCCAGTATCCAGCATTCGGGAGATAGTAGGTTCGAAGCCCACTGTCGGCAGCCCTGAAAATGGTTTTCCGTGGTTTCCCATTTTCACACCAGGCAAATGCTGGGGCTGTACCTTAATGAAGGCCACGGCCGCTTCCTTTCCACTCCTAGCCCTTTCCTGTCCCATAGTCGCCGTAAGACCTATCTGTGTCGGTGCGACGTAAAACAACTAGCAAAAAAAAAGTCCGATTTAACATAATCGTCTGAAATTTTTAGATTTCAACATAAAATGTGCGTAGACTTCTCATAACATCTATGTGCCACCCAGCACTTAATATTTCAACCAAAGCAAAGAAAAAACATCAAAATATCGGCCTGAAACTTTGGCCCTGACTTACACAGAATATAACGATGCAAAATACACTTTAAATAAAACAAATCATGCCACCCACCTGGATTTTTGCTGAATAATGTCATTTTCTCAGACTGTGCCATTCGCCGACCGCACAATTATTCTTTGCCACACCATGCTGATACAAACTATATACACTTCACACATTTCTTCTCGGAGATTCTTAATTAAGAAAATGATTTAATTTTATTTTCTTACATTCTACACATGCCTTTGCTGGCAGGACCTAGTGTTTACAGTGCACTATGTCTTCTGGTATAGGCTAGAGCAATTTTGTTAATTTCATAGATCTGTCTCTGTCTTATCCTTGGCTTTGACAATATGAAAGTGACTGAGGTAAGAGCGATGCTAGTAATGCCATTCCTTATGCAGCCAGTCCCTGCTATGAATGGTGTGAAAATGTTGCTCATAGGGCCTGCTGGTGCGTGCATTTCAGTGGGCTTGGCAGACTGATATGTAATAGCAACTCCTGGCTCGGTGAGGAAAGCAACGGCAAACTAGCTCACTCCTCATTTCACCGAGCTCGATAGCTTAAGTGCGGCCAGTATCCAGTATTCGGGAGATAGTAGGTTTGAACCCCACTGTCGGCAGCTCTGAAAATGGTTTTCCGTGGTTTCCCATTTTCACACCAGGCAAATGCTGGGGCTGTACCTTAATTAAGGCCACGGCCGCTTCCTTCCAACTCCTAGCCCTTCCCTGTCCCATCGTCGCCATAAGACCTATCTGTGTCGGTGCGACGTAAAGCATCTAGCAAAAAAAAAAAAAAAAAAAAAAATAGCACTCCTCATTTCCCTAGTACGTCTCTTCAGTGATGCCTAGGCCATCTATGACAGCTGATGGCAGAGCTGTTTAGGATCCCACCAGCGTTATCGCTGACGGACTGAAGATACATACATACATTCTACACACTTGACAAATATATGCCAATCTTCAAGTTTATCTCACACGCTTCTTCTTGAACGTTCTTGCCTGTATATAATATTCGTATTTACATAAAATAATGTACATTTACCACGTATAATTTTTTTTTGCTAGTTGCTTTACGTTGCACCGAAACAGATAGGTCTTATGGCGACGATGAGACAGGAAAGGCCTAGGTGTTGAAAGGAAGCAGCCGTGGCCTTAATTAAGGTACAGCCCCAGCATTTGCCTGGTGTGAAAGTGGGAAACAACAGAAATCCATCTTCAGGGCTGCCGACAGTGGGATTCGAACCCACTATCTCCTGGATGCAAGCTCCCAACCGCGTGCCTCTAACTGCATGGGCAACTCACCCGCTCACATAGAAATTATGGTCAATTCACTTCTTATTCATATTTCAATATTTACACCACCTGACACATTTAACAGGCAAAGGACTGTATTAAATATCACCGTGTCGAGATATGCCGTTAATTTATCGTTTCTCCACCAAAAGCGAGCAAATTTTAATAATCACACGGATATGAGTATTTATTTTATTTCACATTCCACCAGTTCCTACCATAGACTTTTATTTCACTCTTACCGTAGCCAGTCTTGAATGTTCTATTTATGAACAGCACATAAATAAATGGCCCAGAGCGACACAGACCTGGACTCACGCATCATCAAGGAAGGAATGAATCTTGCCTCCCTCACTACTCTTAGTATATTCGAGCTTTTGGCGCGCAAAAATTGGTAAGAAAATTGCATCACATTACACAATTTCATTATCCCAAGGGTCTCATCTCTGGTGTTGGTATCGCTAATGTTCAGAAAATTCGAGGAATATGAATCTCATGATTTTATAATTTTAATTTGCCTGTAAGTGGTCTGAAACACTGAAGCGTGGATTGAATAAATACTTTTCCCTCATGATGACATTCACGTGTAGCTTCGAATCTTCCCACGGTCTAGCACAATCTTTCCATCCTTGGCCAGAAGAGATTTGATTGCATGACAATTCCGTTCAATTTACGGGGCGTTCCACTGTACCTGTCCAAGTTTTAATTTGCATTTGGATAATTATCGTATTTCAGAAATTAGCCACGAGTATGCTCGAATTCATCCGAAAATCTCCCCTAAGATCTTATAAATCTGGATTCATTTCCTGCCCAAAGAGATTGCAATTTAACGTTAGCTCTCTCCTCACGTGGGTGCGAAGCACGAAGAAGTAATGATGCAAAAATGGGTGCTCCATTCACAACAACGTACCTCGCGGCTAGGTTGGATAGTAAATTTACGAATCACTTTTGACGACTGTGAATGGTGGGTTCAATAATAATAATAATAATAATAATAATAATAATAATAATAATAATAATAATAATAATAATAATAATAATAATAATAATAATAATAATAATAATAATAATAATAATAATAATAATAATAATAATAATCATCATCATCATAATCATAATAATAATTGTACCGGGCGGAACACCTCCACGCCGCTAATTCAAACTTTGCGCCAGTTGAAACTCCTCTGCTGGAGGAAGTCTGAACTTTATCTACTGTATTAATTTTCAAGTTTCTCAGAAGATGTCACTACTTGGAAATTTTGAAGTTTCTGAACTGGGTCGTTTTCGATGTATTTTTGTTTTACCTGTAGTAAGAAGTGTGAACTTTCTCTTCTAGACGACACTACTGAAGAACTACAATGGTGCACCCTAGTGCGAAGTGAAAGAACTGTTTTTTGGAGAAACTTTTATTTCAAAAGTTTGTTCCTTGTTAAATTTCTTTCTGTTATTGTTTAAGTTGGCTGTATAACCCTTTCTTTCCCCTTGTTTTGAATTTAGCCAATCCCGAATTTCTTTAATTAATTTATGACCAATCAGGTGTATCTTCTCCAAAGGGGATATGTTGCTTTACCCTAGCCAATAAAGTTTTTGTGGGAGGGGGTTCTCATTCCTGAAACGCCTCGAACTTTCCGCGAGAGTATATAAACTGCTGATTTTCGGGTCTCCGGGCCACTTCTGTAACATCTTTCTGTGTGTAAAGTACGTAGCAGGGGGCGGGAAGCGCCTCTTTCTTCGGGCAGCAGTTCATCCACAAGGTAATGACCTTTTATAACTTCTTTTCTTGCTAGCTCAGCAGTTTAACTCTCGGGGCAGGTCCGAAGCCTTTTCCATGTAACTTTCCTTTAATAATGTAAAGACACTCGGTGTCAATTCTTTCTGTTTAACTACATATTGGGATAGAGAGTGCTTAACCCTCTCGAGCTCCCACTCATATTGCATTGAGGTGAACTTATTTTCACAACCTTTCTTTCTTAACGTAATGTAAATTGTTTCCTTCTATAAGTCACCTCTTTAGTATGGGATTAGCCCTTGCATTAACGGCCTAGTGCCAAGTAGGTTTTAAACAAAATGTATTAGGAGTGCGGATCGCCTCCTCTCAAGTTGGTATTTTAGAGGCCATGTAATTAACCTTTTCTCACTTAATAGGCCTCAGCAGGTTGGGTATTTTACCCCTGTGTTTATGTCCTTAGAGGACAGCTTGAAGGTGGAATTTGGTGTGGCCTTTGACAGGCTTAAATTTTGAGAGCGAGTTGCTCTTTCTTGAAAATTTTGTTTTCTGCGCGCCTCAAGGAGGCTTTACTGTGTAATTTGGAGCAAGTGCTCCTGGGCATGAATGGGGTTTTCTGCCCCTCTGTTAAAACGTGTTTTGGGGTAAAGTTGGGCTAATCGCTCAAGAATTGTGAGTTCGGGGCTCGAAGCCCAAATCCTGTAAATACTGTAATTGTACTGTGTTGCCTTGCTACTCTGTACCTGCCATGCTTGTTATTTCTTGATTTTGAAAAGAAAATATAACTTGTTAAATTTTAAATTAACTTTAATTTCGTAGCCTGAGACCTGTTCACCCCCGCACCTTCTTTCACCTCTGCTGTTCCACAGATATCCCGGAACAAGTGGTAGCAAAGCGTGGTTGAATGGGTCTTAATTTAGCCCCTTTTGACGGCTAAACATTGTTTTGATCCGAACTCTAACAATTTTCTCTGTTGCTGGAAATTTTTCATTTTTCTTTTTCAAAATTGTTCTGTCATCATGCCCGGCCCTCGCGATGTTCTCCATCTTAACTATTTGCGCAAGGAGTTGATCTATGAATTATCTATTAGAAATGTGCAATCTGGAGGCACGGTTGCGGTAGATACGAATAAGCTTAGAGAGTCCCTTGATTTGCCCATTTCCATCCCCACTTTGGGGGAGAAAGAAATTGACGACTCTCTTTCCACGATCACTGACAATACTACTGAGCTAGAATCTGTAGTTAGTTTTTTTGAAGAAAATGATCCTTCTCCTAATCAAATTAAACGTGTGCAAGCCAGGCTATTTCATTTTTCAAATAGAGTTAACGATCTGTTGTCTCTGAAGTTGAATGACGTTCAGAGGAAGGAAGCTAGTATGGTTCTTGAAAATCTTTCTGAACTGTCCAGTAAGGTTTACCGAATTGTTAACTGGGGAAGTTCCTCCCAAAACTGATCAACCCGTCACGGTGAACGTAGGTAGCGAGGAAGATCCTCCTAAGGGAGACGTCAATAGGAAAACTGTTGCTGATCAAACAACCTCTGCCCCATTGGATAACGAATCTGAACGAAGTACCTCGTTGAATAATGTACGTTCTGAATTAACGTCTTTGCCACTTAAACCTTTACCTACTATGTCACCTGGGTTCAGCAGCTTGCCTCATCCATTAGCAATGTTGCTCAGACGTATCTCTAAGTTTTCTGTTAACACTACCAGTGAAGTTATTTCTTTTTTAAGGTTTTTAGTTGAGTTCCAGGATCATGCCCTTGTTTTTTCTCTTTCTCCATGTCAGATTTTGCAAATCATCTATCCCTATGCAATTGGTATTCTCTCAGACAAAATAGTAAGAGCCATTGCTGAGCAATCATCTATTGAAGACTTCCACGCCCACTTGCTAGCTAACTTCATCCCGGCTAGGGCAAGGTCCTCCCTTATTCAGAAGTACTATTATCGTGTACAGCGCTTGGATGAAAACTTGGCAGATTTCATCCAAGATATTAAATTCTATACTAGGGTGTTTGCTCTTCACTTCCCGGAAGATCAGATTGTACAAGCTATTGTGGAAGGTATCTCACCATCCTATAGGTCATATTTGTGTTTCGCGGCGTGCCCGCAAACTTTCTCTGAACTTGAAGCATTGGCCGTCTCAGTGGAAGGAGTTAGATACGCCGATTCCTTGCGTGTCGCGAAAGAACCCCCTCCTTCTTTCAGTAATCCTCGGCCTCCACCTCGCCGACCAGTCACACCCCGTAAATGTTATGCTTGCGGGTCGCCTGACCATCTTCGGAACAAGTGCCCATTGATCAAATCTAGTAGGGCAAATAATGGAGCTGGCTCATCACAAGGCTGTTTTAAATGCGGGGCTTTCTCACATATCGCCAAGAATTGCCCAAATTCGAATAGCACCCCCCCCCCTGCTCAACTTCTGGTGCAAATTCCACCAATGCCAATAATATAAAGTGACTAGTGGCTTCGGCTGAGTCGACTAATCCATCTTCCCGAGGCTCAGCCCCTGGTAAACAGGTCGAAAATTCAGGGAAAAGTCAGTCCTCAAATTCATCTTTTAAATGCCCCAAAGAATGTCTTAGGATTGCGGCGGATACCCCCGCACCCGTACCTTTTCTCAAAATTGAGTTAAATAATGAACCCGTAACAGCTCTTTTAGATTCAGACAGTGTTTGTTCTATTATTGTAAAATCAAAATTGAAATCTGTTTGTAAGCTTCCTGACTATTGTTTGTCTGCGATCCAATATGTTTCGGCTAATTCATCTCCATTAGAAATTCTAGGTTCTTTACATGTCAAAATTCGTATTTTTAAATTTACATGGAAAATCAAATTGTTTGTGGCCAAGCACTTGTCTTGCCCCATAATATTGGGAGCTGACTTCATTTCTCACACTGGTCTTGTGCTCGATCTTCAGAGTAGGTCGTGCACTTTCAAATTTGCGTCTAATTGTAAAATCCCATTATTGAAGTGTAATTCTGTATCATGTTCCTCTATTTCGCCTGCCCAGGATGAGATGTTGTTAGACATTAGACATCTACCGGAGGAGCAGGCTGATAGTATTCGTAAGTTGTGTCAGTCGTTTCCAGAGGTGTTCTCTGATACTCTTGGTGTTACTGACCTTATCGAATACAAAATAGAGGTCACGGATTCGATTCCTCTCCGTTTTCCACCATATAGGCTGTCTCCACCTAAAATGAAGGCTCTGAAAGAAATCATCGATCAGATGTTGAAGGATGGTATTATTAGGCCCTCCAAGTCGGCGTATTCTTCGCCTATTTTTCTAGTCCCGAAACCCCAAGGTGGCTTCAGGCCTGTCATTGATTATAGGGCTCTCAATCGGAAGGTGGTGTTACAATCTGTGCCCCTTCCCGACCTGCATTCTTGCTTTTCATGGTTTCGTGAGGCCAAGTTCTTTACTATCTTGGACCTGAATCAGGCCTACAATCAAATTCCCCTAGCCGAAGAGTCTAAACATCTTACAGCGTTTGCCACGGATTGGAATTTGTATGAATACAACCGCGTGCCTTTCGAGCTCCCCACGGGAGCAGCTGTACTCACTAGACTGCTAGATAGGGTCTTCTCCGACATCAAATTTGAGTACTTGTATCACTATCTGGATGATGTCGTCGTATTTTCGGAGACTTTCGAAGAACATCTAGATCATCTGCGAGAAGTTCTCAATCGCCTTCGCAAGGCTGGGTTAACTGTCAAGTTGTCCAAGGTTGCCTTTGCTAAGCCCTCTATGTCATTCCTAGGGCATATTGTGTCACCTGATGGTGTTGCAGTCGATCATTCTAGAACACAGGCCATCCGTGATTTTAAACCTCCCAAGGACATCAAAGGTATCGCCAGGTTCATTGGTATGGTGAATTTCTTCAGGAAGTTTATTCCTAACTTCGCTAATAGAGCGGCGCCCTTAAACCTTCTTCGTAGGAAAAGCATCAAATTCGAGTGGGGACCTTCTCAACAAGCCGCTTTTGAAGATCTTAAATTAGCTCTCTGTAATGCCCCTGTCCTTGCTATGCCTGATATCTCGAAGAAATTCATCGTCCAAACCGACGCGTCGTCGTCGGCGGTAGCCGTAGTCCTTCTTCAAGAGATTGAACTAGGGAGGAGACCCATCACCTACGCATCTAGGACTCTGTCGGCTCAAGAAGCCAAATATTCCATCTATGAGCTCGAAGGTTTGGCAGTCTTATTTGCCTTAGAAAAGTTCCGTCTCTATCTGGAACATGTCAAATTCGACCTGGAGGCAGACAATCAAGCCTTAAGCTGGGTCTTAGGTAGGCCGCGTCGTACTGGTCGTATAGCTCGTTGGGCCATTCGTATTTCTGCCTTCCAATTCGATGTCAGGCATCTCAGAGGTACCGAAAATGTTGTTGCTGATGGACTCAGCCGTATGTTTTCCAACGACGTTATTCTCTAAGGAGGGAACATATCCTGTAGCATCAAATTATTTAATATATTATTTTTCTCCTGTATTTAGATTATTTTTGGCTTTGGTGACTTGAATAATCTATCCTTTTTTAACAACTTTATTCACTTTTAGTTTGGGAATTCATCACCTCCCGAGTCCATACTATTTGATGTTAATGCCATCTTAACAGATGCTCCCATGCTCTTTAGGGATATCGAGAAATACCAACGTGAAGATCCGACGCTGGCTCCGATAATGGAAACCCTTTCTTCTGGGGAACATGTTCTCCCTTATGTACTGAGGAATGGTGTGTTATGTTGCCCCTCGAGGCATGATAAGATGATGAAAGTTGTCGTTCCAGCTGTTCTTGTACCTATGATCTTTAAGTACTATCATGAGACCCCATTAGGGGGGCATCTAGGTATCTGTAAAACTCGTGAGAAGATTCGTGAAAGGTTCATCTGGAAAGGTATGGACGGTGAAATCCGTGAACTAGTAAAAGCTTGTAAATCCTGCTTGCTTAGTAAACCCACCATGTCCACCAAGGTAGGCCTGTTGTCTTCTCACCAAGCGTCGCGCCCTATGGAACGTCTGTATATTGATTATGTAGGACCGTTCCCCCAGTCGAAGGGAAATGCCAACAAGTTCATCTTTGTATGTGTAGATGGTTTTACAAGATTTTCCTGGTTATTCCCGACTAAGCTGGCTACCGCTCAGTCCACCATTACTTGTCTAAATTCTATCTTTGCTTCTTTTGGTCCGTGTCAATATATTGTGTCTGACAATGCTAAGGCGTTCACATCTAATCTATTTCGTAAATTCTGTTTTGATCTGTCCATATCTCATGTAACTACTTCTGCTTATTATCCGCAACCATCTCTGGCTGAACGGGTTAATCGTAATCTCAGGTCCGCGCTTATCGCCTATCATCACGAAGATCATTCCAGGTGGGACACGTCCCTGCATTGGTTAGCTTTTGCTTTGAACTCGGCGGTTCATGAATCTCATAAGTTTACGCCAGCTTCGCTGATGTTCAAATTTGTTCCCAACATGCCACTCTCTAACCTCTGCTCTCTGAATGACATTCTACCTGAGACAATAGACCCAGATAACATTAAAGATCTTTGGAAGAAGGCTAAAGCCAATCTCAAAGTGTCTCATGAAAAGGTTAGGGAAAGATATGATCGTGGACGGAGACCCACCAATTTGAAGGTAGGCGACCAGGTGATGGTCAAGTATTTTGTTCCCGCGGGCAAGCTTGCCCCCAGATTTCATGGGCCGTGTATCATTCTCGATTTCCTTACTCCCGTTACCTTATTGTTAAGCAATCCAGCTACCAAGAGGATATTTAGGGTTCACCTGTCACAGGTGAAACCGGTGTAATTTCTGTGTTAACTTGCTTCATTTAATTTGGAAAGAAATAGGAAGGTTATATTTTTTTTGAGGGGTTTCACTTTTAAGGCCTTCTGCTCTTGGAATCTGTTTCCTTTGTGTGTAATTATTTTTTGTAAACCTCCCCCGATCAGTTAAACTGCCATCCTGTCCTTACCATGGCCATTACCACGCTCCCGTCTCCTGCTAACATAACACACAGTGGCTTATATATGCCATGAATATCTTCACGCCGCTGGCCCCTCAACCTCTCCACAATGCCTGTGCCCTCAAAAAAGATGATGGTCCAACAAAATTCTGCCGCCGAACTTTAATGTTTCAGTGCCCCCGCTGCAGCGCGGCGCCGTACCGCTCCTGACGCAGGGTACGGGCCCGTCCTTCTCCAGTGAGGCCAACCTGTGTACGGCGAGCCGGAGTCCTCCTCCCGGCCAAGGTTGATGTGCGGCGCACAACCTGTAACTGGCCCGCGACCTGCATGTTCGCCGCGGGCGCGGAGTGCTTCAACTCCACTACTCCTCTCATAGTGCGGGCGAGCGGTATCTCAGAGTACTTGAGGGGTCCGAGCGGCCTCCTCTGAACTCAAGCAGCGGCGGCTGGTCTGGCCGTCAAACTGATCAACGTTTAAAGTACATATCCAGCTATATGGTCATTCCAGTTCAACATTACTACCTTTTTTTTTTTTTGGATTTTTACTGCAATATCTGGTGGACTTAGAAAATTTTTCCTCAACTTTAAAAACTAAAAGTTTCCTTCTGAATTCAACTTCTACAAACATAAAGACATTACATCAGCAATAACTATAAAGAATTTTGAAACTGGATCAAACACAAATTTAGAAAATTTTTATAAATGCTTCTGCAATTAATCTCCATATCAACATCATAACTTGGACCTTGTTATCAAACAAATTTCATGTGTCAGCCCTGGTGGGACTTTTTTGGGGGGGGGAGGTCTGTACCGGGCGGTACACCTCCACGCCGCTAATTCAAACTTTGCGCCAGTTGAAACTCCTCTGCTGGAGGAAGTCTGAACTTTATCTACTGTATTAATTTTCAAGTTTCTCAGAAGATGTCACTACTTGTAAATTTTGAAGTTTCTGAACTGGGTCGTTTTCGATGTATTTTTGTTTTACCTCTAGTAAGAGGTGTGAACTTTCTCTTCTAGAGGACACTACTGAAGAACTACAATGGTGCACCCTAGTGCGAAGTGAAAGAACTGTTTTTTGGAGAAATTTTTATTTCAAAAGTTTGTTCCTTGTTAAATTTCTTTCTGTTATTGTTTAAGTTGGCTGTATAACCCTTTCTTTCCCCTTGTTTTGAATTTAGCCAATCCCGAATTTCTTTAATTAATTTATGACCAATCAGGTGTATCTTCTCCAAAGGGGATATGTTGCTTTACCCTAGCCAATAAAGTTTTTGTGGGAGGGGGTTCTCATTCCTGAAACGCCTCGAACTTTCCGCGAGAGTATATAAACTGCTGATTTTCGGGTCTCCGGGCCACTTCTGTAACATCTTTCTGTGTGTAAAGTACGTAGCAGGGGGCGGGAAGCGCCTCTTTCTTCGGGCAGCAGTTCATCCACAAGGTAATGACCTTTTATAACTTCTTTTCTTGCTAGCTCAGCAGTTTAACTCTCGGGGCAGGTCCGAAGCCTTTTCCATGTAACTTTCCTTTAATAATGTAAAGACACTCGGTGTCAATTCTTTCTGTTTAACTACATATTGGGATAGAGAGTGCTTAACCCTCTCGAGCTCCCACTCATATTGCATTGAGGTGAACTTATTTTCACAACCTTTCTTTCTTAACGTAATGTAAATTGTTTCCTTCTATAAGTCACCTCTTTAGTATGGGATTAGCCCTTGCATTAACGGCCTAGTGCCAAGTAGGTTTTAAACAAAATGTATTAGGAGTGCGGATCGCCTCCTCTCAAGTTGGTATTTTAGAGGCCATGTAATTAACCTTTTCTCACTTAATAGGCCTCAGCAGGTTGGGTATTTTACCCCTGTGTTTATGTCCTTAGAGGACAGCTTGAAGGTGGAATTTGGTGTGGCCTTTGACAGGCTTAAATTTTGAGAGCGAGTTGCTCTTTCTTGAAAATTTTGTTTTCTGCGCGCCTCAAGGAGGCTTTACTGTGTAATTTGGAGCAAGTGCTCCTGGGCATGAATGGGGTTTTCTGCCCCTCTGTTAAAACGTGTTTTGGGGTAAAGTTGGGCTAATCGCTCAAGAATTGTGAGTTCGGGGCTCGAAGCCCAAATCCTGTAAATACTGTAATTGTACTGTGTTGCCTTGCTACTCTGTACCTGCCATGCTTGTTATTTCTTGATTTTGAAAAGAAAATATAACCTTGTTAAATTTTAAATTAACTTTAATTTCGTAGGCTGAGACCTGTTCAGCCCCGCACCTTCTTTCACCTCTGCTGTTCCACAGATATCCCGGAACAACAATAATAATAATAATAATAATCATAATAATAATAATAATAATAATAATAATAATAATAATAATAATAATAATAATAATAATAATAATAATAATAATAACAATAACAACAAGAAATAGAGTTAAAAATCATCACGGAGTCCGGCTCCATAGCTAAATGGTTAGCGTGCTGGCCTTTGGTCACAGGGGTCCCGGGTTCGATTCTCGGCCGCGTCGGGAATTTTAACCAGCGCTGGTTAATTTCTATGGCACGGGTCTGGGTTTACGTGTCGTCTTCATCATCATTTCATCCTCGTCATGACGTGCAGGTCGCCTACGGTTGTCAAATCAAAAGACCTGTATCTGACGATCCGAACATGTCTTCAGACACTCCCGGCACTAAAAGCCATACGCCATTTTATTTTATTTCATCACAGATATTTGGAATTATGTCTTTGTTGATATTCTGATAATTCTCACGAGTCTCTAATTTTACATTTAACACAAAACCAATTTGCGTAATATTGTATTTCCAATTTTTTTCTTAAACTTGCTTTACGTCGCACCGACACAGATGGGTCGGTGATGGGATATGAAACGGATACGAATAGGAAGAAAGCCACCGCGGATTTAATTAAGAGACAGTCCCAGTATGTGCCTCGTGTGAAAATGCGAAACCATGGAAAACCATCTTCGAGGACTGCCGACAGTGGTATTCGAACCCACTGTCTCCCGAATGAATTTCCGAAATTCGACAAACATTGCTCAGATGGCTAATGAGAAGATAGTGTTCCATTATTCGATTCCACAACATTCATATTTATGTATGTGTGCAATCAGCTATACTACGTAAATTTTTAGATTATTTCTGAAAATATAAAATTACCGGGCGAGTTGACCGTGCGGTTATGGGGGCGTACCTGTGAGCTTGCATCCGGCGGATAGTGAGTTCGAACCCCACTGTCGGCAGTCCTGAAGATGGTTTTGCGTGGTTTACATTAATGAAGCCCACGGCTGCTTCCTTCGCACTCCTAGTCGTATCCTAGCCCATCGTCGCCATAAGACCTATCTGTGTCCGTGCGACGTTGAAAAAAGAGTAAGATTTCTTAACAACTTTAACACAATTTATTGTAGGATGTTCGATACCGAAGAATATATTTATTATTAGAAACTCATTTCTCTCTCTCTCTCTCTCTCTCTCTCTCTCTCCAAGACAACCTTCACGGGGAATTACTTAATCCATCTTTCATGTCCTTAACATAACATCTTCTCAGTGTTTTAATCTATCAAAACTGTCTCTCGTTGTAAAATCTACAGAGGAATGATGGACGATGAACAACCATACTTTATATTGTGTACATTAGAACACCCTTTAGTCATTAATTTTAGTCAACAAGAATGAGAGGTGAGATATCGGAACATTCCTATAAGGCCGCGTTCACACTAAGGCGATATAAGATAAGTGATATATCGTAAGCGATATACGATACGCGACACGCACAGACAGATACTTGAAATCTAAAGGGAGGCAATAAAAAGGGTTCACAGCTGCGCGATTGCACAACATATCGCAAGTGATATATCTCTCGAAGTGCAGCTTGCTAGTCTCTTCAGCGATTGGTATCGTACGATATTTGGAGCTGTGAACATGACGGGAAGAAGAGAAGACAATTCTGTAATACCTTTCATTAATTTAGTGGAACTGATTGGTACAATTAAAAAAAAATGTAAAAAAATATCAAGTTAAAACTGCTAAATTTTCTTAATACTGCTTTTTATATTCATATCTACTTACCTTATAGTAACCAGAAGTTTTTTATCTGAAGAAATGGCCTTCCTGAAGGGTGCATCTTTCTTTTCAAGGGTTCGTGACACTAGGCTTTTCAGAAAATGAAACTTTTCAGGATTCATTCGATGAAAATCCCTGAATTTTGATTCATGTTGAGACAGACTTCGAGAAACAACAGCCGAGGTTTGGTGCAGGTTGGTAAGATTGTAGGGATGTACCCAGTATTTTCGTTTTGTTCTCATCCTACGCCTGAACCAATAAGCCACTAGAACGTTGAACTCATATTTGTAACCGATGTAGTGAGAATTGTGTTTCCACCAAATTTTTATCGCCCAGATCGCACCGATTTATCGCCCAGTGCCATGAACCTTCCTAGCAATATATCGGTGCAATATATTCCTTACTATATATCACTTATCTTATATCGCCTTGCTGTGAACGGCGCCTAACACTTGTAATCCGAACTTTCTGAATAGTGACAACAGAAGTGCACACAACGATTTATATAAAAATGATCAAGCTTGTAGTTTTACATGACTCTTGATATCGTGATCGTAGCCACGAAAATTATAATTTTGTGTGGGAGCTGAACCACAGGCACACGTAAGGTTTCATTGGACGCGTATCGAACCTCGATGGCCTGGGTTCAAAGCCCACCTGCGGGCAGCCCTAAAGCGGGTATTACACTTACCGAGTACTCGGCCGACACAGTGCATTCGGCCGCGTACTCAGCTAATGTGATAAGTACAGTCAGTACACGGCCTAGTAGCGAGCGAGTGATTTGGGCGAGACAGTGGATAGAAACGTGGCCAAAACTGCTCGGCCGAATGAGTACCCCCACCACCTGCCCACTCACCTCGGCGCTTCATTCGCTCTTCACTCGGTCAGTGTAATCAGTCAAGTCAATTGTGAAAGAGTGTTCTTGTGTTGTCTGGCGCGCTGTGATTTGATTTCTTCAATGACAATGGCTAAATGATGTAGTGAAACAGCGTTAAAATACATTCAAGAGTACACAACACATGAATGTTTATGGGACTTCAAATCTGCTGTGTACAAAGACAAAAATATGCGTGATGCTGCTCATCACAGGTTGTTAGAAGCTATGAATTTACCTGACTTTGGTGTACCAGATGTAAAAAATAAAATTAAAAACTGTTGTTGCTAATGTCATCTTCGATTTCGTCTATTATGGCAGGTGTGATCACGTTGCAATAGTGTTTAAAAGCGCTGTTCATTTTCCTCATCTTCCTGCTTCGCATAACCATGTTCCCTCACCCTTTAAACCAGTGATTTCCAATTTGCAGGGACTCGAGGGCCATACTGGCAGCCTTAGGTAGGATCGCGGGCCGCCCTTCAATAATAGGCCAAATTTTGTACAATTCCGCAAACAGAACAGAGGTGCCAGTATGAAATAATATGCATAGTTCAAATGAAAGAAAGGTTTAATAATTTTAATTGCTTACAACACTATTGTACAATTGCATAAAGAGAGAAATTACAAAAAAGAACACTACTGTATCCAGGACAATTGAAGTTTGAAGAGCACCCATCAATGTCAGTTCATTTTAAGTAATATTCGACAAATGCCAAGAAGGAAAAATATACCTAAAGATAAACTGAAATTAATAATAGAGTCAAAACAAAGCTTAAAGAAGGACACTTAGTGGGAGTAGTGTGAAGGGAACAATGATATAAATCTGTAAGAGCCTAACAACCCAGCAATGTACTTCCAGGAGTTCTTCCCTGAAAATTCCTTCCAAAGTGCAGCACTGTGGTTCACCCAGTACTAGCAATGATTGAAAAACGAGGAATTGAAACCGCTTCTTACACTAATGGCAATTAAAGTATTTCTTGGTATTCATACGTCCACAGTGAGGTTGGCATGGATCCCATAGCCATTTTTATAACGATTAATACCTAGGACTGGCATTTTTGAGGGCTCATTTTCAGTCAAAGTTAAGATTTTAATTTTTTAAATAAGAAAATAATCTATTCAAATCAAGTGAATACTTAAAAGCAGGAAATAATATTACAGAATGAATGATTTCTGACTTGGGTATATACAGGGATTAAAATTAATACATTTTTGAACGAGCTATCAAATAATTATTGAACATTTTGTTCACATTTCTTAAGATAATTTTCAAAAGCCCTCGCGGGCCGCAGAATGTGCCTTCGCGGGCCACATGCGCCATTTAGGAACCCCTGCTTTAAACGTTTCAAAGCACTGACTCGTCCACTGTCTCTTCCTCCTGTAATCACATCTACTCCTCAATAAGTGACTCGGCCGAGTACACGGTAGGTGTAATTCCGGCCTAACGGTTGAACTCTGCGGTCTCCCATTCTCACACCAGGCAAATACTGGGGCTGTGCCTTAATTAAGAAATAAATCTGATGGTCCAGCGAAGTTAAATACGGTATGGATGAATTGGGCGTAACATACTGGTGGTGGTGGTGGGGGGTGTCAAATATAAACCGGATTTTATTTTTTATTTAAATTCATTTATTGAAAAACACAAGACAATTACAATTTATTTTTCCACATAGTTTCCTGCTTTGGAAATGCATTTGTCCCAGCGTATGAGCAGCTTTTTGATGCCCTCATCGTAAAATGAACAGGATCGTGTCACAGCCAGTTGCGCACGAAGTCTTCCTCACTTTCGCCATCTTCAATTTGTTGCCCTCCTAGAGCTTCTTTAAGCGGTCCGAACAAATGGAAATCTCAGAGCGATAAGTCTGGACTGTAAGGAGGATGATCAAGTGTAGTCTAGTGCATTTCCTGTAACTTGGAGACAGTTAGAGCTGCAGAATAGGGCCTCACAACTGGAACACATTTTATGGAACTGTAGGTCGTTTGTGATGATTGCTTGACAGCTCCCATAACCGATTCCGACTTGTTCTGCAATTTCTGATACTCTTGCCCGTCGATCGTCGTCAATGATGTTTTCGTCTGTAATGCTGGTCCGAGGACGATCGTGTTGCTGATTTTCCACACGTTCTCGTTCTTCCTTGAACTTCTTATGCCAAGCAGACACACGCGTCTTAGATAACGTTTGATCACCGAACTGTGCAGTCAATCTCTGGCAAATTTCCGCCGCTGTAACTCCTTCACGGGCAAGAAATTTTATAATTATGCGTTACGCAGTGGAGGGATACCCCTATTGCTCCGATATCGTGATCTTTACTGGCGATACGGCGGGAAATATCTAACAGCACGCTCTCCCCACTCCTAACGGTCCCACCTAAGTTTAGCAGGATGTTCAGGGCCAAAAATATAGGTTTATATTTGATGGACCTTCGTATAACGAGATATTAGATAGAGCTATTTTAAGAAAAAGAATTAATGAAGTTGGTGGGTGGGGTTCCAGGAGGAAGAAAAGCAGAAAAGGAAATCTGTCTGGACGGAGGAAATAATGAAGAAATATTGGAAATACCAAAGGCTAGGAGGAGAAAAGAAAATCTTGAAGTAAGTTCATATGGTTCACAGCTGGCCAAGATCAAAGAAATGTATGTATATATACCAGGTGGCTCACGAACGCCGTACTTTCTACACATAAATGTCCCGCATGCACAAATGATGAATGGGATGTCTATAAACTGATTTTCATAGGGAAACTACTGCCAGCGGGTAAGTTACGTCAGAATATGAAGAGATAAAGGCCGGAGTGTCGCTCGCAGCATGTTACTCAGCGACACCGGTCTAATGCACCCCTTGCATTAGTAAACCTCGTTTTTCACCGCATATTTCTAGGCTGGTGTATGGTACAGCCGCACTATATTTGCTGTCTGCATATCGACAATGGCTAATGTCTTCAGCAGCGACGAATAGACAGACATTATTTTAAACTCAACAACCTGGTCGGAATGCAACAGAAGCTCCAAACAGACGTATGCCTTCTACACACGTGTTCCGGCGAAGAGTATTAGTTTTTGTTTCATACTATCAACTCTTTTATCGAGTGGGATGTCTACACGTGTATAAATTAATAAGTTATTACATATCCTTTACTGCATCTTTGGCGTGTCTCGGCGATTCGATTAGGGTATGCGGCGAGGACCCCCTGCCCACTTTGGGGAGTAAACATTACATTTTTATTCCACTTTAGCCAACTAGAACCAGGAATTATTAAAAAAAGCTTTTTGTACAAGCCTTGTTATCTTATATATTAAATCTTTCATTTATTTTCTTTAATGAACAGAATTATTGGCGGAAATACGCACAAAACACCGTTTGTCGCGGTTAAGCGACTTGTATAGCGCTACGGCAAGTAGTGGAGACTTTGCATGTGCTGTGAGGAAGGGTAGTAGGGGTAAATAGTTTTGTTGCCAAGGTCGGTGGCCACTGAGTTATAATTCACCCGCTTACCGCGCGCATTCGTCAGTCTGGCAGTCTCTTTAGTGTCTGTTAGTTTATTAGTATGTATTTAAATACTAAATGATTTTTAATTGCATTATCATGCCGTACTTCTATGTAATTGTACCAGGCGAGCTGGCCGTGGAGTTACGGGCGCGCAGCTGTGAGCTTGCACTCGGGAGATAGTGGTTTCGAATCCCACTGCCGGCCGCCCTGAAGATGGATTTCCGTGGTTTCCAGTTTTCGTACCAGGCAAATGTTGGGGCTGTACCTTAATTGAGGCCATGGCCGCTTCCTTCCCGCTGTGTCGGTGCGACGTAAAGTCAATTGTAAAAAAAAGGTATATTTAATAGTAACTGTAAATTCAACGCGCGAGGATACCAACTTTAATTTCACCGGACTAAATTCTTTCGATTTTATTATGTTATTTTATATGTAAATGTAATTAACATGCCCCTTGGATTATTCGTAATAATAGTTTTCTTTTGAGAATTTGATTCAATGCTGTATAATAAAATTTTCACCAGCTCTCACAAACATACTACGGGGCAGGTTAAATACATTTACTTAATAAATAACATAATACAAAGAAATAATTTAGCCCAGGGAAAGAAACGTCGGTATTACCTCCCGTTGAAATACAATTACAAGTGAATATGTTTTCTTTACACAATTGGCTTTACGTCACACCGACATAGATATGATTTATAGCGACGATGAGACAGGAAAGGGCTACGCGTAGAAAGGAAGCGTCCGTGGCCTTAAATAATGTACATCCCCAGCACTTGCCTGGTGTGAAAATGGGAAACCAAGGAAAACCATCTTCAGGGCTGCCGACAGTGGGATTCGAAACCACAATCTTCCGAGTGCAAGCTCACAGCCCTTAACCCCACAGCCACTTCGCCCGGTACAATTAAATAGAAGTACGGCATGATTATGCAATTAAAAATCATTTAGTATTTAAATACACACTAAGAAACTAACAGACACTAAAGAGACTGCTGGACTGAGGAATGCGCGCGGTATGCGGGTGAATTATAACTCAGTGGCCACGACCTTGGCAAAAAAATATGTACCCTTACAACCCTTCCTCACAGCACATACAAAGTCTCCACTACTTGCCGTAGTGCTATACAAATTGGTTAGCCGCGACGGACAGCATTCTGTGCGTATTTCCGTCAATAATTTTGCTAGTAATTAAAGAAAATAAACGAAGGAATTAGCAGATAAGATAACAAGGTTTGTACAAACAGCTTTTTAAAATTAATTCCTAGTTCCAGCTGGCTAAAGTGGAATAGAAATGTAATGTTTACTAAACAAAGTGGGTGGGGGCGACTGTCCCTTCTCACCCCACCCCCTAATTGTCGCTACTGTTTGTAGACACGCCAAAGATGCAGAAAAGGAAATCTAATAACTTATTAATTTATACACGTGTAGACATTCCACTCGATGAAAGAGATGCATGTATGAAACGAAAACTAATACTGTTCGGTGAGGTACGTATGCGGAAAGCATACATCTGTTTGGAGCTTCTGTTGCATTCCGACAAGGTTATTCGTCGCTGCTGAAGACACTAGCCATTGTCGATATGCAGACCGCAAATATAGTGCGGCTGTACCATACACCAGCCTAGAACTATGCGGTCGAAAACGATGTTTACTAATGCAATGGGTGCATTAAACCGGTATCGCTGAGTAACATGCTGCGAGCGACACACCGGCCTTTATCTCTTCATAATCTGACGTAACCTACCCGCTGTCAGTAGTTCCCCTGTGAAAATCAGTTGGTAGACATCCCATTCACCATTTGTGCATGCGGGACGTTTATAAGTAGAAAGTACGCCGTTCGAGAGTCACCTGGTATATATAAATATATTTTTTGCTAGTTGCTTTACGTCGCACCGCCACAAATAGGTATTATGGTGACGATGGGATAGAAAAGGGCTAGGAGGGGAAGGGAAGTGGCCATGGACTTATTTAAGGTACAGCCTGGTGCGAAAATGGTAAACCACGGAAAACCATCTTCAGGGTTGCCGACAGTGGGGATCGAACCCACTATCTCCCCGAGCTTGCATTAATATTATCAGTAGTAGTCATAGTAGTAGTAGTAGTAGTAGTAGTAGAGGCTAATACTGGGAGTGCAGTGTCTTCTTTGTTGACTTCCCACCTGAATGGCCGGGCTTCGCGTATCTGTGTCAAAGGGCCGGGATTTACACACGAAATATCATGTAGCCTCAAGAAGGGCATCCGGCCTTAAATTCATGGCCAAATCCAAACTGAGAAAGGGTGGAATACCTGCGAACAGTGTTAGAAGATTTAGGTAAATTATTATTATTAATTTTATTTGCTTTACGTCCCATTAACTGCTTTTACGATTTTCGGAGACGCCGAGGTAACTGAATTTTGTCCCTATGTATTAATTTTACATGCCAGTAAATCCACCGCCACGAGGCAGACGTATTTGAGCACCTTCAAATACCACCGGACTGAGCCAGGATCGAACCTGCCAAGTTGAGGTCAGAAGGCGAGCGCTTCAACCGCCTGAGCCACTCGCCCGACATTATTATTATTATTATTATTATTATTATTATTGTTACGGACTTTTCCGTGGTAGGTAGAGGTGAAAGAAGGTGCGGGTGTGAATGGGTTTCAAGCTACGAAATTATAGTGCAATGTAAAATTAATTTAAAAGTTAACAAGGTTATATTTTCTTTTCGAAAGCAAAGAAATAACAAGCATGGCAGGTACAAAGTAGCAATTCAAAAGGGGTTAGTTACAATATTTACAGAATTTGGGCTTCGCGCCCTGACTTCACAATGCTTGGGCAATCAGCTCAGTTTTACATCAAACACAAGTTTTAACAGAGGGGAAGAAAACCCCATTCATACCTAGGAGCCCTTGCTCCAAATTACACTGAAAAACCTCCATGAGGCATACAACCCAGAATTTTCAAAAGAGCCACTCGCTCTCAAAATTTAAGCCTCTCCCAGGCCACACCAAACTCCACCTTCAAGTTGTCCTCAACGGACATAAACACAGGGGTAAAATACCCAATCAACTGAGGTCTATTAAAAGAAAAGCAGGTTAATTAAATGACCTCTAAAATAACAATTTGAGAGGAGGCGAACTTGCACTCCTAATACACTTTGATTAAGACCTACTTGGCACTAGGCCGTTAATACAAGGGCTAATCCCATGCTAAAGAGGTGACTTAAGAAAAGAACAATTTGTTTTACATTAACGAAAAATAGGTTGAGAAAATAAGTTCACCTCAAGACAATGTGAGTGGGAGCTCGAGAGGGTTAGCACTCTCTATCCCAATATGTCGTTTTACAAGAGAATATATGAAAGGAGTAGTTACATTTTAGGAAAAGGTTACATGGTTGAACGCTTAGAACCCGCCCCGAAAGTTAAACTGCTGAGCTAGCAAAGAAAGAAGTTATTAATCGGCCATTACCTTGTGTTGAACGGCTGGAGAAGAAAGAGGCGCTTCCCGCCCCCTGCTATGTACTTAACACACTGAAAGATGGAACAGAAGTGGCCGAGAGACCCAAAATCAGCAGTTTAAATACTCTCGCGGAAGTTTCTAGGCGTTAGGGGAAAGAAAACACCCTCCCACAAACTCTTTATTGGATAGGACCCCGCAACAGATTCAAGTTGGGGGAAGATACATCTGATTGGATAGAAATTAATTTAAGAAATTCGGGATTGGTTAGGTTCAACACAAGGGGAAGAAAGGGGTAAATATTGCCAACTTAAACAATGATAGAAAGAAATTTAACAAAGAACAAACTCTTGAAATTAAATTTTCTCCAAAAAAATAGTTCTTTGACTCCGCACTAGGTTGCACTATTGTAGATCTTCAGTAGTGTCCTCTAGAAGAGAAAGTTCACACTTCTTACTTCAAGCGAAACAAAAACACATCAAAAATGACACAGTTCAAAAACTCAAAATTTTCCACGTGGTGACATCTTCTGAGAAGGTAAAGAAGTAACAGCGTAGATAAAGTTCAGACTTCCTCCAGCAGAGGAGTTTCAACAGGCGCACATTTTAAATTAGCGGAGTGGAGGTGTACCGCCCGGTACAGACCTCCCCCCCCAAAAGTTCCTCCAGGGATGACACATGAAATCAGGTTGAAACAAGGTCCAAGTTATGCTGTGGGTATGAAGATTGATTGCCAAAAAATTTATAAGATTTTCTTAATTTGGGTTGATTTGGTTTCAAAACTTGTTGTTGCAGATGAAGTAAAGTCTTTATATTTGTAGAAGTTGAATTTCTGAAGATAACTTTTTATACTTGAAAGTGAAGAGAAAAAAAAATTTTCAAAGTCCACCAAATATTGCAGTTGAATTCCCAAGTGTAGTCATTACTTATAGTATCTATTCATGTAGTAGATGGAGATGAAGTGGGATGGCCAGACCGGCCGTTGCTGCTTGCGTCCAAGGGAGGTCGCTCGGACCCCTCAAGTACCCTGAGATACCGCTCGCCCGCACTATGAGGGGAGCAGAGGTGTTGAAGCACGCCGCGCCCGCGGTGAACATATACAGGCTGCGGGCCAGTAGCAGGTCGTGCGCCGCACATCAGCCTTGGCCGGGAGGAGAGCTCCGGCTCGCCGTGCACACGTCGTCCTCGCTGGGGCCGAGGGGGCCCGTCCTCAGCTCCAGTTGCTGCACGGCGCCGCGCGGCTGCGGGGGCACTGAAACATTAAAGCTTGGCGGCAGAATTGTGTTGGACCATCATCTTTTTTGAGGGTACAGGCTCGTGGAGAGGTTGAGGGGCCAGCGGCATGCAAATATCCATGGCATAAATTATGCCACTGTGTGTAATGAAGCAGGAGACGGGAGCGTGGTAATGGCCGAGGTAAGGACAGGATGGCAGTTTAACAATCGGGGAGGTTTACAAGAAATGCTTACATATAAAATAAAATAGAAGGAGCAGAATGCCTTAAGAGTGGAACTCAAAAAAAAAATATAACCTTCATATTCCTATCAAATTATATGAAGCAAGTTGACACAAAATAACCTAAATATCCTCTCGGTGGCTGGATTGCTTACTAACAAGGTAACCGGCGTAAGAAAATCGAGAATGATGCATGGCCCATGAAATCTGGGGGCAAGCTTGCCCGCGGGAACAAAATTTTTGACCATAACCTGGTCACCTACCTTCAAAGGGGTGGGTCTCCGTCCACGATCATACCTTTCCCTAACCTTTTCATGAGACACTTTAAGATTAGCTTTAGCCTTCTTCCAAAGATCTTTAATGTTATCCGGATCTATTGTCTCGGGTAGAATGTCATTCAGAGACCAGAGGTTAGAGAGCGGCGAGTTGGGAACAAACTTGAACATCAAAGAAGCTGGAGTAAACTTGTGAGATTCATGAACCGCCGAATTCAAAGCAAAAGCTATCCAATGCAGGGACGTGTCCCACCTGGAATGATCTTCATGATGATAGGCAATAAGTGCGGACCTGAGATTACGGTTAACCCGTTCAGCCAGAGATGGTTGAGGGTAATAAGCAGAAGTAGTTACATGAGAGATTGATAAGTCAAAACAGAATTTACGAAATAAATTAGATGTAAAAGCCTTAGCATTATCAGATACAATATATTGACACGGACCAAAAGAAGCAAAAATAGAATTTAAGCAGGTAATGGTAGACTGAGCGGTAGCCAGCTTAGTCGGAAATAACCAAGAAAATCTGGTAAAACCATCTACGCACACAAAGATGAACTTGTTAGCATTACCCTTTGACTGGGGGAAGGGTCCTACATAATCGATATACAGACGTTCCATGGGGCGCGACGCTTGATGCGAAGACAAAAGGCCTACCTTGGTGGACATGGTGGGTTTACTGAGCAAACAAGATTTACAAGCTTTTACAAGTTCCCGGATTTCACCGTCCATACCTTTCCAGATGAACATTTCACGAATCTTCTCACGAGTTTTAAAGATTCCAAGATGCCCTCCTAGTGGGGTCTCATGATAATACTTGAAGATCATAGGTACCAGAACAGCTGGAACGACAACTTTCATCATCTTGTCATGCCTCGAAGGGCAACATAAAACACCATTCCTCAGAACATAAGGGACAACATGTTCCCCAGAAGACAGGGTTTCCATTATCGGAGCCAGCGTCGGATCTTCACGTTGGTATTTCTCGATATCCCTAAAAAGCATGGGAGCATCTGTTAGGATGGCATTAACCTCAGATAGCATGGACTCGGGAGGTGATGAACTGTCGACCGGTTCGTGGGTCTCGACGTCGTTATGAAACATACGGCTGAGTCCACCAGCAACAACATTTTCGGTGCCTCTGATATGTCTAACATCAAACTGGAAGGCGGAAATACGAATAGCCCAGCGGGCTATACGACCAGTACGACGCGGCCTACCTAAGACCCAGCTTAATGCTTGATTATCTGTCTCCAGGTCGAATTTGACGTGTTCCAGATAGAGACGGAACTTTTCTAAGGCGAATAAGACTGCCAAACCTTCGAGCTCATAGATGGAATACTTGGCTTCTTGAGCCGACAATGTCCTAGACGCATAGGCGATGGGTCGCCTCCCTAGTTCAGTCTCTTGAAGAAGGACTGCAGCTACTGCTGACGACGATGCGTCGGTCTGGACGATGAATTTCTTCGAGAAATCAGGCATAGCAAGTACAGGGGCATTACAGAGAGCTAATTTCAGATCTTCAAAAGCGGCTTGTTGAAAAGGTCCCCACTCGAATTTGATGCCTTTCCTACGAAGAAGGTTTAAGGGCGCCGCTCTATTAGCAAAGTTAGGAATGAACTTCCTGAAGAAATTCACCATACCAATGAACCTGGCGATACCTTTGATGTCCTTGGGAGGTTTAAAATCACGGATGGCCTGTGTTCTAGAATGATCGACTGCTACACCATCGGGTGACACAATATGCCCTAGGAATGACATAGAGGGCTTAGCAAAGGCAACCTTGGACAACTTAACAGTTAACCCAGCCTTACGAAGGCGATCGAGAACTTCTCGCAGATGATCTAGATGTTCTTCAAAAGTCTCTGAAAATACGACGACATCATCTAAATAGTGATATAAGTACTCGAATTTGATGTCGGAGAAGACCCTATCTAGTAGCCTAGTGAGCACAGCTGCCCCCGTGGGGAGCCCGAAAGGCACGCGGTTGTATTCATATAAATTCCAGTCCGTGGCAAACGCTGTAAGGTGTTTAGACTCTTCGGCAAGGGGAATTTGATTATAGGCCTGATTCAAGTCCAAGATAGTGAAGAACTGGGCCTTACGAAACCATGAAAAGCAAGAATGAAGGTCAGGAAGGGGCACAGATTGTAACACCATCTTCCGATTGAGAGCCCTGTAATCAATGACAGGCCTGAAGCCTCCTTGGGGTTTCGGGACTAGAAAAATAGGCGATGAATACGCCGACTTAGAGAGCCTAATAATACCATCCTTCAACATCTGATCGATAATTTCTTTCAGAGCCTTCATTTTAGGTGGAGATAGCCTATAAGGTGGAAAACGGACAGGAATCGAATCCGTGACCTCAATTTTGTATTCAATAAGGTCAGTACCACCAAGAGTATCAGAGAACACCTCTGGAAATGACTGACATAATTTACGAATACTATCAGCCTGCTCCTCAGGTAGATGTCTAAGGTCTAACAACATCTCATCCTGGGTAGGCGAAATAGATGAACATGACACAGAATTACACTTTAATAGTGGTATTTTACAACTAGAAGCAAATTTGAATGTGCACGACCTAGACTGGAGATCGAGCACAAGACCAGTGTGAGAAATAAAGTCAGCTCCCAATATGATGGGGCAAGACAGGTGCTTAGCCACAAACAATTTAATTTTCCAAGTAAACTTAACAATATGATTTTTGACCAGTACGGAACCTAGAATTTCTAATGGAGATGAATTAGCCGAAACATATTGAATAGAAGATGAGACGTAGTCAGGTAGTTTACAAACAGCTTTCAATTTAGAATACCATTCAGCCGAAATAATCGAACAAACACTGCCTGAATCTAAGAGAGCTGTTATAGGCTCGTTATTTAACTCAATCTTAAGAAAAGGAACAGGTGCGGGGGTATCCGCCGCGATCCTAAGGCACTCTTTGGGGCATTCAAAAGATGTATTCGAAGACTTATCGTTCCCTGAATTCTCGACCTTTTTGCCAGGGGCTGAGCCTTGGGAAGCAGAATTAGTTGACTCAGCCGCAGCCACTAGTCACTTTTGATTGTTGTTGGAAGTTACACCAGAAGTTGAGCAGGAGGGGGTGCTATTCGAATTGGGACAATTCTTTGCGATATGTGAGAAAGCCCCACATTTAAAACAGCCTTGTGATGAACCAGCTCCATTATTTGCCCTACTAGTTTTTATCAGAGGACACTTATTGCGCAGATGATCAGGCGACCCGCAAGCATAACATTTACGGGGGGTGACTGATCGGCGAGGTGGAGGCCGAGTATTACTAATGGAAGGCGGGGGTTCTTTCGCGACACGCAAAGAATCGGCGTATCTAACTCCTTCCGCTGAGACGGCCAATGCTTCAAGTTCCGAGAAAGTTTGCGGGCACGCCGCGAAACACAAATATGACCTATAGGGAGGTGAAATTCCCTCTACAATAGCCTGTACAATCTGATCTTCAGGAAAATGAAGGGCAAACACCCTAGTATAAAACTTAATGTCCTGTATGAAATCAGCCAAGTTTTCATCCAAGCGCTGTACACGATAATAGTACTTCTGAATAAGGGAGGACCTGGCCCTAGCAGGGATGAAGTTAGCTAGCAAATGGGCATGGAAATCCTCAATAGATGATTGCTCGGCAATGGCTCTTACGATTTTATCAGAGAGAATACCAATAGCATACGGATAGATAATTTGCAGGATTTGACATGGAGAAAGAGAAAAAACAAGGGCATGATCCTGAAATTCCACTAGAAATCTTAAAAATGAAATTACGTCACTGGTGGTATTAACGGAAAACTTAGATATACCTCTGAGCAACATTGCCAATGGATGAGGCAAGCTACTAAACCCGGGTGACATAGTAGGTAAAGGTTTCAATGGCAAGGAAGTTATTTCAGAACGGATGTTACTCAGCGATGCACGGCGTTCGGATTCGTTGTCCAATGGGGCGGGGATAGTTTGAGCAGCAACGGTTATTCTATTAACTTCTCCCTTGGGAGGCGCTTCCTCACTACCTGCATTTACTATGGTGGGTTGATCAGATTTGGGAGGAACTTCCCCAGTTAACAATTGAGTGACCTTACTAGATAATTCGGAAATATTTTCCAGGAGCGTACTAGCTTCCTTCCTCTGAACATCATTCAGTTTTAGAGACAACAGATCGTTAACCCTATTCGAAAAATGATATAGCCTGCCTTGCACACGCTTAATTTGATTAGGAGACGGATCATTTTCATCAAAAAAACTAACTACAGAAGCTAGCCCAGTAATATTCTCCGTGATCGTGGAAAGAGAGTCGTCAATTTCTTTCTCTCCCAAATTGGGGATGGAAATGGGCAAATCAAGGGACTCTCTAAGCTTGTTAGTGTCTATTGCAACCGTGCCTCCAGATTGCACATTTCTGATAGTTAATTCATAGATCAACTCCTCCTTACGCAAATAGTTAAGAAGGAGAACATCGCGAGGGCCGGGCATGATGACAGACCAATTTTGAAAAACTCAAAAATTCCAGCAACTGGGAAAATAGTTAGAGTTCGGAACAAACAATATTTAGCCGTCAAAAGGGGCTAAATTGAGACCCATTCAACCACGCTCTGCTACCACTTGTTACGGACTTTTCCGTGGTAGGTAGAGGTGAAAGAAGGTGCGGGTGTGAATGGGTTTCAAGCTACGAAATTATAGTGCAATGTAAAATTAATTTAAAATTTAACAAGGTTATATTTTCTTTTCGAAAGCAAAGAAATAACAAGCATGGCAGGTACAAAGTAGCAATTCAAAAGGGGTTAGTTACAATATTTACAGAATTTGGGCTTCGCGCCCTGACTTCACAATGCTTGGGCAATCAGCTCAGTTTTACCTCAAACACAAGTTTTAACAGAGGGGAAGAAAACCCCATTCATACCTAGGAGCCCTTGCTCCAAATTACACTGAAAAACCTCCATGAGGCATACAACCCAGAATTTTCAAAAGAGCCACTCGCTCTCAAAATTTAAGCCTCTCCCAGGCCACACCAAACTCCACCTTCAAGTTGTCCTCAACGGACATAAACACAGGGGTAAAATACCCAATCAACTGAGGTCTATTAAAAGAAAAGCAGGTTAATTAAATGACCTCTAAAATAAC
This sequence comes from Anabrus simplex, assembly GCF_040414725.1. Lineage (NCBI taxonomy): Eukaryota > Metazoa > Arthropoda > Insecta > Orthoptera > Tettigoniidae > Anabrus > Anabrus simplex. The sequence goes on along the minus strand of NC_090269.1, from coordinate 105,897,185 downwards.
AATTTGAGAGGAGGCGAACTTGCACTCCTAATACACTTTGATTAAGACCTACTTGTCCGCCTCCGTAGCGTAACGGTTAGTGTTATTAGCTGCCGTCCTCGGAGGCCCGGGTTCGATTCCCGGTACTGCCAGAAATTTAAGAATGGCAGGAGGGCTGGTATATGGTTCAAATGGTACACGCAGCTCACCTCCAATGGGGGTGTGCCTGAAAAAAGCTGCACCACCTCGGGATGAGGACACGAGTTTAATTTAAGACCTACTTGGCACTAGGCCGTTAATACAAGGGCTAATCCCATGCTAAAGAGGTGACTTAAGAAAAGAACAATTTGTTTTACATTAACGAAAAATAGGTTGAGAAAATAAGTTCACCTCAAGACAATGTGAGTGGGAGCTCGAGAGGGTTAGCACTCTCTATCCCAATATGTCGTTTTACAAGAGAATATATGAAAGGAGTAGTTACATTTTAGGAAAAGGTTACATGGTTGAACGCTTAGAACCCGCCCCGAAAGTTAAACTGCTGAGCTAGCAAAGAAAGAAGTTATTAATCGGCCATTACCTTGTGTTGAACGGCTGGAGAAGAAAGAGGCGCTTCCCGCCCCCTGCTATGTACTTAACACACTGAAAGATGGAACAGAAGTGGCCGAGAGACCCAAAATCAGCAGTTTAAATACTCTCGCGGAAGTTTCTAGGCGTTAGGGGAAAGAAAACACCCTCCCACAAACTCTTTATTGGATAGGACCCCGCAACAGATTCAAGTTGGGGGAAGATACATCTGATTGGATAGAAATTAATTTAAGAAATTCGGGATTGGTTAGGTTCAACACAAGGGGAAGAAAGGGGTAAATATTGCCAACTTAAACAATGATAGAAAGAAATTTAACAAAGAACAAACTCTTGAAATTAAATTTTCTCCAAAAAAATAGTTCTTTGACTCCGCACTAGGTTGCACTATTGTAGATCTTCAGTAGTGTCCTCTAGAAGAGAAAGTTCACACTTCTTACTTCAAGCGAAACAAAAACACATCAAAAATGACACAGTTCAAAAACTCAAAATTTTCCACGTGGTGACACCTTCTGAGAAGGTAAAGAAGTAACAGCGTAGATAAAGTTCAGACTTCCTCCAGCAGAGGAGTTTCAACAGGCGCACATTTTAAATTAGCGGAGTGGAGGTGTACCGCCCGGTACAATTATTATTATTATTATTATTATTATTTCAGGATCAGAATGGCAGTTACATTGTCAAGTGGCTGATGGTGGTTATGCTACGTTTGATCGGGTAGCAGTATGTTGAGTGGAGTGTGGTAGCTGCTAGCTGGGTCTAATTATCAACTTCTGCTGGTCAATGCTCGTGAAGTTGTAAATAAAGCAGTCGTGTTTCATTGTGAAAGTACACCATTGTAGTTTGAATGGGAATGGAATACTGTCTGCCTGGTTTCACTGTACCGAGAATCTGAGAGTTAACAATAGCTGTTCACAGAAGAGATGAAATTTGTAACATTATATGAACTTTCGATAATAGCCACGTCCCATTGCATTATTGTCCGCGGGTCTCCCCATTTGTTGACCATTGGTCTAAACGAATACGCTGTGTAACCTGTAAAGATTCAGTTCTTCTTGCTTAGCTTAGAGGTGATGGTAGTGTTGGTGATTATTGCTTTAAAATGAAGTACAACTGGGCAACCATACTCTAGGTTAGTTAAGACGGAAATCCTTACGCAATTCTTACATGTGACCTGCAATACAGTGGTAATGAGAAACGTATACAGAATTTCGTCCTCGAGAGAACACATCTCAGGATACGAGCCACACAAGCCTTTTTCAACGTCTGTACAGTGGACTGTGTACTCCGACCTCATCCCAAATTATTTTTGATTCAGCCGGATGACGCCGCACCTCTAACATCGCACCCAGCCGACCCAATAAAGCATATCGTCCAGACACCAAGTGGGAAGTCGGCCTCCCCAACACCATGGATAACTGTGTGATCCTTGACGTTGACGCTGCTCTCCAAAACCACACCATCCTAACACAACTCCAATGGAAAGGCGTTGCAGCTGACAGCGTCTCCCGAATACTGCAAGACAACGTTCCCATACGTCGTGTTTTTGTTCAACTCTACAGGCCAGGCCACCTTCAACGCATCCTCGCCAACGGAGTCCACCTCAACGGCCAGCACCACCGAGTGGAACCTATTCTTCCGTATGTTGACGACGCATTAACTGCACCACAGCCATCCCAACAACCGTTATTGTTCCCCTTCGCCCCTCCTCCCATCACCGCCACCATCACCACTGCCGTTACTACGACCACCACAACATACACATATTTTTCTTCCTCTGTTCCAATTACAACTGTTGCCATCTGCCATCCTTCCCCACTCATGAGTTCTTCCCTCCATCTCTCCCCCATTTCTGAACAACCCCCGCATCAATACCTACCAGCTGAATCATCAGGGTGTACAACCACAGCACCGCCTTCGTTATCTCCACCTGCCGATGAACTAGCAGCCTCCGCACCACCATCGCTGACGCAGCCTCCTTTAACTCGTCACACTATATCCAGCTGTGTGATCCGCGGTGTGGATCCTGACCTCTCAGAACGGGCCATTCTCCGTCACCTCAAAGCTGAAGGCGTCCCAGTCCGTCGCGTGTTCCGAATTAAGAACGCATCTGGCCCAGCCTATATGGTTCGTCTACACGTCCCGAGAGCCGCCGATGCCCAGCACCTAATTAACAATGGAGTTTACATCTATCGTCATCGCCATAAAGTGGTACCCTCCATCTCTCCACCCCAACCTGTTCGCCATCCCAACAACAATTCTCATCGTCGCACCCGGTCAGCCACTTCTTTTCAACCTCACCAATTCGTCAGTCCACCCCTCCCCCCATCTAGTTACGTCCGCTATCCACCTTCGATGCTTGAAATCCTACGATTCTTAACATCTTTCATCCTCAATATCACAACGTCGCTGCATCTCATAACCCTCCATTTGCATCCTGGTATCCTGCTCTAAAACTTCACGCCCAAACAAACCCTTTCTTCTTACTGTCACTGCAGTCATCCCCACTCATTCAATCTGTCAAATCGATTATCCATCTTCTTCATTTACCGCATCACTCAGTCATCTTCACCTCTCATGGCCCGAGAGATTGCGTAACGATCTAGGGGGCCCGCCCCGCCCTTCGGGCGGAGAATGAAAACATTTTTGTCGTCGTCGTTTCGTCCTCTCACTCACAATTCGACTAAACATCCCAAGACTGTCCTTTTATATACCATCCCCAGGGTAAATATAAATGCAATTAAGCCTGGAGGAAAGTTGGCGTCCTTCTCGTGGATTTGCGACACTTGGCGAGGTCATTTTCCTGAAGAAAACCGCGAAATTACATGTCAGAAATATATTCATTACGCCCGTTGCAAGTATGTAAAAAATATAAAATTAACACCATAATGAATTATACATCTGTCTGAATTTATGGAATAAATTTCAAGAAAATTGGTCCAGTGGATATTGAATTAGCAGTTTGCACAACCGAGCTTCGTGGAGAGGGTGGCGTCCCTCTCAGAGGATATATAAGAAACCCTTTCCACCTATTTTACACACTCTGTCTGAAGGTCTGGACGGTGAAACCCACGTCACTCCTCTGCAAGAAAGTGCGGGGTTTAGTTCTCAAAATAACTTGTCATATATATTCGTGTCAATGGTTCAAGTAGAATAGTAAATGGAAGGTGATAGAAATACTCCTGAGCTTCCGCCGATGAAAACTGTGAAGGCTTAGATAATATGTTTAAAATACGTAGCTGAGTTTCTCTCCGTATTACAATTGTGTGTGTTTCATTTTTGTCAAAGGGAGTCTGGAGGGTAGCCGATGAGAGCTGATTTTTTGTTATCTGTTTGAAACACCCGGACAGTATTAGAGTTACGAAAGCAGAGTCCTGGGAAAACAGTGGCAGTCAGAAGTTGAGAAGCGTGCTCGTTGCATGTTAAACGCGAAGAAAGTGCGGTATTTGCGGTGTTAATTGACACCTAGTGTAAAATCTATGTAGCTTAAGTTATATATATAAGAAGATGATATCCATTGTAGCCATGAAAGGCTAAATAAGAGGGCAGCTGGCTAAATGTGGTCGGAATCTCCAGGACGACTATGATTACAGGTCTGTGACTATATTTTCATTAATGTTGTAGTATAGAATTTGTTTGTCCCAATACATTTTTCAATGCGTGTGTCGAAGTAATATTTAATAATGATCAGGCGAATGTGTTACATTTCTGGTCGTCGTGTGAAACTCTTCAGCTTCATGTCGAGAAACTATAAAATACGAACTTTAAATAATGTGTTAATATTTTTTGAGATAATGTTCAAATTGAGTAAAGTTAGAAAGGTGACAACGATAATGTAGTCATGGTGAATGCCTTAATTTCGAATATCGTACAAGTTCAGAAAATTTTGTCGGAATAATAATAATAATAATAATAATAATAATAATAATAATAATAATAATAATAATAATGATAATATTTACCGCGGGATAAAATTTATCTGTGTTAAAAGTGTATTTAACAGATATGTTCAGTAAGATTTGCGTTCGTCTCGAAATGAAGTGAAGTCTGATAAAGTTATGTTTTTTTCCTGGGAAGGTAATTTTGTGACATCGTGTATGTCGGTGATATATGAAATCACGGTGTGTCATTGTATTCTTGAGGTACGAAAGTTGTAGTAAAATTAAAAATGAAAAGGATTCTTAAAAAGTTGTTCGTCATGGGAGTATTGGGGTGAGAAATTGTGAAACAGGAAGAAATATGTGCCGGAATGATATCTTGAGAGAATAGTTGTGTAGATATTGAGGGCATAGGAAGCCTGTATTTAATGAGTAGAGCCGCCGTGATAGGCGATGAAGATTAATTTTGGGACAGGCTATATTTGTTGATGGCGAAGAATATTTGAGACAGGCTGTATATTAAATGCCGGCCCCGTGGTGTAGGGGTAGCGTGTCTGCCTCTCACCCGGAAGCCCCGGGTTCGATTCCCGGCCAGGTCAGAGATTTTTACCTGGACCTGAGGGCTGGTTCGAGGTTCACTCAGCCTACGTGATTAGAATTGAGTAGCTATCTGACGGTGAGATAGCGGCCCCGGTCTAGAAAGCCAAGAATAACGGCCGAGAGGATTCGTCGTGCTGACCACACGACACCTCGTAATCTGCAGGCCTTCGGGCTGAGCAGCGGTCGCTTGGTAGGCCAAGGCCTTTCAAGGGCTGTAGTGCCACGGGTTTGGTTTGGTTTGGTTTTTTGTATATTAAATGTGATATTTCTGAGGCAGGCTGTAGTGAAATTCCGCTAACAATCCGGAACAGCTGACCGGGTGAAGGCTGGTTCGAAATGAGTACTTTGTGATGCACATTAAGATTTCAAGTCAAGATCTCCCAGAGAAAAACAATTCTGTAGAAGATTGTAGCTCTTGGCAGTTAAGTCCAAGTGACGATTTATGTAAAGTCAGCATAATGAATATTATAGTAGGCGACCTCAAGGGTAGAAGAGCATTAATACACGGTTGGTGTTATTTGACTGTTATAACAAATTTCCACTCAGGAAATTTCATATATTATGAGACGATAATTTATCATTAAATCGGAAACATTGTGGGATGAGACATTGGATGTTATTACAGCGATAGTTTGGTTGTGTAGATTCATTGAATTTCGCTTCACTGGATAGTTTATGGATATGGATGTTTGGAATAATGAGATGTTAGGCGAAGTTTGGGCCTCACTCTAGAATTACAGTGTGGATTTCTGCGATGGTGATGATTACTGTTTTGGCGATATTCACGTAATGTTAGACGTGTGCTGAAAGTCATTATTATTTTTCCAAACTTCATTGCGCATGTCGAGATCGTGTTTGAGTTGTGGATTGCTTGCCACGCGTTATTCATTTTTCAATTTTACGTTTTATTGACAAGATAGGGACTTAGTTGCATTTCCCGACTTGCGTCCATTCAGTGGCAGGATTTGTTTCATTGTGTGCTATAGTTTCGACAAGGTTTCCAGCTGAAATATCAAAGAGTGTGTTTGAAGTTACGATTTCGCCTGACATTCTAGAGGAAGCGTAGACAACCCAGTTTCCGCTCGACAATAGATTTAGGACGTCACACGTTATCATAGGAGTGTACTGATGATGAGACGTCCCAGTTTACACTCGACGATAGGTTTAGGAAGGTGTGTGTGTGTGTGTACATAGGGGTTGGTGTTAGGGTGTGTAGACATTATGTAGGCCCGACGATAGGTTTAGGGTGTCGGCTGTATATACTCAAGTCTTAGATTACGTGTTTCTGCGATGTGACTTGAACGATGGTAGTGTCTGCAGTAGTGTATGTAATGCGAAGAGTGTTAGCTAAGTAATATTGAGGCCATGTTTCGACAAATCCTTACAAGCTGGGAGGTGCTTACATAAGATTATGGCGTGGCCTGAACGTGAGTATTGTCCAATATTGGGTACTGAGCCAACGGTGATTAAGTATTTACTGCGGTTTACCATGCGCGTTTGAGTTCAGTGAACTTCCCCCCTCGTGTGTGCTTCTACAATTGTAGGGGGCTAACCTTGGTTACCCTCTTCAATTTAAGATCCTCTTCGCGGTGAGGGGGACTAGTGGCTCCTTTCTTGCGATGCCGAATGGAGCCCTTTTGGGTAACCGTTCGGCATACAAGGAGGAGGAAGCTAAAGCACCGCCCAACCCTAAGGTGTAACGCGACCCGTGCCGATGGGGTGCATGGCACATGGGAGATGTGTCTTGAACGGAGCCTTCGAGATACTTGACGCCCTCTCGAAGTAAGTAGCCTTACCCAGGTATGCGGGGCTCTGCCTGGGCGGACATATATTTCCCTAGCTACTCGTGGGACCTACATGAGTTCCGTAGCCACCCATAAACCGGAGAGCTCTTCTCCGAGAGAAATACCAGCACAACAACAACCGAAGGGGACTCTTCGGAGATACCCTCGGACAGTTCGACTTCGACAGTTAGAGGGCTCACTCAAGAGGTGGGCAATCTACAGGTCCAGAAGAAGAAGAAGAAACAGCGCTCTGGCGCTGAAAAGAGGAGATACAAGAAGGCCTTAAAGGCCCGGGAGCAGGCCAAGGAAGGCCTAACTCCTGGGGCTGAGGGGACTTCTACTACCACAACAGCGACAACTATGGAGGGATCCAATGGGCACAAGAGGCGGGACCCTGAAAAGGGCTCTGCTTCTAGGACACAGAGGACCCCACCCACCAAGATGCCAGCGGGGAAACGACTTCTGTCGGGGGCAACCCCAGAAGAAGATCGGCAGACCCGCAAGAGACCCAAGGTGGAGTACGCCAGGATAGCTAAAGCTGGGATCAGGATGGCCATAGTACCTGTGGGATATCCTGAGCAGCAGCTATCCGAGAAACAGGTGGAAGCTGTGGAAGAGGCTATCACCAATCTGATAGACGAGCTTCCGGAGCAGGGGCCCATTAAGCCTCAGTTCCTGGACTGCTATCTGTCAAAGGGTGTGGCCGTCATCATAGCGGAGAACAATGAAACTGTAGCATGGCTTCCTAGTCTTGTTACAGGTATACAACCGTGGGAAGGAGCCAGGCTCAAAATTGTGGGCATGGACAAACTCCTTTCCTACAAGAGAGTCATGGTCTGGATACCAGGACAACCAAAGGACAATAACGTCCTTTTGGGAAGAATGGCACGCCAGAACCATGGCTTAAATCCCGCCAGCTGGAGGGTCTACGACCGCAAGGAGGAGAAGAGAGGCGTCCGCCTTGTGGTCAGCATGGACTCCAGGGATGTGGAGAAAGTGGTGGGGAAGAAGATCTTCTGCGGGGTGCATGTGGCTACCTTCACCTTAGTGGAGGGCAAGCGTGACAAGCAGAGAACCAACCACACCACAGATAAAACCGAGACCAGCAGGGGCGAAGAGCTGGAGCCCGGACGGGAACCGGGGCTAGCCAAGCCCCAGGATCCATCGCGGGAGACGGAGCTGCAAGTTCCGGAGACCGCATAAGGTAAAGTATTCTATGAAAGTAAAGAATGATTACTTTCATACAAGCAAATATACAACATTGTATAGCGGCCTCTAGGGTACTTAATAGAAGTATCCAGAAAGGCGGGTTTTCGGTCGCCCTGATACAAGGGACATATCATGGGACTAAAATGTGCAGGTTTCACTCTATTCAGTGGAATAGCAGAGGAGAAGCCTAGAGCATGTATACTAGTTAAGGATCATAACGCTTGGGCTATACCGGGTTTCATTACTAGAGACCTAGTAGCAGTACTAATGAGATATGAAGAGGGCGGACAGCCAAGAGACTTGGTTGTCTGTTCTGCATATTTCCCAGGAGACTCTGAATCTCCACCCCCGCCGGAGGAGTTCAAGAGACTGGTGATATACTGTAGGAAACAAGGATTAAACCTCGTAGTAGGATGTGATGCCAATGCTCATCATAGCATTTGGGGAAGTAAAAATACAAACCGAAGGGGAGAGCACCTCATAGAATTTCTATGTACAACTGATCTTGAGATCATGAATATTGGTGATACCCCTACCTTCATTAATAATAGGAGCGAAGGGATCATAGATCTTACCCTGGGTTCCATGGGAATCATGCAGGAATTTAAAGACTGGAAGGTCTCTTTGGAACCTTCCTTGTCAGATCATAGACACATTGTGTTTTATATAGAGGGCTCCATCGAGATCCCGTCTTACAGAAACCCTAGACGAACCGATTGGATATCTTTTAGGGAGGACGTGAGGAGGGGACTGGAGGGAGGACCCTCAAATATAATTAAAAACAAAGAGGATCTGGAGCTCAGTGTGAGTTTTCTCACACGGACACTGGTTACCTCTTATGAATTAAACTGCCCTATTGTTAAGGCAAAAAGAGTAACAGGAAGCTTCAGGTGGAATAGTTATCTTGAACACCTGAGGAGAAATACACGAAGGCTCTGGAATAAATACAGGGAACTTCAGGATCAAGAAAGCCTAGATTCTTACAAAGAATCACAAAGAAGGTACAAGTCAGAAGTCAAAAAGGCTTCTAGGAAATCTTGGAGACAATTTTGTGACTCCATTGAAAGTCAACATGAAGCGACAAGGCTTCATAAAATTTTAACCATGGATAGAAGGGCAAGGCTGGGCTCACTGGAGACTCCTTCTGGTGGATACACATCCACAGAGGGGGAGACCCTGAGCTTATTGCTTGATGCCCACTTTCCAGGTTCGGTAATCACAAATAGTGAGGTAGAATCGAGCGGATCCTTCAGACCCGATAAAAGTGGCTGGAGGGAAGCCGCAGAGATTGTTACCCCAAGAAGGGTTAAGTGGGCATTAGTATCCTTTGCCCCTTACAAAAGCCCAGGTGTGGATGGGATCTTCCCGGCGCTTCTTCAGGAGGCGGGGGTCCTTATACCATACCTGGTCAGAATCTTTAGAGCCTGTCTCACTATGGGGTACGTGTACTCCTTGTGGCGTCAGGCGAAGGTGGTATTTATACCTAAACCCGAAAGGTCTTCATATACTAGACCTAAGGATTATAGACCCATCAGTCTAACGTCTTTTCTACTTAAGACCTTGGAAAGACTGGTAGATAGACATATCAGGGAGAAAGTATTAAGAGACTTTCCCCTGCATTCTCATCAACATGCATATCAACCAGGGAAGTCGGTTGAGACGGCACTACACCAGCTGGTTTCTAGGCTGGAGAGTGCCTTGGATCAGCAACAACTTGCTATGGTTGTATTCCTAGATATAGAAGGGGCCTTTAACTATACATCTTTGGGCTCCATAGAACGTAGTCTAGAGAGAAGAGGAGTGAGCAGTATGCTCATAAAATGGATTATGGCCTCACTGCAGGGCCGTCAAGTTCTGTTTACTCTCAACGCTGTAATGTTGAGAGCTAATATAGACGGGGGGTGTCCACAGGGAGGAGTATTATCACCAACATTATGGTGTCTGGTAGTGGACGAACTACTTACCAGGTTAAATGTTGGAGGAATATACGCCCAAGGCTATGCAGACGACATAAGCCTGATGGCGGTAGGAAATTTCCCCAGTACGGTTTCCGAACTCGTACAGAGCTCTCTACGTAGGGTGGAAAGATGGTGTCACGAGACAGACTTGTCGGTTAATCCCGATAAGACGGAGCTCGTGGTATTTACCAGGAGGAGGAGGCTAGACGGACTGTCAGAGCCTTTCCTATTCGGAAAAAAATTAGTTAAGACAACCTCGGTTAAGTACCTAGGGGTAATCCTTGAGGCAAGACTGAGTTGGAAGAAACATATAGATCATAAGGTGGATAAGGCTCGCAAGATTATGTGGGCCTGTCGCAGGGCCGTCGGGAAGACTTGGGGCCAAGGACCTAGGGTGGTCCAGTGGCTCTATATCTCCATTGTACGGCCCACGATCACCTATGCATCTATAGTCTGGTGGCCAGGCTCAGAGAGTAAAACTGTGAGCACCAAGTTAAACAGTGTCCAAAGACTTGCGTGTCTAGGAATAACAGGGGCACTGGATACTACACCACTATGTGCAATGGAGGCCATCCTAGGTTTTCCCCCCTTACATTTATATGTTAAGGTAATAGCGGGAATGAGTGCCTATCGCCTTTGGTCACTCGGAGGATGGTCCTTCAAAACCCCGAATAGAGGTCATGCCTCTATTCTTACAAGGCTTCACCAGACTTGCCCTATGACAATGATGATCGGGGATCTGATGAAGCCTAGCTTTAATTTGAATTATAAATTTACAGTGGTGATACCCACAAGGGAGGAGTGGGCCGCGGACGCTGGGGCCCGTCTTAAGTCTGGGGGCTGTACATGGTACACAGATGGCTCGTGGACGGAGACGGGCACAGGCGCCGGGGTCTGGGGGCCTAAGACAAGGCTCTCCCTTCCTGTGGGTAAATATGCTACTGTTTTCCAGGCTGAAGTATACGCAATACTAGCCTGTGCTATAAATATATGGAATATGCCTGGACACAGAAGAAACATCACTATATGTAGTGATAGCCAGGCAGCGTTAAAAGCACTATGTGCAGTTAAAACAACATCAAAACTGGTATGGGAATGCCAAAGGATGTTAGATCAGCTGTGTGAGCTTAGCTCAGTTACCCTATTATGGGTTCCTGGGCACACAGGAATCAGTGGAAATGAAGAAGCTGACAAACTAGCGAAACAGGGCTCAATGGGTTCCTTCACAGGACCAGAGCTCTTCCTGGGAGTGTCACTCCGAAGTGTGAGACTGGCAATATCCCAATGGATAAACCAGTCTCACCTAGATATTTGGAAGAGGTTAACCATAGCAAGACAGGCACGTGAACTTATCAAAGGGCCTAGTCAAATCTATAAAAAGGTCCTAATGAATTTGAATAGGACCAGAATGAGAATGGTAGTTGGACTGTTAACAGGCCACAATACCTTACAGAGACACCTACACATCATGAAAATCACCCAGGATCCGATGTGTAGAAGATGCGGTAAGGAGGAGGAGACCTCCGCGCATGTGTTATGTCAGTGCGAGGCTTTTGCAAGCACTAGACATCGATACCTGGGCTCACACTTTGTGAGCCTGGAGGACATCAGGAATGTCAAAATCCGGACACTGGTATCCTTTATAGGAGCACTAGGGCTGGACTAGGCAAACCCGTTCAAGGGGCACAAAGGGTCTTCATAGACCTACGTGTGGAGCTCTGCGAAAACAGGGCTCACCCATTTCTTATCTATCTATCTATCTATCTATCTATCTATCTATCTATCTATCTATCTATCTATCTATCTATCTATCAGTGAACTTCAGTATTTTATTTTAGTTACGGACTTAATTGTTTGTCGGTCGGACGTCCGATTGCTTTGCTAGTGTGCGTACTGACACTTAGTTTATTTATGTGAGACTTGAGTTACGAATGCGGGTTCGATTCGTCAGCCGGGAATATATTTTATTTTCAATTTTTGTCGTTCTTTCATTTTTGTAATAGTTAATTGTGGTCGATCAATAACTTTGTAATTAGTTTGCTGGGACAAACAATAAGTAGATGGATCTGTAATGGTAGTCGTTGTTGTAAAGGAAAGAATTCCTTGATTTTTGATTTTATTTTACCACGTGGACTTGTAATTTTACTAAGCTTAAGGTAACCGTTTATAACCTGAAAGTCGGTTTTATAATAATACTTTTCAAGTGATTTACCACTTTTTATTTAACTTCAGTGTTTGGCATTTCTGCTAAATGCGTGATGAATAAGTGTTTCCTGCATTTCGCAGTTTTGTTCCTTCAGAACGACGTAACGTAAGATCTTCTCGGATCGAGTTGTTATTGGTTCCTGCTGAACAGCTGTTTGGGTGATGCATGTTTCAGCATCGGGATTATTCTATAACTTACGGGTGTCACGAGATGACAATACATGGTGGAATTTTATTTTCAATTATGAATGTTGCTGTTAACTTGTAGTGAGCACCATGCTTTCCAGTAGTATTTCGCAACCTATCCAAAGCAACTGATAGTCAATTTGGTTCGATTAAGGGTCCATTCGGCGGGTGTTCCCACATCCGACAGGGTATTTGACTGGTGGATAACCTTAGTTAAAAGTAAATATGGAATTCTACTCGTTGAAGGTCAGATTTTCCACGGATCGCGTGGATTAATTCTCAGTTATCGTTTGAATCAATAGGTGCCCAATTTTCAGGTTTCTTTTTAGTTTTCTAGTCTTCGCTGTCCACTAATCTGTGATATTTCTACTTTTCTCCGAAGAAAATCCTTCGATACTGTAACTAATAAAACTAACGCCATGCACTGTGAATGCGTTTGAAACATTAAATAATTAATTTTTTTCTTGATCAATGATTTTATTTAAATATTTTTTGCATTTAATTGATTCAGTAAAAGTTAGTAAGCACATATTTGCTCCTCATTTCAAGTAGTTAGGCTCTCTTCTAAACCCCATCGTTTGGTTAAAATCGTGACCGAAATATTCCCGCTACGACCCCAAGATTTAAGAGTTCGATATTGCTCTACTGCAGCAGCTGTGGGCGACCAACGATGGAACGGTAAATTAAAGGGTTCAATAAGCAGAAGAATCATGACATAATCTCACGTGTTTTGTTACACAAGACAGATCATAGAAGACACAAATAATAAATTATACGACCACGATGTATACCAAATAAAGTCCGTACTGACAACCTGTCGTACGCAAGTACTACTAAGAATAATAATAAAGCCAAATTATTATTATTATTATTATTATTATTATTATTATTATTATTATTATTATTATTATTATTATTATTACGGGGTTACCCGTGAACCAGCAGAGGTGAAAGAAGGTGCCGGGGTTAATGGGTTTCACTACAAAATCAAAGTTAATTTAAAACTTTAACAAAGGTTATTTTTTTAATTTCAACAATCAACAACAAAACTTTAACAACTTTTCACTTAGTGAGATAACGATGGCATAGAAATTTAGAAACAAGACTTAGAAAAAAAATTCAAGATTTCAACACTTTAACACACTTGGGCTATAAGCCCCTAGTTTTACAATTTCTGAGCTTCCAGCTCCAACTTTACCAAAGAGCATACATTTACAAAAGGGCAGATAACCCCTACTACCTGGAGCACTTGCTCCATCATTTACAATATAAAGCCTTCTAGAGGCACTTTAGCAGTACTAAAGAAAAAGAGCTAACGTGTTCTCCGTTTTCCCAGCCTATTCAAGGCGATATCAGAAAATTACAATCATTTGCCATCAAGGCACAACTTCCAAATTGAAACAGGGGTATCTAGTACCCAACCTATTTGGGCCGTAGCGGAGAGGAACAGGTTAAGTAAATGGCCCAAAACACAAATTGAACGGAGGTGTGAACTTGCACTCCTAAATATGCATTCTTAAAACCTAAAAGGCACTAGGCCGATGAAACAGGGGCTATTCCCAAACTATGGAGGTGACTCGTATAAGAAAGAAATTTAAGACATTACGGAAAGGAAGAAAACCAGTTAAAAAACGTAGTCACCTCAAACCAAAATGAAGGGGAGCTCGAGAGGGTGCATCACTCTCTATTCCCGATTAGCAGTTAAAGATTTTATGAAGTTTTTACATAAGCCGGCAGAAAATTACATTTGTAGAAAAGTAGGTTACATAGTTAAAGTTTCGGACCTTTCCCTCAGGTTAAACCGCGGAGCTAGCAAGAAATAAAGATATTAACTGGCCATTACCTTGCTGAAGAACTGCTGCCTGATGAAAGAGGCGCCTCCCGCCTCCTGCTTGACACACACACACTTAGTTAGATGTTGATCAAATGGCCAAGAGACGTGAAAATCCGCAGTTTATAAACCCTCGGGGAAGGTTCGAGATCTTTCATGAATAATCAAGACACATCCACAGGGTTTTATTGGTGGATATAAAAGTTACTCACAAAATCGAAGAAGAAGCCTGTGATAGGCTGAAAATTAATTACAGAAATTCGTGATTGGCTAAATTCAAAACTGGCGAAAAGAAAGATCAATAATGCCAACCCAAAACTGAATGAACATAATTTAGTAAAAAAAAAAAAAAAACTTATGAATACAAAGCTTCTTCAAAAAGGTTCTTTCACTTCACACCAGGGTGCATGATTATAATTTTCTAGCCGTGACATCTATGAGAGAGTTTCCAAACTTCTTGATGAACGGGAAACAAAAACTAGTTGAAATTCACACAGTACTGGAAACTTCACAATAACAAAATTACGGTAGTGACATCTTCTGAGTAAAGGTTTAAATAGGTCTAGTTTCAAGTTCAGTGTTTCTCCTGTAGAGGAGTTCTTTTAGGCGCAAGATTTAAATGTGCGGCGTAGAGGTGTACCTTCCGGTACAATTATTATTATTATTATTATTATTATTATTATTATTATTATTATTATTATTATTATTATTATTATTATTATTACACCTACTAATCGAGCTAGATATTTTCACTATTCACTCGTGAGTTTAGAGAATTGTATCCAAATTATATTAGTCCATTACACACTTGCTTCACCCTCCACAACGCAGTCGCTGGTCGGCAGCTAGTTGAGTCATGGTGGAACCTGCATCGCGCTTTCGCCGTTATTGGTAATTAGAGTGCATAAAATTGTTAAAATGTAGTGTTCAGTATGTTGATATTTTTCGGGGATATCCAATGCATGTTTAGATGCCTTTACTGTTTCAATATATCAGTTGGTTCTTACAATACACCACGAATAACATAGCGTGCATCGCAAACGACCCGCTGGGCACAAATCGCAGAACAAAAGTACTTATCGTATTTTCGCATTTGAATGGTAACAACGCGAGTTCTTAGGGGAAAACGTTCTACATTAGTGTTTTTGAAACAATATCACTCATTAGGAGTACATTTTATTCGTTTATTTTAACTAATTAGCAAATTATAGTGCTTTCATATTGATTTCGTCTTTTTTCAGGCGAAAAATCTAACTACTGCTGAAATTCTGTCAGAGCTCGAGGTATTGACTACCGGCGATATCAAAGGAACATCAGCGGAAGTTCCCATCACCACAGCGCATGATACGGGTCTTATATCAGATGGCAATTCGGGGGAAGAAGATGATTGCTGCAATCCGGACAAAATTAGTGGGTCACAACTAGGGGCTGAAGTACGATGACGGCTCAGCTACTCTGGAATCTTACAGTTATTCTCGCAGTAGTACTTCGGTACCCTAGCCACCTGCAAAGGAAAAGGTCAACAATGAAAAATAAGTCACTTCGACCTTGGAAAAAGGAACGAACCTGTACCACCGCAACGTATCAGCTGTTCCACCGCAGCTTCCGTAAATGAGAATTCGACTGTAACAATGAGAATTCAAAGGAACGTGTAAGACTGACTAGGAAACTTGACTGATAGTCGATTTATCTACGCATTGTTAAAATACTTTTCAACACTTATCTCAGTACTTACCTCTGTAGTAAATTTTTCATTTTGTAATAAACACTACCCAGCATGATTTTTGCGGCAAGGCATCTGATACATGATTTTAACTAAATAAGTTCTCCTGATTTCAGAAATGTCATTGGTTCTATTGTATCACATCTAGTTTTCATTATATGTGCTATTTACTGTCTGAAAATGTGTCATTGCGGCACAGTGCTGCATTGTGATAACGGCGAATGGGGTGTTTATGGATTCCTGCAAGAGGAGCTTAAAGGCTGTACTACTTCATAACCGAAACATTCTAGCTTCGATTCCTGTGGCACATTCAGTTTTACTAAAAGAAAATTACAATATATGACAATGCAAACTGTTTTAGATAAAATCAAGTATCATGATCACCGGTGGGATGTGTGTAGTGACTTGAGGTGTGTGGTATTGTATTAGGACAACAACCAGGCTGCACTAAATTCCCTTCTTATTTGTGTGAATGGGACAGCAGAGCTAGGGGCAAACACTGGCTACACCTTCCTGGCCCAAGAGACAAGTTTCGACACGTGGTGTGAAAAATGTTACAAATGTTACAAATGCTTCATTAGTTGACCCACAAAATTGATTTGCCACCGCTACACATCAAACTGGGAATCATGAAGCAGTTCGTTAAGACCTTGGACAAAAGTAGCCTCTATTTCAAGTACATTGCAAGCAAATTTCCACATTTATCTGATACAAAAGTCAAAGAAGGCATTTTTAATGGACCACAAATTATAAAGCTTATGAAAGACAGAAACTTTGAACAGACGATGAATGCCACGGAACTTGATGCATGGAATTCAATAAGAGACGTCATAATGAAGTTCCTAGGAAATGTAAAGGATGAACAATACGAAACAATAGTGAAAACGATGTTGGGTGATGTGAAAGAGTTGCGTAGAATGAGTCTGAAACTGCACATTCTCATCTCGATCAATTTCCGAAAAATCTTGGGGCTGTTAAGGAAGAGATGGGAGAGAGGTTCCAACAGGACATCAAGGAGGCAGAAAGAAGATACCAGGGGAGGTGGGATGAACCAATGATGGCCGACTACTGTTGGTGTTTGAAAAGAGAAGACAAACTTTGATGCAGTCAGACGCTGGCGAGCCAATCGTTCATTCCAAGCGGTCATCTAGGACTGTTAAAGTTTATTTTGTTCACATTTATGAATTCATAAAGATACTAAATAAAAGTTACATTGTTTGCTTGTAAATCACGTTTAATTGTAAAAATAAAATGATTTCATTGCCTCAAAGTTGTTTATGTGTAAATCAGTATTATATTACAATAAATGCTAAATATTTCATTGTAATTTAATACTCAATAATTGTTCATTGTATATAATAACTCAAGACAATATTCAACTATTTCAAAATATATAATAATAATACAAATAAATATAGATATTTCCAAAATTATCAACATTTTTCAGAACTTTTTAGATGCAATATTCAGGTCGATCTCTTATTTTGATATACCTAATGCGAGAAAACGTGACGTGATACGTAGAAACGGACAACGGATTCGTGTTCAGCGACCCAAAGTTAGTTATGATCACCTATCACACCTCTTGCCGCAAGAAAAAAGTTTGAAAATGCTGGGTTGTGTAATGAGTCATAAAATACATGAAAAATATACCACGATGAAGCCAAACACGAAAATAGCCAAAGCCTATGTTGGAAATATGCCCCTGGGGTCAATGCCCAACGGGTCGTTTACGACCCATACTGTAATTGCTTAACAAAAACAGCAACACAATTTTTATACATTTTTAGGCTCGTTTTTGGACATCACTAAATCAATTACAGTAGTCAAAACTAAAAAATTAAAACAAACTTCGGCATAAATGAGTTAATGATGCGTCATATCTAAAATCCTTAAGAATGACGTATTTATTTACCGCATCTTCAATTTGCTGTAGATTTTCACTGTTACTGAGGTGTGGGAAGTTCTGTCCCTCATAAGTTCCTTAATTTGTTGAAAGCCAACAAGACTGATTTGTCACGCTAAAACGCTCTCAACTACTACTAACTTCAGGCGAGATCGGAAATATTCCCAAGACTGGATCCTATGAGAATTGTATGTGTTGTTCTGCAGTTTTGTTTCTGTTGTGTTAGACGAACTGTAAAAACATTCCAGTGAATCATGAAGGGTGCGTACACATGGATTGGAAAGGGATGGGAAGGGAAGGGATGGGATGGGATGTGATAGGATGTAAAGCCTTATCTCGGTGGCCAGGAATGATGTGAATTAATGTCATCGGTACAGCACGTGCTAAATTGCCCTGCACGTTGTCCGACGTGTTGGGAGTGGCTTCCTCAATTGGATTTGCCTATCAGCTCAACATGATTTATTGAGCTATGCCTAATCAGCATGATGACGAACGCAGCACTGCTAGTGTAATCTTCCTCGTCGTTCGTAATATGCACGACTAGAATAATGACTTACCAGAGGATGGCATAAGTATTTTGGAAGTATTGTGAATGAAGACCTTCACTCTATAACAGACATAAAAGCTCTATTTGCCGTAGACAAGGAAATCTTCTACAAGAAGAAAAAAATGTTTTGTGGCCCGCTGGAGAAAGACCTGAGGAAGAGACTTGTAGGGTGTTACGTATAGAGATATGGCGCTGAAACATGGACATTAAGGAGGAAAAAAATAGAGAAGAATAGAGGCAGCTGAGATGTGGATTTGTAGAAGAAGTGAAGGAGTGAGATGGGATGATAAAATATTCAAATTAACTTCTGAAGAGCGTAGGAGAAGTGAGGAGAGCATGCTGACCGTAATTCATGTCTGTCTGTTTGTTAGGTCATCAGCCCAGAGGCTGGTTGGATCCTCAAATAGCACCACCAAAGGTTATGCGGTTATAAGGAAACCCCCAAAACCAATGGCAGCGCCAAAATGAGGCGTACAAGGCAAGATGGGGAGTGAGGTAGTTTGCCATTGCTTTCCTCACTGGGTCAGGAAGTACTATTGCAGCACGACTGACCCTATGAGCAGCACCTTTCATAACACTCAGGTGCACTAGTCATGCTCCGAATGTTATTACTCAGCACTACCCATACCTCAGCAACTTCCATATTGTCACAGCCATGGATGAGACTGGGACTTCGGTGGAAGCTACACTTTACTCTGGCCTGTGCCAAGAGATGGATGCAAAAGTACTGCATCCATCAAGAAATGACAGCAGGCAGACCATAATTCATAAAAGGAAGAAAAAATGGATGGGGCATAATCTAAGACTTAATATTTTACTAACAGTAGCAATGGAAGTAATGACAAAAGGAAGACGAGGAAGGGGAAGGAGACGATATCAGATACTAGACAGCATTAGGAAAAGGAAGGAAGGTTATGCAGAAGCGAAGAAGAGCGCTCAGAATCGAGAGATATGGAGGCCACAGCCATAGCCACAGCCGGATGGCAGAATAACCTACAATGATGATGGGAGGATAGCCAGGGTGGTAGATTTGACTGCGTGGTGTGAACCGCGTAGCTGTAAATTTAAAAATGCATCCGGGAGGTGATTGGTTCGAATTCCTCTATCGGCAGCCCTCGACATGGTTTTATGTCTCCCATTTCGAGACCAGATGAATGTAAGGCTACAGCTACGTCCTTCCTTCCTCTTTAGACCATTCCTATCGCTTCATTGCCAAAAATCTGAGCTAACGCGGCGTTAAGCCGCTAGCAAATAAGACTTGGATGACTGCACGATTTTTCCCTTCGTTGCCAAAACTTCTGGAAACACTGCTGAAAACTATAATATACATCCTCACGTAATGCCTCCTGCAATGCTGCTTTCACCGTATTTTCTGATTCAAAATGACGTCCCGTTAAATGGTTTCCTTTTTTTTTTTTTTTGCTATTTGCTTTACGTCGCACCGACACAGATATGTCTTATGGCGACGATGGGACAGGAAAGGCCTAGGAATTGGAAGGAATCGGCCGTGGCCTTAATTAAGGTACAGCCCCGGCATTTGCCTGGTGTGGAAATGGGAAACCACGGAAAACCATCTTCAGGGCTGCCGACAGTGGGGCTTGAACCCACTATCTTCCGATTACTGGATACTGGCCGCATTTAAGCGACTGCAGCTATCGAGCTCCTTTTCCTTTTTGCTCGTTGAAAAATTTCATAAAAGTCCTATGGGTTGGGGGTGGGGGTAAGTAAATCGGCGGAAGGTTGATGCATAGAAGTTTCTTGTATGGTGAGAAATTCCAAGACCAACAGGGACCAATGTGCTGATGCGTTGTCAAGGTACCATCGCCCACCACCACAACCTAGGCCACTCACGACAAATGGACTCCCTAAACTGATGTAGAATAACCAT
Source organism: Anabrus simplex (assembly GCF_040414725.1). Taxonomy (NCBI): domain Eukaryota; kingdom Metazoa; phylum Arthropoda; class Insecta; order Orthoptera; family Tettigoniidae; genus Anabrus; species Anabrus simplex. Next base: position 105,876,912 of record NC_090269.1, on the reverse strand, counting down.
GCACTAATGTTTCTTTAGGCAACATTTTATGCACGACAGTAGTGATGGGCAACGGTCTCTCTCGAGACTCTAGAGACTGACGTCACAGATTTCGAAACTCTCGCGAGAATCTCGAGACCGATTCTTCTGTGCTGCGATCTGTGCGACGTTCCGGTTACTACGGGTGAAAGCTTGATAGTATATCATCACCAGTTATTGCGTGAAATAAGTTCCCATATGGAAACGTGTGAGCCGATAAATTTTGTCAAAAGCTTAGAAAAGTACTGCATATTAAACTATGAGCCCCTTAATACCATTAACGACAGTGAAAACAGAATTTCAGTATTTTCAACTGTTCACGACTTATTTGAGGTAGATATCTTACTACTACTACTACTAAACGTTTTCATTCCTCCCCTGAAGGGGGAGGCGGGCCTCTTAGACGGTGACCCCGTCTCTCAGGCTGAGAGATTTGTTACGGTGAAGGAGATATGCGGAGAAGGTGAGGGAATGGGCGGCCGTGGCCTACACTACGAACTGTCCTGGCATTCGCCTTAGTGCAGGTGAATGGAAAACCACGGAAAACCATTCTCAGCCGACGGGTGGGGCCAGGCATGAAGTCCGGCACTGTGCCCCAGGCCCGTCTCCCGAATGCAGAGGCGTAGAACCATGGTAGAGCCGTGGCCAACTTTCCTCTGCTCGGTTGGCCGGTCCATCTGAACAACCCTGTATAATTTGTGAATAACTGCAGGTAGGAGGTACACCTACCTGGACACTAGCCGTTTGCACTCACGACGCGGCGGGCCATGCCCGACATGATTTTCTTCCCTATATAACTCCTTTGTCGGGTTACGCGTGCATGAATTACAGGTACACCAAGCTACTGCCATCCTTAGACGACAATCTGAAGCCATGTATAGCTATAATCTCTTTGAAATCAGGCTTTGTGCGCATTCTTTGAAGACCATGTGGGTTTGCAAACAGACGTTGCTTAGCAACATGGCGTCGTTCGAGCAGCATGAGAAAGAAATAGTCAGACTTTTAGGTTAAAGTGACGTTTTTTTTCAGTGATAGGGAGAGTGATTTTCAATTAAGTGGTGAGGAAGATATTGCGGAACGAGATTGTATTGGTGAGGTCGTGGATAGAATGTTAATCTTTCTGAATTCACAGCATTTTATGCATAATCCTAAATATGGCAATGAACAGTAAGCCTGAATTACGACGTGAGACTGTGTTTTTTAGCAATACACGTATTAAAAAGCCTGGATTACATCCCGGCGAGTGTTTTTAGAAGTTCCACATAATGCACTATTACAGAAAAAAGTGACTCTCTGAGATAATTTCAGGTTTGAAAATGCTGAATATTGCATCTGAATACTGTATTGTACTTGTATTATATTTATTTCGTGTTTGTTTGAGTTGATTTTTATAAATATGCTATCAATATGTTTGTGCTGACACTTATCCCTCTGCAAGCAGATTCTTAAATGTAGCTGGAGAGGCAGGAGTGTTCAGAAAAAAGGTAGGGCTAAGGGCTAGAGGCATGCACTGTTCGAATGTAAGACATAGAATAGAATAGAATATATTTATTTATCACCTACAGAATGTCCCAATTACAGATGATGTAATAGAAAAATTAAATAAAAAATAAATTAAATAATATACATACAAATATACATATATATACAAGCAGACATAAATCTTCACATGTTATATACAGATTATTCACATAATTTGGGACAAGGTGCGCCTTGCTGCATATGTAACCACCATTACGTATGAGTGTAACGTGTTATCTAAAATGCCTCAGTATGCTCTAATTCTTTCCACAGGGTAGTAATGGGCAATGATCTCGACACCGATTCTTCAGTGCTGCGATCTGTACGTCCCAGCAACTATGAGCGTAAGCTTCATAGTGTACCATCAGCATTCTCATATGGAAACGTGTGAGCCTCTAAATTTTGTCAAATGCCTAGAAAAGTACCGCATGTTGAACTATGAGCCCGTAATACCATTAACGAAAGTGAAAACACAATGTCAATATATTAAATGGTTCAGGAGTTATTTGACGTCGGTAGATGCAGAGTGGGCCTCTGGCCATAAGTGGCCACGGCTAGTCCGTTGTCCAACAGCTGTGCACTCTGACCGGCGAACCGAGCAGAGAAGGGCTGACCACGGCTCTACTGTGGCTCTACGCCTCTGCATTCGGGAGACGGGACAGGGCTATACCTAACGGCTGGCCCAAACCGTCGGCTGTCCTGAAAATGGTTTCCCATACTCCTGCACTAAGGCGAATGCCGGGATAGTTCCTAGCATAGGCCACGGCCGCAAACCCTCTCACCTACTCCGAGCATCTCCTTCACCGTAAAAAAATCTCCCGGCCTGAGAGACGGCGTCACCGTCTAAGAGGCCCGCCTCCCCCTTCAGGGGAGGAATGAAAACGTTTTAGTAGTAGCAGTAGAGTTATTTGAGGTGGATATCTTAACTGAATAACCCTGCATAATTTGTGAATAACTGTAGATAGGATGTACACTTGCCTGGGTACCTCGCAATTGTTGTTTACAGGATAGCTTCTTTTAATGCAGGCTGGGTGGTCTCTGTGACGATTCCCCTTCATCAATATTATGCGTTTTTAAGTGCCGGATCATCCCAGAAGTATTTCTACTGACGTATTTTACTTCTTTTGAGTAAACAAAACAGCGAGCTGTGCTATGTGGCATCCATTCAAAATAATCTACATTCACGACTTACGTTGCGTTTCGGACGTCGTCTAGAAGTTGCCGCGTACAATTAGATACAATACACATTGCACCGTCATATACCGAAGTAACTAATTATGAAGCGAATACTGTATAACATTGTGAGGAATTATTTCCTTCGTCATAAAAATATCGTTAAACGCAAGCACTGGTCACATGGATATTGAATGTGGGGTCTTGTAACGATGTACAACTACGGTAACCGTCACTTTCTGTAATTGGCCCACTCATTCGCGTACTTACCGCTGCATACAATGTCAGAACGCGTAACGTTTATATGTTTTATAACTAAGTTTTATGCGTCAAAGTCGAGCCCGGTAGAAATGAAGGAAATGAACCACCTAATCGCTTGTTGACAGGTATTTCCCGAATGGAGAAGGCCTGTGGTTGGCTATTCGCATACACGGCACAAACAACATTCAGCTCCGTCTACCTGTAGGACAACGACACGCTGCTCGGCACACAATGTGGGGACAACGCTCTCGAGATTTCTCGAAGTTTCTCGAGAGAAACTATCCCTGAGCTACTCTCAAGAAATCTCTAGGCCCCGTTTCAGACTGCCCGTCACTTCACAACAGTTCATGATAATCTGACCTTATTTGGCGTCTATTCATTCCCGAGGGCAAAACAGTAAACAAGGAACTATTGCTGTTATCTGCTGGGTTACGTTCTCAGTTGGCAAGTGGCTCTCTTTTTCCCATTCTACTTGGCGCTGGCACTCAGAAAAATAGTTAAGTTGCTATCCCACCACGGTAACTAGAAAGAAAACGGTAGGTCTCACGAGGCGAATGCGTTGTAGACGGCGTGGTCGTGACGTCACTGGACTCTCTTTCCCATTACACCACGAGTTGTTTTGTGTATTTATGTCAGCCTTTATACTCTTTGGTGTGAGTGTTTTCATTCTAAACAGTGAAGTTCGGTGCATTGCTGTTCGTCTGGGATTTTCACAATGCTTCTTTATTTATGTAATTACTTTCGAAGTTTGCGAATGTTCTAAAAGTCGAGAAATATTGCGTATCGTTCGTGAATGAAATGAATTTCATTGTATATGTTGTGTTTGTTCAGTTAAAATGCCATGCTCTTCGGATGCAGGCTGTACAAACCATCCTAACAACGCAAAGAAACATTAAGTTGTCCCCTTGTAGTTCCCAAAAGACCCAACACTGGACAAACAATGGATAGATTTTCTAAAAATAAAAGGTGTTTTTAAACGCTAAAATCTCACGTGTATGCTCGGAACATTTACTCCTCTTTAATTTTGAAAAATATTTATAATATGAACTGTTAGCCACTCGTTGAGAAAAGGAACAGTTCCTTCTCAAAACATTCCCACACTTCTGCATCAACAGAAAATTCAGAGAGAAATTCTTTCAAGTAATTGGAAGATGTAAATACTAACATTTCTGGTATATTGGAACACTTAAAATATATATTTAAATATATTAGCAAAAGGTTTCAATATTCTGGCTTTCAAAGTAAGTCTGCTATATTTAAAAATGCACACATACAAAATAATGAAACGAATAGTTTCATGCAATATCATAGTGGTTTTCGTTTGGAAATATTACAACGTAAACGTATTTGTGATAAGGAAGGTAAGTGGCCCGCTCAGCACACTGATTTGCAGTAAGTTACAGGGCTTGGCAGATTGGAGTCCACTGACGTCACATGCTCCTGGCTGGCTGCGTGTGACGCCTACCATCTCTCTTCTACTTACCGTTCTATCCCACTGCCCCTATACTCGCTAATAATAATAATAATAATAATAATAATAATAATAATAATAATAATAATAATAATAATAATAATAATAATGTAAGGATGGAAACTATTGTAATAGTCTTGATATTATTAGATACTTATTTTCTTGCAGGTAACGACGCTTTCTCCTTATTTAACGTGGACAATGTTGTCAGCTTGTTCCACATTTGGTATGAGAAATCATTTTGAGTGTACAGTTTTTACCGGTGCTGGTAAGGTAAAACGGCTCGCATCTATGTACTGTCTGGAGTTGTTTTCACGGGTGAACTACGGGAGTGGAAAGTGCTGTCATATTAGGTTGAATGGGGCTCTTCTTGTGTTGAAATTTGTTTGTAAGGAGAGATTGAATAGCCTATCACAGGCGTAGCCAAAATATGACTTGCTATTAGAATTTTACTCGCTATGGGTTTTTCTTGCTTTCCAAACTCTTCACCAACCACTCCCTCTCTGGCCGGTAGTCGACCTAGTTTCGATTTGTATTTGACGTGTTGCTAGTGACTAGACTGTTGCTTCACTTCCCCTTCGGGTTTCATCCCCCCGCCCATACTGGTGCTATGCACGCAGGACCACGTAGAGGGAGACCAAGACGATGATGGCAGACTCAGTTTCTAACGATTTAAAGATAAGAGGTATAGAACTTAATGAGGCCACAGCACTAGTTGCAAATAGAGGATTGTGGCGACGTTTAGTAAATTCACAGAGGCTTGCAGACTGAACGCTGGAAGGCATAAGAGTCTATAATGATTATGTATGTATGTATGTATGTATGTAAGTATGTATGTATGTATGTATGTATGTATGTATGTTATTTCTGTCAACATAAAATACCAACATATCAGTGAAGGTCCAACAAAACGGAGTCAAAACCAAGCGAAACTAAAATACAGTTTTGTATTTGAAAATATCCATCCACCTTCTTTGGTCGAGCGAAAATTATCGCACTGCGTCTTTCGATACGGCGGAACACTTATTTATGTTATCGCTATTTTGACAGAAAAATATGTATTCTTCGGAACGGTTTAAATTTGGTATTTCACTATTTTTCATACCCGAAACATGAATATGGTATGAGCTTCTGGAAATATATTCCTTTCAATGTTTCACGGGACGCGTCCTCTCTCTCTAAGTCTTCATAAGGTAGGCTGGAATTTCATGACCTACTAAATGCCAACATTTTTTCTCTAAATGCCTAAAAATCGTCCAAAATGACTTGCAATGAGCCAGAAAATGACCCAAAAATATTGAGAAGAACACATATTTACCCCAAAATTTTGTATTCAATAAGGTCAGTAACACCAAGAGTATCAGAGAACACCTCGGGAAACGACTGACACAGTTTGCGAATACTATCAGCCTGCTCCTCAGGTAGATGTCTAAGGTCTAACAACATCTCATCCTGGGTAGGCGAAATAGAAGAACATGACACAGAATTACACTTTAATAGTGGTATTTTACAACTAGAAGCAAATTTGAATGTGCACGACCTAGACTGGAGATCGAGCACAAGACCAGTGTGAGAAATAAAGTCAGCTCCCAATATAATGGGGCAAGACAATTGCTTGGCCACAAACAATTTAATTTTCCATGTAAACTTAAAAATACGAATCTTGACCAGTAAGGAACCTAGAATTTCTAATGGAGATGAATTAGCCGAAATGTATTGAACAGGAGAAGAGACATAGTCAGGAAGTTTACAAACCGATTTCAATTTAGAATACCATTCAGCCGAAATAATCGAACAAACACTCCCTGAATCTAAGAGAGCTGTTATAGGCTCGTTATTTAACTCAATCTTAAGAAAAGGAACAGGTGCGGGGGTATCCGCCGCAATCCTAAGACATTCTTTAGGGCATTCAAAAGATGAATTTGAAGGCTGATCGTTCTCTGCATTTACAACCTGTTTACTAGGGGCTGAGTCTCGGGAAGATGGATTAGTCGACTCAGCCGGAGCCACTAGTCACTTTTTATTATTGGCATAGGTGGAATTTGCACCAGAAGTTGAGCAGGAGGGGGTGCTATTTGAGTTGGGACAATTCTTGGCAATATGTGAGAAAGGCCCACATTTAAAACAGCCTTGTGATGACCCGGCTCCATTCCTTGTCCCACTTGACTTGATCAGCGGACACTTGTTGCGCAGATGGTCAGGCGACCCGCAAGCATAACATTTACGGGGATTGACTGGTCGGCGAGGTGGAGGCCGAGTGTTACTAAAGGAAGGCGGGGGTTCTTTCGCGACACGCAAAGAATCGGCGTATCTAACTCCTTCCGCTGAGACGGCCAATGCTTCAAGTTCAGAGAAGGTTTGCGGGCACGCCGCGAAACACAAATATGACCTATAGGGGGGTGAAATTCCCTCTACAATAGCCTGTACAATCTGATCTTCAGGAAAATGAAGGGCAAACACCCTAGTATAAAACTTAATGTCCTGTATGAAATCAGCCAAGTTTTCATCCAAGCGCTGTACACGATAATAGTACTTCTGAATAAGGGAGGACCTGGCCCTAGCCGGGATGAAGTTAGCTAGCAAATGGGCATGGAAATCCTCAATAGAAGATTGCTCGGCAATGGCTCTAACTATTTTGTCAGAGAGAATACCAATAGCATACGGATAGATAATTTGCAAGATTTGACATGGAGAAAGAGAAAAAACAAGAGCATGATCCTGAAATTCCACTAGAAATCTTAAAAATGAAATTACGTCACTGGTGGTATTAACGGAAAACTTAGAAATACCTCTGAGCAACATTGCCAATGGATGAGGCAAGCTACTAAACCCGGGTGACATAGTAGGTAAAGGTTTCAATGGCAAAGAAGTTAATTCAGAACGGATGTTACTCAGCGATGCACGGCGTTCAGACTCGTTGTCCAATGGGGCAGAGATAGTTTGAGCAGCGATGGTTTTCCTATTTACTTCTCCCTTAGCAGGTTCTTCCTCGCTACCTACATTCACTATGGTGGGCTGATCAGATTTGGGAGGAACTTCCCCAGTTAACAATTGAGTGACCTTACTAGATAATTCGGAAATATTTTCCAGGAGCTTACTAGCTTCCTTCCTCTGAACGTCATTCAGTTTTAGAGACAACAGATCGTTAACCCTATTCGAAAAATGATATAGCCTGCCTTGCACACGCTTAATTTGATTCGGAGACGGATCATTTTCATCAAAAAAACTAACTACAGAAGCTAGCCCAGTAACATTCTCCGTGATCGTGGAAAGAGAATCGTCAATTTCTTTCTCTCCCAAATTGGGGATGGAAATGGGCAAATCCAGGGACTCTCTAAGCTTGTTAGTGTCTATTGCAACCGTGCCTCCAGATTGCACATTTCTGATAGTTAATTCATAGATCAACTCCTCCTTGCGCAAATAGTTAAGAAGGAGAACATCGCGAGGGCCGGGCATGATGACAGACCAATTTTGAAAAGGTCAAAAAATTCCAGCAACTGAGAAAATGGTTAGAGTTCGGAACAAACAATATTTAGCCGTCAAAAGGGGCTAAATTGAGACCCATTCAACCACGCTCTGCTACCACTTGTTACCGTGTTTTGGTGGTAGTTATGCATGAAAGAAGGTGCTGGGTGGTGAATGGGTCTCAAGCTACTAAAGTGAAATTAATTTTAAAATTTAACAAGGTTATATTTTCTTTTCAAAATTAGGTAACAACAAATAGAACAGGTACTTAGTAGCCGAAACACGACTGACAAATACATTTACATAGGTACCCCATTTGGGGCTTCAAAAGTCAGAAACATAATTCTTGAGCAATGAGCCCAACCTTACAATGAACACCATACAACAAAGGGGCCGAAAACCCCCAAACATGCCAGAAACATCTGCTTCCAATTACATCCAAAAGCCTCCTTGAGGCAGAAACACAATTTTCAAAAAGGGCAACTTCCCCCTAAAATACAAGCCTATCATAGGCCACTCCGAACTCCACCTTTAAGCCGTCCTCAAAGGACATATACACAGGGGCAAAATACCCAACCTACTGAGGTCTGTTAAATAACAAGAAGATTAATACATGACCTCTAAAATACAATTTGAGAGGAGGCGAACTTGCACTCCTAATACACTTTGCTTAAGACCTACTTGGCACTAGGCCGTTAATACAAGGGCTAATCCCATACTACAGAGGTGACTTAATAGCAATTTACATTACATTACGGAAGAATTGGTTGAGAAAAATAAGTTCACCTCAGGACGATGTGAGTGGGAGCTCGAGAGGGTTAAGCACTCTCTATCCCGATATGTCGTTTTAAAAGAGAATATATGAAAAGAGTAGTTACATTTTAGGAAAAGGTTACATGGTTGAACGCTTAGAACCCGCCCCGAAAGTTAAACTGCTGAGCTAGCAAAGAAAGAAGTTATTAATCGGCCATTACCTTGTTGTTGACCGCTGCCGAAGAAAGAGGCGCTTCCCGCCCCCTGCTATGTACTTAACACACTGAAAGATGGAACACAAGTGGCCCGGAGACCCGAAAATCAGCAGTTTATATCCTCTCGCGGAAGGTTCTAGGCGTTAGGGGAAAGAAAACACCCTCCCACAAACTCTTTATTGGGTAGGACCCCGCAACAGATTCAAGTTGGGGGAAGATACACCAGATTGGTCAGAAATTAATAGAAGAAATTCGGGATTGGATACATTCATAACAAGGGGAAGAAAGGGGTAAATATTGCCAACTTAAACAATGACAGAAAGAAATTTAACAAAGAACAAACTCTTGAAATTAAATTTTCTCCAAAAAAAATAGTTCTTTGAATCCGCACTAGGTTGCACTATTGTAGATCTTCAGTAGTGTCCTCTAGAAGAGAAAGTTCACACTTCTTACTTCAAGCGAAACAAAAACACATCAAAAGTGACACAGTTCTAAAACTCCAAAATTTACAGGTAGTGACATCTTCTGAGAAGGTAGAAAATTAATAACGTCAATAAAGTTCAGACTTCCTCCAGCAGAGGAGTTTTAACTGGCGCGCATTTAAATTAGCGGCGTGGAGGTGTACCACCCGGTACAATATGTATCTTCTATATTACCTTTTAATCACGATGGAGTGATAACAATTAAGACGCGACATAAAATAATGATAATCATTGATTCAAGGGAAGAGATAACTGATGTTAACGGTACAAAGAAGAAGAGCTCAATTCACTGGCCACATCTTGCGACACAATACCTTTTTTACCAATCTGCTGGAAGGAAAATTCACGGGGAAGGAAGGCCGAGGATGACCGAGGAAAAAATTTCCTTAAGACTTGGCATAGGGTCTCCATTATGGTTCTTATTATGAATTGAAATGAGGAGCTGAGGTCAGAAAAGAATAGTTGCATAGAAAAGGCATTGCCTTCGGACGCTGGTGATGATGGTGATGATGAATTGATACGGAAACACCCGAGAGAATAATACTTCAGTCCTGTTTTGAAATGCAGTTCTTACAAGCAAACCACCTGAATATACGTCGTCATTATTAGAATATTACGCAAACCCTGCAGTCCACTGATATTCAGGTTACCTCGTGTATGTTGTGGCCCACATGTTGCTGAACGGTAAATCTTTTATCTGCTACCCCTTTCACTTCGTATATTTCTCAGGAAAGTATCTGATCATCTGTAGACAAATATCCTGGTCGAATTGTAAAATAACAGCTTTAGACGGCTCAGTGGCTTATACTGAAGGCTATCAAGGCTATCAGTGAAGCCCAAACCTCAACTGAGTATGAAGTCTAAAACACATTATAATGTAAGCATCTGACACGTTAATCCATTTACAAAACTTGAAGGAAGTGAGAAGAAACGTTGCACGTATTTCTGAGAGCAAGGCATCGGAGACTGATACTCAAGCGAATCCAGATTAAAATAAATGTTTCATCACTCTACAGGGATGTGGATTTCGAAAGAATACAGATAAGGATTGTAGAAGGTTACTCTAATTCACAGTTTTCGAACTCCGTACTGGGTTTTTTATGTTTGAGTATTGTTTTACGGGAGCGAAACCTGGGTAGACTCAAAATATCTTATTCATAAGTTAGAAGTAACAGACATGAAAGTAGCAAGAATGATTGCTGGTACAAACAGGTGGGAACAATGGCAGGAGTGTACTAGGAATGAGGAGATAAAGGCTAATTTAGGAATGGACTCGATGGATAAAGCTGTACGCATAAACCGGCTTCGGTGGTGGGGTCATATGAGGCGAATGGAGGAGGATAGGTTACCTAGGAGAATAATGGACTCTGTTAGGGAGGGTAAGAGAAGCAGAGGTAGATCAAGATGACGATGGTTAGACTCAGTTTCTAACGATTTAAAGATAAGAGGTATAGAATTAAACGAGGCCACAACACTAGTTGCAAATTCCGGATTGTGGCGACATTTAGTAAATACACAGAGGCTTGCAGACTGAACGCTGAAAGGCATAACTGTCTATAATGATAATGTATAGTATGTGTGTATGTGTGTATGTATGTATTGTCGTGTATTGAAAGCACCGACGATATTCAGATATATTGATTCCCCAACATAAATGCATAGAAAACAAAGTGATAACGCAGAACAAAGAAAAAATAACTTTAAAAAACAGAAACGAATCTAAAGAATGTTGAAAATTACGAAATGAGTAGCAATTGAAAAAAGGCTTAAGAAGTTTTTTTTTGCAAATTGCTTTACGTCACACCGACACAGACAGTTCTTATGGGCACAATGGTATAAAAAGGACGAGGAGTGGGAAGGAATCGTCCATGGCCTTAATTGAGGTACAGCCCCAGCATTTGCTGGTGTGAAAATGGGAAACCACGACAAACCATCTTCGGGGCTATCGACAGTGGGGATTCGAACCCAATATCTCCCGGATGCAAGCTCACAGCTGTGGGCCACAGCCACACAGCCAACTCGCCGTTATCAGAAAATACAACTGGTGTAACCGTACAGCATGGTACTGAATTTATGAGGAATAATATTGAAGTGTTGTTTTGTGTACCCCGGACCGTGCGATTAACAGCAGACGTGGTGGTTAGAGTTGAGTCGTTCATGTACTAACTAGTTCATTTGAACGACTCGTTTATTTGAACTGGTACGAGTTCGTTTAAATATTTTGAACGGCTCGTTCACACGAGCATACAACATGTTAAGAGAACGAAGACTAAAGCGAGCACCATCTATTGTAAAATGTACGCACTAACTCGCGCCGCTCTTTGGCTAAGATAGCTCATAATAAACTACCCCGTTCATTTGAACGGCTTCGTTCGCCGCGAGACCTGTTTTGATGAAGGCAGCACAAATGAACTACCTCATTCATTTGAACGACAAAAAAAAAAAAAAGTCGCACGCTAATGGCCAATGGCGTACCGTGTTAATGGTCACATGACAGCACATCTCACACACTTCTCAACTGGGGAGGGGGAAGTTATAGAAAATTAGAAAGCTTATCTGTCTTTTCGTCTCTCGTAGATACTTTTTCTCCACTTAGACTGGCGGCGGCATACGGTAGCTGTTTTTGTGCTCGTGCTCGTGCGACAGCTATTTCTATGACATCACCTCATTAACTATCTCGTTCATTTGAACGACTCAAGGTGACGAACGGTATCGAATGAACTAGTTCAAGCAAATTAACTAACTGGACCCATCCCGAGTGGTGGAGAAATCGGGCGCGCTGTTGCCGTGTACACTTGAAGCAGGTAGTTGTGAAAAGAAATACCCGTGATCTTGGTTTATCCGCAAGCTATTTTCTGTTGTCCTATGCTGTGGATGTTGGTCACGTCACTTCGAGATACCTCCGAGACCGCCGTTGTCAGGGGGTGAACTTGCAATGATTTTGAGTGCTATTTGCTTCTTTCAAAGTGACGGGGGGTGGGGAGTAAGAGACAAAAGGTTCCCTGTGTACCAAGAAGTGGCAGATTGACTTGGATCGCTGTCGTCAGTGAAGAAAGCAGAAGCGGCTTCAAAGGAGAATTATGGAAATACGTCATCCAGGTCAAGAAAGAAGCAGTGTGCGAGACCGGGGCGACCGGAAATCCAACTCGAGAGTTTTACTTTGGGCACAATACGAAAAAACTGTGCACGATTTTTATATGAATACGGTATTCCCCACAAATAAAATCCTTCGCATGAAACTGTTAGAAAACAGTTTTCCCGATGTGTCCATTTCTCCGCTTTTGAAAGTAGTTAAAAGCTTGGGATTCCCATTCAAAAAACTAAAGAGAAAACCAGTGCTAATGGAATCTGTGACAGTTGCTCCATCCCGACATACACGAATTAGAGACTTAAGGGCACAGGCTACAGACGAGACCTGGTGTGGACAGAACCATACGATGAAATATGGGTGGCACAAGGCAACGTGGTTGGTGCTTTAGAAAACAACTGTGACAACTATAATCAGTACAGAGGGTACAGGCGTGGAGAGTTCAAAACACCATACGGAGCTTGACCAGAATTCAAACCGTGATCACGAAGAATAAATGGGTGAATATGAATTTGAAACAAACAGTGATTTGACCCGCAATGCCCCACATTCCCAGAAACTATCGTGAAAAGTAATATAATAGGCGGATTCGGCGGCCTTCACCGCCACCGGGCTCCCAGAGGCCTCCTCCGCCACCGCCACAGCCAGAGGCCTTCCTAGGGGCCTCCTCCGCCACAGCCAGAGGCCTCTTCCAGTGCTGCCAACTTAACCTAACTAGCGCGAAATTTGAATTTGTAAACAAAGCCACGTGCATTTTTGACAGCCACGTGCTTTTTGACAGACAACAACGCATCGCTAACCTCAGTACTGCCATCTTGACGGGCCTAAACCTTAGTGGTACCAACTTAACCTCACTAACGCGAGATTTGAATTTGTAAACAAATCCACGTGCTTTTTGACAGCTGTCATCCGCCATCTTTAAATTACAGAGCACCGTGCTGCCCTCTTTATCGCAGTAGCTGCAAATTCGTCACCTGTCATCGGCAGTGCTGCCATCTTGGCGGGCCTAAACCTTAGTGCTACCAACTTAACCTCACTAGCGCGAGATTTGAATCGGTAAACAAATCCACGTGCTTTTCTGACAGCTGTCATCCACCATCTTCAATCTATAGAGCACAGTGCTGCACTCTTTAGCTACTTACCTTTGAAATGTGGTGGCGGATAATTTGAAAAATGCTTTTTGACAGCAGCCATCTTTAATCTAGAGAGCACCGTGCTGCCCTCTTTAGCTAGATACCTTTGAAATGTGGAGGCAGACAATTCTACGTGACAGCAGCCATCTCTGAGTACAGTGCTGCCCTCTTTGTGGTGGCGGGAAATTCCACGTGCTCTTGTTTGGAAAAAAACTCACGTGCTTTTTTCTGACAGCTGTCATCCGCCATCCTGCATCACAAACCTCAGTGCTGCACTCTTTAGCTAGATACCTTTGAAATGTGGTGGCGGCAATTTGAAAAATTCTACATTCTCTTGTTTGGAAACAAACCTATGCGCTTTTTTGACAGCTATCATCCGCCATCTTTAATCCAGAGAGCACCGTGCTGCCCTCTTTAGCTACTTACCTTTGAAATGTGGTGGCGGCAAATTCTACGTGCTCTTGTTTGGAAACAAACCCATGTGCTTTTCTGACAGCTGTCATCCGCCATCTTTAATCCAGAGAGAACAGTGCTGCACTCTTTAGTTGAAATGTGGTGGCGGCAAATTCCACGTGCTCTTGTTTGGAAACAAATTCTACGTGCTCTTCAGCTGTCATCCACCATCTTTAATCAAGAGAGCACCGTGCTGCCCTCTTTGTGGTGGCGGATAATTTGAAAAATTCTTTTTGACAAGCAGCCATCTTTAATCCAGAGGGAACAGTGCTGCCCTCTTTAGCTACTTACCTTTGCGGCGGTTAATTTGAAAAATTCTATTTGACAAGCTGCCATCTTTAATGAAAAGAGCATCGTGCTGCTATCTTGCGGGTAATTTTTACGTCACAGCTGTCATCCACCATCTTGCATTGCTAACCTTAGTGCTGCCCTCTTTAGCTACTTACCTTTGAGGCGGACTATTTGAAAAAAAATCTATTTGACAACCTGTCACCCGCCATCTTGCATCGCAAACCTCAGTGCTGCACTCTTAAGTTGAAATGTGGTAGCGGATAATTTGAAAAAATTATTTTTTGACAAGCAGCCATCTTTAAACTACAGAACACCGTGCTGCTATCTTTATCGTAGTAGCGAGCAATTTAAAATCTAGATGCTTTTTTCTAACTGCTGTCATCCGCCATCTTTAATCTAGAGAGCACCGTGCTGCCCTCTTTGTAGTGGTAGTAAATTCCACGTGCTTTACAAACCCACGTGCTTTTTTTTGACAGCTGTCATCAGCCATCTTTAATCAAGAGAGCGCAGTGCCGCACTCCATGTAGTAGCGGATAATTTGAAAAATTCTTTTTGACAAACAGCCATCTTTATTCAACACAGTTACCGCTATCTTACATCACTTACCTCGGTGCTACACTCTTTAGTTGAAATGTGGTGGCGGTAAATTCGAACAAGTTTAATCATACATCGGGGAAGCTAGTGTAAGCACGTGCTGCAGTGATGACGTCATTGTGCATGTTTAGACCTGATCGTTTTCTTAAGAGTAAGTCGGTGTAAAGCAATGCAATAAGTACAACATTTTTGAATGCGATCAAATATTTATTTACAAATGCACTACAACAGTGTTCGTTTTCGCTGCTGACAAGGTTGGTATGCTTCTTAACAACGTATGCTTCTGAAATGCCTCCTGCAACATTCAAATTAAACAAAACATTTAGAAATATATTATACTAAGTATGTTATGCTTTACAGATGAGATCATATACTTCTTACCTTGTTGTTATTCCTTTTCGGAATCATCATCATCATCATGAGGTACTAGAGAATGTTCATTCATACACTGTGCAAAGTGTTCAATCCTCGGATATGGTCCATCCCAATCATCATCACCATTTTCTCCTCGATGCTTGTAATGTCGTTGACAAGTTCTGCATAAAGCTACTTCGATCGACATCTTACTGTGTAGAGGAAGGATGCCCCAAAAATGATGTACGTAAGAGGCAGCGTACGTAGATAAAAATCCTGGTGGTAAGTATTGAATAAGATGTTTCGGCATCGACGATCTATGTTTATAGAACATCTTAATAGCTTCACTCACGCGTGTAAGATAAATAATATGTTGCGTATGAGAATGCAAACAGCATGCACATTTGCAGTTTTGTTCCATAGCGTACGATGTTGAAGCACACACTAATGAAAATGATAAAGAGCTATTCTTATTTATAGTCTCGTAACAATATTCGTTAGCGGATGGTAAGTAACATCACTCATATGAATAATAAGACAATAGGATGCTGTGTTAGCAGGAATGTTTTCAGATGTTTCAAATTCTAAACGAATATCAACTGGAGATTCTTTTACAGATTCTTCATGATAAGAGCAGTCTATAACTACAATCGGTGCTTTATTTTTAAATTTTTGAGGTGTAAATAGCGGACGATCTTCTTTCTGATAATACGATGATTGAAATTTACAAAACATGTCATACAGCATCCCAAACTTATTTTTCTCAAAGTTAATGTCTATGTTTTCTTAGGGAAACGTAATTCCGTTGAGATATAGTCTAATGTGTCTTAATTTACAGTGATCAAACAGTGAGCTATCTTTTTCGTGATTGAATTTACGATTAGTTTGAAATCCAAAAATAATGTACAAGGGGTTCTCAGTAAAACGTGATGTTTTAACAGCCCAGCTATGCTTGTTTGTAGGTGGTAACACAGGATATTCATGCAGCTCCCAACTTCTAAAACGTATAGGTAATGGTGTATCATTTTCTATAATCTTGAGCAATCGTAGTTTTTCACGATCAGATAAGGTTACATGTGGAATCCTCCACAGTATACTATGAAGTGTTATTTTCGATTCTACTGGTGTTTCTACTGCTTTAAGAGAATTGTAATCACTTCGATCACGGATTATAATATGCTCTTGTTTTTGCGTTGATTATAATACGTGTAAAGTCTTCTGCGAATCCAAAAATATGTTTCAGTGATAACATACCCGTAAAAGTTCCATCCTCATTAATGATCCAGTTGTTAGTAGCTTTTGGACACCATCCAGCCATCCGCAAAAGATTACTTTCTTCATCACAGAAAGAAGGGTAGAGTTTCATTGCACTTGTAATGCCAACATTCTTCGTTCTATTTCAGCATTATTTACTTCATATCGCACTTCAGAAAAGAGAAAAGCTAGAGCATGGTTGTTTAGTTGTGAAGTGCTTGGTCCACTTCCACCCGACTTTTCTAGTCGTCCTTCAATATAGAGGTAGCTTTCGTGTGGTAAGGTGTATACAACTTGCTGATTAATAATAAAATGAATTTCATCATTGTTATTTAATCCAAACGTAAAAGATTGATAGGAATGAAGCTCACTTCGTACTACACCTTCACGACTTTCTACTGTATTCGTAATGTCTAGCATTTCTTCCATTCTGTTGTAGTAGTGTATATCCTAAATCTTGGAGTATCTGCTTATGGGTATCTGTTAACTCGATGAGTCTCTGCACACATGTAGTATGTCTTCGGAATGTACACCGTGTTTTATAGATGGTTTTCATACTGGTTTAAGATGTAGTTTGTAAGCTACGTACGCGTGCTGATCTAAATAAATAAGCTGATTATGTTTATTTACAAGTCTAAGAGTAATGTTGCTAATGTGTTTTACAGACACAGGATGATAAAGAACTACTGCTGGTTTCTCACAAATAGTATATCCACGTTCCTCTGTAACAATAAAGTCGTGCAGGACGTGCGAAGGTTGTAGATTACTATTCAAGTCTGTAATAATATTACAAGTAATGTTCACATTATAATCATCGAAGAGTTTTATAGGTTGATCAGACTCGTAACGTACGTTCGGTAGGAGCTCCCTCGATGAAAATCCAAGCAGTGGTCCAATCGAATCAGGTTGTGATTTGAAGTCAATCTTAAATGATGATTCAATAACACATTTATGTGTAATGTTGCTTATAGTGATTGAGAACTTGTAATTATTGTTCCGTGGTATCTGTGGAACAGCAGAGGTGAAAGAAGGTGCGGGGGTGAACAGGTCTCAGGCTACGAAATTAAAGTTAATTTAAAATTTAACAAGGTTATATTTTATTTTCAGAATCAAGAAATAACAAGCATGGCAGGTACAGAGTAGCAAAGCAACAAAGAACAATTACAGTATTAACAGGATTTGGGCTTCGAGCCCCAGACTCACAATTCTTGGGCAACTAGCCCAACTTTACCCCAAAACAAGATTTAACAGAGGGGCAGAAAACCCCATTCAAGCCCAGGAGCACTTACTCTAAATTACACAGAAAAGCCTCATCGAGGCATACACACTCAATTTTCAAAAAAGAGCCACTCGCTCTCAACTTTAAGCCTATCGAAAGCCATACCAAACTCCACCTTCAAGTTGTCCTCTAAGGACATAGACACGGGGGTAAAATACCCAACCTACTGAGGTCTATTAAGTGAGAAAGAGGTTAATTACATGACCTCCAAAATAACAATTTGAGAGGAGGCGATCTGCACTCCTAATACCTTTTGTTTAAAACCTAATCTGGCTCTAGGCCGCTAATGCAAGGGCTAATCCCATACTAAAGAGGTGACTTTAGAAGGAAACAATTTACATTATGTTAAGGGAGAATCGGTTATGAAAAATAAGTTCACCTCAAAACAATATGATTGGGAGCTCGAGAGGGTTAAGCACTCTCTATCCCAATATGTAGCTTTAGAAGAGAATAGATGCTAAGAGTCTTTACATTTTAGGGAAAGTTACATGGTGGAAACGCTTCGGACCCGCCCCGAGAGTTAAACTGCTGAGCTAGCAAGAAAAGAAGTTATTAAACGGCCATTACCTTGTTGTTGAACTGCTGCCCGAAGAAAGAGGCGCTTCCCGCCCCCTGCTACGTACTTTACACTTTGAAAGTTGGTACTGAAGTGGCGCCGAGACCCTAAAATCAGCAGTTTATATACTCTCGCGGAAAGTTCGAGGCGTTTCAGGAAAGAAAACACCCGCCCACAATCATTTATTGGTTAGGGTTAAGCAGCATATCCAATTTGAAGAAGAAACGCCTTATTGGTCATAAATTAATTAAAGAAATTCGGGATTGGCTAAATTCAAAACAAGGGGAAAGAAAGGGGTATACAGCCAACTTAAACAATACCAGAAAGAAATTTAACAAGAAACAAACTTTTGAAATAAAAATTTCTCCAAAAAACAGTTCTTTTACATTGCACTAGGGTGCACTATTGTAGTTCTTCAGTAGTGTCCTCTAGAAGAGAAAGTTCACACTTCTTACTACAAGCAAAACAAAAATACGTCGAAAACGACCCAGTTCAGAAACTTCAAAATTTCCAAGTAGTGACATCTTCTGGGTAACTTGAAAATTAATACATTAGATAAAGTTCGGACTTCCTCCAGCAGAGGATTTTCAACTGGCGCAAAGTTTGAATTAGCGGCGTGGAGGTGTACCACCCGGTACAGACCTCCCCCCCCAAAAAAAAGTCCCTCCAGGGGTGGCACATGAAATTTGTTTGAAAATAAGGTCCAAGTTATGATGTTGATATGGAGATTAATTGCAGAAGCATTTATAAAAAATTTCTAAATTTGGTTTGATCCAGTTTCAAAATTCTTGTAATAACCGTTGAAGTAATGTCTTTATGTTTGTAGGAATTGAATTCAGAAGAAAAACGTTTAATACTTGAAAGTGAAGAAAAATTTTCTAAGTCCACCAAATATTGCAGTAGAATTCCCAAGTGTAGTAATTGCTGATAGTAAATGTCCATGTAGTTGATTAAATTGGATGGCCAGACCGGCCGCTGCAGCTTGTGTCCAGAGGAGGCCGCTCGGACCCCTCAAGTACCCTGAGATACCGCTCGCCCGCGCTATGATAGAAGTAGAGGTGTTGAAGCACGCCGCGCCCGCGGTGAACATATACAGGCTGCGGGCCGGTAGCAGATCGTGCGCCGCACATCAGCCTTGGCCGGGAGGAGGGCTCCGGCTAGCCGTACATAGGTTGGCCTCACTGGGGAAGGGCGGGCCCATACCCTGCCTCAGGAACGGTACGGCGCTGCGCTGCTGCGGGGGCACTGAAACATTAAAGCTCGGCGGCAGAATTTTGTTTGACCAGAATGATTTTTAGGGTACAGTCTCAGTGGAGGAGATGAGTGGCCAGCGGCGTGGAGATATTTATTTCATTCCTCTAAGCCACTGTGTGTTGTGGAGCAGGAGACGGGAGCGTGGTAATGGCCGTGGCAAGGACAGGATGGCAGTTTAACTAATCGGGGAAGGTTTACAATCAATGGTTACAGACAAAGTAAACAGATTCCAAGGGCGGAAGGCCTTAAAAGTGAAACCCCTCAAAAAAATATAATCTTCCTATTTTTTTAAAATTATATGAAGCACGTTAACACAGAAATTATACAGGTTTCACCTGTGACAGGTGAACCCTAAATATCCTCTCGGTGGCTGGATTGCTTAACAATAATGCGACCGGCGTAAGAAAATCGAGAATTATACACGGCCCATGAAATCTGGGGGCAAGCTTGCCCGCGGGAACAAAAATTCTTGAAGATCACTTGGTCGCCTACCTTCAAATTGGTGGGTCTCCGTCCACGATCATATCTTTCCCTAAACTTTTCATGAGACACCTTAAGATTGGCTTTAGCCTTCTTCCAAAGATCTTTAATGTTATCCGGATCTATTGTCTCAGGTAGAATGTCACTCAGAGACCAGAGGTTAGAGAGCGGCGTGTTGGGAACAAACTTGAACATCAGCGAAGCTGGAGTAAACTTGTGAGATTCATGAACCGCCGAATTCAAAGCAAAAGCTAACCAATGCAGGGACGTGTCCCACCTAGAATGATCTTCATGATGATAGGCAATAAGCGCGGACTTGAGATTACGATTAACCCGTTCAGCCAGAGATTGTTGAGGGTAATAAGCAGAAGTAGTCACATGAAAGATGGACAGGTCAAAGCAGAATTTACGAAATAGATTAGATGTAAAAGCCTTAGCATTATCAGATACAATATATTGACACGGACCAAAAGAAGCAAAGATAGAATTTAGACAAGTAATGGTGGACTGAGCGGTAGCCAGCTTAGTCGGAAATAACCAGGAAAATCTTGAAAAACCATCTACACATACAAAGATGAACTTGTTGGCATTTCCCTTTGACTGCGGGAAGGGTCCTACATAATCAATATACAGGCGTTCCATGGGGCGCGACGCTTGATGAGAAGACAAAAGGCCTACCTTAGTGGACATGGTTGGTTTACTAAGCAAACAGGATTTACAAGCCTTAACTAGTTCACGGATTTCACCGTCCATACCCTTCCAGATGAATCTTTCACGAATCTTTTCACGAGTTTTAAAGATACCAAGATGCCCGCCTAACGGGGTCTCATGATAGTACTTGAAGATCATAGGTACAAGAACAGCTGGAACGACAACCTTCATCATCTTATCATGCCTCGAAGGGCAACATAAAAAAACATTCCTCAGTACATAAGGGACGACATGTTCCCCAGAAGAAAGGGTTTCCATTATCGGAGCCAGAGTCGGATCTTCACGTTGGTATTTCTCGATATCCCTAAAGAGCATGGGAGCATCTGTTAAGATGGCATTAACATCAAATAGTATGGACTCGGGAGGTGATGAATTGTCGACCGGTTCATGGTTTTCAACGTCGTTGGAAAACATGCGGCTGAGTCCATCAGCAACAACATTTTCGGTACCTCTGATATGCCTGACATCGAATTGGAAGCCAGAAATACGGATGGCCCAACGGGCTATACGACCAGTACGACGCGGCCTACCTAAGTCCCAGCTTAAGGCTTGATTAACTGTCTCCAGGTCGAATTTGACATGTTCCAGATAGAGACGGAACTTTTCTAAGGCGAATAAGACTGCCAAACCTTCGAGCTCATAGATGGAATACTTGGCTTCTTGAGCCGATAGAGTCCTAGATGCATAGGCGATGGGTCGCCTCCCTAATTCAGTCTCTTGAAGAAGGACTACAGTTACTGCTGACGACGACGCGTCAGTTTGGACGATGAATTTCTTTGAGAAATCAGGCATAGCAAGGACAGGGGCATTACAGAGAGCTAATTTAAGATCTTCAAAAGCGGCTTGTTGAGAAGGTCCCCACTCGAATTTGATGCCTTTCCTACGAAGAAGGTTCAAGGGCGCCGCTCTATTAGCGAAGTTAGGAATAAACTTCCTGAAGAAATTCACCATACCAATGAACCTGGCGATACCTTTAATGTCCTTGGGAGGTTTAAAATCACGGATGGCCTGTGTTCTAGAATGATCGACGGCAACACCATCAGGTGACACAACATGCCCTAGGAATGACATAGAGGGCTTAGCAAAGGCAACCTTAGAAAACTTGACAGTTAACCCAGCCTTACGAAGGCGATTGAGAACTTCTCGCAGATGATCTAGATGTTCTTCAAAGGTCTCCGAAAATACGACGACATCATCCAAGTAGTGATACAAGTACTCAAATTTGATGTCGGAGAAGACCCTATCTAGCAGCCTAGTGAGTACAGCTGCTCCCGTGGGGAGCCCGAAAGGCACGCGGTTGTATTCATACAAATTCCAATCCGTGGCAAACGCTGTAAGATGTTTAGACTCTTCCGCTAGGGGAATTTGATTATAGGCCTGATTCAAGTCCAAGATAGTAAAGAACTTGGCCTTACGAAACCATGAAAAACAAGAATGAAGGTCAGGGAGGGGCACAGATTGTAACACCACCTTCCGATTGAGAGCCCTATAATCAATGACAGGCCTGAAGCCCCCTTGGGGTTTCGGACTAGAAAAATAGGCGAGGAATACGCCGACTTAGAGGGCCTAATAATGCCATCCTTCAATATCTGATCGATAATTTCTTTCAGAGCCTTCATTTTTGGTGGAGATAGCCTATAAGGTGGAAAACGGACATGAATCGAATCCGTGACCTCAATTTTGTATTCAATAAGGTCAGTAACACCAAGAGTATCAGAGAACACCTCTGGAAACGACTGACGCAACTTACGAATACTATCAGCCTGCTCCTCAGGTAGATGTCTAAGGTCTAACAACATCTCATCCTGGGTAGGCGAAATAGATGAACATGATGCAGAATTACATTTTAACAAGGGGATTTTACAATTGGAAGCAAATTTGAAAGTGCACGACCTACTCTGAAGATCGAGCACAAGACCAGTGTAAGAAATGAAGTCAGCTCCCAAAATAATGGGGCAAGACAAGTGCTTGGCCACAAACAATTTGATTTTTCCATGTAAATTTAAAAATACGAATTTTGACCTGTAAAGAACCTTGAATTTCTAATGGAGATGAATTAGCCGTAACATATTGGAGCGAAGAGGAACAATAGTCAGGAAGTTTACAAACAGATTTCAATTTTGCATACCATTCAGCCGAAATAATAGAACAAACACTGCCTGAATCTAACAGAGCTGTTATAGGCTCATTATTGAACTCAATTTTGAGAAAGGGGACCGGTGCGGGGGTATCCGCCCCAATCCTAAGACACTCTTTGGGGCATTCAAAAGATGGATTTGCAGATTGAACGTTCCCTGAATGTTCGATCTGTTTACCAGGGGCTGAGCCTCGGAAAGATGGATTAGTCGACTCAGCCGAAGCCACTAGTCACTTTTTTTTATTGGCATTGGTGGAATTTGCACCAGAGATTGAGCAGGAGGGTTGCTATTTGAATTTGGGCAATTCTTGGCGATATGTGAGAAAGCCCCACATTTAAAACAGCCTTGTGATGAACCAGCTCCATTATTTGCCCTACTAGTTTTGACGAATGGACATTTATTGCGAAGATGGTCAGGCGACCCGCAAGCATAACATTTACGGGGTGTGACTGGTCGGCGAGGTGGAGGCCGAGTATTACTAAAAGACGGAGGGGGTTCTTTCGCGACACGCAAGGAATCGGCGTATCTAACTCCTTCCGCTGAGACGGCCAATGCTTCAAGTTCAGAGGAGGTTTGCGGGCATGCCGCGAAACACAAATATGACCTATAAGATGGTGAAATGCTTTCCACAATAGCCTGTACAATCTGATCCTCCGGGAAGTGAAGAGCAAACACCCTAGTATAAAACTTAATGTCTTGTATGAAATCAGCCAGATTTTCATCCAATCTCTGTACTCGATAATAGTACTTCTGAATCAGAGATGACCTCGCGCGAGCAGGAATAAAATTTGCAAGCAGATGTGCATGAAAATCTTCAATAGATGACTGTTCAGCAATGGCTCTTACTATTTTATCTGAGAGAATACCAATTGCATAAGGATAAATTATCTGTAAAATTTGACACGGAGAAAGAGAAAAAACAAGGGCATGATCCTCAAATTCAACTAAAAACCTTAAGAATGAAATAACTTCACTGGTGGTATTAACAGAAAACTTAGAGGTACCTCTGAGCAACATTGCTAATGGATGAGGCAAGCTGCTGAACCCAGGTGACATAGTAGGTAAAGGTTTCAGTGGCAAAGGAGTTAGTTCAGAACGTACATTATTCAACGACGTACGGCGTTCAGTCTCGTTGTCCAATGGGGCAGAGATAGTTTGAGCTGCAACGGTTTTCCTATTGACTTCTCCCTTAGGAGGCTCTTCCTCGCTACCTACATTCACCGTAGCGGATTGATCAATTTTGGGAGGAACTTCCCCAGTTAACAATTGAGTGACCTTACTAAATAATTCAGAAATATTTTCAAGCACCGTACTAGCTTCCTTCCTCTGAACGTCATTCAACTTCAGAG
Organism: Anabrus simplex; assembly: GCF_040414725.1. Taxonomy (NCBI): domain Eukaryota; kingdom Metazoa; phylum Arthropoda; class Insecta; order Orthoptera; family Tettigoniidae; genus Anabrus; species Anabrus simplex. Next base: position 105,852,619 of record NC_090269.1, on the reverse strand, counting down.
AAAACAGATCGTTAACTCTATTTGAAAAATGAAATAGCCTGGCTTGCACACGCTTAATTTGATTAGGAGAAGGATCATTTTCGTCAAAAAACTAACTACAGATGCTAGCCCAGTAGTATTCTCGATGATCGTGGAAAGAGAGTCGTCAATTTCTTTCTCTCCCAAAGTGGGGATGGAAATGGGCAAATCAAGGGACTCTCTAAGCTTGTTTGTGTCTACCGCAACCGTGCCTCCAGATTGCACATTTCTAATAGTCAATTCATAGATCAACTCCTCCTTGCGCAAATAGTTAAGATGGAGAACATCGCGAGGGCTGGGCATGATGACAGAACAATTTTGAAACAGGAAAAATAAAAAATTCCAGCAACTGAGAAAATTGTTAGAGTTCGGATCAAAGCAATGTTTAGCCGTCAAAAGGGGCTAACTTGAGACCCATTCAACCACGCTCTGCTACCACTTCTTCCGAGGTATCTGTGGAACAGCAGAGGTGAAAGAAGTTGCGGGGGTGAACACGTCTCAGGCTACGAAATTAAAGTTAATTTAAAATTTAACAAGGTTATATTTTATTTTCAGAATCAAGAAATAACAAGCATGGCAGGTACAGAGTAGCAAAGCAACAAAGAACAATTACAGTATTAACAGGAATTGGGCTTCGAGCCCCGGACTCACAATTCTTGGGCAACTAGCCCAACTTTACCGTAAAACAAGATTTTACAGAGGGGCAGAAAACCCCATTCATGCCCAGGAGCACTTGCTCTAAATTACACAGAAAAGCCTCATCGAGGCATACACACTCAATTTTCAAAAAAGAGCCACTCGCTCTCAACTTTAAGCCTATCGAAGGCCATACCAAACTCCACCTTCAAGTTGTCCTCTAAGGACATAGACACGGGGGTAAAATACCCAACCTACTGAGGTCTATTAAGTGAGAAAGAGGTTAATTACATGACCTCCAAAATAACAATTTGAGAGGAGGCGATCTGCACTCCTAATACCTTTTGTTTAAAACCTAATCTGGCTCTAGGCCGCTAATGCAAGGGCTAATCCCATACTAAAGAGGTGACTTTAGAAGGAAACAATTTACATTATGTTAAGGGAGAATCGGTTATGAAAAATAAATTCACCTCAAAACAATATGATTGGGAGCTCGAGAGGGTTAAGCACTCTCTATCCCAATATGTAACTTTAGAAGAGAATAGATGCTAAGAGTCTTTACATTTTAGGGAAAGTTACATGGTGGAAACGCTTCGGACCCGCCCCGAGAGTTAAACTGCTGAGCTAGCAAAAAAGAAGTTATTAAACGGCCATTACCTTGTTGTTGTACTGCTTCCCGAAGAAAGAGGCGCTTCCCGCCCCCTGCTACGTACTTTACACTTTGAAAGTTGGTACTGAAGTGGCGCCGAGACCCTAAAATCAGCAGTTTATATACTCTCGCGGAAAGTTCGAGGCGGTTCAGGAAAGAAAACACCCACCCACAATCATTTATTGGTTAGGGTTAAGCAGCATATCCAATTTGAAGAAGAAACACCTTATTGGTCATAAATTAATTAAAGAAATTCGGGATTGGCTAAATTCAAAACAAGGGGAAAGAAAGGGGTATACAGCCAACTTAAACAATACCAGAAAGAAATTTAACAAGAAACAAACTTCTGAAATAAAAATTTCTCCTAAAAACAGTTCTTTCACCTTGCACTAGGGTGCACTATTGTAGTTCTTCAGTAGTGTCCTCTAGAAGAGAAAGTTCACACTTCTTACTACAAGCAAAACAAAAATACGTCGAAAACGACCCAGTTCAGAAACTTCAAAATTTCCAAGTAGTGACATCTTCTGGGTAACTTGAAAATTAATACATTAGATAAAATTCGGACTTCCTCCAGCAGAGGATTTTCAACTGGCGCAAAGTTTGAATTAGCGGTGTGGAGGTGTACCGCCCGGTACAATTATGATTACTAAAACTATCTTCCCCAAACTGATCAATTAACGTACTTTCAATATAGTCGTGAATATCGTCTACTGTATAACTACCTGAGGGTAGTGTTAGCACATACTCATCGTAATAGAACTTGTTTACACCATCACGCACATTATAGATTTTATTGTAGCTTTCAAACGATACTAGTCCAAGACTATGCGGCTGATAACCAAGTTCGATTGGTGGATTAAAATAGATGGTTGTTTCAGGTCCTTCTCCACGTACAGCAAACGTTCTTTCACTGTTCGTCATCACGTAGACACTAATGCACTTTCTCTACTGTCTGGGTTTGATATAAGAACACAAGACATAATCGTCCGCACACGCGTGTATTAAAGTTTTGCACACGGTTTTTATTGTAAACAATGTCTGCACTGCTTCCGAAATAACGAATGAGCTCAAAAGGAGGAGGTAAATCTCCATAGCTATCAAAATACCATACTTTAGATTTACGTTTTACATAAGCAACGTAATGAGTTCCAGGTCCACGACTGTCGTCCAAGTTAATTACGGCACTTTCACGTTCACGTGGGCGCTTTTAGTTGATCGCGCATATACACTCCTCGAAAATAATGAATTCCTAGTTGTTTAGCAAACGTAAAAACTTCATCATGCGTTAGAGCTCGATGTCGCAGTGCATTCAGTAGACGTTTTTTGGAGAAATGTAGATACCAAGCCCTTTCTTGTATGGCACTAGCTTCATGTTCACACCTTTGCCTCGTAACGCAATTGCCTCCATCGTCTTGTTATGACGTTCACTCTCTTTCAACTGTTGTTTCGCTTCTTCTACAGCTTTGACAGTTCTCGCTACAGCACTAGCACCACCTAGCAATGACCCTAACGCTGCTAAGCCAGCAAACAGCGCAGGAAGAAATCCTCCTCTTTTTGGTACAGGAATAATTCGTGCACGTTTACTAAATATTGCTCTGCACTTTGGAGAAATTCTCGCTCTTGCTGCGCGTAACGCCTTAGTAATAGCTACACGAGGATTGTATTCCCCTCGAATAGCTTTTTGCGCAGCCTTTATAACATCTTTCCATCCAACAGTTTTTACTTTCTTCTTCTTCTTCATGTCGTTTGGATATCGTTGTTTCACCATGCTGTACACGACTTTACTAGTCAAGAGCAAATCATAAACTAACCGTTGCCTCTTGTTTCGTTTAATATATATATTACTATTACGTACTTTATGATTCAGTTATCATGAAGATTATAAAGCAGCAAGACACACTACCTGTTACCGACATTGTACCACATCTCTTACCTAGTTCTAGTACAACTGCTAGAAAACGTCATGGAACGTTGTTTCCTTTTACTGTTCGATGTATTATATCAGGTCCGTCGGGATGCGGTAAAACAAATCTTTTAGTCACACTTATTACTTCTGTAAATGGTGTACGCTTCGAGAATATTTACGTTTTCGCAAAGTCACTCTATCAGCCGCTATATACTATTCTACAAACTGTAATGCACGATCTAGTTAAAGATGGAATAAGATATTTTAAATTTAATTCGCATGAGCAAGTACCATCACCAGACGATGTGCTTCCTAATTCTCTTATGATCTTTGATAATGTCGCAACAGAACAGCAAAACGTTATTCGTGCATTCTTTAGTATGGGTCGGCATAAATATGTTGATTGCATCTATTTGTGCCAAACCAATTCTCGTGTGCCTAAGCAGTTGATACGCGACAACGCAAATGTTATTGTGCTTTTTCGGCAAGATGAGCGCAACATGCGACATGTGTATAACGATCATGTTAACACTGATATGACATTCGATGACTTTAAACGTATGTGTGCTGAATGTTGGTCATTACACTGTTACAGCTTTTTAGTTATTGATAAAGAAAGTGATGTACAGCATGGACGATATCGCATGGGTTTCAATCATTTTATATGCATTAACACAGAATTACAGTAACTACTTGATTAAAAACCATCATCATGTTAACATCTGGCAAGGAGATCACAAAACATATCATCCAAGCTCGAAACAATATTCGACGGAAATTTAAAGAGCTTAAACGTATTCAAGTAGACACGGATTTATTTTTAAAAACACAACTAAGTACACCACTCAAAGACATTTTTAATTCTACTTCATTACCGCAGTCTACTTCAAGTTTTGCTTCTATGCAAACATCATATCATAAAGGGAAGCATGAAGAAGAAGAAGAAAAGCATGAACAAGATAAGGAAGAGAAGGAGCAGGATGTAGATCAAGAAGAGGAAGAGGAAGATAAGGAAGAAGAAGAAGAACTTAATGATACATCACCATCTAAGCGTGTTGAGTTTTTAACTACAGATGTTATTGCTGAAACACCTACTACATCGACGCAAAATCTACCATCTTTGTCTGAGGTTATGATTACACCAGAGTATCGCAATCAGTTTAGAACTTTTATTCAAGATACCTATGGATCTCTCTTTGCACCTTATATAGAAAAACTTTTTACAGGACAAACTGACACTACCTACGGTATTCGCGACGAAGATGACTGTTTCTGGATAGGAAATTCAAATGTTAAGATTAATAACAACAAACTCATTGTAAAAGGTGTTACCTATAAACCTACGAAAGGACTCTTAGAACTTATTTTCTCACGAATACCTGACAAGGATATAATTTTACAAGATGATCTTAAAAAATATAAAGCAATACTTTTTGCTACTGACGCAACACGACATAATTACAAGAGAACAGAAGCTGTAAATGCGAATAAGAGTTACAAGTATCGTGAGTTTATTTCTCAGCTGTTTCCGACTGCACGTAGACTTGATGTTATCTACAAGCCTTTGTTGCCGTATGTGGATGTAAGATACTGGAATGACCCAAACTTACTCGTTGAACGATTACAACTTTTAAAAGCATCGCAAGAGGCTGGTCACACTGGTCACGGATCAGAAATTCTAGAAATAGAAAGAGAACTACGTTATGCTTGGATTATTTTGTAATGGCTCGTCAAGAGAAGATCTCACCTGTAAAGGTAAACATCGCACATGAGTTACATAAACCAGCACGTTGCACCTACTGTTGCAGACGCGTTATTACAAGAGGAAAAGATGATCTCTGGCAAGCAGACGTAGAAATGATTCCATATGCCTCTAGTATTAAGGGGTATAAGTATCTACTTACTGTTATCGATGTGTACTCGAAGTTTGCTTTTGCACAACCCGTGCGTTCTAAAACAGCAGCTCAAGTTAAAGAAGCATTTAAACATATTGTTGAAGAATCGAAACGCTGCCCAAGGCTTCTTCAAACTGATCAAGGTAAAGAGTTTTACAACAAGGATTTTTCTTCTTACCTCAAGTTACTTGGCATTCAACACCACTCTACGTTCAGCAATATCAAAGCAAGTGTTGTAGAACGCTTTAATCATACACTCAAAACAATGATGTGGCGAGAATTTACAGCGCAAGGTTCATATCGTTGGATTGATCTACTACCTAGACTTTTATCTACCTCCAACGATACACCTCATCGCACTATCGGAACAAAGCCACGTCTTGTTACAAAGAATACATCTCGTATAAATGCTATTCATCTTGTAATGAAAACAGCTGATCCACGTCGCCATCGCTTTAAAGAAGGTGATTTTGTTCGCATCAGTAAACACAAGTCTACCTTTCCAAAAGGATACACACCTAACTAGAGCACTGAAATTTTTCAAATCAGAAGTGTTAAGCTTACTAATCCAGTTACGTATTTACTTCGCGATCTCAGAGGACAGCCTATTGAAGGAGGATTCTACATCGAAGAACTGCAGTAAACAAAATATCCTGATCACTATTTAGTTGAACGTGTTATTCGACGTCGTGGCAATGAACTGTATGTTAAATGGCTTGGTTTTAATAACAGCTTTAATTCATGGATTAATAAAGAGGATGTACTTTAAATCTTATGTGTGTTTTCTTTTAATCCTCTACGTTTCCTTTCTTCTAAGTCACTAGGACATTCTGTAGGATTAAACAACACCTGTAATATGTTTTGACAATTCATATTTATTTTAGAATATATATATATATACATTTTTATCCTTTGTTTATTTTACGGTCTTTGACACTCAGTTTTCGTTTTATTACACCAACAACGACAAGTGCTGCTATATTCTTCTGAGCAGCTAAAGCACTAGGTAATAACACATACACACACAGCATAACTTTACGAAGCAGATTTTAACAGCTACACGACATACTCTATGCAGGCAGCATGTAACTACGTGCCAGGCGAACGTGTTCTAGGGCCGCAGGGGAAATGAAACACGGAGGAAAGAAGATCAATCACTCTATTGATGAGTCCACGCCCAACATGCTTCCTCATCTTTTTCCCAGCACGTTTCTTCACCTTTTCCTTGTTTACTCTCTCCACAGCCATGATAAGTGTTTATAAGCGAAGACAACTCGTTAGTTTTAGGTCCGTGATACAGTTTAATTAGTTGACATGTACGGCACTGTCTCACTGTCTTCTACCTAAACTCATGTGTTCATGATGTAAACTACAAGTTTGAAGCTCTGACAAAACAGGATCTTGAGTCCACTCACGAGGCACCTTATCCCAAACCTTCTTTATAGCATTCGCAGCTACATTAACCAAAAATGCCTTTGGTAATTCATTTAACTCTTCTTCAGTAAAAGTGTTTAGTTTCTTTTTGCATGCATAAAATTTTACGATCGCCTTTTCAACTGCGTTACACTTAGTATCTGTTAGAAATGACATGATGTATTTATTCTACAAATGTTTTTTTACACTAAGGTTATTTCGACACTGCAGTTTACATATGTTGTTCACTTCCCGGCATGCACTGCAACACAACCAATCAAAGAGCATGCATACATGTTGTAAAGACTGTTTACTTGTTTCTCTACTATGCTCTTTCGGAAGAGTTTTAAATGAAGGGCACCCCAATTCATGCATATCGATAATTTCACACGATGATGGTAGAAAATCACGCAACCATTATTTCTTTTCACAACCCTTTAAAAGAACAAGATCTGCTCTTGAAAAATGTGCATTCATCACTAAAGGTAGAAAACGATAAGGTATTGCTTTTTCTTCCCACTTCAAACCTAAATTGTATTCAATCCACTGAGTCTGCTTTTTATCTTCATCTGTTTGCAAACAGTAAGGGAACGGTGGGCCCACAACACACTGGAATCTAACACAGCCACCTCTTTAAACACACATTTGTTTCCGTTTACTTTAAAGCCTTGCACATCAACTATTAATGTTTTCGTCATGTTTGCACTCTACTCTCTATCACTGTTTCTCGAAGACTAAAGCTTTTAGTCAACGAACGGGTTTAAACATGCGCACCTACAATAACGGCATCGCTGCAGCACATGCAAACTCTTGTTTTTATGATGCATACTTATTGCATTCCTTTACACCGACTTACTCTTAAGAAAACGGACAAATCTAAACATGCATGATGACGTCATTACTGCAGCACGTGCTTACACTAGCTCCCCCGATGTATGATTAAACTTGTTCGAATTTACCGCCACCACATTTCAACTAAAGAGTGTAGCACCGAGGTAAGAGATGTAAGATAGCGGTAACTGTGTTGAATAAAGATGGCTGTTTGTCAAAAAGAATTTTTCAAATTATCCGCTACTACATAGAGTGCGGCACTGCGCTCTCTTGATTAACGATGGCGGATGACAGCTGTCAAAAAAGCACGTGGGTTTGTAAAGCACGTGGAATTTACTACCACTACAAAGAGGGCAGCACGGTGCTCTCTAGATTAAAGATGGCGGATGACAGCTGTTAGAAAAAGCATCTAGATTTTAAATTGCTCGCTACTACGATAAAGATAGCAGCACGGTGTTCTGTAGTTTAAAGATGGCTGCTTGTCAAAAAATAATCTTTTCAAATTATCCGCTACCACATTTCAACTAAAGAGTGCAGCACTGAGGTTTGCGATGCAAGATGGCGGGTGACAGGTTGTCAAATAGATTTTTTTCAAATAGTCCGCCTCAAAGGTAAGTAGCTAAAGAGGGCAGCACTAAGGTTAGCAATGCAAGATGGTGGATGATAGCTGTGACGAAATAATTACCCGCAAGATAGCAGCACGATGCTCTTTTCATTAAAGATGGCAGCTTGTCAAATAGAATTTTTCAAATTAACCGCCGCAAAGGTAAGTAGCTAAAGAGGGCAGCACTGTTCTCTCTGGATTAAAGATGGCTGCTTGTCGAAAATAATTTTTCAAATTATCCGCCACCACAAAGAGGGCAGCACGGTGCTCTCTTGATTAAAGATGGTGGATGACAGCTGAAGAGCACGTAGAATTTGTTTCCAAACAAGAGCACGTGGAATTTGCCGCCACCACATTTCAACTAAAGAGTGCAGCACTGTTCTCTCTAGATTAAAGATGGCGGATGACAGCTGTCAGAAAAGCACATGGGTTTGTTTCCAAACAAGAGCACGTAGAATTTGCCGCCACCACATTTCAAAGGTAAGTAGCTAAAGAGGGCAGCACGGTGCTCTCTGGATTAAAGATGGCGGATGATAGCTGTCAAAAAAGCGCATAGGTTTGTTTCCAAACAAGAGAATGCAGAATTTTTCAAATTGCCGCCACCACATTTCAAAGGTATCTAGCTAAAGAGTGCAGCACTGAGGTTTGTGATGCAAGATGGCGGATGACAGCTGTCAGAAAAAAGCACGTGAGTTTGTTTCCAAACAAGGGCACGTGGAATTTCCCGCCACCACAAAGAGGGCAGCACTGTGCTCAGAGATGGCTGCTGTCACGTAGAATTGGGAACATGCATCATTTTCAAAAATATTTTTTTGAAAAGTACAGCAATGAAATAGTACGTAAACGTATTGCATTGTGGTATGTTGCCTTGTTTTCTACCATTAAAAAATTTTTTAATAGTGCCTTTCCGCAAGGCGAGTGGAACGGCCTCTGACGTAAGCGGCGCGCAGTGACGTCACGATCCAGTACCGCATGGAGCTCTAGCAGCCGTTGTGCATCAGCCGTTGCTAAAAGCCGATTGTTTATTATTCATGATCGCGAATAACTTCGAAATGACAGAAGAAAGGTTCAAAACAGCACAGTCAGACAATCTACCATGTGTAGATGTCATCATTCTTGAAAAATGTGACTTTTGTGGCCGCAGAAATTCGCGGATAACAAGCAAGTTTGTAAGTGGCGTCTTTTATATACGTGCAATGTACTGTAACCCATAGTATTAGGATAATAACGAACCTGGATAGATATCACATCACTTTCAACATTTCCTTCTAGACTGATTCCCCTATTAAAGAATAACATTACATTTTCGGGCTTTCAGCATTCGTAAAGTAAGAAATCGGATTTCAGCACTAACATAAACATATAGGTAGCATTATAGTACTAGTCCGCTTCTGTGGTGTAGTGGTTAATGTGTGCCACTCCCGGAGGCTCGGTTTCGATTCCCGGCTCTGCCATGAAAGTTGAAAACAAATAGTACGAGGGCTGGAACGGGGTCTACTCAGCCTCGGGAGGTCAACTGAGTAGAAGGGTTTCGAATCCCACCTCAGCCATCCTCGAAGTGGTTTTTCGTATTTTCCTACTTCTCCTCCAGGCACCTAAGGCCACGGCCGTTTCCTTCCCTCTTCCTTGTCTATCCCTTCCGATCCTCCCATCCTCCAACAAGGCCCCTGTTGAGCATAACAGGTGAGGCCGCCTGGGCGAGGTAATGGGCCTCATCACCAGTTGCATCACCATACTCAAAGTCTCACGTTCCAGGACACTGCCCTTGAAGTGGTAGAGGTGAAATCCCTCGCTGAGTCCGAGAGAAAACCAACCCTGAAGGATAAACTGATTAAGAAAGAAAGAAAGAAAGAAAGAAGGAAAGAAAGAAAGAAAGATCATAGTACTATAGGGCTATAATCTATCATTCCCCAAAAAATATATATTTATGGTTGGGACAACTGACCTACCCACTTCCGGGGCCCATGAAAGAGAATTAAATATCTTTGTGGAGGGAAAAAGTTAAACATGATAAAGATAAATATGACTTCATCTAGTTTTCACAAGTCGGGCTGAGTGGTTCAGACTGTTGAGGTGCTGACCTTCTGACCCCAACTTGGCAGGTTCGATCCTGGTTCAGTCCGGTGGTAGTTGAAGGTGCTCAAATACGTCAGCCTCGTGTCGGTAGATTTACTGGCACGTAAAAGAACTCCGGCAGGACTAAATTCCTGCACATCGGCGTCTCCGAAAATCGTAGAAGTAGTTAGCGGGGCGTGAAGCCAATAACATTAATTACATTTGGCTTTTAACAAGCTGAGCATATCAGGAAAGAAAAGTGTCCTGGTGACATTTTAGTCGCTCAATACAGGAATGTCTTTGGGTGCTGTGACTTTTACTTTTTTTTGCTGTTTGCTTTACGTCACACCGTCACATATAGGTCTTATGGCGACGATGGGACAGGAAAGGCCTAGAAATGGGAACAAAGCGGCCGTGGCCTTAGGTACAGCCTCAGTATTGGCCTGGTGTGAAAATGGGAAACCACGGAAAACCATCTTCAGGGCTGCCGGCAGTGGGGTTCAAAACCCACTATCTCCCGGATGCGAGCTCACAGCTGCGCGCTCCTAACCGCACATCCAACTCGCGCGGTATTTTTACCCTTCGATTTATTGACTTGGCTTGTATAACCTAAAACTTAGGCTAAGTTGGATAATATTTTAAACACCTACATCGCTATTTTCACCTGTGTGCAATTATGTTATTTATTTCATTAATATTATGATAATTATTATAATTGAGCATTGTTAACTTATGAGACCCCAACAGACAAGCATTGGTTTTGTGTAGAGTTATACATTTGTTAAATTCACGTTGTTTCCTTTCATGATGTACACGCCTATTCTTTGTTACATTATAGAGTATTTAGATATAGCCTAAATTTCTTTACCAATTAAGCTCTTCAATAAAGACATACATAACTGTCCCATGCCAAGATATATTGGTAGAATTAGAGCTGTCAAAATGGTTCATAACCCCTTTGATTTATTATCTTGACATGGATCACCCAAAACATAGGTTAGGTTTGGAGAATACTTTAATAATCAGCATTATTTAATGCACTGTTTATTACTTTCATATTCCAAGATGTAATTGAAGCATTTAAATAAAGCATCATACATTAAAATTTAAAGTTTTACCACTAGAACAGCTGACATGGAAAAGTGATTTGAAAATTCAAACAAATTCATCTTACGTTAAAATCTTCAAAAAAATAAACTGTAGACTTTTCCGATATATCACCAGCATTTCTCCGGCTCGCCAAAATCCATTTCTCCCTAGTTTTAGCGTCTTTGGAACATTTATAAACAATTTGTTTGGTACGGTATACGATGTGCTATTGCACATCGGAACTCTACACCATTTATAAGTTTTCTGCCTCACTGTCTGCGCAGGATTCATTTTAAGTCTAAAATATACCACTCAGATTATTATCCAATATATAGACCTCGGTCCGCCTCTCTGGTGTAGTGGTTAGCGTGATTAGCTGCCACCCCCGGAGGCCCGGGTTCGATTCCCGGCTCTGCCACGAAATTTGAAAAGTGGTACGAGGGCTGGAACGGGGTCCACTCAGCCTCGGGAGGTCAACTGAGTAGAGGTGGGTTCGATTCCCACCTCAGCCATCCTGGAAGTGGTTTTCCGTGGTTTCCCACTTCTCCTCCAGGCGAATGCCGGGATGGTACCTAACTTAAGGCCACGGCCGCTTCCTTCCCTCTTCCTTGCCTATCCCTTCCAATCTTCCCATCCCTCCACAAGGCCCCTGTTCAGCATAGCAGGTGAGGCCGCCTGGGCGAGGTACTGGTCATACTCCCCAGTTGTATCCCCCGACCAAGAGTCTGAAGCTCCAGGACACTGCCCTTGAGGCGGTAGAGGTGGGATCCCTCGCTAAGTCCGAGGGAAAAACCGAACCTGGAGGGTAAACAGATGATGATGATGATGATATAGACCTCGAATTTAACTATACCAGACACTAACGCAAAGTAGAAATACGCGAATTGTATCCTGCTTCTCACAGCACACTATGCGTTATTTCGTCTGCTAATTCATTCAACCTGTACGATGACGTCAGACCAATGAGATGGCGTACTTGCGTGACGTGACATTTTCGTAGATTTTTATCATGTTTGGAGTTATTATTTGTACATTCTGATAACATTTTTGAATTCTGCATGAAATTTTGAATCAGATTAGCATATTTTTAATTAAAACCCCGGATCATGCATGTTCCCTATTGTCTGCCACCACATTTCAAAGGTATCTAGCTAAAGAGGGCAGCACGGTGCTCTCTAGATTAAAGATGGCTGCTGTCAAAAAGCATTTTTCAAATTATCCGCCACCACATTTCAAAGGTAAGTAGCTAAAGAGTGCAGCACTGTGCTCTATAGATTGAAGATGGTGGATGACAGCTGTCAGAAAAGCACGTGGATTTGTTTACCGATTCAAATCTCGCGCTAGTGAGGTTAAGTTGGTAGCACTAAGGTTTAGGCCCGCCAAGATGGCAGCACTGCCGATGACAGGTGACGAATTTGCAGCTAATGCGATAAAGAGGGCAGCACGGTGCTCTGTAGTTTAAAGATGGCGGATGACAGCTGTCAAAAAGCACGTGGATTTGTTTACAAATTCAAATCTCGCGCTAGTGAGGTTAAGTTGGTACCACTAAGGTTTAGGTCCGTCAAGATGGCAGCACTGAGGTTTGCGATACGTTGTTGTCTGTCAAAAAGCACGTGGCTGTCAAAAATGCACGTGGCTTTGTTTACAAATTCAAATCTCGCGCTTGTGAGGTTAAGTTGGTACCACTAAGGTTTAGGCCCGTCAAGATGGCAGTACTGAGGTTAGCGATGCGTTGTTGTCTGTCAAGAATCACGTGGCTGTCAAGAAATGCACGTGGCTTTGTTTACAAATTCAAATTTCGCGCTAGTTAGGTTAAGTTGGCAGCACTGGAAGAGGCCTCTGGCTGTGGCGGAGGAGGCCTCTGGGAGCCCGGTGGCGGTGGCGGCCGCCGAATCCGCCTATTATACTACTGTGAAACAATAGTATTACTGACCAAGGGACTGCTTCTAAACTACAATCCTGAATCGATGATGACTGTTGTCTAATAGCGTCCAATATCCAGGTCATCAGCCTCTCATATTAGTATTTATCGCTAGTAAAGTAGAAGCACGGTATCCATCATGTTGCGGTAGTAGTCAAAAGTAGCGTAGACTCGCAGTATTCCGCACATTATGGTACTACTCACAGGTAATGTCATACGCGCATATAGCGCAGACCTGTGGTGTTTCTTACATTGCGGCGCTAGTTACAGCCAACGCAAGCCTATGGTGTTCCTCACGTCGGTGTACTAATCACAGGGACTCATGCTATCCCGTGGTGTTCCTCACACAGTGGCTACTAATCATAGGCAACGCAGACCCACGGTGTCGCTCACATAGTAGTAGTAATCACAGGCAACGGCCAGACCCGTGGTGTTTCTCACATAATTGTACTAATTACAGGCAACGCAAGCACATGGTGTTCCGCATTTAGTGATACTAATCATGGGTACTGTAAATCCCACCCTGATCCACACTATGTTGCTACTAATCACAAACCTATTGGGTACCTAACATAGGGGTACTACTCGCAAGTAAAGGCGACCCATGTTGTTCCCGCGTGAAAAATTATTTCCTGAAATTCAGCTAATTTTGACTTATGCTTTTCAACCCTGGCACGAAAGATTTATTAGATTTATTATCGGTAAGAGCAGGTAAAGTTGGTATAATAAAAATGTAGGCCTTGTCCGTAACTGAATTTACATTCCGAGCTATCCTTGACAGAGCATTACACCTACCATTACCTGAAGAATATAGAACTAAATACATTCAATTCATAAAGCAAATGGCGACAAAAAATTGATGCAGTTCACATATGATACATGAAATGCATAGAAACATCAAGAAGAAAATAGCAGAAAAAACCATTGCTAGGAAGTAAACACCTAAAGCAAGACATGCAGTGGAACAGCACACCATTCATTGGAGAAAAAACTTACCAAATAGCCAGAGTTCTCAAGAAGGAAAATATACCCACAATCTTCTCAACCAAAAAAACATGGTTCAGATTCTATCACAATCAGTCAATAAACCAGAATAAATTCAAACAGACTGGTGTATATAAGATAACCTGTGAAAACTGTGAAAGTTTTTACATTGGACAAACTGAAAGAGAGTTTGAGATCAGATTCAAGAACACCTGTCAGCACTTTGGCTATATGAGCACGAAAAATCAGCATTTTCTGCACATTTATAGGACAAAGGTCATGAAGTATCATACATACACATTCATTCATTATCATTATAGACTGTTATGCCTTTCAGCGTTCAGTCTGCAAGCCTCTGTGAATTTACTAAACGTCGCCACAATCCTCGATTTGCAACTAGTGTTGTGGCCTCATTTAGTTCTATACCTCTTATCTTTAAATCGTTAGAAACTGAGTCTAACCATCGCCGTCTTGGTTTACCTCTACTTCTCTTACCCTCCATAATAGAGTCCATTATTCTCTTAGGTAACCTATCCTCCTCCATTCCCCTCACATGACCCCACCACCGAAGCCGGTTTATGCGTACAGCTTCATCCATCGAGTTCATTCCTAAATTGGCCTTTATATCCTCATTCCGAGTACCCTCCTGCCATTGTTCCCACCTGTTTTTACCAGCAATCATTCTCGCTACTTTAATGTCCGTTACTTCTAACTTGAATACTATATTCTGAGTCCACCCAGCTTTCGCTCCCGTAAAGCAAAGTTGGTCTGAAAACAGTCCGATGTAAAGGTAATTCATAAAGTATCAAGTATACAAAATTATCTTTCTGTTTTACAGAAACACATCCAAAAGGGATAAAACCAAAAATTTTTAGAAACTGTAGAAATGTATAGACATGAATTAAAAGATCCTCAACACGTATTCAGTGATAAAAGAGAAAATGAATATTTAAGAACAATATTAAACATTAGCAGCAACTGTATGTTTCTGAGAAGACATACACTTTTAGTTGACTCAACATAGCTGTAATAATTTCAAAACGATCATGTATCAAATAGAACAACACTTAAATATCACCATTACAGCACCTGACGATAGAGTACAAGCTACGAAACATGTTGTGGAATACAAATTATGACTAGTAAATGATTTAATTATTTAATAACGAAGACTGTTAAAGTGGTAGTTTGATTTATTCAGTATTATAGAAATGTATGTCTTGCACTTAGCGAGCGTTCCCTGTTAAGACTCGGGTGACCTGCTCCAGTAAACATAGGGTCTCGCTGAAGAAATTCTTGCAGATTGGCATTTCCACACACTGAAGTTTCTTATGACAGTCTGCAGTTAAACAGACAATTAAAACATATGAGGAAGCTCAGCACTCCAACACAGGTAATTAATACTGAATAATAATGGGGTAGGAGATCTCCTTCAAACATTAATTTAACATTCCCTTATAGCACCCCACGGAGAGGTAAAGTAAATTAATGTCTCTAGTTTCCACCAGATGGTATTAATGTTTGAAGAAGCTGGTTGTGTATTCCCATTTCTTGCTATTGACTGAAGCTATTCTTTATATATTAAAATATACTAAATCTCAACTGTCAATATTATCACACTGTTTTCATAGAATAATATTATCCTATTTGTTTTAAGCCTCACTAATAAATTTTGAATTTCGGCTACGTCAAGGACCCAGAAGTTGGTCACATGTGCTCCTTGACATGTCGGTAAATTTACCAATAACCGAGTTAGTTAGCCGTGCGGTTAGGGTCTCATTGCTGTGAGCTTGAATTCGGGAGATAGTGGGTTCGAATCCTACTGTCAGCAGCCCTGAATAGGACATTCCGTGGTTTCCTATGTTCACACCATAAAAATGCTGGGGATGTATCTTAATTAAGGCCATGAACGATTCCTTCCCACACCTAGCCCTTTCCTGTCCCATCGTCCCCATAAGACCTGCGTCGATGCGACGAATCTAAAATTTAAGAAAAGAAAGCAGTAACAATCTAATACGAGGTTGAAATATTTGAGCAACTTCAAATGTGATTTCTGGGGCGTCCATCGAACAGTCATGAGCAATGCTAGCTTTGGAACTTCTTCTAGCTGACCGGACGTGAACTATGCTGAATATGCCTGGGGTAAAGATATTTGCCCTACTATTCATTGGCGATTCTGCGAATATCTAGAGAATTGTGTTGTATACAGTGTAAGGATGTTTCAATCGACCCCAGGCATATTCAGTATAGTTCACGTCCGGTCAGCTAGAAGTTCCAACCCGAAGGTCTGCAGATTACGAGGTGTCGTGTAGTCAGCACGACGAATCCTCTCGGCAGTTATTCTTGGTTTTCTAGACCAGGGCCGCCATCTCACCGTCAGTTAGCTCCTCAATGTCATTACGTAGGCCGAGTGGACCTCGAACCAGCCCTCAGGTACCTGTGAATATCCCTGACCTGGCCGGGAAGCGAACCCAGGGCCTCCGAGTAAGAGGCAGGCACACTACCCCTACACCGAGCGGCCAGCAGAATACAGACACATAACCCTAAAGTGTATATGTAGAGGTAGTGCTATCTAGGTTAGATAATATAGCGCTGATAGCGTTGACAATGAAACGTAGAAAATCCTGTGCTGTGTTCTGGAACAGGCATTCATATTTCGATCGCCAAAATTAGTATGTATGTATGTATTAATTAATTAATTAATTGATTAATTAAATCCGTTTACCCCCCAGGGTCGGCTTTTCCCCGGAACACTGCCACTTCAAGGATAATGTCCTGGAACGTGAGACATTTGATCTGGGATAAAACAAGCGACGAGGACTAGTACCTCGCCCAGGCAGCCTCACCTGATATGCTGAACAGGGGCCCTGTGGGGCGAGGGGTCCTGCGAAGATTGAAAGGGATAGGCAAGGATGAGGGAAGGAAGCGACCGTGGCCTGAAGTAGGCTACCATTCTGCCATTTGCTTGGAGACGAAATGGGAAACCACGGAAAACCACTACGAGGATGGCTGAGATAGGAATCTACTCAGTTGACCTCCTAAGACTGAGTGGACCCCGCTGTAGTCCTCGCGCTACTTTTATAATTTCCTGGTAGAGCCGGGAATTGAACCCGGGCCTCCGGGGATGGCACACCACAGAAACGTATTATTATTATTATTATTATTATTATTATTATTATTATTATTATTATTATAACATATGAAAATAATCTTCAGAATAATAACCTCGTTTCCTTAATTTTGGTACCAGGAGTACACCTTCCCCTGCTACTCAAAGTGCGCGCCTTCTCTAGGCCATCTATGTCAACGGCCCTGAGCTTTTAACCCTTAAATTCACAATTTATTATTTCTTTCAAATATTATGGTTTTTGATTCTAAAAGTAATAAACTATTATCAGGAAAATATATGTGTCAAAATAAATATTTTTAAAATCATTTTATTTGTATCAATAGAGTGTTAAGAGTTTTGCATGTTTTACGCACGGGTATTTGATGTATGATTACTGTAGCTATTGCTAGACTTCAGAAGTAAATGCATAGTTGTAAACTCGTAAAGCAGATACAGAAAGCAAGTAAAAATTGACTTTGCACATATGCAATGCTGTGCATTTGAGGGTTAAATGTTCAAAAACTTTATTCTTCGATGATGAGATGGTTCTGCCGTCTATTTACTAATGCCATTTTGTGGACTGAAAACAAACTGAATACCAGAGAAATTTCATTTTGGGAGTTGGTAAATCTTTTCTTTTGAGAACTCTTTTATTAATGCACCAATATTGTCAGCACCTCAGCTGGTTCCTCCTCTATTGCAATCTACCTTTCATATTATGACCTTTCAATGACGTATTGTACCGTACCCAGGGGTAAATACCCTCTAGGACGATGCCTCCATTCCTGTATGAACATCCGACTAACTCAGGGTTGGGCAGAGTGTGGGTTGGTTGTCGATTGGGTCAGGATAAAAGTCGAAGTTCAACACTAAAATAGCAATCAATGACAGGAAATGGAGGTATTACACGAATGAGAAACAATCATAGGGGGTAAGATGGATTTATTAACAAATATCCCCGATCAAATCACACGAAAATAATTGAATAAAAAAAATAATAACTTGTAAAAAATGAACTCAAAGTAATAAAATAAATCGAAATCAGAAACGTTAAATGAGTGATAATACAAATTTGACATTAAAAGAAAAACAAGTTCAATAAAGAACATTTATATAAATCAAGACCGAGTATCTTCTCATAGTCCAATGTTTATGTTGTATGGCAACAAGTGTATGCAAACACTGCCATGTGGTGTTTCGGTATGGAGTTTCACACTATCGCATCCCAACGATACGGTTTCAAAATTAAGTTACTCCCGAGAGTCATCAAACTATTTCCGTAAAATCAAAGTTACATCATATGAAAATTTACGACGGAAAGAAAAATAATTAAGACGCACCGGACGCTATGTAAGGTATGCAAAATACTAGGGGCAAATCCTACACTATATTTACAATAATTCAAATCATCAAACTAAACATATATATACATCGGATATCGAGTAAAGTCTTAAATGCTACACTGCTTCTAATGTGAATCCCGGTTCACTACAAAAGATCTAGACAGAACTAAATAAACCAACGATACATCAGCACTCGGGCTGTTCCCTTTAAAAAAAAACAACGAGACAAAGTATGCAATCACAAAATAATAAGGTAAAACCATCCTGTAAGATAAAAACATGTAAATAATCCTTGATGTCATGAAGAAAGCAATGGGCAACATTGCCTCCTTCTGCTGCGTTTGAGCGCTCAATAGCGCGGTCATCCGTCATGTACTTCCGGGTAGATTACGAGCTGTAAAGAAATATAGAACTCCACTACGCTAAAGATTGGATTTTGTCTCCCGTGGCCGCCGCAAGGAAATACTGTCTCTTTCACACATGCCGATAACACAGGCCAGGAGTCAGCTTGCCATGAGATAACGCCCATCATCAACTACACGGAAACTCCCGTATATTAATTTCTTCTTAGCATGCTTGGGCCATTTAACAACATCAGACTCAATAGTCTGGAATTAACACTGTCCATTCTGATCACAATATACTCAGAAGACACTAAGCAGGCACACACATCTGCATAATACTCTATCTTGTCAGGCTTACCATCAGCCTGCACCAATACATTATAATTAAGCATGCAATTATTATCTCATCATTCCTCATGAATCCTACTGGCCTTTCCACATAACGAGACGCTGTTCGAGTCCTTGGCAGACCATCAGGCAAACAGAATCCAACTTAACTTCAAAGATCTTAATTTAACAACGACGTTCTGCAGCTCCTTCTGGCAGCTTCTAAAAAACCATGCATCATGCAAAATAGCTATACCTTTCTCTCTGAATAACCGAAATAAAATGAATTGATACGTGTTTGACGTAATATAGAAATGAACCTGTCGATCTAGCCCTTCTAGCATATATTTAAGGAAAACTCGGAATATCCTACTCTAAGTACTATATTTACAACAATAACTGATCCTATCAATCCCTCATTTTCCCAAACATCTAATCATAAAGCAAAATAAAAATAAAATAAACATGCATTAATCTCGTATCCGAATCTACCATAGTAACAAAATTAAACAAATACATGCCGTCAGGCTTACTTTAAATGAAAATAAAAATTCTATCTACACTGCCCTAGTACCTTAACATAACTTACATATCATGCCATATATAATACGTGCATCTTACTTTATGATGACTCTCGGGGAACCAGGATAGCAGCTTACATCCCCACTAATTTTGGGATCTACACCATGTTAATCACATCCTTAACATGTGGGAATGCACTTCCTTCCTCTGCAGGTGTATCCATCATCTTGCTGGAAAACAATTCACTGGAACACAGAAGACTATTATTGATAACCTCTTCACTGCTTAATGCTGCGAGCCGAGATACCCTTTCTTTTACCAGATCAGCTAACACACTGATTCACATATATATAACACACTTCACTAAAAGGGTAAAAAAATAGTTTAAAAAAGCAGCCCACGGTTCGGTACGGAAGTTCCACGCGAATACGCGCCCGTCGCGAAATAGTAAAACACTAGCACGTTTCCACCACACTTGTTATTCAGCGGTCACTACACCGTCTTTATCGATTAAAAGTAAACTTTGTCAAAATTGTACTACTTCATTTACACAAGTACAGTAAATATTACGACTGCACAATTAGAAGTATCAATGAGAACCAGTTACTATTTCTGGAATATCGCCACGTTAATTACAATCACCAGTCACAGAGTTAGTACAACCGTACTGCTCAAACTTTTGCTACAGAGTGACGCTCTCCAGAGCTTGGGTTACTGAGGAGGCTTCGGTGACGCTAATATTGTTGGGGTTCCCGGGTATCTGAACCAACCACCAATCAGAGAATTCGTCATGTATGATGATACAATACTTATTGTGATATATTTATAAAACACAGCTCAAACATTAGCAAATCTCTTCCACCAATTTCTATAATACATTTCCAAATATATTTAACTTCAGAGACTGTGGAAAACCAATTTTCTACAGAAACTGACTTTATTCACAGAGCATGTTGGTCATCCTGGAATTAATATTTGGCGCGGTGTAGCCTCCATGTTTGCCAAATCCTTAAGTTCCCATTGGCTGAAATATCTTGCTTGGTCATCATGTAATACACGTGTCGATCCTTGCCAGCGCGTGGGTACGCTTACTTTCTCACGGTCATACGGAAATATGAAGCAACATCCAGCGACTTACAGTCTTACTCAACATCCGGTATTAACTATCTTGGGATACGATACTTTAACATATTGGACTGTAACTTTTTATAAATAAAATTCACATATTTGGTCAAATAATATTCCAATTATTATTATGGGCCGGTCGGATACGGCTCAGTATAATTATATGTCAGGGAGTCATTGAAGGTCATAAGTTAAATAGATGCATGTGGATGGCATGGAAATAAGATAAATTGTCGACGCACGGCAAATTTATATGTTCGTAATATATGAGTCGACACAACTCGCAAATTTATGGTAGATCTTATGGACGAGAATCGGAAGATCAAGCTCAGAACCCCGTGGTATACAGCCGACCACATGAAAAACATCTTAGTCACAAGCGGGTATCAATGAATAATTACAGTAACAACTGAGAAGAAGAAAGGCCAGACATTATATCTAGTCTTAGAGACGTTAAGGAGGCCATGGAGTGACTTGGAATTATATGCAGCTAACCATCTAACAGGTGTATGGTGTGACGTACTTCATGTGGAGAAGAATAAACAATATTAGCGTGTGTTCCTTTGTGAATCTCTGTGATAACGAGTTCCTCAAACGTCAAAATCACATGTAATGAAGTTAAGATAGTGGCTCTCTGGTTCATGGAAAGCAACCTTGTTATTATTATTGTAAATAATGAAGTTAGAATTTTGTTTTTTAGGTCAATTCTGGAATAAAGAAAAAGATCAAGAAGCAAATAGTGAATACAGCTCTTGTATACGTATTTAAATACCCAAGATTGGTAAAGTAGAGGGCTAAATAATATTTAACAAGCTTAAAATAGCTCTAAACGACGTTAATTTATACAGGCCAGTATTAATCTATGAAAGTGGACTTGTAAATCTGTATGAATTCGTTCTAATCGTTTCTGTACGAGTCTCAGGTTGAAGCCAAAGATGTTACTTACATTTGTGAACCAGGAAAGCTATATGGAGAAAATATTCGAGTAAACTGATAGGATCCTGGTGGATCCGTGCTCTGCCGAAATGGATGAGATGGCTGGAAAAATAACCTGACTACCAATACCCTTACGATGAAGTGAAGACCAGATGAATGGACGAACCTTGTCCTTTTTGCTTTACTAGTAGCTGCTTATAGTAGACGTAGATTTTTTAATATCACACAGGTGATATAAAGTGAAGTAACTTGAATATTCTAACGTGTTAACGGTGTTCGTTTAACGTTGTATTATACGTCTGCGTATGTTAGAATATCGTTCACCGTCGGAAAATATTTGAGTTAGGCGATCTTTCCTGCGTTGTTTCCGTATTATAGAATAACTGTGAAGTGAATGAGTGATCATGAATGTTACAGGTAAGTTTCGATGTAGCAGTGTGTGAGATAACAGATGTGGTGATCCTTTGATATAAATAATTCCGCGGAGTGTTGTGATGTGTTTATTTAATCCGATTCAGTGTTGGTTGTATGAATAATAGTGAAGCTCTTCAATGACGTTTGCTCGTTTATTTAGGGAATGATGATTGTTTTCATTATGCGTAAATATGTAGGGTCATCTAAAGGTATAGTTGACGGTATAATTAGTGAAAGATTTATTGAATTGTGTATTGCGGTAATAGATTAATTCTTCGAGATGACCAGTAGGTTAGGATAGTGTTATTGAAAGGTATTTCTGCCGCGTATATTTGAGTATGATAAATGAGCGATTTTTTTAGCATTGATTGAATGCGTACGAAGAGATTGGTTAGGCATACGAGCTGACATGAGTTAAGTTTAATATCACATAAATAGCGGAATGTTTTGAGTGAACACATAAGTAGGATCTTCAACAAGCTATTCGAACGTTAGTTGGATTTTGAGATTATTGACACATGTACTGTATCTCAACACTTGTAGCATTGCTTGAGGTAGTAAGTTGGTGCTGTAGAGTTGTTTTTCAGCAGGTTGGAGAGATGCAGATGCAACGCAGACCTTCTGGCATTTGATCATTTCCTTGTATATGTCAGTAGTTAATACTTGATTTCAGGTGCAGCCATGCGATGCCGTAGGTTGGATGATGACATGCAGTTACCTAATTATGGAACGATGATGTTATTGTTGTGTATTTGGAATGTTTTTCGGTGTTTATCAAAGAGCCGTTAGGAAATTCAAGTTATTATTTAGTTAGTTAGGTGGTTATAATGAAGCAAAAGGAAAGAAAAAGGTAGAGCAGGGAGGACAGGTTCGGCTAATAAATGTATTAGTGAATGAACAAACAAGATGACGGAAAAGAGACTTAAACTGCTGATTTCCATTGTATTTCATAATTATTTAAATGAATCAAAGTATTGTGCGATGATGAGATTTGAATTTAATGATTGAACATTTTCAAGAAGGACTTGATTTTCCAGTGCAGTGCGGTTGATAATGCACGAGTATATTTGTTATTACGTTGCTTATCCAGTTGTCTGATTATAGTTAGTTAATTTTATTTTAATTAAAGTTATTATCCTTCCAATTTCTCATTGCAATTCTCATTTTATGCCTAATTTAAGGGAACTTAGTGCATTGGAACAGATGTTGGATCATTATCGGATTAACTATTGATAGGATGTGACCGCCTTCTCTCCGAAGGGCCATGCCATGAGTGGAGGATCATGTAAACCACTGAATTCTAGCTGAGCACATTATGAAATTTATTAATATCTTCGAACCAGGCGTCCCACACGAAGGGTCACAATATGCTTGTACTGTGAAAATGTTTTTTAGCCAATCAAACTCGGGCGTGTGTATGGAAAATCAGCCTATCAGCATATTGTAGTTTAATTTAATCTTGAACTTTCCCCTATATAACTATATAAGAAGGGCACTTTGGGGCCGTCTTTTCTGAATTGCTCCAGTGATTGAGAGTGCGACTGACGAAGGCCAGTGTGGGCTAGGGAGGCAGGGGCGCGGCCTGCTTGAAGAAGATCCAGCGATAGAAGGTATTGGCAGAATTTACCTGAACATGTGATCTTGTCTGCGGGTAGTTCGAGGGGAAGATTTCAGCCGTTTCTTAATGTACAGGTAAACCCCGTTATACGCGGATTCGTTATCAGCGATTTCGCATATCCGCGATTTTCGTTTTAAATCTAGTGCTGTCATCTGTTAACAGTATGTGGAAACTGTAATGCCCTAAGGTGGGTACAAACATGCGTTTCGAACTCTGTAACGAACAATACAATGTGCGCCAGTTAAACGCTGCAAGCGCAACTCTACGCGCAACTTCTGTTTGTCGAGACGTGAATCGTCAATTCCGACCAGTAGAGCTGTGAAGTTGCGCTTGACAGGTTTCGTATTTAAAATGCTGGGTAAAAAGAAAGAAGTGTGTACGAAAGTCGTATTCGTTAGAAACAAAGTTAGAAGTTTTGGATCACTATGAGAAAGGTGAGCGTATTGTAGACATTCGGCATGCTTTGGAACTTAGTGAATTCACTGCAAGAACTATTCGTGACAATGTGAAATCCATTCGAAAAACTACTCCATCTTCTGCCAACATAAATGTGACTAGAGTGACCAAATCTCGCTGGAAAGCGATGGAAAGAACGGAAAAATGCTAAGCCAGTGGATTGAGCATCACAACCAACACATACCTCTCCCTGGAGCTGCTATTCAAGCTATTCATGCTAAACCAAGAGTTTGAATGCAGAGTTTAGTTTATTATTGTGTGTTTTTGTTAAATTTTTAAGTATATCAATTTTGCATTAAAATGCGTTTCAGGAACATGATAATGCTAATTTTTTTTGTAAAATACTAAGAATCTCTGCTATTTTAAACTTGATATATGAGTAAAGGGAAACCTAACCCTATATTTTACATATGAAATGACTCTCGATTTACGCGAATTCGGTATGCACGGCAATTCCGCGGAACATAACTATCGCGTATAACGAGGTCTACCTGTAATTTTGTATTTAGTTGGTTTAAGTGTAGGACGATCTGCGAAGTCTTCGGACGCTAGTTCTATTCCCTACTGGGAAGTATGTAATGTAAGGGAACGCGAGTGGTGACCCACAGTCGTATCAACTTCATCTTTTGAATTGGGTGACTAAAGATTTCAACGTCTAAATTTTGAAAATCTTTTATTCACTTAAATGTTCCTCCTTTAGTCACCCTTTTTAGTATGGGGTTAGCCTCTGTATCATTGTGCCTTAAGCCCACTTAGGTTCTTGTTCTTCCAGAAATTTCTATAAGGAATGTTGGTATTTCGCCTCCTTGCTTTTGATAATGGCCTGCTATGTGTAAAACCTATTCCTTTTATTCTTAAGGCCTTGAAGTATGGGCAATTATACTCCTGTGCATTCTTAATTAATTTAAGGATAACTGCTTCTTTATTTTGCTTCCCTTTGGGAACAGTAATTAAACTTATTGTGGTGCATTGCAATTGATAAGCTCACCATGGATATGAACACTTTAACGTGTCTACAAAAACTCTTTGCCTTATTCGGGGCTAGACTCTTGTATTTTGGAGCTGAAACTCCTATGAAGTGTACCTGCTCGGAGCAAACGTTTCTCTTTTATAATATTGTACCTGTCAGACACAATTATGCTCTTCCATATGTAATTTAGCGAAGGGAAGTTTATCCCAAGTTATTTTGTACCTGATTTAGGACTTCTAAATCCAAGCCATTGCTAGAGCTGACTAGCTCGTTGTTAACATTTTCAGTTGTTGTTACCGGGCGAGTTGGCCATGCGGTTAGGAACGTGCGGCTGTGAGCTTGCGTCCGGGAGATAGTGGGTTCGAATCCCACTGTTGGCACCCCTGAATATGGTTTTCCGTGGTTTCCCATTTTCATACCAGGCAAATGCTAGGGCCGTACCTTAATTAAAGTCACGGCCGCTTCCTTCCAACTCCAAGGCTTTTCCTATCCAATCGTCGTCATAAGACCTATCTGTGTCGGTGTGACGTAAAGCCACTAGCAAAAATAAATCAATTGTTTGTTACACTATTAAAATGTCTATGCCTCAATTTTAGGAAAGAAAGAAAATTTCCAAATTTGTTATACTAAAATTTGCTCTAAGTAATCCCCTGTCCAGCCATTCAACCCAGGCGCTTTCTAATCCTCTGCGAGCCACGGAAACAGCGGGACGCTGATAACGAGTTTATACGCTTGGCTTGGCGATACGATGTTATGAGTTCACCAGATTGTGTATGCATTTTAATGATTCATATACAACTTGTGTGATCTTCTTTTGTGTTGGGAGTAAATGTTTTGTGACGTACAGCACGCAATGCGCATATGAGTCCTTTTAATATTCAGTCAAGTGAAGTGATTGAGATTAACCGGCGGCTTGACGATGAAATAATTCATCTGTCATGCACAGTCGTTCTTGCAGGTTAATCTATGAAACTGTTATCACCAGTAAAACAATATAAGCCAATTAAAATGGCGAAACTCTTTTGTAATACCGGTATAATGTTTTAAAACTGGGGTGGAATAATTCCTTTCAAATAAAAACGTACAGCACCATACAGAACATAATGTAGGTATCGTTGTGATGTGCCACCTTTTTTTCTTATTTTTACAGTTTGGTTTACTTCGTACCGACAGAAAGTTTTATGGCGACGATGGGACAGGAAGGGACTAGGAATGGAAAGGAAGCGGTTGTGGTCTTAATTAAGGTACAGCCCCAACATTTGCATGGTGTAAAATGGGAAACCATTTTCATGGCTGCCGACAGTGGAGTTCGAACCCAGATGCAACCGCACGCCAACTCGCCCGGTAACTCGTTGTAATCTATGTATTTATAGAGGAGAAGAATCCGATCATCACACACACACTCACTCACTGAATCACTAACAAGTTTGCTGTACATCCAAGATCAGGAGGGATGCACACGCATCTCCCATGCACTGAACTTCGCAGATGGCTGTCGTGTCACCAAAAGGAAGAACATGGCACGATTGGTTCTTAGTTCAAATTCTCTCACTGTATAACTTCCATGGGAGAAGGAAACAGAACAGATGTTACTTTTATGGATGTCTACATAAATCCCTTTCCTGATACATTTTCTGTGAAGGATAAGAAGGTGATGGATTAAATATTTCTTCAAAATGAATATATAATGTACACACAAGGAAAAGATAAGGTTAATAGTACTGATTGAACGAGGTTAATAGTACTGATTAAAAGAGGTTAATAGTACTGATTAAACGAGGTTAATAGTACTGATTAAAAGAGGTTAATAGTACTGATTAAACGAGGTTAATAGTACTGGTTAAACGAGGTTAATAGTACTGATTAAAAGAGGTTAATAGTACTGATTAAACGAGGGTAATAGTACTGATTAAAAGAGGTTAATAGTACTGATTAAACGAGGTTAATAGTACTGATTAAACGAGGTTAATAGTACTGATTAAATGAGGTTAATAGTACTGATTAAAAGAGGTTAATAGTACTGGTTAAACGAGGTTAATAGTACTGATTAAAAGAGGTTAATAGTACTGATTAAAAGAGGTTAATAGTACTGATTGAACGAGGTTAATAGTACTGGTTAAACGAGGTTAATAGTACTGATTAAAAGAGGTTAATAGTACTGATTAAACGAGGTTAATAGTACTGATTAAACGAGGTTAATAGTACTGATTAAACGAGGTTAATCGTACTGATTAAACGAGGTTAATAGTACTGATTAAACGAGGGTAATAGTACTGATTAAACGAGGTTAATAGTACTGATTAAACGAGGTTAATAGTACCGATTAAACGAAACATCATTAATTGTTTAACAGTGTGTATCTTATCCCTTGTTTAAAGTGGCGTTTTTACTGGTATATTATATCTGGCACCATGGCTGCATGATTAGCGTACTACCATTTGGTCACAGGGGTCCCGGGTTCGATTCCCGGCCGAGTCGGAGATTTTAACCTTAAATGTTTAGTTCCCTTGGCTCGGGGATTGGCTGTTTGTGCTGTCCGCAACATCCCTGCAACTCACACACCACACATAACACTATCCTCCACCACAATAACACGCAGTCACGCAGTTACCTACACATGGCAGATGCCACCCACCCTCATCGGAGGGTCTGCCTTACAAGGGCTGCTCCCGGCTAAAAGTAGACACACGAAATTATTATTATATATTACTGGTATGTTATAGTGTAATATCGATATTTAACCTGTGTTTGTCCGCCCCCGTAGCGTAACGGTTAGTGTTATTAGCTGCCGTCTTAGGGGGCCCGGGTTCGATTCCGGGTACTGCCAGAAATTTAAGAATGGCAGGAGGGCTGGTACGTGGTTGAAATGCTACATGCAGCTCACCTCCATTAGGGGTGTGCCTGAAAAGAGCTTCACCACCTCGGGGCGAGGACACGTGGTTTTTATTTTTTTTACCTGAGTGTTTGACAGGTTGAAGAGCTTTCAATTTACATTTAACTCAGTCGACACTGAGAAGTATGGCTTCCTTCAAAAAAAATCTGTGAAACGATCTGCTTTGGACAATGCAATAAGGCGTTTTAGCTCGTGACGTCCATTAGAGAAAAGTTTGCAAAGGTAATCGAGAAAACACGTCATTACCCCAGTATGTAACGACTACTGGTGAACGAGTTAACTCGGTCGCGCCCGGTTAAGAGGTATCCATAATGAAGATGTATGATGTATTTTATTATTAAACTAGCTGATGTACCCGTGCTTCACTACGGAATTCTAAGAAAGACTGTCTTTGTGGTTTTCTCAACTGAAGTCAATATAGTTCATTACAATGACGTCAGTCATGTTTTCATACAAAATACTCGATCAAATGAAAAACCGCACATTTTCTCACTTTTAAGGAACAGTACTACGGTGCCGATCTAACAGTCCAAAGTTCCAGTGTTGGAATGACCAGGCCACAGACCACAGACAGCCGCGAACACTTCTCTGTCATATTCCGTTAAATATGCACACTGCTCGTTCTAATCAGTGCCTCAGAAAAGGGATTGAATAGCTGGAATGCTATGGTGAAGCAGTGTGTTACGTACCACTAGTATCAGAAAATTTATGAACTAGAAGAATGGCATGCTAAAGAAGAGAGATATAACTCTCCAGCTACTTCCCGCCAATATTCAGGCAGGCTGTTAAACTCGGTACGCAGCAGTGATCCCATATACCAGAGATGAGTGGCAACAGAAGACACAAAGCACATCACAAGAAACAGGATAAATAAGGTAAAATAAGCTCGTAAAATTGATCAACAATATTGTAGGCCTTCAGATTCAATTTTCTTCCTACTCTGTGACATTGAGGCATCTTATAACATTATTTATAGCGTAGAATATAGTTCCTTGTTCCCCGAATTTACCTACTGATTTTCATTCAATTCTGCTTACCCATTTTCTCGTGACTCGGCGCTGATGTGGACTTAGCAACAAAAATCCAAATTCATGAATATCTTCCAAAGAATTGTCCTGCAATACATTCACTATCATTGTCACTGTGAGGAATAGTCTCATGTCCTAATCTATATATACTATATATACTAATCTATATATACTATTCCTCACAGTGACAATGATAGTGAATGTATTGCAGGACAATTCTTTGGAAGATATTCAACGAGAGTGGGAGGAAGAATCTTTGTACGGTAAATATGTCTAGTACATAAATGATCGGAAATTTAATACTTTATAACTTTAGTTACGCAGTATTTATCGATAGGACCACTAATAATATAAATATTTGAGAATTACATTTTAGGCCTTCCCGTAAACTACCATTTTACTTAGCCTGAATAAAATGATTTATGGCCTAGATTGTAGCGACTTATTTCCCGACTTTACACACCGATTTTTATTAAATTCTCTTCAGTCGTTATTTCGTGGTGCGCGTACAGAGAGACAGACAGACAGATAGATATTAGGAAAATTAAAAATTGCATTTCCTTGTTACTGTGGACACGACCCATACAGAAATACAATTATTTTTAAATTCTGAGCAATGTACAGACAAAACTTATACTTTTAAAAACTCCACTCAAGCTTATTCGCTTACTAATGCCATTCCACGCATCTCACCACTGACAGCTCGAAACATACCACATAGTCGAGCATTTCATCTCCTTCCTCCCAAGTCATCCGAGCCCAATGTTCGCAAATTTTTTCGTAACACTGCTCTTTTGTTGGAAATCAACCAGAACAAATGGTGCTGCTTTCCTTTGAATCCTTTTCAATTCTCGTATCAAGTAGTCCTGGCGAGTGTTCCAAACAATGGCACTCTACTCTAATTGGGATCTTGCCAGAGACTTATACATCCTCTCTTTTGCATCCTTTCTATAATCCCTGAATACTCTCATAACCATGTGATGAAAACTGTGACCCTTCTTAACAACCTCGTTAATATGATTACTCCAATGACACCTAGGTATTTACAGTGCTCCCTTTGATGTATCATCACCCAGTAATTCAAACTGAGATGCCTTTTCCTCATGGTGAAACTTACAACTTGACATTTCATCCCATATACCATCATATCTTATCCGCTATCTATCTCACAACATTGAGAAGTATCACTTCGGTTACATATTTCAGAGTAAATTCAGTTGGGGAATTTCATGGGATCTAGTGACACTCCCACATACTATTCTTTTCGTTTCATTTTTGTATTTATTGGAACATTTTGTCATAACACGAATTAGGGAAATACGTACGCTGTGGGTGATGTATATGAAAGTCAGCAGTTTTAAGTGGTGACGTCCGGTAAAGAATACAGTATATCTGATATGAAACTATCTATAATTTTCTTGAATCTGAAACAATTTCTTTAATCAGTACTATTAATCTTACCTTTTACATTGATTTTCATGAAAACTTCAACCTTATTATCCTTCACAGAAAATGTATCAGGAAAGGGATTTATGCAGTGGCGTATGGTGAGGGCTACCAAGGCTATCGGCGAAGCCCTAACCACAAATGAGAACAATGGAAATCTAAAGCACATTATATTGTAAGCATCTGACACATTTTTCCATTTACAAAACTTGAACGCAATGAGATACAGTAAAACGTCGCACGCATTTCTGAATGCAAGACATCGGAGAATGATACTGCAGCCAATAATAGCTACTGCGTCCCTTTCCTCTCACCTCACCTCGCGCGGCTTGCTGCTGTATATCCGATAGGTGCGGGGACAGGGGGGATAGGATGGCTAGACTTCGGTCCGTCAGATCGCCACTCCTAACGAAGGAGAGATAACACATATATTAGAAGTATTCTGGAAGTTTCCGAATTGAGACATGTGTTCCTAATCGTATTTCGTACTTCCTTACCTCATACTTCTGACTTAATTATAACTTACAGACAGCATAGTGTTGGTATTTCACTCCCTTTTGCTTCTACATCCTTTTAGAATGACACTGGAGGCTACTGTTATATGAGTCATATAGTTTTCTTTTATATGATGATCTGATAAAATGAAATACAATCTTTCAGGTTAGTATTCTCTTTGGTTGGTTGGAATCGAACCTGTGATCATGGGTCGGACACCACCACAGATCTCCTGAGGAAGCTAATAAACTTGTGAACGATAGGCATGACTGCTGGTAATACTTCACGACAAACATAAAATCAGTGCCAAAGGAACTGGAGGCCGGACAAGGAAAAATTAAGCAGGCAGAAAAGTTTGAATACCTCGGTGAATGGATAGAGCCTAACCTATCAGAGAAGGAAGCCTTCGTGTCACGCATTAACAAAATGGAAATGGCCTACCAACTAACTAAAGACATCTACAATAAGGGAACGATATCCTTAAACGCCAAAACTGCACTGTTATTCGACCAGAGGCTCTGTATGCAGCAGGGACTCTTACAATGAACAAGAAAGATCTAATGGAAAAACTAGAGGCTAAAGAAAGGAAGATTTTGAGAAAAATCCTGGATCCCATCAAAGAAAATAGCGAGTACAGAAGGCGTCACAACCACGAATTATACAAGCACGTGGAGAAGATAAGTGACACGATTCGAAAAAGAAGGGTTGCCTTTTATAGTCACGTGACATGAATGAGCCCAGGGAGGATATGTAAACGGATATTAACGTATTTCAAGATAAGAAAATCAAAGGGGCACGGTTCACAGAAGTTGAGAAAGATCTACGAGAAATGGAAATTTCTCTTAAAGATATCCAGGAGCGTGTTCCGCTTAAGGAAAAGCTACGTACACACAAAGGTTTCCAGGAAAAGCGGAAGCTGAAGACAGGTAAGGCGTGGACCCGAGAGAGAAAAGAACAACACCGGAGACGAATGCAGGAGCACTGGGTGGCAGTTAAAGCTCGGAAAAGGAGACCGTTGAACTGACGTGGTCCCTAGTTGGCCAAAACGAAGAAATAATACTAATACTAATACTAATACTAATACTAATACTAATACTAATACTAACTAATAATAATAATAATAATAATAATAATAATAATAATAATAATAATAATAATAATGGTGCATGGCATCTGCATAGGCTTGGTGGTGGTCTAATGAGGATGAAATGAATGGCGAAGACGTGGTAAATACCCAGTCCCCAAGCCAGGCGAATTAAGAGTACGAGGGGGTTGATTCTGAGAATTGAACTGGGCCCATCGAACCAAAGGCAAGCATTCTATCTATTTCGCCACAAAGCCGAACTTTAATTGGCTAAACCTTTGGCTACCATCAATCAATCCATGTTGATTCTATTATGTGAGAAACAGAATCAATCAATCAATCAATCAATCAATCAATCAATCAATCAATCAATCAATCAATCAATCAATCAATCAATCAATCAATCAATCAATCAATCAATCAATCAATCAACAGGTGTTGATTATTGACAGTAGCAGAGGCCTGGGCAGTAGCTTGTGAAATAGCACTGTCAACACAGCAGGGTACTCCGTTGACTACTGGCTGCAGCTCAGATACGGCGTGGCATTCACTCAAGTAACTATCGAAAAGGTGTAACCTAAGTCTAGTGGCAGCTCACGTCTTGATGCCAGCATACGCCACTGGATTTTTTTAGACATCCACAGA
Organism: Anabrus simplex; assembly: GCF_040414725.1. Taxonomy (NCBI): domain Eukaryota; kingdom Metazoa; phylum Arthropoda; class Insecta; order Orthoptera; family Tettigoniidae; genus Anabrus; species Anabrus simplex. The sequence goes on along the minus strand of NC_090269.1, from coordinate 105,819,863 downwards.
AGCAATATTTGTCCATATTGATGTTAGATAATTATGTATTAATTTAAAAATTTGTTAACATTGTGTATTGAGCAAGGTGGATTAAATCTTACTTTTAACTACTCCGTATTTATACAGACCAAGGCAGCGCATAGAGAAGACTAGAAAATTCAAGAGCTGAGTGAAGTAAGTAAAGTGACACATGTGACAAAGTGACATCATAGTCCGGGTGAGTGCAGGCAGTTGACAGTTGATGGTGGCGATGAGCGGAGCAGGTAGCGAAGTAAACAAACGTCGAACAAGGAAGGTTGAGTGTAAGTTCGTGAACTTGCCTACAAAGTTTATGGAACACCAGAGTGGAGTTAACGATTTCAGCAGCAGATGCAAGTAGTGCAGCTGGCGACACATGGTAAGCAGCCGATGTTACAAGCGGGGTGCGAAATTGCAAGGGGGAGGAAGAGAGGTTCACCCCCCACCACACGACTATTGTATCGCAAAGGTTCCTTTCCACTAAAATTTCCTGATGGGGGGGGGGGAGGGGTATTATTTCATTATAAATTAATGAGGAACATGTAGAACACATACAGCTACTTGCATAAATAATGTACAGTAAGTCATGTGGGGACAATAGCCATTAGCACCAATATCACAAATAATTATAAACAATTAATTGTATGTTTTATTTGTCATCTGAACATCTGAGAATATAATGTATAGCACTCTAAGCACTGGCATTTGGAAAAAAAATGAAAAATAATCGCACTGCTTGCAGAAATGTCACGTTGCAAAAGTATTCGTCCACAATAAGAATTCGAGGAATGTACAGTAATTTCCTAAGTATCCGCAGTGCGCCCAAATTCCTTTGGAAGTAATCACGGCTTAAAGGTTTTTGGCATGGATGTCACCAGTTTTTCTGTCACTTCCGGGCCTATTTTGTGCCATTCTTCCATGAAGTATTGCTTCAAAACTTCTTTATTTGTAATACGTTTCTTCCTCTGTTTACATTTTAATTCCGTCCATAAATACTCTATTTGGTTTAAGGCTGGGGACTGGAGCACATGAGGTGTATTGTACAGTACCCATTCCCTAACAACACGAGCAGTGTGCTTAGCGCCATTATCTTGCGAAGAGAAGTACCCGATATCAAGACCTAATTTTGTTACGCTGGCTGATATGTGTCGCTTCAAAATATTCAAATACAGCATCTTGTCGATCCGTTCAGGTATTATATGGCAGTTACGCAAGCCAGCCGCCGACATACACCCCCATACCATAATGGAACCTTCTGCATAATTTGGGGTTGGAGCTCGGCGTTCTTCTTTCTCCCTACACGTAGCTTTCCAGAGCAATCAAATAAGCAGAATTTGCTCTCCTCAGTAAAAGCACGCGTTTCCAAAACGCCGGAGGCTTCATAACGTACTCTTTGGTGAACGCCAGCCTCTTCTTACAGTTCACCTAGGTCATCCAGGGGTTTCTTCCGTCTTGTATGGCCCTGCAAACCAGCTCTGTGTAACACACGTCATACGGTGTTTGTGCTGATGTTCTTCCCAGTGTAGACTTGTGCATCTGTTCGAAGCACAGGTCCAGACACATGGGTATTTTGCTGGGCGGTGCGTATAATGCTTCGTTCTTCTAGTGGTGTCAGGTTCCTTGGTCGCCCAGTTCTTGTTTTGTTTAGTACAGGTGTACTGGTCTTACATAGCAGAATGATACTTGCGACTGTAGCTCGCGGTATTCCTGTTTTCTCATTAATTACTCTCTAAGAATCAACATTTTCGTAAAGTTGGATAATTCATTCGCGTTCAACAACAGTTCGCTTCCTTATCTTACGCATTGTACTCGCGGCATGCACTAGATGTTGACACTGTCCGTATCACTGATTTTACTGAGCTTGGTGATGCGATTGAGTTCCTCAATGCTGTGATCGTTATAAATGACAGTGCACAGGGCAGACGAATACATTTGCGATGTCATTTCCTTGCCCAACCACACGAATTATTTTTTAAGAGTTTTGACCTGCCTGAGGGTAGTATATTCTGCCGTTATTATTGTAAGTATATCCGGTATAGAAAGCCAAGAATAACGACTGAGAGGATCCGTCGTGCTGACCACATGGCACCTCGTAATCTGCAGGCCTTCGGGCTGAGCAGCGGTCGCTTGCCAGGCAATGGCCCTTCGGGGCTCTTGCGCCATGGGGTTTGGTTTTCTATATTAATATTATAGAGGAAAATGTGTATATTTGTTTGTAACGGATAGACTCAAAAACTACTGAACCGATTTTAAAAATTACTTCGCCTATAGAAAGTTACATTGCCAGTGAGTAACATGGGCTGTATTTTATTTTTAAAACAATTCGAGGAGGGGCGACGGAGGGGGGGGGGGAGATATAAAAATAACAGGCTAATATAGACGGAATATCGAATTTGTCGTACAAGGGCGAGACAAAGCTCATTTTAAACCCCTTGATGCAAAGAACAAAACTCGGTAAGCCCCACGGGTCCTAAAACCATGTTTTAAGGCCCAAAAATCAACCGTTATGGAGATATTGACAACACACTACCCCTGCTCTACGAATCGGATAAAAGAAATGAACTGCCGTAACCGTGGCAACGTCAGCTCCAGGATTCTAGAGCAGCGAGATAATGTATGTACGTTTGGGCATAGCTGCTAACCAAAACATATGACTTACTATCTGGAAAAAAATATACTGTTGTGTAAGAGACTAACAGGAATCCTTTGGGTGGGGATGGAAAGGGGGTGAAGTATAAAAATAATATATATAAATGTCATTGTTTGTTTGTATGTATGTATGCATGTATTACATTTCCTCATAAACCACTGGAGCAATTTCAACCAAATTTGATACACTTATGACTTAGTATCAGGAAAGAAACCGCGTAGGGTAAGACACCCCTAGCATCCTTATGAGCAGGGGCGACGGGGTAAGGGGTTAAGGTATACAAATAATCTGGAATATTTACGAATCCATAGTTTTCGTAGTCGCTGAAATGAATAGTGACACTCCGAAATTTTTAAATTTCATGTTTAGCCCCCTTTGGGGTAGGGGTGAGGAGGGAGTGAAATATAAAAATAATCGAAAATACAGTTTTCGGGATCACTGAGATGAATGGGGATAATCCAGGTCTTTTATCTCTTAGGGGTGGGGGGCGAGAGGGGAACAGTCTCATTGACAGTTGAAATCATGTACATAGTATCCATAATGCGACGGCTAAATACATATAGGTATCGCTTATTAATTTTAGACAGGATCAAATACTCAGTCGATTCGAGCTTCTATAAGGACAAAGATTTATTCGAAAATTAAATAATATAAAACTCGTAATCAAACACAGGGCAGGTTGGTCGCTTCGTCAAATCGCAGCCGATACCCATAGGGATGTGTCCACGGTGCAGCGCCTGTGGCGAAGATGGTTGGCGCAGGGACATGTGGCACGTGCGAGGGGTCCAGGCGCAGCCCGAGTGACGTCAGCACGCGAGGATCGGCGCATCCGCCGCCAAGCGGTGGCAGCCCCGCACGCCACGTCAACCGCCATTCTTCAGCATGTGCAAGACACCCTGGCTGTTCCAATATCGACCAGAACAATTTCCCGTCGATTGGTTGAAGGAGGCCTGCACTCCCGGCGTCCGCTCAGAAGACTACCATTGACTCCACAGCATAGACGTGCACGCCTGGCATGGTGCCGGGCTAGAGCGACTTGGATGAGGGAATGGCGGAACGTCGTGTTCTCCGATGAGTCACGCTTCTGTTCTGTCAGTGATAGTCACCGCAGACGAGTGTGGCGTCGGTGTGGAGAAAGGTCAAATCCGGCAGTAACTGTGGAGCGCCCTACCGCTAGACAACGCGGCATCATGGTTTGGGGCGCTATTGCGTATGATTCCACGTCACCTCTAGTGCGTATTCAAGGCACGTTAAATGCCCACCGCTACGTGCAGCATGTGCTGCGGCCGGTGGCACTCCCGTACCTTCAGGGGCTGCCCAATGCTCTGTTTCAGCAGGATAATGCCCGCCCACACACTGCTCGCATCTCCCAACAGGCTCTACGAGGTGTACAGATGCTTCCGTGGCCAGCGTACTCTCCGGATCTCTCACCAATCGAACACGTGTGGGATCTCATTGGACGCCGTTTGCAAACTCTGCCCCAGCCTCGTACGGACGCCCAACTGTGGCAAATGGTTGACAGAGAATGGAGAACCATCCCTCAGGACATGATCCGCACTCTTATTGACTCTGTACCTCGACGTGTTTCTGCGTGCATCGCCGCTCGCGGTGGTCCTACATCCTACTGAGTCGATGCCGTGCGCATTGTGTAACCTGCATATCTGTTTGAAATAAACATCAATTATTTTCCGTGCCGTCTCTGTTTTTTCCCCAACTTTCATCCCTGGTGCGTCGGTGGGACGAATGCCTCAGTGCTCATGGCAATTTTGCCTGATTTCCATCCCGATTCACCACTGTACGGCCGTAAAAGGGAAACTTTGTAATCGCCCCTTATAACAGTGGAAACTTGGCGAGTTGGCCATGCAATTAGTGCCGCGCAGTTGTGAGCTTGCATCCGGGAAATAGTGGGTTCGAATCCCACTTTCGGCAGCCCTGAAGGTGGTTATCCGTGGTTTCCCATCTTCACAGTTGGGGTTGTACCTTAATTAAGGCCACGGCCGCTACCTTCCCACTCCTAGTCATTTCCTATCCCATCGTCGCCAGAAGACATATGTGTGTCGGTGCGACGTAAAGCCAATTATAAAAAAAAAAAAAAATCAGTGATACACTTGGAAACCTTTAAAATATGGTTACACCGGAGGATGCTCAGTATTTCGTGGGTTGCGCGACTAACGAACCAAAAGGTACTCATAAGGACAAGGCGAGAACTCATTCGAACAATAAGGCGCCGTGAGATTTCTTACCTTGGGCAAAAAAATGACCGTTACCTGATCATACAGCAACGGAAAATACAGGGTTGAAAAGGTGTCGGGAGAAGGCGGACATCATGGCCTGGAAACATTAAAGCACGAATTGGAATTCACAGTGTTGAAAGACTTTCTTATCTAGCAAGAGATCGCAAAACAGTCGCCAGAGTGATTGCCAACGTCAGGAGGACCACATATGGCACTTTGTAGAAGGAAAACAAGATGTGCAAGATAGAGAACTCTTCTCTTACGTATGCACAAAATTTCACTCCATCGTCAAGACCAGTACGGACACTGGATGCGCCTGTTTATGGTAATTAGACACAGAATATGGACATCACTACATTACAATTTTATCCTTTTACCAAAGGTACGTGTGAGAATATTATAACATTAAGAAAATCTTATCTTGAAGCCATGCTATGCTATCTAGAGAAATGGAACAAATTAATACAAATTCTTTTGGAATTGTTCCACCAGCTAAATTTGTCTCAGTTGTTTCAATTTTCAGACACATGTACACTATAAATGGATAATATCACATCATAGACCCCTTTCTTCAATTAACCCTTCATTGGTAAGGTGGACAATCTTACGACACTAGTAAGGTTAGGTCTGTCAGGCCAAGAATTTGAATTATGAGCTCATATTATTCCTTTTTATTTATTATTTGCTGTTAACAACTACACACTGAAAATTAAAGTATTAAACATGTCCATGTACGTTATTTTAAACATTTTGAGAATTCTTTAAAGTTAGTTCTTAAGAATGACACAAAATACTCATTAACAATGAGACAGTGCGAAACCAATATTCTTACATGATTGTATTGTTATACTATTATAAACTCCTTACAAACATTTATTGTGCAACAAACATTCACTGCACATTGTTATTGCACGAGGTAAACACGACCATTTGTTGCAGGATTTACAGTGGTGGTACTTGGTTTTACTGTCCTTGCAGGTGTAGTACCTTCCTATTTTGTTCACTTCAGGGGTAGGTGATTTTTCCAGTGTTAGGCCGGACAACTTTGCCGCTGTCTTCCGTAACTCAATGTGGTTAGGGATGTTTAGGGCCCTTTTTTACAAGCAGGGTTTTACAATAGACAAAGCCAAATTCTTTAGATATTTCCTTCGAGGTGCATTTATCTAATTAATAACAGAGTCGTGCACTGCTTATAATATGTTGACGCTTTTCAAAACCTGGATATATTTAAGTATCTTGTAAGTATTGCGACTGAAGACCTTCATTCTATATCAGATATAAAAGCTCCAATTGCCTTAGCCAGGGAAAGCTTCAACAAGGAGAAAAAAACTCTTTTGTGGCCCGCTGGAGAAAGATCTGAAGAAAGGACTTGCAAGGTGTTGAGACATGGACATTAAGGAAGAACAAAGAAGAATAGAGGCATTTGAAATATGGATTAGAAGAAGAATATTGAAGGAGTGAGCTGGGAAGATAGAATATCAAATGAGAAAAATTTTAATAGAGTTTGAGAAGTGAGTATCATGCTGACCGTAATCAAGAAAGGAAGAAAAATTGGATAGGGTATAATTTAAGACATAATACTTTACTACGAGTAGCAATGGAAGGCATGATGAAAACGAGAAAGGGGAAGGAGACGATATTATTTATTAGACAGCATTAGAAAAAGAAAGGAAGATTATGCAGAAGTGAAGAAAAGGGCACAAGATCGAGAGATACGGAGACCACAGCCATGACTGGACCTGTCGGATGACAGAACAACCTATCATGATGACATTCGGTACATGAAAACACATTATTTGGAGCCACCTGTTGCTATTTCTACTGCCATCATATTCTGCACACAACTAATCAACAGTATCAACTACCCCCTTAGTCGAATTACAGAATGTGAACATCTCTGGCATCATCTAAATGCATACTCGAGATCAAAATAAAACATTTATTCTCGTTTGGGGCATAAGATACCATATGAAAACCAAAGATTGAGCTAAATGCAATTCTCATTTCCATTTCCAAAGCTCGGAGGTAATGCAGTTTTATTTTTGTGAACTGTTCCTACAGTTGTTAAATTACAATCTTCTGACAAGCGTTTCACAAGTGGATAACTAACAAACTAATAATCTAAAGGTACATTTCGCCCAAAAGAATGTACAGGCTGACAAATCCGTTGAACTACATCGTCAGGATTTCTAAAACGTATAATTTCACGACCACTGAATGACATTATAGTACTTAATTTTGGAGATATTAAACTTAGGTAGTGTAATACTTATAATATATTGACACGTTTGGAACCTGCGACCAGAATCGTCTTCAGATGAATAACAAAGATTGTATTGGCAACTGTCGCTCCATAGGAACCACGTTCAAGATAGAGAGACCGCGTTAGAAATGCAGTTCATTCAAGGGCCTCCAGAATCAAGGAGAAAAATGTTGACGAATTAACTATGGAGGGTAACCATAACCTATTCAGCGTATGATTTTGTTAAAGTCATTCGGGAGGTTAGAAATTTCTATCGCCTCACGAATGATTCTAAGTATAAAATGTTTCACTATATATATGACAGAAATTTGATTTGGTGGCCATTATTCCAAAGCTCGGAGGTGATGCAGTTTCACTTTTGCTGACTGTTCCGACAGTTGTTAAATTACAACCTTCTGACAAGCATTTCACAAGTGGATAACTAACAAACTAGTAACCTAAAGGTACATTTCTTCCAGACCTAAAAATGTGTTAAAATATGATAATAAATTTGACTTAAAAGGTTTAGGTCAGATTTTCAAAATCTTCAAAATTTTGCCACTGTTTAAATTATACTGAAAATATACTTTTAAAATCTAGAACATTCAATAATAATAAATAAGTAATTATATTAATGTTATTATTATATCTTGAATTTATTTAATTACTCCATCCAGAGGTAACTCTCGATACTGAACAGAATGAAATAAATGTCACATTTTGATGGGGGATCAGAAATAATTACAATAGCAAATTACATAGATTTCAAAGTTTTCAAATAGGAACGATCTTCTATTTTTTTTACGCAACATTGAATTGTAACGAGGAAAAGGACCGCTCAACATCGCAGGATGTTATAGGACCATATTTGAAGTACGTCAAATCATTAGAGTTCAATTGTGGTTCACTATTCTGTCGCTTTATACTCATCTTCTCTTTCTATACAGCTTACCCTTCTATTTCACATAACTATATATTTCTATGAAAGATAATTGTAAGAAATTACAGACAACAAGTAAGAGATGTGAAAATCCGTCTTTGAAACGACTGAAGGCAGGTATGTGATAATGGAATGAAATGATAGAAAAATGACAAAACCACGAGAGTTTAGGGGAAATAAGACCACAATATGAAAAGTTACCGGAAAATGCAATAAAAACGTTTCAGTCTGTCAAACACACATCAATTACAATATAAATTATAACACTATAAACATACCTGTAAACTACACACTAACATACAAAGAATGACATCTTTCGTTCTACAAGAACATCCTCAGATTATATCAAATCACTTAAAACATGCTTATATATGTACAGTATTGTTTACGTTGTGTAAAATTGTCAACGATAGAAAGTTTAGTGATAACATGAACCAATAATGACAAAAATAAAATAAATTTACAAGTATTAATATAATGGAAAACTTTCGTACTTTTCCATAAATAAATAATTCGATTTCGCCAAAAAGTAATCTAAGTAAGTAAGTAAGTAAGAATTTCAGTTTCAAATGCACTAAAACTTGGTGCTCTCGTTCGTACATATCGGCTGATATTGATAATTAAAGCCCCGATTTACATACAAATGCATGTTTTTAAATAAGCTGGTAACACTTCACAAACGTTGCAGGAGCCGATGACCTTCGATGTTAGGCCCCTTTAAACAACAAGCATCATCATCATCATCATCATCATCATCACAAACTTTGCAAATATTTTATGATTTAACGAATACAAATAACCGTTCTTTTTCCCTGCATGTTTCAATGTTTTGTCCTTTTTAGGAGCAAATTCATGCATAATGCATATTTTGAAGATTTTGGGTTTAATAGCGAAATTTTTACGTTTATATTACATAATATGGCATTTCTTCTGACTTTGGCGAATATATATAATGTTAACTTACATGATAGTGTCTTTTATGAATGTTGGTTTGCAGAAATTGGGACAGTTTTTCCACCTTATACAGTATGTCTCTTATTGAGAGGCGGAGAGAAAGTGTTCCAGTCATCCTATCTCACAACTAAAGTTAATACATACGGTAGAGGTCGTATAAACCAGTCAAGCAAGCACTTTCTTATCTGGTGCTTTGAGTATACATTGACGTAAGCCGGAAGGCCCTACGTCGATCTCTGTACTTCTTAGGAATAAGATGCCCAGTTATAAATAGAACCGTAAAGTGTGCATTACTAAATGAGGGCTCATTTTTCGTCTATGTTAGACGAACAAAATACAACTCGCATTACACTTCTGTGATAGCAGCTTACCAACCTTGGTATTGCACTGAACCCTCTTCCGCTGTTATCATGGAATTTACTATCCGAAATATTCACTATTCACGCGTCTTTGTTATCGCAGAAGGTAATCTTCAACAGTTATTGAAAACATCATCGCACGGACAAGCAGCTGCGGCAGCTAGAGATAAGCTGAACAAAATGATCCGTTCAAATCCCCATTTTGAATTCGTCAAGCTTATAAAAGACGTACAATTTGACATCACTTTGTCCCAAATATCTTTATTTAACTATGCACCTGTCACTTCTTGTGACATAGAAAGATCATTCTCTGTGCTTAAGAATGTACTGACAGATACACGGATGAGCTTTAAGACAATACAATTTGGGAAAATTAATTGTTGTACAATGTTTCGAAAAGAACTGAATTTTGATAGTGCATATCATATTTTACAGTTTATCGTGCATGTTTTGCTATGTGATAGTAGATGAATGTATTCATATTTTGAGGTTTGATAGTGCATGGGAATCCGAGCTCTACTGATAACCTAACCTAACCTAACCTAACCTAAACTAACCTAACCTAACCTAACCTAACCTAACCTAAACTAACCTAAACTAACCTAAACTAACCTAACCTAACCTAAACTAACCTAAACTAATCTAACCTAACCTAACCTAAACTAACCTAACCTAACCTAACCTAACCTAACCTAACTTAACGAAACAAAATTAATTCGTCTTAAAAATAAAAGGATGTCATAGAATATGTGATAAAAATGACTACAGTGATTCTGACAAGGAGAAAAATGATTACAAAACTTGTTTATACAAGTGTAAAATAATTTAAATCATATTCGTCGTAGACGGCAGCGCATCGGCCTCTCACGTCTGGGTTCCGTGGTTCAAATACCGGTCATTGCATGTGAGATTTATGTTAGACAAAGCGGAGGTGGGACAGGTTTTTCTCCGGGTACTCCGGTTTTCCATGTCATCATTCATTCCAGCAACACTCTCCAATATCATTTCATTTGTCACTCATTAATCATTGCCCCAGAGGAGTGCGTCAGGCTTCGGCAGGCGGCACAATTCCTATCCTTGCCGCTAGATTGGGGCTTCATTCATTCCATTCCTGACCCGGTCAAGCGACTGGAAACAGGCTGTGGTTGTTCATTTTCATTCGCCCTAGAAATAAAGAGACAGTTAACGGTTCCAAAGATAACATAAACAGCTGAGAACCAGATAAATTAGACACACATGGACAGTCGAAAGTATCACTGCCTTCTAGATGAACTGAAGACAAGTGGATGTTGAACTCATCACTGCCTCCTGAATACTATTTCGAATTACTTCCGAGGGGAATAACAAGCGGGAAAACGAGCGCCAAGAAACCGCGGCATCGAAACCAAAGCAATGATGAAACAGGTTAAAGACAATATCAAGGTAAGGGTTTTACCACGGTTTCGCAACGCCTGATATTTACCGAGAATGACGCACCCGGGCATAAGAGTTTTCTGTAACTATAGTACAGACACCGATGATATGGAGCACATTATTCTCGGATAATTTTGTTTTAATATAACGCGTATCACCTTGATTAACTCAAGATCCTTAAAATTTAAAAGGCCAAATTTGTATACAACTTTTAAGTATCAAAATGTGGTAATTCGACTTGTAACAGTTATGAAGAATCTGTTTGGATGCCTTTCCGGTTTTCGTTATCGGTTTCAATTCGTGAATTAAATTCAGTCGAAAATGCCATACTTATAATTTATATTTGATTACTATTTAATGAAACTAACTTTACTTCTTGAAAATAGCACGTTTGTTTCGCCAAGTCCACATACTTACTAAGGCTCACTTCCAGTTCCAATTGGTCATCACTGTTACTCGCAGCTTCCAATCTTAAACTGCAGCATGATGACCAAGTAAGTTGTACTCGCAGCTAGGAAGGAGTACAGAAGGTTACAGTTGATAGGGAAGAATCCTTTCACCTTGAAGATTAATTTAGATCTGGAGATTTCTTCAGAGAATAAACGCAACATATTGACTGTTCCACAGTCCTTTGTCTGCACAAGACGAAGTTTTTCAACCAAATCACTATGTACTTCAGCTTCTCTGCTCACCAAATGGCCTAAGATTATTGTAGATGTTACCAAAGTAAAGTCATGAATAAACCAATACCGGCTAAGACGTATAAATAAACGCTGCCATATTCCCTTATCTTCAGTAATACCAACAAGTAATGCAAAATCGATGTATCCATAGGACATAACAGAAATGAAGTTACCAAGAAAGATAAACAAGAGAGGAATACCAAAGGCTGAGTTAGTTGCATCTATAATTGAACGCAGAATAGAATATATTCTCCTAAAATGATATATCCTCTCATGCTGATACTCCAAGTTAAATTTTGCTTTTGTAACGTTGGCATTATTAATGTGAAATCGTACTTCATCCCAATTTGCTGAAACGTAGTTATTCACTGATTGTGGGCGGAATATCTTTAGAGGGTCACTGGGAGTTTTGAAGGTAAGAGAAGGCAGCAAACAGTAAACGTTTCTGTTAGCACACGGGTTAATACCAGTTTGTGACAAGACAATTTCCCGTTGAAGCAAATGATTTAATAAGTTCAAACGAAATTTTACGTGAAGTGCAATTTCTATGAACTTCAGAATATGAATGAGTATAATACCAGTCATCATGAAACTTGTAATGCAGATAAACCACGGTAATTTAAAGCCAATAATTGCAATACAAACCCCACAAGAAGAGTATACAGAGAGAATAATGAAGAGAATTGAAGGGATAAGTCTAATTTTTCCATTCACTTTCCTGATTTTCTCAGGCAGATTCTGGTCTATCAAATGTAACAGCACGTAAATATCTTCATGGAAAGTACGACTTACTGCCGTGTACCAAGTGAAGCTTACGGCAGCTGATAACAAAACACAGAAATAGTGAAGAACGTGGCTGATCGTTCCAGTAATGTCATACACGACACCTTCAAGTGCGCGATTTACTAGCGGAAACGAATGTGCACTTAGCGACAACAACACACAAAATGAATACAAGATTTCCATTTTAGTGCGCGGTGTTTGGACGTACTTGTTGTGACTAGTTCTCAGAGGAGCCAGTGCGAACAATTTTGACAGATACATTAGAGGTCTCACTGATTCAAAAACATCACACGAACGAAATAATCTCTGCATTGTGCGTTCCTAACTGACACCGCTCAGTTGTATAAGTGCGACTGGCACTTGGGTAAAAGCTACAAGAGATTAATTTACGTATGAATATAACTCATTAATGTAATGCACTGCTTCTGCTGTCGATCTCTGTCATGAGAGTGACATGTATCATAATACAGCTGTTAAATTTAAGACGGGACTTAATTTGCTGATGGTTTTCTCTGATCGACTGACTGTCACCTAGGGTAGTACATATCATTAAATGAGTTTCATAAACAACATCCCTATAATAGATTAACGAATTTGTGAAAAACTGTCATTTCATTTAATCATTTGCATAACGTGTCGTACAAAAACCCGTTGATGAAATATGATGATAAACGATTGACATTCCACAACATGAAGTCAGTAATAACTGTAATGTCCTCCTCTGTGGTGTAGTCGTTAGTGTGATTAGCTGCCACCCCCGAAGGACAGGGTTCGATTCCGGGCTCTGCCACAAAGTTTGAAAACTGGTACGAGGGTTGAAACAGGATCCACTCAGGTCAATGAGTAGAGGGGTTCGATTCCCTCCTCAGTCAACCTCGAAGTTGTTTCCGTGGTTTCCCACTTCTCCAGTCAATTGCCGGGATGGTACCTAACTTAAGGACATGGCCGCTTCCTTCCCTCTTCTTTATATATCCATTCCAATCTTCGCATCCCTCCGCAAGGCCCCTCTTCAGCATAGCAGGTGAGGCCACCTTGGGGAAGTACTGGTTCTTCTCCCAAATTGTATTCCCCGACACAAATCTCGAGGTGGTAGAAGTGGGATCCTTGTCTGAGTCCGAGGAATAAGCCGACCTTGGAGGGTAAAAGGATTAAGAAAGGAAGAAGGAAGAAGGAATAATGGTAACATGGAACCCTTTAAGGTTCTTCACGGGATACCTGCCTTCATTACCTATTAGCAGATCGGCATGAGATCTTTCACTCGGGTCGTCTACGGGTTCTTCGTCACATGCCTAGGGAAGAGGCGGGTTTCAGTAATTTAAATAATCTACTAAATGAGAGGAATTAAGTCAAAGAAATGGTTGTTCCTTGACCATTGACGATGAAGTCCAAGAAACACATGACATTTTAACATCAGTAAACAACGAACTCAGTCTTGTACATAAAAAATAACAATAATAACGCTGATGAGAGATACTGGCTTTGGAGACCTTAACTCAACTGCCTGAGGGGCATCCTTACTAGAAACCACTGTTTCAATAAAGAAAGTCTGGAGATCCCTAAGATCGGTTTCCATGTGAGACTGCATGTACCATCATAATTATTCGTGATGATTCAGCCCCCGTAGCACGAGCTCTGGACTCTTGGTATAGGTAATTAAGGCAGTATAATCAGTATGTGTCATACAGTGATTGTGCAGTATGGAACCTTAATTGAATCGATGTGACCTGTGACCATGTCATGCACCGACATCTAATTTTGTAATTTATGTTAAAGTCATTGTGAATGATGACCGCAAGGAAAATGATGATACAATGGCAAATGGCCCTAATCTAAGTCACTGAGGTTGATGACCCCATGACCATCCAAATTTCTAAGCTGAAGGCTGAACAAAATTACGTTACAGTAGTTGAAGACCAAGGTTTTCACATTAATAAATCCCCAACACATCTGATGCTCAACAAATCAAAATCAAAATCAAAAGTAATAACAATAACAACAGACGCTCACAACACTTGTGGCAGTCCTTAATCGTTACGTTAATAAGTTGAGATTCCTTAGCATATAAGCTAAGTCTTCCAGAATACGTTATCAATTTTGTCACTTGGTTTTAAACTACCAGAATACGATTTCACTGAATTTAGTAATTAAATAAATTGAAGTAATCTCATGTTCCTAATTAACAACAAATTTTATCCGGCCGGACGAATGGTTTCTTTAAAATCCCTATTTCTTTTAATTACACAATTGTCTTATTGCTCATACTTTCTTTATCGCTGCTGAAAATGGAATATATTTTATAGTCACCAGCACGGTACTATTTATTTATTTATTTATTTATTTATTTATTTATTTAATTATTTATTTATTTATTTATTTCATGACGTCACTCAACAAACTTGCATTATAACATTAACAATTATTAAGAAACTAGCTTGGATAATCCTAACGTTAAATCCTACAATCTGCACAAATTAACACACAACGCAAAATAACCATCCATGTAACATCGCTTCGTGACATTCAAAATAAGACTTTGTAGAACCCTCCAATAATGTAAGACAACACCACTACCGATTCTCAAATTTTAACAACCCTCAAAAAAGGTTATCTCCAACCTTTCCGTCGCTTCAAAATGAATTAAAGTTTCTACTAAACGAGTCTCTCCTAAAGAAGAAAATCTAATTCCAAACATTTTACTACACATGACAAATCTCAGTTAGTTTTTTCTAGTAGCGAGCTAAATCGATCATCTAACAGCTGACTAGAGTAACGGGACACGAGCCTCCTTACGTTATCTTGAGACGAAACACATGTTATTCGTATCTTAATCTGTGTCAAATGAAAGGGAAAAAACTTGCCTAGCTGGCAATTCACATGAAATATAATTCTTGACCCACATAGATTATGCGAAGAAATTTACTTTTAGACGTCACTCAAATATTCTTATCCATCACGGTCCTACGGTTTCACATGGAATACCAATTATGGACTGACCCTATTCCCATCTCAAATAAATTACACAAAATATCTCCTCGGGTTTCCTACACTCAGCATCCCGACATCAACACCAAAGGATTTCAACAACTTGATCCACAATCCTTAATTCCTCCCCATTTCGCAAGACTTGAAACACTCGTTTAACGCAAATTCTCGACACGACAATAATAAGGAATATCTCTCTTGGGTGACCCACAATGCTGTTACACAAACACTCCGTGAAAACTAACCATCTCTCCCCGCATATCTGATCTAATATTTTCAGACCGAAACTCACAACTTACACACTTTTACCGTTATTTTCCTCTCGTTAATTATACACAGTTTTCAACAGACTTTGGAATAGCAATCCCTGTAAAAAATGTTATTGATCTCGCCTCGTAACTTCCCTTGACAAAATTTACATCGCCTAACACAACGGTGTGCCTTCAAGGCAGCTTTAATTGAATAACCACGGATTACGCTTACAGGAATTTCATCTTTACATCGAACAGAATTTTACAATTAATTAATATCTTAACTTTGACTAAGAACAAATATAGAAAATAAACGTACGGAAATGATACTTTACTTTAGATATTATATTCGTTTCTCAACCATCAAAATCTACTAGTCTACAACACTTCACACGCTAGTTTCGCGACTTTCCTGATTATCCAAGAAACAAAAAAACTGAACTTTTGTCATATTTGTCTGACATTTCACGAAATAAAAGGGTGACTTTATTCGTCATAGATACATACACAAGAAAAATAGTGACATCATGAAATAAATAAAAGCAGTTTATTACGGTGGTATTTCATATACCTTTAGTCGTACGTCGTCTCTCATCACTGCAGATTCACCAGCCTCTCAAACTTTTATTTAGCCATCTTGACAGATAGTGGCTTTACAAAACGTATTTTTGCTTTTGTTTTAATTTTATTTCCATTCACTTGAAAATAATGACATGAACAAAACGATGCTCCCCACACGTTCTCTTCCTTGCACGGACCGAACAAATCTGTCGTACACCGACCCGCACACGCAATACTTTAGAATAGTACAATTATATTTACAACTTCAATTGCAGGGTTTGCAGGATCGTGGCATTAGAATGACCGTCTGTTGCCTGTCCCTAAAAATTATGTGATGATTCCTCATTTGGAACACTGCCGATTACTTTTATCGGAAGAATACTTTGCTATTTTCTGCTAGTTGCTTTACGTCGCACCGACACAGATAGGTCTAATGGCGAGATGGGATAAGAAAAGCCTAGGTGTTGGAAGGAAGCGGCCGTGGCCTTAATTAAGGTACAGCCCCAGCATTTGCATGGTGTGAAAATGGGAAACCACGGAAAACCATCTTCAGGGCTGCCGACAGTGGGATTCAAACCCACTATCTCCCAGATGCAAGCTCACAGCCGCACGCCTCTAAGCGCACGGCCAACTCGCCCGGTAGAATACTTTGACTGATTGATTTTTATGTTAAGCAACTTTTGGCAATTGCCAACCTCAACCCTATAACACAACAGTTTAAATCGTAGTTCGTAGAATGTTTGCGATTCCACACTTTTAAAACCTATCTGTACTTGGAAATGACGTTACAGCCACCTTCGGCCAAAACCTATCTCTTCTTGGGACTTAGTCTTTCAAGCGCTGGTTTATAAAGTTATTCTGAAGTAAGTGGACTCGCCTCGAATTCACTGGACGCAATGCAAGATTGCAAATGGCGGATCGATCTTTTAGACCATTTACTCCCCATTTTCATGCCATCTGCACTTACCGCCAAAATGTTACAGACACTTTTCCTATCCCATAAACATGTATTGAAGGCAGGTCGCTATGTAACACATAGTTATACAGTTTAGTAGTAGTGTTATTGATAAGAATTTCAGAATTTCTCTTAACCGACTAAATTGTTAAGTTAACTCATAAATAGGGACTATATTTGGTCGATGTAAAAAAGAGTGCGCGTCTTTTGAAAATTTCCTTTTGGAGCTATTTAGCGGTATAAAATCTGTATCATTAATGACCAAATTGTTTCACTTACAATTTCCTAACATTTAACACGGCAGTTTTGTGGCCGATTCTTCTTAAAATATACTTCTTATTAGAACAAATATTTCAACATATCTATGCTCCTTTTACACGTGCGGGTGGCAAACACCTGTTCTTCCACGTGCCGTCTCTGATCAGAGATACAAAAATGTACGTGGAGCTCCTGATTTGTAATTTATATGGGAACTCATATAATGACTTTAGGACTCTGGTTCCTTATTACACACAGGTCATGGGTTCAATATATTAGTTACTTTCTTAGAATTAGAATATGAAATATCAGTAGGTCACCGATATAGTCGTCTCCCTTCTCCCAAGTCTTCCCAGCGCAAGTTTGATAATTTTCGTGTGCATCCAGTCCTATTTATTGATTTATTGTATGGCTTTCAGTGCCGGGAATGTCTGAGTACATGCGGCGCGCCTTGTGCGGGTCTTTCCTTCTGACTCCCACAGGCGACCTGCGATTCAGGATGTGGAGGGGATGATGATGATGATAATGAGGTATGGATAAGGTGAGAACCGGTGTCAGCACACAGCCTACTGCTGTCGAATAACACTAAGGGTTCTGCTCAAAGTTTTACGTCATCGTCAGACGGAGGAATCACCATCAACAGCGTCTTATATCCTCACCCCATATAAGCACTGTGGAGAAATTTGGAATTGTAGCACGCAATCTAGTGATTAGAAATTGTACATCATCACCTCCCCTACCCTGCCAGCCAACACATTTTTCGGCGAACGGGACTCGAACCTGCTAACCACGGTGTCAAACCCTATGGACTTCAACGCCTTAACGATGATGTCCAGCGGTCAAGTCCTTTTCATGGACGATTTGAAAGTGTTACACATTGAATCAATTGGTGCATACATTTAAGTGGGCTTGGGGGACTGATATGTCAGTAACACCCGACCATTACTTTCGTGCCATTGTCTTCAACACAAACACGACTTGTTATTTAATATACATTAGAATTATGCAAGTGCAGAATGGGAAGCAAATATACAGCATTACAATATTTGTAATCGCTTACTGCATGTTCAGGACGTTCACCTACCATACGTAAGGAAGTTACCCGAAGAATAAGATATGGCACTCCACAGACTTGATATAAGAAAGTCTCCCCCCAAAGATTGACGGAAGGAAACTACGCGAAATTATGAGAAATCAATCCTTTCAGTCGTGGTGTCAGCTACCACATAAAGGAAAAGAGTAGTGTTATATTCAGACTTCCCGAAAGCAAACTCCTGGATGACTCATAAATCACCTCTGTCCTCCTCCGAATACATGAATGCAGTGAAGATGACATGCAACCTCACCGCAGTCAGGTCGGTTCCCGGTAGGTCATTCAACACAACCCGTTGCCGCCAAAATGGCTGCAACGAGACAGAAACCCTTGGACATGTGCTGGGATTCTGCCGAAGCACTGAACTAATGCGCAACCATCGCCAGCACCGTGTAAGATCGTCGATCGCTCAAGGCTTGAGACAGCGTGGATGGGAGGTGCACGAGGAGGTTCATTGCGTCTCTACCGATGACTCCAATCGGAGGGCGGACATCGTAGCCATCAACAGAGAGGACATTAAAACAATGGTCTTAGATCCCACCATTCGCTTTGAAAGGGACCTGGATCAGGCTCGGGATGTGGACCTAGAAAAGCAAGCTATATTCCATGCTTGCCTTACCTTTCATCTAAGTATAAAATACCTATCGATCGGTGGATTGTCAGAGGCCTGCTATTCGGAGCAAGAAGCACCCTCCCTAGTCAGACATCGAACTTCCTACAAAACTTGAAAGTTCCATTCTGCGAGTTAGAAAAAGTAGTAATACAGATACTGAGGGACTTTCTGCAAATCATTCACTTCCATCTGTACCTGAGAACGTGATTGACATTTCTCCCCCACTAACCCCGGGAAAAAAGAAGATAACAGCTTCAACGATTAAATCTCCATTTCTTAATATTTTTAAACTCCATTGGAATTGAAACTGTATTCCGGATCCAAATGATCACCCTCATTGGAGGACGGACGATTTATTTCTTTAATAAATCTCTCTCTCTCTATTTAATTTACCGTGGACTGAACTTGAAAATATAGTAATTAGTCAGGGACGAAACGTGTCACAACGAAAATGTGAATATGTTATTGCCATTGGACTATCGGATGTAAAGAATTGATTTTTGAAATGATTTGAAGGATACAGCGCGAAATGTCAAAGATGAGTCATTTGAGACAAGTTGCTTTAGAATATGAAATTGGAAGTCTCATTTATATTTTAAAATTGATGATTTATATGTATATTGCTCTAGGGTGGGGATTTGAATACAATTAATATGTAAGCCGGTTCTCTACAGTCAAAAGTCAGTACGTAAAATGTAATTGGAAGATTGAATAGACGTTACACTTTCCATATTACATACATGAAAGACAGCAGGTACCGGTAAAGTTTTTATGTACCATATTAAGTGTGGTTTCAGATGAGAGTTGTTCTTTGCCGTCTATGGACATGTGAACTCTTAAGGAAGCTACATATTGTTCCAGATACCTAAACACCAGAATTAAGATGTATATTTTCCGTATATAAAGTTTGTCTCTTTAGCTCACCTCTGTTAAAGAACGTATTGTAGGTCATGTCAGAATTTACCAATATAGCAGGTAAAACTACTATCTGCGCACTTTTTAGCGATAGATTTACACCCTAGTCCTGGGATGGTCACTAGGTGACACGCGGACACGATTTCGGTGGCACGCCACATGAACATAATAATATTTTATATATACGTCTCGTACCACAGACAATGCAATGTTTCACGTGTAAGAAATAAATATCGAAAATATAAATACTAGTTCCATTCGGACGTGCAATATGGCAACACTGCTACACCGATAGGTCCGAAAGTCAAGTGAGATAGTGTCGGTTTTCTGGTGGTTTTGTATACGGACATCGCAAATATGTTTTCGGTGCCGAAAAGAACAGAAACTTAACAAAGGTGGTGACCATATTTTTCAAGAACTCTGGCCAAGGGAATTCGGACTGTTAAAAAGATGTATTGCCTGTGTTCGAAAACAGTTGTATCCCCAACATTTAATGTAAAGCGCAATTTTGAGACTGGTCATTCAAATGTTTGTTCCATTTCAAATGAAGATAGAAGAGAGTTTGTTTCACAAAATATCCAACATTACACAAACAAACTAGTTCTTTTGTATCATCTTCCCGGCCAAGGAATAATATCATTGCGGCTGTTTCTATCTGTCTCACTGCATAGTACAGCATGCGTGGGAAACAGATTTCTGACGGTGAGTTGTAGAAAGAAAGTTTCTTATTGACGTCCGACACATAATTTGAAAACTTCCCTAACAAACAACTAATAATTAACAATATTAAAGGAATCCCAGCCAGCTGAACTGCTGACAAGGATAGAATAATAAAAATGAGTGAAGAAGTTTCGGAGCAGTTGAAAGCTAACTTGGGTAACTCCCACATATATGCAGTATCTTTTGATGAAAGCATGAATGTGACCTTACAAACAAGGATATCTGTTTGGTTTTTTTTTTTTTTTTTTTTTATTTCCTTATGGAAATGTGATGAGGGAGAAATTGGTTTAATTGTTGAGCGTACAAACTACAACATGGGAAGATAATGAAGCTAATGGAGGAAGTGAGGTCAATTCGCAGTATTAGTACTTTAGACGTTTATATCTAATATTTTTTTTACAATTGTTTTTACGTCGCACCGACACAGATAGGACTTGTGGCGACGATGGGATAGGCTTACGAGTGGGTAGGAAACCGCCGCGGCCCCACGGAACATGCAATCAAATGTATTTACAAGATATATTGCACGCGTTATGCAAATATGTATAATAAATAAATAATGACTCAATAAATGAATAAATAAATAACGTATTATGAAATATAATCGGGAAATTTATAGGAAGTTGCGTGGGGGGGGGGTGTAGGTTGTAGACATCCCTTAATGGAAATGGAAAACAACAAGTGGCACAGTCAACAGATGAGAATAATAAACCAGAGTTAAAATGGCACACTAGTTGGAAAAGGTTCACCATCCCTGCCCTAGTCTGAATCGATCGACTTGGGTTATCTTCGAGATTTGTATTGGCAACTTTTGAAACACAAACTAAGCATCGCTTATTATCGCTGTGCGACATCTGGCGTACACTTTACGTACTCGTACTGTTGTTGTTTACACAGCAAAGCCAAACTATAGAATTCATGCTAGGAATACGTTTCGCATCGGGAAATATTATATTGTATTATATATTGTGTGTGTGACACAGTTGTTGGCGTTAAGATAATAAAGGTTTAGAAAATTCATATCGATCGATCATATTATCGATTCAATTCAGATTTCATTTCCATTCAGTAGGCAGTATTTACCGGAACGGGACGTGCTTCTTCTTACTCCTCATCGAGTACAAAAATCTATCACTAAAAAGTGAGCGTACAGTACTTCTTCATCAAGCTGATTCCAACAACAATTGCAGAAAATTATTCTGGCTTCGTCATCACAGGGTCGTAATTGATGGACGATAGTCACTTTGTAAGGTTTCAATTTGAATATTTTAGTAGACCTATGTACTGAGAATTTTGAGGTACCGACGTTGTGCAGATTTAGTGGGAGATCGTACGAATGATGTGTTAATGTCGTCGATTTTTTCTTCCGACAGAACCCTTCGTTTTGGTTTAGGAACTAAAACGTTAAGTGATCCCGTTGTTCTTAATTTATTCACAAGACATCTAACTGTTCCTCTATCTGGAACTGGAACCCCGGGAAATCTCTCCTAAAATCGCATACACACCTCTCGACATGACTCGGTTGTTACATATGTGTTATACATAAAAACTCTTTGTTCAAGAATGAATTTCACTGGCATTTCAATGTTGTAATGATGTGATTTTCCAATTAATTCTATGTAATTCTGCCACACGTGCTCTTGTAACAAACGTATCACTTCACAGCTTCATGGCTTGTCACAACATACAAACTGACCGTCTCATGGCTATGCAGTGAGTCAGCATGAGGTTAAAGATTTACCGCTAGGAGCGTGCATGTGTATGCCGACTGCCGCCCCCTATCGGAGCGGGACACACTGTACAATATCTGAACAAAGGAAACAAATTGGAGTAAAATAATTTTGAATCTATCACATAAATTTTTATCGAATGTCTTTGTCAAAAACTGCCAAGCTCAGAACAGGGCCTCTCAGGGTCACTGCACGGCGCAAGCGCAAGGTGCAGGAGACGACTTCTAATTCTCTTTTTTGCTATTTGTTTTACGTCGCCCCAACATAGATAAGTCTTATGGCGACGATGGGATAGGAGAGGTCTAGGAGTGGGAAGGAAGCGGCCGTGGCCTTAATTAAGGTACAGCCCCAGCATTTGCCTGGTGTGAAAATGGGAAACCACGGAAAACCATCTTCAGGGCTGCCGACAGTAGGATTCGAACCCACTATCTCTCGATTACCGGATACTGCCCGCACTTAAGCGACTGCAGCTATCGAGCTCGGTGGAGACGACTTCACTAGGTTGACCAGAGTGCAAACCCCCACTCCACTTCCCCTACACCTGTCTCACCAATTCGGCCTGTCTTCGCCTTCTCCACCTTCCCCGCCGATTCTCCTCTCACTGCGAAATGTTTATGTGTGGTGAGCGGGGACACTGTTGTATGGGATAATGTTACCGGTGTCAAAACACTCTTCTTTCAATTTGGTTTGAGCAGACAATTTATCTTTGCAATGATACCAGTTATGCCTGGAACAAGGGACCGGCTGACAGCAATTCTGAGAGGATTTTTTAAATTACAATCAGAAACAGGACTACTCACACGCAATCTAGTTTTCGTACAAGTCAAAACAGGAAAAAATACCTTTCACATATGCAAGTTGGACCAAACATAGAAATAATCTTAGCTGCTTCTCGATGCAGCTTAGGAAAATCTTCCTTCGACAAATTCTCGTAGAATTTAAGCAAATCCTTTGTATTGGAAAATAGATCTTTTTGAATTAATTATCACATAATTATTGTCCCTCGGATTAAGCATTTGGCTTTATCGTCACGACTGACAAAAAATGCCAAAATTCCCAGGTCGAACGAAATGGACTTTCGGAAGTCTTTGCTTCCTTCGAAACAGGTTGCTCCATAATTATGTTGTGGTCTTGCACTTATCTATGTGACTGATGAGCAAGCCGTCTGTCAGCGAACGCTTCGTCTCTCTCAGCGCACTACACCATCCGAGTCAAGCCGAGTTGAGCCGATACACAGTGCACGGAGTCTCTGCGCCTCGATTTGCACGCGTGAGATTTTGGGCGTTTGAGAGGCTCTGCTCTAGAAGTATATAATGTAATATTATATACCCCTTTCTTCAATTAAACTTTGTTTAACTTGTAGGGAAATTACCCTATTTTAAGTTTTTTTGGTAACATCTGGAAGAACTTCTATTTCTTCTGAGCCCGCTACTGGCCTTCGGAAATGGTCGTTGCGAATTTGACATACTGTATTGAAATCTTTATTTTGAATGTAATTTACGTCGCAGCGACAGAGACAGATCTTATGGCGACGATGGGTTAGGACAGGCCCAGGAGTGGGAAGGAGGCGGCCGTGGCCTCAATTAAGGTACAGCCCTAGCATTTTCCTCGTGTGAAAGTGGGAAATCACCGAAAAACATCTTATGGGCTGCCGACAATGGGATTCGAATCCACTATCTTCCGGATGAAAGCTCACAGCTGCGCGTCATTAACCGCACGGCCAACTCGCCTGGTGTGTTGTAATCACATGCCAATAAAAAATTCTACAATTTATTCATCCTGGCTAATACATTATTCTTGTTAGAGAATATTGCATTTGGGATTCCCGTCTTGAAAGTATCTGGATCAGTAAGGACATTTTCTGGTATACTTTCACAAATGTCGTGATTTAAACTTTCATTGGAAGTTTGAGTGCCCCATTCAAGAACTCGCCATCACTCAGCACAGCTCCAAAAACCATGAAATCCTGTGCGTTACGCGTACGTATAGACTCCAGATGGCTGATGACTTTCAATATGAGTGGGGTTTATGAGACGCCATTTTAGGTGACAATTTAAAGGTATCCACAGACACCATCGCCAATAAAGGTGCATATATATGTATTCAGAAATAAATTGTATACCCAAAAGACACATACCGATCGTTATCACATATTGGTAACTTATTGGATTAATACATCAATACCAAATCACTGCTCAACTAGTCGAGTGTGACTGTACATTTTTTCCAACCTGCTTTGCATCGCAAATAGGTCTTATGGCGACGCTGGGATAGGAAAGGGCTGGTAATGAGAAGGAAGCGGCCATGACTTTGACTAAGGTACAGCCTGGTGGAAAAGTGGGAAACCACGGTAAACCATCCCATCTTCAGCATATTTGGAACATGTCAAGTTCGAATTAAAAACCGACAATCAAGATTTGAGCTGGGTTCTTTGTAAACCTCGCCATACGGGCCATCTAGCTTACTGGGCTATTCGCATCTCCGCATTACAATTTGATATTCGATTCGGCACATTCGAGGCTCATGTTTATGTTAAAGCGTGTGTGCACTCTGCCAACAATTGTTGAAATGCTATACCTTATATTAATGAAGTACTGCTCAGTGTGGCCCTTCTTTACCGATTGGTCCACCGAGGATTACGACCTCGTGCAATACGCTGGCACTAGTTTTGCGACGTTTACTGTAACTTTTCTTTACGTCACAATCCGGTGACGTCATGAGAGTTTCCCGAGTTGTAATTATACTATTATTTCTCTCTTCCTTAATGCGTTCACTATCCAGGGTTGGCTTTTCCTTTGGATTCAGCGAGGGATACCACCTCTAGCGCCTCAAGGGCAGCGTCCTGGAGCGTGAGATATTTGCTCGGGGATACTACTCAGTAGGAGGACTACTACCTCGCCCAGGCGTCCTCGCTTCTTGTGCTTAACAGGAGCCTTCTGCGGGAATGGCAAGAATGGAATGAATAGACGAGGAAGGTGGAAGTAAGTGGCCATGGCTTTATGTTAGTTACTATCTCGGCATTTGCCTGGAGAAGAAGTGGGAAACCACGAGGATAACTGAGGTGGAAATAAAACCCCTGTACTCAATTTATTATTATGTTCTCTTTTCACATTAACCTCTTATTCTGCATAGTTACTGAGTTTGTTTAAACATGTATCTTAGGGTTCACCAATTTTTGTATCCCCATATCGTAGAACTCTGCCAACTGTGAATGAAGTCAATCTTCAACTGCTGTTGTTTCTTCCTCGTTGGTGTCAAACCGCTGATCGGCAAGGAACTGCTTCAGGTAAAGGAATAGGTGATAATCGCTCAGCGAAAGTTCCGAAACAATGACTTTTGTAATTCCGCTTTACATCCCTTCACATAAGGTTTGGCGTAAAACAGAGTCAAGTCCTCACGTGTGCTACTGTTCACACCTGATTCACCAATCAAGGCGAAGGAAAAGCACCGCAATAAGAAGAAAAAGAAAAAAAGGACACATCCAGACACATTTTATCATAAACTATTACTTCCGGCTATTCGGAGTGCGGCGTCAGAATGGGCCGAGTTTGCTTCTCGTTGACGAACAGCACGAGGAGCGATTTAATCATGAGGCATCAAATAACAGGAGAATGTTAGTTGTTGATGACTAGTTCCGACATACGGGTTCAATTGTATGGGATATCAGAGCACCCAAGAACCGTCACCATAATAATGAGAATCGTGGACGACTTTTCCAACAGGTATTACAGTCCTGAAACTCTGTTTGAGCGATAGGTCTGTTCGGTGGATGTTTAAAAGTAACCTACAGGGCTCATTCGTCTGGGTTTGTCCCTTTTTGTCACGCCAGATACCCTTCTGCAACAATGGAGATCGCCTAATTTCTCGTGGAACTCCATTTCCCTACCATTTTTTATCTCCGGATCTCAGGAAGCCAAAGGCCTACATATCGAGGATTTTGAATTTTGAAGACATCTACAAATATTCCTGAATCAAGTGAGGAGATAACGTCATTTTTTGTGTCCTTACACCAACCTTTCTTCATCAACGTGTTCAATAATATTCAGAAACCTTATAAACAATATGTGGTACGTGATGGTATACACTTTGAACACATACTGTACCTAAGTAATTAAATAACATTACATTGTCTTTTGGTTTGTCGGATATGGCATTTACGGCAATGATGGCGTGTTTCATCAGGAGTTAATTATTCAATCTCTCATGGGTACACTGCGATATGCCTCTCTTGTCTCTTTGCATAGCCAGTCTGGAGTGGCGTGTGAATAATAACATTACCATCCCAGTAGCTTGCATCTAAAGCTTTTAATTACATCCACGTACGAAGCGACGTTAGGAAATGCACGATATGGTGCAGATAGAAACTCTGGTTATTTTCGCTGTTGATAACTACGCTCTATCAAATCTTACTCTATAGTGAATAACTAAGACTTCAGTCTCTTCGAATGGGATGTATTGCGAGAATTACAAGGAAATTTACATTTCATGAGCTGCTTCAGCGCTTGCTCTCCAAAGAGGATAAGTTCATAAGAACATAACTCTTTACCATCAGCAGAGAAATGTTAAAGTGTTGGTGGTGGCAGTTGCGGTGTTGGTGGTGTTTTTTAAAGGAAAAAATACAACATGGTAAACATCCCCTCTAAACACTAATCCGAGCAGAAACTGAAACTGCAAAATACTTAAGTTGTGTGTGTGAAATTTATATGATGTTGCAGGATTTAGAATGTTAAACTAGTAGTATTTCTTGTCGTATTTACTTTCCATGGAATTGCTGGTTGCACTCCTGTTGTTGTAGTTGTTGGGTAGTTATGCTTTAAGTTTACTTTATTATCACTTGTAATGTTATACTAGTAGTAAGCTCAACCTATAGTATTGTAAGCCGTAGTGTTAAGCACTGGAAATATTTGTGTGTGAATTCGTATATATGATGATGCTGGATTTAGAATGTTATAATAGTAGTATTTCTTGTAATATTTCCCTTCCATTGAATTGCTTGTTGTACTCTTGTTGTAGTAGTAGTTGTTGTTGTTGTTGTTGTTGTGTAGTTAAGTTTACGGGTAATGCTAAACTAGTAGTAAGCTCAACCCATAGTATTTATTGTAAGCCGTAGTGTTAAGCACTGGAAATACTTAAGTTGTGTGTGAAATGTATATGATGATGTAGGTTGTTTTGGAATGTTAAAATAGAAGTATTTATTGTCGTATTTTTTCCATGGGATTGCTAGTTGTACTCTAGTTGTTGTAGTGGAGTTGTTGGGTAGTTAGATTTTTAACTTTATTATCACTTGTAATGTTAAGCTAGTAGTAAGATCAAGCTATAGTATTGTAGGCCGTAATATCAAGTGCTGGATATACATAAGAATGTTAAACTAGTAATATTTCTTGTAATATTTTATTTTCACGGAATTGCTTCTTGTACATTTGTTTTTGTGTAGTTGTTGTTGTTGGGTAATCATGTTTTAACTTTAAGCTATTATCACACTACTTTAAGTGACTATTGCCACTGCAATGTATTTGTTAATATTAATAAAAATAATATTTCGAACTAAGGAAAAGTATAAAGGCTATGAAAACTGTAGACTTTCTAGAACCCGCAAGTGTAGTACTGTCTGAGTTGGAAACAAGAGATGACCAAGCGAAGTCACTTTGGAGGAAGCGTACAAGTGCATATATTTCCTGTTGGGGGCGAGCTAAAATCGAACAGTTTCCATTCGAAGGCACTTGGCTATGTATCTTGGAATGTGAAGCAACTGTATGGAAGCTGTGCCAAACGCGGCTCATCAATGAAGTTGAGATGGTACAACTGAAGGCTTAATAATTTCAGTTCCAGAAACAGAGTGACAAGAATGATTCAGAAATTTACGTACGAAACACTGAGAGCTGTTGGTGGGGAGAAAATAGCTGATGGGGATCATATATACTTAGGTATTAATATAGAGAAAAATTTTCATTGGGGTAATAACACGAACGGGATTGTAACCAAAGGTTTCAGTTCTCTTCATTTGAATATTGGGGTATTTAAGGGTTGCATTAAGAACGTAAAACAGAGGGCATATACGTCTCCGGTAAGACCACAATTAGACTATAACTCCAGCGTATGCGACCCTTACATGGATTAATCGAAACAAGGAAATGCCATTTGGTCCTTGTTTCGATGACGGTGAAATCCTGACATTCACCTCCCCGCGGTAGAGAGGGGGCAGCTACTGCATATAAAAATAATATTTTATGTGCAGGCGGCTAACGAATGAAGGGACCGATTATCTCCCGGTATAAGGAGATCCCCTATACCAAGTGCCAACAATCTCTTTGAGAGTGGATGAGTGGGTACTCTTTTGTCCTGGGGACAAGAAATTGCATTAAAGATCCCGAGAGATATTCTAATAAATCCTCATGGTATGGCTGCAACGTCAAGATCAGAACTGGCCGTATGGATCGTCTGTCTTCGTTTGGACACGACGGCTTAAGAAGAAGAAGAAACTGGTAGAGCTCCACAGGGAAGGAGCACGACTTGTTCTGAGTGATTTGCGACTAAATATTAGTGTCACGAAGATGATCCAAACTTTGAGCTCGAAAGACTTCGGAGTAAGGAGATGAGTCAACGGAGAACTAATACACACACTCAGATATGCACATGACACAGTGCTTCTTGCCAGTAGTATTGAAAGCCTATAACTGTACTTAGGCAAGCTTAATACAGTTGGGGACGAAATGGGTCTCACAATGGACACTAAGAAAACTAAACTAATGGTTTTTAGGCCGAGAAAGAGTCAAATCAGTTCTGAAACTAATCCAACAAGTCGACAAATTTCAATACCTTGGTTGTTGGATATCAGATGATTTAAACCCAGACCTCGAAATTAAGTCTCGTATAGAAATGGCAAGATCAGCATTCAAGTAAATGAAAGCTTTACTGTGTGATGACGCCTTAAACTTAAAACTGAGACAGCTCATGGTTAAGTGTTAGTTATGTTTGGTCAATTTTGCTTTATGGAGTTCAACTTTGGACCTTGAAAACGACCACCACAAAAAGCTTGAATATCTAGAAGTATGATTTCATGGACGAATGCTAAGAATCTCCTGGATAGTGCAAGTCTCTAGCTAATAAACAAATATTGCAGCGAGCAGACCCTAGAAGTGAACTACTGATCGATATCAAATGCAGGAAAATTGCGTACTTGGGGCATGTGTTACACTGTGAAAGATATGCAGTATGACACTTCATTTTTAAGGAAAAAATTGAAGAACAGCGTGGAGTAGGCAAATAAAACACGCCTTGTCTCAAGAACATTCAAGACAGGACTGGAATACGAACCGTTGTACAACTCTACCGCGTTACTGAAGATCGAAGAACATTGTCCATGCCAACGTCTGGGAGACTGGGCAAGGCATATAGAAGAAGGAGAAGAAGAAGACCAGCTGCTCGGCTAAGTGGTATGTTTCTAGCTGTGAGTGGAGAAATAAAATTAGTAGACGAATAAGCTTGTGCGGATATTTTAAAGGTAGGAAAGATCATAATATGATGGTAAAGTTGGAATTCAAGAGGGCGAATTGGTGCAAATATTCATTTATAGGAAGAGGAATTATTTTTCAGTGAAAATGTTCGATAAATATTCTGTAAAATTGTTAAATAAAACAATAGGTAAACAACTGGTAGGGAATCTGCCACCTGGGTGTTAGTCCGAAATGCAGATCAATGATGACCGATGGATTGATTGACACTGGAAGGATTTTGTGACATGTACAATGTCTGTAATAATAAGTCATCTTAGAGATAGCTAAAAAATCGACTAGGAAAGCCATGTTGCATGATTCGAATCGACCATTCACGTAAAAAGGAAAGCAGATCACGGAATAGAAAGTATGGTTCAGAATCGGAAATTTTTGATTAAAATGCTTTACCTGCAAGAGCCTTAAAGGATTTTCTTCCGCTGAACCTTATTATGCTTCAAGAGAAGACTCAAACGTTTTGTATACTGTACATTTCTGTGAAACGGCACAGTGAATACGATATTAAACTGGTAGTAAGCCCTCTGCCTTAAATTAGTAATGTTACAACATTTACAGTGGAGCCTCGATATCTCAACCCACGTCGCGAGCTAAATTTTATTTCAAGTTAACGAATTTCGAGATGTAGAGATATCGTTTTCGAGAATGTATAATAATTGAATCATATGTATCTACGGCCTTATACTGAATACATTATTTTTAGTCCGCCTCTGTGGTGTAGTGGTTAGCGTGATTAGCTGCCACCCCCGGAGGTCCGGATTCGATTCCCGGCTCTGCCACGAAATTTGAAAAGTGGTACGAGGGCTGGAACGGGGTCCACTCAGCCTCGTGAGGTCAAGTGAGTAGAGGTGGGTTCGATTCCCACCTCAGCCATCCTGGAAGTGGTTTTCCGTCGTTTCCCACTTCTCCTCCAGGCGAATGCCGGGATGGTACCTAACTTAAGGCCACGGCCGCTTCCTTCCCTCCTCCTTGCATATCCCTTCCAATCTTCCCATCCCTCCACAAGGCCCCTGTTAAGCTTAGCAGGTGAGGCCGCCTGGGCGAGATACTGGTCATTCTCCCCAGTTGTATCCCCGACCAAGAGTATGAAGCTCCAGGACACTGCCCTTCAGGCGGTAGAGGTGGGATCCCTCGCCGAGTCCGAGGGAAAAGCCGAACCTGGAGGGTAAACAGATGATGATGATGGTGATGATGAAATTATTTTTAACAATACTTAAAAAATACCAACAAACTCTATTTTACGGCATCGCTTTAATTATAACACTTATTATAGTAACTTTTTAAAAGAGAGCCGTAGCCGTGTTGAAACACGGGATCCCGTGAGATCTCCGAAGTTAAGCAACATTGGGCGTGGTCAGGAGTTGGATGGGTTGCCACGCGCTGTTGGCGGGGGGTAAGGGAATGGAGGAGCGGAAAGGAACTGGCCACCCTACCGCACGTAAACTCCGGCTCAGGAACACCTCTGCGGAGGTTTGGACCTGCCTTCGGGCAGAATGACCCTTACCTTACCTTTTAAAAGAGAGGATACAGTACATACAGTAGTGAAACATGAAACATACCTCCATTTCTTCTGTTTGTTACTGTTAACCTTTGCTCCTTTCACGTCGAAATTTTCTCGTCAATACTACGCAGCTGAGATTCGTATATGTAGCTTGTCATCCGCGACTTCGGGGGGTTGATTTTGTACCTGACCGGTAATTAACGAACACCCGAGAAACAGCGAGGCTTCGTCGATTTCCCGATCACTAGAAGTTTTAGTTTTCCTGTTTCCGAGATATTAGCTCCCAACATAACAGTAACCCTTTCTTTACTTGTTAACTGTTCCTCATAAATCACAAATGCCGCATTCACAGTTAATTTTGCACAAAATTCGAGTTTGAGAGTATTTCTTGCTTCAAGGGAGGAAATGTTTGCTTCGAGAAGTAGAGAAATTCGTGTGACCGAATTTCGAGTAATGGAGAAATAAATACACGTGAAGAGTAGGACAAACTGCCGGGAAATTTAAGTTACTTCGAGATACTGAAAATTCGAGTTATCGTGGTTCGACTGCATATTATGCATGGTTATTGGGAGATAAGTAAAAAATAACCTTATGCAAGGTAGGGATGAATGTCAACAGGTCGTAATGTAAGATGTTTTCAAAACAATTTAGTGAATGGTTTGTACGAGGGAGAATCTTGAAGTAGAGTGCGATGTTATTGTGATGTAGGTAGCAGCTCCGTTTGCCCCTCGGCTTATACCACCCGCCGTACCATGTTTCAAGCGGTTTGCTTTTGTAATGTGTTCCAAGTACATCACTGCACTGCAGGTTCAGGTAGTATAAAAAAACCCATGGCGCAACAACCCCGAAGGGCCATGGCCTTCCAAGCAACCGCTGCTCAACCCGAAGGTCTGCAGATTACGAGATGTCGTCTGGTCAGCACAACGGATCCTCTCGGCCGTTATTCTTGGCTTTCTAGACAGGATTCAGGCAGTCTATGGTATAAAATCGTTCTACGTACAAGAAGCGAACGTTTTCACATTGCCCAGTGAAAATCAGCAAAACTCTAAGTCATACTTCCTTTAAATAATTCCCGAGCTTGAAACATCAATTTTTACATTTTTTTTATAGAGGTTAACGTCATCTTAACACATCGAAGGTTTACAGGGACGCAAGGGTAAGGGCTGAGATTGGTAAGCTACAATAGCTTCCTCCACGTCCTTCCCACTTTCTAACAAAGCGAAATAGCTCTGAGCCGTGGCCTGCAGTTACACTGGCGCTACCACATCACATCCCTGAAACCCTGTTAACTAACTTCTAGTCTGATCAATCGTTGTCATATTTCCGTTTAGAAAAAGTTGTTAGCTTTCAGCTTGTCCTCCAACTGAATACCTCCAGAAAGAGACAAAGAACACTATAGAATTAGCAACACACCCTCTCTCTTACTTTTCTTTTTACAAAATGCTGTAGGTCGCACGGACTTATGGCGACGATGGGGCAGGAACGGACTACGAGTGGGAAGAAAGAAGCCATGGTCTTAGTTAGGGGTACAGCCCCAGCATTTGCTTGATGTGAAAATGGGAGACCACCGGGCTGAGTGGCTCAGACGGTTGAGGCGCTGGTCTTCTGACCCTAACCTGGGTGGTTCGATCTTGGTGGTATTTAAAGGTCCTCAAATTCGTCAGTCTCGTTTCGGTAGATATATTGGCACGTAAAAGAAATCCCGCGGGACTATTTTTCGGCAACTCGGCATCTCCGAAAAAGGCAAAATGTTGTTGACGTAGAAACAATATAATTAGGTATATTCTTATTATAAATAATAAATGGGAAACCACGGAATACCATCATGAGGTATTTTTGAATTAGGACATTATTTTGACGTCGTATGTATTCAGGACCCTATAAAAAACCACCAGAAAATATCTGTACCTACCAAACACGCTATAAATGTGCAAATTCATGTGATTTTTAATTATTATCCTTTATTGCTTGCGTCCGACTTCTTGGCTGAATGGTCATCCTTGAGGCCTCCAGTTCAGAGGGTCTGGGGTTCGATTCCCGGTCGAGTTCATCTTCAGGTGACACAACCCTCTAGCAACCACCAGAGAAACTCACAATAGTAATTACGTTCCTCCACCTGGAGTTGGCGTCAGTAAGGGCATCCGGCCTTAAAACAAGGCCTAATCCACGTGTGCGTCACAGTCGCACCCGCGACTCCGCGACAGGTGTAGGAAAAGCAGAAGAGGAAGAAGAAGATGAAGAAGAATTATTAACTGTAGCTTAACATTAGTGATACTTTGTGTGAATTCCTACTTGTTTGATTGTCATTACAGTGTTACACTATCCATAAGATTATTGTTTCTCTTATCATGTATTTTTGTTTTCATTGTGTAATGTGCGTTGTCAGTCAAATGTTTGGCCACGTCTTACGGGCAACGCCTAGAACAGTTGCCGACACATCCTTCAACCTTGCTATCGTCGGCCAACAACCACGTGACAGACCCGAGCAACGACGGCAGGATGCTATCAACAAGGATCTGAGAATCCGATGCCCAAAACCGAGCAAGGGGGTGACCGAAGTTTCTGCTCCTGCGGGACGACATTAAGCAGATGATGATAATAATAATAATAATAATAATAATAATAATAATAATAATAATAATAATAATAGTTTTACGCCCCACAAACTACTTTTACAGTTTTCGGAGATATCGAGGTGCCGGAATTTTGTCCCTCAGGAGTTCTTTTACGTGCCAGTAAATCTACTGACACGAGGCTGACGTATTTGAGCACGTTCAAATACCACAGGACTGAGCGAGGTTCGAACCTGCCAATTTTGGGTCAGCCACTCAGCCCGACAATAATTATAACTTGTGGCCTGCAGAGAGACCTCGTGCAGGTGTCTTTCGATATGACGCCGCGTAGGCAACCTGCATGTCTGTGAGGAGCCCCCGAGACAGAACAATTAACTAGTGCAAGTTAAAATCCCGGACCCTGCAGGGAATCAAACCCGGGACCATGGAGCCATGGAGCCGGACATGATAATAATGATATTGATGGTTTCCTGTCAAAGGTGTCTTGGTCACCAGTCCATGTTGTAGAATCCTAATTGTAGTCATCACACCGAGCAAGCTGTGGGCTTGCATTCGAGAAATAGTGGGTTCGAACTCCACAGCCTTGAAGATGGTTTTCCATGCTTTACCATTTTCACACAAGATAAATGCTGGCGATGTACCTGAATTAATTCCACGGCCGCTTTCTTCCCACTTCTAGCCCTTTCCTGTCTCATCATTGCCAGAAGACCTATCTGCGTCGGTGCGTCGTAAAGAAGAATTATAAAAAATAAAGTAAAAATTGTCTAGTCACCACTTATAGTTACCCAGCGTCAGTTATTTCTTTCCCTCTATGGAAGAGGAAATTTTCAACACCGTTGTACTTCTGATTGTCATCTGTAGATGTAAGAACTGTTGTTGAGTTTTCTTGGCAATCCTTAATCTCATTATGAGCGAGGATCGAACTTGCCAATTTTGGGTCAGAAGGCCAGCGTCTGAGCCATTCAGCCCGGCAATAATTATAACTTGTGGCCTGCGGAGAGGCCTGGTGCAGGTCTTTCGAAATGACGCCGTGTAGCAAATATGCGTTGCGGCGTCGTTTAGCAACTGCCAGAGAATTGCAACGAGACCTCAGAAGGGTCACTGGAGTCACAGTGTCTTACCAGATAGTAAGGAACAGGTTAAGAGAAGTGTCCTAACGACCCGGACGTCCTGTTCGAGTGCTCCGTTCAACGCAGCAACATTGCGCAACTCGTCTTCGGTTTGCCCGTACCCACGTCAACTGGCCACTTCGCCAATGGAGACCTGTGTTGTTCACAGACGAGTCCACATTTCTCCTGACACAGCGTGATGGACGTCAACATGTATGGAGACGCCGTGGTGAGCAGTACATGCCAAATATTGTCCAGGAAGGCGACCGATTCGGACAAGATTCTGTGATGCTGTGGGATGGCATCAGTATTGATGGCCGTACATATCTTGTTGTCGTCCATGGTAATCTTACCACCGCGGGGTACATAGAACAGCATGTGTTGGTTGCTGCATACGGTGTTGGCCTTTAATTCGTACTCATGCACGACAATGCCAGGGCTCATGTAGCGCGCATCACCAGAGTTGTCTTGCGAGAACTGTACATTCAAAGGATGGAAAGGCCAGCAGTGAGCCCCCAACTCAATCCAATCGAGCATGTGTGGGGCAAGCTTGACAGAAGTGTTCGTGGGCGTCCCGTTCCACCACAAACTCCCCAAGACCTCGAACAGGCTCTCACAGGAGAATAAGACCTGATACCGCAACGTGACCTCCGTCGACTTATACGGAGCATGCCACGTAGGTGCCAAGCTGCGATACATGCTCGTGGAGGACATACACCATACTGAAGTTCTCCAAATATGAAAAAAATCCACCCTGGAGGATTGTTATCACTTCGTTTTAGCCCCTATTTGGACATTTCCGTTTGTGTTCTGAAAACGAATGCAAATCCATCGATGTTCTGTTGGATACTTCAACGGTAAAGAATAAAGGCTTAGTTGGTAATATACCTGGATGTGAGGTATTGTTTTGTGGAGCATGGCATACGTTCAAAAATATGTTCCCTAATTTTTTCCCTGCCGGGTTGAGTGGCTCAGACGGTTGAGGCGCTTGCCTTCTGACCCCAACTCGGCAGGTTCGATCCTGGCTCAGTACGGTGGTATTTGAAGGTGCTCACACAAGTCAGCCTCGTGTCGATAGATTTACTAGCACGGAAAAGATCTCTTGCGGGACTAAATTCCGGCACCTCTGCGTCTCCGAAAACCGTAAAAGTAATTAGTGGGACGTAAAGCAAATAACATTATTAATTTTTTGAACTATGTTATAATAATAATAATAATAATAATAATAATAATAATAATAATAATAATAATAATCGACCAAGGACATAAACAAACAAAAATTCCCTATCCCTGAACGCAAAACTCGGACATTATTGCACTGTCATAAGACCAGAGACTTTGTACGCAGCGGAATGCCTTGATATGAACAAGAAATGCCTGCTAGAAAAATTGGAAATTAAAGAAAGAAAGGAAGGAAGGAAGAAAGATCTTAAGGAAATTTCTTGGCCCAATTAAATACAGAACAAGGATGGATGTAGACATCAGCATGACCATGAGCTATATACTCATGTCCAAAATATCTGTGATGTCACGCGGATAAGGAGAATTGCATTTTAAGGCCATTTGCTAAGAATGAAATCAGCACGATTATCAAACCTATCTATTTTACCTACTTTAAATATATAATACATATAAGGATATAAAAGAACGCAACCCACTCAGGATGGTTTTCAAGGAAGGCAAAATTTAAAGACGGGGAAGACGTGGATGGAGGAAAAAAGAAGGATCAAAGGACAGAGAAGACAGCTGAAATAATCTGATCCTTAGTAGGCCGATACGAAACAAATAAAATAATAACTTTCGCAAATAAAATATCAGTTTTTGCTATGATTTAACGTTACTATTTGCGGTAAAATCATACAGTTTTTCACAAGTGAATGTTACCCAGATTTTCTGGATATTAAATCAAATTCATTCATCAAACAAATGCACGTACCAACATGAGAACTATTATCTGTAATTATTTCAACATTGAGTGAATCATCTTTCTACCCAACATTTTGATTGTTCAATAATTCATTTGCCACAATTCTACATGACGCCTTCATTAATTATGCACACATCCAGGCAACAGAACAGAATCTTATCTCTGTCTTCATGTTACACCGTTTTCGTACAAACGTAATTATGAGGTAATTACTCTGAATGATTCATGAGGAAGTCATTACCAGTTTAGAAATACGTGCGTTCGTCATATTCAGTTCATGAAGTAAGGAAGAAAATGCAGACTGGTCACTCTGTTGAACAGCATAAAACTGAAATAGCTCGTGGATAATCTGTGAAAAGTTAAAGGAAGTATCTAACACGGTTTCTGTCTGTTGTATATTCAGCATTGTAAATCTGCTAATTATATCCAGTAAATTAGCAAAGTTAATTAAAGTTAAATGAGTAAATGCTGCGAACATTTACAAAAGTTTCTGAGTTGCCACACTATACGAGATGAATTGAGTTTGCAAATCTTAAATAACCTGTGGCAGTAGAGCGAAGTATGGAGTAATTGTTTAGACTTAAAAAATGCAAGGAAAGTTTTTGTAAAGAAAAAAACTCTTCTATAAAGAGATACTGGATACATAGTTGGAAATTGATCATGGATTCATTTTAACGTTTGAGGATGGTGTCCGTGATTAATAGTGCAGCAAAATCGATGCATGTCTGAAATCTGCTCTGTATTTCTTTTCTTAGTGGATCTCAACTTGGGAGAATAATTCTTCTCCAACCCCGACGTTACCAGCAGTATCGGCGATTGGGGATTTAAAACTGTGGCGGCAAAACATATACAGACAGTAAACAGTACCCGGGTTTTAGGATATAGCGGACGGGGGTGGCTGTGGTGGATTATATGCATAAAAACTGAAGGAACTAGCTACAAAATGGTAAGTTCTTGATGCTCTCTGAGCGAATTTCGACAGAGAGTAAAGTTTGACAGTTTACCATTTTAAGTTTATTTTCAAGATTTTCACTTTCACCAAAGGAACAATATTACTCATTTATTACAATTAAACAGAAGTACGGCGCGATTATACAATGAAAATCATTTAGTATTTCACTACACACTCAGAAACTAACAGACGCTAAAGAGACTGCCAGACTGACGAATGCGCGTGGCAAGAGGGTGAATCATACCTCAATGCCCATGTCTTTGGCAAAAAGAATAAGTATGTGTACACCCCTGCTACTCTTCATCACAGCACGTACAAAGTCTCCACTACTAGCTGTGGCGCTATAGAAATTGGTTAGGCGGGACAATCGACACATTGTTCGTAGTTCTGCTAATATTTTTTTTAATAATTTAAGAAAATACAGGAAACAATTAGCTGATAAGACAACAGGGCTTGTACAAATTGCTTTTTTCGAATAATTCCTAGTTTCTGGCGGCAAAAATGCGAATAAAAATGTAATATTTTCTCCACAAAGTGGAGATGCGACAGCCCTCCCTCGCACCCACCCCTAATAACCGCTACTGGTTACCAGAATTGTGAGAGGCACGAAGTCTTTCTTTCTTTCTTTCTTTCTTTCTTTCTTTCTTTCTTTCTTTCTTTATTTCTTCTTTTCCACTGCATTCTATTATCATTAAAGGACTCTTCGTTGCCGATATCTTTATTCAGACCTCTTCCATTTTCTCGTCCGATTAATATTAAGAGCAGATGATTATAGCGTTCCCTTGGAAGAATGATCACCTCCACTATAACTTGTATAGTTGGGACAAAAACGGCTCATACCGCTATTCTCCAGCAGCAGCCCGGTGTCTGTTAGCGACTTATGGGATTTACTACGTCTACTGTAGCCGGGGTTGCCAATTTGTCTGCTGTACTCGACAGGAAAAAAAAGGTAAAGGATGTAGAAATGTGGAAGAAAGTGGTTTGGCAACCTCTTCACACCAAACAAGGATCACATAGAATTCGTTAACACAGCAGTATGCAAAGTGTGATTGACTGCTGGCTTCCAGATCGCTTCCAGAAACTGAGGCTGTCATGTTTTGTCCTCAAGTATATTCTACTCATTTCCGTGTGTTTTAAATTTGTTTGGGTAAGGATTGGGAGGAATCTGATGTTACTATCAAAAATTATCATCCAATAATTAAATAATAGAAAAGGGGCGAGTTTGTACCTGTCTTCCTCTGCTTCCTCGGTTACAAATAGGCCTTCGATTGCTTTGATTGAGAAAAGTTGCGCCACGTAATATATGAATTTGGTGACCCAGCTCATCTTATATCGCTGACGACAGGTCTGTATGACTGCTACATTGCAGCTATAATGGTAGATGGTGAGATCTCAGAATACTTCAGAGTGTCCCGTGGCGTGAGACAAGGCTGCATAGTTTACCACGAACTTTACAACGCCTATGGTGAGTCTATCAGAAGGAAGGCACTTGATTATTGCGTTGAAGGCAACTCAATTGGCGGGAGAATAATTGAAAACTTGCCGTTTGCTGATGACACCGGCAGTGAGGAAGAGCTTTTAGTGATGCTAACAAGAGTGAAGAATGTGAGTCTTGAGTGTGGAGTAGAGCTCAACCTTAGTAAGTCCAAACTCAGCAACACAGGTCGGACTCTCAGGCCGTTTGAAAGAGTTGGAGGTAGTGCACGACTACATATGAAGGATTAGGGGAAAAACAGTCGTCAACTATTCATCATAATCGAGATAGGGGTGATATGCTGGACATCGTACCAAGCTTAATTCAGTTTATTATATTTCAAACTTTATTCAAAGCATATGGTTTTGTAAATTTTTATTGGTTTATCTAGAAACGTTTTGAAATTAAAACGTTTTTCTGATCTGGGAAGGAAGTTGACTTACCTGTATTTTCCCCCTGATCCTTCATATACCTTAGGTCAACAATCAGTGATACGGGAATTTACGAGAATGGGATAAGGAGAAGGATTTTGTAGGATGAGTCGCTATGATGAAATTAAGTAAGAACTATAAGAACAAGAGCATTGTGAATAATAAAATGATCAGCCTCATTGAAACCCTTTGACAGAAAACGTATCACACCCTTTAAATTGAGATGTTCACGTACAATGATACTTGTACCTTCTACAGTAAGAGTAACGAATGCCTCCACACCTCGGGAACTGAATATTTTAAGTCGCGTTTCTTCTCGTATCAGTGAAAGAATACTTCAGTTCTTTGGTCATACTACGAAGAAACCTGGAGGAAACCTAAAGAAGTTGATCAAGGAAGTTAAGGTTGAAGGCAGTAGACCTCGGAGAAGAACTGCCACTAGATGGATGGAACAAGTTAGGACTATGTTCCCAATGTGCGCTGAGGACACCAAGGGTCATATAATATCTTTTAACGGGCGAGTTGGCCGTGAGGTTACGGGCCGCGTAGCTGTGAGCTTGCATCCGGGAGGTAGTGGGTTCGAACTCCACTGTCGGCAGCCCTAAAGATGGTTTTTCGTGGTTTCCCATTTTCACACCAGGCAAATGCTGAAGCTGTACCCTAATTAAGGCCACGCCCGCTTCCTTCCACTCCTAGGCCTTTCCTATCCCATCGTCGCCATAAGACCTATCTGTGTCGGAGCCACGTAAATCAAGTACCAAAAACAAAATATTTTTTGTAATTATAAAGCCTAGTAGGATAGAAAAACAGAGTGAAATTCCTTCCTTCTCACCAATAGAAATGAGAGGATATCTGGTAAGGTATTCAGTTCAAAAAGTGGCATCCAAAATCATCGGAGCAGAAGTCCGCTCGTAGTTATTGGAACGTCGCACAGACCGCAGTGCAGGAGAATCGGTCTCGAAATTCTCACGAGGTAGTGGAGGATAGTGTTATGTGAATTTCAGGGATCGTGGGGACAGTACAAACACCCAGTCCCAGTAACAGGAGAAATAAGCATTTAGGCCTAAGGTTAAAATCTCCGACCTGGGCGAGAATCGAACCCCGGGCCGTGCGAACCGAAGACGACTACGGAATTCGATTACAATAAAGGGCTTTTCCCGCAGAATTAGTGTTTAAGTAGACTTTAAACTGGTCCATATAAATGGAGTTATATCGATTTTATATGCTACAATACCTGGGTCACATCATGAGAAACAGAAGCAGGTACCATCTACTGTAAGAAATCCTGCAAGTAAATATACCTGGAAACAGAGGTGTTGGCTAAACATCCCAGAGATTGGACTCTCAAGACATTAGCAGAGTTACTCCAAGCAGCTCACAACAGAGAAGGCACAGCCAAGATGGTTGCCGACATCCAGAACGGATAGGAAGAAGAAGAAGAAGAAGAAGAAGAAGAAGAAGAAGAAGAAGAAGAAGAAGAAGTAGAAGAAGAAAATATTGAACCATAAGGTGCATAGCTCTTCTCCAAATTTCCAAATATATGTTTATCCTCTGGTCAAGAGCACTGAGATCATAATAATATATGTCGTATGTCAAGACTTTCAACCTTCATATTTTATTTTGTTAAAGAACCCATCTCTTTATTTTTAGAATTATAAATCTATCATTCAATCGCTCATTTAGTCACTACTGATCTGCATTTAGGGCAGTCACCGAGTTGGCAGATTCCCTATTTGTTGTTGTTGTAGCCTATTCTTAAATGATTGCCTAGAAATTCGAAATTTATTGAACATCTCCCTTCATAAGTTATTCCAATCCCTAACTCCCCTTCCTATAAACGAATATTAGCCCCAATTTGTCCTCTTGAATCCCAACTTTATATTCGTATTGTGATCTGAATTAAATAATTTTAATTGAATATATCTAAGCTAATATTTTGGCACTTAGCTCCAGCTCTACCAGTGTAAGTTTATACTCATCTGGACGATCCTGGTGTTGTATAAAAAATAGTTTCTTTCGGATATTTGGTTTATTTATAATGTAGCCCATATCACTGACATCGAATTTGACGAGTTTCCAAATAAGAACTTAATGATTCATTCATGCACTATAAATAAATAAATACATAAATAAATAAATAAATAAATAAATAAATAAATAAATAAATAAATAAATAAATAAATAAATAATGCTAGTGTTCAACACTTCCAGAAGAGCAACTTCCACGCGTGTGAGGTTGCAGGCAAAAGTTAGAATATTACTACTGAAGTATTCTTCAGTGTCCGCCTCTGTAGTGTAGTGGTTAGTGTGATTAGCTGCCAACCCCGGGGGCCGGGGTTCGATTCCCGGCTCTGCCACGAAATTTGAAAAGTGGTACGAGGATTGGAACGAGGGGGTTCGATTCCCACCTCAGCCATCCTGGAAGTGGTTTTCCGTGGTTTCCCACTTCTCCTCCAGGCAAATGCCGGGATGGTACCTAACTTAAGGCCACGGCCTATTCCTTCCCTCTTCCTTGTCTATCGCTTCCAATCTTCCCTGCCCCCTCACAAGGCCCCTGTTAAGCATACCAGGTGAGGCTGCCTGGACGATGTACTGTTCATCCTCCCCAGCTGTATCCCCCGACCCAAAGCCACACACACCAGGTCACTGCTCTT
The DNA here is from genome assembly GCF_040414725.1 of Anabrus simplex. NCBI lineage: Eukaryota > Metazoa > Arthropoda > Insecta > Orthoptera > Tettigoniidae > Anabrus > Anabrus simplex. The sequence continues at coordinate 105,777,389 of NC_090269.1, read as the reverse complement.
GAGGCGGTAGAGGTGGATCCCTCGCAGAGTCCGAGGGGAAAACTGACCCTGGAGGGTAAACCCGCACCTGTTCAGTTAGGACTTTAGTGACGATGTAACAGAAAGGAACTAGGAAGTGGTCGTGCTCTTAAGGTAGAGCACCAGCATTTTTCAAATAGGGCAGTGAAATATTTTTCAAACTAATGTCAGAAGAAAATGGAAATAATTTCTTGTTCCTTGGAACTGGAGGGCGAATGAAGAAAACCGTCATAGGAATATACCCTTGAGCCATTATACAGGGTGTAAAAAAATAAGTTACGCCAAACTTTCAGGGCGCATTACTCACACGTAGAAGAAGAAACTATGTTATATGGACATGAGTTGGGAAACACATTATTTCCATGCAGAACTCATTTTCTACAACTTTGCATAGTACATAAGGATGGTCATGTGAAACACGCACGAGCAGACCGTACTAGCGTACAATATGAAACTCTCTTCTTCCTCATCTCCTTCTCCTTCTTTATATGTTTACCCTCCAGTTCGGTTTTTCCCTCGGAATCAGCGAGGGATCCCACCTCTACCTCCCCAAAGGCAGCGTTTTGGAGCTCCAGACTCTGGGTTGGGGATACAACTGGGGAGGATGGCCAGTACCTCACCCAGGCGGCCTCACCTGCTATGCTGAACAGGCGCCTTGTTGGGGGATGGGAAGTTTGAAAGGAATAGGCAAGGAAGAGGGAAGGAAGCGGCCGTGGCTTTAAGTTAGGTACCATCCCGGCATTTTCCTGAGGGAGAAGTGGGAAACCACTGAAAACCGCTTCCAGGATGGCTGAGGTGGGAATCGAACCCACCTCTACTCAGTTGACTTCCCAAGGCTGAGTGGACCCCGTTCCAGCTCTCGTATCACTTTTCAAATTTCGTGGCAGAGCCGGGAATCGAACCCGGGCCTCCGGGGATGACAGCTAATCACACTAACCACTCCACCACAGAGGCGGCATATGAAACTCTCTGTCAAATGAAATGTTCAAATGCCCTCCGTTAATATCAACCCGGTGTCACTGCATCCGGGATTCAATGTGACGGTAAGGAATGAAGCCGTCCTTACGATGCAGGGGTAGCGTGCCTGCTTCTTACCCGGAGGCCCCAAGTTCTATTTCCGGCCAGGTCAGGGATTTTTACCTTTATGTGAGGGCTGGTTCGAGGTCCTCTCAGTCTACGTGATTACAATTGAGGAGCTATCTGGCGGTCCCGGTATAGAAAGCCAAGAATTACGGCCGGGAGTGTTCGTCGTTCTGAACACACGACACCTCATAATCTGCAGGCCTTCGGGCTGAGCAGCGGTCGTATGGTAGGCCATAGCGTTTCGAAACTCTTGTGCCGTAGGTTATTTTTTAAAGGGAAGAATGTTAAAGTATGGTGGGCGGACTGATGAAACGAGAGAGGAAGTCGTTTCTGCAGCATCTGTTGATAATCTCTTGATACACTGAACTCTACATCTGAAACAGAGTTCATGACATTTAACAATCTGATCTGTAACAACCATCCTGTCCGGTTCCATGGCTAAATGGCCAGCGTGCTCGCCTTCGGTCCAAGAGGTTTGTGATTCTATTCGTGGCCCGGTCGTGAATTTTAACCATCATTGGTTAATTCTAAAACCTCGGAGGTTGGGTGTGTGCCGTCTTCGGTATTAGAATTCATTATAGGTAGAGTCCCATTCTCACAGGCGCGCAGGTCGATAGACATGCACCAGGCCTCTATTCTGTCCTAACATTTGAAAGAAAGGAATATACAGTGCCTAATAGTTTATGACGTAATTTATTGTGACATTTTGTGTGGAGTTAATGTTTGTAAACCACGCCATACCTCGGTGACGGACACTTGACATTTGACAGCACATGTTACGCTCAAAATGTAAACTCCATCAATATCGTCCGTTGAACTGTCAGATGAGTATCCAAATGAGTGAAGAAATACTTATCATCAATTTAGAAATAAACTACTAATTTTTACAAGTTTCTTTACGTCTCGCCGAAACAGATAAGTTTTATGGCGACGATGGGTGAAGGAAGCGGCCGTGGACAGTCCCAGCATTTGCCTAGTTTGAAAATGGGCAACCACGGTAAACCATCTTCAAGGCTGCTGACAGTGGGGTTCGAACGTACTATCTCCCGGATGAAAGCTCACTAATGCGATGGGATAACAAAGGAATAGGAGAGGGAAGGAAGTGGACGTGGACAGTCCCAGCATTTCCTTGGTGTGAAAATGTGAAACGACGGGAAACCATCTTCAGGGCTGCTGACAGTGGGGTTAGAACCCACTACTTCCCGAATACAAACTCGCAACTGCGTGTCCCTAACCGCACGGCCAACTCGCTCAGTAGGAAATAAAGGAATCATTGACGCTCTTATTTATATAATCTCTGATTGTTTGCTAATATCTGAATGACTTTTTCTTCCTCTAACACTTTCTCCGCCCCTCTTACCAATTACTTCACGTAGGCAGTGTGTGTCTATGTGTGTGTGTGTATATGTATTGAACCCATGACCTTTGTGCCCTAAGAACATTATGCATAAATTGACAAATCATTTAGAAGTTCGATTCTTGATAGCATGGATTTGACACGTGACGAGGGGGTGATTACCTTCGGTCCCACGCTCTGGGATACGTCACGTCAGCCACACGTGTCGGCGGCGGAAGAATCTCAAGTCATTTTTGTGAACTATTTCAAAGCGCGTGTACATGGCGTGACCCAAGCCAAGTCAAAAAAATAGTGCCTATCAAAGGAGGTCAATTATCCTACAAATCGAACCCGTATAAATTTTAAATGTCCATGAACACTACCGCCAGAAATGTAGCAAGCATGTAGTCACTTTCAAAACTCTTGAAATTACAGGTTAGTTAAGTCGGAAAATGTATAGAAATTTTCTTGACGGCGAAGGGAGATATCCGAAGAGAGGGGGTAACTGCTATAAATATGAAGGGACGCCATGACGAAGTCTCCTTCTCCGACATTTAGAGTACGAAGCGGACGAAAAACTGTTGAGCTGCTCTGTGAAATCAAACAACAAAAGTAGACTGAGTTCAACTGCAGATTTTAGCCATTGCGGCTGGGGTCTTGACTCCATGTGGAGATAGTTTCTTGAGTGGAAATAATTGTACCAGATAGGACGGTCAAAGTACGGAATAAATTCTAATGTGATAAAGTAATTATTATTATTATTATTATTATTATTATTATTATTATTATTAAAGCGTCTTTATTGTGGCGAAGTTAGGGCTCCCGGCCCTTTTTACACTTAACCACTTCATGTATATACAATGTATATTTTACATAAAATTTAAACATATGAAATCTTTACAACCTAAAGTATAACTAAAGCAGCTAAGGTATCACTAACTAAAGTAACGTGAGTAAAGTATAACTAAATTATATACAGGAACACATTGCAATAAACAACCATATTCACTCTCATTCTTGCATCCCATTCACACTCAAGAAAGACTGGAAGTGCTTAAAAGATGACGCTGGCAAAGGATTTTAAATTTTGTCTTAGATTTAGCTTCCCTGATGTCATTGGGGAGTTCATTCCACCAGCTCGTGGCGGTGATAGTGAACGATCTGTTGTAGGTTGCGGTTCGATGCACAGGAATTACTAGCGTACAGCCTGACCGGGTATGGAACAGGTGCAGGGAACTAAGGTAGCGAAATCTGGTGGACAGGTAAGGAGGAGTGTTTTCAGAAAGCACTTGATACACCAAAGTAGGTGCGTGGAGTCTACGTCTTCCATTCAGTCGTAACCAAGATAATTGTGTATAGAATGTGGATACATGGGCGTATGGTTGTATGTCGAATGCATACCTGATGCATGCATTTTGGGCACGTTGCAGTCTCATGCTTTGCTCGTTATTGATATCAATAAAAACTGTATCACAGTATTCGAGAATTGGAAACAAGAGTGATTGATTGAGCTTTATTTTCAAGGACCGAGGAAATATATTTTTAAACCGCTTCAGAGGATGCAGGCTTTGATATACCTTTTGGCACACTTTCATCTCATGTTGCGACCAGTTCAATGTTTCGCTTATAGCCACACCAAGGTTCATAACTGTTTCACAAAATGGAATAATGGTATTGTTTAGTGCTACAGGAGGAATTTCGTATTGTTTTAAGACGTGTAAGTTTTTTGAAGTACCAATGATTATTGCTTGCGTTTTAAGAGGATTAATTTTGAGATTGTTACTCAATGCAAAATTACTTATGAGACTTAAATCAGCATTACCTTTTTCTACAGCACTCTGAATTTTATCAGTTCTTGAGTGGTAGTAGATCTGCAGATCATCAGCATAAAGATGATACTTGCAATGTGTAATCGATTTGGCAACATCGTGTAAGTAAATTGCAAACAGCAATGGTCCAAATACAGACCCTTGGGGGACACCGAGGAGTTTGTTAAGCCACTCAGATCTGCTATTATTTACTTTGACACACTGACGGCGATTTTTGAGGTACGAACTGAAAAAGTTTATTGCCGTCTTGCTGAAATTTAATGAATCCAATTTTGAAAGGAGCAGTTGAGGAACAACAGTATCAAAAGCACTAGAAAAATCAAGTAGAACCAGTACAGTCACTTGTCGAGTGTCCATTGCCTGTCGGATATCATCAGTTACTTTCAGTAGGGCAGTCGTTGTGCTGTGTCCTTTCTTGAAACCAGATTGGTAAGGGTCAAGCAGTGAGGAGTTAGTCAAGTAAGTGAGGACTTGTTCGTGTACCAAGCGTTCTAGTACTTTGGAAAGGGGTGGAAGAATGGATATAGGGCGATAATCTGATGGTAAACTATATAATTCGTGTGCGGAAGTAATTATAGTCCATCGTGTGCGCTCCACAAACAAGTGAAGGGTATTTTCTTTTTTTATGCTTTATTCCAGGAAACCTGATGAAATATAATAATGATCTGTAAAGCCATGAATGTAAAAATGGCTAAATAAAAATGCCAGGGTCACAGGTGAGCCCTATCACGAACAATGGTGTGACTACATAAGGTAATGTGACTTTCCATCTTACTACCTATTATATCTTGTTTCATGATCTCTAAAAGTGTATTTGAATGGGGATATACGACGCAGAAGTCACCCCTATTACGTTTTGTAGATGTTAGAATACGACTAAAAAGTCATTTGTTTTATTTTCCACTTGGATAAAATTTTGAGGTCTTGCGAGTGCCGTATAATGTTGTAAAAAGTTATTGAATAGGGTTTCGAAGTGATATCACGTCCAATGTAGATCGCCATTTCAGTGTGTGTGTACTGCCTATAATTTGTGAAGTCAAATTAAGATGTTCATTCGACGTAAAATTTTTCTGTCTGTAATTTTGACGTAAATAATGTAGGAATCCATGGTTACTCATTTTCAATCTAGTGGAAGCGTGCTGTCGGGTGAGAGTCTAGTGTGATGAGTTTGGTCACGGAGAGAAACGTTTTTCTAGGCCCATTTTAAACTGTGTCTGACTCACAATAAAAAGATCTAGTATAAATCTTTCAGTCATTTTTCGTAAAAATCAAGTTATTAAAAATACGATATCATGTTATGCGAAGCTGTTCATCATTGATGCATTGTGAGTATTAGACGTCGGGATTTCTAGTAAGGATTTTATTCCAGTTCTTTGTCGGTGATAGTTGTGGAGTTGGGAAACACAGGTTAGTTTGTCGTATGAGTTGAGATAAGATGTGCGAATCAGATTAGAGTCCTGTCATTGAAGCCGGGACATGATAGCCCGAGGAATATTTTATAATGTTGGGAATGGAAAGAAATATATAGACATCCATAGCGGTAAAAATTTGCGACGCGTATATTTATTGTGGGCATCTTGAAGCATAATCTGTGCATTTTGTTGGTTAGAATATCGTAATTGTTTAATTATGTCGGCAGAGTTTAAACGGGAGCATTTTGAGAAGCCAGTCAACTGGAACAAACACAGGTGTTTCATGTTACTGCCAAGCGAACTTGGGGACGAGAGGCCTCAGCTAAGAGGGTTACACCGTAGGATAACGGGACAGGCGTGGAATTGAGATTGTATTCTCGGCCGGGGAGAACGTTATAATGCTGGATTTAGTTGAAATTCATAGCCGGTAATAATCTGAGTATTGTGGAATACTGTAAAATTTGTTTAATTGGGGACGTAATGAACATTTGAAATCACGAACGTCGAGTATAAGGAACAGAGTAACCAAATTCAGGGTTGTCCAAAATATAGAGCAATGGTTGTGATTATGGTTTGTCTGTGAGGGGTGCGCAAAATTGATAAATGGTATGACGAGATATGACATCGTAATTATATGGCTAGTTGTTTGGTTTGTACGTAGATTATTAGGATATCCAAGTGTTAATAACGGTTAGGACGAGATTAGATTTAAAGTGTGAGATCATGAGACAAGATATATAACTGGACATGAATTATGTAACAATTCCTTTCCAGCCAGATAAATATCACAAGATTGAATTCACATCACAGCTGCGTAGGAATTTGTGAAGAAACCAGAGTCCGCGGAGATAAAATTTACTGTTCTTTAACATTTCGTTAAATCATTTAAATTTATTTAATTATTAAATTCAGTGAAACCGCATTTTGAAATAACTTCAATCAAGCGAACAACTTGGAGATGCATTCTGGAAATCTTAGTTTGTTTTCTGGGGAATATATAATTGGTAAAGTAATGATTAAGGGGACATATCCGAAGGAAATGGATTTTACTGCCACAACGTTTGTGAGCATTGCTATTGTTGTAATTATTGAACTTTGATTGATTAAGCTGTGAATGTGCTGGGGATAGTAAAGTGGAAACTTTGGTCATCAGCCGATGTAACTTAATTGTGTTTAGCCTTCAGCCTAGAAAGTTGGATGGTCAGGGGGTCATCAACCTCAGTGATTTAGATTAGGGCCATATGCCATCGTAGCATCATTTTCCTTGCGGTCATCATCCACAATGACTTTAAAGTAACTTAGAAGTTTAGATTTCGGTCCATGACATAGACGCAGGTCACATCGATTCAATTAAGGGTCCATGCCGTAGAAACACTGTGCGGCACACACCAATTGGACTGCCTTAATTATACCCAGAGTGCAGAGTTCGTGTTACGAGGGTTAGACCATAACGAATCACTATGATGGTACATGTGGTCTCACATGGAAGCCGAATTTAAGGATTTCCAGACTTTCCTTTCTTAAATAATTAATAATTGAGACTATGGTTTCTAGTAAGAATGCCCATCAGGCAGTTTACGTTAAAGTCTCACACCAGTGTTCTGACCTTTATGTAAAAATGATTATGGTGTCCAGTGGACACAATTGACTTCTATAATACCGTTGACATATCAGATTGCTTCAGAATTTTCCTGAATAAATAGGAATCTTTCAAACAGACCTTTCATTCCAGTAGATAGATTAGAATTACTGAACCCTACCTTTACCTCAGCAAGTGACGAAGAACCCGATACGATCCAAGAGACAGATCTCATGAACTTTGCTGATAGGTAAGAAAGGTAGGTATCCCTCAATATGGACCAAAGGGTTCAGTATGTTTTTATTTACTTATTTATTTATTTATTTATTTATTTATTTATTTATTTATTTATTTATTTATTTATTTATTTATTTATTTATTTATTTATTTATTTATTTATTTATTTATGTATTCATTAAACCCAGTTTTACTACCAGATGCCCTTGCTGACACTAACCTTGTTAGAAGGGCTGTATTCGTCATTGTGCATGTCTGTGGTGGTTAGTAGTCTGATGTGCGAATGTAAATGAAAGTGTGTATTAAAAATAAACACCTTATAGCTAAGCAAGAAGAATTAACCGATAGCGGCTAAAATCCTCGATCTGGCCGGAGCCTCCTGAAGCGAAGGGCACAACACTGATCATTCAGCCAAGGATTCGGAAATATTTATGGATTGTCATCCATTTGACTTTAATTTCATTTATATATATTTAATATTTCCGTGTTGTAGAGGTAGCGTGCCTGCCTCTTAGCGGGAGTCCCCGGATTCAGTTCCCCGCCAGGTCACGGACTTTTACGGGGAATCTGAGGGCTGGTTCGAGGTCCACTCAGCCTACGTTATTACAATTGATGAGCTATCTGGCAGTGAGGTAGCGGCCCCGGTCTAGGAAGCTAAGAATAAAGGCCAGGAAGATTCGTTGTACTGACTTCCCGATACCTCGCCATCTGCAGGCCTTCTCGCCATGCTCCTCGGGGGCTGTTGCGCCATGAAGTTCGGTTTGGTTTTTGACATAAATATGTACTATAGCTGCGGGTCGTCCGAAAATGTGTGAAACAAAATAGTGTCATGTAATACAATATGTGACGCGGTGTGTCGTAGCAACAGTGCTTTGAGAGCTGCACATGTCATGGATCTGTATAATGAGAGCTGTTCCTTAACAACGCTAAGCCCTAAAATACCTCCACGATAGTTTTGAATACCTATATAAATAATAATAATAATAATAATAATAATAATAATAATAATAATAATAATAATAATAATAATAATAATAATAATAATAATAATAATAATAATAATAATAATAAAAGGAGTATGACACAGTAGACCGTGGAACCCTCTTCAAAATCACGGAAGAATTAATAATAGACAGAAAGACTCGAAACATCATTCAACAGACACAAGGAACAGTGTCCAAAGTGAAATTCACGGGCGAAATATCGGAGCCCTTTCAAATAAAAATTGGAGTCCGACAGGGGGACAGGCTACGCCCTATCCTTTTCAATATTGTTCTAGAAAAGATCATTAGAGAATGGGAACCTCATGTAAAGGGCATCCAACTAGGTATCAAAAAAGAGAACCGAATTGTGGTCAAGTGTCACGCTTTCGCGGACGACATTGACAATTATTACAGGCAACAGAACTGAAGCGATATACGCAGTAGAAAAATTACATGAATTGGCGCATAAATCCGTACTACACATCTCTGAGATAACCTAGTATATTGTGACCGTATCCAGGTCTCGGCTGACTGAACATGGGTCAGTGTGTTACTGGGGTTCGCTTTGTCGGCAACGGCGCGTGTGGCCTTGGCCAGGTTATAGAGAACCAGTTTCTGACTTGAAGGCGGTAGCTGGCTGACTGGGAAAAAATTAAAATAAAAAGCGGGAGAGAGATAAAAGATAACCAGAATGTGTTCATCTGCAATCACATCGATTTGTAATAAATGGAATATTTATAATATCTTAGGTGGCGTGATATGCATAATTAAGAAGGTACACATGAATCATATTTGACTGAACCGTGTTAAAAATGTCACGTGTGAATTATAGAAATTAATAACTAATCTTGGATATTTTTTTAAATTTTTACTTGATTTCAACGGTATTTCGGCTAGAAATGATGGTGAAATTTTTTAATCAAACCCCGGAAGAATTCAGTACTTGAGTTTACTTCACTTCCTACAACGAACGCTATGCAACGAGGCAAGTCATAAGAGTACAAGCTCTCACATGTTCCTGGTTTATTCTCTGCAGTCACTTACTGTACTTCGCTAGCGGATTTCAACGCAGAACGTCAGTGGAATACTATCATTAGGGATAGTGGACTCATTCCTGTGTTCAACGCTTTCTACAATTGTGCAAACCTACGACCTGAATTAGTGCAATAAACAGACGTCGAAATAGCAGATAAATTTTAAAAGTACGTGTTCTTTTCATCCTAAATTACATGTGTGCTCAGGATTTCTTTTAATACATTTGGTACAAGTTTCGGCAATCTTACGAGTGTAAACGTGGAAGAGGACCTCTACATTATCATCGGCAGAAGATGGAAGTTCGTGCCAGGTACTCCACACATTTCATCATAAGCCCATTGACCAGAGTCGGCAGCGGCGAAATGCAGGGAGTTTCGCCTTAGAATGGGTGATTGAGGTCCCCGGACTTCGAGATGTGAAGACAACTAAATAAGTTAAGTCGACTACGTCTTATTTATATCTGTTCTATGTAACTCTTTATTTCTACTCTTAATCTTTCCTTAAAGTTGTTCTACAATACCTAGTTGATTTATTTTCACGGTATTTCACTGGTTATTTCCTAGAGGTGAGATAGGACTTGTAGCTTAATTTGCATACCTGCTTGATTCATGACCACGTGCTGTCGAGTTTGAAGATGATGGATTAGTTGAAGTTATCCATGTGTTATCGGAGCCATCCTTTTTTATTGTACGAATTTCATTATGATAGTGAGTTAATCTGTGTCAGATGAATTAATCGAGGTGATATTTTCTTAATATTTTTAACATTTTCATGGTAATTGGACTTTTACTCGTACCTCATATTTACGATAGCATGTCATCAGGATATTAATTCCGAATCGAGTGTATGAATTTATTTAGAGTACATGCATTGTGGTATATGATAACTAATGTATTAGTTAATCATCGAGACAAATTTAATGAGGATATGACTTGTTTTGGGACGATGATAGGTCCTTTTAATTTTCAAGACTACACATGCGTAATAAGTGGTTACGATGAGTTATGGTCGTCGTTATGAGGTTGTACTGTACGTGTAATTTATGAGGAATTTGTACGTATGATATGAATCTTTGTGAAATTGAATTTTCACGTGTTAATGTAGTAATATTTTTATACATGATGTTGGTCAGGATATAAAGGAAATACGGAATCTTCGAGATTTTACGAGGTGTAGTTACTATAGGAATGTCTTCTGATGATAAGGACAAGTTCATGTTGATCGATGTACTCCATAATTCAGGATAATATCCTAATAGTGCTCATGAAAGTCGGTAATTCTAAGCTTAAAGTACGTGTATATTTTACTGGAGGACCTTAGGTCTGGAGAATAGATCCTCAATTGAATATTCTAACAATGTTACAGTTCGGAACCAGGCATGCTCACTTTTCGATGTCTTATTTCGTACTCACGTGGAGACTTTATCTGTTAACATGTTGGAAAGAGCTAATATGAGAGTGATGAGATTGGTTAACACACGATGATGATGTATAAATATTGTAGATATTTCTTTCTTTGGCATTTTTCAGTAGCTAGTAGTATATTTAAAGATTTCTAGTGTTAAGACATTTATTTTCTGTGCATTTGTGTTGAGGTGATGTGTGACACTTTGATGGTGTTAATTCATTATGTGGACGGGATTTCCACGTTGTGGATATTTTTTTCTATTTATTGAGTTTTTCGAAGGGTCATAATGCTAATTTTTGTTCATATGATGACCAAGCGATAATAAGTTTTGTTATTAGTTCTCACGAGGAGATAAGCGGGAAAACGTGAACAGATATACTCGACGTCTCGAATTAACTTTCAGAAAACAACGGCAAATTCAAATTCTCATTTAAATGTTATCAAGATTATTGATGAACAGAATTTCACTCATATTTTGTCAAGGTAGTAAAATTAATGAATCTTGGATATTTCCTATTATACACTTTATTAATTCTACGCAAGATCTCATTTTTTCTAATTTCCTAAACTTTAAATTACTAAATGAATGTTTTCAAACGAAGAAAAGTAATGTTATAATCAACACTCGGTTAGAATGGTAGGAAAAACTAAGTTACGTGTACCATCCCATTTGTTAGTATTTTTTTTGCACATCAAGAGCAATAGTAATTGACGTAACGTAGCGATCATTTTCATTATCATAGATGTCAGGGTGGCAAATATTTTATTTTCTTTGAATAAAGGTGTGATATGTTCTCTATATTTAAAACATTCTTATTTTCCGAACCTTATGTCAATCCTGCCACTTGCATAAATTTTAAGTCAGCGGTCCTGTGAACTAAGCACCCCTGGGGTGTCTCTTGTTCGCCGGCAGACCTAGTACGGGGACAATATGGAAAGACGGCCAGATAATAAATAAAATAAATCCCCTTTAATCACACAATACGGTAAAATCGCACAAGTAAGTCATTTTAAAGGCCTTTGTGAAACTATACAATCCTCGTGACTAAACCGGGTCGCCAATGAACAAAGAATCACCAAGCTACAAAAAGCTAACGTGTTCTCTCTACAACAAGAAAAGCATTCGATAGATGCAAAACTACGGCAATATAAAACGGTAATTCTTCCAGTAACAACCTGTGCAGCCGAAGCAACGGTGATCGACGGTAATTCTAAAATTAAGGACATGAAAAAGGAGGAAGGAAGAATTCTTCGGAAGATTTATGGGACAGTCAAGACAAATGGCATTTGGATGAAGAGACCGAAGAACAACCTCTATGAAAAGATGAGCACCATCACGGATGATATCAGAAAACGCCGAGCAAAGTTTTACACACACATTTACAGAATGGACACTCCAGAACGGCAAAGAAACTACTCATAATCGTAACAAAGAGTAAATGCGGTACGGAATGGCTAAAAGAGGTTCAGAGGAATCTACAACAGATCAACATATCGAATCTCGAGAACTGCACCGAGTGCCGAAATTAAATCACAAATGTAAAATTTAAGTCCAAAATATCAGGTCAACCTGGGAAAAAGTGGACAGAGGAGCGGAAAATAAAAATAATATCCATATTTTCATACAAACAGACAGGCAAGTTGTTTATCTATTATAATGCAACAAAAATAAAACTGAAAAAGACTAGTGGCTAAACAAAAAGATGTACAGTGTAACCTTAGATTGCGAGCATAATTCGTTCCGGCAACATGCTCGTAATCCAAATCGCTCGTATATCAAAGCAAATTTTCCCATAAGAAACTATTGAAACTCGGAAGATTCGTCCACAACACAAAAACATTCATTCGCATAACATTTCTAAAACAAAATATAACGTAAAACAATTAAACTGCACTTCACCTTACAATAGAATCATTGTTGGTGTGAGGGAGACGAGAGATGACATGAGAAGAGTTACTGTGTAGCACGAATTTCACTAACGGAATCACTGCTATCGGTTGGCTCATTGGAAGTGTATTCTTTCCGTGCAACTTTAACGAGGAACCTGTCCAATGACTGTTGCTTTTGCCTCTTTTTGAATTTCAAAAAACGTGACATTGCATTGTCATTGAACAGATTCATCCACTGTAATCATCTCTTTCTTCCGACCGAATTCCTTTTTAGCCTTCTTTTCGTTCACAGGGCCCATCGTTGCAGAACAGTTATATCACAGATGACAGAAACAAAACATGTACACTCGTACGGTGTTGACTATGCGAGCGAGGCACGCCAACTGAAGTCCAGCGCGGGAAATGATTACACACACTTTCCCAGGAAAGAGAGTGTCAGGGGGAGGGGAAAACAAAGGCACAGGGGAGGTGGAAACGTACGTACACGTGACGCTCGTATTGCGAAACCTCACTCGCTTATCAAGTCACAATTTATTTAAAATATTTGCTCGTCTTTCAAAACACTCGTAAACCAAGTTACTCGCAATCCGAGGTTCCACTGTACAAATTTAGATTCATATGTACATAAGAAACTATCTCAACAGTTATGTTTCTAGTACACGCTGCCTTCGCCCTGAAACGAGCAACAGCTACTGGATCATCATGCATCATATAGCAACTCTTCCTTGTTTTTTTACAATTTACTTTACGTCGCACCGATACAGATAAGTCTTATGGGGACGGTAGGATAGGAAAGGCCTAGGAGAGGGAAAAAAGCGGCCATGGCCGGGAAAACACAGAAAACCATCTTCAGGGCTGCCGACAGTGGGGTTTGAACCCATTATTTCACAGCCTCGCGCCCCTAGCCGCACGGCCAACTCTCCCGGTCTCTCCCTCATCGCCAGGTACAGGAGAATACGAGCAATGCCACTCATGTTTTCCAGTCTTCTTCACAGGGTTGGTTCCCCTGAGCATGGGAACCCCCATTTTCTTAGAATTTCCATGGCTTATGAGTGGCTATTCGCAGTCGGTTCACCGATTTTCACGTGGCCTAGTCCAAGTAGCTTCCGGCCGGTGAGTTTTCAAAAGGTTTCAACCCAGCTTGTAGATTGATTTTCTCTTGTTGTCCACAACTTTCTCTGGTGATATTAGTAGCGTAGATGTCGAGTGAAGGAAGCTCCTTCTAGATATCAATCGAAGTCTTAATACGTAATTGTGCAGAGGATGCTGTTCAGCCTTCCTCCTCTCAACATTTGTAGCTTCTTCCCGGCGAATACCGTGAGGCTCTATTACTGCCAAACAAGGACAGCTTATTCACAGGCGCTGATCAAAGGCATCCAGTAATATGTCTGACAATTACACTCAGAGCCACAACTACTTGTCTTTCATGAGCTGACTTGTATCAATAGAATACGAATAGAATACCTAGTGAGATCACTCACTGAGTTCAAGCGCGCTCCCGCAGTGCGGCGCTAGTGCAGCCTAACACCAACGCTAAACGTTCAACTTTTTACACTGACACGCAAATAACCAAATAAACACCCACTTCCTTAGACTTATGAACAATACTTTCAGAGAGTTGTAAACACAATTTTTAAACCCCACGAAGAAATATATTTGGATTTTAATAAGAGATTACACGAGATAAAATGGAACATTACGAAAAGCAATATTGTGCTTTGCCTACTATAAAAAATAAAAAGCATTTTTAGACAGAACAAATAAAACATACACCACATTGAAAATAACATTTGATACTTTCCTGAAGTAATGCAAATGACTTAAGTCACCCACCAGAACTATTTCGAGGCCATTTTGATAGTTTACGAGTATCCTGTAATTAACAAATTGCCGAACTTGAAGATCTCTGCTGATTTCTATCACTCCGAAGAAGAGTCGGTACTTTAAATACAAAAGGCACTAGGAACGTTTTGCAATACGCAAAAACGGTCGGCTGGACACCCCTGTTATGGGGAGGGATGAAAAGAGGGGTGAAAACTGGTCTAGAAGACAGCAAGGCGTGACCTTCACACCAGTTGTTACCAAGCAGTTGGATTGAAAGCAAGTTAAGATGTCAGTGTGGTCTAAAGGTGAATATCGCGCAATTATTCGCTACAATTTTGCTCGTGGATTAACTGTTGACCAGAGCCTGGAGGAAATGACTCCAGTGCTGGGGAAAGACTGTCCACATCGGACAACAATTTTCCGCTTGTACAAAAAGTTCCAGAGGGGAAATTTTGGGGTTGAAGACGATTCTCACTCTGACTCACAAGAAAAATGTTGCAGCAAGAGAGGCGGTTGACATATCGGCAGGTAGAAGGGACCCTCCACATCCCTGCACCAGCTATTCATTCAATTCTACACGACCATCTGCATGTTATAACTTTTTCCTTTGGGTGCCCCATTCTCTTTCAGAGGAACAAAGGGCATATCGGGTGAAATGGTGCCGAAAAATGCTAAAACAGTTTGAAAATGGGACTTCGCGTAGCGTCAATGGCATCGTTACAGGTGAGGAAACTTGGCTTTATTATTACGATGTTTGAAGATGAGGATACTCCTGTGACTGTGCGAAAGTCAAGGTCAGTGAAGAAAAGGATGATTGCAGTATTCTTCACTAAACGGAGCATCCTGAATCGGGTTGTGCTAGAAACACAAAGGACAGTTACTGCGAAGTGGTACCGTGAGACTTGTCTGCCTCAGGTCATCCAGGCTCTCAAGCAGCTCCGTCCAAGGTCACGGCTCAACACTTGGCACTTGCATCTCGACAATTCTCCAGCACATCGTGCTAATGTAACAATGGATTTTCTTGCCAGATCAGGGTTGACTGTGCTTGGTCACCCTCCATACAGTCCTGATCATGCCCCACGTGACTTCGCACTCTTCCTAGAAGTGATGATGAAGATGAAAGGGCGGCGTTTTGCATCCGACGAGGAGCTTCTGGCAGCGTGGTATCAAGAGTGTGAAAATGTAACCGGAGAAAAGTGGCAGAGTTAATTCAGTGACAGGTTTTGACGTACGGAGAAATGTATTGAGTGTGGTGGAAATTATTTTGAAAAAGTCTAAAGTATTCACTCACATTGCAAAACTTTTCTAGTGCCCTTTGTAGTGGTAGACCAGTTCGGGAAAATTGTTCAAAGTGTGTTCAATACAACAGCCAGCTCCTGATGCACAACAGAAATCGCATCAATCGAGTCAAGACACATCGCACCACATCGACCTAAACGAGCTCAGATTTTCATGAATTTTCCTTTCAGTCTGGAAAAGAATGTCACACACACTTATAGATTAACGTGTTAGAAACCTCGTGCCATTGCCGGGTCCGTAATGTTTCATTTCCGTAAGAACTGAAAAATGACTTCCACTTGCGTGATGGAGAGAGCGGACACAGGGTATATACTTAATAAATTTTGAGAATTGCCTAACATTCACTGCCACATGATAAACTAAACAGTTTTATATCAAAGGATTGGGGAATGGGCTGAACTTCGCCACAGCACTTCCCAATATTCAATATTTATACAGTCTTGAATGACGCTTTCACGTTTCACAAAGAAACAGTCCGCTTTAGTAACTAACTTTGCCAAAAAATTGCAGGCCACATATTCTGTTTCTGGCCGACAATTACTTATCTTTCCATGGAATAATTTTGCCCCACTTCGACAACATTATTTTCTTTTGTCTGTGTAAAGTAACGTCTACCATCAAGCTTCCTTGCGTGACCCGATTTACAAACAGCAACAAAGGAGTACAATATTTTCTGGAAGTAATAGAAAACTAGTTGATTGCACACACGAGGCACTCACAGATACTAACACAGACTTTTGAAAAATATTAATAAAACCAAATTCCCTCTATAATCGTTTAAATTATCACCATGACTAACACACGCCCGCTATTAGCTTTGTCGTACGTGTTGTTGCAGCTGGTTCGTAGCGACTGCAGCGCCACACTCCGGTGGGGCCACCAACGACAACGTTCAGAGAGCGGAATGTTCACACTAGGTATTCTATTCGTCATGCTTGTATCATAGAGCAGCCATTCCAACGATATTCCAAAGGGTCTGCAATAATAATTTAAGTTATAAGTACTTAAAGAGCGAAATTTTATTCCGCACACACGATGAATAGATCATTATACTAAATTTCGTGACTATGTCTTAACTGTTGTATAACTTACATATAGTATATGTAAATCTTAACTTGGCGGAAAAGGAAGAAATACTAGAAGGCAGTGTAAATGATATAATTGTGAGATACTTGGAATTGCTAGTATCCAAACTCAGGCCATATTTTCCGCCTCTGGTTGAGGAAATATCGTAGATCAGTAATCCCTTCTTTGAAACTTAACTGCCGTCCGTTGAGGAAGATCACCTAGCCGAAGTATCTTGGCAGAGTAAAGAAGTGGAATCAGAGATAAGGTTTTCTGCAGATGATGTTATTCTGTACAGAGTAATAAATAAGTTACAAGGTTGTCAGCAACTGCAAATTGACTTCGATAATGTTATGAGATGGACAGTGAGCAATGTTATGATGATAAGCGGGGTTAAAAGTCAGGTTGTGAGTTTCACAAATACTGTAGGAAAATTTCTATCAGTTTTAATTACTGCATTGATGGGGTGAAAGTTCCTTTTGGGGACCATTGTAAGTACCTAGGTGTCAATATAAGGAAAGATCTTCATTGGGGTAATCACATAAATATGATTGCAATAAAGGGCATAGATCAATGCACATGATTATGAGGGTATTTAGGGGTTGTAGTAAGGATGTAAAGGAGAGGACATATAAGTCTCTGGTATGACCCAACTAGAGTACGGTTCCAGTGTATGGGACACTCACCAGTATTATACTTGAGTGAAGAACTGGAAAAAATCCAAAGAAAAGCAGTTCGATTTGTTTGGGTGATTTCCTACAAAAGAGTAGCGTTACAAAAATGTTTCAAAGTTTGGTCTGGGAAGACTTGAGAGAAAGAAGACGAGCTGCTCGACTAAGTGGTATGTTCCGAGCTGTCAGTGGAGAGATTGCGTGTAATGACATCAGTAGACGAATAAGTTTGAGTGGTGTCTTGAAAAGTACGAAAGATCGCAATATGAAGATAAAGCGGAAATTTAAGAGGACAAAATGGGGCAAATATTTGCCTTTAGGAAGGGGAGTAAGGGATTGGAGTAATTTACCAAGGGAGATAATCAATAAATTTCCAATTTCTTTGCAATCATTTAAGAAAAGGCTAAGAAAACAACAGATATGGAATCTACCACCTGGGCGAGTGCCCAAAATGCAGATCAGTAGTGACTGAAAGTGATTGTGATAAAGTGAAAAATAAAGTGAAATATGATATGGGTGGATAATCAGATGGAGTGGCTAGTTTAACTTTAGCAAGTTGCTTGAATGTCCACGTGTCTGATCATTTTTGTGTCCATGACATCCCCTAAACCCGACAATTTCTACAAAGAAAATACTGCGTTTAATATATTTCAAGACAACATAACACAGATGTAAACGAAGTACAGAAACAGAGCTAATGTAGAAGCTGATCTTCGGTTTGAACGACTTTGCTTGTATAGCGGTTGGTCTTTGGAAAACAGCACCGTCCAACAACCGCAGCAGAGGAGTACGGTAGGGTGGCTAGTTCCTTTCCGCTCCTCCATTCCCTCAACCTCCCCCCGTAACAGCGTGTGGCAAACCATTCAAATATTGACCACGCCCAATGTTGCTTAACTTCGGAGATCTCACGGGATCCGGTGTTTCAACATAGCTACGGCTGTTGGCAGCGTAGTGTCACACTGTTTTATAATATATGTGCTTGTGTAAAGTATCTGTGAACACTCATGTTCATGAAAACCAGAACGACTTGAAAAACTAGAGATAGGAAGTTCACCTTCACAGAACACGCGCATTCGTATGTTCTGAAGAAATGATTAGCATTTGAACCATATCGGCCCTCAGGTTCAAGGTCCACATCGATATCTCAGCGCACCACCACCGACTGGTAAAATGTGCCTGCGGTTCTCGTTGTCGCTATAAACCGGAGGTAATGGATCAGTGTGACTTGAGCAGACGTGCAGGATGCCTCGCAGACATATGCGAGAACCGTGCCGTCAAATGAGTGAGTTTGAAAGAGAGCGCATTATTGGCATGAGAGAACGTGATGCATCCATCCGGGAAATTATCGCTTATGTGGAACGAAGTGACGGCAGTGCAACGGGTGTGTACAGAATGGTTCACAGAATGCCGTAGAACACAACAAGATGGGTCTGGTCGCACTACACAGATAACCCACTCCCCTCCCCGAGAAGATCGACACCTCGTTGGAACGGCACTGTAGGACAGATGTGCGTCCTCCTCGTCTCTGACGCAACAGTGGAACAATGTAACACATCGTACACTATCAGAAGTGATAGTCCGTCGCCGTTTATTACGATCTGGGTTACTAGTGCGTCGTCCACTTCTCGGCCTACATTTGACTAATGTGCATAAACATGCTAGACTGTAATGATGTATGGAACGACGTCACTGGGAATGGAATGGCAGCAGATAATGTTTTCGGCCGAATCCAGGTTCTGTTTGTTTGAAAATGATGGCCGCATTTTGGTTCGCCGCAGACTTCGTGGGGGGGGGGGCATTACTTTGACTGCATTCGCACAAGACATGCAGCACCAACTTAAGCCCTTATGGTGTGGGGTACAACCAGAAATCATAGTTGGTTCGTGTCCAGGGCACTGTGACCAGCTTGACCAACGTGAATGACATTCTGTAACACGTAGCCATATCCTTTATGCACGACAACACAGGCGCCATATATCAGCAAGACAATGCGCGACCACATGTTAACACGTGCCTTCTTGTTGTCACACGATGTCAGACTGTTGTCCTGGCCCGCCCGATCACCGGCCTTATCGCCAATCGAAAATGTGTGGGACGTAGTGAAATGACGGGTGCGGCGCTGTGACCCAGTGCCGACCACCAAAGATGAACTGTGGAACCAGGCGAATGCAGCATAGATGGCTATACCCCAGGACGTCATTCGCGTCTTATACGCGTCGATGCCATCACGCATGGAACAAGTTATCAGTGCCCGTGGAAGATCCAGTGCCTACTAGGTAACAGGACACCTGCTGAACGTAAGTGACTGAAATGCTAATCGTTTCTGCAGAACATTCTAATGAACATGTCCTGTGAATATGAACTTCCTATCTCTAGTCTTTCAATGTTTTCTGGTTTTTATGAACATGAGTGTCAGTGAAGTTAAATTACACTTTGAAATCAAGTAAATATTAGTCCAAAATTGTACGAATAAAATCAAACACAGTATCATTACGAAATTATGTTCTTTGTTTACTGAATGCAGCATTGTGTTCTGTGATAAGGGGTACTTGGGCATGCATGCGATATTCTCAGAGGGCCTCAGAGGCAAGAAGTTTGAGAAACACTGTCATAAAGGACAGTGAAAACACAAACAGCCATGGTGGAAGTTCTCACAACGAGAGGCTCAGCATCACATGAAGTACCAATGAGTATACAAATTACGTTATTTCGGACTGATGCTTAGTGTTACGTGTTAAAATGATGCCTGCGGTATTTGACCCCAGTTGTTTGTAGGTTTGGCTTAAGACAGTTCGCGGTATTAGTAGCGAGTGAATGTTTATAGAGCTCCTGTAAAAACTTCTTCCTCGTCTTCGGAAATTCTCGTTTGCTTTGCCGAAGCAAGATCATAAGCATACAAAACCTCCCTTGAACCACGGTACACTGATTTTCACCTGTCATGATGTGTACCGTTTCTAGTGCAGTTTTCTATGCTGATTTGAAAACTGAAAACCGTTTTGCTCTACAACATCAGGTTTCGAAGATGTTGACAAACATTTATTTTTATGGAACAGCTTTCGTCGAAAATTGTTTTCATTCTTTTTTTATTAAAAGTCGAAAAATTCTCATTTGCTTGTCCTTTGTTTTCAGTGACAGTGGATTTCATGGCGTCCAGAAGTTGAATAAATTCACCAGATCTGATTTGCTACGTGTGCGGCTATGGAACACACAAATTCAATACGTACTATGTGGTGTATTTGCACTAATCTCAGCTAGATCCATGTTCATTAGTTCTCCATGTAGCAATCACTGCTCTAGTGAATCCTCTGTCTGCGAGTGGTTTTTCTTGATACAATGTTAAAAATAGCTAAATGGTTGATGTCTTATATCTCATAAACTGTATGTGATAGGGACAATTGGTGTACATACCTTGAATGTACACCAATTGTTGTCTTGTCTTAGAACGTCTGTTGGATACAAAGTTATCCAACGAAATTTTTGATCAGTGTTATTAGCGCTTTTAAGAGATGCGAAAGTAGGAAATATCCCCTGAAGAATATTTCCGTAATCTACCGATTCACGTATCTGGCATTCGATTTTTCATATTCTAACGAAATTTCTTAGAATTCTATTCCAAAACCTTGAGTAGAGGAGGTCAGCGCAAAGTAATTCTGCTGCACAATCGGCCAGCAAATCTGTGATACAGTGGAATGGACCATATAAGATGCCGTAAGCCTCATATTGAAGAAGATGGAGGAAGCAAGAGCCAACTAAAGAAAGTCAAAGGAAAGCATTAAACAGGTGAATCTAGTACAGGCTAATGCAGATGATGCAATTGGTTTATACGAATATCTCACAGTACACACCTTTGGAATGAGCTTACCTATTTGCAGACGAAGTTGTAAAATTACCCAGGTATATATCCGTAAATATGAATTTTATCTACTGGCAAGATTTACTTAAGATAGAATTTGCTCATTGATTGATTAATCAGTAATTTTCTGTTTTAGAATGAATAATGTAACTTTTATCTAACTTTATGTGCTGCTCATAAAATGTTGTTCTGTCCTCTACCTGTGCAGGTATTGCATATTCACTACAGTTTGGTAGCAAAACTGCCCCGCTTGAATATGAGTAATCCACTGTGCATTGCCGTAGCGTGCGCCGAGTCTGATATATCATCTGACCGTTCTCTAAATCCTATGGAGATGTGCTGAACACATAGCAGGCTATACAGAATAGACAGTTCTATTCTCACCCACTCTGTTATATAATTTTCTGATGATGCGAGTTATTTATATCGAATAGTTAACACATTTCATAAACAAAATATGAAGAAGACATGAAATTATTCACATTTCAGCAATATTAAAGCGATGTTGAAATTGAGTGTTTGCTATTCGTTCTTGACGCAATGGAATCTGAATACTAAAGGATCTTGCAAAGGTATTTATAGATTACTAATACATTGTTTGTGTGAACTCGGTCGTCTATCGAGGTATATGAACCACCAACATAACTTTCATGATGTAAACAGAACACAGTACATAACAGCAGCCTGTAGTGATAAATGCTAGGAATGTGCCGACGATGGAATCTGATAGAACCGTTTTCAATTACTGGTGGACTGATACTCCAACTCTGATAGTGGTTTCGTATTGACTTGTTTCACTATCTATAGGGCAATAGAGAATCATGTGCAGCTGAATGACAAACAGCACTAGTAATATTGATAGAATGAGTAAAATTTTTGCTACTTGCTTTACGTCGCACCGACACAGATAGGGCTTATGGCAACGAAGGGAACAGGAAAGGCCTAGGAGTGGAAAGGAAGCGGCCCTGCCCTTAATTAAGATACAGCCCCAGCATTTGCCTGAAGTGAAAATGGGAAGACACGGAAAACCATCTTCAGGGCTGGCGACAGTGGGGTTCGAACCCGATATCTCCCGGATGCAACATTACAGCTGCGCGCCCCTAACCTCACGGCCGACTCGCTAGGTGAGAATGAGTAAAATAGAGCGTAATTTTCTATTAGAACGATTTTGAACTGCTCGGTATATAAAATGGACAAATTCATTTACATTATTATCAAAAAGAAGTAAAAGCTAAAGAGAACTGTATCGCAGAATGTAAGATTTTTGATCGATTTGCGTAAAGTTTCATAGGACCTGATCCCTTACTTCTCCAGTCAATTATTTAGATATTATTGAAATAGTTCGCTAAACTGAATATGTGACATTGGAATAATAAAATCATCACACGATAGCTTGATTGATCGATCGTGGTAGCCTTCATTTTGATCCTGCCATTAAATAAATAAATAAATAAATAAATAAATAAATAAATAAATAAATAAATAAATAAATAAATAAATAAATAAATAAATAAATAAATCCATCCACCCATTGATCGATCGTGGTAGCCTTCATTTTGATCCTGCCATTAAATAAATAAATACATAAATAAATAAATAAATAAATAAATAAATAAATAAATAAATAAATAAATAAATAAATAAATAAATAAATAAATAAATAAATAAATAAATCCGTCCATTGATCGATCGTGGTAGCCTTCATTTTGACCCTGCCATTAAATAAATAAATCCAATCCAATCCAATCCAATCCAATCCAATCCAATCCAATCCAATCCAATCCAATCCAATCCAATCCAATACAATCCAATCCAATCCAATCCAATCCAATCCAATCCAATCCAATCCCGTCCCGTCCCGTCCCATCGAGTCCAGTCCGATCCGGTCCAGTCCAATCCAATCCAATCCAATCCAATCCAATCCAATCCAATCCAATCCAATCCAATCCAATCCAATCCAATCCAATCCAATCCGTCCGTCAGTTCGTCCGTCCATCCTTCCGTCCGTCCGTCCCTCCCTCCCATGGGCATATTGCTGATAGCAGAGTATAATGGAATATTCGTCTTCTCAGTACTTCAAGCAGAATTTATTCTTAGTAATTAGATATAAGGAACTAATTCAAATTGATTATCAGTATGACCAACTCTCTAACCCTCATGTTCCCGATTCACGTTGTTTCCGACCAGCCTGTATGTTACATTAGAAATACCTAGAAAAAATGTCAAGCTAAATGTGACTTCGAATGTACCGCCATCCTTCAGAGTTTTGCTTGTTTTGTTCACTGTAAATAGATAACTTGAGAGAGAAGGATTCTGCTTTCTTTTATTTTCCAGTTTGAAGATTAAACGAAACTTTTATTTACACTGACTGACAGAGCAAATGCAACACCAAGAAGGAGTGGTCAGAACTTTATGCCAATTGCAGGGTAGACTGACGTCACTGAGGTATGCTCATGATGTGAAATGCGCCGCTGTGCTGCGCACGTAGCGAACGATAAATGGGACACGGCGTTGGCGAATGGCCCACTTCGTACCGTGATTTCTCAGCCGACAGTCATTGTAGAACGTGTTGTCGAGTGCCACAGGACACGTGTATAGCTAAGAATGCCAGGCCGCCGTCAACGGAGGCATTTCCAGCAGACAGACGACTTTACGAGGGGTATGGTGATCGGGCTGAGAAGGGCAGGTTGGTCGCTTCGTCAAATCGCACCCGATACCCATAGGGATGTGTCCACGGTGCAGCGCCTGTGGCGAAGATGGTTGGCGCAGGGACATGTGGCACGTGAGAGGGGTCCAGGCGCAGCCCGAGTGACGCCAGCACGCGAGGATCGGCGCATCCGCCGCCAAGCGGTGGCAGCCCCGCACGCCACGTCAACCGCCATTCTTCAGCTTGTGCAAGACACCCTGGCTGTTCCCATATCGACCAGAACAATTTCCCGTCGATTGGTTGAAGGAGGCCTGCACTCCCGGCGTCCGCTCAGAAGACTACCATTGACTCCACAGCATAGACGTGCACGCCTGGCATGGTGCCGGGCTAGAGCGACTTGGATGAGGGAATGGCGGAACGTCGTGTTCTCCGATGAGTCACGCTTCTGTTCTGTCAGTGATAGTCACCGCAGACGAGTGTGGCGTCGGCGTGGAGAAAGGTCAAATCCGGCAGTAACTGTGGAGCGCCCTACCGCTAGACAACGCGGCATTATGGTTTGGGGCGCTATTGCGTATGATTCCACGTCACCTCTAGTGCGTATTCAAGGCACGTTAAATGCCCACCGCTACGTGCAGCATGTGCTGCGGCCGGTGGCACTCCCGTACCTTCAGGGGCTGCCCAATGCTCTGTTTCAGCAGGATAATGCCCGCCCACACACTGCTCGCATCTCCCAACAGGCTCTACGAGGTGTACAGATGCTTCCGTGGCCAGCGTACTCTCCGGATCTCTCACCAATCGAACACGTGTGGGATCTCATTGGACGCCGTTTGCAAACTCTGCCCCAGCCTCGTACGGACGACCAACTGTGGCAAATGGTTGACAGAGAATGGAGAACCATCCCTCAGGACACCATCCGCACTCTTATTGACTCTGTACCTCGACGTGTTTCTGCGTGCATCGCCGCTCGCGGTGGTCCTACATCCTACTGAGTCGATGCCGTGCGCATTGTGTAACCTGCATATCGGTTTGAAATAAACATCAATTATTCATCCGTGCCGTCTCTGTTTTTTCCCCAACTTTCATCCCTTTCGAACCACTCCTCCTTGGTGTTGCATTGTCACTGTCAGTCAGTGTATACTGTATTTCAACCCCTGAATTTTCAGATAATAGGAATTCTTAAGATCTATTGTTATGGCTTGTAATAATTTATCATCATTTAATTCTTGGCTTCTGAAATTCCCTAATCTGTCGTCCAGGGGGTCATGTACTGTCTTCTGTTCAATGTATTTGAAACTTAACTTACATTTTCATTTCTTCCCCAATCAATAACCATTACTTTCTTATTTTTTACTTTACTGAGCGAGTTGGCCGTGGGGTTAGGGGCGTGCAGATTTGAGCTTGCACCCGGGATATAGTGGGTTCGAACCCTATTGTCGGCAATCCTGAAGGTGATTTTCCGTGGTCTCCCCTTTACATACCAGGCAAATGCTGGGACTATACCTCAATTAAGGCCACGGCCACTTCTTTCCCTCTCCTAGCCCTTTCCTATCCCATCGTCACCATAAGACCTGTCTGTGTCGGTGGGACGTAAAGCAAATTGTACAATTAATACAAATTAAACATTTATTAATTTGGCCTTCTTCCAACTCCTTATTTTATACAACCCTGTTATACCTGAATGTTCGGGCTGCATGGCTAAATAGTTGTCGTGCTGGCCGTTCGTCACAGGGTTCGGCAGAGTCGGGAATTCTAACCATAATTCGTTAATTCCGCTGACTCGAGGGCTGGATGTATGTGTCGTCTTCATCACACTTTCATCCTCGTTGTTCGAATCTCGTTCGAAAAGGTCCCTGAGAGCACGTGGTGCTAGGAACCACATCCTGGTTCATACATATAGAAAGATGATGGGTATTTAATTAGACATATACTAGTTTATTAACATCATATCCACCGTATGAAAGATCCGTTTAATATGTCGCTCACTTGATGGATTTAATATTCACAGAGCTTTTCCTCGCAACATATTTCACAATAGTTCCTTTCAGGCCGCCATGCTGTTTGTTTATAACTGACTGGCCCACACGATTGCACGCGAAGGTGCCCGACCACTCCCGAGTAAGTCTACCTTATAGGAAGTTTAACCACAAACACTCAGCATGACGCGCAGGGCGCCTACGGGAGACAAATCACAAAGGACCTGCACCTGGTGACCCAAAATTGTCCTCGGACACTCCCTTGCACTAAAAGTCGTACGTCTTTTCATTTCACACGCTAAATCATTTAGATAATATTACAAATAATTGTAAATATATGTTAAACGAAATATATTTAGCTGACGTATTTACTTTAATTTTTGAGTTTATATTTAATTTGGTGGTTTGTCATCCCGGCACTCAAGACTGATTTTCCATTATTGTATGGTTAAGATACGTTATCGTTTTATTTTACTATATTCTTATTTGTTTACAGTCTTGTTGTGTTTTTTTCATATTATCCGGGTATGAAGAGTTGTCTATTATTAGTGATACTTCATGGTGTTGAAGGATGGACACTTCGGCTTTACAAAACCTTCATTGGGGTAAACACATAAATGGGATTGTAAATGAAGGGTACAGATCTCTGCACATGATTATTAGGGTATTTAGGGGTTTTAGTAAGGATGCAAAGGAGAGGGCGTACAAGTCTCCGGTAAGACCCCAAATATACCGGGCGAGTTGGCCGTGCCGTTCAGGGTGCACAGCTGTGAGCTTGCATCCGGGAGATAGTGGGCTCGAGCCCCACTGTCGGCAGACCTGAAGATGGTTTTCCGTTGTTCCCCATTTTCACACCAAGAAAATGCTGGGATTGTACCTTCCTTCCCTCTCCTCTTCAAGTTCCATCGTCGCCATAAGACCTATGTGTGTCGGCGGGACGTAAAGAAAACAGCAAGATTGAAGGCCCCAAATAGAGTATGGTTCCAGTGTAGATATTGCATACTCACCAGGATTATCTGATTCAAGAACTGGAAAAAAAAATACAAAGAAAAGCAGCTCGGTTTATTATGAATGATTTCCGAAAAAAGAGCAGCGTTACAAAAATGTTGCAAAATTTCGGCTGGGAAGACTTGGGAGAAAGAAGACGAGCTGCTCGGCTAAGTGGTATGTTGTGAACTGTCAGTGGAGGGATGGCGTGGAATGACATTAGTAGACGAGTTTGAGTGGTGTCTTTTAAATTAGGAAAGATCACAATATGGAGAGAAAGTTGGAATTGAAGAGGACAAATTGGGGCAAATGTTCGTTTATAGGAAAGGGAGTTAGGGACTGGAATAACTTACCAAAGGAGATGTTCAATAAATTTCCAATTTCTTTGAAATCATTCAAGAAAAGGCTAGGAAAACAACAGATAGGGAATCTGCCACCTGGGCGACTGCCCTAAATGCACATCAGTAGTGACTGATTGATTGAAGTGGGCGGAGCCGCGAGTAAAAGCTAGTACACATGTAACACAGACCAGTTAAACACATGAGACCATCTCATACGTACTGTAGCCTATACGAGGCTGCTAGTTTTTCGTTTTTGCTACCTGTTTAACGCCGTACTAACACATCGAATGTTTACGGCGACGGAAGGATGGGAAGGTAGCGGCCGTGGCCTTCAGGCACAGCTCCAGTATTTTCCTGGTGTGAAAATGGGAAACCACGGAAAACCATTTTCAGGGCTGCCGACGTTGTGATTCAAACCTACTATCTCTGGAATGCAAGCTCACAGCTCGGTGCTGCTGATTTCACCTATGAATTGACAACGATAATGTACTGCATACAGAACTTCACAGTAATACCTTTCTAAAGCAACCAACAACCCATTGAGGTCTTAGCCTGCCGAGACTAGCAATGCTGCTAAGTCTGATGATTTGTACCTTTTGGAGTGAAACGTGATCAGCATGAAGATTTCCTGACGCTCGTATCAAACAAGTGGGAAAAACCGCTTAAGCCCTTAGTTCAGAATTATAACCCTTGAAAGAGCAGGAGATAGAAATGAGGAATTCTGGGATATAGGCAGGCCCAGTTCCCCTGCACTACGGGGCTGGCGCAATAACTCAAGTAAAGCCATGTCCTCCAAGGCCATGAATGCCCTTGGAGGAGTCGAAGGGAAAGGATTCTACTTAATGTAACTCGGTACTAACAAGTAAGTGGGATGGAGATGCCGCTTTTTAATCTCGGAAATTAACCTGCAACTCACTTTTCGTGCAGGCTGAGTGAAGAACCACAGGGCAGTGTACTACTCCAGAAGTGAAAATAATCATTTTCATAAAATTTTCCACTTCCTGACGGGGAATCAAACCCATATCCTTTTGGGTGAACCGAGTTTGCCTTTACCACCTCGGCTAGACAGGACTAGATAACTAAAAATCACGGACAAAAATTAGTAATTTTCTCTCTCTCTCTCTCTCTGTCTCTCTAATCCTGGTCTGATCATACGACACATGTGATGCGAAAAGTTGTGTCATCCATACATATTTTGAAACGTAACGTCTCATTTACACCCCGTTTCATGGGGAAACTACTTGTTCAAAGTTTCATAATTCCAATCGTTGACTATGGTTCAGTCGTATACAACGGAACTGAAACTTTGAATATAAGACTACAGAGGGTAAAAACCACATGTGTTCGTTACATGATAAATGCAAGGCGTGATTAACACATAACATTCTATTACATACATCTGCAATGGTTGAAAAGCCATGAACGTCGGGAAAACAAAGTAGCTGTTGCTACGCACAAAATTCGAAGACCCCATCCAACCTATATAATGCATTTAAACCTACTGAGTCACTACATAACAGAGATAATAGGTTTACAAAAGCTACCCTTCAATTATAAATTTCCCCTCCATCGTACCACTAAATTTAATAAATCTTTGTTTGCACTGCATTGCGTATATTTAACGTCTTTAATATTCACTATTTCGCAAATAACATCAACTGGGGTCATATAAAGCAGTCCTTAACATCTATCTTCTTGGAGGAGTATGCAACGAATTGAGATCACACATTCTTGTGTCTAACACTCAGAAATATGTATATTTCATAGATAATTGTTTTTCTCACTGCATTTACTTTTCTTTAGATTCCTGAAGTCTAAAATAAGAAATAGGTTCAATGTTTTATTTTCTTACTTATTATATCGTCGCTGGAACGGTAAAAGGTTGTATCCCACAATACTCTTCCTATCCATTATTCTCCTTAAGACTGGTCACGCCTCCCAGCCACATATGGATACGCAGTCCATCAGAACAATGTTCGTTGTGTTCGTTTTCCTATGTCGACAATTAAACGAAAATGAACCTTACATGCATTGTACACTAGGAGTGCGTAAATACGTAATGCAAACGTGCATTCCTACAGTACGGTACTGTAAGGTTCATTTTCCTTTACACATGGGCATAGGAAAATGAACACAACAAAATTTGTTCTGAAGGACTGCATATACATACGTGGCTGGGAGGCGTGGCCAGTCTTAAGGAGAATAATTGATAGGAAGAGCTTTGTGGAATACAACCTTTTACCGTTCCAGCGACGATATAATATACGTTTTAATTTTATTGGATGTGATTTCCGTATTTTAATTCATTTTTAAGTTTAATCCTTAACTATGTCTTAGTGTTAAATTGAGTTAGTGTGTTCATAAAGCTGTATATTATTATACTAGCAAGATACCCGTGCTTCGCTACAGTATTATACTGAAATTTATAATTGAAAGCTTAACATTTTATATATAATCAGTCGAAATTCGCGATCTGACGGCAAATTTCCTCCCATTTTTGCATCTTTCTTTCCAGCAATCGATTTCTTACTTCCCGAGCTAACTTCAGGTATTCAGCCTGGTCAGTTGTGTCCCTAAATCTTTGCCAACTTTTCATATAAACATTTTCAATATAGATACAAATCCTTGAGGAGATTCTTAGTAATTACCCGTTATTATTATTATTATTATTATTATTATTATTATTATTATTATTATTATTATTATTATTATTATTATTATTATTATTATTATTATTATTATTATTGATGTTCTGGACCCCGCAGCAAGATGCAAGAACGCTACTTAGCGGTAAATTACATCTGCTGCCATTGTCATTGTTGACAATGTTACTAGCACCACTGCCGCGCGTAGGCAAGTGTGCGGGATTTCTGGGAATACGAATGATATACTTCCGTACTTTATTGACCTTATTATAGAGATGAACAATTGTACAATCAATTTCATTCCTATCGTTTATTTCAAATGTTTAAATTTTTACTTTTATGCCGGGAGAATGTACTGTAATGTACTTTAAGTTCTCCAAAGGAAAAAGTGGCCCTTGGAAACGAACCCAGGAAAGATTTAAAAAGATCGGTTTATGATCAGAATTAATTACATTATGAACAGTAAAATAAATTGGTCTCAACTCCTTTTTCATCCCACCACCGTTAAGCTGATTCACTCCCCTCCCCCCCAAAAAGGGCACATTTCTTTATGTTTAAAGGAGAATCCAAATACCAGTATTTACGTCTGAGATACAAGTATCCCCATAAAAATAATTCACTTTTTCACTTCCTTTCACACTCTCCCCCCATTTTAGGTGAATTTCCCACAAAAACACTCGTTTCTTTAATACTAAAGGATCTTCTAAATACCAATTATCACGACTGTAACATCTTCAGTTTTTGAGATATGTGTCCTCATAAAAGGAATTCAACTCCTTTTCACCCCGTCCCCAAAGATGATTTTCCCCCAAAATGCGTTTTCTTTGTTTTTAAAGGAGATCCAATTTCCAATTTTCACGTCTGCAACTACTTTAGTTTTTATTAGATGTAAGTATCCTCATACATTTTTTTCAATTCTTTTACCCCCTCCCCTTCATTGGATTTTCAGAAATCAAAGGAATACGTGTTTCTTTACTTTTAAAGCAGATTCCAAATACTAATTTTCACGTCTGCAATATCTTTCGTTTTTGAAATAATAGTATCTTCATACAAACAATTCAACTAATTTTTCAATTCCCCCCACCCCTTTTAAGTGGATTTACGGAAACAAAAAATACGTATTTCTTTGTTTTTTAAGGAGATTACAAGTACCAAATTTCACGTCTGTAACATCTTCAGTGTTTGAGATATCAGTATACTAATAAAAATACTTCAACATCATTTTCACTCATTTTACCCTCCACCCAAGTGGTTTTTCCGAGAACAAAAATACATGTTTCTTTATTCTTGATAGAGATAAAAATACCATTTTTCACTCTTGTAACATATTAAATTTTAGAGATATACTGTAAACATGCTCATTTTGAAATTTCACCCCCTATTTAGTTTCCCTTAAGTGGAGTTTCCGAAAAAAATCACCTATATTTCTTTGCTTTCACAGGTGATTCCAAATACCAATTTTTACGTCTGTAACATTTTACGTTTCTGAGATATACTGTGGATATAGTCTTTCTAAACTTTCACCCCATTTGTCACACCTGTTTAACCCCCATTAATTAGATTTCCCAAAAACAAAAAGCAAGAATACGTGTTTATTGTTAAAGGATATTCCAAATACCAATTTTCATGTCTGTAATATTTTCAGCATCAGAGATATAAGTATCTTCATTAAAGGCATTCAACCCCTTTTTCACCCCTTTCACCCCTCACATTAGGATTTTCAAAACAATACGTGTTCGTTATTTTTAAAGGAGAATCTAAATACCAATTTTCACATTTGTAAAATTTCAAGATTTTGAGATTGTACATACACTCATTATAGAATTCACCCCCTTTTCACCCCTTTAGCGACTGAATATCCAAAAATCCTCCCTCAACGAGCACCTAAATTGTAATAAAAATGTATCCTCAAAATTTAATTTCTTTATGTCCAACAATTTTAGCTCGACGATGAATAATGTGTCAGTCAGTCAGTCAGTCAGTCAGTCAGTCAGTCAGTCAGTCAGTCAGTCAGTCAGTCAGCACATGTTCTCTTATATATAGATATGAAGATGCTACATAAAGGGGCTTTTCAGCCTCAGTGACATGTAAATTATCAATAAATTCAGTTCAGTTCTCTCTGATATAAATTATACTGGCCTCGTAATCAACATCATCTACTGAGATATTCTGCTATAACTTGCTTTAGTAAGAAATGTAAAGTTGTAACGTGAGGCATAGTTCCATCATTCATGTGAGTAAAAGAGAGATTATTCCAAGTCTTGTAATCGTACAACTTAATCATTACAAACATCTCTCTAATACTCTGTTTGAAATTTCTTGGTGGGATAACTAGGATGGGAAGACCCATTCAGAATCGACCAGAACGAAAGCAAAATCCTTTGACAGTACGAATGAGGGAACAAGGATTACCCTGAGTATCTATGTTAGAACGATACAGTGTGTAAGCCGATGAAAGACTTGAATAGTTCCGGTAGACTAAACGAACTAAACAGAGATCTGCTTCTTTCATAACATCTCTGTGAGAGGGGAGGAGGAGGAGATGAGAAGGAATAGAGAGTTTGACCCTTTCTTTGTAATCAGTCTCTCTGCTCGGTCTGATCGATTCTGAAGCTTCTCTTGGATTTTAATGTTTTCTCTAGACCTAGGACGCCACAAATACGTCTTTGAAATTTATGTTAATCTCAAAGAATCTGATCTCAATCCCAGCAGGTTTCTTTGCAGATATCGGAAGACTAGTTTTTCTGTTTTGCTAAAGTGAAAGCCATTCTTTTAAGTTTCGACTTACTTAATATATAACTTTTACGTTTATCCTTCTGCCAAGACTACTTAAGAGAATACTATAAAATACCTGGAAAAGGAAAAAATTAACAATATAATACAATTTTTTGTTCTGAAAAGAACAACATCAGATTCTATCAAATCACTTGATATATCAGCGTATACAGAGAACATTTAATTTATTTAACACTGGTATTGTGTCATTTTCAACAGACGGAGTCCAGCTCCTCGGCTTAATGGGCAGTTTCGTGGCCTTCGGTTCAGAGTGGCCCGGCTTCGATTCCCGGTCGGATTAGGGATTTTAAACTTTGTCTGGTTAATTCCGGAGGCTGGGTGTTTGTGTTCCTTTTAGTACAATAATTCATTTAAATCTCTACAAACCTCACAGAAACACCTAAACAGAGCTGACCGTGCGGTTAGGGGGGTAGTTATGAGCTTGCATTCGGGAGATAGTTAAATAAGTAATCAGGAGACTCGTAAATTATACTGGCCTTATAATCAACATCATCTACTAAGATATTCTGTCTTATAACTTATTATAGTAATCTATATAAAGAGTTTACTAAAACAGCTTTGGAAAATCCGTCCGTCTGTTCTACTGGACCAGTTTGCTTAATTTCTATTTTATTATCTCCGGAAATACCTGCCGATGAATCATGAGACATTGATAGTCTCTAAGTTCAGCTAACTTTGAGTGATCATAAAATCAAATCATTGAATGATCACTCCAATAATTGCAGGGCTTATCCTAACCCGCAATACAATCTGTACTTAGCAGGTTGCTAAGCGACTAACACTTTCTTCAATATTCTGATACATGTGATTTTCATCTTTATAAATGTAATTGCATGCAGCCATGTTTGATTACTACCTGTCAATCCAGAGAGTATACACGTCCTCTGATGGAAGAATAATATTATCTGCTAAATGCCCTTTGATTCTCTAATCTTCCCTAGCTTCTGAATACACCCAACAGACGGCAGAACGTTCGTATTAACTTACATTCTACTAAGAGGAAAACGTCTGCGTACGTACAGACGGGAAGGTATCAAGTTGACTAGCCTTCTGTATGGCCATTAGTAAAGATTGTAAAACGCTTGAAAAAGTGGGTAGTCTACTTCCCAGAACCAGTATACAGCCACGGCCAATTCCATGGTGCACTATCTCGGGCAAATATGAAGATCCAGATGAAGAACAGAGAATACTCTATTAAAAGAAGTATCGTAAACTAAAGTACGAATGAATCAGTTATTATGTACAGGTATTAAATGTTCATAAAACAATTGAAAAGGGCAGACAAAGCAATATGACTGTGGTTAAGCACCGGTCCACTAGTAAATAAAAAGGTGTAATATGAGGCAGAGCTCCATCATCCATGTGGAAGTCTGTGGCTTTGGAGATAAATATTTGTGTTCGTGTTTGTGATCACATATACTTAATTCTGTTTACTGAGGACTAAACTTCGTATGACTGAATTTAATTTTGAAAGGTCAACAGGCATGTAATAGGTGTATAAATGAACGTATCGTCAACATACCGGGTAATACACAAGAGGGTTATTTACCTATATCGTAAAAAAATATTCGTAGGTCGGATGAGACAGACTTAAATTACGGCAGACATTAGTTCTTCTTTGAATGACTAATTCGATCTTACGCTGAATTAATTAATTCATCCATAAAGTATTTGAACTATTCAATCATAAAACATCTAATATTGTTAATCATTATCAGTAACATCCCTCACAGGACTTAAATGCAAGTAATGCATATTTTTATCACAATCAGAGGGAGAAAAAACATCGTAAATGCATTCATCGTGGCATATAACAAGTCAAAGTACAAACCAAATGTTCAGAATATCATCATTTTACACCGGCCGGCACTAGGCACCTACGTTCAAGCATCAAACATAACGATCAACAAGCAATATATTCAGGATGTTTGCTGATTTTCGTATCTAGAGTAAGCAGCCAGCTCTCCACAAAACTCAATATTGATTTGGGACGCTGCAAATTAGAGGTTTAATAATAGCGGTATCAGTAACTCCACCAAACCTCTGCTGTACAAATTCAATTTATTTTCGACTCTCACATCTGGATGTGAGAGGTGGAGAATACACAGGTGATATATAAAAATGCTCGAAATACTTCACCATACATGTTTCAGAGCATTTTAATAATTATCAAGTATCATACTCGAATACAAATGAATACGAACGACGATGAACATATTCGAATTATTTAGTTTTAATAGAAGACTTTATGGAGAATTTGGCCAAATGCTTTGTTTTAATCTCAGGAGACATACTGAATGTTTACAAATATAATACCCACGGCATGACAGAACAAGAACAACACCGAGCAATTCGACCGCGCGGTTGTGGTCGCACAGCTGTGAGCTTGCATTCGGTAGATAGTGGATGTGAATCCTACCAACGCCAGCTCTGAAGATGGTTTTGCGTGGTTTCCCATTTCCGAAGCAGGCAAATTCTTGGACTGTACCTTTATTAAGGCCATGACCTCTTCCTTCTCACTCCTAGCCCGTTCCTATCCCATCATCGCTGTGTTGGTGTGACGTGAAATACATTTAAAAAATAAGACGTTTCAGAAGTGTTGTCCGATAGTAAAGGTAAACGATATCGGAATACAACAAAATTTGAAAAGCAATTCAACACACAATGATTGTTCCTGACAGCAAGATATCCAGTTAATTGCAATGCATTGTGAACTTTGTTTTGTTGGCTTTAGCAATACAAATTTTTCTTTATTTGTAATTGGGTTCAGGTCACAGATAAAAGCGATACTCTGTGATGTACTTCAAAGGGAAAACAAAACTGTAATTAAAAGTAATAAGTTTTCTACTCAGGCAATACGCTTTGAAGAATTAATGAGTCGTATTTGCGAATGAGGTCAAGTGACAGAGAGTGTGTTTCTAAAGGTTTCAGAAAATATTAAATTGTCAGATTACTAAGCTGAAATAAAATATACTCTCAGGTGGAGAAATAATATCAGCCACGAGAGTTAGACATTGTGAAATATAAGAAGCGCAGACCAAATTGATTTAATTCTGGAAACAATCACGTTTTTAATATATACAGAGCATGTTGTTGCTAGTTTTAGGGGCATGAGATGTCGAGTGCATCAGTTCCATGTACGGGGTAACGAAATAATTTCTTGCGGTTTTTGATTGTCAGAAATAATAGCACATGGCGTATACAGTAAGTCCTAAAAATAATCACCATTTGCATCCAGCAAAGTCTGCCAAGGTGCCTCCAACTGTAGAATGCCCTGCCGGTAAAAGGCGGGAGTCCTGGACGCAATCCGTGAGTGCCTGCCGCACACCTGCCTCGTTTGCGAAGGATTTCCCCAAGAAGGGAACGAATCAGGTGATAATTTGTTGGCGCAATTCCAGGAAGTACGATGGATGACAGTTTCTCCAAGTGAAGTCACTGTACTGTGCATGCGACCACCCGCGCCTCATGAGGTCGCACATTATCGTGCAGGAGCAGTACACCTTTGCTCCTTCCACTGCAGTGACTGTTAAATACGCTGCAAAGCAAACAGTTCAGAGTCGTAGTGATTCTTTGGACCGTTGGTAGCAGCTCGTAGTGCACCACTTGGCGACTAGTACACCAGATTGAGCGCAAGATCTTCAATGGGTGGTCATGGAGCGAGGCACAAGTTCCCGCGGTAAGAACCAACATGTTGCAGGCTCGGAAGAGTCATACAGGACACCACTATTCGTCACTGGTGACCACTAGATCGAATATTGGGGCGCTGCTGTGCCAAAACAACAACGAACAACAGGCGGTCCCTCGTTGCTTGCTGGTTTCTGGTAGTCTGTGGGGTAGCCACTCGCTCAGCTTGAACACCTTCCTCATGTGGTGCAGATGAAGTCTGACTATTTTTTCAGACATCTGGAAGTATAAGCTCAGTATATGTTTTGCTGCCGTATTCTTCTACGGCTGCTTTCAGGACCTCATGATTCAGGACCCGTTGCCTCCCACTTTGGGGTACAACAAGAATGGTCAGATCACCCGACTAAAACTTCTGCAACCCGTGTAGTATTTTATAGCATTATCCCCAATGGTTTGACGTATTCGGCGCCTTCATGCAGCTGCGGACAAGCCCACCTTAAAGTCAAAGCAGAAAAACCCTCACGAACTCCTCCCACTCGCAATTACGACAATCGTAAGTGTGCAACGTGCCTGTAATGATCAAGGTCACTGCATCCACTCCTACCCCGACTGCACTCACTCACGGCATCTGTCATGTGCTGTACACCTTGTTGTTTCTTAGAATTGAAAACGGCAAGAACTTATTCAGTTACCACGCACTTAGTATGAGTAAAGCGTAATAGCTTCTGTGGCTTATGGTGTCTGCACAGGTGAAAGTATTTGTAGTAATTATGGAGATGGGGTTGGAAACTAAGACGCTATTAACTACTTCTTCTTCTTCTTATTATTATTATTTTCTACCGCTTTTCCCATAGTTGTGGGGTCGCGGTGCGAACTGTGTCGCACATGTGGATTTGTCCCTGTTTTACGGCCCAGTGCTCTTACTGACGCCAACCGTATATGGAGGGATGTAACCACTATTGTGTGTTATTGTCGTGGTTGGTAGTGTAGTGTGTTGTGTGGATATGAGGAGTAAAGTGTTGGGACAAACAAAAACATCCAGTCCCCGGGCCAGAAGAATTAATCAGAGGGGATGAAAATCCCCGGTCCGGCCAGGAATCGAACCCGGTAGTCTCTGAACCGAAGACCTCGTTACTGACCATTCATCCAATGAGTCGGAGTAAGCTGCTATTACCTGCATGCTAAGTGTAATAGTGCCAAATGCCAGAAACTGAAGAGGGGAAGTCATGGAGAAGCACCATTAAAGTCGGAGATAGTAGGATTAAAACACATTTATCGTCTTCTTCTTCTTCTTCTTCTTGCTTCGTTGAGGCCACTGGGATCACGTATTTCCTAACTGCGGTGAGCTTTCTCCTCAGCCCAGTATTCTTTCATCCTTGTGCTGTGGGTTGTTTTCCTTTCATGAGTCCACTTCAGTCCCACTCCAGGACGCAATGTTTTAGCTGTCAGTGGCTGTAGAGTGTCGGATGTTCTGATCAGAATTCTAAATTTATGCCTGCTGAATACGAATTCCTTGAGATCAATTTCGAAAAATTCTGTGTCTTTTCGAATCGATTTCGTCCATTTAGCATTTGTCCTCTTCCCTTTAGAAAGGGATATTGAAGATACTTGAAGTCAGTCTCTTCTTGTCAATTCTGACTATGTGACCGTGTAAGTCTCCTCCTTCTCATGACTAATGTTATGCTCCCTAAATGTTGGTAAAGCTCGTTGTCATGCCTAATTCTGTATTCACCTGCCTCTTTTTTCCCTTTTTCTAAAGGCCGTTCGTTCTTTCAGTCCCAAATTCCTGAGTTGTCCCTTTTTGACCATTCTCAGGCATACATTACCGAACGTCTTACTACATTTTCATAGTGTCGATGTTTGAGGTGAAAGGGAAGGGATTTGGAATTGTAAACTTTTTAGTGAGATGAAAAGCTCTCTTGAGCGGGGTATATCTGGCTTTCATGGCTAGATCTTTACTGAAGTTCGAGATTATCCATTCTCCGAGATATTTGTAGGAGTTGGTCCTTTATTACTGGATTCCCGAGTGGAATTGAGTTGGGTGCATCTCTGATGTTTGTGATGAACTCCGTTTTGTTAATGGCAGTCCTAAACCCTACTTTATCTACTATTTAATTGAGGGAGGAGAGAGTTGGGGTGTACAGTAGCTTCCTCCATACTTGATGCTACTAGTGTGAGGTCATTTGCGAAGGCCAGGCAGTTGATGTTTAATTTGTCCTTCTTGAAACCGATTCTCTGATAGAGTTTTCGTCCATTCACAACTGACTTGTAGTTTTCATGTAGTTGAAGAGAATAGGGGATAAACCATCCCCTTTCCTCACAACTGTTCTGACATCAAAGTAGCCTGTACAAGATTCAGGTTCTTATTATCTAGTATGGATTCAGCAAGGGTCTGAAAGAGAGACTGTCTACTTTATTATTTTATGTCTTGTATTGCTGTGAGTGAATAAACCCTCATATCAGTAACAGAGGAGGATATGACATGGAACTGAATCCCTAAACCACGGCGATAGCCAACAGGTGTACTTAATTCGCATTTTACCAGATTTTTCTCCCAGCGACACTGGAATTAGCCGGATATAAGGACGTTCTGCACGATAGCTCGACATTCCGCACTATGAGATCGAACTACTCATCTCTAACTCTCCTTCCTATCAGAAATCTTGTTTAACTATAATCGATTATTGAAGGCAAGTTGTCCACATCGTTAAGCGCGCATTGTCTATTGCTCGGAAGTCTTAGATTTTTCTTAAAGCGCAAGAAAGTGGATCAGTTATAAAATTTCATTGTCTTTGCATGGAGTTCTTACTGTGTGTTCGAAACGGATTCACTAAAATAATCATTCTTTAGGTTGCCGCATTTCATGTCAGGTGAAATCGAAGAAGCATTTATGGAAATTATTATTGCTGCGCCAGAAATGGACAACGTTAGCTTTATCGGTGATTATACTCTAGAAAGATGTCTGGCTGAAGACAGTTCTTTCATATGTACTGAGGACTTTACCTATTGCTAACATTCCACGTACTGTTCATGAAGCCCAGTTATTTCCATAAGCATATTAGTGATATTGTAAAAAAATAACATCAATTCACCAAGATTCAAGCGTAAACATGCGTAAAAATTCAAAGTGCCAGCAAAAGAACCGCAGAAGATAAAGTATGCATACATTAAAAAATATCAGGAAGAGTGCAAAAGTAACAGACTGGAAATTTTAAAAGAAGTCAATTAGTTCAACTTGCCTTCTTCTTTTTCTTCTTAGTCTGCTTACCCTCCAGGGTTGGTTTTCCCTCGGATTCAGGGAGGAATCCCACCTCTACCGCCTCAAGGGCAGTGTCCTGGAGTTTGAGACTTTGGGTCGGGGGATACAACTGGGGAGGAGGCTCAGTACCTATTCCAGGTGCCCTCACCTACTATGCTGAAAAGAGGTCTTGTCTGGCGATGGCAAGATTGGAAGGGGTAGAGAAGGAAAAGGGAAGGAAGTGGCCGTGGCCATAAGTTAGGTATCATCCCGGCATTTGCCTGGAGGAGAAGTGGGAAACCATTTCCAAGATGGCTGAGGTGGAAATCGAACCCACCTCTACTCATTTGACCTCCCGAGGCTGAGTCTATCCCGTTCCAGCCCTCGTAACACTTTTCAAATTTCGTGGCAGAGCCAGGAATCAAACCCGGGCCTCCGGGGGTGGCAGCTAATCACGTTAACCACTACACCACAGAAGCGGACACCTATATACTGAGATCAGTAAAATTCAATTTGAATGTATATTAACAATTTCAATTAATTTTAACAAACTCATACTTGATAGCTCAGAAATTACTAAGGACATTCATTGTGTACAGCGGTTCTTATGTATGTGCATACGTAATAATATACAGTCCTAATACTGTAAGAAGGAATGGAAACTTCGTGTACGCTTTTCGCATATTGTGAAGTGTGCTTATCATGCATAGTTTGGTTGTCCATGTTGTGCGCTTTTGAATAGAAAAAGAGATGCATTATTGATGATCACTAAAAGCAGGTTGGTTGTTTATTGATCGACTACTGAAATGATGTTAGTTCATTAGGTTTCTCTAAGTATTTTTTAATTTCTTGGAAGGTTTATTCTGTAATGGAACAGAAGTGGAATCTCTTTGTTTTGTTTTCAAATGTATAATTTCTAATGGTTAAGGAATATTATGTTTTAAAATAGTTATTTGTTACGGCAATAGAAAAGTAAGTGTTGCCATGGTGATTGAGTTAATAAAATGTTGATGAGAGTGTGAAATGGGTTATGGAAAAGATTTGGAGTTTATTAAAGTAAAGATTTACAATTGGTTATGCAAGAATGCGTGATTTTATACACTGTATGAGGATATATGTTATATGAAGAACCTTATTAAAGGATGATATTTGCACAAAATATGAGAGTCTGGAGCTTTAGATTTAACTATTTTTTATTATCTTAGCAACAGAGCAGTGTTAAATTATTATTACAATCATTAAGAAGAAGATGATCAATATGATGATGATTATGATGATGATGTTGCTTGTTGTTTAAAGGGGCCTAACATCTAGTTCATCGGTCCCTAATGGTACGATATAAGACGAAATGTAATAACAATTTAAAAGTCAAAGATCATCCACTGACCAGAATTCAAAACGTGATGACGAAGAATTAATGGGTGGACATGTATTTAAAACAATTAGTGGATTCGACCCGCAATACCCCACATTCCCAGAAACTACCGTAAAACAATAGTATTACTGACCAACGGACAGTTTCTAAAGCACAATCCTGAATCAATGATGCTTGTTGTCCAAAGGGGTCAAAAATCCAGGTCATCGGCCCCTCATAATAGTACTTACCGCTAGTAAAGTAGAACCATGGTATTTATCATGTTGCGGTACTAATAAAAAGTAGCGTAGACTCGCGGTATTCCACACGTTATGATAGTACTCACAGGCAATGTTATACGCGCATGTAACACAGACCTATGGTGTTTCTCACTTTACGGCGCCACTTACGGGCAACACGAACCTATGGTGTTCATCACATAGGTGTACTAATCACAGGAACTCCTACTATGCCGTGGTGTTCCTCACACATTGGCTACTAATCACAGGCAACGTCCAGACACGTGGTGTTTCTCACATAATGTTACTAATTACAGGCAGCGTAAGCCCGTGGTGTTACGAATGCTGTAGTACTAATCGCGGGTACTTTAATTCCTACCCCGATTCACACTCTGTTGCTACCACTCACAAATCTATTGTGTACCTAACATAGTGATACTACTCGCAAGTAAAGGCGACCCATCCTGTTCCCCGCGTGATGGTACAAATTACAAGTAGTCTCATGGTTATAATTCGATTATCCTTGGTCGCCCCATTTAGTCGCTTCTCACAGCAGGCAGGGGATACCGTGGGTGTATTCTTCGTCTGCGTCCCGCACCCACAGGGGGTAGAAGGAGAAGAAGAAAAAGAAGAAGAAGAAGAAGTTTGAGGAGTACTTGCTGCACAGAACTCAGATAAGCTGAATGTATTTATGTGAATATATTGGAGCTTCAATATCCTGGGGAATCTGAAGAGTCTGTAATCGGAGGAGTCGGGGCAATTGCAATACTAAGAATATTTAGGAATTCCATGTTGGCAGTTTAAACAACAAAGCGATTTTGTATTATTGCACATATTATGCTACATCACCGAGCTCGATAGCTGCAGTCGATTAAGTGCGGCCAGTATCCAGTATTCGGTAGATAGTAGGTTCGAACCCCACTATCGGCAGCCCTGAAGATGGTTTTCCGTAGTTTCCCATTTCCACACCAGGCAAATGTTGGGGCTGTACCTTAATTAAGGCCACGGCCGCTTCCTTCCCACTCCTAGGCCTTTCCTATCAATCGTCGCCATAAGACCTATCTGTGTCGGTGCGACGTAAAGCAACTAGCAAAAATATTATGCTACATCATGGATAACTTTCATTTCAAGGTAGATACCTTCCTAGGTACGAATATATTATACACAACACGTGTTCTCTCTCTCTTTCTTTCTCTCTCTCTCTCTCTTCATAATTATTTTTGGCGTGCGGCCTCCGTATAGGTCTGTTGCAGATCTTTCGAGTTGACGACCTATAGCCGAGCTATGAGGGTATTTAGGGTTTGTAGTAAGGATGTAAAGGAGAGGGCATATAAGTCGCTGGTAAGATCCCAACTAGAGTATGGTTCACCGGGCGAGTTGGCCGTGCGCGTAGAGGCGCGCGGCTGTGAGCTTGCATCCGGGAGATAGTAGGTTCGAATCCCACTATCGGCAGCCCTGAAGATGGTTTTCCGTGGTTTCCCATTTTCACACCAGGCAAATGCTGGGGCTGTACCTTAATTAAGGCCATGGCCGCTTCCTTCCAACTCCTAGGCCTTTCCTATCCCATCGTCACCATAAGACCTATCTGTGTCGGTGCGACGTAAAGCCCCTAGCAAAAAAAAATATAAGAGTATGGTTCCAGTGTACGGGACCCTCACCAGGATTACTTGATTCAGGAACTGGAATAAAATCCAAAGAAGAGCAGCTCGATTTGTTCTGGGTGATTTCCGACAAAAGAGTAGCGTTACAAAAATGTTGCAAAGTTTGGGCTGGGAAGACTCGGGAGAAAGGAGACGAGCTGCTC
The DNA here is from genome assembly GCF_040414725.1 of Anabrus simplex. Lineage (NCBI taxonomy): Eukaryota > Metazoa > Arthropoda > Insecta > Orthoptera > Tettigoniidae > Anabrus > Anabrus simplex. Next base: position 105,734,220 of record NC_090269.1, on the reverse strand, counting down.
GACTAAGTGGTATGCTCCGAGCTGTCAGTGGAGAGATGGCGTGGAATGACATAGCAGACGAATAAGTTTGAGTGGTGTCTTTAAAAGTAGGAAAGATCACAATATGAAGATAAAGTTGGAATTCAAGAGGTCAAATTGAGGCAAATATTCGTTTATAGGAAGAGGAGTTAGAGATTAGAATAACTTACCAAGGGAGATGTTCAATAAATTTCCAATTTCTTTGCAATCATTAGAAAGGTCTAGGAAAACAACAGATAGGGAATCTGCCACCTGCGCGACCTCCCTAAGTGCAGATCAGCATTGATTGATTGATTGATTGATTGATTGATTGATTGAGCTACGCGATTTCGAATATAGTGTTATATAGAAGTTGGTTGCCTACTTGCACTTCCTCTTAAAAGGATAATCACCACCACCACCACCACTCCCTACCTATTATGAAGTCTAATGACGAATACAGCACCCACAGTCAGCCCTAGAGCCAGAGGAAATAAACTGTTGAAAGTTAAATTTCCCGACCAGACCTGGAATTGAACCCGAGACAAGTTGGGACCATTTAGCCATGGAGCCGGTCACTTGCCACAAGTGATTTGCATGTTTGTTTGGGTGATCATTCACTGATAAAACTTCGGATGAACCCGTGCTTCAGTCTGTTGTAGTAGTCTTTGTTTTCGTTGAAATAAACACACCATATTTTTACATAAGTATGTCTTATTGCTGAGGGCCATCTGACAATTTGCGTTATCAGATTTAGCGTGACGGAGGTGTAACCCTAGCAACCATGCACGCTGTGATATAATGTATGACCAGACAGCGTTACCTAGCAACAATGCACGCTGTGCTATAATGTATAACCAGACAGCGTTACCTAGCAACCATGCACGCTGTGATAGAATGTAATAACCAGACAGTAGGCTATGTCATATGGCCGGTGATCATCTGCAATTAGTAGCAGTTGATGGATGGCCATGACTGATCGTTTGATTTTCGCACAGGTAAAAGTGGTTCGGGCCAGTGACTGGTTCAGTCTTGAGTCAATAATAAATGGCATTTAGTGAAGCGAAACGAATTCCAAACATCAAATCAATGCAATATTAGTAGGTACTGCAGTGCAGTAAGCCACTGAACAAGCAATGTCAAAAGTATTTTATTCACATCATTGAGCACATGGAAGACACACCCTAGCTCATGAAATTCCTTCCAGAGATGTGCACATCTTTTTTAAAACCTTGTTTCAAATTTGCTATGCCATTCATTTAAGGGTAAATTCGATATAGAATTGAACATGGAGTAGGCACTCTAGGAGTGCAAGCAATGGTTCAATTGCCTGATTTATAACTCTTTTAGTCGCTTGCCTTTTAATATTCAAGATATTATAATTTCGTTTGGCTATTTCTAGCCGAGTGCAGCCATTGTAAGGCAGACCCTCCGATGAGGGTGGGTGGCATCTACCATGTGTAGGTAACTGCGTGTTATAGTGCTGGAGGATAGTGTTATGTGTGGTGTATAAGTTACAGGGAAGTTTGGGACAGCAAAAAACACCCAGCCGCCGACCCATTAGAATTAACCAATGAAAGTTAAAATCCCCAACCCGGCCGGTAATCGGACCCGGGACCCTCTGAACCGAAGGCCAGTAGGCTGCCATTCAGGCACAAGTCGGTCAATATACAAGATGATGTGGTGGTAGTGGTGTTTATTGTTTTAAGAGGAAATGCAACTGGACAACCATTAACACTAATCAGAAGAAAAAAAGAAAGAGGTCGTATCCTCCAAAGAATGAAGACATTACAAAAAAATGAACGGTGACGAAGAGTATGAAAATGAAAGGCAAACAAGAATAGTCGACAAAGGGTGGTCAGATAGGAAAGATGAAGGTAAGGAGCCTGGCACAAGTAAGCAGAAGCACTGCCAGGATTCATTCAAAGGACACTGTGGCCGCCAACCGAAATCCCGCAGTTGAAAGCCATTGGGGTTCCCCTTTTAGTCACCTCTTATGACAGGCAGCAGATACCGAGGATACATTCTACCGCCCCGATGCACGATTTTTCTTGGAGACTAAATACGTCAACCGAGGAGCAGCGTATCTGCCTCTTACATGGAGGCTCTGAAATAAATCCCCAGTTTTTAATTCTGGACGAAACCTTAGAATGGGATTCACTCAGCTTCATGCGGCCAGCTGAGAAGCTATCTGATATGGTAGGCAGCAGATCTGACACTTCAATGTCTTCAGTCCATTTGGCTAGGTAACAGTTGTCTAGACAAGCCACGGTTGCCAACTGGTTGTATGCAAGAGTTCCTTAGGAGAAGTGGGTGAGTGCGCTGAATTCTACAGTCTCATGGTATACAACTGTCCGCCTCCGTAGCGTAACGGTTAGTGTAATTAGCTTCCGTCCTCGGGGGCCCGCGTTCGATTCCCGGTACTGCCAGAAATTTAAGAATGGCAGGAGGGCTGGTATGTGGTTGAAATGGTACATGCAGCTCACCTCCAATGAGGGTGTTCCTGAAAAGAGCTGCACCACCTCGGGATGAGGACACGAGTTTACTTTTACTTATGGTATACAACTAGGATCCTCTCCCTAGAGCACTTCTTTCCTTTTCATTCTTGAAAGTTTCACATTGCTTTCATTGAATGTAAGAAGATAGAAAGTTTCACTACAATTTGATGTTCATTGTTCGCGGACGAAACTTTCGAACAGGGTACATCAATGAAAGGAATATAATGAGGGTTATTACAAGTAAAGGAAAGAGGTTTACACTAACTTCTTGTTGTTTAAGAACAAAGAGTAATTTCACATCGAAACTCTTACACTTCAATTAAACTTATTTTCAAAGTGAGCCTTATAACATACTGTACAGAGAGAGTACTCTGCAACTCCAAGAGAGATATTCGCTCCAGCATGCATGGCTTACTATGAAAATCAATGCAGGCTGTGACTATCAGGGGCTTCGAAGTCTGAATTATTCGTTAGATGTAGTTACTGCGGTTCAGTGATCCTTGCGGTATTTTGTAAGGGACTAAGTGATGTGTCTCATTGGACTGTTACAATACAGAGTGTAATTGAAACAAGGTACCGTATGTCATTTGAACTGGTGGTGGAAGATAGTGAAAAATTAAAATCCACAGCCTTTTTCCAGTCATTTGACTGGGTCAGGAATGAAATGAATTAAGCCCCCATCTAGTGGCGAGGATATGAATTGTGCTGGCTGCCGAAGGCAATGATTAATGAGTAACAGATGAAATAAAATGATATTGGAGTGTGTTGTTTTAATGAAACATGACAGGGAAAACCGGAGTACCCAAAGAAAAACCTGCCCCACCTCCACTTTGTCCAGCACAAATCTCATATCGAGCGACAGAGATTTGAGCCTGAGAGCCATGGAGGCTTCGTGGAAGATAGTATTCTAAGCAAATATCTTCAAAACTTCTAATCCTGTCTTAATGAGTGCAGGAGAAAATGAATCACGAAACTTCGGGTCAATGATTTTGAGAAGTCAGCAGGCACTGGATATTCCCTTCTGCTAAAGAGAACGTCAACACAGCCGCTATTTCCCAAGGTCACCCTCCCCTCTAAGGCTGTATGAAGTAGGTAAATGTGTCTCGAGGTTAATGCACTGTGGTCTGCAGACAAGCTCTGAGTACAAGCGAAATGGCTTTGACGAATCATGAAATGTGTGATATTATTTTAATTTACAGTGTGGCAGGATGTAATAGAGCAAGGGAAGAACGAATGTGTGTGGAAGATTTTCTCAACCGAGGACACCCAACTGATCGGGCTTTTTTCGCTGTTCTTCAGATACTTACGCACCGTGGCTGATCATTGCATCAATCAATCAATCAATCAATCAATCAATCAATCAATCAATCAATCAATCAATCAATTCCACACTTACTAGGTACGCTATGCAAAACTATCGTCCAAATATCCCAATTCTTTATGTGAGATTTCAACAACAACATTTTGTTTACGTAAGGATTTTTACAAGACGAGAAATTGCGGTGCTTCTCTTGCAAAATCCAAACGTAAACAAAATGGTGTTGTCATGTTAGGATTACGCAACAACTCCAGCTTCAGAAAATTTAGTTTATTTCTGAAAACCAAACAGAATTTAAGTTTAAACATTTTATTTTTATTTAAAAACAGCTGACAACTTCTCTGCGCAGGTTACTTAGAATAGTCTCTTCTGTCAGCTCTTCGACGGACAGACCTTATTTTAATATTGCATTCTGTATAAGACATTTTCTTCAATTGTTTCCCTGACGTACGTGTCATGTTAAAATGGCAGATATCTTTTGGGAAAATAATTTTTCTTTGAGAATGAGACTAGAAACTTATCAAACTTTCAATATTTCACCCTTAAAAATCTAATGGCACAATATTTCACAATCGCCATTAAAAATTAACATATGTACAAATTGCAATTTAGTTTATAAGAGGATCAGTAGCGTACCCAGGGGATTCAGGGGGGCGGACCTACCCCCAAAAGGATCAGCCGTTGTTTTACGTACGGTATGAACAAATGAAGAACTTACGCTGAAATATTAAAATGAACGTAGTGAAAAAGATTCTACTTGCAAGGCTCAGCAGGGCCATACATAATTCTCTATGTCTGTACTAACTCAACGAGCTTGAACGTAAGGAAAGCACTTGGGATTTTCATGCACGGTGATATTTCCATCTACAGGCCTCAGTATTGGGAATATAATCGCGTGAGGAGAACGGAAATTAGCAAGGGATTACTCTGTAGGGGGCCGGAACCTGACCACTGAGATAACGGGGGCCACGGCCAGAAGCAGTTGCAAGCTTAGAACATCGTGTCAGACTTTGTACCTCGGTTCCTGGACACGACAATGTCCAAGGGACCCTGGCACCGCGTGGTGGCGATTGTCGGGTTGAACTGTGATTGAGAGACATGCTGTATTTAATTTGCAGTGTTAGGAAGACTATGACAGTATTCCTGTGAGTTCCTCATTTTGTGCCATATTAGTGCCTTTTTAAGGATGGAGCGTTTTGTCAAAAAGAAGCCAAAACTATGCACATCCTCGGCAAGATAAGAGAATGTATTTTATTCTAACAGCAGCACTAGCATGTAGTAGCAAGTCATGACCGCGGATGCATGCTTAAGTTCTATAGGTAGGCTTGTCTGTTTGTCAAATACCAGGGGACTGATTCGATTCTCAAATAGTACCAGTAAAAGTGTGGGTGACTATTTCGTAATAGGAGAGTATGATAGCTCAGTTCCAATGGTTCTATCTTCTCATCAAGGCGGCCGAGGCTTGAATCGCAGTCGACGTATGCAAAATTTTTGAAATGGGAAGTCACGTTCTATTGAATCGGATTATACTCAAAACCGTAGATCCCGTCACTAATGCTTATAAGATTTAAAATCCCACGAACCATAAGTTGCTTACTTTTCTCTAGTAATTTTGCACTACAACTGCATCATTTATGCTGGTATATTTTGATTGTCCAATCATTCTTCCGGCTTACCTTACACCCTAATGGTGAGTGGATGCAGTGACGTACCCAGAAAATAATTTCAGTACGTGGGGAATAAGTCCAGGCCAGTATTGTGATTACGGCTTTTTCTTGGGATGGGGATGTGAAATGAAAGCCGCTCCTACCGAGTGCGGGGACAGATCTTCAATGGATATTGATGGTTTTGATTGATACGATGTAATTGTATCCAACAAACGAAACCATAGTTCCTGTACTGTTAACATAAACCTGTTGTATTAATGAAACTGATCGTAAAATTAACAATATCATTTTCTTCGTGAGGAAGTAGAATATTAATTTCGTTTGTCTTCTTAAAAAAGGAAGCACTTTGGTACTACGCCCCGTGAAGGTGACCACCTTCCAGATCGTAGGTATTTCGATTACGGGAGACTCAAGACCAACTCTATTGCACCCACTAACAAGGCTGTATCTTCCCCATAGCGTGCCTTTCATAACTCTGTCAATGCCGGGAACCGAATGCAGGATGCCTTAAATCAAATTATAAAATGAGGAGACCTAAAAGTAAACAGAAGGAGCATCCCAGCAAGGGTCCTTAGCTTCCAGCTAGTTATTCCGTCCGGTCTCGTGGATTTAGGGTAATTGACAAATGTACGTCTTAATAAACGCTCCTCATAAAGCCTTTGTAAACGTAATAACTGTCTCTATTTATAAGAATAAGTTCAAACTCCTCCTTTTCATGTGGCTCAGTTAGTCGAGTCGCTGTCTTTCTGAGTCCGAGTTCGCAGGTTCAAATCCCAGCTTGGGTCGGTGGCTCTTTAAACGGGTGTTGTGATGGCAGCAGCTCCGTGTCGTTGGCTTCTGGCACGTTAAAAAAATGTCCTGCTGGACAAATCTGACATTCCGGCGTCTGTTAAGAACAAGAAGTAGATGAAGATGAAGGCCAGGGCATATCCAGAGGTGCGAGGGGGGAGGGGGATGTGTGTCCAAAGAGTCCAGACATCCCAGGAGTTTTAATGAAAGTACATTTATGAAATATTTTACATGTAATGTATATTAGACTATTAGCTTCCAGAATTTGAAAAATCCACCAAGGACACTAATTTCCTTATTAGTTTTTTCTGCAAGTTTGGACATCCACCAAAATAAAATTATGAAAGATCTACCATACTGGCCCCCGCCCCGCAAACTGAAATCTTGGCTACGCTACTGAAGACGATAATGTTCATGAAGTATTGGGACAAGACGAATTAAGATAGACTTTTTGTCATAGCCTGATAAAAGTTGAAAAGACACCAAAGAGATTCGCCGCACTCTTATCTAGAGAGACATTTGTGAGGAATTCACTCTTGAAAGAAGATGGAATTAACGAATCGATTTGTTGTGAGCGCACACGTTGTCTACCACATCTACTGTATAGTGTTGAGTTGTCACCGTTTTCTTCATAAGGGAGAGAATTACCATATCTGTCATGAAGTTCACTCTCATCAGTTCTTTATTTATATTCTGAAAACTCCTCATTAATTGGCTCCGTACTTTAAGTCTCCATAGCGAAGAAAAATATTGACCATTTCAGTTGTTATTTTTATCTAAGCGGAAATATTTTAAGTCAAATTTCGGCTTCCTTAACAGGCTTATATTCAACGAAATGTTAGTTGTGTTAACTACTACTTGTTTTCCTTTCTCTGTTTACCATCCAGGGTCGGATTTTCCCTCGGAATCAGCGAAGGATCTCACCTTTACCGCCTCAAGGGCAGTGTCCTGGAGCTTCCGACTCTGGGTCGGGGGATACAACTGGGGAGGAAGACCGGTACCTCGCCCAGGCAGCCTCACCTGCTTTGCTGAACAGGGGTCTTGCGAGGGGTGGGAAGATTGGAAAGAAGAGGGAAGGAAGCAGTTGTGGCCTTAAATTAGGTACCATCCCGGCATTTGCCTGGGGGAGAAGTAGGAAACCATGGAGAACCACTTCCAGGATGGCTGAGGTGGGAATCGAACCCACCTCTACTCATTTGACCTTCCGAGGCTGAGTGGACCCGGTTCCATCCCTCGTACAACTTTTCAAATTTCGTGGCAGAGCCGGGATTCGAATCCGGGACTCTTGGGGTGCTAGCTAATCACATTAACCACTACACCACAGAGGCGGACACTAACTACTTCTAACTGAGCTAATTTCGCATGTTGAATGTATAAGACCATATCCTCACGAGGAAGAAGTACGACAATCATTAGCTAAGTAATGATACCTTCGGAATTCCTAGGAATGTTTCAATATTTTATTCAGATGGATACTTGCTGTAACATATAAAAAGTATGGAATATTTTGAATATATACTATACTGGAATGTAGCTTGACAGCCTTCTTTTCTTCTTGGGTTACGAAATTGATAATAACAAATAATGCTTTTGGCTTTACGTCGCACTATCTACTGTTGACGGCTTTAGGAGACGCCAAGGTACCGGAATCTTGTTCCACAGGAGTTATTTTACGTTCCAGTAAACCTTCCGACATGAGGCTGACGTATTTGAGCACCTTCAAATACCACCGGTCTGAGCCAGGATCGAACCTGCCAAGTTAGGGTCAGAAGGCCAGCGCCTCAACCGTCTGAACCACTCAGCCCCGCATACGAAATTGAGAACAGCTAATGTGGACATAAAATGATTGAATTGCGCCTTGTTCAAAAAATACTTGATACAATATTAATGCCATTTTGAAATAACACGCACATTTTTGTCATTCAGATACACGAAGCTTTCAAAATTCCATACAACAATTGCAGAAGGTGGCAGATTACGTCAAAACAAGCATTAATATCCAACTGAGAGTCCTTTATAAAGAATAGTACAGGATTTATTTCCATATTTTCATAAAAACCTTTCAAGGACTCACAGACACAGAATTACTAACAAGTGTAATACGTTACTTAAATTAAGTGGTATTTCTCTTCCCTTAAAGTGCTCTTCCCTAATTTGTCGTTAGTAATTTTAGATCTTATTCCTTTAATTTCAACTAAGATGGGGAATATGAATGGAATAGGGTTTTAAGGGTTTCAACGCACAGTAAATTATATTGTAGGAATATTATACAATCAAATCAGTTAAATAAATCTATATCATAAATGAGTCCTACAATCTGTCTGGTTCACCTGGTGGTAGCATAATGATTGTGTTTGACAGTGCGTATACCATTTATCAGAAAAAATTCTGGTTAAAAACATTGGTGCAGTTTTGTTCAAAAAGGTAAAATATTGACTTTGCATTATATTAATTTTAATCACATCTAAAGGCTGGACCAGGTGGAATGTCCGTTATGTCTACGTGTTTATCCGGAATAACAATCACAATTTTCAATATAGTAAAAAGGAATCAACAACTAGACAGTATTTCGTTTCAACGTTAGGAGAGCATATATTTAGCACCTGTGAATCCGGGTATACCAATCATTTTTAAATGGAAGCAATTTCCTCTAAATCTTTCTCCGTCACACTGAATAAGTCACCAGCACAGGAATTGAAGGTTAGGATACCTCTCCCAATTCCAGTGTTTTGGACATTTGTATGTAGCCTTCTCAAAAATACCTAGATTCATAGACGTCAAATTAGAAATCCAAGCTACAACTGCACTCAACATAGTAAAGAAATACTATAATACCTGTTTTGATTCCATTCAAATGTCGCATAAAACCTACACAATGTAACTTTTATTCATAATATACCTATCCTATATTAAAAGTCCGTTCAGATAGTAATTCAGAATGTCGAAGACAAGCTTGCGTACTGAATAAAAACCTACAACCTGTCAATGACCGGGTCAGGGATGGAATGAATGAAGCCCCTACCTTTCGGCGAGGATAGGAATAATGCCGGCTGCTGAGGCCTGTCGCACTCCACTGGGGCAATGATTAATGACTGACAGATAAAATGAAATGATACTGGAGAGTGTTGCTGGACTGACAGATGGCAGGGAAAACCAGAGTACCCGGAGAAAAATCTGTCACACCTCCGCTTTGTCAGGCACAAATCTCGCATCGAGTGACCGAGATTTGAACCATGGAACCCAGCGGTGAGAAGCCGACGCGCTGCTTCTTGGGCCACGGAGGCTCTAGGCTCACGTACTATTGCATTTATGAAGTTTTCAACATGTGGGTTGGTTGGATATCCAATGGCTCCATTATTGGCTGCCATAGATAGCCTAGGTGTCTCTGAAGAGGCGTGTTATGGAAATGAGGAGCGAGATAGATTCCCACCTCCCGGAGCCACTGATCCAAATAAGCCAACTGAAATACATAGTTCAACCGACCGTGTTAATATCACACCATTTATAACAAAGACTGGTTGTATAAGAAATGGCATCGTATATCAAAAGGGACCTTCAGGCAGAAAGGGAACTTATATTTCATACCAAAAATACGTGAAGGTCATGTCTATTAATGTTGCAAAACCATGGGACCAGATAGCCAGGAATTCCAGAGAAAAATCAGCTTTAACAAATTCAAAATGGGGTGGACCTGGCACACTTTTAGATCTGTGGCTGTGAAAGCCTTAATTGGATTTGCCTCTCTATGGGGAGTAAAATTTTATGGTAGCAGAGTGGTGGTGGTTATTGTTTTAATAATAATAATAATAATAATAATAATAATAATAATAATAATAATAATAATAATAATAATAATAATAATAATAATAATGTTATTTGCTTTACGTCCCACTAACTACTTTTATGGTCTTCGGAGACGCCGAGGTGCCGGAATTTAGTCCCGCAGGAGTTCTTTTTACGTGCCAGTAAACCTACCGACACGGGGCTGTCGTATTTGAGCACCTTCAAATACCACCGGACTGAGCCAGGATGGAACCTGCCAAGTTGGGGTTAGAAGGCCAGCGCCTCAACCGTCTGAGCCACTCAGCCCGGCGGTTATTGTTTTAAGAGGAAGTACAAGTGGATAACCATCTTCTGTTAATACTAATCAGAGGGAAAATAGAAGAGGTTCTACACTTCGAAAAATGAGGGTATAAGCAGAAGAAAGACAAGGGCCAGGAAAGGCGTGGAAATGAAGGACTCTCTAGGCCTCGACACCTAATATCGTCGTAATTTTAATATCGTGTGACCTTTCTTAGCCAAGTGCAGTCCTTGTAAGGCAGACCCACCGATGAGGGTGGGCGATATCTGCAATGTGTAGGTAACTGCGTGTTATTGTGGAGGAGGATAGTGTTATGTGTGGGGTTGAGATGCAGGGATGTTGGGGACAGCACAAACACCCAGCATCCAGGCCACAGGAATAACCAATGAAGTTTAAAACCCCCACCCGGCCGTAAATCGAATCCAGGACCCTCTGGACCGAAGGCCAGTACGCTGAACATTCAGCCAACGCGTCGGACAATACCGTCATGGTCGGAAAAGGAAAAGAGTTGAACAAGGGAAGTCGGATATGATACTATAGTTGAAAGTAAGGATCCTAGTGCAAGTATGTGGAGGCAACGCCAGGACTCGGCTAAGGGCCATTTTGTCACCAATCCATGCTCCCGACCGAGCTCGATAGCTGCAGTCGCTTAAGTGCGGCCAGTATCCAGTATTCGGGAGATTGTGGGTTCGAATCCCACTGTCGGCGGCCCTGAAGATGGTTTTCCGTGGTTTCCCATTTTCACACCAGGCAAATGCTGGGGCTGTACCTTAATTAAGGCCACGGCCGCTTCCTTCCCACTCCTAGCCCTTCCCTGTCCCATCGTCGCCATAAGACCTATCTGTGTCGGTGCGACGTAAAGCAAGTAGCATGCTCCCGAGTTAAAAGTCCCTCGTTCCTTACGGCAGGAAGGGGATACTGTGGATGTAATTCTACCGCCCCCACCCACAGGGGATTGATAACGGAGAGTTACTTCTCCTTTAGCATGTTAACAAACCGTATTCATTAATACGGTGTGATTGAGCAATCTTCTACCGCTAAGCAGCGTGCCAGTCTAACTGGCACGCGCTGGGCGAAACGCTGCACACACACATGGCCTAATAATCCAAACGTTCGGTTCTATTGTTGTGAATTTTTCTTAATTTTCATAACGCTTGTCGTTTGAAGGTCCAAAAATCTAGGTCATCAACACTGACCTATAGTAAATAATGAATTTGTTTACATACAGAAATGATAACATACTCTTAACAGATACGTATTACGCATCATTAGGTACATATTTTTCCGAAAGTATTCCATGAAACAGTACCTTACTGTCCTTTGATTTTTGGAGAACACCAATTTATTACCATGTTAGTGTGTGATGCCTGCAATATAAAAAGTGCCATTTTATTTCCCGTAGTTGTGAGATTGTCATTGAGACTAGGATAAGTATAGGTACTTCACGGCTTAAAATACCGTATTTTATTAACATACCAAGTGCATGCATATTTCTTTTGTCGGTTTTGTGGTAAGAAATACGTAATTTTCAAGGGAAATTCATTTTTGTTTGTTCAAAATATTGACCATCGGCTTCTACACACTTCGTCCCCCTGTGGGTGGGGGCGGTAGAATAACACCCACGGTATCCCCTGCCTGTCGTAAGAGGCGACTAAAAGGGGCCCCGGGGGCTCTGAATTTTTGAGCGTGGTTTGGCGATCACGGAGTCCTCAGCTGAGTCCTGGTATTGCTTCACTTGTCCCAGGCTCTTCACTTTCATCTATCCCATCTGACCTCACTTGGTCAACTCTTGTTCTTTTCTGATCCCGGCGCTATTAGGCTTTCGAGGGCTAGGGAGTCTTTCATTTACACGCCCTTCGTGGCCCTTGTCTTTCTTTGACCGATATCTTCATTTTTCGAAGTGTCGAATCCCTTCCATTTTCCCCTCTGATTAGTGTTATATAGAGGATGGTTGCCTAGTTGTGCTTCCTCTTAAAACAATAATCACCACCACCACCACCTACACACTTCGCCCATCTTTCAGGTAAGTTATGAATACCATGCCAGAAAAACTGCTCGTCATTTGCGCCAAACCATTCGTCGAGTCATATTTCAACTTTCTGTAAATTTCTGAAGTGCTGCTCTGCGAGCGCGTGCTCCATTGATGCGAACAGGTGATAGTCAGATGGTGCCAGGTCGGGGCAGTACGGAGGGTGAGGAAGGATGTCCCATCCAAGCGATTTCAAGATGTCTTTCACTGGTTCTGTTGCGTGAGACGGCGCATTTTCGTGTGAGAAAATCACTTTGCCATGCCTTCTGGCCCATTCCGGTTGTCTTTTGATCAATGATTGATTTTAATTAATCATTTGTTGGCGATAGCGTTGTGCATTGAAGGTTTCGCCGGGCTTGAAGAGTTTATAATACACAATACCGTTCTGGTCCCACCAGAAACAAAGAGTTGAAATCACTACGTTTAAACTGTCGAACCATGTCTCACATGTTCTAATCGATGGAGCGTGTTCACCTTATGTTTCTACCAGCAAACGATGACTTTCAACAGCCTTTTTCTCTCGATTAAATAAGGAAAGCAATGCGTGCCGGCACAAACGTCGACAATATCATTGAACGATACAACACAGTGTTTGAGGGACTCGGCTTGTATGTGTTTGTAGGTTAATGTCAGACGACCAAACTGACGTATGTGTCAAATTCATACGCTGCCTACTGTGGGGGCCACTGACTTCATGACTACAGCTCCACATGTGTTTTGCTCTTACAGATACCTCAACGAGCATGATCATCGTGCCAGAGAGGGTAGCAATTGTGATGTGGAGGTTGCAATTGCCGTCTTACGGTGAGATTCGGACGAAATTTGATCACAGATCCCCAAAACCTGGACTTACACATTTAAAAACACTGGTGGTGACAATTGGAGGCATTAGGACATTAGTCTAAATTAGGTGCGGCATTTGTCATGGGAAATGAACATTCCACCTTTGACGGTGCGTAAGGTGTTGCGTTACACACTGAAGAAGAATCTGTACCATCTGCAGGCTCTGCATCATTTACATGGCGAGGATTTGGGAGAGCGTGTTAGCAAGTGCATGGATTTGTTTGCAGCAAATGAAGGTCGCAATATCTTCAGAATATTCACTTCAATGATGAACAGTGTTCCACGTTTATGGAAAGATGAGCAGACATAGTTACGTCATCTGGACTAAGACACCACCAGTGGAGCGCATGGGTGTCCAGCGGCACTCTTCCAAAGTTAATGGGGTTGTTTGGGAAATTTTTACCTTTTCTTGTGTTGGTACATATATCAAACAGTTGAATGTTAATAAATATGGTGTTCGAAGATACTTTCCCAACATTGGTCCTCCGGGCCGGATATGGATTTCAACGACAAACTCCATGAACCTGGCAAGTTTTGGTATTTACAAGGTATCAAAGCATATAATCTAATGAAATACTATTACTTACTGCATCAATTTCGTGAAACTTATTATTTTAAGTGAACATCACTTTTCATCCCTCCATCAGCACCGCATTTCGGCGGAGTTTGGGAGTCCATGGTGAACTCCACGCTGGACCCCAACTCCTGATATCATCATTACGTGGGAGATACTGGATTCTAAGAATTCGACAAGTCGTTAAAGGGTGCATTCATTCATGCTTGTCATGCTACAAATTAAAATTGACAACAAATCAACAGAAGGTGGGAAATCTTCCCAAAGAAAGAATCACCCCTGCAAGACCATTCCTGAACGTGGGGGTAGACTATGCTGGTCCATTTTTATAAGAATTGGAACACTGCGAAGCAAACGAACGGGCAAGGCCTACGTCGCCATCTTCACTTGCCTTGCCACAAGAGCTGTACATTTGAAAGTAGTCTCAGACCTTACAAAGGATGCATTCATGGCCGCACTGCGACGTTTCACGTCACGCAGAGGATGTCCATCAAATATCTATAGCGACAATGGCACTAACTTCGTCGGTGCTGCAAGGGAGCTGAAAGAATTGCAAGAATTTCTCCAAGATTCTGATCAAAACAGAAATATTGTCGAAGCTGCAACCACAAAGGGGATCGCCTGGCATTTCATCCCTCCATCAGCACCGCATTTCGGCGGAATTTGGGAGTCCATGGTGAAATCTTTCAAGTACCATCTGCGAAGAACTATGGGTAGCACGGTGCTTACCTTTGAAGAATTAACTACCCTTTCTTCCAAAATAGAGGCCTGCCTGAATTCTCGTCCTCTAACAAGACTCAGCGATGATCCTACAGACTTATTTTGTTTAACCCCATCTCATTTCCTAATTGGGGAACAAATTACTGCACTTCCTGATCATGACCTTGTTCACTGTGCCATAAACAGACTTTCCAGATTGCAACATCTTCAAAAGATGACCCAGGACTTCTGGAAACAATGGCATAGGGAATATATTAACACTCTGCAGCAGCGTCACAAGTGGACTGAGAAACATCCTAATCTTCGAATTGGAGATCTTGTGTTCATCAAAGATGACAACCTACCACCTCTGCAATGACAAATGGGCATAACAGAGTCTGTTCATCCTGGTGAAGACACCTCGTACGGGTCGCCACTGTGAGAACAAACTCCGGTATCATAAAACGACCCATCAAGAAGTTGTGTGTTTTGCCTGAGAATGAGAAAGAATACTAAAAGTTTCGAGTTACACAGTGATGTGATTTATACCTTTATGAACTCCCTGACTATCTGTGTTATGTGTTTATTCCTGAAGTGAATTATCTTTCTTCTTCCCTTCTTAAAAGGCCAGTGCCTTTTGGTGGCCGGTATGTTTGGGAAATTTTTACCTTTTCTTGTAAATATTTGTGTTGGTACATGTATCAAACAGTTGAATATTAATAAATATGGTGTTCGAAGGTACATTCCCAACAGGGGCAATATACATGGATACGCTGCAAGAGTTTGTTACCACAGCATTTCCAGGATGAACGTGTGAACACTGTCCACTTTCAGCAGGATGGGGCTCCATGTCATTATGCCCCAGAGTTTCAGCACATTTTGAAAGATAAATTTCCTGGAAGATGCATTGGGCGCGCAGGATCCATGAGCTGGATGGCGTGTTCCTATGACCTCACGCAAATATACTTCTTTGTGTGGGAATTTATCAATTGACGTGTGCTCCTCCGATGCGCTGCCATATTGGCGGAGCTCCGACACCGAATTCGACTAGCCGCTGCTGCTCCAGGAAGCATTTCGTGCCACAGTCGACAGGCGGGAGCTGTGTCGCAATGTGAATGATGCTCATGTTGAACGTAACATGTGAAAAACCTATATCATTATGAACATGAACAACTCCATAACTATTTCAACAAAATCGATACTTCATTTCTGTACACCATGCACATCAGAGTGACCACACGTAAGCCTCAGGAAAGGTACAATCAACATATCAACATATTGATAGGTCATCATTCAATAGACTGTTTTGATACAGGCTTTCTTTCTCCCTTTATTGTGCCTCTGTGAACATGGGCTCGCAATGAAACAATTCGCGAGATAATGGTTGATGTATGTTGATGCTTCGCCGCTGAGGTGATGGCTGGTACACAAAGGCACGTCGTGTGCTTTACGTGTTAGTACATCCGC
This sequence comes from Anabrus simplex, assembly GCF_040414725.1. Taxonomy (NCBI): domain Eukaryota; kingdom Metazoa; phylum Arthropoda; class Insecta; order Orthoptera; family Tettigoniidae; genus Anabrus; species Anabrus simplex. The sequence continues at coordinate 105,718,258 of NC_090269.1, read as the reverse complement.
TGAAGTAAAATATTTAGTAATGTGGCATAGCCTCAAATATTCAACACGAAAGTACCACCTCTGCCCCGGAGCTATTTTATTATTTATACCGGGAAAGACCACATCTAGTTGACAAAATCGTAAACAGTCACGTGAACTTATGTTCAAAAGCGCAATGCACTCAGGTAACCCTAGAGAGCAGGTTATCTTGGGTGGTTATTCTGGTAATTTGAACAAGATTGAGGGAAAATCAATACATTCATTATTCCTTTTCAAATTAAATTAAGAATTGTCTACATTATGAAGGAAGAAGATATGTTGTGTTGTTTAATTTGTTGCTTTGGAACATCACAGTTGTCATCAAACTTGTGAATTTAAAGAATATGTCTATTCTGTCTAATTTCTGCTGTCTAGCTCTAATAGAAGGGGCTGCCTGGCCGAGGCGGTAAAGGTGTGCTCGGTTTGCCCGGAAGGACGTGGGTTCGAATCCCCGTCAGGAAGTCGCAAAATTTAAGAAACGAGCTTTCCATTTCCGGAGGTGCATATGGCCCTGAGGTTCACTCAGCCTACACCAAAAATGAGTACCAGGTTAATTCCTGGAGACAAAGGTGGCCGGGCATAGAGCTAACCACTCTACCCCATCACGTGCTGAGGTTAACAATGGTGGAAGCCTTTACCTTCCACTCCTCCACGGGCCTTCATGGCCTGTACGGAGGTGACTTTGCTTTTGCTAGCTGTAATAGAATTGGCTAAATAAATTGTATTGTTGTATAGGGATTTAATCTGAATAGTTTACAGCCATTAAGTCAGAAAACAATCGCGAGAGTTTTCAGTTGCTAGTGGCTGTTGATACTGTGCTCAAAGACTCAGAACCTCCAGTTATAATAATAATGTTATCTGCTTTACATTTCACTAACTACAATTTTATGGTTGTGCTAGTACGCCGAGGTGCTGGAATTTAGTCCCGCAGGAGTTCTTTGATGTATCCACATAGACGCACACAAAACGCTGTAAATTGTGTACAGTGTTTTATTTGAATGTTACACATATTCTAACCTAACCTAACCTAACCTAACGTAACCTCACCTAACAAAAATCTGACTGCTACAGTAGCATGTCACAACCAATTACCAAATTAACTGATTCACATACTAATTCAAACACTCGGCTAACACAACTTCAACGCGTCCCATTAAAAACAACTCTACTCTACTCCCAAGACTGCCTCTTTATATACGTTGCTTGGCCAGGCTTCTAGAAGAATATGACATAACATGTTTCTCGTAAATTCGAGTCTTCAACAGCCTATTTACAATGTAAGGACGTTTCTACATAATTAAAGTCACACATTGCATTATTCTGGATTATTACAGTGTGTTGCACAATATTACAGTGGATTATACATCATATATACAGGTAATAACAAATTATATACTATTAGTGTTCTTACATTAAATAAACTCATATTTATATATACAGGAGATGTTTCATGACATAACAATCAATCATCATTCACTACTGATCTGCATTTAGGGCAGTCGACCAGGTGGCAGATTCCCTATCTGTTATTTTCCTAGCCTTTTCTTAAATGATCGCAAAGAAATTGGAAATTTATTGAACATCTCCCTTGGTAAGTTATTCCAACCCCTAACTCCCCTTCCTATAAACTAATATTTGCACCAATTTGTCCTCTTGAATTCAAGCTTTATCTTCATATTGTGATCTTTCGTACTTTAAAAGATATCAGTCAAATTTTTTTCGTCCACTGATGTCATTTCACGCCATCTCTCCACTGATAGCTAGGAACATACCACTTAGTCGAACAGCTCGTCTCCTTTCTCCCGAGTCTTCCCAGCCCAAACTTTGTAACATTTTTGTAACGCTACTCTTTTGTCGGAAATCACCCAGAACAAATCGAGCTGCTTTTCTGCTTTTCCATTTCTTGAATCAAGTAATCCTGGTGAAGGTTCCATGCACTGGAACCATAGTTTAGTTGGGGTCTTACCAGAGACTTATATGCCCACCCATTTTCATCCTTACTACAACCCCTAAATACCCTTATAACTATGTGCAGAGATCTGTACCTTTTATTAACAATCATATTTATGTGATCACCCCAATGAAGACCTTTCATTATATTAGACCTAAAACACCTAGGTACTTACAATGATCTCCAAAAGGAAATTTCACCCCATCAATGCAACCTCACAAATAATACGATCATGATTATACCAAATAAAGTTCGTACACAACTACGTAAATAATAATACTAATAGATGTAAACAGCTTCATGGCCACACCTCACAAGCAATAATAATAATAATAATAATAATAATAATAATAATAATAATAATAATAATAATAATAATAATAATAATAATAATAATAATAATAATAATAATAATAATAATAATAATTTGAGCTCGATTTTTGCATTATTTACCCATGGGTTAAGGAATATTGTTTCCAAGTTATATTAGTCTATTACACTTGCGTGATCTTTTACGTGCCAGTAAATCTACCGACACGAGGCTGATGTATTTGAGCACCTTCAAATACCACCGGACTGAGCTTGGGTCGAACCTGCCAAGTGGGGTCAGAAGGCCAGGAACTCAAACGTCTGAGCCACTCAGCCTGGGTTAATGAAGGTTAAAATCCAGATTCTGCCGGAAATCGAACCCGGGATCCCTTGGAACAAAGGCCAGCACTCTAGGCATTTAGCTATGGAGTCGGACTCCAGTTATACATGGAATCCGAACTACAGGGATGTGACTTTTCGCACAAACATTCTTATATACATTGAAGTGTTAAATGATGCGGTGGTAACTATCATGGTAAGTTTCACATACACTGACACGCGAAAAGTCATTGGATATCAGTATCAAAATTTTATTGGTGGAGGCACCGCAGTACCGTGACGTCTTGAAAGTGGCCAGAACTGTACCATGAGAGATCGGACATCTCGAAAGTGAGTGTAAACACCGTCAGTGCTGGTCATGACAAGGCGACGTGAATTATCATCTTTCGAACGAGGCGTGATAGTGGGGGCCAGATGAATGGAACATTCCATTGTCGAAGTTGTGCGGGCATTTAGTATTCCTCGACCAACGGCTTCACAATGTGTGTCGAGAATACCTCATGGAAGTCATTACCACCCACAGCGAATAGCGCAGTGGAATGTTTAATGAACGCGATTAGCGGCGTCTGGCTAGAATTGTCGGTGGTAACAGATAAATCACACTCGCTCAGATCACATCCACATTCAATGAAGGAGGTACCAGACCCAAATCTAGCAGGTCAATGCAACGTTCTTTAATGTCAGTGGTAGGATATATGGGAGCAGAAGACCTATCAAAGAGCCCTTGTTAACACCACGACACTGTGCACAGCGTTCCACCGCGACGTGTGACGTTGCTAATTGGACCACTGGCGACGTATTGTTTGCTCCTATGAGTCACTGTTCCTATGGTAGTAGGGTTCGGATATGGCGCAGGTCCCATGAAGCCGTACACCTCAGTTGTCGACAAGGCACCATACAGGTTTGTGGTAGCCCCAGAAATGTGTGGGGTGTGTTCCTTTGGCATGGGATGGATCCGCTGATCAACATAAACTGGTCATTGACCAGTGACTGCTACGATCTACTGCTTGGTGAGTACTTGCAGTACAGATCTCTGCACATGGTTATGAGTGTACTTAGGGTTTGTAGTGAGGATGTAAAAGTGTGGGCATGTAATTCTCTGGTAAGACCCCAACTAGAGTATGGTTCCAGTGTATGGGTCCCTCACCAGGATTACTTGATTCGAAAAATCTAAAGAAACGCAGCTCGATTTGTTCTGCGTGATTTCCGACATAAGAGTACTGTTACGAAAATATTGCAAAGTTTGGGCTGGGAAGACTTGGGAGAAAGATGTTAAGATGCTCGACTAACAGGTATGTTTCGAGCTGTCAGTGCAGATATGGCGTGGAATGACATTGGTAGACGAATAAGTTTGAATTGTGTTTTTAAAAGTAGGAAAGCTCATAATATGAAGGCAAAGTTGGAATTCAAGAGAACAAATTGGGGAAAGTTTCCGTTTATAGGTGGGGAGTTAGGGATTGGAATAATTTACCAAGGGAGATGTTCAATAGATTTTCAAGTTCTTTGCAATAATTTAAGAAAAGACTAGGAAATCTGCCACCTGGGCGACTGCCCTAAATGCTTGTCAATGTTGGTCGATCGATTGATTCATTGATTCATTCATTTTTATGGACTTCACGTACCCGTGCAACGGTTAGGTATTCCGGCAGCATAATACAGCATGTAATGGGGCCAAAGTTGTCCAGACTTGGTCCGAACAGCTTTCTGCAGAGTTTTAATGACTGCTGTAGCCACCTCTTTCACCTGATTTGAACCCAGTTGAGCATTTATGAGATGTGGTGTTGGAGTCCCTTCACTCCAATGACTCTGCACCTACAAATAGCAGGAAGCTGTGGGTAGCTCTCCAAACGGCATGAGTCAGAATCTCCCCAAAGGTATTTTTTCTCCTTGTGGAATCGATATCACCACGAGTTGCTACATTTGGCTTAGGTAGAGGAGGGCCTGCGCTATACTAGACCCGTTTATCATGACGTTTTGGATGTCAGTGTATTTGAAGTTTAAGAACAAAGCGGCTATGTTATAAAAGAAAATAGTGAAGTGTTATTCCTTCAGAAGAAAAAAATGAGGAGTCACTGTGAAGTGACCGAGCAGGTGGCCGCATGGTTTGGGTCACGTAGGTATCAGCTTGCATTCGGGAGATGGTGGGTTCGAAACCCACTGTCGTTAGCCTTGAAGGTGGTTTTCCGTGGTTTCCCAATTTTACACCAGGCAAATTCTGGGGCTGTACCTGAATGAAGGCCACGGCCGCTTCCTTCCCACTTCTAGCCCTTTCCTAACCCATCGTCGACATAAGACCCATCTGTGTTGGTGCGACAATGCGAAGTTGTCACCGAATGTTCCGTATACATTAATTTAAAAATTTATGATCAAGATATAAAAATTACCTATGAAATAAATAAGCCTCCGTGGCTCAGGTGGCAGCGTGCCGGCCTCTCACCGCTGGGTACCGCAGTTCAAATCCCGGTCACTCCATGAGAGATGTGTGCTGGACAAATCGGAGACGGGATAGGTTTTTCTCCGGATACTCCGGGTTTCCCTGTCATTTTTCATTCCAACAACACTCTCCTTTAACATTTCATTTCATCTCACAGTCATTTACCATTGCTCCAGAGGAGTGCGACATTCCTCGGCAGCCGGCACATTTCCTATCGTCCGCGATAGATGGCGGCGGGGCTTCATTCATTCCATTCCTGATCCGGTCGAGTGACTGGAAACAGGCTGTGGATTTTCATTATGAAATAAATATATTTGACACACTCTGCATATATGGTAAAGTCATTGGCATAAGCTAGTCTGCTTAATTTTGAACCTTTTCCAAAGAAGGGTCCTCGCTTGTTGATAGGAAAGGGAACTCCTTTGCATCCTGTTGGTGAACTCACCTATGAATAAATTGTTTCCTCTTTTTTTTTTTTTCAATTGGATTTTTCGTCACTGTCATATGAAGTTATGTACGTTGTATTGCCACTTTTCAATCAGCCAACCATTCAGTCACTCATCACTGATCTGCATTTAGGATTGTCGTCCAGGTGACAAATTCCATATCATGGCACTACTCTTTCCTTTGGACCTACTCCAGTTCTCGTATTAAGTAATCATGATGTGGGTCCCAAACAGTAAAACTATACTCGAATTGAGGTTTTACCAGAGACTTGTACCACCTCTCCTTTACATCCTTACTACAACCCCTATGTACCTTTGTTTACAACCTCGTTCATGTGATTACCCCAATGAAGTGATTTCCTTCTATTAACATCTAAGTACGAAGGCTAGTCAATAAGTATCTGACCTCGATGTTAGCCCCCTTTAAACAACAAGCATCATCTGAAATTTCGCTCTAACTGTCTTTAAGTTGGCTCTCTATGGCGTTGTGTCCTCATCAGCCGCTGGATGGCAGCGTTGTCTTCCTCTGTGATAGGTTTCAGCGTTCTCAGACCAGCACAGCTTGCGCTATTGCGACGTAAAGATGGCCGCGCCACTCTCTTTGCACCAAGGAAGAACAGCAAAACCATGTCTAATGTCCATACGGTTTGTCACGTCATCAACAATCACTGGTATGTTATTCAGGATCATATCGCTCACTTGTTCAATATTGGCATCAGTTACGGCTGCACGTGGACGCCCGAATCTTTCCCCATCCTTAATGCTCGCGCGACCACTTTTGAACTGTTCAATCCACTGGTATACACTTCACTGTGACAAAATATTGTGCACGTATTGTGCTGAAGGTCTTCTATGAATTTTCGCCCCTGGTACACCCTCAGACCATAAAAAATGGATTACGGAACGCTGTTCTTCCTTGGTGCGAACAAAGACTGGCGCGGTCATCTTTCGGTCGCAACAGCGCAAGCTGTACCGAACTGATAACGCTGAAACCTACTACAGGGATAGAAAACGACGCCGTCTAGCGGCTGATGAGCACGCAATGCCATAGAGCCAACATAAAGACAATTAGAGCAAAATTGCAGAAAATTATTGACTTTCGTACGTATTTACAGAGATTCCCCTGAGCTACTTTCATCCCATCAGCACAGTGATTAAACTGAGAGTTGTTTTCCTCTTTGTGAAACTTAGAACATGAATTTTCATCCCGTTGTCTGTCACCGCGGCGATACCCGAATTTGAAATAGAGGCAGAATATAATGAAAGAAAGAATTCAGAAATGCACGTGATTTTTAATTTACGTTGTAAGAAACAAGTTACTTACGACTAGGGCCCGGATGTTTATGCAGTGATAGGTTAGGATGCAAACTTTATGAAGCGAGTAATAAGTAGAGCCTACCCGCACGACGGTAATGCTATGAGGTTTGCATAGACAGTAGGGGTTCAACCCTTTATGTTACTCCCACTATATTACGTCAGAGCGGGCTAGTCGATATTTCCTACTAACAATATTATTTAGTAACAACATTACTTAGTAGGAAATGCCGACTACCCCGCTCTAACGTAATATAGTGGGAGTAACATAAATTCTAGGGGTTCTAATGGGTCGACCCCTAATGTTTATGCAAATCTCATAGCATTACCGTCGTGCGGGTAGACTCTACTTATTACTCGATTCAGTAAGTTTGCATTCTCTCCTATTACTGCATAAACATCCGCGCCCTACTTATGACTGTTGCAGTTTATGTGTTTTGAACGAATACAATAAGGGAATGTCGGGAGGTATCGGACAGTTTAAATTTTGTGCCATATTCTTTTATTGAATAGAAAAAAGACATGCCATGTATTTTATAAGCAACTATATTCTTATATTAACGTATGACCGTAGATGAGGATCCACCATTAATTTGCTGTCGAGGAGTTCCAGGAATCTGTACATATCAACTACTAGTAGAACAACATTATCTAAGTACAATTTAGGATACAGATAGAGATCACACAACTAAGATCTTCGTATTTAAAGTCGAAGGCCGTATTCTAGTGTTCATCTTCCGATTCTCCTTATGACTTCTGTAACTATCGCTCATCAGTCTGAACGCAAGGCATTTGATAGGGTGGATCATGGGAGACTACTGGCAAGAATGGGTGCAATTGGACTAGAAGAAAGAGTGGCTGAATAGGTGGCTACATTTCTAGAAAATAGATCTCAGCGAATTAGAGTAGACGAAGCTTTATCTGACCCTGTAATAATTAAGAGGGGAATTCCTCAAGGCAGTACAATTGGACCTTTATGTTTTCTTATATATATCAATAATATGTGTAAAGAAGTGGAATCAGAGATAAGGCTGTTTGCAGATGATGTTATACTCTACAGAGTAATAAATAAGTTACAAGATTGTGAGCAATTGCAAAATGACCTCGATAATGTTGTGAGATGAATAGTAGGCAATGGTATGATGATAAACGGGGTTAAATGTCAGGTTGTGAGTTTCACAAATAGGAAAATTCTTCCCAGTTTTAATTACTGCGTTGATGGGCTGAAAGTTTCTTTTGGGGCTCATTGTAAGTACGTAGGCGTTAATATAAAGAAAGATCTTCATTGGAGTGATCACATAAACATGATTGTTAATAAAGGGTACAGATCTCTGCATATGGTTATGAGGGTATTTAGGGGTTGTAGTAAGGATGTAAAGGAGAGAGCATATAAGTCTCCGGTAAGACCAGAAGTAGAGTATCGTTCCAGTGTATGGGACACTCACCAGGATTACTTCATTCAAAAACTGGAAAAAATCCAAAGAAAAGCAGCTTGATTTGTTCTGGGTGGTTTCCGACAAAAAGTAGCATTACAAAAATGTTGCAAAGTTTGGGCTGGGAAGAACTGGGAGAAAGACGAGCTTCTCGACTAAGTGGTATGTTCCGAGCTGTCAGTGGCATGGAATGACATCACTAGACAAATATGTATGAGTGATGTCTTTAAAAGTAGGAAAGATCAAAATATGGAGAAAAGGCTGGAATTCAAGAGGACAAATTGGGATAAATATTCACATATATAGGGGAGTTAGGGATTGGAATAACTTACCAAGGGAGATGTTCAACAAATTTCCAATTTCTTTGAAATCATTTAAGAAAAGGCTAGGAAAACAACAGATAGGGAATCTGCCACCTGGGCAACTGCCCTAAATGCAGATCAGTAGTGACTGATTGAACAATATAGAGCGATGTTATTTACTACTGGACCAGCAACCGCGATAGTACCGCTGATGGCTATCGCAAAGAGAGTGAAAATCCGATCCCTGTGAACCCCATTTTCGAATATGTTTTGGCTATGTCAAAATGCAAGAAATGTAAGGACAAAAAATGCTATAATTACTATTTAGTTACCTCTTCTCACTCACTTCATTCAACCATTGCGAAATACTCACAAGGCATTGTTCGTATACAAATGTTTACTCGATTGTCAAAGGTCAAACATTATGAATTCATGTACCCCCTAACAAGCTGAATCGATAACACAACATATTTCAAACAACTATAATATTACATTGCAATTGATGCCATATTTAGATCTTTCAATATTCTGTAAGGTATTGTACATATACTCGTAATAGAAATCGGGGTAATTAAATTTTCAGTGTATTCGTTATTTCTGTTAAGCTTTACATGGCATGAATATTCCTGGACTGTTTTGATGAAATGTGTTATACAACTTACCGACTGAATTACATGCATTTTGCAGGTCGTGTAACCAGCAATTTTTTATCCGGGAGATGGTGAATTCAAACTTTACCGTTATCTCGCTCAGAAAATAAGTTTCCATGATTTCCATTTCTTTTCTTGCTATTTGCTTTACATCGCACCGACACAGGCAGGTCTTATGCCGACGATGGGACAGGAAAGGCCTAGGAATGGGAAGGAAGCGGCCGTGGCCTTAATTAAGGTACAACTCCAGCATTTGCCTGGTGTGAAAATGAAAAACCACGGAAAACTATCTTCAGGGCTGTCGATTTTCGGGTTCGAACCCACTATCTTCCGGATGCTAGCTCACAGCTACGCACCCCTAACCACAAGGCCAACTCGCCCAGTGGTTTCCGTTTTTACATCGGGTTAATGTCAGGACTGTACCTTAACTGAATTCAGGCCGTTACCTTACCATTGTTATCCCAACAACTCTGAAAACTGTCCTTTGTTAGAGTGAGGCTTGATGGTTAACAAAACGAATAAACTCTGCCCAAAAATAGAGGGACAACATTTTAAACACCTGCATTACGTTTTCAGGAATGGTTGCAGTGAAACAGGTATTTTATCTGGAAAATCTAACCATTATTTAACTGAAGTGTACAAATCGTGTTCATTTCTTATCAGACTTGTTGTTGCTATGACCAGAAATTCAATAAGGTAAGGTAAGGGTTATTCTGCCCGAAGGCAGGTCCGAACCTCCGCAGAGGTGTTCCTGAGCTGGAGTTTACGTGCGGTAGAGTGGCCAGTTCCTTTCCGCTCCTCCATTCCCTTACCCCCCACCAACAGCGCGTGGCAACCCATCCAACTCCTGACCACGCCCAATGTTGCTTAACTTCGGAGATCTCACGCGATCCGGTGTTTCAACACGGCTACGGCCTTCACGTAATTCACATAGAGCACAAAAATGAACATTTCATTATCTAGTAAGCCCTCCATGGGCCCGTATTACTGCCTCAAATTTTCAAATCGTGCTCCTGACAAATCTGCGAAGTTTCCCGTCGAACATTTTTCCACTCCTCAATAAGGACCTCTGCCAGTTGTTCAAGAGTCTGAGGTGCTACCGGACGGGCCCCACGTTGTCTGTCAAACACATACCATTAATTCTCAATGGGATTGAGGTCAGGACTCAAAGCAGTCCAGTCTACTGTTTGAATCGCGAAGTCCTGTAGAGTTTCCATGGTGGCTGCTGCTGAATGCGCTCTCGCATTGGCGCGTTGCAGGATAAACTGGTGACCCATTACAACTGTAGTGGGCATAACATGATCCAGTACAATCTCGTTGATGTACCTCGGTGCGAAAAGCTGGCCTCTGATTATCTGAAGGTCCGATGGGCCATCAATTGTGATGTCACCGTACACTGTGACTGAGCAGCAGCAAAATCTGCCCATTTTCTGGACTGCTTCTTCATTATAACCCTCACCACGATACGATATACACGTATACGTCCATCGTATCACGTTAGACGAAAGCGGGACTCGTCTGTAAACAATAAAGTACATTGCGCTAGTGACGTAGCTGCCAGTTCCTATGGTTCTCAACAAATTGATGTCGATCTCTCTTACGCCGAACAGTTAATCGAGGGACCTAATGAGGTCTTCTTGGTTTTAAACCAGCCTCCCGGAGTTTATTGCGTATTGTTTGGTCACTGACACTGCAACCAGTCGCTGGTCTTAGATCATTTCACAGGTCCCGGGTAGTCGCAAAGCGCCGGCGGAGAGAACAGTTCACAATATATCGGTCTTCTCTGACCTATGCTTTCCATTTTCTCCATAGTATTGGTTTTCGTGTGCATGTACCGATTTCGTGATGTGTTTTCCAAACCATCCCAACAACAGACGAAGCCACATTAAGCTCTATACACACTGCACAAATAGTCCAACCTCCTTGCAGTAATGTCACTGCCCGAAAACCTTCTGCCTTATTCAGATAACTCATTTCTATTGATGAAACGTACACAAAGAGTATAGAGGTGTACTCTTTACTTACCCTCACTAACCTACAGGGTGAGACATTGCTCGCCCATTTCGTTCTGAGGCATAGCATTTGACTACTGCTACAAAGCCATGGCTTTCCAAAGAAATGTGGAGGTTTCTTTTCTTTATTATAATATGGCGGAAGAATAAGAGCAAAAGTATATATCTTAATCACGGACTACTTGCATAGTACACGCCATCAAATTCCTGTCCCTCTAATTTTTGAGCAGTGTATGAATATACTCATTTTCATAAAAACTGAACATTTTTAAAAGGAAGTTCATATTCTCAGGGCATGTGCATTAATATGTTCTGAAGAAAGGATTACCATTTGAACACTGTCGGACCTCAGGTTCAAGGTCCAGGTCGATATCTCGGCGCACCACCACCAAATGGTAAAATGTGCCTCCGGCTCTCTTTGTCGCTATAAACCGACGGAAATGGATCAGTGTGACTTGAACAGACATGCAGGATGCCTCGCAGACGTATGTGAGAATCGCACGGACAAATGAGTGAGTTGGCATGAGAGAACGTGATGCATCCATCCGGGAAATTGCTGCTCGTGTGGGACGAAGTGTGTCAGTAGTGCAACGGGTGTGTACAGAATGGTTCACAGATGGCCGTAGAACACGACGAGATGGGTCTGATCGCACCACCCAGACCACCCCTCGAGAAGATTGACATCTCATCCGAATGGCATTGCAGGACAGATATCGTCGTCCTCAAGGCCTTATGGTGTGGGTTACTATTGGGTACAACTACAAATCACAGTTGGTTCGTGTCCAGGGCACTGTGATCAGTTTGACCTACGTGAATGACATCCTGCGACCCGTAGCCTCACCCTTTCTGCACGACAACCCAGACGCCATATTTCTGAAGGACAATGCGCGTCCACATGCTGCTGCTCGAACACGTGCCTTCTTGTTGTCACCAATCGAAAATATGTGGGATATGGTGAAACGCTGTGACCGAATGCCGACCACCAAAGATGAACTGTGGAAAAAGATGAATGCAGCATGGATGGCTATACCCCAAGATGCCATTCGCGTCTTATACGCGTCAATGCCATCACGCATGGAACAAGTTATCAGTGTACATGCAGGACCCAGTGCCTACTAGGCAACAGGGCACATGCTGAACCTAAGTGACTAAGATGCTAATCATTTCTGCAGAACATACTAATGTCCTGTGAATATGTACTTCCTAACTCTAGTCTTTCAAGGTGTTCGCTTCTCATGCAACTCGGTAAGCCTTCACAAGACAAATGGAGAAAAGTGGTTCTCTCGTGAGTGGTATTACGAGGTATTAGTTGCCTAACAATGATATACGCCGACTGGTCAAAAGTCACGGGAGGCGGTATCCCATTGAAAAATGTGCGTGTATGACCCTGAGTGTTGCGGCTAGCTGCGGCGTAGCTGAGCAGTCTGTCACAGACACCAGTGTCGTGAAGATGGCAGCACGTCACGAGTTAACCGACTTTGAACGTGGGATGATCACCGGCGCACGGCGCATGGGCGGAGATTACATGCGAATTGGAGTTTCCGAGGACAACAGTGTCGAGAGTGGATCATCAATATCGCAGAAAGAATGTTGCCACCCGCGCAAACCACCGTACGGGAATACCGTAGGTGTTTTCCAAACGGACATCACGTCGCCTCCGCAGAAACATACTGGGTGCTCGATGAGCTACTGTGAGTCAGATCACCATCCAATTGACCAGGACTGTAAGCAGGCACCATATAGGCTTCACCAGCCGGTGACCAACTCGTGTCCCTTTGCTGACACCTCATCAACGAAGTGCATGGGCCCGGGAACATCGGCATGGACCATGGAACAGTGGCGGCGTGTGATATTGTCCGATAAATCCCGGTTCCAGTTGTATCCAGCTGATGGGTGCGTGGGAGTGTGGTGTACGCCCGATGAAGTTATGGATCCTGCTTGTCAACAAGGGTGTGCCCAGGTGTGAGGTGGCTCAGTTCTGGTCTGGGCGGCGTTCTCATGGTCGCAATTAGGTCCCATTATCCGGCTGCAGAGAACGCTGACAAGTGCACGTTATGTGGACATTCTTTCAGACAATTTGCATCCCTTTCTGGCCCTAGAGTATCCTGATGGAGATGCCATGTTTCAACAGGACAATGTATCAAGTCACCGCTCTGTGATGGCACTCAGGTGGTTGGAAGGACACACCAATGAAGTTACGACCATGGATTGAGCCTCGAGATACCCCGTTGTTAATCCAATCGAGCATTTATGCGATGCTGTCATGATGGTGTACGCTCCATGAATCTCGCACCAACTACACAAGATCAGTTGTGGGTGTCAGTGCAAGATGCGTTGGTCCAGATCCCTCCAGTGCTATTCAAATACGTATTGCTGCCGTTTTAAGGGGTCGTGGAGGAGCAACTGGTTATTAACATCACATTCAGTGTCTTCCCATGACTTTTTTGGCCACTCAGTGTATATATACTATACACTATTATTATTAATGCGACATTTACTATTGTACTATGTACATTGCGAGTGAATGAAGTGAATGACTGAAAAAAATTAAAATTAAACAGAACAGTGCAGAATACTTGGGAAGTGTAATAACAGAGGACATGAGGTGCAGTCGAGAGGTCGAAACTCGTACTGCGATTGCGAAGGAAGCAGTAATTAAGAAGAGTAGACTTTCTTGGAGGGGGCATGGATAGAGACTTGAGGAAGCGATTCGTGAAATGTTTAGTATTGAACGTGACACTGTATGGAGCTGAGACATGGACGTTGAGAAAAGAGGACGACAGAAGACTGGAAGCATTTGAGATGTGGATTCGGAGGAGAATGGAAAGTATACAATGGATAGAATACGTAAGTAATGAGGAAGTCTTGAGAAGAGTTGGGGAAGAGAGGAATATACTTAGGTCGAGTCATAAGTGCGGTATGTACTTGCGTATGATGCCACTAGATGGTATATAATATAAACAACAGTGTGGGTCTAAGCATGCCCCCAAGTTCCGTGTGTGAGTGAGAACGTCACAAAATGAAAGTCAACAAGCGAGGTGTTCTTGTGTGTCATCCAGTGCGTGAGGGGCACACTGTTAATGCAGTTTATTACAATTCCTTTTTGTTGTACCAATTGCGCCGTGCAATGCGAACCAAACGTCTAAATCTTTTGTATAATGCCATAATCCTACACGATAACGCGACAGCGTACAAAGCAACATTCGTTCAGCGTCGCTTACAACGGTGGGAATGGGAGGTTCTTCCACACCCGCCTTATTCGCCTGATCTGAGCCCATCTGACTATCATGTAATCCCCAGAGTGAAGAAGCCATACGAGGACAACGGTTCGTATACAAAAAGGACATCGTAACAGCATGTCGGAGAGAGGTGTCACACGTCAGCGATACACATGCAGCGAATGGTAATCAGCGCCTGCCCCACCGCTGGCAACGCACAGTGAAAACCTTGGGTGATAATTTCGAAAGTATGTAACTAGTGGAGACCTGTCCTTTGTACGTAGTCTTGTGTATTTGCTGTTTATACCATAATGAAACAATGTTTACCAAAGGCCTGCGTTCTATCACTATCCTAAGAGAATTTCCTGATGTCAGAATTTGTCTTCAGGCACTGTGCATAAGTACATGCCCTATATTTCCAAATGCATATCTTAGATGTTCCGTGCTGTCTCCTGTTCGCGAGAAAAAAAGGTTGCCATGACTTATGACTCAACCCTCGTATTAAAAGTAATCAAGAAGCGAAAGCACAGTTGAATTGGTCATTGGATGAGGAGAGATAGCTTGATTGTTGATGCTATAGAAGGAACGGTAAATGGAAAAAGACAAAGAGGACGGAGAATATATCAGATGCTGGACAGTATCAGGGTAGAATACAAGTATGAGGAAACAAAGAGGGTGGCAAGAGACAGGACTGCGTGGAGAGCTGCCATGTGAAGACCTGCCAGATGGCAGAACACTGATGATGATGAAGATGCATGAGTAAGCATTTCACGTACCAAGCCATTGGGAGGTACAAACTGAGCCTATTTTAGAATTGGATAGTTCGGAAATGGGTCTCTGTGTAGTTTCTGTTGAAGTTTTTATTGAAAATGAGCAGGCTCGGCTCTTTTCTGAAAGGACCCCGCGTACCTCCACTGGTATGCGTACCACACTTTGAATACCGCTGAAATAGAGGATTGAAGATGTGAACGTAAACTCACCGACAGTAACACGAAGTGCTCTCTGGTGTATTTATAGCTGACGGGCGCAATATCATAGCAGGAATGTTTCAACTATATTAATTACAGTCCTCAGGATGCAATATAGTCAGACAAGCCATCCACACATTGAGTGAAAATTAGTTTCGTAACTACAGTAATTTAGCCAGCTTACAAGCCAATATAGTGAATGTGGTAAGGTTTCGTTTTGTCTCACTTGTCTGACTGGGAACTCGCGCTACTAACAGTGAAGAAGAAGTTTCCGATGCTTCATCATGAATGGGACTTCGTTCTATTCAAAGTTAAGAAGCATACATTGAATTTAATTTCCGTTGTTACTGTGATTGATGGTCAGGGAAATCAACTGTTTGAATTACTCGTTATTTCAAATTAACTCTGAAGTCAAATTTAGGCCGCAATTCATAAAAGTTATATAGAAATCCAATAATTCAGTGTGAGTGGTTTGGGGCAAGTACTTGCGAAAGAGTAGCTCCACTGTCACACTACAGACAAATTTCTAACTTTGATGAATTTTTATCATTTGTTTCCTGAGGCACAGTATATCTCTTCCGATATAGTCATGTTGCCAACTTTCAACATTGTACTTATAAAAATATTCGGTAGGAGATTGTTTCACTTTCTTTTTACAAGCATCGTCAAAAAAGTCCCTGGCATCACAACTTTTTTTTTTCCATTTGGCAAGAAATTTTTCAAATATTTGCTGGATAGTTACCCTAATAAACATAAGTTTTTTGCTTGACAAGTATATTGACATGTAGAATTTTTTAAAAAGTAATGATTACATTTCATTCTAAAAATATATGTACAAACAATATTTAATTGGTCAAAAATAAATCTAAATCGCCTTCCACCGTAAAATAGACATTATAATTTACCCACCAACTATCTATTTTCTTTCTTTCTTTCATAACCTATTTAACCTCCAGGGTTGGTTTTCCCTCGGACTCGGTGAGGGATCCCACCTATACTGCCTCAAGGGCAGTGTCCTGGATCGTGAGACTTCGGGTCGGGGATACTACTGGGGAGTATGACCAGTACCTCGCCCAGGCGGCCTCACCTGCTATGCTGAACAGGGGCCTTGTGTGGCGATGGGAAGATTGGAAGGGACAGGCAAGGAAGAGGGAAGGAAGTGGCCGTGGGCAAGAGTTAGGTACCATCCCGCCATTTGCCGGAAGAATAAGTGAGAAACCATGAAAAACCACTTCGAGGATGGTTCAGGGCTACTGTGTAAAATTTCACCTGAATCAGACAAAAGCTGCATGTTAGGGACTCATTTCTTGAAAGATGAAGATTTTGCTAAGCCGTGAAATGTAAAATAAAAATGTATGTAACTTTACTCACTTTAGAATTGCCCTGCACAATAAGTGTGACCTTCAGACTTCTTTCTTCTCTCCTCCAGTGATATTTTCATCACTTTTTACCTCAGCTCTTTCCTTTCACCTGAGCTCCTTTTTCCTGCTTTGTTGGGACGTGGCCAGTAGAGTATGGCACAATTAAATAGTAGAGTAGCGCTATTTTAAAGAGGCGCGCTGTGTACTTAAAAAATGACGGCATTTAAAGAAATAAAATAATTTTTTGAAAGAGCAAACTTCAGAGTATCTTTAGTGTTCTAAACCGAGTTTCGATATTTTCCTTGAAATTCATGAAATTCGCTATAGTTTCCCCTTAATGACCAAGATTTCTTTTCGCAGAATTAAGAGTCTGACTATTTAGCCAGCCCCGCCGATTGGAGATAGCGTCTGCCCTTCTTAACGCGCAATGTTCCTAATATGTTTCCAGGATTATAATGGGATTCACTTAGCCTCGATACCAGTGACCCTTGCCAATGATCTGTGATGGTCTAAGTTTCATGAACATAACAAGGCTGGACATATATGTGTGTGAAAGAATGCCCTTCACAATCCGCTAAAACGACACAAAATATCACCGCCGTATGATGTCCGAGTTAGTAAAGTAGTGTTTTATTATGACATCTTTGGCCAACTTCAAGCATTATGAATAGATTCTTCACGAACGCTGCCGTGATTGGATTCCAGCTACGAAGGGCGTACTATATTGTTTTTCACTTAAATTTTTCTACCCGAATGAAGTACAATACACATCAGTTGTTACGTTCGCCTTCACAACGTTACCTCCTTGTAACTGTATTCACTTTTGTCATCGATGTGTCAGTCTCTCCAGACCTTCCTGAAACCACTCTTTCGGAGTGCTGCGTACCCATGCCTTGACAGCTGTGTCCGGTTCTGCAAAATTCGCAAAACGGCGACCACGCAGAGGTTTCTTCATGTTCCCGAACAGGTGGTTATCACTTGGTGCCAAGTCGGGAGAGTATGGTGGGTGTGGCAGCACCGTGCATCCCATTTGATCAATGGCAATGGTGGTCTCTCGGCTAGTGTGGGGCCGGGCATGAAGCCATGAAATCGGCAGGATCTTGATCATGGTACTGAAAAAGTTCTCTGCACACGTCCACACGCCCCTGCTTATCGTCTGCAGACAAGGATCTGTAAGTCTGTAAGTGGCCGTGCACTATCCGCTGCAGGGTTTTTCGGCTAATTTCGGTGGCTGCCTCCATTTCCGTAAATGTGATGCCTATTTCCTTGGATGGCCTGTTCGACCCGGGAAATGTTGGCTGGTGTTGACACTGTCACATTCCTTGCAGAATTGGTGCCCTTGTCCACCGACATGCGCCCTGTTTTCCAAGCTTTCACCCAGATGTAAATTGTTTTCTGTGACGGCGCATGTTCTCCACAGACTGCCACCAAGCGCCCGTGAATTTCTGCAGTGGTCTCGCCTCCTCTCCGTAGGAACCAAGTCGTATAGCGCTACCCCTGACGGTTGCTTCCTATGTTTTCTGCTCATACTCTTACAGTGTTGTTATGAAATGGCTATGACGAGTGCATTCGTTGGCCCCTGTGCGTGTGCTGCTACCAAACGGTGAAACAAGACACTAATTACACGTCAGCACCTTCAAAAGTGAAATATGAACCATACCCGGATGTATAAAAAATAAAGTAATGAAAGCTGTCAAAAAGCACGTGACTTTGTTTACCCATTCAAATCTCGCGCTAGTAAGGATTAGTTGGCAGCACTGAGGTTTAGGCCCGTCAAGATGGCAGCAGTGAGGTTAGCGATGCCATCTTGCACCTCGTAATTCATATGATATTTCTGAAATGAAAATTCTCGTCTGAGCTCACTTCTGAACCTCCATGATATGTTTGTTTTCCCTACATTTAAAAGTCACCAGGGTGTCAGAAGTTTGTCTTGGAAATGATATTTTAACGATCCAGTAAATCTACTGATATAAGTCTCGTGCAATTAAGCACTTGTAAATACAAACTGAATAATAATACCAAGCGAGTTGGCCATGTGGTTAGGAGTGCGCTGCTGCGAGATTGCATTCGAGAGATAGTGGGTCTGCCACGTAAAGTAGATTGTAATATTATTAATACTAATAATAATAATAATAATAATAATAATAATAATAATAATAATAATAATAATAATAATAATAATAATAATAATTTATCTTAAATTTGCTTTACGTTACACGACACAGACAGATTTTACGGCGACTACGTTATAAGGAGTAGGGGGTAGGAGTCGGAAAGAAGTGACGCTGGCCTAAATTAGGGTACAGCCCCAGCAATTTGCCTAGTGTGATAATGGGTAATAATGGACAGACATCTTCAAGGCTGCCGACAGTGGAGTTCGAACCCACTATCTCCGAAATGCCAGCCGACAGCTACGTGACCCAAACCACGTAGCCATTGGCTCGAAGTCATAGTCAGGGCGTTTTTAAAGTAAGTTTATCGGAACTCTATCACCTCCTCATTTTATAACATAAAATCGAAGTTACAAGGCATTTGCAGCTCTCATTATTTCACAACCAGACAAGCAAGACAAGCATTTGAAATGAAGAATCAACATGAATTCTAAGGTGAAAACAAATTAAAATATTTTAATTATCCTAATAATAGCTTCCAAATTCGGTTAGTGCACTGTCGCCATTATTGTTTATGATATTGATGGATGAAATCATAAAACGTGTAAAACAGAGTTTCAGTAGAGATGAAGTGAATGCTTTGGTATTTGCAGATGATGTGGTGATTTGTGGAAAGGGAGAAAAGGAAGTACAAAGGAAACTGGACATTTTGAATGAAAGTCTGAAGGAGTTTGGAATGGTAATTAGTTAAAAGAAAACTGTAGTCATTCATTGCGGAAAAGAGAAAAAGAGAAGCCAAGTAAACATAGACGGAGAACTGTTAGAGAATATAGAACAGTTTACATATCTGGGTAGTATTATTAATGGATGTAATGAAATCAACCCTGAAATTAATAACAGACTAAGTAAAGGTACAAAATTTTATCACCAAGTCAGGGAGCTTTTATGGAATGACAAAGTACCCAAGAACACGAAATTAACGTTATACAAACAGTATTTCATACCAATTGTAACATAGGGACTAGAAACGCTGGTAACTAATAAGAGACAAGATAAGCAGTAGAAATGAACATTTCAAGAACACCGAGCTCGATAGCTGTAGTCGCTTAAGTGCGGCCAGTATCCAGTAATCGGGAGATCGTGTGTTCGAAGCCCACTGTCGGCAGCCCTGAATATGGTTTTCCGTGGTTTCCCATTTTCACACCAGGCAAATGCTGGGTCTGTACCTTAACTAAGGCCACGGCCGCTTCCTTCCCATTCTTAGGCCTTTCCTAACCAATCGTCGCCATAAGACATATCTGTGTCGGTGCGACGTAAAGCAAATAGCAAAAAAAAAAAAAAAAAAAAAAAAATCAGTGTCCTCATCTAAAATGTGACTGGCATTAGGCATAGTGGCCTGATATTTTGATGGAAACTCACCAACTTGGTGTGACTGGCAGTAGGAAAAGGGGCCTGACATTATAATGAAAACTGCACAATACAATTTCGACTGATAGTAGGGTAGTTGCCTGCCATTATAATAGAAACTCCTCAACTGTTATCCGTCTGGAAGTAGGAAAAGGGGGCTGCCATTGTAACGAAAAGTCCCCAAATCGATTGTGACCGCGCAGTAGGCAATGGGGCCTGCAATTATAACGTTAACTTCCCAACTCGGTTGTGAATGGCAGTGGGCAAGTGAGCCTGCCGTTATATCACAAATCCGTAACAAACACTTTATATTGGAAAGAGCGTATGGGGACCTCCCCATGCTGTTTCTCGGATAACGCTAAGAGACATGCAATTTTAAAACAATCTTATTTACTGCATGTACAGTATTTACTTCGATATTCGAATACAATGTAGAATACCGTAGCGAAGCACGGGTACATGTGCTAGTTGTCCAATAAAATGAGAGGTTGTGTCCGGTTTTAGTCCAGAGCCTTCTCGAACCTTCCTTTCGGTTATAAAAGCTGACGCATTTTCGAGTTAACTTGTCTAATTGATCGTCGTATTTCTGAGTGTGTGTGTTAAGAGAGGAGGCGGAGGCCTCATCCAATAGCAGGCAGAACATCAGCTAAGGTAATGGCCACCATTTTCTATCTCAGTAGTTATCTCCGCAATCTGACTCGAAGGGAAGGTTCCAATCTTTAACTATGTAACTGTCAATTTCTTAAAATGTAGACTTTCTTCCTTCTAATGTAAAAGTTCAAGTAAGTCAAAAATTACTTAAACTGAAAACCGGGGATAGAGAGTGCGTTACTCTCTTGAGTTCCCCTTCAGTTAGTCTTGAGGTGACTACGATTTTGTAACTGTTTTCACTATTGCAAATTGTAACTTAACTTGTCCATCTAGTCACCTCAGTAGTGAGGGATTAGCCTCTGCATCGTCGGGCCTCATGCCCAAGTAGGGTTTTAATCTTTGATTTCTAGGAGCGCAAGTGTCCGCCTCAGTACAGTTTTGATTTTGGGGCCAGTAATTGAACCTGTTGCTTTCCATAAAGGCCCAGTAGAATGGGTACTCGAAACCCCTGCATTATTTCTTCGATGTAATAGAAAACTGATACTGTATTTTTAAATGTAGGTTGTGCCTAGAGAGGCCGGAAAGTGTACATTTTATTGAGCAGGGACGCTCTAATCTCTAGGTTGGGGATACAACTGGGGAGGAGGACCAGTGCATCACCCAGGCGGCTTCACCTGCTATGCTGAACAGGGGCCTTGCGGGGGATGGGAAGATTGGATTGGAAGGGATAGGCAAAGGAAGAGGGAAGGAAGCGGCCGTGGTTTTGAGTTGGGGACTATCCCGGCATTTGCCTGTAGGCTGTATTTGAAGATAGTAAGGTTTCCCATTTACATACTGACGGATTTAAATGTTGAGACAATTTAGCTCCAATAACATGTAATACTTATTAGGGTTATCTAATGCAGGCATGAACGACAAGATGGGCTATACATTTTGCCGTCTACAAAACTCCTCCGATCTCGGTGAGAGTGGAACCCAGAATCTTGGGTATAAGAAACCAACCCATTGATGATGATGATGATGATGATGATGATGATGATGATGATGATGATGCTTGTTGTTTAAAGGGGCCTAACATCGAGGTCATCGGCCCCTAATGGTACGAAATGAAAACAAAAAATTCAAATTCATCCACTGACCAAAATAAAATAAAAAATGTCATGAAGAATGAATGGATGGACATGAACCCTACAAAAAACAAAAACAAACAAACAAACAAACAAACAAACAAAAACAGTGGATCTACTCAAAAGAAGGTAGTTAATTAGAGTATTACTGACCAAGGGACCATTTATAAACCACAATGATGCTTGATGTCTGAAGGGGTGCTAAATTCACGTCCAGGGCCCCACAGAATGGTACATGTCGCGTGTAAAGTAGAACCATGGTATTTGTCATTTTGGGGTACTGATCAAAAGTAGCGAAGACTCACGGTATTCCACACAAGATGGTACTACTCACAAGTATTGCAATTCGTACAGGGAACGCAGACCTATGGTGTTTCTCACACAATGGCGCGACTCAGCCAACGCAAACCGTTAAGGTTCCTCATCTAGGTGTACTAGTCACGGGCGCCGGTATTCCCGTGGTGTTCCTCAAATAGTGGGTACCAATCACAGGCAACGCAGACCCACGGTGCCGCTCATATAGCGGTACAACTCACAGGCTACGCCCAGACCCGCGGTGTTGCTCACATGGGTACAACGCACGGGTACTGGAATCCACCAGGCCAGGCTTTTTACTGCAACTAATCACAAACCTATTTCGTACCAATTTAGTAATACTACTCGCAAGTACATGCAACCCATGGTGTTCCCCGCATGATGGTACGAATCAAGAGTAGTTTCATGGTTCTAATTCAATCATCCCTTGGTCGCCCCTTGTAGTCGCCTCTTACGACAGGCAGGGGATACCGCGGGTGTATTCTACATGTGCGTCCCCCACCCGCAGGGGGTAGTGTCTTTGGTCCGCGAGAGGGATTTTATTTCCTTCAAGTCCGCCGGCAAGCCGGTTAGGACCTCCCTATCCGCCACCTGGGACGCGCCACGTGGGAGTATCACCTCTCCCCCTGCTCGTGGAAACCAACACATTAACCAATGAATCTGTGTCATTGCACGTTATATGCGACGGCACAAGAACTCTTTATACATCTCCTGCAGCTAGTCTCTCTCACTATTTGTTCATTGTTCCCCACTACGCTATATCAAAATACAGCCCGTTTTAGTCATCTGAATTAGTACGTATTGCTATTGGATTTTACTATACTGAGATTAACGGGATTGTGAACAAACTAATGACCAGCATATTCGTTTAATTTCTTCCTCATTTATTACCGTTAATAACGTATTTCTAAAACAGAAGGCGATTACTGCGTTAGCTGCTACAGTTCGTAATGCAAATATCCATTTCTCAGTACCAAAAACTACTGCGATGCAGAGAAGGAACATCTAACCGTGCGATGAAAGACAGATTCCCTGCCAGGAAATTGAGAAAATTAGTCATGTTTTCTATTTCCAAAGGGGCATATGACTCGGACCTAACTCATCCTACACCAGAAGTATTTCTTCTTCTTTATCTGTTTATCCTCCAGGGTCGGTATTTACCTCGGACTCAGCGAGGGATCCCACCTCAACCGCCTCATGGACAGTATCCTGGAGCTCCAGACTCTAGGATGGAGGATACAACTGGGGAGGAGAACCAGTACATAACCCAGGCGGCTTCACCTGCTATGCTGAACAGGGGCCTTGCGGGGGATGGGAAGATTGGAAGGGATAGGCAAGGAAGAGGGAAGGAAGCGGCCGTGGTTTTAAGTTGGGGACTATCCCGGCATTTGCCTGGAGGAGAAGTGGGAAACATAGAAAACCACTTCCACGCTGGATGAGGTGCGAATCGAAGCCACCTCTACTCAGTTGACTTCCCGAGATTGAGTGGACTCCGTTCCAGCCGTCGTACCACTTTTCAAAAATTTCGTGGCAGAGCCGGGAATCGAACCCTGGTCTACGGGGGTGGAAGCTAATCACACTAACCACTACACCACAGAGGCGGCTCCCAGAAATAATTACTAGTTTAATTGCTGAGAGTACAAGGGCTGATCACTCCATCCCATCCAGTGCTGAGGTTATGCATAGAGGAACGATTAATTTTCTATCCCATCAGGAGCCTTCATGGCCGGCCCCGTGGTGCAGGGGTAGCGTGCCTTCCTCTTACCCGGAGGTCTCGGGTTCGATTCCCGACCAGGTCAGGGATTTTTACCTGGACCTGAGGGCTGGTGCGAGGTCCACTCAGCCTACGTGATTAGAATTGAGGAGTGAACTGGCAGTGAGATAGCGGCCCCGGTCTAGAAAAATCAAGAATAACGGCCGAGAGGTTTCGTCGTGCTGACCACACGACACCTCGTAATCTGAAGCCTTCGGGCTGACCAGCGGTCACTTGGTAGGCCAAGGCCCCTTCAAGGGTTGTAGTGACATGGGGTTTGGTTTTTTAGGAGCCTTCATGGCTTATATAGAAATGTCTTTGCTTTTGTATCGTTCAAAGCTGAAAGTACGAGCACTAAACTATTCAATAAACTTGAATATTTTCTGAAATCATTTCAATTGGAGTTTTCTTCCTCTTACTACTATCTGACTAAAGAGTACTGATACCGGGCGAGTTGGCCGTGCGGTTAGGAACGCGCAGCTATGAGCTTGCATCCGGGAGATAGTGGGTTCGAACCCCACTGTCGGCAGCTCTGAAGATGGTTTTCCGTGGTTCCCCATTTTCATACCAGGCAAATGCTGGGGCTGTACCTTAATTAAGGCCACGGCCGCTTCCTTCCCAGTCATAGAACTTTCCTATCCCATCGTCGCCATAAGATCTATCTGTGCCGGTGCGACGTAAAGCAAGTAGCAAAAAAAGGAAAGTACTGATATATATTCTCGTTACTCTTCCCATGTAATTCCTTCACAGTTCTCCACTGTTTTCTTAATCCCTTAAGTACTCACTTAGTTTATGTCTTCTCAGTACTTTCATTGTTTGCTAATTCATTTTAGAGAGTACGTTCACCATAATTCATGGTCCCAACCACCATGGGACCTCAAAGGATATACCATCATCTGTCTCAGGGAGTAGTGGTGAACATTAAGCAACCAGAAGATGGGCACAGAGGCGTGTGCTACGGGGAAGTGTAGGCCAAAAACCCACATCGCGAGAAACCGGTAGTACTGAAACTACAATAAAGAACATAAACTGGCGTGATAAAATAATTCAGAATTTTTAGCATGAAAATGCTTTCGGAAATCACAAGTTGGAACATAAAAATCACTGAAACAGGTCTGTTCAGAGATGGACAACTACAGATACAATCTTGACATCTCATGAGGAAGGCTCACAAATCATGGGCAGAACTGCAGACTCTAGCCTCGCCGGGCTGAGTGGCTCAGACGGTTAAGGCGCCGGCTTTCTGAGCTCAAGTTTGCAGGTTTGATCATGTCTCAGTCCAGTGGTACTTGAAGGTGCTCAATTAAGTCAGCCTCTTGTCGATAGATTTACAGGCGCATAAAAGGACTCTCGCGGGACAAACTTCTGGCACTTTGACACCTCCGAGAACCTTAAAAGTACATAATGGGACGTAAAACCAATTACATTATTATTATTATTATTATTATTATTATTATTATTATTATTATTATTATTATTATTATTATTATTATTATTATTATTATTATTTGACGCTAGCAAGGTGGCGAGACCAGTGGAGGACCTATGCTGCAGCCATTAGCTCCGAAATGGGACATAAGGCTTAAGTCAAATAAGTCAATTATTGTGATATCCAAAGTAGGCTACACTATCTGATCAAATGTATTCGCACGTCTAATTCAAACTGTAATCAAACTATCCCTGTGACACAATATCTAGCAATGAATGTTACTATAATATCGGTCAAATCTTTATAAAACGTTGTCCTATAGAAATGTAGCCAAATAGTTTTTGATAAGCGTCGTTGGGATCTGGAAATAAATCGTTGATGCAATTTATCTGAAATATATTTTGTGATATTCAGCTCAGCGCTTTGGATCAGTCAGTCCACTTCTAGTACCTTACTGACCACAAGCATTCGCACAAATGCGTAATGTATTGCACAGAACATTGCTATGCTGATACAAATGAAAGTAATCAACGGACTGGTTTTCTACCATAGAGAGTATTTGGACAAAGTATGCATTGCATTGTTACAAATCTAATGTTTGAGAAATCCACACTATAATTCTGTCAGCCCCAAAATTCTTTATTAGACTTACACATCCTGCCACGGAGCGTTTAGCATGCATTCGCTACACTTAGACCTTTCATGCCACATGGTCTAGTGCAGGGTCGTGCTGACGCGAACAGATAGGCTGTCAGCTGCCGCGCTGTATTGGCCAAGGTTTGTGACGTCACACTCTGCTGGCTAGGAACCGTTAACTTTTTTCGGGGGTACAATATGCTTCCTATCCAGTCGTAGCACTTTCCTTTTTTTTTTTTGTTTGCTATTGGCTTTACGTCACACCGACACAGATATGTCTTATGGCGACGATGTGATAGGAGAGGGCTAGGACTGGGAAGGAAGCGGCCTTAAGGTACAGCCCAGCATTTGCCTGGTGTGAAAATGGGAAACCACGGAAAACCATCGTCAGGGCTGCCGACAGTGGGATTCGAACCTACTATCTCCCGAATACTGGATACTGGCCGCACTTAAGCGACTGCAGCTATTGAGCTTGGTAGCACTTTCCTATCCCATCGTCGTCGTAAGACCTATCTGTGCCGGTGTGACGTAAAGCAAATTTGTATAACCAGTCAACTTGAGAATCTTTCAAGTTTTATGTCTACTAGTTCTTTCCTCTCTTTTCCTTATCCAAACGCCAACCTCATGGTGCAACAGCCCCGAAGGGCCATGGCCTACCAAGCGACCAGCCGGAAGGCCTACAGATTATGAGGTGTCGTGTGGTGCGCACGACGAATTCTCTCGGCCGTTATTCTTGGCTCTCTCGACTCGTAACTCTACACTCGCAAATATTCCCCCATTCTATCTCTTTGAAGATTCCCCTTCAGTAGGCCAACAGTCATCATAATGAAGTCATAATCAAGTTCTTGGAAGTCCGCTTCGTTCTCTCGAAGAAATATAAAACTTGCTTAATAAATGCAAACGCCTTTATTTGCATACATGATTTTTAACTCTTCTTCTTCTTTTCTTCAGCTTTTCCCACACCTGTGTGGCCGCGGGTGCGAACTGTATCGAACATGTGGATTTGAACCTGTTTTACGGCCGGATGCCCTTTCTGACGCCATCTCTATATGGAGGGATGTAATTACTATTGCGTGTTTCTGTGGTGGTTGGTAGTATAGTGTGTTGTCTGAATGTGAAGAGAAAAGTGTTGGGACAAACACAAACTCCCAGTTCCCGGGACAGGAGAATTAATCAAAGGCGATTAAAATATCTGACCCGGCCGGGAATCGAAGCCGGGACCCTCTGAACCGAAGACCTCAACGCAGGTCATTCAGCCAATGAGTCGGACCATACATGATTTTTAAATACGTGAAAAAATTAGTATTAGAAGAGTAAGAAAATTTACACCGTTTACAGTACTCCATAATATTTGTATTCCTTATGTCTCTTCTCTGTCCAAGAGCTGGCATCGTTTTCGGCTCATACGAGAGCAAATTGAAAAATCCTTGCCTCTATTTTTTTTTTCCTGCCTGACTATTTTTCCACGTAGTCACCATCGCGGTTCAGGCATTTGCCCCATCGCACAACGGTTTTCACGGTGTCGTTGGAAATAACCCTCTGGTCTGCCAGGAACTTCTTCAGTCGACCGAACACGTGTTGTTGTAAGCGATGTGCGAAGTCACCGCGAATGTTCACTGTCATTAAGGTCTTCTTAGCCATTAGTGAACTCTTGATGCCACCACCACACAGTTCTCAAAGCGAGGCACATTTCCCCGTACACCAGTTGCATTTGGCTACGAATTTCGATTGGCGTCAGTCCTTTACTCCATAGAAAACGAGTAGCAAACCCTTTGTTGCTCATACGACGTGACGTGTCGAGTACACCAGCCATTTTCGCCGACACGCAGTGGCGCCGTGCCAAGGAGCAACTGAGAGTCTATGCTGGGTCGGTGCAAACATACTCTGTTGCACTGACTGTATACCTCGGTCACTCAATCACAGTTATATTCTGGCTGAAAAAATAAGGGCAGAAGCTTCCCGACTCGCCCTCGTACAATAGGAATATAGCAATATCTATTTCGTTAGATGCCAGTTCTGTACCACGCAAAGGGTTCGGTTAAGGTGTACCAACTCGTACTCACAAAAATGTCAAATTAGTTTCTTTATTTTGAAATGCTTCTCTCGACGCCACACATGATCACAACAGCGTAAGCAACTGAGCCCCTGAAGGGCAGATACCCTCACAACAAACGTGTCAGATAAGTTGCCGATGTATCACAGCGGTGTGAGGGGCTTGACAGGGCAAGTTCCGCGTGAAACGGGCGCGCGCACAGACACACATACACACAAAAAAACACACACACACACAGTTACAACAGCTACGCTATGGCTATTATTTATGAAGAATTTTTTTACAGATAGGGATAGGTGAGGCCTAGGAGTGGGAAGGAAGCGGAGGTGGCCTTAATTAACGTACATCCCCAGCATTTGCCTGGTGTGAAAATGAGAAACCATGGAAAAGCATTTTCAGGGCTGCCGACAGTAGGGTTGGAACCCACTATCCCCCGAATACTGGATACTGGCCACACTTAAGCCACTGCAGCTATCGAGCTCGGTGCATGAAGAAACCTAGTGCGAATGGTTGAAATCTGAAATCCTGGACTCCGCTGTCCTTCAGAACTTATGGGAAGTTTCATTATCTACTTACTGAAGCTGAATGGTTTGCAAAATGAGTAATTTGTTGATAAAACCTTGAGCCAGTTGAAAAGATTCAACCTAAAACAACTCACAACATCTAGCACAGCAAAGATTATGATGAATATGAACATACAGCAAGATAAACCGACTAAAGGAAGAAAGGGTTTACCAGGGGTAGACTCGTATATTCCACTATCTATGATTAATTTCCAACCAATTGCAATATCCTAGTAAACAATAAAGCTTGTTTGTAAAATGTGTAACCAATTAAGTTGTAAATTGTTAATTGAAGTTTGTGAAATTATAGTACAAAGTAAATTTAATTAATATGTTTGGATTTATAAAACTGACCCGATAGGATAATTTCAATTACAACTTGTGATTGTAGTAGAATAGTCGTCACCGGGCGAGTTGGCCGTGCGGCTAGGGCCGCGCAGCTGGGAGGTTACATCTGGAAGATAGTGGGTTCGAACACCACTCTCGGCAGCCCTGAAGATGGTTTTCATGTTTTCCCATTTTTACAGCAGGCAGATGCTGGGGCTGTACCTTGCTATAAGGCTTCGGCCGCTTCTTTCCCACTCCTAGGCCTCTCCTATCCCATCGTCACCATAAGATGTATCTGTGTCGGTGCGACGTAGAGCCATTTGTATAAAAAAGAATAGTCACCATCATGATTTCCACACTGCGGATTCGCTCTCGTATGCTGCCCCGCTCTATCGCTCGCTGGCAGACTCTGAGTTCCCCCTGTGAGTGGAGGCGGTAGAGTAACGAGTAACACCTAAGGTATCCCCTGCCTGTCGTAAGAGGTGACTAAAAGGGGCCCAGGGGCTCTTAACTTGGGAGCATGGGTTGGCGACCACGAGACCCTCAGCTGAGTCCTGGCATTGCTTCCATTTAATTGTGCCAGGCTCCGCACTTTCAACTATCCTATCCAACCTCCCTTGGTCAACTCTTGTTCCTTTCGACCCTGACGGTGTTAAGTTGCGAATCCTATGGTGTCTTTCATTTTCAAGCCCTTCGCGGCCCTTTTCTTCCATATTTTCTCTCTGATTGGTGTTATATAGAGGATGGTTGCCTAGTTGTGCTTCCTGTTAAGACGAGACGACGACCACCACCACCACCACCACCACCAGACTCTGACTCTGTTAGAACGTTTCTTCCTGAAAGTAGCAGTTTCGATCCCATGGGTTGCGACACGTAGGACAGGTATCACAGATGTGCTGAAGCGAACTGCACGGCTCATGCAGTCCAAAGCCCTGGTACAGTGGAAAAGCGTCAGATGACCACAGAAAACATGACATGATTAAACAAACGTCATACCAGGAGGATCCTTGCACAAAGTGTCCCACTGAGGACGACATGGAAGAAATATTGGAGGAGACCTATGTTCAGCAGTGAACGCGTACAGGCTGAAGGATGATAGTACATTGAATAATGCCGTCTGAGCGCGAGATCTCCCGTGCCAGTGCGCGGCCCTTCCCCTAACGTACTGGTGATGGGTGCCCTTGGGCTCCTCCAGCGACCGAAGCCTCCACATTCGGGCGTCGACAGGATCTACAACTTCGTACGATGACAATGTAACGTTGTTGTCGAAAGAGAGAAAGTAAGCTTGACTATCGAGTGACACCGTATATGTAATTTATGTAATATGTAATAGTAATTTATTGAACATTACAGGCTTTAGGCCTACGACCAGATACATGTTCACAATGCCAGATTACATAAAACAGAAAGAACCATTAAAACCAACGAAAATGAACAATTATAAACAGAATAAAAACATACCAATTATATCTACTAAGCGGCCCCTTACATGGGCGGATGACCAATCCACATGTAATGGCCAACCATACAACCCTATAATCTTATCACTAAATTAGTTGCCCTCCCCAGGGGCGGGATACCAGTCTCCATGCAAGGCACCACCCCTAAACTAAATCTACTAGGCTGCCACTAACATGGGCGGGTGACCAGTCCACATGTAAGGGCACCCCCTACATCTAAACCCTATTATCCTAAAATTAATTTGTTGGCCCCCTACATGGGCGAGAAGCCAGTCCACGTGTAAGGCGCCACTCCTACAACTACTGTCCGGCCGTGTCGTCCTACCTGATGAGGGAAGGAACCGCCCTCCCAAGGATGATACGCCCGGCCCTACCTGTGAGGCCCAGACGGGAAAACCCCAACATCCCCTTCGAGCAGACAGAGCAAATTTCTCACCATTCCCTTTGCGGCCGGCCACATGAGGCGAAAATTCATCGCCTCCCTCACTCCTCACCCGACATATGTGACACCGTACAGTATATCCTGCGAACGTTTCGATTTATCGAACAAGGAACTCACGTAATTTCGAGGTCTATAAAGAATAATTGTGTAGATATCGTTGAAAGTGCCGTATATTATCTAATCTGCACCTGGTAAGTTTAACTGTGGATGGTACGGAAAGCACTTGCCTATAGACGAGAGTTACGTGTTACGTAAGAGCCGTCGGTATTTAAAACTGATCCAAATGATGCAATCAGCAGTGAAGGAGTCACTGTACTAAACATAACATTTTTACTCTATTTAAAAGAGAAAGCGAGATCCTTCATACAAAATGCTTTCTTTACGAGTGGTTACACATCTGATAGTTTTGAATGGTTCACCACATCGAAGATAACCTCATTTTAAATAATGCCTACGTTAGTAGCACAATTTTTATCGTTGACTTTGTTAATTTTAGATTCAGTGTTCGATACCGGCTCAGTCAGGTAGTGAAAATGGAAACCTACAACCTGTTTTCCAGTCAGGGTCAGGGATGTAGAGAATGACCCATATATTATCTATTAGTACAATGGGGTCGCCACTTCCAAAGTGATTGTTGAATGACTAATAGATGCTATGAAATGATAATGGAGAGTGTTGTTGGAATGAAATATGACAGGGAAAACCAGAGTACCCGGAGAAAAACCTGTGCCAACTCCGCTTTGTCCAGCACAAATATCACATGGAGTGACCGGGATTTATACCACGGAACCCAGCGGTGACAGGCAGGTGCGCTGCCGTCTGAGCCACGGAGGCTCAACCAGTCAGGTAGTATCTGAACATATTCAAATACACCAGTCTTGTATCGCTAAATTCACTCGCACATTGAAAATCTCCGACGGGGAACATTCGGACGCCCCGGTGTCACCGGAGACCATAAAAGTAGTTACTGACACGTGAAACTAGTAACATCACAGCTTTTTAAAATTTTTTAATAATTGGCTTTATGTCGCACCGACACAGACAGGTCTTAAGGCGACGATGGAACAGGAAGGGGCTAGGAGTAGCAAGGAAGTCGCCGTGGCCTTAATTAAGGTACAGCCCCAAGATTTACCTGGTGTGAAAATGGGAAGCCATGGAAAACCATCTTCAGGGCTACCGACAGTGAGGTTCGAACCCATTACCTCCGAATACTGGATACTGGCCGCACTTAAGCGACTGCAGCTATCGAGCTCGGTTTTTTTCTAAGTTTGCGATCACAGTTCTATTTGAAGATGTGAAAGACAATTAAGGCCATCTGTCACGCTGTTCAAGTTTCAGATTACACGCATTGGACATTCAGTGCCAGTAACCGACGTCTGCCTTTCTTCTCCGCAGTCACACTGAGGCGAGTTCTTCCACCATCATTTGGAAGGAGTTGTACCACGTCTGTCGTGAGCAGTCCTCACGCTGTTTAATGTCCTTCACTTCGCCCTGACTAAATGGAATCTAGCCGGTCAGTCACGGGGGTTTTCTATTATCTCATGGTGGGTTAGCAAGGATTCCTGTTGCAACTGTCGTTTCCTGGTATCTGATATGTTGAAAGAGCCGCCCTTTAAGTTAAGTGCAGCTCGCCAAGAAGGCCGCCTTGATTTCAGTCTTTTGACAGGGGTCAGTGATGTGTCTTTATGAATGGGGAGGTAAGGATTGCTTTTTTGTTTCTTCCAGATGTTCAGTATAGGTTGGAGTCTCAATGATGATGGTAATATTAAAAATATTAATCATAATAATAGTAGTTTTTTGTTTAGAGTGACTATGCCTTATGTAGAGTAAAGGAGAATTAATCTACCAGTAGTCCAAAACTCGTTCAGATTATTACGCCAGTAATTTAAGCTACTTGTTGTCTGTGTGTCATTATGATGACAGGAACACCAGGGACTTTAAAAATTGACACCCACCTACTAATAATGAACACACACACAGGGGTTAAAGCGAAACAGCTCTTTGAAGTTCATAATAGGACGGCAGTCCACTCAAAGTTAACATGTGGATATATCCACTACGCGCTGTGGCGGTTTCACTTAAGCCAACCATAGCGGGGAAGATACAGTCGACTGTAATTACAGCCAACATTTACACTAGGGCAAATGGCATGGTACCTCACACGACGAGCGAATGTATGTGACCAGGGTGTGCGCTCATATCATTTGATATTGTTGTTGTTAATTTCTTCGGTTTTAAACAGTAACATTCTAGAGTTATAAGGTTTCCCTGAGTTATGTACTGAAGTAGCGCAGAGAAACGCGATAGCTGAGTAGCAAGTCGGCCGCATTCGAATCACGGACTTTTCAGATCACAAACCACTCTCATTTCCTGTAATGGCTGAGTGAACCTCGCTGGCGCCATGGTGTAGGGGTAGTGAGCATGACTCTTACCTGAAGGTTCGTTCCTTGGCCTCAATTTGATGGGACTGTTTCGTGGTCTAACCTGTCTACGTGGGAATAACTGAGGTGCTATCTGACTGTGAGAAAGGGTCCCCGGTCTAGAATGCCAAGAATAACGGCCGAGAGTGTTTTCATCGCGCTGACCACGTGTCTCCTCTTAATCTGCAGGTTACGAGTTGACCAGTGGTCGCTTGGTAGGCCAAGGCCTGTCGAGGCTGTAGTACCATGGAGTGTGTTTGATTCTATGGATGAACCTCTCAATGCCATAGACCTCTTTTGTAGAGAAAATTTCGTTTCTCATGCTTTCAACTTCCAGATGATGATCGAATCCACGACCTTACTGAGTAGGCCTGCGTATCTTCATATAATTCGCTGGCGGTATTGTTTTGCTCGCTGTAGTAGGTGGACAAAAGTTGTCGTTCCGTACCCAGACAGACACAGCGGATCTCCTAGACCGTAACGCCGTACCCCAGGCCAGTGGACTTCGTAGTAGTGGCGTGATATTCGGGAGAAGGTAAGGTGGGCACGGGCGTGGCCTAAAATAAGAACTGCTTCGGCATTCACCTTAGTCCAGGAGAATGGACAACCGTGGAATACCATTCTGAGGACAACCGACGGTGGAGACCAGTCCCTCTCCGTCCCCTGAATGCAGAGTTGTAGAGCCACGGTAGAGCCGTAACCGTCGGCACGGCGAAAGCCAGCTCTGTACCCGCCGCTGGCCTGCCTAAACAGTAGCCGCTCCGCCGACATTATCGCCTCTTGCCTGCATTGTAGATTCCGCCAAACACCCGCACTCTTGGCTTTTATTGTTAAAATAATTTCTCTTTAAATTAAAATAATATCGAAGCACAGTCTACAGCTTCTATTTCACCAGGTCGTTGAAAATATTTATGAGTAAAGACAAGTATTATGTGTAATCTCCAAAACAGATAGATATCTTTGTAAATAAAAGTTGTTAGATTCTTCAGTACTTGAGTAACAGCCCATACTATCAGAGCAGT
This sequence comes from Anabrus simplex, assembly GCF_040414725.1. Lineage (NCBI taxonomy): Eukaryota > Metazoa > Arthropoda > Insecta > Orthoptera > Tettigoniidae > Anabrus > Anabrus simplex. The sequence continues at coordinate 105,683,847 of NC_090269.1, read as the reverse complement.
CTAAAGTCTGTAGAAACATGGAAGTAGTTTGAAATACTTTTTCTTTTGTTTAAAGAACAATGTGAAGTGAAATGACACGAAATTGTGTATACAAAAGATATGCACAAAAAGAGAATTAAAAAACGACAATGTTTATCATCACTTTCTCTCCCTCCCTCACAAGAAGTATATTTTGCTTTTGACATGCTGACAGCTTGTTAATTTCACAAAGATGTCCCTCTCATATCGTTGAAAGGAACTTTGTACTTTGTTCCTAGGTTCTAATAAGCTTACGATCTAAAATAAATGAATGTTATTTTTAAATTATAGAAAATATTACAGTGGGTACAATTCTTCATCAACCAAGTCAGCTGGCTACGCGCTCCTCGTCTTGTAGCTCTAGGGTGGCATTTAGGAGATAGTGAGTTCGAAACACCCCGTCGATACTCCTGAAAATGGTTTCCGTGGTTTCCCGTTTTCAGAACAGTTGAATACCGGAGGGATTGTAGGATTAAGGAGAGTGAATTAGCCACAATGAAATGGATTTATTACAAGCCATCTTGGCGGGTTCGATCCTACCTCACTCCGGTGGTATTTGAAGTTACTCAATTACGTCAGTCTCGTGTTGGTAGATTTATTGGCACTGGCTTTCATAATGAATTGTGTGCTAATAAGAAATCACATGAGCCAAATATTGAGTGCATGTTTGTATTATGTGGAAAATACAGTGATAAGTATCATATAACTATTTGCAACAAAAGAATCAGATCGATAGTCGATTATAGTAAATACTGAATTCCATAATTTTACTGGCACTTTTTACGCAATTCCAATATATAAATAAATCATGCGCGACAAAATTCCGGCATATACGCATCTGCGAAAATCGTAAAAGAAGTAGTTATTGGGACTTAAAATCAATTGATGGTGATGATGTTTGTTATTTAAAGGTCATAGGTCATCGGCTCCAGTAGTAGTAGTAGTAGTAGTAGTAGTATATAAAGGTATTTATGTTGACGGTCGAGCCACAGTGAGAATTGATGGTGGAATAAGTTCTAGTTTCAAGCTAGTTACAGTGGTTAGATAAGGCTATAATTTTTCACCTTTGCTGTTTACATCGATCATTTACTGAACGGTATAAAGTGACAGAAAGGGATTCAGTTAGGTAGAAGTGTAGCAATCAGTTTCGCCCATGCCGACGACTTTGTCTTAATCCCCGACTGCACTGAAAATGCGGAATCTAATAATATTTCGAACCTCAAAATAGGTGCAGTGATTTTGACACGGAAATCCTTTCCAACACTAAAGTCAAGCGCGTAACGAATGTTACATGGGCCCGCCTGCAAATATTAAAATTCGAACCCCCTCAAATAAAATGTAAAATCTATCAGTAAAACCAAACTCCATTGCGCAACAGTCCCGCACGGCCATGGCCTACCAACATGGTAGCAGTGAAGGGAAGTATAACTTGATAACCATCCCCTATTACCTCTAGTGAGATGGTAGTAATGAAGGGAAGTAGAATTTTAATGAAGGGAAGTAGAATTTGATAACCATCCCCTATTACCTCCAGTGATATGGTAGTAATGAAGGGAAGTACAATTTGATAACTATCCCCTATTACCTCTAGTGAGATTGTAGTGATGAATTGGAGTACAACTTGATAACCATCCCCCATTACCTCTAGTGAGATGGTAGTGATGAAGGTAAGTACAAAGTGATAACCATCCCCTATTACCTGTAGTGATATGGTAATGATGAAGGGAAGTACAAAGTGATAACCATTTCCTATTACCTCTAGTGAATAACTATTACAAATTCAATCACAGCAGAAAGAAGTCATGGAATATATTGTCAATTTATGTAAACACAGGGACTATTCATTATTGTAAGATTTCAAAGATAAATATTTAATAGGTCTTATAATTGCATGCGAGCTTACGAATTGACACCGACCTGGTCGGAACATCGAAATGTTACCATCAACTCATCAGTAACATCACACTCAAATGCTATTACTTAAGAAATGCATAGATTATTATACTGCATCACGCGCCCACGCGATTACGCGAAGCTCAAGGCTAGCGTTTACTTGACTCATTTTATTAAGTCACACATTAAAATCCACCAGAATAATATACACTGACTGACAGAGCAAATGCAACACCAAGGAGGAGTGGTTCGAAAGGGATGAAAGTTGGGGAAAAAACAGAGACGGCACGGACGAATAATTGATGTTTATTTCAAACCGATATGCAGGTTACACAATGCGCACGGCATCGACTCAGTAGGATGTAGGACCACCGCGAGCGGCGATGAACACAGAAACACGTCGAGGTACAGAGTCAATAAGAGTGCGGATGGTGTCCTGAGGGATGGTTCTCCATTCTCTGTCAACCATTTGCCACAGTTGGTCGTCCGTACGAGGCTGGGGCAGAGTTTGCAAACGGCGTCCAATAAGATCCCACACGTGTTCGATTGGTGAGAGATCCGGAGAGTACGCTGGCCACGGAAGCATCTGTACACCTCGTAGAGCCTGTTGGGAGATGCGAGCAGTGTGTGGGCGGGCATTATCCTGCTGAAACAGAGCATTGGGCAGCCCCTGAAGGTACGGGAGTGCCACCGGCCGCAGCACATGCTGCACGTAGCGGTGGGCATTTAACGTGCCTTGAATACGCACTAGAGGTGACGTGGAATCATACGCAATAGCGCCCCAAACCATGATGCCGCGTTGTCTAGCGGTAGGGCGCTCCACAGTTACTGCCGGATTTGACCTTTCTCCACGCCGACGCCACACTCGTCTGCGGTGACTATCACTGACAGAACAGAAGCGTGACTCATCGGAGAACACGACGTTTCGCCATTCCCTCATCCAAGTCGCTCTAGCACGTCTATGCTGTGGAGTCAATGGTAGTCTTCTGAGCGGGCGCCGGGAGTGCAGGCCTCCTTCAACCAATCGACGGGAAATTGTTCTGGTCGATATTGGAACAGCCAGGGTGTCTTGCACATGCTGAAGAATGGCGGTTGACGTGGCGTGCGGGGCTGCCACCGCTTGGCGGCGGATGCGCCGATCCTCGCGTGCTGACGTCACTCGGGCTGCGCCTGGACCCCTCGCACGTGCCACATGTCCCTGCGCCAACCATCTTCGCCACAGGCGCTGCACCGTGGACACATCCCTATGGGTATCGGCTGCGATATGACGACGTGACCAACCTGGCCTTCTCAGCCCTATCACCATACCCCTCGTAATGTCGTTCTACAACACGTTCTACAATGACTGTCGGCTGAGAAATCACGGTACGAAGTGGGCCATTCGCCAACGCCGTGTCCCATTTATCGTTCGCTACGTGCGCAGCACAGCGGCGCATTTCACATCATGAGCATACCTCAGTGATGTCAGTCTACCCTGCAATTGGCATAATGTTCTGACCACTCCTTCTTGGTGTTGCATTTGCTCTGTCAGTCAGTGTATTATTTTATATTGTTCCGTCTTCAGCCCTAAGGCTGGTTGGATCCTCAACAGCTCTGCCATCAGCTGTCATAGATGGCCTAGGCATCACTGAAGAGGCGTACTAGGGAAAAGAGGAGTGAGGTAGTTTCCCGTTGCTTTCCTCAGTCTATATATATTATTACTCTTTTTTTGTTGCAACGAGTCGGTGGGACGCCTTAAAGGCTCGGGCCCTCGTAACGTTACGCCCCGGACTATAGTGATGTCATTACAGAAGAAACCTGAGACTATTGAATATCAGGTCGGGAGTACAACAATTGAAAAAGCACCTCATTTCAAGTGCAGTGTTTAGGATAATGCAGTGACCTGAGAGTTGCGATCAACAGTAGGCTGTTAGGAGGAAATCCGCATTTGGACGAAACTACTGTATCTTCATATCGGACTGTGTTCAGATAGATTTCTCTGTACGGGAGTGAAAGTTGTGTTGACTCAATATACAGTATTTTATTCATACCTTAAAAGAAACAGTTTTGAAGGTAGCGAAAGAGTTTGTTACAAACAAGTGGGGAAAAGTGCAGGAGGAATTAGATCATAAAAGTTAAGTAGTAAGCTCGATGAATGAAGATGTACGCGTAAAGCGGTTTCTGTGGTGAGGTAATGTGCAGCGAACGGAGGAGGATAGTTTATCTTTGAGAATAATATATTCAAGTCCCTCACTCATCGTTCTATAAATATTTGCTCAAATTTGACCTCTTGAATTTCGTCTTCATCTTTCCTACCTTTAACACCTCCATTCAAGCTTATTCTTCTATTAATGTCAATTTACGCCACCTCTCCACGGACATCTCGGAATATCCCACTTAGGGCCGGTATTATAATAGAGGTTTTAATTGTTGGTTCAGTTTAAACTTCGGTTTATCTGTTAGTCGTGTATTATAAAACTTAACCTTATGTTTAACTAGAGATTAATTTTACTGCCACTCATCTACCGTTTAAACTGAAGTTTAAGAATGCATAACCTTATAACATGGCAGAACGAATGGATCTCGAAGATATTTTTGAGGTGTTTGAACAAATACTAAGCGATGACGAAGAAGTGGTTCAAATTATTGAACGACCACGGGCACTACGAGGTTTTCCGAGCAAGGGGGCATCACTTTCATATAAGTTGTGGAATGAAAAATAGTCTTTAAAAAGATTTAGGCTTGCAAACCCGACTGTCATAACCCTATTTCAGCAAATTGGTGCTAGAATAAAACATGCAACGAAAAGGTAAGAATGTAAAAAAAATTACTTTTTGAACTGTTTGAATGTCAAAAGTGTAAATTTCTTTTATTTCGGAAATCATGCTATAAAACCCCTCAGTTAGCTACTAATAGCATTGCGGTTTTATGCCTCGCGCAGTATGTTTATTAATATGGGAGATTTCGGAGGAATTCATAAGGCCACTGTTTCACGGACTATATAAATATTCTGTACTAATTGCAATTACAAGTAAAATTACGACAACGTTTATTGCTTTTTTTCCCGCCATTTTACCTGAAAAAAGTAAACAAAACGCTATCGATAGTCATCTTTTCTTGCAAGTCACTGTAAAACATTATTGACAGTCACCTTTTCTCGCAAGTCACTGCTACCAAGATCGTATATTTACTTCTTCACCTCAGTTTACCATAGGCCGGCCATTATAAGACTCAACATTGGTTTAAACTCAAGTTACAGTTTAACTCAATCTTCAGTTTAAACCCTCATTATAATACCGGCCCTTAGTTGAGCAGCTCGTCTCCCTTCTCCCAAGACTTCCCAGCCCAAAGTTGGCAACATTTTCGTAACATTACTCGTTTGTCGGAAATCTCCCTCCTTTCGATTTTTCCAGTTCTCATATCAAGTACTTCTGGCGAGGGTCCCACACAGTTGAACTATACTCTAACTGAGGTCCTACCAGAGACTTATAGACATGGACAAAAGCATTCAAACCCCTACCCATCCAATACAAAATGCTTTATTGCTGGACCAATACAGAGTACAGGTCAAAATTACAAACCTATACGTATACCTTGTACAGCAGTGTATGTGTGTATGTTCAGTCTTCAGCCCTAAGGCTGGTTGGATCCTCAACAGCTCTGCCATCAGCTGTCATAGATGGCCTAGGCATCAGTGAAGAGGCGTACTAGGGAAATGAGGAGTGAGGTAGTTTCCCGTTGCTTTCCTCACCGAGCCAGAAGTTGCTATTACATATCAGTCTGCCAAGCCTAATGAAATGCATGCATCAACCGACCCTATGAGCAACGTTTTCACACCATTCATTGCAGGGACTGGCTGCACAAGGAATGGCATTACCAGCATCGCTCATACCTCAGCCAAGGATAAGACAGAGACAGATCAATGAAAGTAACAAAATTGCTCTAGCCCACACCAGAAGACATAGTGCACTGTAAACACTAGGTCCTGCCAGCAAAGGCAGCGGTGTACATACATTAAAAAGCACAAAATAAACTGGAAGTAAATAACAGTACATAACAAAGCAACAAATGCGTACTCCATGACACTACTTGTCTGAACATAGGTATTCATACCTTACGTGCAAAAATAGGGTTTAAACGAGTAAACAAAAACCTGTGTTGTTCCTCGGCATTACTTGTGTAGTAGAGGCATACAGAGACGGACTGATCAGCTGGTCAGAGAAGGTACTAGTCCAAAGACGAAGACAAGTAGAGAAACGTCTGTTCAAGAGAGACGACTTATTCTACGCATTCACCACCAAGGGAAATCGTATTCCGAGATAGGAAACATCATTGGAAGAAGTAAACCAACTGTGAAAAGCATCATACAAAGGTTAAAAGGACAGGATGTTCTTATAAGCAAGAAAAGAAGTGGACGTCCGAAGAAACTGACCGCATGAGAAGAAAGGTTCATAGTAACCATAATTAAAAAAACAACCACACATTACATCTTCGGCAATAGCATCGCAGCTGGCAGAAAATTTCCATCATGCAGTAAACAAAACAGTAAGGAGGGTCCTTCATATCGATATCGATCTATGGATATCGATCTAGTGTCCCAAGAAAGAAACATAACGAAAGTGAATAGACGGAAGAGACTACAATTTGCAAAATAATATGTGGCGAAAGATAATGCGTTTTGGTCGACAGCAATGTTTACAGATGAGAGTAAATTTAATATTTTCCGAAGTGATGGACGCATTTTAGTGCGGAGACGCCCTAACACAGAGCTCGATGAGCAAAACCTGGTTACCACTGTGAAGCACGGCGGGGATGGGGTTATGGTGTGGGTCTCAATGGTCGTTTCAGGTGTCGGGGAGTTGGTATTTATCGAGGGGACTATGGACAGATTTCAATATTTGAACATCCTGAAAGAAGACATTCGCAAAAGCGCCGAAAAGCTGAGGGTTGCTAATGAGTTTTACTTCCAACACGACAATGACCCCAAACATACGTCGGAAATTGTTCGTTTGTGGGTACACTACAACACGCCCCACACATTAAAAACACCTCCCCAATCGCCGGATACCAACCCCATCGAACATCTATGGAGTGAATTGGAGTAACAGACTAAGAAAACACCAAATCACACTTGAAACTCTTACTGCAACAAGAATGGGGGAATGTTTCATCTGAACTGACACAGAAACGGGTGTTGTCAATGCCCAGCAGGTTAAAATAAATAATAACTTACACAGGAAAGGCAAACAAACGCGCTACTGATCGAGTTTGTAATATCTTCATTGAGTTGTGAACTCTTCTGGGATTCAGTATGATTACTTATGTCCAGATAAGTATTGTCATGGAGTACGAATTTGTTGCTTTGGTATGTACTGTTATTTATTTCCAGTTTATTTTGTGCTTTTTAATGTACACTGCTGTACAAGGTATACCAAGTTTGGAATTTTGACCTGTACTCCGTACTGGTCCAGCAGTGAAGCATTTTGTTTCGGGGTATGAATACTTTATCCATGTCTGTATACGCCCTCTTCTTCACTTCCTTACTACAATCCTTGAATACCCTTAAAACCATATGAAGCGACCTGTAACCTTATTTACAATCTCGTTTATGTTAATTCTCCAACGAACATCTTTCCTTACATTAACCTCTAAGTACTTACAGTGTTCCCCCATGAGGTACATTCAGTCTACCGATACAGAAATTGAAACAGATGACTTTTCATCTTGGTGAAATTTACAACCTGACTTTTCATTCTGTTCACCGTCATACCATTGTCTACTGTTCATTGAGGATGTTACACTGACTGACAGAGCAAATGCAACACCAAGAAGGAGTGGTTCGAAAGGGATGAAAGTTGAGGAAAAAACAGAGACGGCACGGACGAATAATTGATGTTTATTTCAAACCGATATGCAGGTTATACAATGCGCACGGCATCGACTCAGTAGGATGTAGGACCACCGCGAGCGGCGATGCACGCAGAAACACGTCGAGGTACAGAGTCAATAAGAGTGCGGATGGTGTCCTGAGGGATGGTTCTCCATTCTCTGTCAACCATTTGCCACAGTTGGTCGTCCGTACGAGGCTGGGGCAGAGTTTGCAAACGGCGTCCAATGAGATCCCACACGTGTTCGATTGGTGAGAGATCCGGAGAGTACGCTGGCCACGGAAGCATCTGTACACCTCGTAGAGCCTGTTGGGAGATGCGAGCAGTGTGTGGGCGGGCATTATCCTGCTGAAACAGAGCATTGGGCAGCCCCTGAAGGTACGGGAGTGCCACCGGCCGCAGCACATGCTGCACGTAGCGGTGGGCATTTAACGTGCCTTGAATACGCACTAGAGGTGACGTGGAATCATACGCAATAGCGCCCCAAACCATGATGCCGCGTTGTCTAGCGGTAGGGCGCTCCACAGTTACTGCTGGATTTGACCTTTCTCCATGCCGACGCCACACTCGTCTGCGGTGACTATCACTGACAGAACAGAAGCGTGACTCATCGGAGAACACGACGTTCCACCATTCCCTCATCCAAGTCGCTCTAGCCCGGCACCATGCCAGGCGTGCACGTCTATGCTGTGGAGTCAATGGTAGTCTTCTGAGCGGACGCCGGGAGTGCAGGCCTCCTTCACCCAATCGACGGGAAATTGTTCTGGTCGATATTGGAACAGCCAGGGTGTCTTGCACATGCTGAAGAATGGCGGTTGACGTGGCGTGCGGGGCTGCCACCGCTTGGCGGCGGATGCGCCGATCCTCGCGTGCTGACGTCACTCGGGCTGCGCCTGGACCCCTCGCACGTGCCACATGTCCCTGCGCCAACCATCTTCGCCACATGCGCTGCACCATGGACACATCCCTATGGGTATCGGCTGCGATTTGACGAAGCGACCAACCTGCCCTTCTCAGCCCGATCACCATACCCCTCGTAAAGTCGTCTGTCTGCTGGAAATGCCTCCGTTGACGGCGGCCTGGCATTCTTAGCTATACACGTGTCCTGTGGCACACGACAACACGTTCTACAATGACTGTCGGCTGAGAAATCACGGTACGAAGTGGGCCATTCGCCAACGCCGTGTCCCATTTCTCGTTCGCTACGTGCGCAGCACAGCGGCGCATTTCACATCATGAGCATACCTCAGTGACGTCAGTCTACCCTGCAATTGGCATAAAGTTCTGACCACTCCTTCTTGGTGTTGCATTTGCTCTGTCAGTCAGTGTATTTTTTGCAGTCATTCACAATCCTGTAACATTCACTACTGTATAGCATACAGTAAAACATGATCTGTAAAAAGCTTTATCTATGATTCTATTTTTTGACTCATATAGTTTATATACATAAACAAACAAAGGTCCAATAATACTGCCCTGTGGGACCCCGTGGTAATTGTGACAGGATCAGTTAATGGTTCATCTACTCTAAAGAGGAACTAAATAAGGCCACAACAGCTTATTAAACACAGGGAATCATGGAGGTGCATGACAAATTCACAGAAGCTTGCAGACTAGACTCTGAAATGCATAACGACCTGTAATGAAGATGTATGTACGTTTGTATACATGTATGCATGTATAATGCCACTACCGTACCTTAACCCTCCTGAGTCCCATCACGCATTACATCAGCGCTTGCGAATGTCCTCCAGTACCAAATTTTAAGTTGCTAGTGTGCCTGAAAATGCCGCGTAATTCATATATATCTTCATATCTATCCTTATCGCTACACTTCAAGTTCCATTTATCACTATAGATTATATGTCAAGTTCGTTTGTTCCCGGCTAACGTCTCACGTAATACTGCACTTCAAACTTTCATTTATATCATTCAGTAAATGATTGATATAAACTATGTCCAATATACGAACAGAGCTGATAACTACGATATCTCTGGCCTCCGAAATGAAAAATACCATGACATAGATGTCACTAGTGTGGGTGATTTATTTACCCACAAACCAATGCTTAGTCAGGCTAACATTCATTCTCTTCACCGAAGTTTCAATCTGGCATTCATGAAGCTCATAAAGAATTTAAAACATTCGTTCTCTGCGCTAGGCGAGCCTAAAATATGCCATCTACTAATATAATGAACACGATAGACACACACATTTGTTATCATCTGAATAAGTCAATTATGTAGATGTTTAGGGACACAGATGATGTTTCTATCCTATTGTTATAGGGTCAGCAAAATTATAAACAATGGCACATAGAATTATTAAGTTGCCAACAGACCTATATTTTTGATATAAGTGGGAATAAAAGAGTACATGGTCCCTGCAACACGAATGAATGCAAGGTTCAAGCATTCGTAATGTAAAATTATTATTATTATTATTATTATTATTATTATTATTATTATTATTATTATTATTATTATTATTATTATTGTTACTATTATTATTATTATTATTGTCATTAATTATTATATTATTATTATTATTATTATTATTATTATTATTATTATTATTATTATTATTTAGTATTAGTATTAGTATTTAGTATTTATTATTTATTTACATTTATTATTATTTAATAATAATAATAATAATAATAATAAGGAGAAGATGAAGAAGAATAAGAATAAGAATAAGAAGAGAAGAGTACACCTTCCCCGGCTATTTAAACTGCGCACCTTCTCCACTATGGCCAACTGACAGTGACCAAGAACTTTCAAGACTTACTAAAACTATCTTCTCCGATAGTTAGATGGCTCTGCCATCTATTTTCTAGCGATCTCAAGTGGACTAAGACCAAATTAATTTAAGAAATATTTAAATTGTTATACAATATTGGCAAACCTTTCTTCTTGTAATTGTTTTTTGATGTGCCGAAGTAGTCAACACTTCACCTGGTTCCTCCTCTAATGTAATCCGCCTATCACATGCCTGTAACTAAGTTCTCTAGCGAATCAAACCCGGGAAAGTGTATGGAAATTTAAGCCAATCAGCGCTCTGTATTTTAATTTAATCTAGATCTTTCCCCTGCGTATCAATTTAAGGAAACCGCCTTAGACGCCGTTTTGTCTGATTTGCTCCGGTGTTTGAGACTGCGGCATGACGGAGGTTATAGGTGGCCAGGAGGCAGGGCGTGGCCGGCTTGATGTAGATCCTGCGCTACCAGGTAATAACAGAATTTACCGAAACATGTGACTGTGCCGGCGTGTGTTTTGAGGCGAAGTTTAAGCAGTTTTCTTTCAAATATAATATATATATATATATTTTTGGGACTGAAATGTTGGACCTGAAATGTAGTCTTCGGACTCAATTTATATTCCCTTCTGGAAAAATATTTAATGTAAGGGAGCACGAGTGGTGACCCTCGAAACCCTCCCCTTCTACTTTCGAAATGGGTTACTTAAGTTTTCAAACTCTAAATTTTGGAAATTTTTCTCGGTCTGTTACGTTAGCCTTTAGTCACCCTTTTCAGCACGGGATTAACCTCTGTTTAAATGAGCCTTAAATCCCTTATATTCTTGTCTTATTTGCTGAACGTCTTCTAAGGAGTGCTGGTAATTCGACTCCGTGCCTTTTATCAATGGCCTGTTTTGCGTAAACTTTTCCCCTTCTTAAGGCCTAGTAGAATGGGTAATTATGCCCCTGTATATTCCTTATGGTTTAGGGTAACCGCGTCTACGTATAGTCTCTCGTGGGGAACAGTACACTCCCTGGTTATGAAACTTTGTAACTGATAAGTCCACTCTGGGGCAACCTGTGTATGAATACTATGAAATGGGGTTACCCTAGCGGTTACCAGTGTAATTGAAAAAGTAAATAATTGATTGAGGCTAGCGCTTCCTTATCTCTGGGTTCCTCGATAAATTCCCGTACCAAACGATAGCAGCGCGTTGTTGAATGCGTTTGGACAATGCCCCTTTTGACCATTTTTCATTAACTTTGGTATTCGAACACTATAAATATTTCAGTTTTCTATCGTTTCTAAATTTTGTCAAGTTTACTATCATAATGTCTGGCCCCCGAGATGTTCCTGTTGATTGGTATTTATGCAAGTAGGAGCTTATTTATTTACGAGATGGCAATTAGAAAGCTTCAGTCCGGTGACAGGGTTGCAATAGACGCATCGCGATTACAGGAATTACCTTATAATTACCTACTTCTATTCCTGTTTGAGGAGAGAAGGAAGTTGGTGAGTCATTGTCCACGATCGTCACTAATATTGCTGATCTTGCCCCTGTTGTTAGTTTTTTGAAGGAGGTGAACCCTGCGGTTACCAACTTGTTTAGGTCAGGCCTTTTCAATCTTATAACATAGTGGGGGATCTGTTGTATCCTAAGCTGAGTTAAGAACATTCTAGTATGGCTAATTCATTATGTCCAAATTTGTCTAAGAAGGCGAATCAATTATTGTCTGGGTTTGTTGGTGGGAAGAGTGATTATGTTGCCCCCCTTAACTATATGGACGAGGACTATAGTAAGTCTTCAGACAGTGGAGAAACTATTGAACCACAGCATGTGTGTGCCCCAACTGAACAGATAGCTAATACCGTGGGTAACCCACAACAATTTCTCTCGTTTTCCATAAGCAAATCCGCTTTTGAACCACCTAACCCTCCGCTGCACTGGTCGCTCCCGCATTATCCTCAGGCTTTAGTAGATTGCCACATCACCTAACCATGTTGCTTAAAGGCATTTTCAGATTTTCGGTCAACTCCACGAATGATTCTTATTAGAATTCCAAGATCATGCTTTGGCCTTTGCACTCTCTCACTCTCAAATATTGGTAACCATATATCCTTACACCGCCGGCGTTTTGTAAGACAAAACTGTTAAAGCTATATCTAAAAAAAGCTCCATTGAGTAGTTCCATGCACACCTGCTGGCGAACTTCATGCCTTTTAGAGCCATAGCCTTTAGAAATTTCAGGATTCATCTTTGGAAACATTCGTATTGCCAATTTTACGGGGATATTTTTGAGTTTCATGTTGCTAGAAATTTGTCATGTCCTATGATATTGGGGCAGATTTAATATGTCATTCGGATCTGGTGCTTGCACTTTCAAGTTTGATAATAAGTTCCATGTTGCTATTTTACCTTTTAATTCTGCGTCATGTTCTCGTGTTTCTCCACTTCAGAGTGAGATGACGTTAGATCTTAGTCATTTACCTGCGGCACAAGGTCATCAATATTCATAAATTGCCATATTGCAACGTATTTTCGGAAAAGGTGGGTGTGACCGACATGATCGAATACAAGATTGAGGTTACGGATTAGAACCCTGTCAGATTTCTTCCGTATAGATTGTCGCCTCCTAAAATGAAGGCCGTCAAGAAAATAATTATAAGATGTTGAGTGATGTCCCTCTACTTCGGTATATTTGTCACCTATTTTTCTTGTGCCAAAACGACAGAGCGGCTTCAAGCCAGTAGTTGATTGTAGGGCGTTGAACCGTAAGATAGTTCTCCAGTCAGTACCTGTTCCTGATTTATATTCTTGCCTTTCTTGGTTTCGTAAGGCTAAATTATTCACGATCTTGGATCTCAATCAAGCCTATAATCAGATACCCCTTGCTGAGGAATCGAAATATTTAACCGCTTTTGCTACGGACTAGAATCTGTACGAATACAAACGCACGCCCTTCGGTCTCACCATGGGAGAAGCTGTTTTTACCAGATTGCTCCTGACTGTTTTACAACTATCATGTTGTTGTTTTCTCATAAATTTCGAATAACATCTTGCTCATCTAGTGGAAGTACTCAAACGCTTTCGTAAAGCAGGCTTGACTGTCCAGTTGTCGAAGGTATCATTTGTAAAACCATCGATGTTATTCCTGGGGCATATAGTTTCCTCCGATGGAGTTTCTGTGGACCAGCCTAGAACTCAAGCGATCCGTGATTTTGAGCCTGCTAAAGATGTTCCGAGTTTGATCGGCATGATAAACTGGTTTAGGAAGTTCATTTCAAACTTCGCTAACCAGGTGACACCAATAAATCTACTTCGTAGGAAAGGTGTCAAGTTTGAACGGGGTACTTCCCAACAATGCAATCTGCCTATCACATGCCTGTATCTATGTTCTTTAGCGAATCACTGTTTCCTAAGGAGAAGTTCAGTGCTTATTGTGTAAAAAGCATGTCGACTGCGAATAGTTTAATGTTAGTTGTCATTATGAGCTTTATCAAGCGCATCACTACAGGATAGGAGGTTTCAGGACCATGCTGTTGTGAAAGGAACCTTGCAGCTCTTTTTCGTACGTTTTAGTGTTCAACCGGAAGACACACCCCAGAATTAACAACTGGAACTTATAGAGTTAATATGTGATGCGTGGCTGAAGCAAGAGTACAAAATAAGGGAAATTGTATACTTTTACCGAACACCTGTCCTATTGCACTTCCCCCAACTCCGAGAGTTTGCAGCAGAAACACTGTAAATCTTTGGAAGTAATTACAAACGTGAACAGTATTTTCCAGGATAAAGATCCAGAAATCTCCATTGCGATCACGGCTAACGGACATGAATCTCAATACAGTAATGAAAATAATGTCTGTCAGCACCATCAAGCCTAACAATGACCGAATTATTGCCAGCGAACGTCAGCACTGCTCAGGAAATATAAAATAAGAGCTTTGTCTATACATTGCTCAGAATTTAAAAAAGATGGTATTTCTGTATCAGTCGTGCCCACAGTAACAAGGAAATGCCCTTTTTACTTTTCCGTAATGTCTGTCTGTCTGTCTGTCTGTCTGTCTGTCTGTCTGTCTGTCTGTCTGTCTGTCTGTCTGTCTGTCTGTCTGTCTGTCTGTCTGTCTGTCTGTCTGTCTGTCTGTCTGTCTGTCTGTCTGTCTGTCTGTCTGTCTGTCTGTCTGTCTGTACACGCATCGCGAGAAAACGGCTGAAGATAATTTTTATTGAAAATCGGTATAAAAAGTCGGCCACAATCTAGGCTATAAATAATTTTATTCACGCTGACTGAAATGGTAGTTTAGAGGAAGGCCTAAAATTTAATTCTCAAATATTTATGTTATTAGTGGTCCTATTTTAATGAAAGTCGGAATGCAAAGTCGGGGAATAAGTCGCTATAACCTAGGTCATAAATAATTTTATTCACGATGAATGAAATGGTGGTTTAGGGGTATGCCTAAAATTTAATTCCGAAATAAGTATGTTATTAGTGATCGCATCGATAAATACTACATAACTAAATTTATATAGTGTTATATTACCGATCATTTATGTCTTATACAGTGTTACCATATCGGCTATAATCAAGAGATATTCATAAATTGGGGTTTTTCTTACTAAGTCCTTATCAGCGCCGAGTCACGAGAAAATGGGTATACATGATTTAATGAAAATCGGTATGTAAAGTCGGAAATAAGGAACTACAGTCTACGCTATAAATAATTTTGTAAGACGCCCTAATATCACAGAATCGAAAGGAAACTAAATGTGAAGGCCTACAATATAGAAAGCTCATAAAAATGAGCAACAATAACATTACATTGACCATTGTTTGTTGTGATGTTCTTTGTCTTCTGTTGCCACTCATGTCCGATAGATAGGATTACTGCTGCGTACCGAGTATTTTTAAAATTTGCCTAACATCGCACTGACACTGTTAGGTCTTATGGCGACGATGGGAGAGGAAGGGGCTCTGAGTGTGAAGAAAGCGGCCTTGACCTTAATTAAGGTATAGCCCCAGCATTTGCCTGGAGTGAAAGTGGGAATCCACGGAATAACATCTCCAAGACAGCCGACAGTGGAATTCGAATCCACTATCTCCCGGATGCAAGCTCACAGCTTCGCGCCCCTAACCACACTGCCAACTCGTCCAGTTGTACGAGTGTAATAGTCTGCCTAAATATTGGCGGCGACTAGCTGGGGAGTTCGGTAACTTTCTTCTTTAGCATGCCATTCCTCTGTTTAATATATTTTCCAATACTACTGGTACGTAACACACTGGTTCATCATAGCATTCGAGCTATTCAATCCCTAATCTAAGTCACTGATTGGAATGATAAGTCTGCATATTTAACGGAGTAATGGCAAAGAAGCGTTCACGGCTGTCTGAGGCGTGATCATTCCAGCTCTGGAACTTTGGACTGTTAGATCGACACCGTAGTGCTGTTTGTTAAAAGTGAGAAAATGTGCAGTTTTTCATTTCATCGATAATTTTATATTACAACATTGCATTTTTTCCGCTACATTCCTACTGACGTTTTTGTAATGACCTATATCGACTTCAGTTAGGAAAACCATGAAGTCAGTTCTTCTGAGAATCCCGTATCGAAGCACGGGTACATCAGCTAGTCGCTTTTAGGTAACTTATTTTTTATTTTCAGAGGAAGCGAAACCACGGTGCCCAGTGCTCACCGGAACGCTTTTAATTTATTGCACCACGCCCTTTTTTTGTCAACGAGAATACTCCTAATTTATTGACTTTATATATCTTGAACATGGCTGAATTTGATTCTTCGTTCAATATTTGCTTAAGGTGTGTAATATTTATGTAGCCTACTAGTATTTTCTTTGTATATATCAATAATGTGTTGTGTTATTTTTTCACTTAAATTAACAACTTACGGTGCCTTATTAGTGATATTGGTGAAGGACCGCACTTTGTTCGCAATGAAGGAAGGAATACTGTGCACCCTTTACGCACCTTCTTCGAATTTCTCCTCTCGAGTTAGCGTGTGCCAGCCGAGACTGCACTAATTAAAAGACACCGCGCACGCAGCTCGCCTGTCGTGCACTTGACCGTGATATGCCTGAATTAGGCTCATACAGTTCATCTGGTCGCCTCAAGTTTCGAGAATGGAGCAGTATCCGCATTATAGAAGTGTGCCCTGTTCTCGCGCGGGACGCCACTTGGCCTTGGTAGGTGCGCGCCTTCTAGACGAGATTATCCTCGGCAGGCCAGCGGAAGTGAGTGATTAAAAGATTGTTCGGCTCTAACAACAAGAGGCAAACTCCTGCTGAGAATGCCTATTTCGTGATCTATCTACTGGAGTTAGTCAGCGATAATAACGTCAAGAATAATAAGTAAAATGGAAGAGGAAAAGAGGTGAAAGAAGAACAAGAGGAAGAAGGGGTAGAAGAAGAATAGGGACGATAAAGAAACAGTGGGAGGAGAAAGAGGGGAATAGGGAGAAAGAGGAAGGAGGATGTGGAGAATAAGCAGAAGAAAAAGGGCTGGACAAGAACATTAGAGAAAGGAGAAAGAAGAAAAAGAAGATGTAAAAGAAAAAGAGCTGTAACGCACTTTTCCTACGGCTTACTTGTTGCCATTCTATTACATTTGTCTACAGAAGTTCAGAAATTCTGGAACGTGGATTGATGACTGCGAGACATCAACTGAGACCACTACACCTTAATTTATCCTTATCTGGCTTTTCTCGATCAAATCGTGTTCCCTTTCGACAACTAAATTAATTAGTTGCCTTTGTAAACAATTCGTCTGTGTGACAAAGAAATACATACATCCCTAACCTCTAATTTAAATGGAAGCAAAGAATTTCTTGAAATTCAATTGCGGCGTAGAAACCTCCATTGATTATTCCTTGACTGGATTTGAAATATGATACGTATTAAGTGTACAGTTCTGCAGTGCTCTCAGTTATACTGTGTCGGCAAGTTGCAAGTAATTTGTACAGACCAGTTGAGAGAACACAGACGGCTGAACAAGCTCTCACAGTAATGAAACACATATGAAATTGAAGAAATATATCGCTGTGCGTTTTCTAGAAATACCTCTGCACCTATCCCCGATATGTGCTGCAACAACTCATGTGTTGATTTGCACTCCATACTAAAGTATTATTTTCTACTGCTGAATTAACAAGTTGCCTAGTTGAGGCAGTGAAGTTGAGCTGGAAGATATTAGGTTCGATTTCTTGTCGGGAAGTCACAGCGGTTTAGAAACCAAACTGTTACTACTGCAGAGGTACAAGGACCCGATGTTCACTCACCCTATTCCAGAGATAATACTAGGATAATTCCTAGGTGAATAGGTGGCCAAAGACTACTACTACTACTAATAATAATAATATTAATGGATTTACTTTCCGCTATCTATGTTTACGGTTTTCAGAGGACTCAATGTGCCATATGTCCTGGAGGATTTGTTTTCCTGCCCGCAAATGTATCGACATGAGGCTGTGAATTTGACAACCCTAAAATACAACCGAACTCGCAGACTTGACCTCTGAAGGTCACTTTGATGCCTGATCCACTCAGCTATCCCACTTTGTGCAAAGACTGCAGGAAGTGGAAAATCTTACACTCCACTGCTTCAAGAGCCTACACGGCCTGTACAGACAATTTTGCTTTCTTTTATTACTTAATTGCTTGTATTTCTTGGCCCTAAATAAGATTAAGAAAGCTAATATGTAAAATAAATAAGTCCAAGACAAAAGTATAGTAATGGCGTGCTGTCGAACGAAGTCAGGTGATGCAGAAAATAATAGATTAGGAAATGAAGTCTTAAAGGAAGTAGATGAATATTGTTACTTGGGTATTAAAATAACTAGCGATGGCAGAAGTAAGGACATAAAATGCAGACTAGCACAAGCAAGGAGTGCCTTTCTCCACAGCCTGTTCCCAGTCATTCGACCGGGTCAGTAATAGAATGAATGAAGCCCCATCTACCCGCGAGGAGAGGAATTGTGCCGGCTGCCGAAGCCTGACACACTCCTCCGGGGCAATAATTAATCACTGACAGATGAAATGAAATGATATTGGAGAGTGTCTCTGGAATGAAATATGACAGGGAAAACTGGAGTACCCGGAGAAAAACCTGCCCCGCCTCCGCTTTGTCCAGCACAAATCTCACATGATTTGAACCACGGATTGTGGACGTGAGAAGCTGGCGCGCTGCCGCCTGAGCCGCGGAGGCTCAGATCTTTCTTAAGAAAAGAAATTGCCTACCTCGAACATTGACATAGGAATTAGAAAGATGTTTCTGAAGGTCTTGAATGTGACATTGTGTGGGAGTGAAACATGGACAATAATTATATCTGAAAGAAAAAGAATAGAAGCTTTTTAAATGTGGTGTTACAGAAGAATGCTGAAGGTGACATGGATATATCGAATCACGAATAAAGAGATACTGAATCAAATTGGTGAGAAGAGATATATTTGGTTAAATTTGACGAGAAGAGATAGAATGATAGGACACATCTTAAGACACCCAGGACTTATTAAGATGGTTTTTGAGGGAATTGTAGGCATACTGTATGTTTAATCTGAGTCCTATTTCTTCATACGGGGTAGGAGATGAAGAAAGATGAATTTATACGGCATGTTTTACAGCCGGATGCCCTTCCTGACGACAACCTCAGTTGAGGAGCTAATGAAGATGAAATGAATGATGATAAATGAAACTGGCTGACGAGATGGAAGGAATCGGCTGTGGCCTATGCATAAGGTAGGAACTCTCCCGGCATTTGACTGGAAATGAGAATGGAAAACCACAGGAAACCATTCTCAGGACAGCCGACATTGGGGCTCGAACCCATGAGTCTACCGAATGCAAAACTTGGCTCTATAGCCGTAACGCATTAACCGCGCGGCCACTCCACTCGGTAACCAGACCCCATTAGTAATGGAGTGAAATGATCACTCATGACGGCGGTCGGTGGGCAGACTGATCTATAATACCTTCTGGTTCAGCGAGGAAGTAAATATAGTGTTCGGGATCCAACAAGCCTTCACGTTGAGCACTCAGCATATATTACCAGCTGTCATGATATCCAACTAAATATTGATGTTATTTTGGTAATACGTGTAAGATATTCCAGTTCAAACGTATAATTTATAAAATTTTCGTAATTATTACAATTTTCGGTAGACTTTTAATACGGAGAAACATTCTCTCCACTTGTTTTCACGCTCAAATTTCATCAGCTATAAAACAGACCGCCCCAGTTAATTGACGGCGCTGATAGAAAACCACCCGCGAGCTCAAGGGAAGAAGGAAAGAAAGAAAGAAAGAAAGGAAGGAAGGAAGGAAGGAAGGAAGGAAGGAAGGAAGGAAGGTCTTACCCTTTAAATATTTCGATGAAAGAAACCTTATGCCTTTAAAATCCAATATCATTGTGGTCAGAAGAGAAGGGAGGCTGGATAGGAGATATAAATGTGGAAGGAATGACAGACATAGCTAGGGGTCCTGCGATTACAAATTCATACCTTGCCTTTGCGGAACACCTTGTGTGTACGGGGGGAAGAACACACCCACGGCATCTCTGGCCTGCCGTAAGAGGCTCCTGAAAGGGGCCCCAGCAGCTCTCGTCTTGGGACCGTCAGTTGGCGAACACGCGGTACCTAGCTAAGTCTGCATTGCTTCTAGTTAAGTGAGGATCCCCACTTTCATATTTCCCAGCGACCATTATAGGTCACTCTTGTTAATTTCTGACCCTGACAGTATTAGGTTTGTTGGGCCTAGGGAGTCTTTTATTTTCACCCCCTTCGTGGACCTTCCATTTCTTTTCTCCATTCTTTCACTCTTGGAATTGTCGGAATTCTTCCATCATCCTTCTATTTAGTGTTAAGAAATCAGTAGTACTTCCTCTTAAAACAGTAACCAACACCATCACCACCTGCGCTGCCCGGAGTCACCACTTTAGTCGCTTCTTATGGTAGACGGAGGATGCCGTGAAAGGCTTCACCCACAGAAGGTCTTCGTGTTATTTAAGACAACATACTCTGCCCGTATATTTGGGCATAGTTACGATGTATTTAATTAACGCCGACTCGACGTTACAGATTCTATGTGACACTGGTCCGAGCCGGTCAGCTGTGCTTAGAAGTATGAGAAATCACCTTTAGTTGAAATCTAACATGTTCTCAACGCTACTAGCGAGCGGGTGTTTCGAAATTGGCCCAGAATGTCACGTGAGTCGCCGACTTTTTGTGCGTATGGAAAAGACGGACCCGACCTGTGTGCTCCGGTAATATCTATTTCTCAAACATAGATCCCCACGTTGGGCACCAGAATAAATGACCCCGAATGACCCCACTAGACAGTCGGTGAACACGAAAAATCCCGAAGTGTATTTTTGTGTCATATTCCGACACCTTCAAAATCTCGTTGCAATAATAATAAATGCCCTATTTGTTTGTGCTGATGACACGAACAATCCACCTCGGGATTCCTCCTGTTCACCGGCTGCCTGGTGGGGGTAATTCGCGGGCAATAAGTCGATCGTTTTTTATTTACTGTCTATTTCTCTTGTAGGTAATAAATAATAATAATAATGATAATAATAATAATAATAATAATAATAATAATAATAATAATATTAAACAAAGATCTACCCACAAAACAACTAATCTGACCCTACCCTGACCTTGCATTCACCACATGACTCTCACAACATATAGTTCTGCAAAAGAAGAAAACTGCTGACATTACATTACAACAGATTCAGCTCAAGTCCTTGTATACATAGTTGCTTACTTCGCATTCCTTGTTTCTTAACTGGCTTACCCTGGATTTAAAGTACACTAAATGACAACAATCGCATACTTTCATGCAATCTCGCAAACGGTAAGGCCTCTACATTTCGCACATACCATAACTTTTACTCAATTACTTCGCAATCTGAATGCACATCGCTGTCACTCGGTCTTACTTCGCCTCCAGGCACGAATTCTACAATCTTCACTATGTCACCAGCACTTCGCTTACTGTTGAACTTGCCTACCAAACTCAACCACTGAATACTGTTATATAATACCCCCACAAACATTATAACCACCGGTCTCCATTCCCAAACACGTACCTCCTTATTTCCTCCAAGCTACATTCACCACCATTGACGTATGAATCTCTTTATTCCATTTTTCTCATACATGCATTTTAATCGCACATAAATACCTGTTCAATTCTCCTCCGTCTTCTCTTTGTTAATAATCCACCGTATAATACTCCGCTCGTCCCCTATTCCTAACATTTCCCGACGTTTGGCACTCAATAGACTATTTCTGATCTTACTTATTTCTTCACAATTACCTAATAAGTGAAAATCGTTGTTCTCTGCCCCATAAAGTATACATACCGACTTCTCTCTACCTTTTAACCATCCCATATTTTTACGAATCCTCAATAGCCACCAAACCAACCCTCTCCTGTTTGACCTCTCAATGTTTCTAATATTTATCCCCGTTACTTCTTCTACTTTATTAAGAACGCTAAGAGAACTTCTTACTCTACTTTCAGCCAATAATTTCTGCCTATACATATCTTTAATCCTCCTTGTCAGTACCTTCATCCCTCTATCTTCTGTCTTCGTCCACACCTCTTCCCACATGTACCCTAAACCTATCATCTCCAAATATCTCTTACTTTTTTCTAGCCAGCCGCCCTTATACATGCTCTTTCGTTGTTGCTCATACGCGGCCTGTAATACCCTTCCCCCTCCTTGTCTTTATAAATTCATCCAACATCTAACTATTCTTTTCACACACTCGGATTCCAAATCCTCCCCACACATTAGCTCTTCCCCTGCATTAGCTGTGCACAGCGGCAGCCCCATCACCATCTTACCGAAGTTACTTATAATTCTTCTTCATTCACCTCTTTTCTCATCCAACCCCCATACTTCCGCGCCATACAATACCCTACCGAAAATCACCGATCTTAAAACTAACCTCAAGGTTTTATAACTTACTAGCAGAAGTACCCGTTCTTTGTACGGGTTATCAGAAACTGGCTTTAGTTACTCATACTATCGGTGTGACTGACTTCATTAGGTATTTATATCACTGGTGTATTGACTTAAGTACGTAGAAATTATTAGTCATGTTTGGAATTATAGTTTATCTTCTTCTTTTCTACATAGGGGCCTCTAAATATCAGTTCCTAATTAGCGTCGACCTCTAAGAACTTTTGCTACCATGTTTTTCCTTCATTCCCACCTAGATATACCTGCTCCCTTCACAAAGCTGCAGCTTTAGTGTAAGTATACTTCCGCTAGATAGTACCACAAATATAAATATTATTGAATGTATTTGTTTTATCCGACATTTCGTAACTATTACAAATGATCAAGGAAATACGCGATGCATACAAACTACTATAATTATCGAGAATTATAATTCTCAGGGCTTGTCATTCATGTCGCACATCATATAATGAATCTGAGTATAAATGTTGAGAAATGTGTTCAATTGTGTACAGTATATAGGTTGTTTTCATGGTTGCAATGATCGTAAAAGTGGACCAAAATATCGGCACTAATAACATCAGTGATACTACTACTCCATGATTTGATAGAAAATAGTTTAAACTATAGGTAACAGACTCCGCAAAATGTTGAAACCTAAGCCAGTACGTAAAAACGGAGGCCCGTCGGCAACCGCTGGTCGCCGTACCACGGAGAACTCCGGGGCTATTACTTTTATATTTCACTCCCTATCCATCCCCACCCAAAGGAGTGCTATGAGCATCTTACCCAATAGTTTATTTTTTCCAGATAGTAAGTCATATGTGTATCAATTTTGGTTGGCAGCTATCCCCAAACGTACATGCATAATCTAGCTGCTGTAGAATCCTGGAGCTGACGTTGCCATGGTTACGGCCGTTCGTTTCTTTATCCGATTCCTAGAGCAGGGGTAGGCTAGTGTGGTTCCAAGACCTCCACAACGGTTGGTTTTAGGGCCTTAAAACATTGTTTACGGACCCGTAGGGTTTACCGAGTTTTGTTCTTTGCGTCAAGGGGCTTAAAATGAGCTTTGTCTCGTCCTTGTACGACAAATTCGATTTCGCCTGTATTAGCCTATTATTTTAATAGTTTTATATCTCCCCCGTCCCCCCTTCTAAATGTTTTGAAAATGAAATAGAGCCCATGTAACTCACTGGAAATGTAGCTTTCTATAAGTGAAGTAATTTTTAAAATCGGTTCAGTATTTTTGAGTCTATCCGTAACAAACAAATATACAAATTTTTCCTCTTTATAATATTAGTATAGAAGTGTAAATTACATCCCTACACATACGGTTGACGTCAGGAAGGGCATCCAGGCGTAAACAGGGTCAAATCCACACGTGCTACGCAGTTAGCAGCCGCAACCCCACAGGTGTGGGTGAAGCGATAGAAGACGAAGATACTAATTTTAAAAATCCACCCGCTTTTTTTATTCTTTTCATCCCCTTAAGTGGCTTTTCCAAGAAAGTGTGTTCATTTTTAAAGGAGATTCCATGTACCAATTTTAAAGTCTGTAATTTATTTTTTGAGATATATATCCTGACATAAATAATTCAACTCCTTCCTCACTTCTTTTCACACCACCTCCCCTTAAGTGGATTTTCTGAAAACGAATATTTGTGTTCTTTTATTTTTAAAGGGAATTCCAAATATCAATTTTCATGTCTGTAACATGTTAGGTTTTTGTGATATATCTATATAAATAAAATTGTTTCTGTTTGTCTGTTTGTCTGTCTGTTTGTCTGTTCCACCATCACGTCGAAACGGCTGGATAGATCTCAACCAAACTTCATATTTAGAGTATACTGACCCCGGGGAAGGTTTCGATATGCATATCATTTTAAAATCTTTGAAAAGACGGGGGTTTTATAGGAAAAACGGTTTTCCTCCATTTTCTCTTATACTATTATAGGCAAAATATCGAATTTGTCGTATAAGGACGAGACAAAGCTCAATTTAATCCTCTTGACGCAAAGAACAAAACTCGGTAAGCCCTACGGGCCCGAAAACCATGTTTTAAGGCCCTAAAACCAACCGTTACGGAGATATTGGCACCACACTACCCCTGCTCTAGGAATCGGATAAAGAAATGAACTGCCGTAACCATGGCAACGTCAGCTCCAGGATTCTAGAGCAGTGAGATTATGCATGTACGTTTGGGCATAGCTGTCAACCAAAATAGGTACAAATAAGACTTAATATCTGGGAAAAAAATATACTGTTGTGTAAGGCACTCATAGGACTCCTTTGGGCGGGGATGGAAAGGGGGTGAAGAACGAGTGTAAAAATCTTACTATATATAGAAATGGAAGTGTGTGTGTAAATGACACATCTCCAACTAAACCACTGGAGCAATTTCAACCAAACTTGGTACACGAATCACTTACTATCGGGAGACGATCACTGTGTGGGGTAAGCCATCCCTAGCGCCCTTAAGGGAGAGGGTCAGGGGGGTGGTAGTTACAATAATAATCGAGAATAGTGTCGAATTCATAGTTTTCGGGGTCGCTGAGTTGAAAAGTGATACTCTAGAATTTTTTTAAAATCCAGCCCCCTTTTAGGTTGGGAGCAAAGGGTGGGGGGGGGGGTGGGGTGAGATATAGAAATAATTAAAAACAGTTTCGAATCCATAGATTTCAGGGTCTCTGAGATGAATAGTATTACTCCGGATTTTTTGCAAATCCAAGTGGGGAGCGAAGGGGGTGAGATATAAAATTAATCGAAAAACTACATATAAAAATATTATCTTCTTCTTCTTACTATATATAAAAATTGATGTATGTGTGTGCGTGGGTGTGTGGGTGTGGGTGTGTATATGACACATCTCCTCCTAAACCACTGGAGCAATTTCACCAAACGTGGTACACTTATCAATTAGTATCAGGAGACAAACCGCGTGAGGGTAAGACACCCCTAGCACCCTTTTGGCAGGGGGCGAGGGGAGTGGTATAAAAATAATCTTATAAATAAAGTTGTTCGTTTCTGTTTGTCTGTTTGTCTGTTTGTCTGTTTGTCTGTTCCACCATCACGTCGAAACGGCTGGATGGATCTCAACCAAATTTCATATTTAGAGTATACTCATCCCGGGGAAGGTTTCGATATGCATATAATTTTAAAATCTTTAATACACGGGGGGGTTTATAGGAAAACCAGAATGGTTTTTCCACTATCACGTCGAAACGGCTGGATAGATCTCAACCAAACTTCACATTTAGAGCATACTCCTCCCGGGGAAGGTTTCGATATGCATATCATTTTAAAATCTTTGAATAGACGGGGTGTTTATTGGAAAACCAGAATGGTTTTCCTCCATTTTCTCTTATACTATTGATTTTCTGTAAACTTCGTTTACCGTACGTGAAACGTCTCTTCATTATAAACAACTTTCGTTATGTTTATAATTTACCTTACTCTTTACATGACGGAGAAATTTACAATTTTCTGCTGGTACCATGCTCTGCATTGAGTGACCGACAGACCGACAACGAACCTACAGGTTACCATGGCAACGTCTCTGACTGCATGCCAGCAGGGAAGTAACGTATTGCCATTTTCCTCATTATGCTTTTAAATTCTTGGTTGTTCCTTGGGTAGAATGCAAGAAAGGCGTCAATCGGCCTATCTGCGGGATATTGGCGGAATATCGTTGGATGTTATAACCGCCTTCGAATAGATTAAATAATAACACCATTAGTCATCTTCTTATTATTTGTTTACCTAGGAATCAATGGACCTAAATTGCTCCTCTGTTACCGTTTTATTATATCCATAACTCACACTAGCATAATTTATGGAGGGGCATTTGTTTTTCCAATACATTAACTTGGCATTTACATATTTGTCGTTTTCCGGCTGTCCTCAGTTATAATCCATTTTCTATTACTTTCAACTATCTTAACTGTATTATTTTCTTCCTTAATTACGCCGTATGTACGCGAGTGCTACAAACTACTGGATGTATTTCCACCAATACTCATATTTAGAATACACCTGTCCTTGATAGATTTTAGGGCAAATATTGTTTCTAAATCCCTGAACTGACTGGGGGTTTATACGAAACCGAAACAGTGATTTTGCACTTCCACAAAATATACACAACCAACGTTAATTTAAATCTACCTGCCTTGGTAGAAATTAATTTCTAAACCTTTTTTCTCATGTGCATCATTTCGATACGAGGATTAATAAGGGAGATATCATTAACGGACCGTTTTTTTGTACAAGTCCCATCGGACTTAACTCACGAGCGGGTGCGTGTAAAGCGTATTCCTTACAACTTGAAAACTACTGAAGACATTCGAACCAAAATTCATATTTAGCATCCACCTGTCCAAAGGTAGGTTTTAAACGTAAATAACATTTCATATTCCGGAATGGACTGGCGGTTTATAGGGAACCGAAATGGTGATTTTACTCTTGCACAATATATAGAGAACAAGACCAACCTGACTGGAAATCGACCAAACGTGATGGAATTCCACCTCTAAACCTTTTTTTCATGTGCATTTTTTCGTCAGGAGGATTAATAAGGGAGATATCATGAATGGTCAGTTTTGCAGGTTAAGTCCAGCGGCCATAACCAAAAAGGTGTTTTACATGGAGCAGATTCCTTATCTATATAAATCAAATCGTAACGACTGTGTGCCTCTACACTGACTATTTTGGCGAAATTTTCGTACAGCTTTCCGTTTAAGGGGTAATAATGACCATCTGCATAATTTTTGGTTTAGTTTCTGAAAGTCCTAATTTTTACCCGCCTCGCCGAAAATCCAGATTGCGGCATAATCTGCCAGAAGAAAAAGAAGATAATTGAAATTTGACAAAATTATACGTTTTAGCCTGTAACGAACGGAAAACATCCAAGATCATTAAATTCTTCACTTTTTATCCCCGAAGAATATCGAAATATGCAGGCAATTTTAATAATGGTGCAGACCTTCTGAAATTCCTATCGCATAACAGATTGCACAATCTCCGTTCAATTTGGAATGATCTACAACCTTGGTCTTATTACTCTTTGCCGTATCTGTATCAATTTTACGTTTGATTTTTCTCTATTAATGGATGTTAAGTCAATTTGGAATTTTCACATGCATAATTTACACCTTCGATTACTTATATGAAATACAGAATCATCAAACTCTTCACGAAAATTGGCCCACCCAGTAGCCATATATGAGCCAAATGCTATGTATATAGCTGTCACATAATTATCCGAAAAGTAATGTAATGTGAGATAATCTTACAAGAACGTTACCCTGTTCCACGTTTCTAACTCAATCTGACCCAAGAATAGATTACATATCATAGGACCAGCCATTTAGGCCACTAAATCCGGCGTGTCTTATGGTATAATCCTTTGTCGATATGACGTACGTTTAGTAGCAGTTAATCTGTAAATGAAGGTCTTCAGTATTGTAAACACGCATATAGTTTCGTATGTCGATCTATATATATTCACTGATGTCGATTTGTAGCGATCGAGAAAGGGTGGGTCTGCTATTGTAATCAGTACTCCCCACACCGACTTTGACTGGCAGTATGAAAGGGTTCCTTCTCCAACTCCTGTGTAACTGTCATTAGTAAGGAAGGTCTACAATTGTAATGAATAGTTCACTTCTCGATTTGACTTGCAGAAGGCAAGTGAGCATGCAGTTTTGTTTAAAACTCCCCTACCCGATTGTGTTTGGCAGTAGGCAAGGGTGCCCGCCATTATAAAGAAATGTCCTCATCTAAAATGTGACTGGCATTAGGCATAGTGGCCTGCTATTTTGATGGAAACTCACCAACTTGGTGTGACTGGCAGTAAGCTGGCTGAAAGTAGGAAAATGGGCCTGACATTATAATGATAACTGCACAACTTAATTTCGAGTGGTAGTAGGGTAATTGCATGCCATTATACTAAAAACTCTAATCTGTCTGGAAGTAGGAAAGGGGGGCTGCCATTTTAACGAAAACTCCCCAAATCGATTCTGTCCGCATAGTAGGCAATGGGGCCTGCAATTATAACGTAAACTTCCCAACTCGATTGTGAATGGCAGTAGGCAGTGAGCCTGCCGTTATATCACAAATCCATAACAAACACTTTACATTGGAAACAACGTACGGGGACCTCCCCATGCTCTTTCTCGGATAACGCTAAGAGACATGCAATTTTAAAACAATCTTATTTACTGCATGCACACTATTTACTTCGATATTCGAATACAATGTAGAATACCGTAGCGAAGCACGGGTACATTCGCTAGTTGTAGATATTTTCGCTGCTGTAGAATCCTGGAGCTGACGTTGCCATGGTTACGGCAGTTCATTACTTTATCGGATTCCTAGAGGAGGGGTAGTGTGGTGCCAACATCTCCGTAACGCTTGGTTTTAGGGCCTTAAAACATGGTTTTCGGGCCCGTATGGCTTATCGAGTTTTGTTCTTTGCGTCAAGAGTATTGAATTGAGCTTTGTCTCGTCCTTATACGACAAATTCGATATTTTCCCTATATTAGCCTACTATTTTATATCTCCCACCCGTGCCCCCCACCCCGAATTGTTTTGAAAATAAAACACAGCCCATGTTACTCACTTGCAATGTAGCTTTCCATAGGTGAAGTAATTTTTAAAATAGGTTCAGTGGTTTTTGAGTCTATTCGTTACAAACAAACAAAATTTTCCTCTTTATAATATTAAGTATAGATACCCGGATATTTAACTTAGAAGATTTTGACTGAGGTTAGGGCTACCAAACTTCGGCTTTTCGCCTTACTAATCTGATCATTCCAAGTTCCTTTACTGTTAATAATGACTCCTAAATATTCCAACTTCCTTACTTGTTCCAACCTTTCACCCTGCAGGACCCATTTCCCGTCCTCCCCTCTTCCTTTGTTTCCCTGGCCTACTAGCATTTTAGATTTATTCCCATTAATTCTCAGGTCCCATCTCTTCGCGAAAACCGACACTGCGTTTAAAGCTTTCTACATCCCTCTTGCAGTTAGAGTCATTAATATTACATCGTCAGCAAAAATCAATCCCGGTACCTCCAACCCGTTAATTACCGGCACTGCCCAATTTCTATCCCCATGCCCATCCAAGATATCGTTGATAAATAAAATAAACAATATTGGCGATAATTTGCACACTTGCTTCAACCCCACCTTAGACTCTAAGGGTCTGCTCAATCTATCGTCTCCCAATTTTACACAAAACCTGACCACCCTATATATTCCCTCCACCGCCCTCATCATCTTTTTTGAAACCTCCAAACTACCCAATTTCTCCAGTAGAGCCTCTCTATTCACCTTATCAAACGCTTTTTCAAAATCAATTGCTGCCACATACACCTTACTTCTATACAGGCTCTTATAGTTCTCTAAGACTGTCCTTACTATCATTATATTATCCACTGTTCCTTTCTTTTTTCTAAATCCTCCTTGGTAATCTGTCAATATTTCATTTCTTTCGGCCCATTCACTTAACCTGTTCGCCAACACCCCCGTGTGAATTTTACTTAAGGAGTCTAACAGAGATATTCTTCTATAATTGTTCACACTATTCTTACTACCCTTTCCATTATATATTGGACATACAATTCCTATTTCCCATTCCTTCGGGTACTTCCCCCCATCATAGATCTTATTGAATAGTTTAACTATGCCCTCCATCATTGTCACTTTTTACTAATTTCTTTCCAATACTTGTTATTGATCCCATTGCATCCGCGGCCTAATTATTATTATTCATTGAGCAATGGAGAATGAACTCAAGGTAAGACAGATGTATGGAGTATGCATTGTTCATTTCAGGGGTTAAATATGTTTCTTTATTAAGCACTTCACTTAGTGGTAATTTTAGCTGTGTTCCAGCAGTTGTAATTTTAAATAAATCTTGCTTTTACGGGATGTTTTCTTTCAACAAGGATAAAAAGAGTCGTTAAAGAGAGTCCATTATTTACTGAAATAATGACCAGCAGCATTCAGTTCGGTCATCTCCGTTTGCACAGCATGTTCGTTCAACACTGTGGACACGTACATTCTCACGGGAGAAAAATGAAGGACTAGAGTGGATAGCAAAAGCTTTTTCTACAAGCATTCATGGATAGGGAGGTTAGTTCCGTGCCTGGCCATCTCCGTTCCCAAAATTCTCCTAGTCCACATTTCACTTACAGACTGAATTACTCTCAGAGCCAAGCCCATCTCTTGAAGCGGCATTCGGGGGTCTAAATGGGGCAATATTGTCTGACAGCTGCTGAGGGTAGCACTGGGTGTATTAAAACTGGGCTGATATAAAGAGTAATCACTAGGCCTAATAGTTAGCCCCTTCACTGTTCTGTCCCGCAAACAGTATTGCACTGTTTTCACACAAAGGGCACAACATCAGGACAAGTCTAGCGACGAATATGAAGCCAGTTGTGCGATGATGATGATGATGATGATGACGATGTTGGATTTTTAAAGGGGCCTAACAGCTAGGTCATCGGCCCCTAATGGTACGAGGTATAACGAAATGCAAATTAAAACTTCAAAATGTATCCACTAACTCGACTCTAAAACGAATGATGCTGAAAAATAACCATCAATCCAAAGTAATTAGTGGATCCAATTCACAATGCCTTATTTTCTGATATGATGCTTGTTGTCCAAAGGGGTCCAAGATCCAGATCACTGGCCCCTCACAATGGTACTAATTACAGGTAATGTAGGCCCATGGTATGTCTCACATAAATGAAATGGCGTATGCCTATTAATGCCGGGAGTGTCCGAAGATATGTCCGACTCGCCAGGTGCAGGTCTTTTGATTTGATTCCCGCAGGCGACCTGCGCGTCGTGATGAGAATGAAATGATGATGAAGACAACACATGCACACAGTCCCCGTGCCAGAAAAATTAACCATTGATGGTTAATTTTCCCATCCCTGCCGGGAATCGAACCCAGGGCCCGTGTGACCAAAGGCCAGCACGCTAACCATTTAGCAATGGAGCCGGACTATGTCACACATTATGGCACCACCCACAGGTAACGCAGTCCCATGGTGTTCCTCACATAGTGGTACTAATCACGGGGAACACACAATCTCGTGGTGTTCCTCACACAGTAGTATTGATCACAGGTAACGTAGACCCACGCTGTTCCTCATATAGTGGTAGTATTCATAGATAATGCAGGTCCATACTGAATACAGGGGAACCAAAGAATTTGGCGCAGCACACGGCACTTTCTCACGCATTGACATTAGTTTATGTCGCCGAGGGCGCCCGCTCCCCCACCTCGATGGGATGCACACAATAACACTAAACATAGACAACGCCCAGATCCATGGGGTTCCTCACATGATGGTACTAATAGCAAGTAACGTCTACCCAGGGTGTTCCTCGCGTAATGGTACTAATCACAAGTCATCTCATGGTTCCAATTCCATCATCCCGTGGTCGCCCCTTTTAGTTGCCTCTTACGACATGCTGAGGCTGCCGTGAGTGTATTCTTCGTCTGTGTCCCCCCACCCATATGGGGTGCCAGTTGTGTGTCGTGGTGGTAATATCTCACTAAATCAGCGTAATGTTTTTAATAAGTCTCGTGTGTGCACAGCTCTATCGCCCGCATTAAACGAGAACTAAATGTGTTTACCGAAACGGGATTGAGTAAATTCATAATATGTTATTGAAAAGCCTCCGTGGCTCAGGCGGCATCGCGCCGGCCTCTCACTGCTGGGTTCTGTGGCTCATATCCCGGTCACTCCATGTGATATTTGTACTGGACAAAGAGGAGGCGGTGCTCCGGTTTTCCCTCTCATATTTCATTCCAAAAACACTCTCCAGTATCATTTCCCATCTGTCATTCTTTAATCATTGCCCTTGAGGAGTGCGACAAGCTTCGGCAGCCGGCACAATTCGTATCCACGCCGCTAGATTGGCGCTTCATTCATTCCATTCCTGACCCGGTCGAATGACTGGAAACAGACTGTGGATTTTCAATAATAATGTTATTTATTCAACGTCCCATTAACTCCTTTTACGGCTTACGGAGACACTGACGTGCCGAAAGTTTGTCCCGCAGGAGATCCTTAACGTACCAGTAAATCTACCGACACGAGGCTGACGTATTTGAGTACCTCCTAATACCACTGGACTGACCCAGAATCGAACCTGCCAAGTTGAACTCTGAAAACCAGCCTTCTACCGTCAGAGCTACACAGCCCAGTGGAATTCGGTTTAAAATAGATTTGGAAGGAAAAGCAATCAGTCTAGGAGCTTGCGGTAGCCTGTTAAAGAATTTACAGGAGACTGAACTGAATGCATACACTTTTAGAGACTGAACTTAAGAATATAGAAAATTCGCTACAGATCGTTTCTCGTGCCATACAGCCTACTAGTCCGTAATGCTCTTCAAGTCCCGTTTACAGTGGGTTAGTATGCAACAGAGTACGCAGTAGGGTTGTGCGCCACTGAAACCTGCAATCGAGATATCGACACTGAAAATCGGAGTCGGTTCTCATGAATCCCCGCGACTCCAACCTAACCTCAATATCACATTCGCAACCTCTCATTGGAGGGCCGCGCGCATGGCAAAGCATGGATGTTCATTTTCATTTTTCCTGTAGGATTTTAAGAGGTTTTCCTTTCTTCCTTTGCTAGTGGTTTAACGTTGAAAAAATGAAATGGCATATGTCTTTTAGTGCCGCGAGTGTCCGAGGACAAGTTCGGCTCGCCAGAAGCAGGTCTTTTGATTTGACGCGCGTAGACGACCTGCGGGTCGTGATGAGGGTGAAATGATGATGAAGACGCCACATACACTCAGTCCCAGTGTGAGTGAAATTAACGAGTTATGGTTAAAATTTATGACCCTGCCGGGAATCCAACCCAGGAAATCTCTGGCCAAAGACTAGCATGGTAACCATTTAGCCATGGAGCCTGACTGGTTTAACATTGCACCAACACATCGAAAATTTTCCGCGAAGCATGATAGGAAAGAGCTAGGACTCGGAAGGTAGCAGCCGTGACATTAAGGCACTGTCCCAGCATTTGCCTGCTGTGAAAATAGGAACTATGGTAAACCATCTTCAGGGCTGCTGATGGTGGGTTTCGAACACCCTATCCCCCGAATGCCAGCTCACGGCTACGTGATCCTAACCTCAAGGCCAACTCGCTCGGTGATTTTAAGAGCGTTGTAGAATCAAATATCGTTAATGAGGACGACAAGCGTAATGGTTTAGTTTAAATACCGGTCAAGCAAGAAATTGTCGGCATTAGGTTCACATCTTTATTTGTCCGGATAAAAAAAATGGTAAACAGATGCAGATGGTAAATCATTATGAATTTAAGATTAATAAAACCATGAAAGATTAAAACCAAACTAACACGGGTAAAGCCATCAAATATGAACAACATTCTAACATTGATAAAAACATTAACATGAACACAGCGAAAGTAGCCTTAACCAAACTCGCAGGTGGTGACTCCGATTCGTGTTGGTGGCTATACATGCTCAATAAATTACACCAAGAAAATGAACAAGAGAGGAAGATATTATGGGCGTATTTTCTTATCATTAAATGATATGAATAAAAATCAGCAGTATGTACTGATTTTGACGTTGCTTTGTATTGAGATGGGGGGGGGGGAGGTGTAAACACCGTAGTAATAATAATATAATGGTCTAGGTAGTCTCCAATCACAAGTCAGAGAGAAATGTCTGCTAGCAGTAAAGATCCCTTAGAGTAAATCGTTAAAGTTGGCACCACGGAATTACTGTGTTTGGTAGTACACAATATATTGTAGGAATTGAGTCTCAGAACTTGTCGAGTGCTAGGTTCGATCCATAAAGGACTTTAAGCAGGCCTTTAGTTTCAGAAGCGAAACTCAAGAAATTGGTGCGCCGATCCACAATGGGACAAGGTCCCCATAACGTAGTTTAACACTTACTCGTTAAGTGCAATAGTGGATACTCCCACGTAATATTTTTCTTTACTCTTCCAAATTGAGATCAAAGCAGTGGAAGCAATAGCTGGAAATGCCAAGGACAACATTAGAGGGCAACGTAGGGTCAAATAAGGAGCACAATTAGTAAATGTTGCACTTAGGACTTCGCGTTAGGTTCGCGTATAGGATTGCAAGGGCAAGATAAGAGAGCACCGATACCTTTAACACAAAACTCTATTTGAAATCCACAATAAAAATTTACAAAAATCTAGTGCTATTTGCAATAGCGCTGTAGAAAAAAAAGGGATTCATACAAATATTGTTCTTTCCAAATCCTCGTCTCTACAGTACATACATCGCAGAGAAAAAGGCAAATAAGAAAAGAATGGGGGGGGGGATAAAAGAGATACGTACAAGTCCAAAGGCAAGATAGCAAGCTAACCAGAAATACCTAAATACCAAACAGAAGAAAGGGTACCATGCGGAACTTGTCCATTGAACACCTCCGAGTCTTCTAATAGAAGTTCATTGGTTACACATATTAACCAACCCCAAGTTTGTCGAATAATATCTGAGAAACATTACACGCCTCTGGTTACGAGTTTTCTGATGCCAAGGAATGCCAGGCAAATGATTTGATTGCAATTTTAAACATCAGGACATCCTAAGCAGGTCAACCCATTATCACATAACTTTGAATCGTTCAAGGAAAGTAACGGGATAACAAGTAGATGGACCAGGGTTTAATAATAAATAGTTCATGTTCAGAGTTGAGAATACACCAAAAAGAATAGATGACAGACACACACACACACCTCAGAAAGCTTGAAAACATTACGCACCAAGCGTAGACCGGTGAAGACATAAAGTATTTACTAGGAAATGGTATGCTCCCCATTAGCCGCTAGGTGAATACAAGTGCTCATATTGGAGCTTTTATAACATAATTAAATGTCAGTCATACCTCATGTCCATGTCCATAGTTCCGGAGCGAGAAAACACTGTTCCATAAGTTAAAAAATAAGACAGTCGTAGTTCACCCTCTACACAGGCTTGAAATCCATCTCAACAGGCTATGGCCGAAGCCGCACATATAGTGCAGAGGGGGAAGAATAAGGGGAAGAAAGACTAGCACTTTCTCTACGGTAGTGAAAATTACGGGAACATACGCCAGTATAATCAGCTGACCATCCACGAAGCGTGTGAGGTGAGCCCATTACAAATCTTTAATGCTATGGTTAATCTGGGGTGATAATATCCAGTAACTGCCCTCCCCGTAGAAAAACATAACGAGATATTGTAAATCATCATACAAATGTAAGTTTCACTTATAATTTGAAGTTCGTTATGGCAATTTTGTAATACAATATCCCGGTTTTAAAAATTAATGTTCGTCCAATAATAATAACTATGACCTCGTTTGTGGTAGGCGAATTACAACAGCCTCGACGTTCACCTGCAGGTCTTCTATATGAATGTATCACAACTTCGAATTATTGGTTTCCAAAAAAGCAATATCCATGAAAATTTTCAACTCACTGACGTATGGGCTGCAGGCATGGAACAATCGCTACAAGGAAAGGACCAAGTAATGTTTAAGGACTCGTCACCTATGAGATATATTTGCAGGAATTCATGAACCTAGTTGGAAGTAAAAAATAAACTCCTAATCAAGTGACACACCTGACCTGTTACCTTCAAAGCAGGCATGACGTTTCCCCCAAAGATAGGTGGCATCGAAGGAAGTCAGTTGAAATGCATTATTGTATTTTCCTTAAGTTGTCCAGGAAATATTTGCTCTCAGGAATGTCCTCTAACAAGGGGCTTCTAAGCGGATCAGGAGTGGTCTGACTGACATTTCCCCCATTAAAAAAGCCGCGGGACTAGCCCTTCCTCTTAAGAGCTTTACAGGACTGATATCACATCCAGCTTATCGATACCTACAGCATGAGGGTCGTAAATAGAACCTGAATTCACAGTTTCCTTCCAAGGTACTTTTTCACGATACAGACGTTTCCGGTGAATCGGGCAATTTCAAGACACGGACAGGTTTTCTAAGCACTAAGCACCTACGGGTATATTTTTTAATACCGGGCAACAGATTCTCCGTTAACTTCGGGATGACTTTATGAATACCGGACCAATATAGTCCCTGTTAACTTCGGGATGACTTTACGAATACCGGGGCTACATACACCCTATGAACTTCGGGATGACTTTATGAATACCGGGGCAACATAATCCCTGTTAATTTCGGGACGACTTTATGAATACCGGGGCAACATAGTCCCTATTAACTTCGGGATGACTTTTATGAATACCAGGGCAACAGCGTCTCTATGTACTCGAGGTTTCTTTCATTATATAGTTTAGCAGCTTTCCGATCGACGTTGGGATTCTTTTTAGCATATTTTCTGACACTTCCCTTAGCTGCTTACATCTTGCTGTGGTGGGAAATTTATCCCGATGTCCAAGGCGGCGCAGCTTTCACTTTGGGCTGGTGAGTTCTCGAGAGCTCTCGCTCGATGATCGCCGGGCGATGATCGTTGCATGTTCAGGTCACCTATCTGTATCTGAAGTACAACTGAGTTTAGGTACGATTTGCGACCTTGGACATAAGGGGTAGTTAATGGAACGTATAGTTCAAGATGGCCATTTGCGAGGTGGCTCCCAATGAGCGGAAGTTTTCTGACCTACCTGTTTACTGGTCCAAAACTGTAGACTTTCTGTCTGAATCAGTGCACTTTAAAGCGACAAGAGCAGCAATCAGTTCGCAAGCACCACTGTAGGCAGAATGCTTCAGCGTTTCGTTGCTGTATTCTACAGGCCCTCGATAGTTATCACCCCTCCCGCTAGTAATCCAGAAGTTCTCCAAAAAATGCTTGAAACAATTTGCCTCCTTCGTTTAGGGAATGTCTATGTTTTCATAGAAAATGTACGATGGTGAGTGGGAAAAGCAAGATCCACCTTTTCCCATTTCAACCACATGATGAAGCACATGTGTTTGGCCATTTTTAAATATTCAATAAACCCCGTATTTTCCGTGATAATTAATACTATTGGGTTAAATTATTATATCTTTCTTTTTGCTATTTGTTTTACGTCGTACCGACACAGATAGGTCTTATGGCGACGATGGGATAGCATAGGCCTAGGAATTGAAAGGTACATCCCCGGCATTTGCCTGGTGTGAAAATGGGAAACCACGGAAAACCATATTCAGGGCTGCCGACAGTGGGGCTCTAACCCACTATCTCCCGATTACTGGATACTGGCCGCACTTAAGCGACTGCAGCTATTGAGCTCGGTAAATTATTATATCTCTTGCAGATTTACGATAAAAGGAAATTTAATTGAAGCGTAATAGGAACTACATCCAACAGTGTAGGGACCAATAATAAATCGAATTTACATATAAAGTGTGTATGGAATGTAAATATGAACTCACGTGCAAAATATCGAAATGAAACTTCTATACATTTTCTAATTACCTTATAAGAAACACCTGTATCAAATTACAGCCCTTATGATGTGTGGGAAGTATGAAATGACAATCAGTTATTTTTCTGATTAGGGTAGTATCCTGATTTCACACCCTTAATCACAAAATATCGGGATGAAATTTCTTTACTTTTCCTAAATAGCTTATAAGGAACACCTGTGCCTACTTTCAATCTTTTACCTTCGTGGCAAGCTTCTTGTTAGGACAGTATGCACACTCCAATTTAACCCACTTAATGACAAAACAACACAGTGAAATTTTACTAATTTACTTATAAGGAAAATCTGTGCAAATTTCAATAGCCCAGCTTCGATAGAAGCGAGAGGATCGGTTATATAGTGATAACAGTAGTTACCAGGAATTCATTCACCCCCTTACTCACACAATATCGGAACAGAACATCCTTATTTTTCCCAATTAGCTTATGAGAAAAATCTGTGCCGAATTTTATTCCTCTATATTCGTGGGAAATTTGAGAATTAAATATATATATATTGCTATTTGCTTTACGTTGTACCGACACAGATAGGTCTTATGGCGACGAAGGGATAACAAAGGCCTAGGAATGGGAAGGAAGCGGCCGTGGCCTTAATTAAGGTAGAATCCCGGCATTTGCCTGTTGTGAAAATCGGAAACCACGTAAAACCTTCACGGCTGCCGACAGTGGGGTTCGAACCCACTGTCTATCGAATACTGGATACTGGCCGCACTTAGAATTAAATATTGTAATTAGGGGAGTTAACATTATTTCACCCCTTTATTCACAAACTATGGGAATAAATATCCTTACTGTTATTAATTAGGTTTTAAGAAACACTCGTGGCAAATTTCAGTCCTCTAACTTCATGGGGATTGAGAGCGATTTAGTGGCATTGCGTTTAGGGTAGTTACCCCAGTTTCAACCCGCCTTACTATAAAACATCTTTACTTTGCCTTATTAGCTTATTGGGAACACCTGTGCTAAATTATCTCTCTCTAGCGCTGTGAAAAGTGTGCATTTAGTGTTATTGTGTTTAGGGAAGTAACCCTAATTTCACCCCCTTTCATAAAATATTAGGGCTGATGACCTACATGTTAGGCCCCTTTAAAGAAGAAGGATCATCATCATCAACAACACAACATCGGGAATCTCTACTCTTCGTAATTATTTTACAAGGAACACCTGTGCCAAATACCAGCCCACTACCCTCGTGGGATATATGACAATTAGTGAGTCAGGCCTTTCACTTTTATACAGTATAATTATTGATAATAAACGGAATGTCTACGTTTTTGGCCATAACCACTCATTTTGCTTCAACTGATAATTTCACTTCAACAAGAGGTCACTTTTCGCTTTCCACCTTGCATATAGTGTCTGATACCACCAATGTTTACAATTATTTATGTTTATTAGAGTGAATCGTCTTGTAGATTAGTGAAAGAATATTTATCTACGTGAGTATTAGGACTGCTACACTGGTGTTATCAAAAACTCTTTCTTCCTCTACTTTTTCTACCTCTTTTCCCATGTCGGTGGGGTCACGGGTGCGAACTGTGTCGCACACGTGAATGTGGCCCTGTTTTACGGCCGGATGCTTTTCATGACGCCAACCATATATGGAGGGAGGTAATCTCTATTGCGTGTTTCTGTGGTTGTTGCTAGTGTAGAGTGTTGCCTGAATATAAAGAGGAAAGTGTTGGAACGAACACAAACACCCAGTCCCCGGGTCATAAGAATTAATCAGACGCTATTAAAATCCTCGACCCGGCCGGGAATCGAACCATGGACTCTCTGAACCGAAGGCCTCAACGCTGACAATTCATCCAATGAGTCAGACTATCCAAGGAGATGCATGTGAATTTAATTAAAACTCGACAGTTTTTATATCAATGTTCGACACAATGGTAGGAAACTTCGCTTGTTTGCTAGCAGTTGCGGCAACTGTGAACACAATTGAGCACTCTCTATACACCTCCACAAAGGGGAAGATAGGCAATCTTCTTTACATTCCTGTCGGCCTGTGGTATACACGTGTATTCGACGGAGTTTACAGGACACTCGCACGTTATTGTGCTACTGTCTATAGAGCTGAGTTGAGTACTTGTAACACATACGCAACTGGAAATGTATACCACGTTGGATTACCAGCACAGTAATGGGCTTCTCTATAAATACTTCATTGAATGAGAAGTCTTATAGACAATGCTCTAATTAGCATTATTTTACACAAATTTTCCGAATGAACGTAGAGTAAAAATCCAGAAGTTAGAAGAGCAACACATTACAGAATTTCTAACTGGGTTCGAATCCCACTGTTGGTAGCCCTGAAGAAGGTTTTCTGTGGTTTCCCATTTTCACACCAGGCAAGTTCTGGGGGCTGTACCTTAATTAAGGGCACGGCCGCTTCCTTCCCATTCCTTGCTCTTTCCTATACCATCGTCACCATAAGACCTATCTGTGTCGATGCGACGTAAAACAACTTGCAAAAAAAAGTTACGCTTTCTTCCTTATCCCCAACTAAGGAGTGCGATTGAACTTATTTAACTGGTGTCATTGCCTTTTTCTTCTCCCAAAATCTCTTCATCTTCTCGTTGTAGTTTTTCTTGTGATCTTCTGACCAGGTTTTGTTTGTGGTAGTGCTTGGATGATGTGTAAAGGGGCGATTGTCGAATCATTTTCTGAACTCAGATCTGTCTAATATAATGTCATCTGTGATGCTTATTTCCTGAAGATCTTTTCCAACTTCGAGCACCCAATTGTTTTTAATTTCATTGATAGGGCAAAGGTTCAGAATTCTTTTTTTTTTGCTATGGGCTTTACGTCGCACCGACACAGATAGGTCTTATGGCGACGATGGGACAGGAAAGGCCTAGGAGTTGGAAGGAAGCGGCCGTGGCCTTAATTAAGGTACAGCCCCAGCATTTGCCTGGTGTGAAAATGGGAAACCACGGAAAACCATTTTCAGGGCTGCCGATAGTGGGATTCGAACCTACTATCTCTCGGATGCAAGCTCACAGCCGCGCGCCTCTACGCGCACGGCCAACTCGCCCGGTCAGAATTCTTTTGGTGAATCTCTGATTACCCTTTCTGAGAATATGTCCGTAAACTTTCAAACGTCTTTTCCTGAATTATTTCCATTATTATTATTATTATTATTATTATTATTATTATTACTACAGATTGCTATATATCACACCGAAACAGATAGTTCTTATGGTGACGATGGGATTTGAAGGGGCCAGGAGTGGGAAGGAAGCGATTATGATCTAAATTAAGGTGTGTGAAAAATGGGAAATGGGTGTTTAAACTTGATCACGCCCAATGTTGTTTCGGAGATGTTACGGGATTCAGTGATTTAGCGTGACTACGCCGTTGGCATATAACTCTGTAAAACTGGGCCAAATCTATATGAAGTGCTGACCCCAATAAAATGAGAAAATTGAAAGGAAAGGATATATACGAGTATCAATTTTGGAATCAAACTGATGAGGTTAGCTATTGGCATTGTACTGTATGCCTACAGTCTCTCTCAGCCCCTGTGGTTGGGGCAGAAGAATACATCCACGGTATCTCCTCCCTGTTGTATGAGGAGACCAAAAAGGAGGACCAGGGGCACTGAATTTGGGAGTGTGCATTGGCGACCAAGTTTCCCCTATATTAGTCTAGTATGGCCTCCATTAACATCATCCTGGCTCTCCACCTTGAACTTTCCTGCCCAACCTTTCATGAAGAGCTTTTGTTCTCTTCTAGCCGCGGCGGCATTATGTTTGCGAGGATTCTTAAATTTCACGACCTTCATGGCCATTGTCTTTCTCTTGCCGATACCTTCATTCTTAGAAGTGTCTTACCTTTTTATTTTTCCTCGTATTATTTTTAATGTTATTCGCTTTACGTTCCACTAACTACTTTTACGGTTTTCGGAGACGCCGAGGTGCCGGAATTTAGTCCAGTAGGAGTTATTTTACGTGCCAATAAATCTATCGACACGAGACTGACGTACTTGAGCACTTTCAAATACCACCGGACTGAGCCAGGATCGAAACTGCCAAGTTGGGTTCAGAAGGCGAGCTCTTCAACCGTCTGAGCCACTCAACCCGGCGGACTCCATCTGAGTCTGACTTCGGCAAGGCTATTCTTGTTATCCTTCTCGTGATACATCCGCTAGTCTCTCTGTCCCTCCAGCATAACTTGTGCGAAGTTCTTCGAGAGTCTGTCTTTCCTTTAGCCAAAATACTCAATCAATGGTCGGTCAGCTTCCTGTTTAATCTTATCTCTTATCTATCTGTTCTTTTCTTATTCTTATGACTCGAGTAATCTTTCAACTTTTTGGTGAATGTTGAAATCGAGGTAATATGAACGAATCTCCATTACTACGTCGATCTGAGACCACAAGGACGTCCGCTTACATACCAGAAATTTCACGCACATTGGCTGGATTCTGAATCTTGGCCAGCCTTTGATAAAGCTGGTGGTTGATGTCGCTCAGTTCTTACACTCTATGGCTTACTGTTATGAGAACATGATAATCTTGATGTGTCGTCCCTTAAAAGAACGGTCAACACTACAAAATTCCTGAAATTTATAATGTGTTTTCCTGTTTTGAAATCGCTGAAACAAATTCCTTCGCTCTTCCTACAGAACTATTCATATTTTTAAAAAAATCTTCATCAAACAATCCATTCCAGATTATAATTCTCTGGATTTTCACTCATTAAAGCTTGATGCTGTTTCCGATAGTCCCCATGCTCGTTGCCCTCAACACTATTATCGTATGCATTTCCGTTTACACTACTTCGTAACACGTGTTCCATTAGCATAATTTGTAATGATATGGTATAAGCAGATTACTAGAATGGTCTGACTGCCGAAAATTGTAGGTTTCATGTCAGTCAGTCCAGTTTCCAGTGATTGCCATTTCCATAACTGTATTGAAAGTTAACTTAAACTACTTCAGTTCGCGGAGTAAGCACTGGAATAGAACACTAAAAAGTCGAAGCTTACCCTGTATATCGAATCAATCAATCAATCAATCAATCAATCAATCAATCAATCAATCAATCAATCAATCAATCAATCAATCAATCAATCAATCAATCAATCAATCATAGTCGCTTAAGTGCGGCCAGTATCCAGTAATCGGGAGATAGTGGGTTCGAGCCCCACTGTCGGCAACCCTGAAGATGGTTTGCCGTGGTTTCCCACTTTCACACCAGGCAAATGCCAGGTTTGTACCTTAATTAAGGCCACGGCCGCTTCCTTCCAATTCCTAGGCCCTTCCTATCCCATTGTCGCCATAAGACATATCTGTGTCGATGCGACGTAAAGCAAAATAGAAAAAAAAAAAAAAAAAAAAAAGGTTTACCCAGGCTTTCCTTAAAAGTTTGAAAGAACTTAGAAATTTATCGAACATTATTTTTTATGAATTATTCCATAGCCATACTCCTAGGACTATAAATCAATTTGTCCTCTTGAATTCCGATCTTCATATAATGATTTTTTCCTACTTTTAAAATCTCTGCTCAAGTTAATTCGTCTCCGAAGATCATTTCACACCATCTCTCTACTGATAACTCGGAACATACCACTTAGTTGAGCAACTCGTCTCCTTACTCCCAAGTCTTCCCAGCCCAAAGTTCACAATATTTTCGTACACTGCTCTTTTGTCGGAAATCACCCAGAACAAATCATGTTGCTTTCCTTTGAAATTTTTCCAATTCGCTTTTCAGTTAATCCTGTCGTGGGTCCCACACACTAGAACAATAATATAATGGGGGTCTTACCAAAGACTTACAACCCTCTCACATATCCTTACTACCAGCCCCAAATCTTGGATGACTTTAATCCAAATATGTTCTGCGTCACGCTGTACGCTCTTGACAAATCGGGAAAACGTCATAAAAATCCACCATATCGAGGAATAATATAAAAACGTGGGCCTATAATAGAGACTTTGGTGATTTCCCGATTCTGACATCTTT
This sequence comes from Anabrus simplex, assembly GCF_040414725.1. Taxonomy (NCBI): domain Eukaryota; kingdom Metazoa; phylum Arthropoda; class Insecta; order Orthoptera; family Tettigoniidae; genus Anabrus; species Anabrus simplex. The sequence continues at coordinate 105,639,942 of NC_090269.1, read as the reverse complement.
CTAGTAAATTACACTCTTAATTTACGTATATTTGTAATTTTACTGCTCCGAAATTTCTAGTGGATACTTTTAAACCATACAGAAATAATTATAATTTAATATCACCTATAGTTATAACTACATTGGAATGTTCAATATCATTAATTTGAAACCACTTACGTCGGCATTAGGGAGGAATTACTATGTATAATAAGCGTTGAATTGTATCCGACGAATTGTATAATTTGATTATCATATTTCAACTGGCTATCTCTGGTGAGAGGAACTTGAATACAATTCCATACCCGACATAATATAATGAGAATTTACGCTAATTTAATAAGAAATCTTTCTCTTCCAGTTCCACGGATGAATGATCACCGTAATGGCCTTCGGTTCACAGAATCATGGGTTCAATACCCGATGTTTCAACCGTGTTTGCTTACTTTCTGTAGTTAGGGGGATGGGTGTGCTTGTATGTCTCAACACACATCTTCATTTATACACAGTCCGGCTCCATGGCTGAATGGTTAGCGTGCTGGACTTTGGTCACAGGGGCCCCGGGTTCGATTCCAGGCAGAGTCAGGAGTTTAAACCATAATTGGTTAATTCCGCTGGCTCGGGGGATGGGTATATGTGTCGTCTTCATCATCATTTCATCCTCATCAAGACGCGCAGGTCGCGTATGGGTGTCAAATCGAAAGATCTACATCTGGCGAGCCGAAATTGTCCTCGGACACTCCCGGCACTAAAAGCCATACGCCATTTCATTTATACACAACACAACACAACACATCACACTACAAACCACCACAGAAACACGTAATTGTGAATACATCTTTCCTCCTATGATTGGTGTAGGCAAAAGCATTCGGTCATGAAATGGGATTCATCTATATATATATATATATATATATTTCCAACCTCAAGTGGTTTGGAAAAGGCTAGGAAGAAGAATACAGTAGAACAACTGAAATCCGGAACACTTTTAACCGAAATACCGCCTGAGCGAAACGACCGAAAACAAATATTTTTCAGTAAAAACTAATTATAGGAACATTGTTTGCTATGTTATATTACGACAAAAGGGATGATTGCCGGGCTGAGTGGCTCAGACGGTTAAGGCGCTGGCCTTCTAACCCCAACTTGGCAGGTTCGATACTGGCTCAGTCCGGTGGTATTTGAAGGTGCTCAAATACGACAGCCTCGTGTCGGTAGATTTACTGGCACGTAAAAAGAACTCCTGCGGGACTAAATTCCGGCATCTCGGCGTTTCCGAAGACCATAAAAGTAGTTAGTGGGACGTAAGGCAAATAACATTATTATTATTAAAAGGGATGATTAGCGGAATGCGTGAATTCCGACCATGAGTGCCTCCTTCCATTCGCGATTGCCCACTTAGTTTGTGTTACCGCCTTCATTAGTTCCATTGTTCGCTGTGTTCCGTCCTTGTGATGTGACAAATAGTCTGCTGACATTTTCCTAATGAAATGGTTGTGTGACATAGCAGCCAGAAAACGATGTGAAGTAAAACACAAAAGAAAATAGAAGACCTTTCCAAGAAGTAGTGCAATATGTACAGTATTAGTACTGGTTGTCCGTAATTGAAGTTATGGTATTCGGCGCGGTACAGCACGGGTTGTTATGATTGTAGGGGTCTGAAATTTTGCTAATTATGCCACAAAACTTATTAGTTTCAAGTTTTATCTCCAGGCGAAAATATGGCGCTGTAAGTGGTCAAACGTGCAATATTCCGAAACAATGACGTCAAAATGTCCTTTCGGTAGAATTGCGTTGTGTCATTTCCTTGGTTCTTGCTTGGTGACGCATGCCGATTCCTTTTGTGAAGTGAATCTTCGTTTTAACGTAAGAAAGTTGAACTTTTTCGTGTGAAACGTAATGCCCATTTGGAGGAGAGACCGTCCACTAGTAGTGAAGTTGTTTTTATCAGAATGGCAGCAATGGCAACGCTACACTGAGGGAAAATCGCCGACGGAAACAGCTAGTTGTTTTACGTCGCACCGACACACATAGGTCTTACGGCGATGATGGGACAGGAAAGGGCTAGGAGTGGGAAGGAAGCGGCCGTGGCCTTAATTAAGGTACAGCCCCAGCATTTGCCTGGTGTGAAAATGGGAAACCACGGAAAACCATTTTCAGGGCTGCCGACAGTGGGGTTCGAACCTACTATCTCCCGAATACTGGATACTGGCCGCACTTAAGCGATTGCAGCTATCGAGCTCGGTGACGGAAACAGCAGAGGAGAGGTCCCATGACCAGTAATGGGCTGAAGAAAATGATTATGAAATTCGAGGAAACAGGTGAATTAGGTATCGAACCAAGGAGAGTACGGTGGGCCATCCCCATGGATGTTGTTGATGAAGTTGCTGTAGCTGCAGCAGACCGTGGAGTAAATTCTCCCAAATCCTTAACCAGTGCTCGAGCTGCGTCACGTGAATTGTCGCTACCCCGTTCAACAGTTCACAATATTTTGTGGCGCATTTCATACTGGTATCCCTAAAAGCTTCATACTGTTCACAACCTGAAGCCCTAAGATGTTACATAAGGGCGTGAATTTGCCCTTCGGTTACTGGCGCGCGTGGAAGTGGACAACTTGTGCCGGGGTTTATTATGTGGACTGAAGCGACGCATTTTACTTTGGAGGGTTCAGTGTCGCATACGGGGTTCGAATCCTAAAAACCACTGTATTCAGCTTGCGTGACTGTTTGGTGTGTTCTTACCAGCTCCTTCATTCTCGGCCCGTTTTTCTTTGAGGAGAAGACCCCTCGTATGGGTACCACCTTGTGAAACACGTGATTTCAGCTTTGCGGGAACGCAACTGTGACCACACCGTTATTTTCATGCAAGATGGGACAACACCACATATCGCTCACCAGGTAAAAGAATTGCTTCCAGAAATCCAGGTGAAAGAATTGCTTCCAGAAATCTTCATTAACGACTGCATTATCTCTAGGCATTTTCCGGTTGCGTGGCCTTCGAGGTCCCCCGACCTAAATCCATGTGACTTCTGGTTGTGGGGATATTTCTAAGATCGTGTCTATCAGGGACATGCCCGGTCTCTGATCTAAAGGCTAGCATACGACGACATATCCCCCTGATTTCACCTGATATGCTGTGGGCAGCTGTCGACAATGCCGTGTTACGGATGCAGCATGTTGCTCAGTTGGGAGGCCATATTTTCGCCTGGTGGCAAAACATGGCACTTTTTCCATGGAATTTTTGTGGCATAATTCCTAAGCGCATCGCTTAGCTATCATATCTACGAAATTTCGTACTCCTACGATCATTACAGCTTGTGCTGGACACCATAACTTTAATTGTGGACCCTCGGTATAGCCTATGCACTATGGAAATGGTTTGTTCTAAACATACTCAGCAGTTTCGGTTTATTAAGATGATTTGTTAGCGTTGTATGTATAATATTGTCTTCATTTACTTCAATCTACAACATCAAAAAGCGTTTCTTTACTACATTGGTGGAAAAAATATCCAAACACCATGAAATAAGGAATGTAGAATACGGAAATATTGGCAATATATTTGTCGGGGTAATATATTTAACTGATTAAGGGGGGAGACCCAGCTTAACAAAGGAAAAAAGGTTAATGTTCATTTGATTGTTAAATATGTTACAATTGTTGACAATTGCTGCACATACCCCAGTATTGGCATGCTTCCTGACAACCAGAAGCAACTTCAACAATGTCAAAATTCTAATAATTATAATATTTTCAAAATTTCCCGCCTTTTTAACAGTATATCACTGTTTCCCTTAAAAATTCCAAGTTTATAAGAATTTTCGTACTTTTCCTGTTTTAAAATGTGTATCAAACCTCCACCTACAAAATGAACCTCAATCACTAACATAGACTGTGATTCAGACTTTTTGTCGAGTTTTTATTCCGAGCACCTGAAAATATTAATATGTTTGTGAATAAATATGTTATATCAAATCGAATATAAATCCAATTGATCTGAATGAGGTACAGATTATAGTACAACAGTATGGGAGGAAAGCCTGAAAAAATCATAATTATCCGTGAAACAGTAAGATAGTTATGAAGGAAACCGTGATATATTGTTAAAAAGGCGGGACATTTTTAACATTTTATTTAACATTATTATACATAGAATTTTGACATTACTGAAGTTGCTTCTGATTGCTAGGAAGCATGCCAATACTGGGATATGTGCAGCATTTGTCAACAACGTTTGTAGCATATATAATAATCGAATGAATATTGGCCTATTTCCCCCGTGTTAAGCTGCGTTTCCCCCCTTTAGGTACAAGACTACAGGTTAATATTTGCGCGAGAAAGGCCATGCTGGTCCATTAACAACCGCCTGACTGTTGAATGCAGGCATGGGAACGTGCATGCATTGTATCGTACAGGTGCCGGATGTCAGCTTGCGGCATGGAGTTCCATTCCTGTAGCACTTGGTCGGTCGATACAGGGACGGTTATTGCCGGTTGTGGATGACGCTGGAATTGTTCTCCAATGATGGCGCGTACGTGATCGACTGGGGACTGATCGGGGGATCGAGCAGGCCAAGGCACCATGTCGACACTATCTATGTACAGCACGTTGGGTTACAACAGAGGCTTGGGGGCGTGCATTATTCTGTTGGAAAACACCGCCTGGAATGCTGTTCATGAATGGCAGAACAACAGGTCGAATCACCAGACGGATGTACACATCTGCAGTCAGGGTGCGTGGGATAACCACGACAGTGCTCCTGCTGTCATAGGAAATTGCTCCCAAGACCAGAACTCCCGGTGTAGGTCCAGTGTGTCGACGCCGCAGACAGGTAGAATGCAGGCGCTCACCTGGCCTCCTCCTAACGAACACGCGGCCATCAAAAAACACAACGGACCTCCACTCCATCCTGCGATGAGCTCTCGCTTGACACCACCGAAGTCGCGGACAGCAGTTGTTTGGGTTAAGTGGAATGCATGCCGCAGGGCGTCTGGCTTGGAGCTGTCCTTCAAGTAACTGATTTCGAACAATTCTTTGCGTCACTGTGGTGCCTACTGCTGTTCGAATTGTTGCTGCAGATGCACTCCGCTGCGCCACAGCCATACGCCGAATACGGCGGTCATCCCTCTCGGTGGTGCCACGGACTTTCTGTAAGCGTACTTTCTCGTGTGTGACCACTACTGCAAGCACACATCACAGTGGAGACATTCCTGCCAAGTCGTTCTGCAGCAGCGCAGAAGGAAAATCCACCTTCACGTAGCCCTATTATACGACCTCGTTCAACCGCAGTGAGCTGTTCATGCTGGCCTCTTCGTCTTAAAGGCATTCTTGACCCACTCACAGTCACTCCGCCCAATCTCACAGGTAACTAACGCTCTCGCACAGTACAGCCAACGTCATGCGACCGCTACTAGCGCCATGCTAATTTGATTTTCGGGAAATTTGAATCAACGTCAAATTCAGATATAACGCCTACCAGCGTTTGTTAATCTAGCACAACGTCTTCTTGGTGCTTGGATATTTTTTTCCGCCAGTGTATAAAATTATTCTATAATTATCCGAAATGTTTATTATTCGAAACTACCTTTGCCCCTTTTGTTTCGGTTAACAGAGGTTCTACTGTAAATACATTTCACATTAGCCAATAACATTACGACAAAATCTAGAATTTTGTGTGTAGCTGAAACTAAAGTACAGTGAAACCTGTCCTTATTACCACTTCTATTACAAGACCACCCCTATTAGCGACCGATTTATCCGAGAACTGATTTAAAACCTCATTAAGACAAAGTATTTCCTGCCTCTGTTTAAGGACCACCCCTATTTCTGATCGAAGACCGGGCATTAAATTCAAAATACACAAAAATCGCTTTCTCTGAAAGACTGTGTAGATACTGATGTATTGACTTATGTTATGAATGCGTTCAAGTTATCATAATATTATTTGTTTAAGTCATTTGTATCTCTATAGATATTAATAGATGTGGGGTGTGAAAAATTTGATCAGCAAGACTTCGTTACATGCTCGAAGCCAACGATACTAAGTTGTCTCTTGTAAAATATCCTCCATTGCCACCGACCTCAGCCAGGATCAAACCAGCTTTCTTGGGAACGAAACGGCTATAACCGACTATGTTATTGAAGGTTGTTCCATCGGAAATTATTTTAAATTTCACATTGAACACTAAAACAATTTTCTCGCCCACATCTTCGGAACTCCATCAGATATGGTAAGAACATTCCGTGTGAATGAATGCATGACTGATGAATGTATGATTCGTGAATGATCTGTATTCATGCATGAAAAGAGGGGTCTCTCTCTCTTTCCTAGGCACGGATAATCACCAACTGGAGAGAGAGCTTTTATTATTAAATGTGGACGAATAATTGGCTGAATGAATGAATCATTCAAAGATATAGGAAATTTTTTCTCAATAATGAGATCATGGTTGGTTTCAGATTCGTGTGACAGTAGTAGATACCGACAAAATTCAATGACAATGCCACTCTGAGGCCGTCAAGCGATTTGCTAGATGAAGGACCGTATTGTAGACTGGAGTAATGGTTCACCGATGGGCTGTTCTGATTTCCATCGATGGCACTCTGCTTGGTCCGATATATTCATTAAACACTACAAGCATGATGTTGTGAATCACTTCCTTCCAGATGATTACTTCACGGTTCTTAACCCATCTGCAACTCCTCAGAAACTCATTTATGGAGAAACGGGATCGCTTACTTCAAGTGCAGCGTCGTGATGTGAGACAGAGCGTGCTTGATAGGGTGTAAAATATGATGCATGCACGACGAGAACAAATCCCATCACAAATGTGTGATTACCATGGCTCACTAGTTTGTGTTGTGGTGCCCTTTCTTGAAATGCGCGCCACGCGCCTTCGTCTGCAGTCAACATGGTAGAGTGCAGCGCTGGATGCTGACGTTACGCCAACTTACACTATAAATTGACGTGCAGGTTGAGCTGCGAATGAACACCAAGGCGTGGGGCAACAGAATCAATCCCGTAATCAGGAACATTGGAAGGTATGACCCGGACCAATACAATACGTACCCCACGCCGAAACACATATTATTCAGCAACAGGAAGAGAAGATAATGGGCTCGCCCGACCCCTTCTAAGGAGTCCACCACACCAAAAATATACAAACGAGTACCATTCAAAGATTACTAAAAAAAACTGTATATATGGCATGTTTACTTTTCTTGTATTTCTAGGTATATGATTCAGTAACGCGAGGGAAAAACAGGCGACCTGCACCTCAAGAAACACATGGACAACAATCACATAAGATTGGCTGCAGCGACAAGAAAGCGAAACCGCGATCCCGGACTCAAACTCAGTGTACAGTAATTATTATTTTATCCAACATGTATGTATATGCTTATCTCTAGAATAGAAGTGACATGAGTGACCACCACCGCAACGGCGGGACACACCCAATGGATAATAGAAGAAGAAGACGTTAAAGGCGACGTCAGTCCCAGCTTCACAGCAGGTTTGGCTTATCCCTTCTCCGTAAATGGAGGCTTGGCACCAAAGAACACTGGCAGCTGGACAATGGGACTTTTCCTGTAGTCCCAAAGCCCAGACGCCACTCAACCCACGCATGGAATCCCGCAGTGCCAAGAAGGCTGATCCCCCCATAAAAAACCAACATGGCAGGAAAATGGGCGTGACTTGTGCATGATATGTACTCCTCACCTAACATAACCTGGAAAATTCCAGCCCACATCCTTGCATGTGCTATCTACAAAATGTCAGGTTTTACATGTAGGCATCTTTCTATTTCTGTCTACGTGTTCTTTTCCTGACCTTTACCACTCGATCACACAGCCATTGATACCCATCACCACATCTGGCCTGGTAACATGCTGAGCATGAAGATAGGCAGATACTGCTGTAGTATGACACTCCCACTCTTCCCTGCTATTTCTTCTTCTTAGAACTTTGCTATTTGTTTATACGTCACACCGACACGATAGGTCTTATGGCGACGATGGGAGAGGAAAGGCCTAGGAATGGGAAGGAAGCGGCCGTGGCCTTAATTAAGGTACAGCCCCAGCATTTGCCTGGTGTGAAAATGGGAAACCACGGAAAACCATCTTCAGGGCTGCCGACAGTGGGGTTCGAACCCACTATCTCCCGGATGCGAGCTCACAGCTGCGCGCTCCTAACCGCACGGCCAACTCACCCGGTCTTCTTAGCACTAATAGCATGTCGGAGGCAATGCGCAATAGAGACGATTTCCACGCGGGGGGAGCGGCATCGCGCCCCACCCCCCAGCCCAGAAAAAAAAAAAGCTGCGAAGCGTTGCCGTACGCCGACCTGTCTACACCGTACTCCAGCCACGTAGGGTACCCCTATTGAAAATGTAGTCTGGACAGATGGACTGACGCAGATTGTGAGGTTTCACCTCTGCACGCCACTCCCTTCATACCTCTCACTTGTCTTCCTCGCTTTCAGTATACTCATTATTTATTCCATTGTACAGAAGGACTTAATTCCTTACTTTCATGTGCTTTAAGATAGAGCGTCCCTTAATATTTGTGTTCTGGCTACGGAAAAATTATTGTGAATTAAAGCACACACAGGAACTGACAACAGCCATCCTCGCTAAACAGAACTTTGTAAATAATGTGTACATAGTTAGTTTTCTTCGTCACCAGCAAGAATAATCTTTAGTTTCAGTACAATTAAAGTGAATTATTACTTGTAAACTGGTGAATCAATAAAATTAATTTCGCATTTTATTAAATTTTCGTGTTTGTGCAAGTGGTTTTTTTTGGTACAAAACAGTTTGAATTTCAATACCGGAGGAGCAGTAGATATTTTGCTTTTGTGTGTCACTACTCCATGTTGAATTGTGTGTGAGCTAATTACGTTTATTTTGTTCAACACTACTGTATAAACACACAAAACTGGAATTAATAACTTAATAAAACTCAATTTTAATATTTCCTGAGGTATATATTTTTCTGCAGATTATTTTACACGCTTTTGTTTTAATATTTCTTAGTAAACTACATGAAATTAATACAGAATAAATTGTTGTTCCCTTATCAGACGAACTTGTTTAAATATTAAACAGTAAACTTGTTTAAACATTTAATTAAAAATACATTCAATAAACTGCAAAATATTTAAAAACCCCAATGCGAATTAAACACGTGTGGCTGCATCTGTACATTTAATACTTTAATCAAACTACGACTTGCGAGTTCTCTGTTTGAAACGGATATGAATTTTGCTCAGCGATAGATAAACTGGAGGGAATAGGAAATAGCAATATTGCTTCTGAATACAAACATGAGAGCGGTCAAAGGCTCTTCAGGCTAACGTATTATATAAACACATCGCATGCTCTCCCTGACCAGAGAGGAGAGGTATTACATTTTCTACAAAGTTTCCAGAGTCACTGGGCCTTATAATAAGTTCCCGTCCGTAACTTCTATTTCTTTTCTTTGTCCCTCGTTCTCTGCGAACAAGGCCACATTGTGTGGTGACCGAAGTGCAACAGAAACTCTATAGGGGCGAGACCGGCTGCACAAACAGAGAAATATGAGAAAAATATATCAGAGAGGAAGGACAGTTCCGTGTCAAAGGAACCAGCTGAGAGCATTGTTGTGCAATTTATTCAACTCAAAGAGGATCTATGATCAGGAATTTTAAGCAACAAACTTCGACTGAAGGAATGTTCCACTTTTACGTATTTACTTACGCTTCCGGCAATTTCCAAAATATCCATAATTCCTCAGCATTCCTGATTATCTAGAATAAGTAGTCCCTTAAACCCCTTATAAGGTTGATTGTTTATATATCCTTAATTCCCTTTTGTGTACGTTATTTATTTATTTATTTATTTTATTTATTTATTTACTTATGTGTTAGCAGGGGTGGAAAGAGAGAATGAATGAATGAATGAATGAATGAATGAATGAATGAATCAATCAATCAATCAATCAATCAATCAATCAATCAATCAATCAATCAATCAATCAATCAATCAATCAATCAATCAATCAATCAATCAATCAATCAATCAATCAATCAATCAATCAATCAATCAATCAATCACTACTGATCTGCATTTAGGGCAGTCGCCCAGGTGGCAGATTCCCTATCTGTTGTTTTCCTAGCATTTTCCAAAATGATCGCAAAGAAATTGGAAAATTATTGATCATTTCCCTTGGTAAGTTATTCCAATCCCTAACTCCCCTTCCTATAAACGAATATTTGCCCCAATTTGTCCTCTTGAATTCCAACTTTATCTTCATATTGTGATCTTCCCTACTTTTAAAGACACCACTCAAACTTATTCGTCTACTGATGTCCTCCCACGCCATCTTTCCTCTGACAGCTCGGAACATACCACTTAGTCGAGCGGCTCGTCTCCTTTCTCCCAAATTTTCCCAGCCCAAACTTTTCAACATTTTTGTAAAGCTACTCTTTTGTCGGATATCACCCAGAACAAATCGAACTGCTTTTCTTTGGATTTTTTCCAGTTCTTGAATCAAGAATAGTTTAGGAATAAGACTGGACTAAGACAGGAGAGTGTGGTGTCACCTCTTTTGTTTATTCTGGTCATGGGTGAAATTGTAAAGGAAACAAAGAAATCCTATGGAGATAAAGGGATGAAGATACTGCTATTTGCAGATTATGTTGTGATCTGGAGAATGAACAGCAAAGAAATTCAACAACAACTAAATGTTTTGAACGAAAGAATGGAAAAGTGTGGCATGAAAATCAGTACAAGTAAAAGCAAAACTATGGTGATGTCGAGACGGGAAAGGCAAGAAAAGGGTACTGTGAAAATTGGGAGTCAGGGTCTGAAAACTGTGGGCAGCTTTAAATACCTAGGAAGTGAACATTAATGAAAAATGCTAGGGTGGACATGGAGATAATCAGGAGGGCAAAGCAGGGCAATGCAATCTACCAAACTTCTTTGGAGCAAAGAAGTATAAACATTTAGTGTGGCTATTACTAGCCGAGTGCAGCCCTAGTAAGGCAGACCCTCCGACGAGGGTGGGCGGCAACTGCCATGTGTAGGTAACTGCGTGTTATTGTGGTGGAGTATAGTGTTATGTGTGGTGTGTGAGTTGCAGGGGTGTTGGGGACAGCACAAGCACCCAGACCCCGGGCCATTGGAATTAACCAATTAAGGTTAAAATCCCCGACTCGGCCGGGAATCGAACCCGGGGCCCTCTGAACCGAAGGCCAGTACGCTGACCATTCAGCCAACGAGTCGGACAGCAAAGAAGTACCAAGACATTGACTAGCAGGCAAGAGAGTATAATTCAAGTCAGTGAGATGAAATTCCTAAGAAGTATGATAGGAACGGCAAAGAAAGGCAGAGTGAGAAATTAAGATGTTAGGAAGGAAGTTGGGTTAGGAAAGCTAAACGAGAGAAATGAAAAGAATATCCTAAGGTGGCCCGGACATGTAAAGAGATTTCCAAGACAGATGCTGGAGGAAAAGTGCCAGGGCAAGAGAGCAAGAGGAAGACATAGAACAAGGTGGATTGAATCAGTGAAGAGCGGGATTAGAAGACGAAATTTAAACTGGGACAAGATCGTGGAAAAGGAACGGGTGAAGGAAAGAGGAAGACGGAGAAGTGCCATAAATACCTCGACCCGGTAGGAGTTGGTCGGTCGGTCGGTCGGTTATTAATTAATTTATTTATTTATTTATTTATTTATTTATTTATTTATTTATGTATTTATTTATTTATTTATCTATTTATTTATTTATTTATTTGTTTGTTTATTTATTTATTTATTTATTTATTTATTTATTTATTTATTTATTTATTTATTTATTTATTTATTTATTTATTTATTTATTTATTTATTTATTTATTTATTTATTTATTTATTTATTTATTTATTTATTTATTTATTTATTTATTTATTTATTTATTTATTTATTTCTGTTTCCTCCATTTGGAGGCTGCCCAAAAGACAAAGCTTACATAAGAAGCTGATTGACAACTACAAGGGTCGTCTAAAATAAGTCTATAAATATTTGGTACACCCTATTATAGCCTACCTATTACTTAATAAAAATCGTATCAGTCAATAATTTTGAAACCCACGAGGAACTCCTTATAGACAAAAATATAGTTAAGAGTATAAATGATGTCTTACTGTTGTTAACGAGCCATTCAGGCATGCTGACTCAATATCCTTAATAACTTGGTTATCCAAATAAAATTTCCTACAAAAATTGTGAAATGTGTGAATAATTTCAGCTGTATAATTGAACATATAAGGTGCAGACAAATGAAAATCGGACACCCGCTACAACGTGATCACGCGATGGTTTTATTCAAAAGTAATTACCAAAAGCTCTCCCACTGGGAGACGAGAAGATCAATTCCAGTATTGTGGAAGACTTCCGAATGAAATCGATTCTTCCTTCGTGATTCGTCGGTTTTCCCGGATAAGGCCATCAGTCCGTCCTGTCACATCAGGAGTAATGGCTCAGTAGGCCTGTCCTGTGTGCACATCGTCTTGCAGTGATATGCGTCCTCCTCCGAATCTCCTATGACACGCTTGCACACTCGCCATGGATGTGCAGTGTTCGCCATACGCAGCAGACACGCGTACTCCAGCACCCTCCAGCACCCTCCAGCACCAGAAAAAGAACCGCTCTTCTCTGCTTGCCTCCATTTCTACAGCTAGACGAACACAATAGACGAGTCCGTGCACCAACAAAGACATAACCCAACAACTGCTTGCACCTGTGAGTTGTCACTACGCAGTTCTCCCACCACGGCGATGGCAGTAGATACATAACAGCAATGTTGCCACCTTTCGCGCGAAATGTGTGCTATGGCGGGTGTTCTGTTTTCATGTGACTGCCTCAGGGGCGGTGCGACATTAAGAGCTTAAGGAGAATAGCTCCACCAGATTTTCGGACGTAAAGAATTTAGAAGTGTTATATTATTCATATTTTAGATAATTTAGTGAGACCAAATTTACATCTGAGTACCACTGCCCTGAATTAATTAATAATATAAAAAAATGAAAGTATGATTGTATTACATGTCTCCTACCTTTATATCCTGACACTGAGCCTACTTCGCTCTGTCTTCACAGTGAGTATTGGTAACTGTTTTGAAGGTTAGTGAACCTTTGAGGGAATGAAAGTTTCAATGCATTTTAAAATGTCAAGCTAGGGGCTAGCCTTGGCATACCCGCAATAAAAGAGAACAATATAGACGAAGCTGTAGCGGTGGGTGTTATGGCGATGTTATTGCAAACTCACTTGTATTATTCTAACCTCATGTAACGTGTTCTGGTAATCATTCGCAGCGTGAATCTTTCGGCACGTTTCGAATTTTAATTTACAGTTCGCTTTTAGCAGTTACGGAGTGGAGAGCATAAATTCTGGATAGCTTTTGTTCAACAGTGATTAGTATGTAGTTTTTAAAATAGTGAATAGTTTGTACCGCAGACGAATCGACAAGTGAAGTTCCTTCATAAATGAGGTAGGCCCTCACTTTAGAGTATGTTATTATTAGCATGCATTAGAATCAAGCATGATTAACTGTAGCGATACTGCCAATAAACATGTAATGACAAGGTTTAATATGGGTGTATATACAACAACAGAAGAAACAAAACTACATTATTATTATATTATTATTATTAATTAATTAATTAATTAATTAATGGAGGCTGAATGTGGACTTAAATGGTAGCCAGAGCGTCACAGTTCATTTCATCGACATATAAGTAATGGATTCGACAGTATTTTCCATTATTTTTAAATGTCATTCCCTCCCATTCCCCACCCCTAGAGGAGATTGTGATGCTTCTCCATTGTACTTTTTTTCAGATGGTAAGTCATATGTGTACCAAGTTTAGTCGAGAGCTACGTTGGAACATACCCACATATATGCATGATCTCGGTCATTTTTACATTAATTTTCACCCCTTTTCAACCTCCATCGTGATTGCGGCTGAAGTATGACAACCAGCATCCAGAGTGTCACAGTTCAACCTAGCGACCTCGTAAATATGAACTTGACATTAATATCAGTTTAGTATTATCAGTAGTATTATATTTCTCTCGCCTTCTCTACGAGTGCTAGGGGTGTTTTCCTCCAATGGTTTTTTCAGATAGTAAGTCATATGTGTACCAATGGACTACTGCATGAGGGCTATGCTGGAAGAAACGCACATACATGAGTTATTTCGGTCATTCTGGAGATTTTCCTTTTCACCCCGGAAGCCGATGGGTCTTTAACAACATCCGAAGTGCCATTATTCACTTCATATACGCCGAAAACTATGGACAGTACATTAATATTTGTCCTTATCTATTATTTTTTCACCCCTTTCCGTATTTTTTTATAATTCAATCCCGTCCCTAGGGTGCTAGCGGTATCTTATCCCCCATAGTAATTTCTTCCATATAATAAGTCATGTCCGCCTCTGTGGTGTAGTGGTTAGCGTGATTAGCTGCCACCCCCCGGAGGCCCGGGTTCGATTCCCGGCTCTGCCACGAAATTTGAAAAGTGGTTCGAGGGCTGGAACGGGGTCCACTCAGCCTCGGGAGGTCAACTGAGTAGAGGTGGGTTCGATTCCCACCTCAGCCATCCTGGAAGTGGTTTTCCGTGGTTTCCCACTTCTCCTCCAGGCGAATGGTACCTAACTTACGGCCACGGCCGCTTCCTTTCCTCTTCCTTGCCTATCCCTTCCAATCTTCCCATCCCTCCACAAGGCCCCTGTTCAGCATAGCAGGTGAGGCCGCCTGGGCGAGGTACTGGTCATACTCCCCAGTTGTATCCCCCGACCAAGAGTCTGAAGCTCCAGGACACTGCCCTTGAGGCGGTAGAGGTGGGATCCCTCGCTAAGTCCGAGGGAAAAACCGAACCTGGAGGGTAAACAGATGATGATGATGATGATGATAGTAAGTCATACGTGTACCGAGTATGATCGAGAGGTGTGCTAGAACATACACACATACGTCCATAAACTTGGTCAATAGATATTTTCGTTTCTTCATCCGTTCTCACCCCCGTGCCTCTTGGGATCCAACTTGGACTTAAACGACATTCAGAGTGTCACTATTCATTTCTGGGACCCCGGAAACTACAAATTTGACACCGTTTTCGATTATTTTGATATCTCACCCGTTCCAATCCTTACCACTAGGGGTTCTAGGTTGTCATCACCACATGCGGTTTATCTCCTGATAGTAAGTCATAAGTGTGCCAAGTTTGGTTGTAATCGCTCTAGCAGTCCTGAAAACTATGGATTCGACACTGTTATTGGTCGTTTTTATTTATATTTGTACTTCACCCCTCTCATACGGGTTTTAGATGTGCCTCCACAGCATTTTTCACAGATAGTAAGTAATAGTGGGGCTGCCTGGCCGAAGCGGTAAAGGCGTGCTCGGTTCGCTCGGAAGGACGTGGGTTCGAATCCCCGTCAGGATGTTGTAAAATTTAAGAAACGAAATTTCCACTTTTGGAGGTGCATATGCCCCTGAGGTTCACTCAGCCTACACCAAAAATGAGTAACAGGTTAATTCCTAGGGGCAAAGGCGGCCGGGGGTAGAGCTAACCACTCTACTCCATCACGTGGCGCGGTTAACAATGCAGGAAGCCTTTACCTTCCACTCCTCCAAGGACCTTCATGGCCTCTACGGAGGTGTCTTTGTCTTTTAGTAAGTAATATTGGTACCATTTCAGTTGACAGCTATGCTGGAAAATACACACATACATCAATATTCTCAATAATTTTGGTCATTTTATTTGTTCATCCTGACCCTGGATTATAAACCCACTCACCCTCACCCAAAAGTGGCCGAAATTCAATTTTAAAAATATTCGCAGTGTTACTATTGATCTCAGTGGCCCCGAAAAACTATGGATTCAACACTATTTTCACTTATTTGTATACCTCACTTCCCCCCTTGCCCGTCTGCCAGAAAAGGATAAACTTGGACTTTAAATAATGCAAAGTGTTGCTATTCATCTCAGCGACCGCGAAACCATGAAATGAATGAAGTCTCCATCTAGCGGCGAGGATAAGAAATGTGCCGGTTGCCGAAATCTGTCGCACACCTCTGGCGCAATTAATAATGACTGATAAATGAAATGAAATTATATTGGAGTGTGTTGCTGGAATTAAAGATGCCAGGGTAAACCGGAGTACCGGTGAAAAACTTGTTGCGTCTCCGCTTGGTCCTGCACAAATCTCACATGGAGTGGCCGTGATTTGAACCACGGAACCCAGCGGTGAGTGGCCGCCACACTGCCGTCTGAGCCACGGAAGGTCCGGACTCCGAGAATTCGTGAATAAAATGATCGCAAACCAATCTGCATCTGTACTCATTTTCTTCGTTCACTATTTATCAGTATAATTGGGAATTACTATTTTTTTTTTTTTTTTTTTTTTTTGCTAGGGGCTTTACGTCGCACCGACACAGATAGGTCTTATGGCGACGATGGGATAGGAAAGGCCTAGGAGTTGGAAGGAAGCGGCCGTGGCCTTAATTAAGGTACAGCCCCAGCATTTGCCTGGTGTGAAAATGGGAAACCACGGAAAACCATTTTCAGGGCTGCCGATAGTGGGATTCGAACCTACTATCTCCCGGATGCAAGCTCACAGCCGCGCGCCTCTACGCGCACGGCCAACTCGCCCGGTAGGAATTACTATTATAATAATTATTAATAATAATAATAATTAGAAATACTCCTGTCCTGAATATTGAAGCAAAGCCTAATATTTGTAAACTCTGGTAACCATCAGACTGACACTGAAATATTTGTAGCTGTTCTCAGATGCAGACATGCAAACAATACTAGAAACTAGACTCCATTTCCGGCTATGTCCGTATGTATTGGAATAAGGGGGTGACAATGGTTCATCCTTTCGAGTGTACTGCGGAAATTGAGTTATACATTTTCACCAACTATTGCGCCAACTGCTTATGGAACAGAATATCTGAAAGAGCTTTGTTTGAATGCTATCAGTAGCCTCCATTGTGAGACGAGATGAACATTTACCCAGAGTTCTAAGTGATTTTCCAACGTGCTTACAAACAGGCAAGAGAACTGTATTTCTGGAAACTTTGTAATAATATGGTTGCCCTAGACTTCTCTCTCTCCCTTTCTTTTATATGATTCTATCGCAGTTAAATTTCCTCACACCCTACATATTCAGCTTTTCATCTCTATTAAATTATCACCGTGTTTTTATCCTCGCAGAACTCCAATAATTGCTCTTGTCTCATTGGTAGGTTATTTTACATTTTTACAAGTTGTTTTACGCCGCACTGACACATGTCTTATGGCGACGATGGGACAAGAAAGGGCTAGGAGTGTGGAGGAAGTGACCGTGGCCTTAATTAAGGTACAGCACTATCTCCCGAATACTGGATACTGGCCGCACTTAAGCGACTGTAGCTATCGAGCTCGGCATATTGGTAGGTTAAGTGACAATGATAATTTAAAAGAATCGTTATGTTCCGAAGTGACAACGGCGCAATCCTCAGGCCTGCTATATGGATAGTGAGCGTTACGAATTTCCGACAAATCTATATATTTAAAAAACTAGGCCTATATTTGCTATCGTGAGTTTGAGAGAACGGGTAAACTGATTGACATCGCAAAGCATTATGACGTAGCTCTTGACCTGTAGATTTGCAGAGTTTAAAAACGTAAGGATTTCTTGCCATATGTTTTTAAATGTTTAAGGAATAATATAGCATTCTTATTGGACAATGCGCTCGCCAGTACTTCAGGGTTACCTGCTGATCCGCTGGTAGTCATGTGCGTGACGTCTCCTCGTTGCACTCTACATAGCGGAGCGGTCAGTCGTGGACTAGCCCTAAGTAAAAACAAAAACTATCGCTCTACAGGCCATGAAAGTCCTTGAAGGAGCGGAAGGTAAACGATTCTCTTTAGCGTTACCTCGGCACTAAATTGGATAGAACCGAGCAAGTGGCTGCGTGGTTTGAGTCACGTAACTATCAGCTTGCATTCTGTAAACAGTGGGTTTGATTCCCACTATCGCTGGCCCTGAAGATGATTTTCCGTTGTTTTTCCACTTTCAAACCTGGCAAATGCCAGGGATGAACCTGAAAGAACGCCATGGTTGTTTCCTTCCCACCCGTATCCCATCATCATAACACCTATCTGTGTCAATGTGACGTAAAACAAGAAGGATAGGGTGGTTAGTTCTACACCCGGTCGCTTTTGCTCCCAGATACCCATTTTTGGAGTAGGCTGAGTGAACCTCGGGGCCACGCACCGCTCCAGAGGTGGGAACCTCGCTTCTTAAATTTTGACTTCCTGACGAGGAATCAAACTCATGTTCTTCCAGATGAACCGAGCATACCTTTACCGCCTCGGCCAGGCAGCCCTTTCAAGTTGTAAGAGATTCATTCCATATTGTGCTATTGTTGCCCAAATCAAAGCCTCGTGCTTTTCGATGAGGTAGTGCGTGACACGACATTATAAAAATTTTCTCGTCTCGTTTTGTTGTCAAATAGACAGGATAACAAATATAAGTGATATTACAGCGAATAAGAAGAGTTTATTGTTAAGTGGCTGTGAACATTGAAAATATCCTTCCATTGGTTTGAAAAATTGGCGATTTGACCATCTAATATATCAAATCAGATCCTATATTCGGGGTTCAATTGGAAAGCTCTCCCAGAGCCTGAATGATGGTGCTACGAACGTTGCCCTGCAACCGTGACGGATAAAGTTATGTGGGGTCGAAAATGTAAAAATTCTTTGAATTCCTTCATATCCATTTCTAATAATAAAAATAATGTTACTTTTTAACGTCGCACTAAGTACTATTACGGTTTTTTGAGACTCCAAGGTACCAGAATGTTGATGATGATGTTTGTTGCCTAAAAGAGCCTAACATCTAGATCATCGGCCCCCTAATGGTACTTGATGAAGCGCAATTATATAGCTATCAAAAATCCAAAATGCGTCCGCTGACTAGAATTCAAAAAGACGACGATGAAAAATGGTTATGAACTTGAAACGATCAGTGGATGCCATAAAGTAAATTTAAATAATGGTACAAACGGAACAAGGGACTATTTCTGAAGCAAAAAAGCAAAATCTTATATCGATTTCGCAGGACCCTCATAATGGTATTGATTTAAAT
Source organism: Anabrus simplex (assembly GCF_040414725.1). Lineage (NCBI taxonomy): Eukaryota > Metazoa > Arthropoda > Insecta > Orthoptera > Tettigoniidae > Anabrus > Anabrus simplex. The sequence continues at coordinate 105,620,803 of NC_090269.1, read as the reverse complement.
ATTTTAAAGGGCATGATACTCTATAGGCTTTTGGACTTGTGCCATGTCAAGAAAATAAGGTTTTTTTTTTTTTTTTTTTTTTTTTTTTTTTTTTTACGTTTCGGAGAGAACTGTGCTTTGCGTCATCAGAAGAAAATCTTGACTGTTCACGAGAAAGGCTTCTTAAAACAATAAGCTTTTGAAAGACGTTATAATAGAAGTGGAAATGATACGTTCATTCGTCACCAGATGGCTCTCCGGACGTTGCAAAGCGCTAGCGTTCGAAACGGAACCTGACCGAACCATCAGATTCAGTCACAGTATTATGTTACCTTCTTAGATTGATTCTGATGGTTCGGTCAGCTTCCGTTTCGAACGCTAGCGCTGTGCCGCGGCGGGGGAGCCATCTGGTGACGAATGAACGTACCATTTCCACTTCTATTATAACGTCTAAAGTTCAGTCGAGATTTTCTTCTGATGACGCAGAACACAGTTCTCTGCGAAACGTAAAGAATTTCACCTTATTATCTTGACACGGCATAAGCCCAAAAGCCTATACAGTATCGTGTCTATAAGTGCGGGCCGTGAAAGCATCAATGGCAATATTTTGAAGGGTTTAAGTGTCTCTGAATTGTCTTCATCAGCCATTCTTTAGCGTGCTGGAAGTCGTCGAATGATGTGGAATTGTCATTTTAATACTCTCAAAGGACAGTGATACCATCTGCAATCGAGCCTGTTATTTTATTGTTTCTACGTCCCACTAACAACATTTACGGTTTTCGAAGACGCCGAGGTGCCAGAATTTAGTCCTGCAGGAGTTATTGTACGTGCCAGTAAATCTACCGACCAGGGGCTGACGTATTTGAGCATTTCTAATATCACCGGACTGAGCCAGGATCGAACCTGCCAAGTTGGGGTCAGAAGGCCAGCGCTTCAACCGTCTGAGCCCGGCCATCTCGGGACTAGAAGCTAACTATGAACAGACTGACGGAATGTCACGTCATTATAAGAACATTATGCCAGCAAAAGGACATAAGATCAATGACAATTAACCACAAAAATATTTTTCTGAACTTAGAAGACTAAGAAAAAGTAAGCTAACAAACAAACAGTGCAACGAGTGGTTTGTTTACATCATCCCGAGTTCATACGAGCATCTTTCTTTAGTGAATCAAATACTGGTAGGGAAACCGTAGTTACATAAATCATCGTGCAGTCACTGTAGCTGTATAACTTACTTCATTAGTTTCATTTCTCTTGTTTACTTCATATTAATTTTTCTCATAGCAAAGAAATTCTCTTATTATGAATTGAATATTTTATGAAGTCTATCAACTAACTTTGAACGAAGTTAAGGATTCGAGAGGAATTTTAGAGCTGAAACTTTCAAACTTTGTGTAATTCATCTTACAAAGTGGAAACTTTTCTGGACAACATTCCTAATTCCTTGCGCCGGAAGATGTATGCATATTGCCAAATCGAAGAAATTTAAAGTCAGGTTACGGGATAGGATCTGTCTAGCAGTCAGTTTGAAAACACCGATACTCTACTGATAAAGTTAAAGGTATGCGTAATATTATGGTTTTATAATATAAAAAAATGGAGTAAAAGATTTTGGACCGAGCTCGATAGCTGCAGTCGCTTAAGTGCGGCCAGTATCCAGTATTCGGGAGATAGTAGGTTCGAACCCCACTGTCGGCAGCCCTGAAAATGGTTTTCCGTGGTTTCCCATTTTCACACCAGGCAAATCCCTGTCCCATCGTCGCCATAAGACCTATCTGTGTCGGTGCGACGTAAAGCAACTAGCAAAACAATAAAGATTTTGTTTTTCGTTGAGAGAGACTTGATCTTCTCTGTAACAGAACAGACGGCTAAGGAGTGCCAAGACCCCTGATCTGGACGAAGTAGTTTTTAAAAGAACAAAAATCTCCTTCATTCTGCAAATTGTATTTCAGTATACTTTCTTGGCACTTCGGTAAACAAGGTTAATACATATAAAAGTTAAATGAAGTCAAATACAGAGTATATTTGAATATAATAATAATAAAGCAAGGGTACAACACGTAGTAAAACATTTAGGAGAACCGGCTTCTACAATAATATAAAATAGGTGAAAATCAAAGGGAAGTACAGACAGTATACCTCGCAGCGGCACTGACTCGCGAACTTCTTGTAAGTGACTCAAGACTCACACATCCAGTTTCACTCGTGGATAATTCTCGAACAATCTGTCGCAGTTTCTAGAAGTAGATTGTGTTTGCTTGGCTAATCCGTAATCATATGAAAGTATATGCAACGCTCTATAAGGTGATATAACTTTCCAGCGGTGAAATAACCAGCACCCTTGGAATTACAACGCAAAATGTGTATATTATTCTTACGTGAAGCCAGTTCCTGATAGAGAAAAAAAAATCCCGTAATGTGGTTACCATGCCATCTCCTTTAGTAGGTTTATCTGTTTGAACTTTGGACCACTGAATATGAAGACCACTCGACCTTTGAATAATGAATCGCAGAGAGGGCAGTTTATTAACTCAGCGCCACCTATGGATGAAGTTTGCGAATTTCTTTGTAATTCACACGATGGACACAGCCACGAGGCAGCAGTACCAAGAAGAGTCTCATCTTCCTCATCGGAGACGTCAGCGCGAATTCCCTGAATCAATGAGCCACATACCTCACAAGAAGTAATAAATTGGATGTAGGGTCACCTCATTTCCCACAAAGACGACAGGCAATTTGTTCATTACCTTCCATTTGACACAGACAAGAACAAAGAACAACTACTAACTTAAAATCTGACAATAAATACTTGAAATACATGACACGTGTATACTAATTTAAAACATTGCTACGTTCTCTAGTCAACACAAACAACACCTTATGGTGTTACATTACAATATTCTTTTCGAAAACGTTAACAAGACAATTCACAATCAACGAGAGACAGGAAAATATAAACAAGATGATTGCCATCTTGCCCACTGCTAAAATTTAAGAATTTAGTGGAAATGACATAATACAGTTCATCACACAATCACACACGTTATTAAATCTAAAGCCTACCCGGCGTTCTGCAGGTTTGTTATTAAATACCGTACCTCACAACCTTTTAATTTTAAGACTTCAATGTAACTTTTATTTCATGTCTGTGAGATTGCAAAACAATGAAGCATTAGCTATAGTAGAGTTGAGACATCAAGGAATATGTATAGGTCTACTTAGATGGCAGATCCCTCTTCAGTAATCCTACATACTCCCACATTTGAGCCGTGATTAATTTCCAACGACTCAAACTAAAACAATAAATCAGAAACACATGAGTAAAATTAAACAAATGAAACAGTCATTGAAAGTCAATCACAATCACGTCGAAATCTAGCAGGTAGTTGCACTTTACGTCCACACCTAGTTCGAACACGTCCAATTTCCTCACTACCTTCCACACTGTTTTGGACAGTTGTCCCAACTCCATCACTCTTTCCGACTAAAAGTTCATCTTTTGTAGATGCCACCTTTGCACGAATTTCCAAAGGATATACCCTCTGAACTGGTCGGAAAAGGGTCCCTGCTGCAGTCTTCAGCTTCACCAGACGAATTTCTCCATCACGTACTGGAACAAGCTGTTCCACTACAGCTAAAGGCCAATCGATTCTTTTGAGGTTGTCTGCTCCAATAAGAACAACTTCTCCTAGAAGCAATTGACGACTCTTCTTTTGGGCAGTTAATGCTAATTGACCTAAATTTTCTGTCCTAAATCACTGACGAAAGCTATCTCTTATCCTTTGACGATTTCTGCTCCGTCGGTTAAGATCAGAATCCATGACATCACAGTCTGGCACGCCCATTTCTTTCATATCTAACAAAAACATATTAGGCGAGATAGGGGCTAGATCAGCACTGTCTTCTGATACATATGTGAGCGGTCGAGAGTTCATCACGGCTTCGCAATCACATAAGACTGTTTCCAACTCTTCATAGGATAGCGAAGCTTTGCCAAGAGTTTTCCTTAGCAGCTGTTTCAGCATCCTTATTAGTCGCTCCCACCATCCTCCCCACCATGCTGCTGTGGGAGGATTGAATCGCCAGTCAATCTGATGAGCATTGCTGTATTTGGAAATCTTGTTCCAGTCCAATTTACTGAAAGCATTGTGTGTCCCAACAAAATTTCTACCATTATCTGTATATACAATAGAAGGTCTACCTCGGCGAGCTACAAATCTTCTGAAAGTTCGTAGGAATGAATGAATGGAGAGTGACGAGGTCAGCTCAAGGTGGACTGCACGGTACACCGCACAAGTGTATAGACATATCCACACTTTGCGATTATTTCTCAAAAACAATGGACCAGCTAAGTCAAAACCAGTAGTCTCGAAAGCAACTGCATCCCGTACTCGTGGCTCAGGTAAAGCAGGTGTACAAACGGAAATACTTCTCGCCTCATGTCTCCGACAGACAACACAACCAGCTAGAATGGCTCGAATAGTTTTTCTTCCTTTGAGGATCCAAAAATTTTCCCTTAAGTGGCTTAGGAGACCTTGTACTCCTACATGACAAGACTTGATATGTGTCCAGAACACAATCTTGTCAACCACAGGATGTTTAGAAGGCAGCACTGTAGGCATCCTGAAGTCCTCTAAATCTCTTCTTTCGGCTATCTTCGTTTTTATTCAAATTATACCGTCGACATCCATAAAGATAATTTATCATCTTTTACTCCACTGAAAGTCTCTTGTTGCACCAAACGTACAAGGTATTTCTCTGCTACATTGAATTCCTTCAGTTGAAGTTCACTTTGTTTCACCACACCTTTCCTTCTACAAGAATTGATGAACCGTAATATCCAAGCAATGACCCTTACAATTTTATCATAATCACTGGAGAAGTTGTAGAGCCGGTCAGAATCACCGTCGTGGCATAGAAGTATCTAAGTGATAACCTTCCTTCTCTCCTGTCCTATAATTTCTTCATCCAGTTCTGGTGCTTCTGAAGGCCATTCTCCAAGTGGCAGTTTCAGCCATGGTGGGCCCTCCCACCATCTAGACTCAAGCAACTGTACAGCAGAGCATCCACGACTAGGAAGATCATCAGGATTCATATTGCCTGGTATGTGTCTCCAAGCTTCCTTCACCGTCAGACTTCTGATCTCCTGAATCCGGTTCCACACAAAGACTCCCCAGTGATATTCTCTCTGTATCCACGTGATGACAGTAGTAGAGTCACTCCAGAAGAAAAATTCGTCTCTATTTGTTCAAATTCCTTCTTCAAGGATGCAGTTAACCGCGCTCCGATGTTTGCAGCTAATAACTCCAGCCTCGGAATTGTCATTCCTTTGAGTGGTGACACTCTAGATTTTGCTTGTATCAGCTGTACATGTACACAGGAATTATATTCTAAACGCAAAAACACTGCTGCGGCATATGCAAACTTACTGGCATCACAAAAGGTATGCACCGTGCAACTTATTATCATATCACTCATTCCCATAAGCCACCGAGGTATCTTCACTTCTTCAAGTAAAGGAAGCTCTTGTAACCATGCCAAGAACGCGTTTTTCACATCATCAGAAACTTCTTCGTCCCATCCCCCTTTCATGGACCAGCATCGTTGCAACAAAAGCTTTGGACAAGGTGACACAGGACACGTGAAGCCAATAGGGTCAAATACTCTCTGCGCTATTGACAGTATAGCTCTTCGAGTGATCAACTTTATGTCTATAGATTTGTGGCTACTCACGGCTAGAGTATCAGATCTTCTGTCCCAAATAAGGCCTAGAACAAGAGTAGCAGTCTTATCTTTTAGGTCAAAGTCTGAATACTCCCAACCTCTCAAGTCAAATTTGGCATGTGCAAATATTATCGTTGCTTCTTCCTGAAAACAGAGTAGATCATCAGCTGATTGTAAACTGGTTACGCAATTATCAACGTAAAAACTTTTTCTAAGCTTCTTGATGGTAGCTGGAGAATACCTTCCATCTTCCATTCTTTCAATACGTTTCAAACGAAAATCAATCACAGCACTCAATAAGAACGGGCTGCTGTCACCCCAAACACAACACGGGTATGACGGAATATTTTCATATCTCCCTCCATGTCAACCCAAAGAAATCTCAGGAAGTCCCGATCCTCTTCACATAGACTAATTTGCAAGAATGATTTTCTTATATCTGCTATCACCCCAATTTGGTAAAACCTAAAACGGAGAAGTAATGTAGGTATAATCTCAATTAGATTAATCCCTTTCTCCAAGCATTGATTCAGCGAAGGATAGCCACACTCTCTAGAAGACGCATCGAAAACAGGTCTTACTCTTGTTGTACTATTCTCCTTAAATACAGGTCGATGTGGCAAATAGTGCCCTTCATTCCACTGGGAGACAGGTACTTCTTCGATGATTCCTTCTTGTACCCATTCATTTAGAATTTCATCATACATTGCTTTAGAACCATTTTCTTCTAGTTTTTTGAGGGTATGTTCCATTCTTCTTTTCCCCAAATTGAAGTTCCTAGGAACTGGTGGATGTCCTTCAATCCATGGTAATCTCACTTCATAGCGGCCCTCTTCATTTACCTTAAGAGTATCGAGAAAATAATCTAGAGTCGCCTGTTCTCTTTCTTCTTTATTTTTTCTTTCACCTGGATCTTGAATACCAAGAGTATCTAGCTCCCAAAGTTTGCTCACAGAATCAGTGTGAACGAACATAGACAGTGCTGTCATAGAGTTGGAAGATTTGTGTCCCTTTATCTTCCCTGTTATAATCCATCCTAGATAAGTCTCAAGTGCGACAAGTCCACGCCGTAGAATCTCTCTTCTTCCAGTGAGAAGTTTCCCATATATATCCGCTCCAACTAAAACTTCAACTGGCTTATCTTCATCGTAGAGCTTGATATCTTTCTCAATGGCCTCAGTTAACCATGGGCCAGGCTGAATGACAGGGATTTGTGAACAAATGTTTTCTTCGTCTAGTACTTCAAAATTACAAGCATATGTCCCATCTAGACTTCTTAACCTCACCTTGTAAGCGAGGTGTGTTTCTGGATTAGTTACCTTACCCCCGAACAAACCATGAATCAGTGTCTCATCTCCGATGGGTTCATATCCCATACACCGAGCAGTGTCTTTCCTAATGTAAGAACGTTGTGATCCAGGATCCATGAGAACACGTACTTGTTTTACCTTTTCTCCTATTATGGTCACCATGAGAGTTTGTAGAAAACCTGACTACAGTTCACGTTCGATAGAGAATTCTCAACTGTTACATCTTATTTTGGAGTTGGTTGCTTACAACTTCTGGAACACATAACTGGGAAATGCTTTCCTTCGCAAATTATGCATTTCAGAATAGTTTTACACTTCTTATCGACATGACCATTTTTAAGACAAGCAAAACAACAGTTCTTTCTCTTTAAAATGTCCCTCTTTTCATCAAACTCCATTTCTGTGCTTTAAAACAAGCATCGCTTAAGTGATTCCCTTCACAAAATACACATGGTTTTTTGTTAGGCTTAAAATTAACGAGACCAGCTGCTGTAGGAATACCGTTATTATGATTGCTTGACTCTGGTCCTAATGCTTTGGTACTGCCTTTGGAACTACTTCCTATCCTATACCCTTGGACTGCCATAGCGATTCGTTCGTCATTTTCGACTTCGCATTTCAGAAAATCTATTAGCCTGTCAAGTCTGGTTTTACCATCAGGTTGAGCCGAGTTAATGTTACAGCTCCTTTGCCAAGCTCGTAAGACTTCTTCAGTGAGACACGATTCAACTAGTGGAAAGAGCATTGCAGCGTATTTCTCTTTGGTTACTCCTAGGGTTTCTAGAGCCCTTAACTGAGTCTCAATTTTGTCATAGAGAGAGGAAAGACTAACCTGCTAGTGTTTAGAATTCATAGCTAAAATCAATTTAAGTAGTTCCCTGACATAGAACTCTACTAATACATCATCCCGACCAAACCTAGATTTCAAGCACTCAATAGCTTTGCTATAGTTAGAGCCTATAGGGGGAAAACTTTCCACCACTTCCCTAGCTCTAATGTTTGGCCCCATGGCTTGTAACAAATACTGAAATTTATCGGAATCATCTACGACAGGATCATCATTTATTTTCTTAAATTGTCCCCAAAAGTTTAGCCACTCCTTAACTTCACCACCAAACTTCTTTAACTCAAGAGCAGGCAATTTAAATTTTCTCTTGGTTACGTTTTGGTCAGAGATAGAATCATCAACAGTATTTAGAGACTTTTGCAAGTAAAGGCTTATTCTCTTGTACTTGCCTGAGTATTCATCCGCGGCCTGCACCTCAGTATCCAATTCTTGTGTTTTGGTAGCTGGATTTTGTAGCAGCAATTCCAAAATTTCTGAATCCAAGCGCGCCAGCTCCTCGAATTTTTCACGTAGCAATTCCAGATCAGCCATAATCTCCACATCGTCTCGAGCTTCTTGATTTACTATGGAATTTCGTCTTTCTTCCAAGATATTATATACACAAGTAAATGCCGCCCGTACTACCGTTCGTTTCTGTACCCATCTGTCTGTACCGTTACCCAACAACTGGGGATGGATATGTTCACAATTTACGTACGGTATGTTGCAACCCACAATTTAATAGAGTCCTGTCACGGTCGCCATATATTAAATCTAAAGCCTACCCGGCGTTCTGCAGGTTTGTTATTAAATACCAAACCTCACAACCTTTTAATTTTAAGACTTCAATGTAACTTTTATTTCATGTCTGTGAGATTGCAAAACAATGAAGCATTAGCTATAGTAGAGTTGAGACGTCAAGGAATATGTATAGGTCTACTTAGATGGCAGATCCCTCTTCAGTAATCCTACACACGTAAAACACATTAACAAACTTTGTGATCAGACGATGAACACTAAACGAAGCAAAATTCGGTTTACTTTAATACAGATAATTTTCGACTGAAATCCGTGGTCAAATCCGCAGTCTCCTGCAACAGAGAGCATTTTTTTCTTTACCACTGCTTTACGTCGCACCGACCCAGATAGGTCTTATAGCGACGATGGGACAGGAACGGCCTAGGCGTGGGAAGAAAGCGGCCGTGACCTTAATTAAGGTACAGCCCCAGCATTTGACTGGTGTGAAAATGGGAAATCACGGAAAACTATCTTCAGGGCTGCCAAGAGTAGGGTTCGAACCCCACTTAATACCTCCCGGATGCAAAGAGAGTATTTTAAATTGATGTTTAAAGGGTGTTATTTTCAGTTGTAACTTTTTTGCTTTTTAAAGGGATAATTTGATAACTATTGAACTTTTGAAGACTTTGTCAATCTTGTCAACCATCAGTTATGAGGAAAACATAATACATTTTAATAATAATTGTGCCGGAAGTACATCCGCCCAATGCATTTAAAATAAACGCCTTTTAGAAGGCGATATATAACATGAACATTTAAAGTCATTTCTTAAGAATTTTGAACATTTATCGACAGATATCTCTACTATCAACTTATGTGCGCCCTCTGGGGCGAGGATGATCAATTAATCTTCAAAGTAATTCCATGTGTCAAGGTTTTCTGAACTGAATTGCTTATAGATTGTTTTTGGTGTTCTAACGTTACTAGCACTTCTATCTCTTCCCGCCGACTTAATATTGTAGCCAATAGAGAACTTTGTACATTTATTTAACTCACCAATCCGAAATTTTTGACAGTTATTTGATTGTCCAATGAGAATTGTCGGTGTGTCAGGGCTTCGGCTCAAAGAAATCTGGAACCTTCCTCTCCGCTGTAAAAGCTGGGACCGTTTGGGCCATATGGTCTTTCGATCGCTCCAGTCAAGCAGTAGAGTATGTTAATATAGGAGGCAGGGGACGCGCCTCGCCCATCTCCGGACGGCCCTCCAGCTCAAGGTAATGGCAGACATCTTTTAATCATGTAACCATATCAGAAAGCTAGTTACAGGGTAAGGTTTCAACATATTTTATTTATGTAACTCTGTAAATCTTCAAACCAGGTTTAGGACCTGGGGCGGCCTATACCAACTCGCGGATCCTTTCGATCCTATTATTAGCTGCTTAGCCCTATGAGAAGTTATCGCAGTTTCTTCCTCTTTAGCTATGTCTATTGCATGTTCATTTGTGCATTTCTACTCTTTATTAAGCTTTGTATTCTTTCGTCTCGTAACCCTTGCACGAAACTAGCCTTGATTAATCGCCGAATAAATCGTGCTTGGTTTTCCTCTACCATTGGGAGCTCGCCATGAATCGCCGTGTCACGTAAGTTAGTCCCGATTTTGTCTATTCTGTGTGCCCATTGCGAGATCGTTTCCCTTGGTTGCTATCTGGCTGCGAATAATTGACACGCATAAAATCTACCGTTCGTTTTTCACAGGAGTAATCTTCTAAGGCTGCCTTGATTTCCGCCCAAGTTCGTACATCTAATCTGACTAACAATTTCTTCGAGCATCTTTGGTAATCTTTCAGGGCAGGAATGAAAGCATGTTAGTAGCAGTAGTAGTAGTAAAGTGAAGACTATCGCAAGTTTAGGTATATAACCAATCAAATATACAGGTATTTCAACCCTTACAATATTTTAGATAAAATACTTCCTGTTTTCCGTTTTCTATATTCATACGTAGCTAATAAAAGGTCCAAGATAAACATTTTAGACAAGAATTACTTAGTCTGGAGTGCAAATAATTGAATGATAGTGCAAAATTTGCCTGAAAATAAAAAAAAAGCGAAGCTCCACAAAATTAACATTTTAATTTCCTTCTTTCTTAATCTGCTTACATTCTAGGGTTGGTTTCTCCCTCAGAATCAGCGAGGGATCCCACCTGAACTGCCTCTAGGGCAGTGTCCTGGAGCGTGAGGCATTGGGTCGGCGGATACAACTGGGGAGGATGACCAGTACCTAGCCCAGGCGGCCTCACCTGCTATGCTGAACAGGGGCCTTGGTGGGGGATGAGAAGATTGGAAGAGATATGCAAGGAAGGGAAGGAATCGGCCGTGGCCTTAAGTTAAGTACTATACCGGCATTTACCTGGAGGAAAAGTGGGAAACCACGGAAAACCACTTCCAGGATGGCTGAGGTGAGAATAGATCCCACCTCTACTCAATTGACATCCCGAGGATGAGTAGACCCCTTTCCAGCCCTCGTACAACTTTTCGAATTTTGTTGCAAAACCGGGAATCGGACCCGGGCCTCAAGGGATGGCAGATAATCACACTAACCACTACACCACAGAGGCGGGCATTTTTATTTATTTTTTCAGTAAATTTGTTAACTATATTCATAGTGAAACCTTCAAAGACGGTGCAGTTTTAAAGGTTAAATTCAATTGTTTTATTTTCCAAAGTCTCGATTTCATCATTGTTTTAATTTAATTGGTTTAATTTTCTTTAACCCGTATGCGCAGTTTTAAATGTGCCAAGTAATTTCACGGTGGAGGGAGAGTTGTGACCTCATAATCCCGCCCTGGGTACGGCCTTGGTGGAAAGTAATCACGGTTCAAGGGCAGGAACTCAAAAACCTGAGAATTCCTTATGATCTTATTTTATATCAGTCTGCACAAGATCTTGGGAAATAGCTGAATGGAGGAGGAATACAATATGAAAACATAATAATCCAAAACAAAAGTAATGGATTGCGGTCGAGTGAAGTCAGATAATGCAGGAAATGTTCAAACAGGTAGTAGAATAACCACTAACGATGCTGGTAGTTAGGATTAAGGCAACACCCCGCAGATAAAAATCGACATTTTGGTCATTTTGGTGAATTTTTTAATGACTGAAATTGAAAGGATTGAGTCTCTTTTTTCTTGTCACAAAGTTATTCCACTGAATTCAAATAATTTATCACTGTAATAATGCTTTGTTTGCCAATTGTAATGTTACATTTAAATCCCATTAATCTCCCATAATATTCTGCCAAAAGTAACAAAATTTGTAGGGTATATCTATCATAGCTGTATTAAGAAACCTGCGTGTGGAATATTTGATTGCAGAATATTTTCAAGTAGTACGGATTTTTATGTCCAAAATTTTAGAACGTAAAAATTACAGAGACGTTTTTACGATACATCTCCTTATATACCTAGGTAAATTATATAAAGAAATATCGATACGTAGTGTTCTTAAAAGAAGTATTATCTACCTAATTCGAATTTACATTAACATGTTGAATAAATTAAAAAATGGAATTTAAAAAAATTTAAAAGTATTTTGGAAAATTTATTAATTTTATATGAAAGAAATGTTCGTGACATCTCTGCTTTCAGGTAGGCGACATTCCCACAAAACGCGTGAAAATCCATGCATTAGGTAAAATATATTTTTATCTCCGGAGTGTCGCCTTAAATAAAATGCAGACTAGTGCAATTAGGAAATGTCTTTCTTAAGAAAAGAAGTTTCCTGACATCAAACATAGATGTACTTATTAGGACACATTTTGGAAAACTTTTGTGTGGAGTGTGGCACTGTGTGAAAATGAAACATGGAGAATAACTAGGACAAGAAGAAGACAAAAGGGGATTTTGAAATGTGGTGTTACGGAAACATGCTAAATGTCACGTGGGTATATTGGATCACAAATGAAAACTCAACCGAGTCGGTGAGAGGGGGATGTTCTTCTTTACAACCTGGTTTACGTCACACCGACACAGATAGGTCTTATGCCGGCCATTTGGCAGGAAAGGGCTAGGAATGGGAAGAAAGTGGCCGTAGCCTTAATTAAGGTACAAACACTGCATTTATCTGGCATGAAAATGGGAAGCCATGGAAAACCATCTTCAGGGCTGCCGACAGTGGCGTTCGATACCACTATATCCCGAATACTGGATACTGGTCGCACTTAAGCGACTGCAGCTATCGAGCTCGGTGGGGATTGATTTATAGAAATTTTTGACCAGAAGAAGAGACAAAATGATAGGACACATCTTGTGACACGCAGGATTTGATAAATTAGTTTCCGAGGTACGTGCAGCTGATGAGAACTTAGTGGTGGAACAAATCCTGAATATGACAAACAGATTAGAGTAGATATAGCAAGTAGTAGTTACGTAGGAATGGAAAGTATAGCACATGTTAGGGTGGCATGGCGGGCTGCAACTAAAAGTTAATCTGTGAACTGAAATACCAGTACGAAGAAAACAAAGAATTGACCATATTATTCACCTATATCAAAAGTATTCCGCCAATCACTGACTAAGGGGATTTGAAACTGACTAATGTATAAGCAAAGGAAATTTCTCTTTTTTTAACCCTCCAATGTTCAATTCAAATAGCCGCTTAGTAAAAATTACATTGCAGCAAGGTGGTGGTGGTGATTATTATTTTAAGAGGAAGTACTACTTGGCAACCATCCTCTATTAACATTAATTAGAGGAAAAAATGGAAGGGGTTCGACACTGCGAAAACTGAGCGTAAAGGCTAAAGCAAGGCAAGGCGAAGGAAAGGCGTAGAATTGAAAGACTCCCTAGAATTCACAAACCTAATACTGTCGGAGTCAGAAAAGAACAAGAGTTGACCAAGACAGGTCGAATAGGATAGATGAAAGTAAAGCTAGTTGCTTTACGTCGCACCGACACAGATAGGTCTTATGGCGACGATGGGCCAGGCAAGGGCTGCGAGTGGGATGGAAGCGGCAGTGGCCTTCATTAAGGTACAGCCCCAGCATTTTCCTGGTGTGAAAATAGGAAACCACGGAAAACCATCTTCAGGGCTGCCGATAGTGGGGTTCGAACCTAATATCTCCCTAATACGGGATACTGGCCGCACTTAAGCGACTGCAGCTATCGAGCTCGGTGATGAAAGTAAAGAGCTTGACACAAGTCGCTAACCCACGGTCTCTGAGGGCCAGGAGCCATATATCAGCAAACAGTGCAAGAAGCTAATGCATGCAATTTCTACTCAAGGCGTCATTGGTTACAATGTGTGTGGAAGTGTCTCATAACCAGAGTTCAAATGATTTAAAATAACAGAAATATTCAAATTCGGTGGAGGGCTCGGACCTCTGAGGTCCATTTCATTCATTAAGCGTTTAAGAAGCCAGTAAAAGGTGTACCGCCTAGGGCCGTTTGGTAAATGCATTCGGTAGGCGGGTATGTTCTAGCCTTTCTCGCTTGGTGAGGCCAGCTGTAGGAAGCTACTTTATTTCTAATTTATCCAGTGTTCCTAATCCATCCATCCGTCCGTCCGTCCGTCCGTCCATCCATCCATCCATCCATCCATCCATCCATCCATCCATCCATCCATCCATCCAATTCCTTACTCCTCTTCTGATATTTGTTCCTATTTGCCCTCTTGTATTCCAACTTTAAATTATGATCTTGAAACAACGTATGGGAAACTCCTCCTTCTGTTTCTGGATAACGCTAAGAGACATGCAATTTAGAAAATTCTTATTCACTGCATGTACAAAAATTTATTTCGTTATCCGTATGCAATGTAGAATACCGTAGCGATGCACGGGTACATTTGTTAGTTTATACATGGTATAACCGAATGTACCTTAACCATTCAATGAACAAACTAACGCTGATATATCTAAATATGATCAGAAACAGGGGATGCCTAGCAGAGGCAGTAAAAGCGTGTTCGGTTTACCTGGAGGCACGTGTGTTCAATTCCCCACCAGGAAGTCGATAAATTTAAGAAACGATATTTCCACATCCGGAGATGCACATGATCCTGAGGTTTATTTAGTCTTCAGCAAAAATGATTTCCAGTTTAATTCCTGGTGTCAAAGGCGGCCAGGCGTAGAATTAACCACTGTACCTCACTAAGTGCCAAGGATACGGATAGTGAAAGCCTCTACCTTCCACCCCTCCCAGGGCCTTCATGGCTTGTACGGTGGAGAGAACAGTGGAAAGCCGGAGGGGTGTTTCAAAGGGTTTCTCGGGAAATAAGAAAGGAAATCAGCAGTTTACAATGTTTATTGAGTAAATAATGTAGAAATAACAAGAAAATTTGTGAAAATTCTAACAATGATTAATATATTTCAGCACTTGGCCTTGAGCTAAAAAGTTGCCACAGGCTGTGCGAACAAGAGCAAATAGGTAAGACTGTGTCTTACGATAGCTGTGAAATGAGATTACAATCTCCAAATAATTAATTTACGTTGAAGGCTGGTTAAAAAACCAGACCGAATAAGTGGAATAATTATAAATACTTGAAAAGTAAAACTGTCAAAACAACAAGGTTAAAGATAGGAATTTTGAGAAAATTTACGGTGTAGCACAACAGTACTGAAATTGAGTCTTAACACACAAGTCTCCACCGGGGAGTAATAAGTTCATGAAAAGGGGACCTTTTGTCCAGAATCTTCATTATTCGTTTAAGAGCTGTAGTAAATGAGTTTGCAGACGAACCAGCCGACATCTGGGTAAAACATGTCCATAGACACAAATTAGGTAAAACCAGTCAAAAAAATAATTCAATAGATACTGGTGCGATGACTAAGCCTAAGCTGGTGTTGTTATCATGTTCAAATGTAAAGTACGAGGCCGACAAGGCCACGTCGGTGCAGTTGGCTGGCTAACATGCTTAGAGCAAACCAGACCTGAGCGATGAAGGCGAGGTAAACAACCTTGAGTTGACTGTAGCAAAGATGCACGCTGAAGAGAAGTTGCTATTACATATGCGTGCAGCGAATATGTTTCTCAAGAAGGTACAGCATAGTAACTGCTGCGGAACACCAGGCGGCGATTCCGGCCAAATCCGTAATGATAAGGCGAAGCGTACAGGCAGGCATGTCGCATAAATAGCACAAAGGAAGATTCCAGATGCGACGCAACACAGTACTGGAAAACTAACAAAAGTAATTTACAAACTGTACATGGAAATCTTAACAAAAAATAACCAAACAATAAGAAAAGGGGAACCCAGAAAGAATATCCTTAAAATTTACAATTAATAAATATAAATACTAAATGCAAATAACGAAAAGAACCAATAAATGAACAAGAAAGCGCGGAAGGATACACTTTCGGTACCAATCAAGAGAAAAGTTGCCAGTGACGTAAGTAGTCATGTTAAGGTGCTGCAGCCAATCAGAAGCCAAGAAGGAATGACGTAGGGCAGCGCAAAGTGAAGGAAAATATGTGAACAGAGTTCGTTTAACCGGTAACATGAGTGCACGCCGAAGGAAACTTGTAAGCAATCAACGAAAAGTAGCCAGATAGAAAAAAAGTAATTAAGGTTAGAACAGCATGTAACTTAAATTTAGAGAAATATGAAAGGTACCGAAAACAGCGAAAATTATCATCAAATGGTACGTTTATGAACGCATGAACCATACGGAGATGACGTAGATTTTTTATGATCAGAAACATTCCTTGAGGTCGTAATGAAATACTGTTCCTTATATAAGCAGTAAATGAAGGTTACTTTTATTTCAAAATCTCAATAAAACGTCGGTAAGTACACAGATCATTTTGTGAGTCACACGTCTGTCTGAACGAGAGGTAAATTCCATGTTTCCACCGTCGTGTAAATCGGCGACATTAACTGGGGTTATAACGAATAAATCACGAATTACTGTGGCTCCTACAGCACAGTCCCTCGGCAGACCGTAAAATCAACCATAAAAACTGTAGCCAAACACCCACACTGGGAGTTCAGGGAGATATTTTTGAACAGCGAGGAACTTTTAAACGTTGTATGATCAGAGACCGGGAAAATATAGTCTCATTCAGGACGAACATTCTTCCTTCTTTATTAGAACGTGGCCTGGAGAAAGAAATGTGGCGAGGTGGTGTAATAACCGTGGAGGGAGTTTGCAGTGGCTTGCAGCCTCATTAGGAAGGTCTGTATTACCCCTGCACAGGCTGCAGATCCTGGAGGGTGCATTTCCTCCTCACTCCATGCAGTGTACCCAACTAACTGGAAATGGACCATTAGACCATCATCTTCATTCGTATGCTTACATCTCTTCTTCCCGTTTGAAAAGCGTATATTTATGTGTACTGTCAGAATTTTCATCCATACTACGATTTCAGTCACACAAACTAGTCCGACTCCATGCTTAACTGGTTAGCATGCTGACTCTGGTCCAACGGGTTCCGGGTTCGATTGTCGGCCCGTTCGGAGAGTATAACCTTAAATGCTTAATCCTTAGCACGAGGACTAGGTACCTGACTGTCCCCAACATCTCTGCAACTCCTACAGCACACACAACACTACCCTGCACCATAATAACACGCAGTTTCTCACACAACGCTACACTGCAGATGCCGCCCATCCTTCTGGAAGAGTCTGCCTTACGAGAGTTGCAGCAGGCTAGCAACAGCCACAAGAAATAATAATAATAATAATAATAATAATAATAATAATAATAATAATAATAATAATAATAATAACTCCGCCATTGCCGGTTGCAAGCCCGGGGCCTCATTTTGCAAATAATGAGGAAGGAGGAGCGGGAGGAGTATCAACCTCGTAAAAAAAATAAGGGTCCATCTGGCTCCGGATGGTAGCACCGTATTATAGGGCCCCTACCCAGGGTTACTAGGTGAAACTGGTCAACGGTCTCAGCGGCAGAAGAGTAATCTATCTATTTCCCAACGAAACAGAGATCGGAAGAACCTAAGGGAGCACACCCCGAAAAGAAAAGCAACTTAAAACAAGGCGCGACTGTTCCCAAGTCGGATTCCATGTTAGGGACGGCTGTTCTATAAATCCAGGTCTCACCAATTTGAGTGTTATCTTTGGGTGGGGTTCTACCCTATCCCCCAACCTGAAACCACGCCACTACCATGATGGCAAAACGTGCGGAATCTAGTAACCCAGCCGGTTTAATCCGGGTCCAGAGTTCTGGTTGAAGTAGAACAAAGGATTATGGGGGCCCTACATCATCATGTTTGGATCAGTCGGACGATCCATCGCCTTGCAAACTCAGAACGAAAGAGAAACATTTCTTTGGCACACTCAATGTGAACACCCTTTTGAAAGTTGGTAAACAAAAGGAACTGATCAAACTACTCGATGAGTATAAGATTAAAGTTCTAGCGGTCCAAGAAACAAGATTTATTTCAGATGAAGTGTCGGATATTGGAAACTACAGAATACTGAAAAGACGGCCAGCTATCAAAGTGAATAAGTCAGAGAAAACAAACTGTCCAGTGTTAATACTCGGGACAGTCTTCTTTTTTCTCAAATCTATAACAGAATCTATAGTAGACATCAGATCTCCATCTCTCAGACTGTCTGTACTAACTCTCAAAAATGGAAGCAAATTGTACTCCATCTTCAACGCCCATGCTCCCATTAATGAAGATAACAGAAAGAATCCAGAGAAAGTAGAAGAAGTTTGGTCACAACTTGAAGAGGAACTGTTCAGAACCCCAGAAAAAATGTCAATAACTTGATGGAGATTTTAATGCTCAGATTGGAAAAGGGAGAAAATTTCGAAACATCATTGGAACATACACGGCTCACAAAAGTACAAAGAGAAATGGTGAAAGACTGATAGATATTTGTGAATCATTTGGCATGAAAATAATGTCCACTCAGTTGAAGAGAGCTCCCACGCGGATGATGATATGGCGATCACCTAACTCCATGTTAGGAGAATTACAAATTGACCATGTAGCGACCACCAGCCCAAAGGAAATAATGAATGTCAGAGTGCAGATAGGTGCTAATTTTGATTCCGACCACTATAAAATAAGGATAAAAGTGAAGCCAACTCCTTGTAACCGTAGAAAGAAACCCCTCAGAATACAGAAGTACAGAATTGAAGAACTCAAATTCAGCGAAATAGTAAGGAAGTATCAGAAAGAACTCGACACGTTGGAGTCCTATGAGTGGGACAAAATGGCTCGAAATATTCAGGAAGCAACGAAACAAATATTTTTTTCTTGCTAGGAAGAAGAAACATCCATGGTGGAATGATGAGTGTGAAGATGCTCCACGAAGACGATCAGAAGCTTGGAACAAGTGGAACACCAACAAACAGAACTTCGAAGAATTTAAGATAAAAAGGTGAAAGACAGCAAAGGTGTTCAAGAATGCCAACATAAGGTTTGAAAAAGACCAGCTGAGAGAGAGAGAGAAGATAATTTCAAGAAAAACAACACCAGGAACTTCTATCAGACGTTTAAGACAAAACTTCGAGGTTACTCGTCACCCAATATTTGTTTCAAAAATGATCAAGGTAAGCTGATTATGAGTAAAAACCATAACTGTGAACACTTGGCTAAATATTTCAAAGAACTGCTCAACTGTGATCCACCTGAAGGAAAACTGACGTTCTAGAAACCAGAAAGCACACTGCAAGAATCAACCCCGCCAGATAAGAACAAAATATAGGGAATCGTCAAAAGCTTGAAAAATAACAAATCACCTGGCAAGGATTCAATTGTTGCTGAACTTCTGAAACATGCAGGGGATAACTTCCTGGAACAACTTGAAACACTCTTTCAACATATCTGGTCCAGGAGAGATCCCAGAAGAATGGAGGGAAGCTATCATCCACCCTCTGCACAAGAAAGGAGACAAAACGAATGTCAATAACTAGAGAGGGATATCACTTTTACCAGTAGCCTACAAGATATTTACTATATCACACAAGCGTAGGACAGAAGAACATATAGATAAAAAATTAGGAGAATATCAAGCTAGCTTTAGAAAGGGGCGGTCATGTGCAGAACAGATTTTTACCATCAAGACCTTAACCAAATATAAGACATTAGCAGCAGATCAGAAAGTGATAGTGACATTCGTGGACTTCAAAAAAAGCATACGACTCCATAGACCGGGAAACACTAATGGAAGTGCTTAAGGAATTTGGAGTAAAAATAAAACAACAACCCTGATTCATCAAACACGAAAGAACACACGATCGCAGGTAAATATTTTAGGAGAACTGTCAGAGCCCTTTGAAATCAAAACTGGTTTGACACAAGGATATGATCTCTCTCCAGTTTTGTTCAATTGTGTTTTAGAGAAAGTTATCAGGGAATGGCGAAAAGAAATGAGCAATTTAAACTTTCCAAACTGAATTAGATTAGCTCACAAGAGAGAAATGCCTCGCATTTGCAGAGAATTTGCAAATTGCAACTTAGCATATTGAAGTCCTCAAAGAAACAGCAGACAAAACAGGATTGCAAATATCTTTTGAGAAGACGGAATACATGAACATAAATACCACTGACCTAACCTGGACAATGAGGACCAAGTACGGTGACATCAAAAGGGCTTCAAAATTCAAGTACCTAGGAGAGATTTTGACTCCAAACATGAATGAAAAAGCAGCAATTCAAGAACGTTCAAGAAAGATGGAAACTGCATTTAGATTATGTCAAAACACTTACAAATCTAAATCATTCTCCTACCAGGCCAAATTCAAGCACTACAGCACGATAGTCAAACCTGAATATATATACGCAGCTGAGACAATAGCCACGAAAGGACTCTCAGATTTGAAATAAAGAAAGGAGGTTCCTTAGAAAGATTCTTGGACCCAGAAAATCATCAGACAAGTTTACGTTTCGGATGAGAACTAACCAAGAACTATACCAAAAAATTGAAAACATCACCACCACAATGAAATGAGGAGATTGACGTTCTGCGGACATATTAAAATGATGGGATCAGAGAGACTCACCAACAGGATCCTCACTTTCCAGGAGAACATGAAGACACAAGTCCCACAGGTTAAAGGTCCACCGAGATCTAGAAAAAATGTGGGATCACGGCAGAAGGTATAACAAACAGAAAAATCTTCAGGAAGAGAGTTGCGGAGGTGAAGGATGTAGCTGAAGAGAAAAGGAAGAAGAATAGAGTATTCTCGGCAGAAGAACGAGGACGAGCAAGCCAACGAATGAAGAAATACTGGCAAAAAAGGAAGGAGAAAGAACTTGAGAAAACAATAGAAGTTGCGTAATCGCAGTCCATAGATGGCTGAAACGAAAATAATAATAATAATCAAAATAATTGATTATGTTATATATTATACTAGCTGACTACCCGGTGTAGCCCGGTTGATTTAGGATGTTTACTTTTAAGATTAGTATCACCAGTTAGTTATGTTAAAGTGAATTTTTATAGAATTCCTTTCTGGGATATGGATTTTTACCATCTATTATATAGTTTTAGAGTTATGTAGATGTGTTCGATTTCAAGTTTTAAAATATTTCATTTTTGAGTAAAATTTTATCCTTATGGAAGCTCGAATTGATTGGGAAGTATTTGATCCTTTCAAAAAGGTAATAGGTGATAACTTCATGTTTTTATCAGTCACGGTATAGATATGTTCTACACGATTTCAACTGTCATTGAGACTCTCACCAATCAGCCTTGAGACCCCAAACACAGTGGATTCAATACTAATCTCGGTCATTTTATACTATTCACAACAAAACCCCCTTCAGTGTACCGTCCCAATGGAGGCTGAACGTCGACTTAAACGATATTCAGATAGTCACAACCATGGATTCGACATTAATATAGGATATTTTCTATTATTTTTAAATAATGGAAAATGTCATGCCCTCCCATTCCCCACCCCCAGCGACGATTGGCTTTTTTATCTCCATATGGTAAGTCATATATATACCAAGTTTTGTTGAGAGCTATTTTGGAATATACCCACATACACCCATTTTTGACGGTTATTTTTACATTCATTTTCACCCCTTCTCAACCTCCATACCAATTGATGTGAAGTATGACTTATCCATCCAGAGTGTCACAGTTCAACTCAGCGAACTCGTAAGCATTAATATCAGTCATTTTCGTTTATTTTTATATTTCACCACCTCCACGAGGAGTGCTACTGGTGTTTTACCCAATAGTAGTTTTTTCAGATAGTAAGTCATATGTGTACCAATTTTGTATGAGGGCTATTTTGGAAGAAATATACATAGAACGACGCCCAGAGTATCAATATTCGTCTCACTACTACACACTATTTTCTATTATTTTTACATCTCAGCCCTTCCCACCCCGCCCCTAGCGTGCTAGGTCAACCATACCTCCTCA
The DNA here is from genome assembly GCF_040414725.1 of Anabrus simplex. Classification (NCBI taxonomy): domain Eukaryota; kingdom Metazoa; phylum Arthropoda; class Insecta; order Orthoptera; family Tettigoniidae; genus Anabrus; species Anabrus simplex. The sequence continues at coordinate 105,598,877 of NC_090269.1, read as the reverse complement.
CAGTTTGTCTCATGATAGTAAGTCATAAGTGCACCAAGTTTGGCTGAAATCTCTCCCGTAGTCCAGAAAACTATGGATTCAACACTAATATCGGTCGTTTTTAGTTATAATTATATTTCGCCCCCTTCCCTAGGGCTTCTAGGGGGTGTCTTGCCCCTGCAGTATTTTATATAGATAGTGTGAATTTATTAAATAAATTTAGTATTGTACCAAGTTTAGTTGACACCTATGCTGCAACATGCATACAAACGCCCAAAATCTCGGTCATTTGCACATTTTCTTTTCTTCGTCCCTTCTCACAACCCTGCTTACTGGGGCTCAACTTGGACTTAAACGACATATGGTGTGTCACTATTCATTTCAGACATCCTGAAAAGTATGGATTCGACACTATTTTCGATTAATTTTATGTCTCACTCCCCTGTCCCCAAGGACGCTGAACTCACTTATCTCTTAATGCTGAACATGGCTTTTTAAAATCCGGAGTGTCACTATACATCTCAGCGACGCCGAAAACTATAGATTCGTCAGTATTTCCGATTAATTTTATATCTCATTACCCCAAAGGGTGATGAACTTTGAATTTAAAAATTCCGGAGTGCCACTATTCATCTCAGCGACCCAGAAAACTATGGATTGGATTTATATTTTCTACTAGCTGATGTACCCGTGCTTTGCTACGGGATTCTCAGAAAGACTGACTTTATGTGGTTTTCTTAACTAAAATCAACATACGTCATTACAAAAACGTAAGTATGAATGTAGCGATTAAAAGCAATGCTATCATATAAAATACTCGATCAAATGGAAAGCCGCACGTTTTATCACTTTTAACGAACAGTACTGCGGTTAGATTTCGGTGCCAATCTAATAGCCCAAAATTCTAGAGCTGGGATGACCAGGCCGCAGATTGCCATGAACACTCATCTACCATTATTCCGCTAAATATGCAAACTGTTCATTCCAATCAGTGCCTCAGAGTAGGGATTGAATAACCCGAATGCTATGATGATCCAGTGTGCTACGTACCAGTAGTCTCAGAAAATTTATAAACCAGGGGAATGGCATACAAAAGAAGAAAGTTATCTAACTCCCCAGCTACTTCCCATCGATATTCAGGCAGGCTGTTACACTCTGTACGACTGGGCGCGTTGACCGTGTGGTTAGCGGTGCGCAGCTGTGAGCTTGCATCCGACAGATAGTGGATTCGAACCCCATTGTTGGCAGCGCTGAAGATGGTATTCCGTGGTTTCCCACTTTCACATCAATCAAATGTTGGGCCTGAATTAAGGCCTAAGGCACTCCTAGCCCTTTCCTATCCCATCGTCGCCATAAAACCTATCTATGTCGGTGCGACGTAAATCAAATAAAAAATACTCTGTACGCAGCAGTATTCCTATCTACCGGAGATGAGGGGCAACAGAAGACACAAAGCACATCACGACAATCAATGGTCAATGTAATGTTATTGTTGATAAATGTTATGAGCTTTCTATATTGTAGGCCTTCACATTTAGTTTTCTTTCGACTCTGTGATTTGTAAAATATTTTATACCGTAAACTATAGTTTCTTATTCTCCGACTTATATAGCGATTTTCATTAAATACTGTTTACCCATTTTCTCGTTACTCGGCGCTGATATGGACTTAGTAACAAAAATCCAAATTCATGAATATGTTTGTGATCATAGCCAGTACAGTAACAATGTATAAGACGTGAATAATAGGAAATTTAATACTATATAACCTTAGTTATGTAGCATTCATCGATGACACCTCTAATAAAAAATATTTGAGAATTACATTTTAAGCCTTCCCCTAAACTACCATTTCACTCAGCGTGAATAAAATAATTTACAGCCTAGACTATAGCAACTTATTTCTTGACTTTGCATACCGATTTTCATCAAGATAGGACTACTAATAAGAACAATATTTGAGAATTAAATTTTAGGTCTTCCCCTAAACTGCCATTTTTCTCAGCGTGAATGCAATAATAGAGAGCCTAGATTGTAGCAACTTATTTCCCAACTTCACATTCCCATTTTCTTTAAAATACGACCACCAATAACATAAACAGTTGATAATTCAATTTTAGGCCTTCCCCTAAACTACCATTTCACTCAGCGTGAGTAAAATGATCTATAGCCTAGATTGTAGAGGCTCATCCCCTGACTTCACATACCGATTTTCATTAAATTCTCTTCAACCGTTTTCTCGTGATGCGTGTAAATACATATAGACAGACAGACAGACAGACAGACAGACAGACAGACAGACAGACAGACAGACAGACAGACAGACAGACAGACAGACAGACAGACAGACAGACAGACATTACGGAAAAGTAAAAAGTGCATTTTCTTGTTACTATGAACATGACCGATATAGAAATACCATTATTTTCAAATTCTGAGCAATGTACAGACAAAACTCTTATTTTATATATATAGATTACTATAATTATTATATCTCACTACTGCCTCCCCCCCCCCCCACTAAGGGTGCAGAATATGAACTTTAAAAAATCCGGAGTGTCACTATACATCTCAACGACCTCCAAAACTATGGATTCGATACTATTTCCGATTACTTTTATATCTCACTCTCCCCTCGTCCCTCTCACCCCAAGGGTGATGAACTTGGACTTAAAAAATTTCCGGGGTGTCACTATTCATCTCAGCGACCCAGAAAATTGTGGATTTGGCACTCTTACCGATTATTTTTATATCTCACTCTCCCCTCGCCCCCTATCCCAAAGGACTTAAAAAATCGCGGGTGTCACTATTCATCTCAGCGTACTCGAAAACTATGGATTCGTCACTTCCGATCATTTTTATATCTAATTCCCCCTCGCCCCCCACTTAAAGGGTGATGAACTTGGACTTTCAAAAATTCCGGAGTGTCACTATTCATCTCAGCGACCCCGAAACTATGGATTCGACTTCTATTTTCTATTATTAATATGTTTATATATCACTCCCCCTCGCAAACTCCTCCACCGCTAAGGGTGATGAATATGGACTTTCAAAAATCCCGAGTGTCACTATTCATCTCAGCGACCCCGAAAACTATGGATTCGACACTATTTCCGATTATTTTTATATATCATTCCCCCTCGTCCCTACCACCCCAAATGGTGATGAACTTGGACTTCAACAGAATTCGGAGTGTCACTTCATCTCAGCCACCCTGAAAATGATGAATTCGGCTCTATTTCTTCTTATTATTATTACTATTTCTCACTCATCCCCGCTCCCGCCCCGAAGGGGACTGAAATTGGACTTTAAAATCCGGAGTGTCACTATTTATCTCACCGACACTGAAAACTATGAATTCAACACTATTTTCGATTATTTTTGTAACTCGTCCCCCAAGCCCCCCTTTAAGGGTGCTTGTGGTGTCTTTCTCCCACGAGATTTGTTTCCTGATACTAAGTCATAGTTGTACCAAGTTTGGCTGAAATCGCTCGAGTGGTACAGGAGATGCAATACATACATACCTACATACCAACCTATAGACCTATATTACATAGACTCGCCTTTGCTCGTTGGGAATCACCAGTTGCTCTTCGTTAGGAGGGGGGGGGGGTGATACCTCTTGTAATTCCATTGCTGATATTCTATATTTTTAACAGTTTCTTAAATATTTTACACGTCTAATACACAGCTACATTCTTCAAAATGGGCAGACTTATCAGACTTATCAATGTTGGTACTATGTCATGAAAGTTCATCTCGATCACGGCATGTCGGATTGCTATTTCAAAATAATAGGCATAAGAATGCACCTCCTATCAAGAAAGGTACGTTGTCAATGTGGCGTGTTTTCATCCTCCTATATACAGCAAATATTATCCTCATCACGACGCGCAGGTCGCCCACGGACGTCAAATCTCAAGACCTGCACGTGGCGAGCCGAACATATCCTCGGGCACTCCCGGCACTAAAAACCATACGCCATTTCATTCAGCGGACTATCATGGTATAGCGTATGCTGCTGTCGCCTAGCGACAATCTGTCCATGGTCGAGCCAGTCTTGGTGCGGCTTTGCAATTTAATAAAATTACATATAATTACTCATAATAATAAAACTAGCTTACCGATTTCGTTCAAACTGTTTCATAATCCCTTTCAGATGTAATAAGAAAAAATTGTGAAAATTTCAGCGAAATCGATCCAGTAGTTTTTGAGCCTATTAACGTCAAATGTACCAACATCCAATTTTATATATATACTAGCGAATGTACCCGTGCTTCGCTACGGTATTCTACATTGTATTCGAATATCGAAGTAAATAGTGTACATGCAGTAAATAAGATAGTTTTAAAATTGCATGTCTCTTAGCGTTATCCGAGAAAGAGCATGGGGAGGTCCCCGTACGTTTCCAATGTAAAGTGTTTGTTACGGATTTGTGATATAACGGCAGGCTCACTTGCCTACTGGCAATCACAATCAGGTTGGGAAGTTTACATTATAATTGCAGGCCCCATTGCCTACTATGCGGACAGAATCGATTTGGGGAGTTTTCGTTAAAATGGCAGCCCCCTTTCCTACCTCCAGACAGATTACAGTTTTTATTATAATGGCAGGCAATTACCCTACTATCACTCGAAATTGAGTTGTGCAGTTATCATTATAATGACAGGCCCCTTTTCCTACTGCCAGCCAGCGTACTGCCAGTCACACCAAGTTGGTGAGTTTCCATCAAAATAGCAGGCCACTATGCCTAATGCCAGTCACATTTTAGATGAGTACATTTCTTTATAATGGCGGGCACCCTTGCCTACTGCCAAACACAATCGGGTAGGGGAGTTTTAAACAAAACTGCATGCTCACTTACCTTCTGCAAGTCAAATCGAGAAGGGAACTATTCATTACAATTGTAGGCCTTCCTTACTAATGACAGTTACACAGGAGTTGGAGAAGGAACCCTTTCCTACTGCCAGTCAAAGTCGGTGTGGGGAGTACTGATTACAATAGCAGACCGACCCTTTCTCGATCGCTAAATCGACATCAGTGAATATATATAGATCGACATACGACAGTATATGCGTGTTTACAATATTGAAGACCTTCATTTACAGATTAACTGCTACTAAACGTACGTCATATCGACAAAGGATTATACCATAAGACACGCCGGATTTAGTGGCCTAAATGGCTGGTCCAATGATATGTCATCTATTCTTGGGTCATATTTAGAAACGTGGAACAGGGTAAAGGTTTTGTAAGATCATCTCACATTACATTACTTTTCGGATAATAATGTGACAGCTACATACGTAGCATTTGGCTCACAAATGGCTACTGAGTGGGCCAATTTTCGTGAAGAGTTTGATGATTCTGTATTTCATATAAGTAATTGAAAGTATGAATAATGCATGTGAAAATTCCAAATTGACTTAACATCGATTAATAGAGAAAAATCAAACGTAAAAGGGATACAGATACGGCATAAAGTCATAAGACCAAGGTTGTAGATCATTCCAAATTGAACGGAGATTGTGCAATCCGTTACGTGATAGGAATTTCCGAAGGTCTGCACCATCATTAAAATTGCCTGCATATTTCGATATTCTTCGGGGATAAAAAATGAAAAATTTAATGATATAGGATTTTTCATTCGTTACAGGCTAAAACGTATAATTTTGTCAAATTTCAATTATCTTCTTATTCTTCTGGCAGATTATGCCACAATGTGGATTTTGGGCGAGGCGGGTAAAAATTAGGACTTTCAGGAAATCAAAAATTATGGAGATTGTTATTATTACCCCTTAAACGGAAAGCTGTACGAAAATTTCGCCAAAATAGTCAGTGTAGAGGTACACAGTCGTTACGATTTGATTTATATAGATAAGGAATCTGCTCCATGTAAAACACCTTTTGGGCTATGTCCGCTGGACTTAACCTGCAAAAGTGACCATTCATGATATCTCCCTTATTAATCCTCCTGACGAAAAAATGCACATGAAAAAAAAAGGTTTAGAGGTGGAATTCCATCAGGTTTGGTCGATTTCCAGTCAGGTTGGTCTTGTTCTGTATATATTGTGGAAGAGTAAAATCACCATTTCGGTTCCTTATAAACCGCCAGTCCATTCCGGAACATGAAATGTTATTTACGTTTAAAACCTACCTTTGGACAGGTGGATGCTAAATATAAATTTTGTTTCGAATGTCTTCAGTAGTTTTCAAGTTGTAAGGAATACGCTTTACACGCACCCGCTCGTGAGTTAAGTCCGATGGGACTTGTACAGAAAAACGGTCCTTTAATGATATCTCCCTTATTGATCCTCGTATCGAAATGATGCACATGAGAAAAAAAGGTTTAGACATTAATTTCTACCAAGGTAGGTAGACTTCCATAAACTTTTGTTGTGTATATTTTTTGGAAGTGCAAAATCACTGTTTCGGTTTCGTATAAACCCCCAGTTAGTTCAGGGATTTAGAAACAATATTTGCCCTGAAACCTATCAAGGACAGGTGTATTCTAAATACGAATCTTGGTGGAAATGCATCCAGTAGTTTCTAGCATTCACGTACATACGGCGTAATTAAGGAAGAAAATAATACAGTTAAGAATGTTGAAACTAATAGAAAATGGATTATAAATGAGGACAGTCGGATAACGACAAATAAATAAATGCCGTGAGTTATGGATATAATAAAGCGCTAACAGAGGAGAAATTTAGGTTCAGTGATTCTTAGGTAAACAAATATGAAGATGACTAATGGTGTTATTACTTAATCTATTCGAGGGCGGTTATAACCTCCAACGATATTCCGCCAATATCCCGCAGATGAGCCGATTGATGCCTCTCTTGCCATCTACCCAAGGAACAACCACGAATTTAAAAGCATGATGAGGAAAATGGCAATACGTTACTTCCCTACTGGCATGCAGTCAGAGACGTTGCCATGGTAACCTGTAGGTTCGTTGTCGGTCTGTCGGTCACTAAATGCAGAGCATGATACCAGCAGAAAATTGTAAATTTCTCCGTCATGTGAAGAGTAAGGTAAATTATGAACATAACGAAAGTTGTTTATAATGAAGAGACGTTTCACGTACGGTAAACGAAGTTTACAGAAAATCAATAGTATAAGAGAAAATAGAGGAAAACCACTGTGGTTTTCCTATAAACACCCCGTCTATTCAAAGATTTTAAAATTATATGCATATCGGAACCTTTCCTGGGATGAGTATACTCTAAATATGAAGTTTGGCTGAGATCTATCCAGCCGTTTCGACGTGATGGTGGGAAAACCACTCTGGTTTTCCTATAAACCCCCCGTCTATTCAAGGATTTTAAAATGATATGCATATCTAAACCTTCCCCGGGATTAGTATACTCTAAATACAATGTTTGGTTGAGATCCATCCAGCCGTTTCGACGTGATGGTGGAAAAACCATTCTGATTTTCCTATAAACCCCCCATATATTCAAATATTTTAAAATGATATGCATATGGAAAACTTCCCCGCGATGGGTATCCTCTAAATATGAAGTTTGGTTGAGATCTATCCAGCCGTTTCGACGTGATGGTGGGAAAACCACTCTGGTTTTCCTATAAACCCCCCGTCTATTCAAGGATTTTAAAATGATATGCATATCTAAACCTTCCCCGGGATTAGTATACTCTAAATACAATGTTTGGTTGAGATCCATCCAGCCGTTTCGACGTGATGGTGGAAAAACCATTCTGATTTTCCTATAAACCCCCCATATATTCAAATATTTTAAAATGATATGCATATGGAAAACTTCCCCGCGATGAGTATCCTCTAAATATGAAGTTTGGTTGAGATCTATCCAGCCGTTTCGACGTGATGGTGGAAAAACCATTCTGGTTTTCCTATAAACCCCCTGTCTATTCAAGGATTTTAAAATGATATGCATATCAAAACCTTCTCCGGGATGAGTATACCCTAAATATGAAGTTTGGTTGAGATCTATCCAGCCGTTTCGACGTGATGGTGGAACAGACAAACAGACAGACAAACAGAAACAATTTTATTTATATAGATTTTTACACTCGTTCTTCACCCCCTTTCCATCCCCGCCCAAAGGAGTCCTATGAGTGCCTTACACAACAGTATATTTTTTTCCCAGATATTAAGTCTTATTTGTACCTATTTTGGTTGACAGCTATGCCCAAACGTACATGCATAATCTCACTGCTCTAGAATCCTGGAGCTGACGTTGCCATGGTTACGGCAGTTCATTTCTTTATCCGATTCCTAGAGCAGGGGTAGTGTGGTGCCAATATCTCCGTAACGGTTGGTTTTAGGGCCTTAAAACATGGTTTTCGGGCCCGTAGGGCTTACCGAGTTTTGTTCTTTGCGTCAAGAGGATTAAATTGAGCTTTGTCTCGTCCTTATACGACAAATTCGATATTTTGCCTATAATAGTATAAGAGAAAATGAAGGAAATCAGTTTTTCCTATAAAACCCCCGTCTTTTCAAAGATTTTAAAATGATATGCATATCGAAACCTTCCCCGGGGTCAGTATACTCTAAATATGAAGTTTGGTTGAGATCTATCCAGCCGTTTCGACGTGATGGTGGAACAGACAAACAGACAGACAAACAGACAAACAGAAACAATTTTATTTATATATATATAATAGCTGTACTACCCGGCGTAGCCCGGTTGGTTTAGGATGTTTACTTTTAAGGTTAGTATCACCAGTTAGTTATGTTAAAGTGAATTTTTATAGAATTCCTTTCTGCGATATGGATTTTTACCATCTATTATATAGTTATAGAGTTATTTAGATGTGTTCGATTTTAAGTTTTAAATGATTTTATTCTTGAGTAAAATGTTATCCTTGTGGAAGCTCGAATTGATTGGGAAGTACTTGATAGTTTCAAAAAGATAATAAGTGATAATTTCATGTATTTATCTGTCACGGTATAGATATGATCTACACGATTTCAACTGTCATTGAGACTCTCACCAATCAGCCTTGAGACCCCAAACGCAGTGGATTCAACACTAATCTCGGTCATTTTATACTATTCACTAAAAAACCCCTTTCAGTGTACCGTCCCAATGGAGGCTGAACGTCGACTTTTATCTCCATAGTATTTTTTTCCAGATGGTAAGTCATATATGTACCAATTGTTTTGAGAGCTATTTTGGAATATACCCATATACACCCATTTTAGACGGTTATTTTTACATTCAATTTTACCCCTTCCCAACCTCCATACCAATTGCTGTGAAGTATGACTTATCCATCCAGAGTGTCACAGTTCAACTCAGCGAACTCGTAAGCATTAATATCAGTCATTTTCGTTTATTTTTATATTTCACCACCTCCACGAGGACTGCTACTGCTGTTTTACCCAATAGTAGTTTTTTCAGATAGTAAGTCATATGTGTACCCATTTTGAATTAGGGCTATATTGGTAGAAACATACACAGAACGACGCCCGGAGTATCAATATTCGTCTCACTACTCCACACTATTTTCGATTATTTTTCATCTCAGCCCTTCCCACCCCACCCCTAGCGTGCTAGGTCTACCATACCTCCTCGCAGTTTGTCTCACGACAGTAAGTCATAAGTGTACCAAGTTTGGCTGAAATCTCTCCCGTAGTCCAGAAAACTATGTATTCAACACTAATATCGGTCGTTTTTAGTAATAATTATATTTCGCCCCCTTCCCTAGGGCTTCTAGGGGTGTCTTGCCCCTGCAGTATTTTTTACAGATAGTGTGATTTATTAAATAAATTTAGTATTGTACCAAGTTTAGTTGACACCTATGCTGGAACATGCATACAAACGCCCAAAATCTCGGTGATTTGCACATTTTCTTTTCTTCACCCCTTCTCACAACCCTGCTTTCTGGGGCTCAACTTGGACTTAAACGACATCCGGAGTGTCACTATTCATTTCAGCCATCCCGAAAAGTATGGATCGACGCTATTTTCGATTAATTTTATGTCTCACCCCCCCCCCCCGAAGGTCGCTGAACTCGCTTCAATAGGGAACACTACGAAATTCTTATCCCTTAATGCAGAACATGGACCTTTAAAAATCCGGAGTGTCACTATACATCTCAGCGACGCCGAACACTATAGATTCCGATTAATTTTATATCTCATTACCCCTCGCCCCCCAAAGGGTGATGAACTTTGAATTTAAAACATTCCGGAGTGCCACTATTCATCTCAACGACCCAGAAAACTATGGATTTGACTTATCTTTTCTATTACTATAATTATTATATCTCACTCTCCCCTCGTCCCTCACCCTCAAGGGTGATTAATTTGGACTTAAAAAATTTCCGGAGTGTCACTATTCATCTAAGCGACCCCGAAAACTATGGATTCGACTTCTATTTTCTATTATTACATCTCACTCCCGCCTTGCCCTCCCCCCTAAAGGTGCTGAATATGGACATTAAAATATCCGGAGTGTCACTATTTTTCCCAGCGACACCGGAAACCAAGGATTCAATACTATTTCCGATTATTTTTATGTCTCACTCTTCCCTCGTCCTTCACCCCAAAGGGTGATGAACTTCGACTTTAAAAAATTCGGAGCGTCACCATACATTTTTTTTTTTGCTAGTTGCTTTACGTCGCACCGACACAGATAGGTCTTATGGCGACGATGGGATAGCAAAGGCCTAGGAGTTGGAAGGAAGCGGCCATGGCCTTAATTAAGTTACAGCCCCAGCATTACCATACATTTCAGCGACCCCGAAAATTGTGGATTTGGCACTATTACCGATCATTTATATGTCTCGCTCTCCCCTAGTCCCCTATTCCAAAGGACTTAAAAAAATCGCAGGTGTCACTATTCATCTCAGAGACCTCGAAAACTATGGATTCGTCACTTCCGATTATTTTTATATCTCATTCCCGCTCGCCCCCACTTAAATGGTGATGAACTTGGCCTTTAAAGAATTCCGGATTGTCACTATTCATCTCAGCGACCTCGAACACTATGGATTCGTCACTTCCGATTATTTTTATATCTCATTCCCGCTCGCCCCCCACTTAAATGGTGATGAACTTGGACTTTAAAAAATCCCGAGAGTCACTATTCATCTCAGCAACCCCGAAAACTATCGATTCGACTCTATTTCCGATTATTTTTATATAACATTCCCCCCTCGTCCCTACCACCCCAAAGGGTGATGAACTTGAACTTCAACAAATTCCGGACTGTCACCATTCATCTCAGCCACCCTGAAAATGATGAATTCGGCTCTATTTTCTATTCGCCTTCTTCTTCTTATTATTATTATTATTACTACTCACTCCCTCTCGCTCCCGCCACGAAGGGGACTGAAATTGGACTTCGAAATCCGGAGTGTCACTATTTATTTCAGCGACCCCGAAAACTATGAATTCAACACTTTTTTCGATTATTTTTGTAACTCGTCCCCCAAGGCCCTCCCCCTTTAAGGGTGCTTGTGGTGTCTTTCCCCCACGAGTCATAAGTGTACCAAGTTTGGTTGAAATCGCTCGAGTTGTATAGGAGGAGATGCAATACAAATAATAGGCATAAGAATGCACCTCCTATCAGGAATGTTACTTTGTAAGTCAATGCAGCTTGTTTTCATCCTCCTATATACAGCAAACATTATCCTCATCATGACGCGCAGGTCGCCTACGGGAGTCAAATCACAAGACCTGCACGTGGCGAGCCGAACATGTCCTCGGGCACTCCCGGCACTAAAAACCATACGCCATTTCATTTAGCTGACTATCATGGTATAGCGTATGCTGCTGTCGCCTAGCGACAATCTGTCCATCAAGTCGACCCAGTCTTGGTGCGGCTTTCCAATTTAATAAAATTACATATAATTACTCATAATAATAAAACTACGTTACAGATTTCGTTCAAACCGCTTCATAATCCCTTTCAGATGTAATAAGAACAAACTGAAAATTTCAGCGAAATCGGTCCAGTAGTTTTTGAGTCTATTAAACGTCAAATATACCAACATCCAATTTTATATATACTTGCCGTTACCCGCCGCTTTGCTCCCGTTGATTTCGTACTTTGATAAAAGTAATCATTCCTCGCTACTGCACTAAGAGATTTTCTGAAACTTCCTAAGGCACAAAAACTTACCGGAAAAGTGAGGTTTATTTACCCCAGTAACTTTTTGAAAACCGCGTGTGGCATTGGATCTTGCGACATGGAACTGTCCATATGAGAAACAGCCCAGTCTCAAGTCGAAAAATAATACATTCTTTTAGGAAATTCCAAATAACAATTTCCATGTCAGTTTTATAAGTTTCCCCATAAAAATAATTCAACCCAGTCTTCATTTTCTTCACACGCCTCCTCCCATTCCTTAATTGGATCTTCCGAAAAAAAGAATATGCGTGTGTTTTTATTTTCAAAGGATATTCCAGTACCAATTTTCACGTCTATAACATCTTCATTTTTTGAGATATACGTATTCTCATAAAAAGAATTCAACTTCTTTTTCAGTTCTTTTCACGCACCCCCTCAAGTGGATTTTCCTAAAACAAAAGAATACATCTTTCGTTTTTTAACGGAGATTCCAAGCACCAATTTTCACGCCTGTGACCTTCAGTTTTGAGATAGGCTACAATTACCCTCACCTTTTTACATCTAATACGCAGCTATATTCTTCAAACTGAGCAGACCTATCAAAGTTGGTCTCATGACATGAAAGTACAGTACATCTCCATCGCCGAATATTGCGTTGCTATTTCCAAATAACAGGCACGGTTATGATCCTCCTAGCAAGAAATGTACTTTATAAAGCTTGGTGGCGTGTTCCCCTCCTCCTATGTACAGCATTTCTCACCGGACTACCATGATATAGCGTAAACTGTCCGGAACCATGGCTTAAATGATTAGCCATTTGATCACGGGTGTCCCGGGTTCGATACCCGGCAGGGTCGGGAATTTTAACCTTCATTGGTTAATTTCGCTGGCACTGGAGCTGGGTGTATATGTTGTCGTCATCATCATTGCATCCTCATCACGACGCGCAGGTCGCCTACGGTAGCTAAATCATAAGACCTGCACCTGCCGAGCCAAATGTGTCTTCGGACACTCCCGGCACTAAAAGCCATACGCCATTTCATTTCATTTAGCGTAAACTCCTGTCGCCTAGCGACAGTCTGTCGATCAAGTCGATCCGATCTTGGTGCGGGTTTGCATTGAAATTAATTACATAAAATTACTCATTACAAAAATACTACCCATCGGATTTCGTTCAAATGAATTCCTAAACCCTCCCAATAGTAATAAGAAAACATTGTGACATTTCGGTCTAGTAGGTTTTGAGTCCATTTGTGACATACAAACAAATATTCATTTATATGTATATACTAGAAAATATAACTCCGTTGAAGAGTAGAGCAGTTAGGTACGTAGATTATAGATATAGCATATAATAATTTTATCGTAATAGTTCTATTAGTCTGCACGATTTTTTGTTTTTCTTTCGAGAGTCAATATTAATATTCATTTCAGGAGTCGGACATATGGAGGGACTGAGGATAACTACTGTGCTGACCTCTTTGGGGCGGGTGCCATGTTTCCTCGATAGCATGCCCGAGATGTTCAATTTCTTACAATAATATTTATAACACACTTTTCAGGCCATTCTTTTTTCTGTTCAACTTCTCAATTACTCACAAATACTTGTATTAATTTTTTATTCATCATATTTCCGGACAGGTTATTCTTTGTTTGTACTTTTAGTGCACGTTTTTTCAAATTATACTATAATCATTTTTGTAAACTGCATGTATTGAAAATTAAGATTAAAATAATCAGTACCATCTCCCGGCTCTATGATTTCCGAAATTATGGGAGGTGTGTATTATCTTAAATCTCCCGTTAACACTATGGTTGTGAGCTTTTCAATAACCCATCAGTGTAAATACATTTAGCCTTCTTTATTTTATTGAATATTACAAAATACTGCAGTTAAGAACAGTGATGATGAATTTTATTTAGCGAATATCATAGGGATATACAAAATTATCCATACATAGATTTTATTACCATCCATTGATACCAACATTTTACAATTGAAACTCTTCACATCAACTGAACATGCGTCATTTTGTCGACTCACCGCACGTTTCTTCTTTCTTGTGAGATAGTGGGTAGAACTTCTCCACCATGCCTCCTTGACCTAACGCAGGAAGCTTTCGCAGAGGTGATGGCTCCTCCCCGCCATCACCCGTGGCGACCAACCAGTAAGTCGATGCGCTTTGTCGCCCCCGGAATCCTTTCGGACGCGCATCTCATCCCGCGTATTTGTTAATATCTCCGAAGTTTCAGTCGTTTCCGACACTCGGGACTGAATCCCCAAACAGAGAAGACCCCTGTTCTGAGGAGCAGTACCTCGTGTCGAGTTCGACTGTCACCCCGACGATATTAACAAGTACAGCGGGGGAGTACCAACTGCGATCGCAGCAGGCTTCCCCGTAGTGATGGCCCCTCCCCGCCATCACCCGTGGCAACCATCCAGAGAGTCAGCACGCTTGATCGCCCCCGGAATCCTTACGGACGCGTGCTGGGTGAACGGGGAATAGCGACAACTTTTCTTATCCTTCTTATATGAACTGAATGCGGACTGCACAGTAAGCGACCTGCTCAACAATAGCACGTTTCTGTCGTGTCTTATTGTTGACTGTGCACCGAATGTGTTGCGATTATGGAGCAGAATGAAGACTTCTCCCAATTCCATTATTTCCTACCAGAACTTAAAATTATAGGTATATTACACTCAGGAATAGGGTCGTAAGAAAATAGAACTCAGTTTCTCTCGTATATTATATTGTTTCCTTCCGGAGGATTGTTGAATTGGGCTGTGAAACTTCTGCCCGCGCATTCTGTTCTGGACACTTTTTCCTTTAAGGATATCAAATACTGTAGGAATGTTTCTACCTCAGTCCTGGAGATGGTGCATCACGCTCAATGATCAGTGATTACTATGTGTCGCATGTATGAGAAGCTGCCACTTTCTCATATATTAATACGTTTTTGTGACAATAATGAGATTATACGTTTCCTTAGAAACAAATCCGACATGTCAAGCTTCCAAAAACTGAACCGTAATATCATTTCCAGTTATTCAGAGAACTTCCTTCGTGATATACAGGCCGTATCGAGGCTTTCATCCACCCGAGAGTCCACATGCATGTCCCATACATTCTAAATACTACGTTACATTGCTATATAAAATCTTCCCCCACGAGCTACATCTCACATTAATATAACAGTTAACCTTTTTAACTCTCCATCACATACTTTAACAATTTATGTGAAGCTTATACAAGAAAATGAAAGCCCCATGGCTCTTAATTTAGAGCGTGGGTTGGCGACCAGGGGGCCTTTTGATATATTACCCAACTCTAAATCACAAAATAAATATAAATCTGGAGTGTACAGATTAAAATCAACTGCAGCTCCTCATACATCAGTCAAACTGGACGCAACTTTAATATCAGATACTCCGAACATATCAACGCCAATAAATACAACAGATTCTATGTTATAGGACAACACATACGAGACTCCAAACATAATTTCACCAATATTGAAAAAGACATAAAAAATACTTAAAATCATTAACAAACGCCCATTTCTAAACACTACTGAAAATCGTTTTATTCACCTTGATCAATACTTCAACCCTAATTTCAATTTAAACGACATATCTGAAAAACCCAATATTCTTTTCGACTTCCTAATCCTTCTTCTAAAAAATGCTAAATTTCTAAACACGAATTCAATTTCCCATGCCTTAAGCAGTTCCTACCCACGTTTTCAATCTCCAATAATCCATCTAAACTACCCCTCCTTTATTTACCTATCCTATCCTTTCCCATTTTCTTTTAACGTCCAGTTCTGTTAATCTTCTCTTATCTACCAATCCTCCTCCTTTATTACCTTATCCTATCTTTTCTTTCCATCTCTCCTCTCGAAAAAATATATTCTCCGAATTGAACTCTATACTATACTAGCTGAATACCCGGCGTAGCCCGGTTGGTTTAGGATGTTTACTTTTAAGATTAGTATCACCAGTTAGTTAAGTTAAAGTGAATTTTTATAGAATTCCTTTCTGGGATATGGATTTTTACCATCTATTACATAGTTTTAGAGTTATTTAGATGTGTTTGATTTCAAGTTTTAAATTATTTCATTTTTGGGTAAAATTTTATTCTTGTGGAAGCTCAGATTGATTGGGAAGTATTTGAGCCTTTCAAAAAGATAATAGGTGATAACTTCATGTGTTTATCAGCCACGGTATAGATATGATCTACACGATTTCAACTGTCATTGAGACTCTCACCAATCAGCCTTGAGACCCCAAACGCAGTGGATTCACCACTAATCTCGGTCATTTTATACTATACACTACAAAACTCCTTTCAGTGCACCGTCCCAATGGAGGCTGAACGTCGACTTAAACGATATTCAGGGAGTCACAACAATGAATTCGACATGAATATCGGTTTTTTCTATTATTTTTTAAATTTTTGACGGTTTACATTAATTTTCACCCCCTTCTCAACCTCCATACCAATTGCGGTGAAGTATGACTTATCCATCCAGAGTGTCACAGTTCAACACAGCGAACTCGTAAACATTAATATCAGTCATTTTCGTTTATCTTTATATTTCACCACCTCCACGAGGAGTGCTACTGGTGTTTTACCCAATAGTATTTTTTTTCAGATAGTAAGTCACATATGTACGAATTTTGTATGAGGGCTATGTTGGAAGAAACATACACAGAACGACGCCCAGAGTATCAATATTCGTCTCACTACTCCACACTATTTTCTATTATTTTTACATCTCAGCCCTTCCTACGCCACCCCTAGCGTGCTAGGTCTACCATACCTCCTCGCAGTTTGTCTCACGACAGTAAGTCATAAATGTACCAAGTTTGGCTGAAATCTCTCCCGTAGTCAAGAAAACTATGGATTCAACACTAATATCGGTCGTTTTTAGTTATAATTATATTTGGCCCCCATCCCTAGGGCTTCTAGGGGTGTCTTGCCCCTGCAGTATATTTTACAGATAGTGTGATTTATTAAATAAATTTAGTATTGTACCAAGTTTAGTTGACACCTATGCTGGAACATGCATACAAACACCCAAAATCTCGGTCATTTGCATATTTTCCTTTCACCCCTTCTCACAACCCACTCACTGGGGATCAACTTGGACTTAAACGACATCCGGAGTGTCACTATTCATTTCAGACATCCCAAAAAGTATGGATTCGACACTATTTTCGATTAATTTTATGTCTCACTCACCCCACCCCCCCAAGGTCGCTGAACTCACTTTAATAGGGAACACTACGAAATTCTTATCTCTTAATGCTGAACATGGACTTTTAAAAATCCGGAGTGTCACTATACATCTTAGCGAGCCAAACACTATGGATTCGTCACTATTGCCGATTAATTTTATATCTCACTACCCCTCGCCCCCCCACTCCAAAGGGTGATGAAATTTGAATTTAAAAAATTCCGGAGTGCCACTATTCATCTCAGCGACCCAGAAAACTATGGATTCGACTTATATTTTCTATTACTATAAATAATATATCTCACTCCCACCTCGCCTCCCCCCCACTTAGGGTGTAAAATATGAACTTTGAAAAATTCGGAGCGTCACTATACATTTCAGCGACCCCCAAAAATTGTGGATTTGGCACTATTACCGATTATTTTAATATCTCATTACCCATCGCCCCCCACCCCAAAGGGTGATGAACTTGGACTTACAAAAATTCCGGAGTGTCACTATTCATCTCAGTGACCCCGAAACTATGGATTCGACTTGCATTTTCTATCATTAATATGTTTATATCTCCACCCCTCGCACCCCCCCCCCCGCTAAGGGTGCTCCATCTCAGCGACCCCTTAAACTATGGATTTGACACTATTTCCGATTATTTTTATATATCATTCCCCCCTCGTCCCTACCGCCCCAAAGGGTGATGAACTTGGACTTCAACAAATCCCGGAGTATCACTATTCATCTCAGCCACCCTGAAAATGATGAATTCGGCTCTATTTTCTATTTTTCTTATTATTATTATTATTATTATTATTATTATTATTATTATTATTTCTCACTCCCACACGCTCCCGCCCCGAAGGGGACTGAAATTGGACTTTAAAATCCGGAGTGTCACTATTTATCTCAGCAACCGCGAAAACTATGATTTCAACACTTTTTTCGATAATTTTTTTAATTCGTCCCCCAAGGCCTCCCCTTTAAGGGCGCTTGTGGTGTCTTTCCCCCACGAGGTTTTTTTCCTGATACTAAGTCATAAGTGAACCAAGTTTGATTGAAATCTCTCGAGTGGTATAGGAGGAGATGCAATACATACATACCTACATACCCACCTATAGACCTATAGATTACATAGACTCGCCTTTGCTCGTTGGGGACCCCCCAGTTGCTCTTCGTTAGGAGGGGGGTGATATCTTTTGTCATTCCATTGTTAATATTCTATATTTTTAAAAGTTTCTTAAATATTGTACACGTCTAATACACAGCTACATTCTTCAAATTGGGCAGACCTATCAATGTTGGTACTATGTCATGGAAGTACATCTCGATCACGGCATGTTGGATTGCTATTTCAAAATACAGTAATAGGCATAAGAATGCACCTCCTATCAAGAAAGGTACTTTGTAAGTCAATGCGGCGTGTTTTCATCCTCCTATATACAGCAAATATTATCCTCATCACGACGCGCAGGTCGCCTACTGACGTCAAATCACAAGACCTGCACGTGGCGAGCCGATCATGTCCTCGGGCACTCCCGGCACTAAAAACCATACGCCATTTCATTTAACGGACTATCATGGTATAGCGTAAGCTGCTGTCGCCTATCGATAATCTGTCCATCAAGACGAGCCAGTCTTGGTGCGGTTTTGCAATTTAATAAAATTATATAAAATTACTCATAATAATAAAACTACCTTACCGATTTCGTTCAAACCGCTTCATAATCCCTTTCAGATGTAATAAGAACAAATTGTGAAAATTTCAGCGAAATCGGTCCAGTAGTTTTTGAGTCTATTAACGTCAAATATACCAACATCCAATTTTATATACAGTATACAGACTACATTATTATTATTATTATTATTATTATTATTATTATTATTATTATTATTATTATTATTATTATTAATATTATTATTAATAATCAACACTGATCTGCATTTAGGGCGGTCGCCCAGGTAACACATTGTCTGTCAGTTGTGTGCCTTAAATAATTTCAAAGAATTTGGGAATTTATCGCCCATCTTCCTTGGTAAATTATTCCAATCCCTAACTCCTCTTCTCAAAATGAATATTTGTCTCAATTTGTCCTCTTGAATTACAACTTCACATCATCCTTCTTACTTTTAAGAACTCTACGCAAGCTTATTTTCTGCCAGTGTCATTCCACGCCATCTCTCGACCGCCAGCTCGGAACTAACCGCTTAGTCGAGCAGCTCGTCTCCTTTCTCCAAGTCTCCCCAGCCCAATGTTTGCAACATTTTCGTAACGCTACTGTTTTTCGGGAATCACCCAGAACAAATCGACCTTCATTTCTTTGATTTTTTTTCCATTTCTCAGACCAAACAATTCTGGTGAGGGTCCCATACACTGAAACTATACATTTTGTAAACCAGCTTGATCTTCCCAGATCGATTTTTCTACCACTGGAGTACACATAAGTACCCAGGTATTATAGGTGTGCTACCCTAGTTCACAATCGGCTGACTTTCGGTATTAGTAAGTGGTAGAAGCGGAAGCTGTTTCTCCTCACCGCACCAAAACCCTGCGTTCTTTTTGTCTCTTTCTGCGATAGCAGTAATTCATTATGTGGAACAGGTTAGTTCACTGCTTCGCGGCACGGTCAGTTATGGTTGGTAGGTCTATAATCTGGAAACAGTCGGGCTGAGTGGCAGTTTCTATCCTGGCTGAATCCTGTGGTATTTGAAGGTGCTCAAATGCGACAGCCTCGCGATGATGTATTTACTGGCACGAAAAAGAACTCCTGCGGGACAAAATGCCGACACCTCGGCGTCTCCGAAAACCGTAAAAGTAGTTAGTGGGACGTTAAACCAATAACATTATTTACTCTGAAAAGGGGTCTGTTCGAATCCCCTGCTAGCCATCCTCGAAATGGTTTTCCGTGGTTTCTCATTTCAACTCCACGAAAATGCCAGGATGGTACCCTTCTCAAGGCACGGCCACTTTCTTCTCATCCCTACCCCGTACAATTACAATGACACCCACAGGGAATACCCTCACACAGCGTTATATGTAACTCACCCCATGGATGTACCGAGAAAAACAGCTGCAGATCTGGCGAGCCGAATCTGTCCTCGAACACTCCCGGCAACGACTTGAAGACTTGAATCCAGCACCTATGATCGCTTGGCCATACTGCCACTGGCAGGACTATATTTTTCTATTTTATTCCATAGTACTCTGCACTCCAAGGGTGATTTGGGTGTCTGTAGCACTGGGTCCGTTCAATTGCTATCGATTTTAACACATATCGAAGTGTTAGAATTTTGTCCGACAAGAGAATTTCAGTGTGCTTTAGTCAGTGACTAAACACTTCCAAACACCACCGATCATAACTAGGAATGAACCAAGTGTCTTGGGAAAAATTCTAGGATCGTCACAAGAAAATACGAAGGATGTTCAAAAAGAAACCGAACACTTTCTCGCTTATTTTACACATTTTAAGCACTGCCCCCCACAAGTAGTCCCTTCTTCTGGCAATACACCCTTATTATTATTATTATTATTATTATTATTATTATTATTATTATTATTATTATTATTATTATTATTATTATTATTATGTGCACGTTGGGTATTCATCCCGAAGGATGGTTTGATCCTCCACAGCCCCACCAACAGCTGTCACAGATAGCCTAGGTGTCAATGAAGAGGCATACTAGAGAAATGAGGAATGATGTAGTTTCCCATTGCTTTCCTCACTGAGCAAGAAGTTGCTAATACATATCAGTCAGCCAAGCCCACTAAAATGCATGCACCGACCGTCTCTATGAGCAATATTTTCGCACCATTCATAGCAGGGACTGGCTGTATAAGGAATTATTGTTATTATTATTATTTATTCTCCTTAAAGTGTAAATTACATATAAAATCTATAGAATCTTCCACATACACGGAAGTGCCTCATGCCTGAAAATTTACTAAGTGTAAATAATTTCAATTTACATATTTACACTCCAAACACTGTACTCTTAGAATAATAATTATCTTGATTTATGCTGTACATATTAGAGTAAGAAACCCCAGTCATTTATACCCTCACTCATACTCCTGTACACACACTAATTCACAACCAGTCTCACACACGCACGCGTACAAAAAAAATATAAATGGCGTATGGCTTTTTGTGCCGGGAGTGCCCGAGGACATGTTCGGCTCGCCAGGTGCAGGTCTGTTGATTTGACACCCATAGATGACCTGCGCGTCTCGATGAGGATGAAATGATGATTAAGACGACACATACACCCAGCTCCCATGCCAGCGAAATTAACCAATGATGGTTAAATTTCCCGGCCCTGCCAGAAATCGAACCAGGGACCCCTGTGACCAAAGGCCAGCACGCTAACCATTTAATCAGAGAGCCGGACGCACGCATACACATTCGCTCACATTGAACTGTACTTCTACACATCATTCTTGAAATTCTAATTTATACAAGTTACATACATAACATATGAGTTTGTATTCATGAGGTATATTTGGGCTTATGCCGTGTAATTAATTATAAAACACACTCAACGCGTTTCGAAAGGAACCTTGCCTTCCTTCATCAGAAGACAAGAGAGAAATGAAACGACGCTTAACAGGTTGCTAGGAGAAAGCAACAAGGAACTTGAAATGGTGCCCTAAGATGTAAACGGGCATGAATAGTTACACGGGCCGTGAAAGTCTAAATGACAATATGAGTTTCTGTTTACACATTCTATAATTTTTACTACGTGGAGGAAGAGGGGAAGAGGAAGTAGTTTTACTTCATATGGTAGAAGATTCCACAGACGAGCAGACCGTGCGTAAAATCTATTTAAATAAAAGGTTGTTCTGGCGAGGGATGAACAAGAATAACTCCTTGGCCTCTCTTAAAAGAGCGGTAATTTAGCTGCAGACGGTGGAAAGGGGAGAAGTGTGTGTTGTCTGTCAGGGATTTCTTAAGGAAGGCTACGTCTATTTGTTGACACATTGATGGCAATGATCTGGCTGTCTTTAGAAGAATGTGTTTGTTAATTATACGTTCCGTCCATTTTTGGAAAGCCTCCTTGAACGCTTTTTCAGGGATGGCGCGCAAGGTCTCTTGTCGCATTGTGCTGAATCTTCTCTATGGTTTGGTTTCAATATGATAGCCATAAACCCACGTCTCATCGCCTGTTATGTGTTCCGAAGGAGTTTTTTTCATTATCGTTGGTAGTGGCAAGCAGTGCCTGGCTGATTTCAACATGGTTCTGTTTCTGATGGTCAGTCTGCTAACGCAGCACGAATTTTGCACAGACACGACGCATCTCAAATTTGTCACTCAAAATTTGACAGAAATGTCTCCCTGAATGTTTTTCCAAGTCTGTAGCAAAATTTCACACACAGACACACACAGACACACACACACACACACAAACACACAAACACACACACGCGCGTGTACGTTATTCTTCAAGCTCTAGCACGTGCTGACTTCAGCGGCTGTAGCTCACCAACTAACGGGCAGAGCGAAACGTGGCAAATGGCTGTTTGTTTTCTAAACCTACCGCGACGTGCGCTCAGTTGCCGCAGCATGCTCCCTCTGCCGGTTTGTGCACTATTTCAAAAGGTCGGTTTCTTTTTGAGCACACCTCGTAGGTACTGAAACGTGCACCTACTCTAGACTGAGTAGACTTACATAAACCCTGTCTCCCTTGATGGCAGCCGTCAAATATTGCCTTTTAACCAAGTAGCATCGTTTAGACAAAGTAATATGAAACTCCAGATAGATTACTGAACACTCCGAGAGAACTTAAAACAGTAACTAACAATGCTTTGCACACGATAGCCGCAGTTTGTTGTCCCTTCCAGTTGGCAATGCCTCCTTATCTAAGACATAATAGAGAGAAGACCTAGAAGAGTTTTAATCATATCCACAGACTTTGATGTCTTTCAACTTGAGCGAGCGTAATGTGGGTTAGATCGTGCTAGTGGAAGTCCAGCTTTGTTTCGCCTCTGAACAGAGCCGCAAGCTCCGCCGGGCATTCTGCTCCCAGGAGAGTTAATTCTCAGTATAACCCAACTTGACATTAGGAGAAGTGGGCCAGGGAACTGGTCTGAGATAATCAAAGCGAAGAGAAATGTGCATCGTATTGAATTAAACATGAATTTTGTTGCTGTTCAGGCTTTAAAGCCACGTAGTCATCAGTCATTACTCGTCGGCGTCCGTTTAAGAGATATATGATTTAAAATGTTCATCACTAACGCACATTTTCATACCTACGGAGGTCAAGTAAAAAAGCTGACCATCTCCAATTCGAGTTTCAGAATTCTTTAACCTAAAGGGCGACTTCCACCATGTACAAACAGATGAAAAATTTATTTTTTAAATTCGTATGTTATTGTTAAATGAAAATACTGCGGATGCCAAGCGCTATTAATATTTTGCCATGGTGGCCACTTTTATGACGTCATAGTTTGAGTCAGTGCATCCCTTCAACTTGTTAAAGGTCGGCGTTGATAAAACTACGACGTCATGAGCCGACATGTAACATTTAAATTTGCATAAAAACACCAAATAAGTACACCATGGGTTACAGCGGAAAATGATCACTTCACATCACAAAATACACACTAGATATTACAATGAACCATTAAAATACGGTCAGAGAATTGAAAATGTGTCCATTACTGGATTTGGAACCCAAATATCTCGCTCTGCGGAAGGGCCCGTTAACTGTTTCCGCTAAAGTGGTCGACACATCACAGTGGCACATTCAGTTTGCCCATATTGAAGGTCAATGAAGTACCCATCAGCATTAAGCAGTTGTTCAGATGACCGAGCTCGATAGCTGCAGTCGCTTAAGTGCGGCCAGTATCCAGTATTCGGGAGATAGTAGGTTCTAACCCCACTGTCGGCAGCCCTGAAAATGGTTTTCCGTGGTTTCCCATTTTCACACCAGGCAAATGCTGGGGCTGTACTTTAATTAAGGCCACGGCCGCTTCCTTCCCACTCCTAGCCCTTCCCTGTCCCATCGTCGCCATAAGACCTATCTGTGTCGGTGCGACGTAAAGCAACTAGCAAAAAAAAAAAAAGTTGTTCAGATGATAGTATCATCTTAACTGATTCATTGAAAATCTTCAGTTACCATCAAAATTGGGTTGTCTCAGCAAGAGCGACAATATGACTCAAAAAAGATATTCGTAAAACTAAACCTATGATTTTCAGTTGGCCGACTTCGCATGCTGCTAGGCACAGTGCTGCACAATGACGCTAGACGCGTTCAAACGCACAGCGGGGAGACGCAGCAGCTGTTGTGCCCAGGGAAGGTGACTCGAGTAATTACTTGTTTACGTTTGAAGATTTAATGCAAACATCTGGAAGAGCAATATTTTCTCCTTACAAATAGGACAGATTTCAGATTCATAATCTGCTCCACACATGACCGTCCTTTCCTGAAACCTCCTTGGTAATCACCCAGATCTGGATCTAGCTGCTTTCTGCCCTGATTTGAAGAGCTTTCGAGAGAATTTTGTAGGTTATAAGTAGGAGGGAGATGCCACGATAGTTGTTAACATTCGACTTGTCGCCTTTCTTATGAAGTGGGTGGATTAGGGCAGATGTCCAGTCACTTGGAAGTCTTTCAGTATTCCAGATTTCATGTATGATGTCCGTTAATTTCTCCACTGCATTGTCACTAGCAAACTTCCACAATTCAGCTATTATCGAATCTTCACCCGGCGCTTTATTATTCCTCAAGGATTGGATAGTCTGTCTGACTTCCTCTTTCGTAGGTGGAGCTGAATCTCGGTGGACTGTTGTGTTATCTTAAAATGTGAATCTGGACATTGGGGCCTCGCAGTTAAGAAGGTATTCGAAGTATTTTGCAAGATCCGGCAGTTTTCCTTGTCGTTATGGGCTAGATTTCCATTGGAATCTCTGAACTGTAGGCTCGGTGGGTCGTATTTCCTCAAGTTGCTTTTAAATGTTTTATAAAAGTCTCGTGTATTGTTCTTGAAATCCTGCTCAATTTGAGCCAGCTGGTGTTTATCAAAAGTACGTTTAACGCTGCGAATGGTTTTTGCTGCACACTTTCTCTCATTCAAGAAGTTTGTCCAGTTGACTAAGTTCTTTAGCGAGTTCCATTTCTGCCAGGCGAACTGTCTTTGCCTTATCGCTGGATCGCATTCACTGTTCCACCAAGCATGCTTCCTGTGATTAGTAAGCTGAACCGTCTGTTTAGCTGTTTTGACCAGGGCCTCGCGCAGTTGTTCCCAGTTCTCTGTATACACCGATTGTAGTTTCTGAGTGAACTCATGGTTAGATCCTAGTTTTTTTCCTAGCAAATCTTTCAATCCTTTCGGCTCGAACTCTGCTTGTGTTTCTTGGAAGCAGTTTGATTTTATCTTATATAGATAGTGATCTGAGTCCAGTTTTGCTTGTCTTAGAACTTTAACATTCCAAATTTCTCTTTGAGCCTTCCGTGCGATCGCGACATAATCAGTCAGGAATTCACCAAGGTGGTGATTTGGGGATTTCCAGGTCTTCTGTTTCTTGAGCATGTGTTTAAAAGCAGTAGACTTCATTACGAGGTTAAATGCCTTACACAGCCCTATTAGCCTTTCTCCATTACGATTTGTTCTCTGGTGAACAGGATAGATTCCAACGATGTTTCGGAAATTTCTCTCTTTGCCTACCTGGGCATTGAAATCTCCAAGCATGATTATGGTATGTTTGTCTGGAATCTCGGATAAAATCTCCCCAAGTTCTTCCCAAAATCTATCAGTTCCCTCTGGGTCTCTCTTGCTCGCTTGGTTGGTCGGCGCATGAACGTTCACAATAGTATACATTTTGTTTGTGCTTCGAAAGGACAGAGTAGAGACTCTGCTATTCACAGAGGTGAAATTTGTTATTGAGTCCAGAATCATTTTGTTGACTACAAATCCTGTGCCAAGGTGGGGGACAGTTTGTATGACACGTTTACCAGGTTTACCCTTGAAGATTCAAAGGCCCGCTCATCTGTAAATCTCGTTTCCTGAATTGCTGCAATCAAAATTTGCTGTTCCGATAGGATATCTGTGAGCTGTTTAAGTTTTCCTACCTTCTCAGAAAATTGGCATTAAACGTAGCAGAGAAATTCTTGGCTCTATGTTTGATCTTTCATGGAGTCTCCGATACCTCCGAGCATGTCGGTGCAGGCTCCTCAGAATCCAAAGGCCCGCTAACATCGTAAAAGACGACCGGTGGATTGGTTACCACCTGGGGTAGGAGCTTTAGCTGAAATTTCCTCCATGCTTTTTTCACAGTTGAAAAACTGTAGACTGGGGTCGGTGATATTTCGCACCGACCAAGGTACTACCAAGGTTGTGAGCCTTGGAGCCCCCAGCACTGATCGGTACACCGACCCAGTTTCCCGCTGGGATTGGTTACCCAACCTTCCACTGGGTTGCTCGGCTTAACAGGGGCACCTCTCGTAGGTTACATGCTGGAGTTGGAGTGAAAGAGGCTAGTTGAATTCTCTTGCTGAATCCAATATGTTATGTTGCAGATGGTCGCAACGACGCATTTCACTCCCATTTGCCAGGGCCGTGAAGAACCCTCCTAGGTTGACTCCTAGGGCCCTATTATTATTATTATTATTATTATTATTATTATTATTATTATTATTATTATTATTATTATTATTATTATTACTATTATTATTAACAAATACAAGGGCAATAGAGTGGAAAAGCGGCCATTGGACAAATGACCACACAAAAAGTAAATATTGAATTTCGTCCTGTTTTTCTCTTCAAGCAACAATAACAATTTAACAAGAATAAACTTTTAGACGATAATATTACATTAACAATCTTTACCACCCCACCCCCCCGCCCATGGCACTACAGCCCTTGAAGGGCCTTGGCCCACCAAGCGCCCGCTGCTCAGCCCGAAGGCCTGTAGATTACGAGGTGTCGTGTGGTCAGCACAACGAATTCTCTCGGCCGTTATTCTTGGCTTTCTAGATCGGGGCCGCCATCTCACTGTAAGACAGCTCCTCAATTCTAATCACGTAGACTGAGTGGACCTCGAACCAGCCCTCAGGTCCAGGTAAAACTCCATGACCTGGCCGGAAATCGAACCCGGGGCTTCCGGATAAGAGGCAGGCAGGCTACCCCTACACCACGGGGCTGGCTTAATATACTTTAGAGCTTAATAATTAACAAGCGGAGAAGGTGCTCCCATTTCACAAGACTTGCTAGTCTTTACACATCTTTGGTAAGCAAATCTTTCGTATTTTACGCAGTGAAGAAGTTAGAGCTTCCACGAATAAATGTCACACTTCAGGGAGATATCAGACTGGACTTTAACTTAAAATGGCCAAACAGGCCTAGAATTCAATTCCAGGTACCTCTTAGTACACTCTAAATCTTATCAGCTTTCACACCACTCGACATTCGCTGGCCTTAATTAAGAGGTAAGCAACAACACAACATATGGATCATAGGGATCCCAAAAGAAACAGGAAAAGAAACTCATACTACTCGGCTCAAAGTGACAAAAAATGGTTAATAGAAAGGCCGAAAACAAAATCGAATGGGACACTGAACCCACTCAGGTAATCCCCATGACTTGCCATGAAACCTAATGGGGCAGAAGGCCCGGTGATACACTGTTTGAAGTACGGTCCACACTTTTCAGGATACAGGATATAGGTAGAACGAGTAAGCTTTCCAAACTGTCGTAACACTATGAACACTATAACAAACATGTAAATAGGTTATAGTGTTGTAACTGTTATATTTCGTGTTTCGACGACTGAAAAGCTTGCATGTTCTATTAACTGTGTCGATACTGAAAAAAATAGCTTCCTCCTTAATAAAAAAAAACCTTTTCAGGGTAGCCAAAATTCAGATTTCAATCCACTTCTCTCCTCTGATCTGTTATCTGAAGCTTAGTGCACCTAATTTCAATTCCACTGAGCTCGATAGCTGCAGCGTTTAAGAGCAATCAGTAACCAGTATTCGGGAGATATTGGGATTCACTGTCGGCAGCCCTGAAGATGGTGTTCCGTGGTTTCCCATTTTCACACCCGGCAAATGCTGGGGTTGTACCTTAATGAAGACCACGACTGCTTCCTTCCAATTCCTAGTCCCTTCTCATTCCATCGTCGCCATAAAACATATGTGAGTCGGTGTGACGTAAAGCAACTTGTTAAAATAAAATCCTAAAACCCGTTTCTAATTCTTGATAAAGCTAAGAATTGATTCAACCAATGAGTTTAAAATGATCGTACTACCCTATATGTAACGAGAGATATTTACACATCAGAAATAATTAAGTTGTAATAAAATGTTCTTCTTTTTCTACCCCTTTACCACATCGGTGGGGTAGCGGGTGCGAACTGTGTCGCACTTGCGGTTTCGACCGTGTTTTATGGCCAGATGCCCTTCCTGACGCTAATCCTGTACGGAGAGTTTAATCACTATTGCGTGTTTCTTTCCTTACAATTTGTTTTACGTCGCACCGATAGGTCTTATGTCGACGATTTACCTGGTGTGAAAATTAGAAACGACCGAAAACCATATTTAGGGCTGTCGACAGTATGGCTCGAATCCACTATCTCCCGGATGCAAACTCACAGCTGCGCGCCCCTATCCGCACGGCCAACTCGCCCGGTATTGCGTATTTCTGTGTTGGTTGGTAGTGTAGTGTGTTGTATTCATATGAAGATAGAAGTGTTGGGTCAAACACAAACCTGGTCGGGAATCGAACCCGGGAGCCTATGAACCGAAGTTCTCAACACCGACCATTCAGCAAATGAGTCGGGCTAATAAAATAAATACTAATTGTAAATGAATTGCACAGAAATATTTAGAAAATTAACAAGCAAATGAACACTAAAAGACTGCAATCTAATATGTCCAACTACTGTATTGACGGCCTCGGTCCGACTCCATGGCTAAATGGTTAGCGTGCCGGCCTTTGGTCAGAGGGGTCCCGGGTTCGATTCCCGGTAGGGTCGGTAATTTTGACTATCATTGATTAATTTCGCTGGCACGAGGGCTGGGTTTACGTGTCGTCTTCAACATAATTTCATCCTCATCATTACGCGCAGGTCGCCTATGGGAGTCAAATCAAAAGACCTGCACCTGGCGAGCCGAACATGTCCTCGGACATTCCCGGCATTAAAAGCGATACGCCATTTCATTTTATTGAGGCCTCGAAGTCCGATAGTACTACGAACAATAGAGACCACATTCTATCTTTGAGTGATCTGTGTGTATAGTTTCACTAGGAGAAATTTTAATTCTGGGAGTCCTATGCGGATGGTGCCTTTTAAAAACGAACACTTTAATTAAGGAATCGAGAACTCTATAGAGCGTTCCTTACAGCTCATTCCCCCTGTGGGTGG
Organism: Anabrus simplex; assembly: GCF_040414725.1. NCBI lineage: Eukaryota > Metazoa > Arthropoda > Insecta > Orthoptera > Tettigoniidae > Anabrus > Anabrus simplex. The sequence goes on along the minus strand of NC_090269.1, from coordinate 105,569,233 downwards.
GGGCGGTAGAATAACACCCACGGTATCTCCTGCCTGTCGTAAGAGGCGACTAAAAGGGGCCCCAGGGGCTCTGAACTTTGGAGCGTGGGTTGGCGACCACGGGGCCCTCAGCTGAGTCCTGGCATTGCTTCCACTTACTTGTGCCAGGCTCCTCACTTTCATCTATCCTATCCGACCTTCCTTGGTCACCTCTTGTTCTTTTCCGACCCCGACGCTATTAGGTTTGCGAGGGCTAGGGAGTCTTTGATTTTCACGCCCTTCGTGGCCCTTGTCTTCCTTTGGCCGATATCTTCATTTTTCGAAGTGTCGGATCCCTTCCATTTTTATTTCTGATTAGTGTTATATAGAGGATGGTTGCCCAGTTGTACTTCCTCTTAAAACAATAATCACCACCACCACCACCTTACAGCTCATTTGGGAGAGCAACAGATCAGTTACACCTCCCACGTTGCTGCCCACTCAACAGCCTGCTCAGAGGTGCGTGAAACAGGCAGGTTATCTGCTGGAGACACCTAACTCTTGTTCCGGTACTTTTGTCTCCACCTACCGGCCATTCATTCCTCGTTCAATCGCACGAAATATGTTAACTCTTACAGACCGTAACATCCAATCGTATATACTAGGATAAAGGGTTGTAAAATAAAATCTGAACTCGATATTCTCCAAGAATCTGTATTTTATGGCAAAAGTGTTATTCCCAAATTTAGTAAGTTAGGATAGCAATTTCTAAGAGGTATATCTTATATCTTTGTCAACTGCTCGACCAAAGGCGACTACACTGGTTTAGAGTGTCCTGGGTTCTATTCTCGGGTGGACCGGGGATTTTAGTGAGCCTTGTTAATTCCTCAGGCTCGGGGACTGGATGTTTAGTTCGTCTTAAACACATCTTCCTATACAAACAACGCATCAGATTACCAATATCATAATGACTCGCAATAATGGATACATCCCTCCATATAGGGTTGAAGACAGGAAGGCATTTGATCGTAAAACTGGGGCAAATTCACATCAATTGCCTACCTGGAATATGTGGTAAGAGACCAGGAAGAATCTAGTAATTATAGGTTTCTCGAAGATATTTCTAATATGTAATGGCATTTTTACGTGGGACTGGAATATGATGATGATGATGTTTTTTGTTTAAAGGCGCCTAATATCTAGGTCATCGGCTCCTAATGGTATGAAATGAGACAAAATATAATGACAATTTAAAAGCCAAAAATTCATCCACTGACCAGAATTCAAAACGTGATGATGAAGAATGAATATGAATTAAAAATAATCAGCGGATCCAACTCACAATACTGAAAGTTAAAATTAATTTCAAAATCGATCCACTGACGATAATTCAAAAAGACGACGCTGAGCATTGATTATGAACTTAAAATAATCAATGAATCCAACCCGCAATGGCTTCCCCCCCCCCCCCCAGAAAATATCTTAAAACAATAGTAGTACTGACTAAGGGACTGCTTCTAAGACACAATCCTGAATCAATGATGCTTTTGTTGCTTAAAGAGGTCCAAACTCCAGGTCAAAGGCACCTCATAATGGTACTTACCGCTAGTAAAATAGAACCATGGTATTTCTCATGTTGCGGTACTAATCAAAAGTAGCGTAGACTCACTGTGTTCCACACATTATGGTACTACTCACAAGTATTGTACGTCGCACAGGTAACGCAGACCTATGGTGTTTCTCACATAATAGGCAACGCAAACCCATGCTGTTCCACACAAAGGTGTACTAATCACGGGCGCTGGTATTCCCGTGGTGTTCCTCACATAGTGCGTACTAATCACAGACAACGTAAGACCGTGGTGTTCCGCAAATAGTGGTACTAATCACAGGAACTGTAAAACTACCGTGTACCACTCTCCCCTCCTAATAATCACAAACCTATTGTATACTTAGCGGTACTACTCGCAAGTAAAAGCGACGTATGGTGTTCTCCGCGTGAAGGTACTAATCACAAGTAGTTTCATGGTTCTAATTCAACCATCCCTTGGTCACCCCTTTTAGTATTCTGTTACGACAGGCAGGGGATACCGCCGGTATATTGTTTGTCTGCGTCCCCTACCCAGAGAGTGTTAATTAAGTTTATCTCGTGTTTTAATGTTGTTATACGGTCAATAAATTTGTTCATCAGAAGCGAATTCCCATTGAAAAGCGCATGGAGTGTTCTGAAACCAGATAGGCCACCATTTATAATAATAGAGTAATACACTAGTTTTATTGGAATGCTGTGTAAATTTTGGGTGGATTTCTGGCTACGTTATAATTATATTACGGAACACATACTGAAAGGAAAAAATTAAGTTACTTACGCATACTTCGTTTTAATTTCTTTGCGATTGCTTTTATTCTGTATATTACACTACTTGTGTGTCTTTTTTAACTGTTAGGTTTTGTTTTCGTTTTAATGTACTTCCTTTATTTCGATCCATCCTTTTTATCGATATAATTAGTATAATATTTGGTTGTTATTGTTGTCTTGTTGTTATGTAATATTTATGTTTTAAATTTACTTCGTTGTCATACTACTATAGGCAAGCATTACCAGAGGGATTCCGCCCAATTTCAAATATATTCGTCAAACATTGCACCAACTGCAAGGCCTCTCCCTAGTGGTAGGCAACACCTTAAACGCCTGAGTATGGTGAGGTCTCGCGGTGACTTGTTCAACTTTATGAAAACCATATCATTTCGAAGATTGTTGACAGATGTCACTGCCTTGTTCTGGGGTGAAAACTAAGGAATTGGAAAGAACAATTTTTGGGGGAGTACTACATTAATTAGGGTTTGGCACCTTTTGGCTTATTTCTGTTCTTTAGTTGCCCTACTAGAATGACACATTTAGTCACTCAATCATAGCCCAGCTTGCCCTTATAAATAAGACCGAACTTCGACTTTATGTATCATTATCAGTGTATCGACCGGTGAGGTTCTACCTCACATGAGGCGAGCTGGGGTAAGATATGAGGTAGGCGGATACAAACACTTATCCTAACATCTGAACTTACTTCCATGTGGAGACGGGAAGATACCGGCGTTCCCCTTTAGCATGTAATGGTTAGGGCGGAGTCGCGAATACCTTACTTTAAAAGGGGTTTACATACATTTGTTGTTGTTGTTGTTGTTTCAATCGTCAGTCCATAGACTGGTTTGATGCAGCTCTCCATGCTATCCTATCCTGTGCTAACATTTTCATTTCTACATAACTGCTGCATCCTAAATCTGCTCTAATCTGCTTGTCATATTCATACCTTGGTCTACCCCTACCGTTACTATCCCCCTACACTTCCCTCAAAAACCAACTGAATAAATCCTGGGTGTCTTAAGATGTGTCTTACCATTCTATCTCTTCTTCTCGTCACATTTAGCCACAATGATCTCCTCCCACCAATTCGATTCAGTATTTCTTCACTCGTTATTCGATCTATCCATATCACCTGTAGCATTCTTCTTTAACACCACATTTCAAAAACTTCTATGATCTTTCGTTTTGATCGAGTTATCGTCTATGTTTCACTTTCATACAATCCCACGCTCCAAACGGAAGTCTTCAAAAACATTTTTCTAATTCCCATGTCAATATTCGAAGTGAGAATATTTCTTTTCTTAAGGAAAGGCCTTCATTGCTTGTGCTAGCCGGCATATTATGCCCTCCTTACTTCTGCCTTTGTTAGTTATTTCACTGCCCAGGTAACAATATTCACATACTTCCTTTAAGACTCCGTTTCGTAATCTAATATTTCCTGCATCACCTGACTTCGTACGACTACACTCCATTACTTTTGTTTTGGACTTTATTATTTACATCTTTTACTCCTCACCCAAGACTCCTTCCATACCATTCAGAAACTTCTCCAGATCTTCTGCAGTCTCAGATAAAATAACAATATCACCGATAAATCTCAGGGTTTTGATTTCCTCTCCTTGGATTGTTTTGTTCCAAGGAGTTCTTTTACGTGCCAGTAAATCTACTGGCACGAGTCTGACGTATTTGAGCACCTTCAAATACCACCGGCCTGAGCTAGGGTCGAACCTGCCAACCTCGGCCGTCTGTGCCACTTAGATCGGTATAAATAAAACAGAGACTTCGGTGGATGGTATATTTTACTCAGGCTTGTGCTACGAGACAGATGTCAAGAAAACTACGTTTTTTTTTGTTTTTTTGTTTTTTGTTTTTGTTATTTTGCAAAAATCAAATAGGCCTAATTAAAAATGTGTCCCTTGGTCACGGCATCCATCAATGGCTGCTAATTTCAGATGGCAACCAGCTATAAGACGCAGCCTGCATGGTTGCTAGGTAACATTGTCTGGCCATCCGTATATAGCCTGTATGGTTGTTAGAGTTACAATAGTGGCGGTAGTGATTGTTATTTTATGAGAAAATACAACTGGGCGACCATCTTCTAACAATAATCAGAGGGAAAAAATGGAAGGTGTCTGACACTCCAAAAAATGAAGATATAAGCCAAAGAAAGACAACGGCCACGAAGGGCGTGAAAATGAAAGACTCTCTAGGCCTCGAATGCTCTACAGTAATACCGTCGGGGTCGGAAAAGAACAAGAGTTGACCAAGGCAGGTCGGATAAGAAATATGAAAGCGAGCGGCCTGGCACAAGTAAATGGAAGCAATGTGAGACTCAGCTATGGGAATCGTGGACTCCAACTCATACCCCTATAGTGAGAGTCCCTGATTTGCCCTTTAGTCACCTCTTACGATAGGCAGGGGATACTGTGGGTGTTTTCCTAGCACCCCCACCCACAAGGCGATGCTGGGGTTACACTTCCGATGATGATGATGACGATGATGATGATGATGATGATGATGATGATGATGATGGTGATGATGTTTGTTGTTTAAAGGAGCCTAATTTCTATGTCATCAGGCTCTAACGGTACGAGCTGCTACGAAATGAAACGATAATTAAAACTTCAAAATGTATCCCCTGACTAGAATCTGAAACTAATGATTATGAAAAAATGACCATGAATCCAGAGCTATCAATGGATCCAATTTAAAATTCCTTATTTTCTGTGATTATGCTTGTTGTCCATAGGGGTCCAAAATCCAGCTCACTGGCCCTTCATAATGGTACTAATCACAGGTAACGTATGTTGGATGATGGTAGTAATCACAGGTAATATAGACCCATGGTATGTCACACATAATGGCACCACGCACAGGCAACACATACCAAAATCAATCAATCACTACTGATCTGCATTTAGGGCAGTCACCCAGGCGGCAGATGCCCTACCTGTTGTTTTCCTAGCCTTTCCTTAAACGATTGCAAAGAAATTAGATATGTATTGAACATCTCCCTTAGTAAGTTATTCCAATCCTAACTCCTCTTCCTATAAACGAACATTTTCCCCAATTTGTCCTCTAGAATTCCAACTTTATATTCATATTGTGATCATTCCTACTTTTAAAGTCACCACTCAAACTTATTCTCTACTGATGTCATTCCACGCCATCTCTCCACTGACAGCTCGGAACATACCACTTAGTCGAGCAGCTCGTCTCCTTTCCCCAAAGTCTTCTCAGCCCAAACTTTGCAACATTTTTGTAACGCTACTCTTTTGTCGGAAATCACCCACAACAAATGCAGCTGCTTATTCTTTGGATTTTTTCCAGTTCTTGAATCAAGTAATCCTGGTGAGGGTCCCATACACTGGAACCATATTCTAGTTGGGATCTTACCAGAGACTTATATGCGCTCTCCTTTACATCTTTACTACAACCCATAAATATCCCCATAAACATGTGCAGAGGTATGTACCTTTTATTTACAATCGTATTTATGTGATTACCCCATTTTTTTGCTATGGGCTTTACGTCGCACCGACACAGATAGGTCTTATGGCGACGATGGGAGAGGAAAGGCCTAGGAGTTGGAAGGAAGCGGCCGTGGCCTTAATTAAGGTACAGCCCCAGCATTTGCCTGGTGTGAAAATGGGAAACCACGGAAAACCATTTTCAGGTGGGATTCGAACCTACTATCTCCCGGATGCAAGCTCACAGCCGCGCGCCTCTACGCGCACGGCCAACTCGCCCGGTGTGATTACCCCAATGAAGATCTTTCCTTATATTAAGACCTAGGTACTTACATCCATGGTGTTCCTCACATAACGGTACTACTCACAAGCAACGTTGACCCATGGTGTTTCTCGCATAGTGGTACTAATCACGGGAGCCGGCTAGACTCGTGGTGTTCCTCACATAAGTGTACTACTCACAAGCAACGTTGAGTCATGGTGTTTCTCGCATAGTGGTACTAATCACGGGAGCCGGCTAGACTCGTGGTGTTCCTCACATAAGGGTACTACTCACAAGCAACGTTGAGTCATTGTGTTTCTCACATAGTGGTACTAATCACGGGAGCCGGCTAGACTCGTGGTGTTCCTCACATAAGGGTACTACTCACAAGCAACGTTGAGTCATGGTGTTTCTCACATAGTGGTACTAATCACAGGCTACATAATCTCATGCTATTGCTCATACAGTAACAGTCAAATATTGTGCTTTGTGGGAACTTAAAAGCAACGTCCAGACACGTGTTGTTCCTCACATAATGTTACTAATCGCAAGCAACTTCAACCCATGGTTTTCCTCACTTAATACTACTAATCATAAGCAGACTCATTGTTCTGTTTGCATCATCTCTTGGTCGGCCCCTTTTTTTCGTCTCTTAAGACAGGCAGGAGATAATGTGGGTGTATTCTTCGTCTGCGTCTCCAACCCACAGGGGCTGATTACATTTTGTGACGTTCTTCTGTAACTTCTGTAACACAAATTTTCAGATGACACCCTCCCATAAGATATTATTATTTATGTCAAAATATTCTACATTCGTGAAGGAATAGTAACAGTCTAAGATTGTGCTACGTGGGAACTTAAAAGCACGATATTCCAGCAAGCGGTAACCACATCAACAGGGGAGCAAGGGACGAGGTCTAGGGCAGTGCTTGTCGTAAGCCGTGATGGAAAGTGGAAATAATGATTTGTTACCGTAATGACCCATCTTCGTTATCCCTCATATTTTTGGAATTCCACTCAATCCGTTTCATCTTCAGTCCCTTTCATTAGTGAACTTTTGAGTCCCAATTAAGACAGATATTAATTAGAGCGAACCTTCTTTGATGATTTACCTTAAAAATGTCTCTCATTAACTCTTAATGAACAGGACAAGGTATTTAATTACGCTCAGCTATTCACACATCTGCACTACCTATGTACCGCTGCCATAGAATGACATAGCATGTGAGGCTGTTAAGTATTAATTACAGATCGACTGCCAATTAGTTGTCGTTTAAATGTTACTTTTATTTCCTGCCTCTTAGGAGCTAGTATCGTGCGCCTCCATGGCTAAAAGGTTGGGAGTCTCGGGTTCGATTCCTGGCAGGGTCGGGAATTTTAATCATCATTGGTTAATTTCGCCGTCATTGGGACTGGGTGTGTGTGTCGTCTTCATCATCATTTCATCCTCATCACGACGCGCAGGTCGCCTACGGATGTCAAAACAAAAGATGTGCATCTGGCGAACCGAACATCTTCTCGGACTCTCGCGGCACTAAAACCCGTACGCCATTTCATTCCATTCCACCTCAGGATTTCAAGGTCTAACCATGTTAGACAGTGTCCATGCAACAGGCAAATATCAGATGGAATACCATCAATTATTAATACAAAAGTCCCCTCTGTGATCAGTGACAAGAGTGTCAGCCTCCAGATTATATTATCATGGGTTCAAACCCACAAGAAATAGTCGGATTTCTGAAGAGCAGAATTTTGGGCTAGCGAGCCTGCCTTAAACTCGAAGGCCCTGGTTTCAACTCCCGACCTGGCCACGGTTTTTTTACGTGGATCTGAAAACTGGTTCTACATGAGAAAAATTAAGAATCCGACCCCCATCTAGAAAACCAAGAACGCCCGAATGATTCGTCGTGCCGACCACATGAGACCTGGAAATCTGCAGGTCTTCGGGCTGAGCAACGGCCGTTACGTAGGCCAAGACCCTTGATGTTTGTTGGGCCATAAGATTAATATGTCACCCAATATGATTTCGCTTCCTCTGTCAAAGGGTAGAGCTAAACGGAACGTCAAAATTAACACACAGGCAGTCTGAATACTGTCAGTTCGTACACAGTAGCTCAGACCGTATTATTATTATTATTATTATTATTATTATTATTATTATTATTATTATTATTATTATTATTATTATTATTATTATTATTATTATTATTATTATTGTTACCGTGTTTTGGTGGTAGTTATGCATGAAAGAAGGTGCTGGGTGGTGAAGGGGTCTCAAGCTACTAAAGTGAAATTAATTTTAAAATTTAACAAGGTTATATTTTCTTTTCAAAATTAGGGAACAACAAATAAAACAGGTACTTAGTAGCCGAAACACGATTGACAAATACATTTACATAGGTACCCCATTTGGGGCTTCAAAAGGTCAGAAACATAATTCTTGAGCCATGAGCCCAACCTTACAATGAACACCATACAACAAAGGGGCCGAAAACCCCCAAACATGCCAGAAACACCGGCTTCCAATTACATCCAAAAGCCTCCTTGAGGCAGAAACACAATTTTCAAAAAGGGCAACTTCCCCTTAAAATACAAGCCTATCATAGGCCACTCCGAACTCCACCTTTAAGCCGTCCTCAAAGGACATATACACAGGGGCAAAATACCCAATCTACTGAGGTCTGTTAAATGACAAGAAAGTTAATACATGACCTCTAAAATCACAATTTGAGAGGAGGCGAACTTGCACTCCTAATACACTTTGTCTTTAAGACCTATTTTGGCTCTAAGGCCACTGATGCAAGGGCTAATCCCATACTACAGAGGTGACTTAAGAAACTACTAACTTACATTACTGAAGAATAGGTTGCGAAAAATAAGTTCACCTCAAACAATGTGAGTGGGAGCTCGAGAGTGTTAACACTCTCTATCCCAGTATGTCGCTTTACAAGAGAATAGAAGAAAAGAGAAGTTACATTTTAAGAAAAGGTTACATAGGGGAACGCTTAGAACCTGCCCCGAAGGTTAAACTGCTGAGCTGGCAAAGAAAAAATTTATTAATCGGCCATTACCTTATTGTTGACCGCTGCCGAGGAAAGAGGCGCTTCCCGCCTCCTGCTATGTACTTAATACACTGAAAGATGGAACAGAAGTGCCCGGAGACCCTAAAATCAGCAGTTTAAATACTCTCGCAGAAAGTGCTAGGCGTTAGGGGAAAGAAAACACCCTCCCACAAAGATTTTATTGGGTAGGACCCCGCAACAGATTCAAGTTGGGGAAAGATACACCAGATTGGTCAGAAATTAATTGAAAAAATTCGTGATTGGATACATTCAAAACAAGGGGAAGAAAGGGGTAAATATTGCCAACTTAAACAATGACAGAAAGAAATTTAACAAAGAACAAACTCCTGAAATTAAATTTTCTCCAACAAAATAGTTCTTTGACTCCGCACTAGGTTGCACTATTGTAGATCTTCAGTAGTGTCCTCTAGAAGAGAAAGTTCACACTTCTTACTTCAAGCGAAACAAAAACACATCAAAAGTGACACAGTTCTAAAACTCCAAAATTTACAGGTAGTGACATCTTCTGAGAAGGTAGAAAATTAATAACGTCAATAAAATTCAGACTTCCTCCAGCAGAGGAGTTTTAACTGGCGCGCATTTAAATAAACGGTGTGGAGGTGTACCGCCCGGTACAGACCCCCCCCCCCCCCAAAAGTTCCTCCACGGGGTAACACAGAAGAACATAAACTTTTGTTTGAAAATAAGTTCCAAGTTTTGATGTTGATATTAAGATAACTTGCAGAAGTATTTGAGAAATTTCTTAATTCAGTTCCAAAATTTTTGTTGTTGGAGGTGAAGTGAAGTCTTTAGGTTTATAGAAGTTGAATTTCTGAAGATAAGCTTTTACTACTTAAAAGTGAAGGAAAAATTTGCAATGTCCATCAGATATTGCTGTTGAATTCCCAAATGTAGTTATCTCTTATAGTAACTGTCCATGTAGTTGATGTTGATGAAGTTGGATGGCCGGACCGGCCGTTGCAGCTTGCGTCCAAAAGGAGGCCGCTCGGACCCCTTAAGTACCCTGAGATACCGCTCGCCCGCACTATGAGGGGAGCAGAGTGTTGAAACACGCCGCGCCCGCGGTGAACATATACAGGCTGCGGGCCAGTAGCAGGTCGTGCGCCGCACATCAGCCTTGGCCGGGAGGAGAGTTCCGGCTCGCCGTGCACATGTCGTCCTCGCTGGAGAGGAGGGGGCCCATCCCCCTCCCCAGTTGCTGCACGGCGCTGCGCGGCTGCGGGGGCACTGAAACATTAAGGCTAGGTGGCAGAATTGTGTTGGACCATCGTCTTTTTGAAGGCACAGGCATTATGGAGAGGTTGAGGGGCCAGCGGCGTGTAGATATCCATGGCATTTAATCTTATGAAGCCACAGTGTAAGGTGGAGCAGGAGACGGGAGCGTGGTAATGGCCGTGGCAAGAACAGGATGGCAGTTTAACGGATCGGGGCGGGTTTTACAAAAGGCTTACATCTAAAACCAAAATATTATAGAAGGGGCAGAATGCCATAAAAGTGAAACTCAAAAAAAAATATAACCTTCATATCCTTTCAAAATAATATGAAGCAAGTTAACACAAAATTACACCGGTTTCACCTGGGACAGGTGAACCCTAAATATCCTCTCGGTGGCTGGATTACTTAACAATAAGGTAACCGGCGTAAGAAAATCGAGAATGATACAAGGCCCATGAAATCTGGGGGCAAGCTTGCCCGCGGGAACAAAATTTTTGACCATAACCTGGTCACCTACCTTCAAAGGGGTTGGTCTCCGTCCACGATCATACCTTTCCCTAACCTTTTCATGAGACACTTTAAGATTGGCTTTAGCCTTCTTCCAAAGATCTTTAATGTTGTCCGGATCTATTCTCTCGGGTAGAATGTCATTCAGAGACCAGAGGTTAGAGAGCGGCGAGTTGGGAACAAACTTGAACATTAAAGAAGCTGGAGTGAACTTGTGAGATTCATGAACCGCCGAATTCAAAGCAAAAGCTATCCAATGCAGGGACGTGTCCCACCTGGAAGGATCTTCATGATGATAGGCAATGAGTGCTGACCTGAGATTACGGTTAACCCGTTCAGCCAGAGATGGTTGAGGGTAATAAGCCGAAGTAGTTACATGAGAGATGGATAAGTCAAAACAGAATTTACGAAATAAATTAGATGTAAAAGCCTTAGCATTATCGGAAACTATGTATTGACAAGGACCAAAAGAAGCAAAGATAGTATTAAGACAAGAAATGGTGGACTGAGCGGTAGCCAGCTTAGTCGGAAATAACCAGGAAAATCTAGTAAAACCATCTACACATACAAAGATGAACTTGTTGGCATTCCCCTTTGACTGGGGGAAGGGTCCCACATAATCAATATACAGGCGCTCCATGGGGCGCGACGCTTGATGAGAAGACAAAAGACCTACCTTAGTGGACATGGTCGGTTTACTAAGCAAACAGGATTTACATGCCTTTACTAATTCACGGATTTCACCGTCCATACCTTTCCAGATGAACATATCACGAATCTTTTCACGAGTTTTAAAGATACCAAGATGCCCTCCTAATGGGGTCTCATGATAATACTTGAAGATCATAGGTACAAGAACCGCTGGAACAACAACTTTCATCATCTTATCATGCCTCGAAGGGCAACATAGAACTCCATTCCTCAGAACATAAGGGACAACATGTTCCCCAGAAGAAAGGGTTTCCATTATCGGAGCCAGCGTCGGATCTTCACGTTGGTATTTCTCGATATCCCTAAACAGCATGGGAACATCTGTTAGGATGGCATTAACCTCAGATAGCATGGACTCGGGAGGTGATGGACTGTCGACCTGTTCATGGTTCTCAACGTCATCGGAAAACATACGGCTGAGTCCATCAGCGGCAACATTTTCGGTACCTCGGATATGCCTGACATTGAATTGGAAGGCAGAAATACGGATGGCCCAACGGGCTATACGACCAGTACGACGCGGTCTACCTAAGACCCAGCTTAATGCTTGATTATCTGTCTCCAGGTCGAATTTGACGTGTTCCAGATAGAGAAGGAACTTTTCTAAGGCAAATAAGACTGCCAACCCTTCGAGCTCATAGATGGAATACTTGGCTTCTTGAGCCGATAGAGTCCTAGATGCATAGGCGATGGGTCGCCCCCCTAGTTCAGTCTCTTGAAGAAGGACTGCCGCTACCGCCGACGACGACGCGTCCGTTTGGACGATGAATTTCTTTGAGAAATCAGGCATAGCAAGGACAGGGGCATTACAGAGAGCTAATTTCAGATCTTCAAAAGCGGCTTGTTGAGAAGGTCCCCACTCGAATTTGATGCCTTTCCTACGAAGAAGGTTCAATGGCGCCGCTCTATTAGCAAAGTTAGGAATGAACTTTCTGAAGAAATTCACCATACCAATGAACCTGGCGATACCTTTAATGTCCTTGGGAGGTTTAAAATCACGGATGGCCTGTGTTCTAGAATGATCGACTGCTACACCATCAGGTGACACAATATGCCCTAGGAATGACATAGAGGGCTTAGCAAAAGCGACCTTGGACAACTTGACAGTTAACCCAGCCTTACGAAGGCGATTCAGAACTTCTCGCAGATGATCTAGATGTTCTTCAAAAGTCTCTGAAAATACGACGACATCATCTAAGTAGTGATATAAGTACTCGAATTTGATGTCGGAGAAGACCCTATCTAGTAGCCTAGTGAGCACAGCTGCCCCCGTGGGGAGCCCGAAAGGCACGCGGTTGTATTCGTATAAATTCCAGTCCGTGGCAAACGCTGTAAGGTGTTTAGACTCTTCAGCAAGGGGAATTTGATTATAGGCCTGATTCAAGTCCAAGATAGTAAAGAACTTGGCCTTACGAAACCATGAAAAGCAAGAATGAAGGTCGGGAAGGGGCACAGATTGTAACACCACCTTCCGATTGAGAGCCCTGTAGTCAATTACAGGCCTGAAGCCCCCTTGGGGTTTCGGGACTAGAAAAATAGGCGAAGAATACGCTGACTTAGAGGGCCTAATAATACCATCCTTCAACATCTGATCGATGATTTCTTTCAGAGCCTTCATTTTAGGTGGAGATAGCCTATACGGTGGAAAACGGACAGGAATCGAATCCGTGACCTCAATTTTGTATTCGATCAGGTCAGTAACGCCAAGAGTATCAGAGAATACCTCGGGAAACGACTGACACAGTTTGCGAATACTATCAGCCTGCTCCTCACGTAGATGTCTAAGGTCTAACAACATCTCATCCTGGGTAGGCAAAATAGAAGAACATGACACAGAATTACACTTTAATAGTGGAATTTTACAACTAGAAGCAAATTTGAATGTGCACGACCTAGACTGGAGATCGAGCACAAGACCAGTGTGAGAAATAAAGTCAGCTCCCAATATAATGGGGCAAGACAATTGCTTGGCCACAAACAATTTAATTTTCCATGTAAATTTAAAAATACGAATTTTGACCAGTAAGGAACCTAGAATTTCTAATGGAGATGTATTAGCAGAAACACATTTCACAGGAGAAGAGTCATAGACAGGTAGGTTACAAACAGACTTCAATTTCGAGTACCATTCAGCCGAAATAATGGAACAAACACTGCCTGAATCTAATAGAGCTGTTATAGGTTCGTTATTTACCTCAATCTTAAGGAAAGGAACCGGTGCGGGGGTATCCGCCGCAATCTTAAGACACTCTTTGGGGCATTCAAAGGACAGATTAGCAGATTGAACGTTCCCAGAATTTTCGATCTGCTTACCAGGGGCTGAGCCTCGGGAAGATGAATTAGTTGACTCAGCCGAAGCCACTAGTCACTTTTGATTGTTGTTAGAAGTTACCCCAGAAGTTGAGCAGGAGGGGGTGCTATTCGAATTGGGACAATTCTTGGCGATATGTGAGAAAGCCCCACATTTAAAACAGCCTTGTGATGAACCAGCTCCATTATTTGCCCTACTAGACTTGATCAGAGGACACTTATTGCGCAGATGGTCAGGCGCCCCGCAAGCATAACATTTACGGGGATTGACTGGCCGGCGAGGTGGAGGCCGAGTGTTACCAAAGGAAGGCGGGGGTTCTTTCGCGACACGCAAAGAATCGGCGTATCTAACCCCTTCCGCCGAGACGGCCAACGCTTCAAGTTCCGAGAAGGTTTGCGGGCACGCCGCGAAACACAAATATGACCTATAGGGAGGTGAAATTCCCTCTACAATAGCCTGCACAATCTGATCTTCAGGAAAATGAAGGGCAAACACCCTAGTATAAAACTTAATGTCCTGTATGAAATCAGCCAAGTTTTCATCCAAGCGCTGTACCCGATAATAGTATTTCTGAATCAGAGATGACCTCGCGCGGGCAGGAATGAAATTTGCAAGCAAGTGTGCGTGAAAATCTTCAATAGATGACTGTTCAGCAATAGCTCTTACTATTTTATCTGAGAGAACACCAATAGCATAAGGATAGATTATTTGTAAAATTTGACAAGGGGAAAGAGAAAACACAAGGGCGTGATCCTGAAATTCAACTAAAAATCTTAAAAATGAAATAACTTCACTGGTGGTGTTGACAGAAAACTTAGAGATACCTCTTAGCAACATTGCCAATGGATGAGGCAAGCTGCTAAACCCGGGTGACATAGTAGGTAGAGGTTTCAGGGGCAAGGAAGTTAATTCAGAACGGATGTTGCTCAACGATGCACGGCGTTCAGACTCGTTATCCAATGGGGCAGAAATAGTTTGAGCAGTGGGGGTTTTCCTATTTACTTCTCCCTTAGGAGACTCTTCCTCGCTACCTACATTCACTATGGTGGGTTGATCAGATTTGGGAGGAATTTCCCCAGTTAACAATTGAGTGACTTTACTAGACAATTCAGAAATAGTTTCAAGGAGCGTATTAGCTTCCTTCCTCTGAACGTCATTCACCTTTAGAGACAACAGATCATTAACTCTATTTGAAAAATGATATAGCCTGCCTTGCACACGCTTAATTTGATTAGGAGACGGATCATTTTCATCAAAAAAACTAACGACCGATGCTAGCCCAGTAATGTTCTCGACGATCGTGGAAAGAGAGTCATCAATTTCTTTCTCTCCCAAATTGGGGATGGAAATGGGCAAATCAAGGGAGTCTCTAAGCTTGTTAGTGTCGATAGCAACCGTGCCTCCAGATTGCACGTTTCTAATAGTTAATTCGTAGATCAACTCCTCTTTGCGCAAGTAGTTAAGGAGGAGAACATCGCGAGGGCCGGGCATGATAACAGAAAAATTTTGAAAAACCTCAATAAAAAATTTCCAGCAACTGAGAAAATGGTTAGAGTTCGGATCAAAACAGAGTTTAGCCGTCAAAAGGGGCTAAATTGAGACCCATTCAACCACGCTCTGCTACCACTTGTTACCGTGTTTTGGTGGTAGTTATGCATGAAAGAAGGTGCTGGGTGGTGAAGGGGTCTCAAGCTACTAAAGTGAAATTAATTTTAAAATTTAACAAGGTTATATTTTCTTTTCAAAATTAGGGAACAACAAATAAAACAGGTACTTAGTAGCCGAAACACGATTGACAAATACATTTACATAGGTACCCCATTTGGGGCTTCAAAAGGTCAGAAACATAATTCTTGAGCCATGAGCCCAACCTTACAATGAACACCATACAACAAAGGGGCCGAAAACCCCCAAACATGCCAGAAACACCGGCTTCCAATTACATCCAAAAGCCTCTTTGAGGCAGAAACACAATTTTCAAAAAGGGCAACTTCCCCTTAAAATACAAGCCTATCATAGGCCACTCCGAACTCCACCTTTAAGCCGTCCTCAAAGGACATATACACAGGGGCAAAATACCCAATCTACTGAGGTCTGTTAAATGACAAGAAAGTTAATACATGACCTCTAAAATCACAATTTGAGAGGAGGCGAACTTGCACTCCTAATACACTTTGTCTTTAAGACCTATTTTGGCTCTAAGGCCACTGATGCAAGGGCTAATCCCATACTACAGAGGTGACTTAAGAAACTACTAACTTACATTACTGAAGAATAGGTTGCGAAAAATGAGTTCACCTCAAACAATGTGAGTGGGAGCTCGAGAGTGTTAACACTCTCTATCCCAGTATGTCGCTTTACAAGAGAATAGAAGAAAAGAGAAGTTACATTTTAAGAAAAGGTTACATAGGGGAACGCTTAGAACCTGCCCCGAAGGTTAAACTGCTGAGCTGGCAAAGAAAAAATTTATTAATCGGCCATTACCTTATTGTTGACCGCTGCCGAGGAAAGAGGCGCTTCCCGCCTCCTGCTATGTACTTAATACACTGAAAGATGGAACAGAAGTGCCCGGAGACCCTAAAATCAGCAGTTTAAATACTCTCGCAGAAAGTTCTAGGCGTTAGGGGAAAGAAAACACCCTCCCACAAAGATTTTATTGGGTAGGACCCCGCAACAGATTCAAGTTGGGGAAAGATACACCAGATTGGTCAGAAATTAATTGAAAAAATTCGTGATTGGATACATTCAAAACAAGGGGAAGAAAGGGGTAAATATTGCCAACTTAAACAATGACAGAAAGAAATTTAACAAAGAACAAACTCCTGAAATTAAATTTTCTCCAACAAAATAGTTCTTTGACTCCGCACTAGGTTGCACTATTGTAGATCTTCAGTAGTGTCCTCTAGAAGAGAAAGTTCACACTTCTTACTTCAAGCGAAACAAAAACACATCAAAAGTGACACAGTTCTAAAACTCCAAAATTTACAGGTAGTGACATCTTCTGAGAAGGTAGAAAATTAATAACGTCAATAAAATTCAGACTTCCTCCAGCAGAGGAGTTTTAACTGGCGCGCATTTAAATAAACGGTGTGGAGGTGTACCGCCCGGTACAATTATTATTATTATTATTATTATTATTATTATTATTATTATTATTATTATTATTATTATTATTATTTAAATACAGCCTATTTCCAGTTATTCGAGCGGGTCAGGGATGGAATGAATGAAGCCCCATATAGCGGCGAGGGTAGGAATTTTGTCGGCTGCCGAAGCCTGTCACACTCATCTGGGGCGATGATTAATGACTGACAGATGGAATTAAATTATATTGGCGAGTGTTCCTGGAATGAATGATGACGGGGAAAACCGGAGTACCAGAGAAAATCCTGTCCCGCCTCCGCTTTGACCAGCAAAATTCTCACGTGGATTGACCGGGATTTGAACCACGGAACCCAGTAGTGAGAGGCCGGCGTGCTGCCGCCTGAGCCACGGAGGCTCTATTATTATTATTATTATTATTATTATTATTATTATTATTATTATTATTATTATTATTATTATTATTATTATTGTTACCGTGTTTTAGCGGTAGGTAGAGGTGAAAGAAGGTGCGGGTGTGAATGGATCTCAAGCTACGAAATTATAGTGCCTGTAAAGTAAATTTAAAATTTAATACGGTTATATTTTCTTTTCAAAATAAATAAGTAACAAGCATGGCAGGTACAGAATAGCAAGTCAAAATAAGGTAGTTACAATATTTACAGAATTTGGGCTTCGCGCCCCGAGTTCACAATGCTTGGGCAATCAGCTCAGTTTTACCCCAAACACAAGTTTTAACAGAGGGGCAGAAAACCCCATTCATACCTAGGAGCCCTTGCTCCAAATTACACTGAAAGGCCTCCTCGAGGCATACAACATACAATTTTCAAAAGAGCCACTCGCTCTCAAATTTAAGCCTCTCCCAGGCCACACCAAACTCCACCTTCAAGCTGTCCTCAACGGACATAAACACAGGGGTAAAATACCCAATCTACTGAGGTCTATTAAACGAAAAGAATGTTAATTAAATGACCTCTAAAATAACAATTTGAGAGGAGGCGAACTTGCACTCCTAATACACTAGATTAAGACCTACTTGGCGCTAGGCCGTTAATACAAGGGCTAATCCCATACTAAAGAGGTGACTTAAGAAGAGAACCATTTGTTTTACATTAACGAAGAATAGGTTGAGAAAAATAAGTTCACCTCAAAACAATATGAGTGGGAGCTCGAGAGGGTTAGCACTCTCTATCCCAGAATGTAGCTTTCCAAGAGAATAGACGAAAAGAGTAGTTACATTTACATTTTAGGAAAAGGTTACATGGTGGAACGCTTCGCACACGCCCCGAGAGTTAAACTGCTGAGCTAGCAAAGAAAGAATATATTAATCGGCCATTACCTTATAGTTGACCGCTGCCGGAGAAAGAGGCGCTTCCCGCCTCCTGCTATGTACTTAATACACTGAAAGATGGAACAGAAGTGGCCCGGAGACCCAAAAATCAGCAGTTTATATCCTCTCGCGGAAGGTTCTAGGTGTTAGGGGAAAGAAAACACCCTCCCACAAACTTTTTATTGGCTAGGGTATAGAAACATATTCAAGTTGGGGGAAGATACCAATGATTGGTCAGAAATTAATAACAGAAATTCGGGATTGGTCAAATGCAAAACAAGGGGAAAGAGAGGGGTATACAGCCAACTTAAACAATAACAGAAAGAAATTTAACAAAGAACAAACTTTTGAAATAAAATTTTCTCCAAAGAACAGTTATTTTTCTTCCCACTAGGGTGCACTATTGTAGTTTGTCAGTGGTGTCCTCTAGAAGAGAAAGTTCACACTTTTTACTTCAAGCAAAACAAAAGTACGTCGAAAATGACACAGTTCACAAACTCAAAAATTTCCAGGTGGTGACATCTTCTGAGAAACTAGAAAATTAATAGGGTAAATAAAGTTCAGACTTCCTCCAGCAGCGGAGTTTCCACAGGCGCACATTTTAAATTAGCGGAGTGGAGGTGTACCGCCCGGTACAGACCTCCCCCCCCAAAAGTTCCTCGAGGGATGACACATGAAGTCAGTTTGAAACAAGTTCCAAGTTATGATGTGAATATGAAGATAGATTGCAGAAGCATTTATGAGATTTTCTTAATTTGGTTTGTTTCAGTTTCAAAATTTTGTTGTTGCAAGTGAAGTAAAGTCTTTCTGTTTGTAGTAGTTGAATTCTGAGGATAAACTTTTAATACTTAAAAGTGAAGAAAAATTTTGCAGTGTCCACCAAATATTGCTGTTGAATTCCCATGAAACGGTATTAAGGATGAACAGGAATGTCTATGTAGTTGATGTAGGCTAAGTTGGATGGCCAGACCGGCCGTTACAGCTTGCGTCCCAAGGAAGCCGCTCGGACCCCTCAAGTACCCTGAGATACCGCTCGCCCGCACTATGAGGGGAGCAGAGGTGTTGAAGCACGCCGCACACGCGGTGAACATATACAGGCTGCGGGCAAGTAGCAGGTCGTGCGCCGCACATCAGCCTTGGCCGGGAGGAGAGCTCCGGCTCGCCGTGCACATGTCGTCCTCGCTGGGGCCGAGGGGGCCCGTCCTCGAACCCAGCCGCGGCACAGCGCCGCGCGGCTGCGGGGGCACTGAAACATTAAAGCTAGGCGGCAGAATTGTGTTGGACCATCATTTTTCTTTTGAGGGCACAGGCATGTAGAGAGATTGAGGGGCCAGCGGCGTGCAGATATCCATGGCATTTCATCTAAGCCAGCCACTGTGAGTAGTGGAGCAGGAGACGGGAGCGTGGTAATGGCCGTGACAGGGACTGGATGGCAGTTTAACAATCGGGGGAGGTTTACAAGAAATGCTTACATATAAAATAAAATAGAAGGAGCAGAATGCCTTAAGAGTGGAACTCAAAAAAAAAAAATATAACCTTCATAATCCTATCAAATTATATGAAGCAAGTTGACACAAAATTTACACCGGTTTCACCTGAGACAGGTGAACGCTAAATATCCTCTCGGTGGCTGGATTGCTTACTAACAATGTAACCGGCGTAAGAAAATCGAGAATGATGCATGGCCCATGAAATCTGGGGGCAAGCTTGCCCGCGGGAACAAAATTCTTGACCATAACTTGGTCACCTACCTTCAAAGGGGTGGGTCTCCGTCCACGATCATACCTTTCCCTAACCTTTTCATGAGACACTTTAAGATTGGCTTTAGCCTTCTTCCAAAGATCTTTAATGTTGTCCGGATCTATTGTCTCGGGTAGAATGTCACTCAGAGACCAGAGGTTAGAGAGCGGCGTGTTGGGACCAAACTTGAACATCAAAGAAGCTGGAGTAAACTTGTGAGATTCATGAACCTCCGAATTCAAAGCAAAAGCTATCCAATGCAGGGACGTGTCCCACCTGGAAGGATCTTCATGATGATAGGCAATAAGTGCGGACCTGAGATTACGGTTAACCCGTTCAGCCAGAGATGGTTGAGGGTAATAAGCCGAAGTAGTTACATGAGAGATGGACAAGTCAAAACAGAATTTACGAAATAAATTAGATGTAAAAGCCTTAGCATTATCAGATACCATATATTGGCACGGACCAAAAGAAGCAAAAATAGAATTTAAGCAAGTAATGGTGGACTGAGCGGTAGCCAGCTTAGTCGGAAATAACCAAGAAAATCTGGTAAAACCATCTGCACACACAAAGATGAACTTGTTGGCATTACCCTTTGACTGGGGGAAGGGTCCTACATAATCAATATACAAGCGTTCCATGGGGCGCGACGCTTGCTGAGAAGACAAGAGACCTACCTTGGTGGACATGGTCGGTTTACTAAGCAAACAGGATTTACAAGCCTTTACTAGTTCACGGATTTCACCGTCCATACCTTTCCAGATGAACATATCACGAATTTTTTCACGAGTTTTAAAGATACCAAGATGCCCTCCTAATGGGGTCTCATGATAATACTTGAAGATCATAGGTACAAGAACAGCTGGAACAACAACTTTCATCATCTTATCATGCCTCGAAGGGCAACATAGAACCCCATTCCTCAGAACATAAGGGACAACATGTTCCCCAGAAGAAAGGGTTTCCATTATCGGAGCCAGCGTCGGATCTTCACGTTGGTATTTCTCGATATCCCTAAAAAGCATGGGAGCATCTGTTAGGATGGCATTAACCTCAGATAGTATGGACTCGGAAGGTGATGAACTGTCGACCGGTTCGTGGGTCTCGACGTCGTTAGAAAACATACGGCTGAGTCCATCAGCAACAACATTTTCGATACCTCTGATATGTCTAACATCAAATTGGAAGGCAAAATACGGATGGCCCAACGGGCTATACGACCAGTACGACGCGGTCTACCTAAGACCCAGCTTAAGGCTTGATTATCTGTCTCCAGGTCGAATTTGACGTGTTCCAGATAGAGACGGGACTTTTCTAAGGCGAATAAGACTGCCAAACCTTCAAGCTCATATATGGAGTACTTTGCTTCTTGAGCCGAGAGAGTCCTAGATGCATAGGCGATGGGTCGCCTCCCTAGTTCAGTCTCTTGGAGAAGGACTGCAGCTACCGCCGACGACGATGCGTCGGTTTGGACAATGAATTTCTTCGAGAAATCAGGCATAGCAAGTACAGGGGCATTACAAAGTGCTAATTTAAGGTCTTCAAAAGCGGCTTGTTGAGAAAGTCCCCACTCGAATTTGATGCCTTTCCTACGAAGAAGGTTTAAGGGCGCCGCTCTATTAGCGAAGTTAGGAATAAACTTCCTGAAGAAATTCACCATACCAATGAACCTGGCGATACCTTTAATGTCCTTGGGAGGTTTAAAATCACGGATGGCCTGTGTTCTAGAATGATCGACTGCTACACCATCGGGTGACACAATATGCCCTAGGAATGACATAGAGGGCTTAGCAAAGGCAACCTTGGACAACTTAACAGTTAACCCAGCTTTACGAAGGCGATCGAGAACTTCTCGCAGATGATCTAGATGTTCTTCAAAAGTCTCTGAAAATACGACATCATCTAAGTAGTGATATAAGTACTCGAATTTGATGTCGGAGAAGACCCTATCTAGTAGCCTAGTGAGCACAGCTGCCCCCGTGGGGAGCCCGAAAGGTACGCGGTTGTATTCATATAAATTCCAGTCCGTGGCAAACGCTGTAAGGTGTTTAGACTCTTCGGCAAGGGGAATTTGATTATAGGCCTGATTCAAGTCCAAGATGGTGAAGAACTTGGCCTTACGAAACCATGAAAAACAAGAATGTAGGTCAGGAAGGGGCACAGATTGCAACACCACCTTCCGATTGAGAGCCCTGTAATCAATGACAGGCCTGAAGCCTCCTTGGGGTTTCGGGACTAGAAAAATAGGCGATGAATACGCCGACTTAGAGGGCCTAATAATACCATCCTTCAACATCTGATCGATAATTTCTTTCAGAGCCTTCATTTTAGGTGGAGATAGCCTATAAGGTGGAAAACGGACAGGAATCGAATCCGTGACCTCAATTTTGTATTCAATAAGGTCAGTAACACCAAGAGTATCAGAGAACACCTCGGGAAACGACAGACACAGTTTGCGAATACTATCAGCCTGCTCCTCAGGTAGATGTCCAACATCTCATCCTGGGTAGGCGAAATAGAAGAACATGACACAGAATTACACTTTAATAGTGGGATTTTACAATTAGAAGCAAATTTGAATGTGCACGACCTACACTGGAGATCGAGCACAAGACCAGTGTGAGAAATAAAGTCAGCTCCCAATATAATGGGGCAAGACAATTGCTTGGCCACAAACAATTTAACTTTCCATGTAAACTTAAAAATACGAATTTTGACCAGTAAGGAACCTAGAATTTCTAATGGAGATGAATTAGCCGATACGTATTGAACAGGAGAAGAGACATAGTCAGGAAGTTTACAAACCGTTTTCAATTTAGAATACCATTCAGCCGAAATAATCGAACAAACACTGCCTGAATCTAAGAGAGCTGTTATAGGCTCGTTATTTAACTCAATCTTAAGAAAAGGAACAGGTGCGGGGGTATCCGCCGCAATCCTAAGACATTCTTTAGGGCATTCAAAAGATGAATTTGAAGGCTGATCGTTCTCTGCATTTACAACCTGTTTACTAGGGGCTGAGTCTCGGGAAGATGGATTAGTCGACTCAGCCGAAGCCACTAGTCACTTTTTAGTATTGGCATAGGTGGAATTTGCACCAGAAGTTGAGCAGGAGGGGGTGCTATTTGAGTTTGGGCAATTCTTGGCGATATGTGAGAAGGCCCCACACTTAAAACAGCCTTGTGATGACCCGGCTCCATTCCTTGTCCCACTTGACTTGATCAGTGGACACTTGTTGCGCAGATGGTCAGGCGACCCGCAAGCATAACATTTACGGGGATTGACTGGTCGGCGAGGTGGAGGCCGAGTATTACTAAAGGAAGGCGGGGGTTCTTTCGCGACACGCAAAGAATCGGCGTATCTAACTCCTTCCGCTGAGACGGCCAACGCTTCAAGTTCAGAGAAAGTTTGCGGGCACGCCGCGAAACACAAATATGACCTGTAGGGTGGTGAAATCCCTTCCACAATAGCTTGTACAATCTGATCCTCAGGGAAATGAAGAGCAAACACCGTAGTATAAAACTTAATGTCCTGTATGAAATCAGCCAAGTTTTCATCCAAGCGTTGTACACGGTAATAGTACTTCTGAATAAGGGAGGACCTGGCCCTAGCCGGGATGATGTTAGCTAGCAAATGGGCATGGAAATCCTCAATAGATGATTGCTCGGCAATGGCTCTTACGATTTTATCTGAGAGAATACCAATAGCATACGGATAGATAATTTGCAAAATTTGACATGGAGAAAGAGAAAACACAAGGGCATGATCCTGAAATTCAACTAGAAATCTTAAAAAAGAAATTACATCACTGGTGGTATTAACGGAAAACTTAGAGATACCTCTGAGCAACATTGCCAATGGATGAGGCAAGCTGCTAAACCCGGGTGACATAGTAGGTAAAGGTTTCAATGGCAAGGAAGTTAATTCAGAACGGATGTTACTCAAAGATGCACGACGTTCAGATTCGTTGTCCAATGGGGCAGGGATAGTCTGAGCAGCAACGGTTATCCTATTAACTTCTCCCTTGGGAGGCGCTTCCTCACTACCTGCATTCACTATGGTGGGTTGATCAGATTTGGGAGGAACTTCCCCAGTTAACAATTGAGTGACCTTACTAGATAATTCGGAAATATTTTCCAGGAGCGTACTAGCTTCTTTCCTCTGAACGTCATTCAGTTTTAGAGACAACAGATCGTTAACCCTATTCGAAAAATGATATAGCCTGCCTTGCACACGCTTAATTTGATTAGGAGACGGATCATTTTCATCAAAAAAACTAACTACAGAAGCTAGCCCAGTAATATTCTCGACGATCGTGGAAAGAGAGTCATCAATTTCTTTCTCTCCCAAATTGGGGATGGAAATGGGCAAATCAAGGGACTCTCTAAGCTTGTTAGTGTCTACTGCAACCGTGCCTCCAGATTGCACATTTCTGATAGTTAATTCATAGATCAACTCCTCCTTGCGCAAATAGGTAAGATGGAGAACATCGCGAGGGCCGGGCATGGTGACAGAACAATTTTGAAAAACTCAAAAGATTCCAGCAACTGGGAAAATAGTTAGAGTTCAGAACAAACAATGTTTAGCCGTCAAAAGGGGCTAAATTGAGACCCATTCAACCACGTTCTGCTACCACTTGTTACCGTGTTTTAGCGGTAGGTAGAGGTGAAAGAAGGTGCGGGTGTGAATGGATCTCAAGCTACGAAATTATAGTGCCTGTAAAGTAAATTTAAAATTTAATACGGTTATATTTTCTTTTCAAAATAAATAAGTAACAAGCATGGCAGGTACAGAATAGCAAGTCAAAATAAGGTAGTTACAATATTTACAGAATTTGGGCTTCGCGCCCCGAGTTCACAATGCTTGGGCAATCAGCTCAGTTTTACCCCAAACACAAGTTTTAACAGAGGGGCAGAAAACCCCATTCATACCTAGGAGCCCTTGCTCCAAATTACACTGAAAGGCCTCCTCGAGGCATACAACATACAATTTTCAAAAGAGCCACTCGCTCTCAAATTTAAGCCTCTCCCAGGCCACACCAAACTCCACCTTCAAGCTGTCCTCAACGGACATAAACACAGGGGTAAAATACCCAATCTACTGAGGTCTATTAAACGAAAAGAATGTTAATTAAATGACCTCTAAAATAACAATTTGAGAGGAGGCGAACTTGCACTCCTAATACACTAGAGTAAGACCTACTTGGCGCTAGGCCGTTAATACAAGGGCTAATCCCATACTAAAGAGGTGACTTAAGAAGAGAACCATTTGTTTTACATTAACGAAGAATAGGTTGAGAAAAATAAGTTCACCTCAAAACAATATGAGTGGGAGCTCGAGAGGGTTAGCACTCTCTATCCCAGAATGTAGCTTTCCAAGAGAATAGACGAAAAGAGTAGTTACATTTACATTTTAGGAAAAGGTTACATGGTGGAACGCTTCGCACCCGCCCCGAGAGTTAAACTGCTGAGCTAGCAAAGAAAAAATATATTAATCGGCCATTACCTTATAGTTGACCGCTGCCGGAGAAAGAGGCGCTTCCCGCCTCCTGCTATGTACTTAATACACTGAAAGATGGAACAGAAGTGGCCCGGAGACCCAAAAATCAGCAGTTTATATCCTCTCGCGGAAGGTTCTAGGTGTTAGGGGAAAGAAAACACCCTCCCACAAACTTTTTATTGGCTAGGGTATAGAAACATATTCAAGTTGGGGGAAGATACCAATGATTGGTCAGAAATTAATAACAGAAATTCGGGATTGGTCAAATGCAAAACAAGGGGAAAGAGAGGGGTATACAGCCAACTTAAACAATAACAGAAAGAAATTTAACAAAGAACAAACTTTTGAAATAAAATTTTCTCCAAAGAACAGTTATTTTTCTTCCCACTAGGGTGCACTATTGTAGTTTTTCAGTGGTGCCCTCTAGAAGAGAAAGTTCACACTTCTTACTTCAAGCAAAACAAAAGTACGTCGAAAATGACACAGTTCACAAACTCAAAAATTTCCAGGTGGTGACATCTTCTGAGAAACTAGAAAATTAATAGGGTAAATAAAGTTCAGACTTCCTCCAGCAGCGGAGTTTCCACAGGCGAACATTTTAAATTAGCGGAGTGGAGGTGTACCGCCCGGTACAATTATTATTATTATTATACATACATACATACATACATACATACATACATACATACATACATTTAGGGTCCAACTTTCGCAAGTCAAATCGGTATAATCTTTTTTTTAATTTGCAGTATGGGCCACTAAGTTATGGCAGCAAGGAATACGTTATATTTCTTTCGGTTGCAGTTCAGTACACAAGTTATTCTTAATCAGGTTGTAAGGTATATGGGGAGGCCTTCTGCCCCGCCCATATCCATTTAAGGGTATTATTTTAATTATGTACATAACCCTGTACAACCTTCCCCTCTCGTAAGTTTTACCCTATTCCGTCACCGGGCGGCCATTACCTTATCCCCCGCCTCCAACACCGAGCCTGTAATCACACGGGAATTTTCGTAGACTCCTAAGCAGTCCGTCTCATTTGAAACCGCAGCTTAGAAAAATACATAATTCTCACTCTCTAAAAAAAAAAAAAAAAAAAAAAAAAAAAAAGAAAAAAAAATTCTGTCGCCAAGTAAATTACTGTTGCATTGACCTCTCTGACATCGGCAGCCGAATCATAACATCTGGCGAGCGATGCTGGCGTGGGGGAAGGGCTCAATCTGTTCTGGCCCAGTCTCATTCATAACGGCGTGCTGGAGCACCATCCTTTCCAGCGAGGGCTGAGATGCGGTAATTTTAATTTAAGTGCTTTTCGGCTTGTTTGAAATTTACAGTAGAAACTTTTATTTTAGAAGATTGGAAATTTGATGTTACATTGTTAAATAAAGGATACCTTCCCCTCGAGCTAGCTTTCAGAGGCTATCACGTAGATATTAAATAGCTGCCATTACCTTAATGTACAGAAAAGGTCGATGAAGGGCTACATAGGTACACTACGAATGTATTGATGAAAGTTTTGGAAGGTAACATACCATAGAAATGCCCTCGTGGAAGACCAAGAAATACATTCAAGATGACGTTTCTTGTGAACTCAGGATGCAGGAGCTGTGCAGACGCAAAACGTATTGCACAGGATCGACCCAGTTGGAGAAGACTCATCGCGGAGGCAAATCACTCATTAGACTGAATTACTCAAAAAGAAGAAGAAGATTGAAAATTATTATTGTTCTTTCATTGAGATAAGGTTTATCTCTATTACATAAGGATCCTGTCCGTTGGTGTTTCCTGATTAATGGAATATTTCTGCATCGATCTTTTGGCGCAGTCCAGAGAAAAAGTTGCTCCCACCGCAATCTCAGTCTCCTTTTATGACTGTAGAATATAGAAGCTGCTGAAGTATATCTGGTGCTGAGTACTGACATTCGGAATACGACCAGTGAGCCTGGATGTTATTAAAGGTGTTACTCGTAGAAATGGTCATGCTGCAATATCACTTTCTGGCCCAGTGACGAATGCAATGGCAAACTACCTCATTCCTCATCATGACGTGTATGATTCATTATAGTGCCACCATAAGATTTGGTGATGCTCAGTTAGGATTCAACCAGCCTCCGGACTGAAGGCATAACAGACACATAAGGTGTAGGTAGTGGAGCTGATGACCTCGATGTCCGGACCCTTCAAACAGCAACCATCATCGGCATCAACATCTTACTGTTTGGCACTTCATGACAAATGGAATACATTCGTAAAATGGCAATATGCATATTTCTTTTCTTTTTCTGCTATTTGCGTTACGTCGCACCGACACAGATAGGTCTTATGGCGACGATGGTATAGGAAAGGCCTAGGAATGGGGAGGAAGAAGCCGTGGCTTTAATTAAGGTACAGCCCCAGCATTTCTCTGGTGTGAAAATGGGAAACCACTACCTTCAGGGCCGCCAACAGTGGGATTCGAACCCACTATCTCCCGGATGCAAGCTCACAGCTGCACGCCCCTAACCGCACGGCCAACTCGCCCGGTACGCATATTTTAGTACTTAGGAAAGATGAAGCATACCCCCTCCATTCATTTGATTTTTGTTCAAGTGTCTTGTTTTTTAAATGACGTAATCCCAATATAACTTGATTTATATAAGGAAACCCGCCACAAACCGTTCCTTCCATCCCGTCAATTTTGTGACGGTCGTGTCCGACTCATTGGCTGAACGTTCAGAGTCCTGGCCTTCGGTTCAGAGGGTCCCGGGTTCGATTCCCGGCCGGGTCGGGGATTTTAACCTTAATTGGTTAATTCCAATGGCACGTGGGCTGGGTGTCTGTGTTGTCTTCATCATCATTTCATCCTCATCACGACGCGCAGGTCGCCTACGGGTGTCAAATAGAAAGACCTACACCTGGCGAGCCGAACCCGTCCTGGGATATCCCGGCACTAAAAGCGTATCATACGACATTTCATTTCATGTGACGGTCGTTTTCAGAACTCGACATTTTACCGATATACACACAATCAATATTAGTCTCTTGCAACAAGCGAAGTACGTCCTGATTATCCTCTTAGTTCTTAATTGACGGAGCTTTAGCGCGGACAGCACGTTAACGTTTAACGTGCAACCCGGCTGAAAAGCGTCCTTTGTTAACTTCCACTAAGCGATACTGTACGGTATGACTCCACATCCTCTTTGTCTCATGTATTCATTTATTTAAAGACAAAGATTTTCTCCCAGTATTAAAAGCAACCTCTTTGTAACCGTAACCTTTTCTGACATCAAACATAGTTGGAAACAGATTTCATTCATCATTTACGATGTAGAAAGCTGAGTTTATTAACAACTCCATCTCCATCCATTCCTCCAATGCTCCTCTGATGACAGCCCTCCAATTCTAACGAGGGAGAGCGCTTTTTTTATTATATAAAACTCAGTGGCGTGCGCTGAACGCATTCATTACCCCAGCTGCAAAAATGTTTTTTAAATAATAATGTTATTTGTTTTACGTCCCACTAACTTCTTGGAGACGCCGAGGTGCCGGAATTTAGTCCCGCAGGAGTTCTTTTACGTGCCAGTAAATCTACCGACACGAGGCTGACGTATTTGAGCACCTTCAAATACCACCGGACTGAGCCAGGATCGAACCTGCCAAGTTGGGGTCAGAAGGCCAGCACCTCAACCCTCTGAGCCACTCAGCCTGGCTGTGTGCTTTTTTAAAATATAAGCAATCGTAGCCTCACTACGCTCTCTAAAGTCAACATTACCATTTTATAAGGCTGCGTTTTTCATGGAAAGGTCTACCTGAGAAAGGTCTTTCAAGATTATTTTCAACCACACACTCGCATGCACTTCCAAATTGATACTCACGGCAGTGACGACACCATCATAACTTACTCTATAGCAGATTTTAAACAATGTACTTACAGTTTCACCCGGTGACCCGATGACCGTACAGTCATGGTTTTCACAAAAATACACTGGCACTATTTGTTTTCGACTTAAAAAGCCTTAATCTAAACTGAATTAGCAAAACTTAACTGGTACTTTACCATCACCGAAGTGTCATAGTTTCACTCGTTTACTGAGTGTACGTGCATCAACGACAACCGAGGGGAAATATTCGTCACGACGTATAACACTCGTTATATTCATGAAGAATGCCACAGAACTCGCGAAACCTTCACCTATAATCCAAGACGAACACTACAAAAATTCACTATAGGCTATACCACCTTCACAGAAAACCAAATACAACATTCTTTTACTTCGCGCTTAGCTCTGTGTTCATGCTGGGCAACCTAAATATTTTTCTGCGGCTATCGGAACACATACTCTACACATGCCATCAATGAATTGCTCGAAAAAACTGTATACATGCCGAAATCCAAGAATAAAATATATTATTCTACAATACAATTGATTTCATAAACTAGCTCTACTTCTATTAGCAAGACGATTGTGCAAGTTACTGTTAACATGTTGATATTTCAATTGTAGCCTCTAGTGTGTGGCGCTGGACACTTCGAGTGTCAAGCATTAAAACATACCTTACCCAAGCTAGCTGGCCTGTCGCCATAAATTGGTGTCGGTGGAGGACCCACAGCCCCGCCCCGCTCCCAGGACAAGGAAGCTTCAAGTTCATGTGTCAGACAAGCGACTTAAATTTCGCTGGGGTAGCTCTCGTTTGCGCCGGCAAGGAGACCGAGCTCGCTGGGGAAGCTGAACTGCGGTCTTGCAAGCGGATTGTCGAGACAGCTGTACTTGGCTTGGATTAGATGTTCACAGATTTTTTAAGCTTTATAAAAAGCGTTTTAAGGAAAAATAAGAAGACGTTAACACAAAGTTATTCACTCCAGCAGCGCAGAGGTTGATGGGGTTCAATTCACGCCACTGATAGAACTGTAAATTTCCACTTCTTGCTAGAATTGGCCTGTGAAATGGTTCCGTGGCCTTCACTGCTGTCTCTTGCCTTCCATTATGTATCGCAGTAAGCTTCCATACAACAACAGCGTGTACCCAATCCAGGAAAGTCGTCTTTCCCGGAGGTGTCCAAGAAGCACTCATCCTTCAACAATTCGATTGCGTACACCTACATTTGTGACTCGATCTTTCCAGGCTAGCTTCAGCAGGCGTGTCCAGTACCACATTTTAAATATCTAAATATTATTAGAGCCTCAGTGCCGAAGGCGGAAGCGTGCCGGCCTCTCACATCTGCGTTTCGTGGTTCAAATCCCAGCCACTCCATCTGAGATTCGTGCTAAACAAAACGGGGGTGGGACAGATTTCGCTCCGTGTACTCCGGTTTTCGCTGTCATCTTTCATTCCAGCGATACTCTCGAATACCATTTCTTTCCATCTGTCAGTCATTAATCATTACTGAGCGAGTTGACCACGCGGTTAGGGGCGCGCAGCTGTGAGCTTACATCCGGGAGATTGTGGGTTTGAACCCCACTGTCGGCAGCCCTGAAGATGGTTTTCCGTGGTTTCCCATGTTCACACCAGGTAAATGCTGGGGCTGTACCTTAATTAAGGCCACGACCGCTTCCTTCCCACTCCTAGGCCTTTCCTATCCCATCGCCACCATAAGACCTATCAGTGGTGGTTTACCTTCGTGAAAAGAATTTAACAATTATAATAAATGCAGAGATTAAAAGCCTTTATCTTGAACATTTCCAATTCTAAGGAAGAGCGCGTAAGAAACATAACTTTTTTTTTTTGCTAGGCGCTTTACGTCACTCCGACACAGGTCTTATGGCGACGATGGGACAGGAAAGGCCTAGGAGTTGGAAGGAACCGGCCGTGGCCTTAATTAAGGTACAGCCCCAGCATTTGCCTGGTGTGAAAATGGGAAACCACGGAAAACCATCTTCAGGGCTGCCGATAGTGGGATTCGAACCTACTATCTCCCGGATGCAAGCTCACAACCAACATAACTTTTGAGGGCTGGATCGTAAAATAAGATAATTTCGTACATACATACATACATTATCATTATAGACTGGTATGCCTTTCAGCGTTCAGTCTGCAAGCCTCTGTGAATTTACTAAACGTCGCCACAATCCTCGATTTGCAACTAGTGTTGTGGCCTCATTTAGTTCTATACCTCTCATCTTTAAATCGTTGGAAACTGAGTCTAACCATCGTCGTCTTGGTCTACCTCTGCTTCTCTTACCCTCCATAACAGAGTCCATTATCCTCCTAGGTAACCTATCCTCCTCCATTCGCCTCACATGACCCCACCACCGAAGCCGGTTTATGCGTACAGCTTCATCCATCGAGTTCATTCCTAAATTAGCCTTTATCTCCTCATTCCGAGTACCCTCCTGCCATTGTTCCCACCTGTTTGTACCAACAATCATTCTTGCTACTTTCATGTCTGTTACTTCTGACTTATGAATAAGATATCCTGAGTCCACCCAGCTTTCGCTCCCGTACAGCAAAGATGGTCTGAAAACAGACCGATGTAAAGATAGTTTCGTCTGGGAGCTGACTTTCTTCTTACAGAATACTGTTGATCGCAACTGTGAGCTAACTGCATTAGCTTTACAACACCTTGATTCAATCTCACTTACTCTATTACCAACCTGGCTGAACACACAACCTAAATACTTGAAATTATCGACCTGTTCTAGCTTTGTATCACCGGTCTGACATTCAATTAATTTTGTTCAATTTCTTACCTACTGACATCAGTTTAGTCTTCGAGAGGCTAATTTTCATACCATACTCATTGCACCTATTTTCATGTTCCAAGATATTAGACTGCAGGCTTTCGGCACAATTTGCCATTAAGACCAAGTCGTCAGCATAGGCCAGACTGCTTACTACATTTCCATCTAACTGAATTCCTCCCTGCCATTTTATACCTTTCAGCAGGTGATCCATGTAAACTACGAACAGCAAAGGTGAAAGATTACAGCCTTGTCTAACCCCTGTAAGTACCCTGAACAAAGAGCTCATTCTACCATCAATTCTCACTGAAGCACAATTGACACCATAAATGCATTTGATTGATTCTAATAATCTACCATTAATTCCATAGTCCCCCAGTATACCGAACATCTTTTCCCTCGGTATCCTGTCATATGCTTTCTCTAGATCTACGAAACATAACTGCCTATTCCTCTCGTAGCATTTTTCAATTACGTGGCGCATACTGAAAATCTGATCCTGACAGCCTCTCTGTGGTCTGAAACCACACTGGTCTTCATCCAACTTCCTCTCAACGACTGATCACACCATCCCATCCAAGATGCCAGTGAATACTTTGCCTGGTATACTAATCAATGAGATACCTCGATAGCTGTTGCAATCCTTCCTGTTCCCTTGCTTATAGATAGGTGCAATTTAATGCTTTTGTCCAATCTGAAGGTACCTTACCAACACTCCATGATAATCTATATTTCACCATTTCAGGTCTAATTTCATCTATTCCTGCTGCTTTATGACAATGAAGTTTATTTACCATCCTTTCCACTTCCTCAAGCGTAATTTCACCAACATCATTTTCCTCCTCCCCATGAGCTTGGCTGTTCGCAACACCACCAGGACGATTTCCTTTTACGTTGAGAAGATGTTCAAAATATTCCTTCCACCTCTCCAGTGATTCCCTGGGATCAATTATGAGTTCGCCTGAATTACTCAAAACACTGTTCATTTCCTTTTCCCTCCCTTACTAAGATTCTTTATTACTGTCCAGAAAGGTTTCCCTAATGCTTGACTAGCCTTTCCAGGTTATTACCAAAATCTTCCCACGACTTCTTTTTGGATTCAACAACTATTTGTTTCGCTCTTTTTCTTTCATATACGTACAAATCCCTGTCTGCCTCGGCCCTTGTTTGGAGCCATTTCTGATAAGCCTTCTTTTTACGTTTACAAGCTGCTCTCACTTCATCATTCCACCAAGATGTTCGCCTTTTCCCATCTTTACACACAGTTGTTCCTAGGCATTCCCTTGCTGTTTCTACTACAGCATCCCTGTATGCCACCCATTCACTTTCTATACCATGAACCTGCTTACTATCTACTGTTTGAAACTTCTCACTGATCATATCCATGTACTTCTGTCTAATTTCCTCGTCCTGGAGACTTTCTGCCCTTTTTCGTTTGCAGACAGATTTCACTTTCTCTACCCTAGGCCTAGAGATATTTAGTTCACTACAGATCAGATAGTGGTCTGTGTCATCGGAAAATCCCCGGAAAACCCGTACATTCCTAACAGATTTCCTGAATTCGAAGTCGGTTAAGATATAGTCTGTTATGGATCTGGTACCCCTAGTCTCCCATCTGCAGCGGTGAATAGCCTTATGCTTGAAGAATATATTCGTAACTGCTAAACCCATACTAGCACAGAAGTCCAGCAAACGCTTCCCATTCCCATTAGCTTCCATATCTTCCCCACATTTACCAATCACCCTTTCGTACCCTTCAGATCCATTCCCAACTCTCACATTGAAATCGCCCATTAGCACTATTCTATCCTTGCTGTTGACCCTGACCACGATGTCACTCAATGCTTCATAAAACTTGTCAACTTCATCCTCATCTACACCCTCACATGGTGAATACACGGACACAATTCTAGTCCTAATTCCTCCAACTGCCAAATCTACCCACATCATTCGCTCATTTACGTGCCTAACAGAAACTATGTTGCGTGCAATGGTATTCCTGATAAAGAGCCCAACCCCAGACTCTGGCCTTCCTTCTAACACCCGTCAAGTACACTTTATAATCTCCTATCTCTTCCTCATTATCTCCCCTTACCCGAATATCACTTACTCCTAGCACATCCAGATGCATCCTCTTAGCTGACTCAGCCAGTTCTACTTTCTTTCTTCCATAAGCTCCATTAATATTGATAGCTCCCCATCGAATTCCATTTCGTTCGCCAAGTTGTTTCCAAGGAGTCCCTCGCCTGTCAAATGGGAGTGGGACTCCGTTACTACCGTAAGTCCGGGGCTTGCTTAAAATGTTCTGAACTCAGTAAATTCATGAAGCAGGATGCTACCCTATTTGCACATAGTCCAAGTGAGGATCTCTCCTCTACCGTGTTATGGACCACCGGTGGATTGTATTGTCCTAGCCGCCTGAGCACAAGGGGGGCCATGACTCAGAATATGTCCGAGATGCCAACTCCAATTCCATAGAATCTGGTATCCCGACTCTCAGGACCACTTACTAGGCCACTCAGCCGTTGCCCATGGTTCACAAACTAGGACGTGACTACATTAACCCACACCAGCAAAATGAATAGTAATTACTTTTTGATGGTTTTAGGAGACGGCAAGATGCTGCAATTTTGTCCCGCAGGAGTTATTTTAGGTATATGCCAGTAAATCTACCGAACTGAGGCTCCACCTTCAAATACCACCGGACTGAGCCAGGATCGAACCTGCCAAGTTGGGGTCAGAAAGCCAGCGCCTCAACTGTCTGAGCCACTCAGTCCGGTAAAACATAGTATCAGAAACTCACCATTATAATTTGGCTGTCAAAAAGAACTTTGTAAATTAGAAAAAAATGTACGCCATATTTAATAAACATCTGTATCACCTTTCAATTCTGAATAGACTCCAGCGAAAGAATATTGTTTAAAAACGGAATAATATTATTTTCTGTAGTTTATGATATATTTTTCTCTCATTTTAGGACCTTCCGCATGGATATGTGCCATATTCATAAAAGTCTAGCAGTGTAGGTAAGAGTGTTTGAACTATCATGTGCCTGCAGCTAGTCAGAGGATGAAATTAGACAGCCTGGCTGTGAGATAAAACAGACATCACGCAATGTACGTCACAGCACGATAGTCATTCATCTCCAGCAAGAAACGAGAAGAAAAATACATATTTAGTGGTATTCTCCCCTCGGTGTATGTCTCTTGGTGGCAAGGACAGTTTTATTTATTTTCTGGCATAAAGAATACCAGCTCTAAAGAGATCTTTTATGGAGGCTGGGCGGGAAATATAAAAGAATGACGAAAGATATAAAATAAAAAGTCTTGCAATAAAGATGAGCAAGAACACAGAATAAATTTCTAATTGAAAGAAGTTTTACTAACTCCAGCTACTGGAGTTTTAATGAGCCTTGGCCTCCAATGTCTAAGCTTGCGGGAATGTATCCTGACACGGTCAGTATTTAAGTGGACTGAATTGCCAAACACCTCTGTCAGTAGGTATAGCGATACAAACGACACTGTCTCTGTTCAAAATCCCTAAAATAATAATATTACTGGTTTTATATTCTACTAGCTACCTTATTGACGGATTTTGGAAGTGGCGAGGTGCTGGAATTTTTTTAGCACAGGTGTCTGTAAATCTACCGACACAAGGCTAATGTATTTGAGCGCCTTAAAATACCACCGGACTGGAACTGGACCTAAACAACCAACGTAGGTTCTGAAAGAATTATGAATTAGACATATAAATAAATGAACAAATAATAATAATAATAATAATCTATATATATAAAAGCAAGTCGGGCTGGAGCGATGTATATATAAATATTTAAAAATGAAAAAAGACGTGAATTAATGAGGCACTTCCAGAAATCTCAGAAATTTGAAACTTTGTACGGAGGAAACTGATGACCCCAGGATCCCTAGAAAAATCGGAAATTCTCAAAATTCCCTGAAGGGGGCACGCTGGGGGGCTCAAATTTTGGGCTCAGCATAAGAACACAGTCGTATAGTATATCCAAAACGATAACCTATAGGTTTCGTGGGCTTAAAAATTTTCGAGAATTTCCTCATTTTTATCCCCTATCCCCCCAAATCAAAATGGCGGCACAACCTGCCAGACGAAGTAGACAATTGAAATTTGGTGAAATTATAGCTTTTGGTCCCTAACCGACGGGAAAATTCCAAGATGTTCAAATTTTTCACTTTTTACCCCCCAAAGATATCGAAATTTGGAGGATATTTTAATGACTGTGCAGACATTCCTTTTGAGCTATTTTTTGGCTAAACGGTAAGTCGTATCACAAAACGGATGGCACAATGTGTCTTCAATTCGGAGTGATCTACAACTTTGGTCCTGTGACATTTTGTCGTATCTCTCTCCCTTATACGTTAAATTTGGCCGTATTTCTGGATTGTTCGTAAATTTGGTGATTTTTACAAGTATATTTCATTGTTTGACACACTTATAAGAATGATAGGATCATCACGTTGTGTGCGCACATTGGCACGATTAAGGGACATGTGTGTACCAAATTTCATGATTCTAGCTTATACATAAGTAGGCAAAAAGTAATGTAAAATGTTAAAAATGCACCCAAATCTCACCCTATTCAAAATTTGATCTCAATTTACCCCCTTAATATGGGAGATACGAGGAAATGGTTTAGAAACAAATATGTAGAGCGATAAATGAGGCGTCTGATGGCGCAAACCGTTTCTTAATATCATAAACCGTTTAGGAGATATGAATCTCGAAGTGGAAGTCTGCACTTTTCAACGTGCTCATGCTTATCCGTCATCTATATATATAAAAGCAAGTCGGGCTGGAGCGATGTATATATAAATATTTAAAAATGAAAAAAGACGTGAATTAATGAGGCACTTCCAGAAATCTCAGAAATTTGAAACTTTGTACGGAGGAAACTGATGACCCCAGGATCCCTAGAAAAATCGGAAATTCTCAAAATTCCCTGAAGGGGGCACGCTGGGGGGCTCAAATTTTGGGCTCAGCATAAGAACACAGTCGTATAGTATATCCAAAACGATAACCTATAGGTTTCGTGGGCTTAAAAATTTTCGAGAATTTCCTCATTTTTATCCCCTATCCCCCCAAATCAAAATGGCGGCACAACCTGCCAGACGAAGTAGACAATTGAAATTTGGTGAAATTATAGCTTTTGGTCCCTAACCGACGGGAAAATTCCAAGATGTTCAAATTTTTCACTTTTTACCCCCCAAAGATATCGAAATATGGAGGCAATTTTAATGACTGTGCAGACATTCCTTTTGAGCTATTTTTTGGCTAAACGGTAAGTCGTATCACAAAACGGATGGCACAATGTGTCTTCAATTCGGAGTGATCTACAACTTTGGTCCTGTGACATTTTGTCGTATCTCTCTCCCTTATACGTTAAATTTGGCCGTATTTCTGGATTGTTCGTAAATTTGGTGATTTTTACAAGTATATTTCATTGTTTGACACACTTATAAGAATGATAGGATCATCACGTTGTGTGCGCACATTGGCACGATTAAGGGACATGTGTGTACCAAATTTCATGATTCTAGCTTATACATAAGTAGGCAAAAAGTAATGTAAAATGTTAAAAATGCACCCAAATCTCACCCTATTCAAAATTTGATCTCAATTTACCCCCTTAATATGGGAGATACGAGGAAATGGTTTAGAAACAAATATGTAGAGCGATAAATGAGGCGTCTGATGGCGCAAACCGTTTCTTAATATCATAAACCGTTTAGGAGATATGAATCTCGAAGTGGAAGTCTGCACTTTTCAACGTGCTCATGCTTATCCGTCATCTATATATATAAAAGCAAGTCGGGCTGGAGCGATGTATATATAAATATTTAAAAATGAAAAAAGACGTGAATTAATGAGGCACTTCCAGAAATCTCAGAAATTTGAAACTTGGTACGAGGGAAACTGATGACCCCAGGATCCCTAGAAAAATCGGAAATTCTCAAAATTCCCTGAAGGGGGCACGCTGGGGGGGCTCAAATTTTGGGCTCAGCATAAGAACACAGTCATATAGTATATCCAAAACGATAACCTATAGGTTTCGTGGGCTTAAAAATTTTCGGGAATTTCCTCATTTTTATCCCCTATCCCCCCAAATCAAGATGGCGGCACAACCTGCCAGACGAGGTAGACAATTGAAATTTGGTGAAATTATAGCTTTTGGTCCCTAACCGACGGGAAAATTCCAAGATGTTCAAATTTTTCACTTTTTACCCCCAAAGATATCGAAATATGAAGGATATTTTAATGACTGTACAGACATTCCTTTTGAGCTATTTTTTTGTTAAACGGTGAGTCGTATCACAAAACGGATGGCACAATGTCGCTTCAATTCGGAGTGATCTACAACTTTGGTCCTGTGACATTTTGTCGTATCTCTCTCCCTTATACGTTAAATTTGGCCGTATTTCTGGATTGTTCGTAAATTTGGTGATTTTTACAAGTATATTTCATTGTTTGACACACTTATAAGAATGATAGGATCATCGCGTTAGGTGCGCACATTGGCACGATTAAGGGACATATGTGTACCAAATTTCATGATTCTAGCTTATACATAAGTAGGCAAAACGTAATGTAAAATGTTAAAAATGCACCCAAATTTCACCCTATTCAAAAGTTGAACTCAATTTACCCCCTTAATAGGGAGATACGAGGATATGGTTTAGAAACAAACATGTAGAGCGATAAATGAGGCGTCTGGTGGCGCAAACCGTTTCTTCATATCATAAACCGTTTAGGAGATATGAATCTCGAAGTGGAAGTCTGCACTTTTCAACGTGCTCATGCTTATCCGTCATCT
The DNA here is from genome assembly GCF_040414725.1 of Anabrus simplex. Lineage (NCBI taxonomy): Eukaryota > Metazoa > Arthropoda > Insecta > Orthoptera > Tettigoniidae > Anabrus > Anabrus simplex. The sequence goes on along the minus strand of NC_090269.1, from coordinate 105,530,178 downwards.
ATATATATAAAGTAACTTGTCCTGACTGACTGACTGACTGACTGACTGATTCATCATCGCCGAGCCAAAACTACTGGACATAAATGAATGAAATTTTGAGCATATATTCATATTAAGATGTAGGTGCTCGCTAAGGGAGGATTTTTGGATATTCCGTCGCTAAGGGGGTGAAGAGGGGGTGTGAAATTTTAAAATGAGTGTATCTATATCTCAAAACTTTAAAAGTTTACAGATGTGAAAATTGGTATTTAGAATGTTCATTAAAAATAAAGAAACACGTATTTCTTTGTTTTCGGAAAATGCTAATAGGAGGGGTGAAAAGAGGTGAAAAAGGGGTTGAATGCCTTTAATCAGGATACCGGTACTTATATCTCAGAAACCGCAGACATTACAGACCTGAAAATTGGAACTTTTGTTCGCTTTTAAAAATTAAGAAGCACGTATTTTTTTGTTCTTGGAAAATCCAATTAATGGGAGGGTGAAAAGGGGGGTGAATTTTTGAAATGAGTGCATCTATATCTCAAAACTTTTAAAGTTTACAGATGTAAAAATTGGTATTTAGAATGTTCATTAAAAATAAAGAAACACGTATTTCTTTGTTTTCGGAAAATGCTAATAGGAGGGGTGAAAAGAGGTGAAAAAGGGGTTGAATGCCTTTAAAGAGAATACTTATATCTCAGAAACTGAAGATATTACAGACCTGAAAATTGGTGTTTGGGATCTCCTTTAAAAATAAAGAAACATGTATTTTTTGTTTTTGGAAAATACAATTCATGGTGGGGCAGAAAAGGGGGTGAAATTTTAAAATGAGTGTATCTATATCGCAAAACTTTTAAAGCATATAGATGTAAAAATTGGTATTTAGAATCTCCTTTAAAAATAAAGAAACACATATTTTTTTTGTTTTCGGAAAATCCCAATAGGAAGGGTGGAAAAGGGTGAAGAAAAGGTTGAATACCTTTAATGAGGCTACTTATATTTCAGAACCTGGAGATATTACAGACCTGAAAAGTGGAATTTGGGATCTACTTTAAAACTAAAGAAGCAGGAATTTTTTCGTTTTTGGAAAATCCAAATAATGGGGGGTGAAAAGGGGGGGTGAATTTTTAAAATAAGTATGTCTACATCTTAAAACTTTAAAAGTTTACAGATGTAAAAATTGGTATTTAGAATCTCCCTTACAAATGAAAGAAAATGTATTTTTTTGTTTTCTGTAAATCCCAATAGGATGGGTTTAAAAGGGTGAATAATAGGTTGAATGCCTTTAATGAGGATACATATATCTCAGAAACTGAAGATATTACAGAACTGAAAATTTGTATTTGGGATCTCCTTTAAAAACAAAGAAACACGTATTATTTTGCTTTTGGAAAATCCAATTAATGGCGGTTGAACAGGAGTGACAAATTGGGGTGAATTTTTTGAAAGACTATATCTACAGAATATCTGAGAAACGTAAAATGTTGCAGACGTAAAATGTGTGTATTTGGAATCTTCTGTAAATGTAAAGAAACATAGGTGTTTTGTATTTGGAAACTCCACTTAAGGGGAACTAAAAGTGGTGAAATTTTAAAATGAGAATTTCTACAGTTTATCTCAAAAAAGTTAACATGTTACAGAAGTGAAAGATTGTATTTTTTATCTTATTAAAAATAAAGAAACGTGTATTTTTAGTTTTCGGAAATACCACTTGGGTGGAGGGGGGGTTAAATTGACTGAAGATAGTGTTGATTTCTTTTAATTAGGCTACTGATATCTCAAAAATGAAGGTTATAGACGTGAAATTTGATATTTTGAATCTGCTTTAAAAAGTAAAGAAACGCGTAATCTCCGAAAATCCAATGAGGGGGGGGGGTAAATTATTGAAAAATAGACTTAATTGTATGAGAATACTTACATCTAATAAAAACTATATTTGTTACAGGCGTGGAGATTTGTATTTGGATCTCCTTTAAAATCAAAGAAAAACGCGTTTTGGTGGGGGGGAGGAAATAATCTTGGGGGCGGGAGTGTAAAGGAGTTGAATTCCTTTCATGAGGACACATAAATCAAAAACTGAAGAAGTTAGAGTCGTGATAATTGGTATTTAGAAGATACTTTTCTATTAACGAAACGAGTTTGTTGCAGGAAAATTCGCTAGGGGGGGGGGGGAGGAGTGTGAAAGATGTGAAAAAAGTGAATTATTTTTATGGGGATACTTATATCTCAAAACTGAAGGTTATAGACGTGAGCATTGGAGTTTGGAATCTCTTTTAAACATAAAGAAACACGCCTTTTCTTTTTTGCGGGGGGGGGGGGGTGAATGAAACTAACGACGGTGGGGTGTAAATGGAGGTTAGACCAATTGATTTTACTGTTTATTCATTCCATTCCTGACCCTGTCGAATTACTGGAAACAGGCTGTGGATTTTCGATGTACTTATTCTGAGCATAAACCGATCATGTTTAATCTTTCCTGGGTTCGTTTTAAAGAGCCATCTTTTCCTTCGGAGAACGTTCTTTGATTACAGTAGATTCTCCTGGCATATAAATAAAAATTAAAAACATTTGAAATAAACGATAGGAATGAGATTGACTGTCCAATTGTTCACCTCTATAATAAGGTCAATAATGCACGGAAGTATGTCATTCGTATCGCCAGAAATTCCGCGTACTTGCCTACGCGCGACAATGGTGCTGGCCACAATGTCAAAAATGACAATGGCAGCAGATGGAATTTACCGCCAATTAGCGGTCTTGCATCTCGCTGTGGGGTCCAGAACATCTATAATAATAATAATAATAATAATAATAATAATAATAATATTCTGGACCGTCGTCAAATGTGTGGACCGCGCTGGAAACGGGTCTGGACGGGTAATGACTACAAATGCAGTCCGGCCGCGGGTTCAGTACTCCCAAGGCACCCAAGAAGACACCACGCCGAATCTCCTCAAGAATTTGATCCATATTAAAAATGCTTATAGGAAAAGATGGCAAACTTTTAGGGACCGAACTGACCGGGTGGAATACATGGTCCTAGCCCGGGAAGTACGAAATCGATTGCTGGAAAGAAAGATTGAAAAATGGGAGGGAACTTGCCGTAATCTCTCAGAAAACGAGTCAGATCTCGAATTTTGACGGATTATATATAAATCGATATCCATTCAATTATAAATTTCAGTATAATACCGTAGCGAAGCACGGGTATCTTGCTAGTCTATATATATAAAAGCAAGTCGGGCTGGAGCGAAGTATATATAAACATTTAAAAATGAAAAAAAGACGTGAATTAATGAGGCACTTCCAGAAATCCCAGAAATTTGAAACTTGGTACGAGGGAAACTGATAACCCCAGGATCCCTAGAAAAATCGGAAATTCTCAAAATTCCCTGAAGGGGGCACGCTGGGGGGGCTCAAATTTTGGGCTCAGCATAAGAACACAGTCATATAGTATATCCAAAACGATAACCTATAGGTTTCGTGGGCTTAAAAATTTTCGGGAATTTCCTCATTTTTATCCCCTATCCCCCCAAATCAAGATGGCGGCACAACCTGCCAGACGAGGTAGACAATTGAAATTTGGTGAAATTATAGCTTTTGGTCCCTAACCGACGGGAAAATTCCAAGATGTTCAAATTTTTCACTTTTTACCCCCAAAGATATCGAAATATGAAGGCAATTTTAATGACTGTACAGACATTCCTTTTGAGCTATTTTTTGGCTAAACGGTAAGTCGTATCACAAAACGGATGGCACAATGTCCCTTCAATTCGGAGTGATCTACAACTTTGGTCCTGTGACATTTTGTCGTATCTCTCTCCCTTATACGTTAAATTTGGCCGTATTTCTGGATTGTTCGTAAATTTGGTGATTTTTGCAAGTATATTTCATTGTTTGACACACTTATAAGAATGATAGGATCATCGCGTTAGGTGCGCACATTGGCACGATTAAGGGACATATGTGTACCAAATTTCATGATTCTAGCTTATACATAAGTAGGCAAAACGTAATGTAAAATGTTAAAAATGCACCCAAATTTCACCGTATTCAAAATTTGAACTCAATTTACCCCCTTAATATGGGAGATAGGAGGATATGGTTTAGAAACGAACATGTAGAGCGATAAATGAGGCGTCTGATGGCTCAAACCGTTTCTTCATATCATAAACCGTTTAGGAGATATGAATCTCGAAGTGGAAGTCTGCACTTTTCAACGTGCTCATGCTTATCCGTCATCTATATATATAAAAGCAAGTCGGGCTGGAGCGATGTATATATAAATATTTAAAAATGAAAAAAAGACGTGAATTAATGAGGCACTTCCAGAAATCTCAGAAATTTGAAACTTGGTACGAGGGAAACTGATGACCCCAGGATCCCTAGAAAAATCGGAAATTCTCAAAATTCCCTGAAGGGGGCACGCTGGGGGGGCTCAAATTTTGGGCTCAGCATAAGAACACAGTCATATAGTATATCCAAAACGATAACCTATAGGTTTCGTGGGCTTAAAAATTTTCGGGAATTTCCTCATTTTTATCCCCTATCCCCCCAAATCAAGATGGCGCCACAACCTGCCAGACGAGGTAGACAATTGAAATTTGGTGAAATTATAGCTTTTGGTCCCTAACCGACGGGAAAATTCCAAGATGTTCAAATTTTTCACTTTTTACCCCCAAAGATATCGAAATATGAAGGATATTTTAATGACTGTACAGACATTCCTTTTGAGCTATTTTTTTGTTAAACGGTGAGTCGTATCACAAAACGGATGGCACAATGTGTCTTCAATTCGGAGTGATCTACAACTTTGGTCCTGTGACATTTTGTCGTATCTCTCTCCCTTATACGTTAAATTTGGCCGTATTTCTGGATTGTTCGTAAATTTGGTGATTTTTACAGGTATATTTCATTGTTTTACACACTTATAAGAATGATAGGATCATCGCGTTAGGTGCACACATTGGCACGATTAAGTGACGTATGTGTACCAAATGTTATGATTCTAGCTTATACATAAGTAGGCAAAACGTAATGTAAAATGTTAAAAATGCACCCAAATTTCACCCTATTCAAAATGTGAAGTCAATTTACTCCCTTAATATGGGAGATACGAGGATATGGTTTAGGAACAAACATGTAGAGCGATAAATGAGGCGTCTGATGGCGCAAACCGTTTCTTCATATCATAAACCGTTTAGGAGATATGAATCTCGAAGTGGAAGTCTGCACTTTTCAACGTGCTCATGCTTATCCGTCATCTATATAAATAAAATCGTAACGACCGTGTGTCTGTACATTGATTATTTTGGCGAAATTTCCGTACAGGTATCCGTTTCAGGTGTAATAATGACCACCTGCATCATTTTTAGCTTTGGTGTCTGTTTGTCTGTTTGTTTGTCTATTTGTCTGTTTGTCTGTCCTTCTATAACTTGAAAACTACTGGATATATTTCCACCAAACTTCATATTTAGAATCCACCTGTCCTTGGGTAGGTTTTAGCGCAAAAAATAAAATCGTAACGACTGTGTGTCCGTACATTGATTATTTTGGCGAAATTTCCGTACAGTTATCCGTTTCAGGTGTAATAATGACCATCTGCATCATTTTTAGCTTTGGTGTCTGTTTGTCTGTTTGTCTGTCCTTCTATAACTTGAAAACTACTAAATATATATTTCCACCAAACTTCATATTTAGAATCCACCTCTCCTTGGATAGGTTTTAGCGCAAATATCGTTTCTAAATCCCTGAACTGAGTGGGGATTTTTACGAAACCGAAACCGTGATTTTGCACTCCCTCAAAGTATACACAACCGAACTTAATGGAAATCAACCTGCCTTAATGAAAATTAATTTCTAAACCTTTTTTTCTCATGTGCATCACTTCGATAACAGGATTTAGTAAGGGAGATATCATTAACGGGCCGTTTTTCGGTACAAATCCCAGCGGACTTAACGCAAGAGCGGGTACGTGTAAAGCGTACTTCTTACAACTTGAAAACTAACAAGATATTTGAACCAAATTTTATATATAGCATCCATCTGTCCAAGGGTAGGTTTCCTTGGTGTCTGTTAGTTATTTTGTTTGTTTGTTTGTTTCTTTGTTTGTTTGTTTGTTTGGTCTGTTTGTCTTTCTCTAACTTGAAAACTACTGGATATATTTCCACCAAACTTCATATTTAGAATCCACCTATCCTTTGGGGAGGTTTTAGGGCAAATATTGTTTCTAAATCCCTGAACTAATTGGGGGTTTATACGAAACCGAAACCATGATTTTGCACTCCCTCAAAATACACACAACCAAACTTAATGGAAATCTACCTGCCTTAATGGAAATTAATTTCTAAACTTTTTCTTCTCATGTGCATCATTTCAATCACTTACAGGAAAGATAGTGTGATCAAACTCTACACGAACATTGGCCCACCCAGTACCCATATGTGAGCCAAATGCTATGTCACATAATTATCCGAAAAGTAATGCAATGTAAGATAATCTTACACAAATTTCAACCTATTCAACGTTTCTGATTCAATCTGACCCATGAATAGATTAGATGCGAGAAAATATCATAGGACCAGCCATTTAGATCGCTAAATACTGCGCCTTACGGTACAATCCTTTGTCGATATGACGTACCGTTTAGCAGCAGTTAATCTGTAAATGAAGGTCTGCAATATTGTAAACATTCATATACTTTCGTATGTCCATCTGTATATATTCATTGATGTCGATTTGTAGCGATCGAGAAAGGATGTGTCTGCTATTGTAAGCAGTACTCCCTACACCGACTTTGACTGCTGGCAGTCCTGTGTAACTGGCATTAGTAAGGAGGGCCTACCATTTTAATGAATAATTCACTTTTCGATTTGTCTTGCAGAAGGCAAGGGATCATGCAGTTTTGTTCGAAAGTCCCCTACTCTATTGTGTTTGGCTCTAGGCCAGGGTGCCCGCCATTTAAACAAATGTTCCAATCTAAAATTTGACTAGCATTAGGCATAGTGGCCTGCTATTTTTATGGAAACTCACTAATTCTGTGTGACTGGCAGTAAGCTGGCTAGCAGCAGTAAAAAGGGACTGTCATTATAATGATAACTGCACAACTCAATTTTGACTGGTGGTAGGGAAGTTGCCTGGTATTATAATAAAAACTCCTCAACTGTAACCTGTCTGAAAGTAGGAAATGGGTCTGCCATTGTAACTAAAACTCCCCAAATCGATTGTGACCGCGCAGTAGGCATTGGGGCCTGCAATTATAATGTAAACTTGCCAACTCGATTGTGAATGGCAGTAGGCAAGTGAGCCTGGCGTTATCATCACAACTCCGCAACCCTCACTTTACATTGGAAACAACGTATGTGGACCTCCCCATGCTATTTCTCGGATAAGGCCAAGAAACATGCAATTTTAAAACAATCTCATTTGCTGCACGCACAGTATTTACGTCGATATCCGTATACAATGTAGAATACCGTAGCGAAGCACGGGTACATTTGCTAGTAATAATAATAATAATAATAATAATAATAATAATAATAATAATAATAATAATAATAATAATCCCGGCTGGTGGCCATGATCGTTAAGGCGTTGAAGTCTAAACGGTCTGACACCGAGGTTAGCCAGTTCGAGTCCCGTTGGTCGAATCAATTCACCATCTGACTGTTGGCCGGCAGGGTAGGGAAAGTGGCGGTATGCAATATCTGATCACTAGATTGCGTGCCAAAATCCTGGATTAAATTCCAAACCTCTCCGCAGTGCTCATATGGAGTGAGGGCATATGACGCTGTTGATGGTGATTCGTCCTTCGAATGGGGACGTTAAGCCTTGGGTTGAACCCCTAGTGCTATTCGACACAAGTAGACTATATGCCGGCACCGGGTTTCACCCTCTCCCTTCCTAATATGGTATAATTTCGTGTGGCTATTTCTAGACGAATGCAGCCCTTTTAAGCCAGACCCTCCGATGAGGGTGGGCGGCATCTGCCATGTGTAGGTAACTGCGTGTTATTGTAGTGGAGGATAGTGTTATGTGTAGTGTGTGAGTTGCAGGGATGTTGGGGATAGGACAAACACCCAGCCCCCAGGCCACTGGAATTAACCAATTAAGTTCAAAATCCCCAACCCGGCCGGGAATCGAACCCGTGACCCTCTGAGCAGCAGGCCAGTACTCTGACCATTCAGCCAACGAGTCGGACCCTACTATGGTAATATCACGTCATTCATTTAATCTCATTAACTCCTCAGGAAGGGCATCCGGTCATAAAAACCCGCCACGACAGATTCATCTCACCTCACACCCGACCCCGTAGAGAAACGGGCAAGGATTGCACATACAAACAAATAATAATAATAATAATAATAATAATAATAATAATAATAATAATAATAATAATAATAATAATAATTGTACCGGGCGGTACACCTCCACGCCGCTAATTTAAAATTTGCGCCAGTTGAAACTCCTCTGCTGGAGGAAGTCTGAACTTTATCTACGCTATTAATTCTCTACTTTCTCAGAAGATGACACCACGTGGAAAATTTTGAGTTTTTGAACTGTGTCATTTTTGATGTGCTTTTGTTTCGCTTGAAGTAAGAAGTGTGAACTTTCTCTTCTAGAGGACACTACTGAAGATCAACAATAGTGCACCCTAGTGCGAAGTCAAAGAACTATTTTGTTGGAGAAATTTTTATTTCAAATGTTTGTCTTTGCTAAATTTTTTTCAGTCATTGGTTAAGTTGGCAATATTAACCCCTCCTTTCCCCTTGTTTTAAATCTAGCCTATCCCGAATTTCTTAAATTAATTTTCCACCAATTATGTGTTTCTTCTTAGTATTGTGTAGGGGGTTTATTGATGAACCAATAAAATCCTCGTGGGAGGGTGTTCTCATTCCCCTAACGCCTAGAACCTTCCGCGAGAGTATATAAACTGCTGATTTTAGGGTCTCCGGGCCACTTCTGTTCCATCTTTCAGTGTATTAAGTACATAGCAGGAGGCGGGAAGCGCCTCTTTCCTCGGCAGCGGTCAGCAACAAGGTAATGGCCAATTAATAACTTCTTTCTTGGCTAGCTCAGCAGTTTAACTCTCGGGGCGGGTTCTAAGCGTTCCACCATGTAACCTTTTCCTAAATGTAACTACTCCTTTCATATATTCTCTTTTAAAGCTACATACTGGGATAGAGAGTGCTAACCCTCTCGAGCTCCCACTCATATTGTTTAGAGGTGAACTTAATTTTCTCAACCTATTCTTCGTTAACGTAAAACAAATTGTTCTCTTCTTAAGTCACCTCTTTAGTATGGGATTAGCCCTTGTATTAACGGCCTAGTGCCAAGTAGGTCTTAATCAAAGTGTATTAGGAGTGCAAGTTCGCCTCCTCTCAAATTGTTACCTTAGAGGTCATTTAATTAACCTTCTTTTCATTTAATAGACCTCAGTAGATTGGGTATTTTACCCCTGTGTTTATGTCCGTTGAGGACAACTTGAAGGTGGAGTTTGGTGTGGCCTGGGAGAGGCTTAAATTTGAGAGCGAGTGGCTCTTTTGAAAATTGAGTGTGTACGCCTCGTGGAGGCTTTTCAGTGTAATTTGGAGCAAGGGCTCCTAGGCATGAATGGGGTTTTCTGCCCCTCTGTTGAAACTTGTGTTTGGGGTAAAATTGGGCTGATTGCCCTAGCATTGTGAAGTCAGGGCGCGAAGCCCAAATCCTGTAAATATTGTAACTACCCTTTGGACTTGCTACTTTGTACCTGCCATGCTTGTTATTTCTTTATTTTAAAAAAGAAAATATAACCTTGTTAAATTTTAAATTAATTTTACTTTAGTAGCTTGAGACCCGTTCACCACCCCGCACCTTCTTTCACGCATAACTACCACAAAAACACGGTAACAATAATAATAATAATAATAATAATACCGGGCGAGTTGGCCGTGCGGTTAGGAGCGCGGAGCTGTGAGCTTGCATTGTCGGCAGCCCTGAAGACGGTTTTCCGTGCTTTCCCATTTTCAAACCAGGCAAATGCTCGGGCTGTACATTAATGAACGCCGCGGCCGCTTCCTTCCCATCCCTAGGCCTTTCCTATCCCATCGTCGCCATAAGGCCATAAGATGGGAGGGCAACAACCTAGGAATGGGAAGGAAGCCACTGAGGTACAGCGCCAGCATTTGCCTGTTGTGAAAATGGGAAAACATGGAAAACCATCTTCAGAGCTGCCGACAGTGGAGCTCGAACCCACTATCTCCCGGATGCAACCTCACAGCTGCGCGCCCCTGACCACACGGCCAACTCGCCCGGTTGATTTTAAAAATTAAAACTATTACCGTTAATACTGTTAATATTATTTTCATATTATTGTCATAAGTAGTTTTTAACAGTGTTCTAGGTTAAGACGGGTTAAGTGTAAGAAAGAGAGTACATCCCTAACTTTGCCAGAATAAATGAGATATTATTATTATTATTATTATTATTATTATTATTATTTGTATCAATTTAGGAAGGCTCGGCTTGTGCCGGTATTATTATTATTATTATTATTATTATTATTATTATTATTATTATTATTATTATATATTATTATATAAAATTGGAATGCAATGGCTGTGATCACAAGTATTAATAGTAAAATATAACATCTGCGTATATAGAATTGTTTCGTTTTCAGTTTCTATAGAAGTCTATTATAATAGAGATTGAATTGCGCACAATGTGCATAGATGCAAAATATTGAACTTCTGTACAGAAATCCTTATTGATTCTGTCCTCAATTTGCAAGCTATCTATCGCAGAGTTCACCACATCTCCTCCACTTGCAATCAATGCAAGGTTCGTGAAAATTCTTCGTTTTACACAATTTATAATGAAACCCGTGAACGGCAAACCTATTCAACCTATTCATTAAGTGTCTCAGTTGATAACCTCCTTCTGTCCGACTCTAGTTTAGTGAGTGTCGCTCTTCGCGTATGTTTCTCTTCTGCGGCAATTCTTGCAAGAAACTTCAAATGTAATTCTAGTACATAACATATCTCTCTCGCCAACAAACAAACAAGACGCGAGGAGGTGTACTTACGAGCAGTGTTGCCAACACAATTTTCATGTAATAGGCTGATCATCATCGAATATCAGGTAGAAAATCTAAATCAGAACTAGAAAAAGTTAAAAATAAGTCAAAAATTCAAACACTGCTCACCGGGTAGAGAATGATATCGTTATGTTCAATTATCAAACTACTACAACCGCAAATTATGGATATTTAATTACGCACACTGAACTGGTCCTGATAGGCGGAGGTGGTGGTGATTGTTTTAAGAGGAAGTACAACTGGGCAACCATCCTTTATAAAATAATCAGAGAGAAATAGTGGAAGGGGTTCGACACTTTGAAAAATGAGAATATCGGCCAAAGAAAGACAAGGACCACGAAGGGCGTCAAAGTGAAAGACTGCCTAGCCCTCGTGAACTAATACCGTCGGGGTCGGAAAAGAACAAGAGTTGACCACGGGAGGTCGGATAGGATAGATGAAATTGAGGAGCCTGGCACAAGTAAGGAAGTTTTGCGAAGTGATCGGACGATAGTAAAACTGAAGTATGCGAAGGGATGTAATAATATTACATCATAAAGACACATTCCATGCTCCCGCTGGACCAGTGGTGAGTCATCTACCATGATCATAGCTAGTTTCGCTGTTGCTAGCACATCATACGAGAGAGAGTGCTGGTGATTATTGTTTTAAGAGGAAGTACAACAGGCAACCATCCTCTACATAACACTAATCAAAGAGAAAAAAATGGAAGGGGTCCGACACTTCGAAAAATGAAGATATCGGCCAAAGAAAGACAAGGGCCATGAAGGGTGTTAAAATGACACTCTCCCTATGTCTCGACACCTAATACCTTCGGGGTTGGAAAATAATAAGAGTTGACCAAGGGAGGTCCGACAGGATAGCCGAAAGTGAGGAGCCCGCAACAAGTGGAAGCGATGCAAGCACTCAGCTCAGGGCCCCGTGATCGGCAACCCACGCTCCCAAGTTAAGAACCCCTGAGGTGAAAAAGAGAGAGAGAGAGAGAGTGTGTGTGTGTGTGTGTGTGTGTGTGTGTGTGTCTGTGTGTGTGTTCGTTCATACTGGGGGGATCACGACGCCACATCACATGAGGCACGTTGAAGGAAACAAGCTAGATTTAGCGGGGAAAAAGCTACAAGGAGAATATTGTTCTCTTGCCGCTAACCATTGGATTAAATAATCTAGATTTAGCGGGGAGATAAGTTAAGCTGACAACACTGTTTACGAGGAGAACCCGCCAACTGTAACAACCCGATTTCCCAGAAACTTTGCTCAACGAAAGAGGGGTTGAAATATTAGCAAACACATGTTTCGGCTTATCCGTAGACACTGGACCGTTCTCGAGAAAATGACGGTCCAAGTTTCCGACGAGCTTTTCATGCCTTTTAGAGCGTAACAATTCAATGGACGCGGTAGCGCAGTCGGTATCGCCGCGGCTTGACAATTTTGTGACCCGTATTCAAATCACGATGAATTAATATATTTTAGTTGTTGTTGTTGTTGCATTTATCTATTTATATCCATTGACGATCACTACACAAATGTTTCTTATCAAGTTTGTGGATACGAGGGTGTTATGTTGACTGTAAAATTACAACTGAGTTTCACATACCGAGCGGTCGGAAACAGCGTTAGGGTTAGTGTGTTGGTATTGCTGATAAATAAATTGAAAGAAATAATTCCATACCCCACGCCACTGTCAATCAATCAATCAATCAATCAATCAATCAATCAATCAATCAATCAATCAATCAATCAATCAATCAATCAATCAATCAATCAATCAATCAATCAATCAATCAATCAATCAATCAATCAATCAATCAATCAATCAATCAATCAATCAATCAATCAATCAATCAATCAATCAATCAATCAATCAATCAATCACGACTGATCTGCATTTAGGGCAGTCACCCAGGTGACAGATTCCGCAACTGTTGCTTTCCTAGCGTTTTCTTAAATGATTGCAAAAAAAATTAGAAATTTATTGAACATCTCCCTTGGTAAGTTATTCCAATCCCTAACTCCCCTTCCTATAAATGTATATTTGCCCCAATTTCTCCTCTTGAACTTCAACTTTATCTTCACATTGTGATCATTCCTACTTTTAAAGACACCACTCATAATTATTCGTCTACTAATGTCATTCCATGTCAACTCCCCACTGACAGCTCGGAACATACCACTTAGACGAGCAGCTCGTCTCCTTTCTACCAAGTCTTCCCAGCCCAAACTTTACAATATTTCTGTACTACTACTGTTTTGTCGTAAATCACCCAGCTTCTTTTCTTTGGATTTTTTCCAGTTCTTGAATCAAATCATCCTGGTGAGTGTTCCATGCACTGAAACCGTACTCTAGTTCGGGTCTTACCAGAAACGTATATGCCCTCTCCTTTACATCCTTACTACAGCCCCTAAATACCCTCATAACCATTTGCAGAGATCAGTACCTTCTATTTACAATCCCATTTATGTGATTACTTCAATGAAGATCTTTCCTTGGATTAACACCTAGGTACTTACAATGATCCCGAAACGGAACTTTCACCCCATCAACGCAGTAATTAAAACTGAGAGGACTTTTCCTATTTGTAAAACTCACAACCTGACTTTTAACCTTGTTTATCATCGTACCATTGCCTACTGTCCATCTCACAACGTTATCAAGTTCATTTTGCATTTTCTCACAAATTCGTAGCCTAACTCTACACAGAATATCATCAGCTGCTGAAGTTAGCCAATCAGATCCCTTCCAGGGCGTAAGGCTGACCATTCGGCCAAGAATCCGGCCAATAAATAATAATAATCATAATAATAGGAAGCAGAACGAAAAGGAGGAGAAAAATAGAATGCCTCTTGATTAACATTTCTTGCCGTACTGTCACTTTCAAGAGACGCTGAAATCTACCATTTTCCTCTAAAATTGGGATCTTTATCGTGTTAGAAATCTTCTATCACCGGTCTCCTGTAATGAAATATTCCTAAAAGTCAGTAGACTACAACGGTATTTAGTCACGACGTTTAGCACAAGAGATTAGCACATAACGAAGTGCGCTACTCAACTGGTCTTCACAAATTCTGCACCTGGAACTGCCAATGAGAGTTCTGACACTAAAACAGCAGTCATAATTTCACGGAATGAAGATAATCACCTCCTTAGTTGATGAAAAATACTGTACAGTGAAAAGTAATTCATCATCAACTTATATTGTGATGAAATGTACATTCCCAACTGCAATTATTGGCATCAAATTTAGAGGTGAATTGATTAACCAATAATAAATTATATGTGGTAATTGTTGTCATGTAATAATACTTAATTTTGTTATAAAGCTAGCATTACCAAATTAGCACCCAAATCCGGAAATTTGATGGACATTATACGTAACGGCTTACGCAATAAAAATACATTGTATGAAACACAAATCGTTTTAATGTTGTCAAAAATATTTAGTAATATATTCAATAAAGAGGAAGAGAGGCAATTAGCATGATCCAGCAATGTAAAAATAATATAATACTCAAAATAACCGTTTACAGTAACAGCATTATAGGGAGTAAATTGGACAACTGTTATGCACAATGTTTTAAATATTCATGAATGAAGTTTAGATGTAAGAATCATAGAATGCTTTAAGAGCTATCCCCTAGACGATGACACAGCATATATTTATCCCTCACTTTATCGAATTTATTCAGTGCAGGTTCAACATTTAATAAAAGAGGAATGAAATGTGAGATGCAATTATGAGACTATCCTGAAGAAAATACAAAATGTATCCTACATACGCAACATTTACTTAAGTTCCAAACCTCGGTTAACCCAATGGCTGCCAAGATCCGATACCGTAAAAGCCGGTTCTCAAATACCGTTTACTCTGGTTTAACGCACAGATGACTCTCATATGCATGTTGGCTGATCCATGGTATCTTTAACTACAAGTAAATACCATTTTCTCTCTGACAAAGAGAATATAAAATTATTATTTTCTATTTCTTTGAGAGGTAGGCACGCCCTGGCCATGTCAAATGCACCACAGACGTTACGCGGCAAGTTTTTTTTGACGCGAGGTATTGGTTTTGTCGTGTTTTCGCGTATTATACTGTAAAAGGGTAAGATTATAAAATATTATTTGGAACATTTGTGTGAAAAAATACCTTCAGGCTATGTTGCTAGGAAGTGAGAGTGATTATATTACTATTAATACTACTACTGACAAAAGTGAAGATGACAATGATCTTAATGTTAACCAGCGAAATGCAAGTCAACATGACGATGATTTTTTAACACAAAGACAAAGCGCCAACACAGAAAATCCTAGGACATATACATGGATATATCATGAATCATTAAAAATAAAATCATCTATATAGCTTCAAAACTGAGGCGAGTACAACATTTTCAGTAAGACCTCACATTTTGCCTTAATTCAAGTTGCCAGTTTTAGTAGTACCACAGCATTTTAGCTTGGCAGGGAAAAGGTTAAGTGACCCACACCATTTGGAATCTGCCTGAAATCTACAAACAGTGCATTTTGAAGGAAGTCAGTCAGTAATATCACATCTGGGCACTCTGAGAACTATGGTCGTAATATTGCAAGATGCGTTATGACAGTTGTTAGAGGGAAGTCCGTTTACTGCTTGTCTGGGTGGGGAGAATGGAGTAGGAGGTATGGTTGCCATGGAAACGAGGAAGGACCCACTGCGGTTGCCATGGAGATAAGCCTATTGGCCGGCTCGTATTGCTTGGAGTTGCCAAAACTTTCACTTCTGAGTTGTGTACAACAGAACACAGCTGTCTGAACGAACGAACAAGCGAGCCGGAAGCTAAGGGAAGAAGAAAGGAATGCGGGAATGGGGCAACACCGTGAAATGCTCCTCCCTCCAGCCTTGTCTGTCAAATCGCTAATTTTTATATCACAGTATAGAGTAAGGTTTCCTTAACCTTTGAAGATTTGTGAAAAATCTATTTCCTTACCTTAAGGACCGTATGTTATGAATCGTCACCCTAATGGAAGTTCTGCCTTATCCCAAGCTTGTCTGTATTCTTGTGTGTGTCTAATATATTCAGATACTGCTACGTGTCTGTAGCGTCTTCAACAAAATTAATTTCTCCTATTACAATTAATAATTTAAATTCCGTGTGGCTATTGCAGCTTGATGCATCTCTTGGGGATGGGCGGCGTCTTTCATGGGAAGGAAACTTATTTGTGGAAGAACAACCAACCAGTACCAGACCCACAGGAAATAGTTACGCACGATTAATATCCCATGAACTCAGCCGGGAATAGAATTGGGAATCCTACGATCCGATGGCTACGACGCTCATCATTTGTCTTGAGACACAACATGAACACCAGATAAGATCTAAAATTTCTATTTATGGTATCGCCATTAGAGAAAAGGTCAATAACAGGTTTGCATATTTTAAAGGTAATCGTGTGTTGAGTTTAGATGTACGAGTCATAGAATGCTTTAAGAACTATTCTTTTCCTATAAAGTACTAGCCGATGGCACAGCATATTTTTGTGCCTCGGTTGAGGGAACAATTTCTAACACACATGATTTGGCTTTAATTTGAGGGAAGAAGGAATCTCCTCCAGTAACGAAGGAAGATGCGAAGCGTGCAGTACTTGAGGGGCTATCCGGAATTAAACAGAAAATAGGAAAACTGCCAATATGAATGGCTCAAACGGTAGATTCTAAGTTCAGAGTTTCGATTCCTGCTATTTCCGATGGAACTTGTTCATGTATGCCACCCTCGTCGCATCAGTTCATTGAACTTTACAGGGCACAGCGGCCTTTCATATTTTTGATGCCCTGATATGCTTTGTCCAAGTCTGATAGTCGGTCACTATCAGGGAAGCCTCGTGGAAAGATTTTTCCCACCAGGGTTTGTAGCTGTCTTCCTATCGGATTGGATGCCTTCCTGGGGATATCTTGCCACGAGTTTTCCCTCCATTACAAGTTTCTCTAAGGTACCTTTCATTCTGACGACACATCGCAGGTATGCCCGGCCTGATGCTCTCGAGTAGTATGACGTTCAGGCCAAGAGATACGTCAATAAACCCACATTTCAAAGCTGGCATTTTTTTTCACAATTTACTTTACATTGCGCCGGCACGGTTAGGTCTGATGGCGACGATGGGATAGGAAACGACTAGGAGTGGGGAAGAAGCAGCCGTGGCCTTAATTAAGGTACAGCCCCAGCATTTTCCTGTTTTGAAAATGGGAAAGAAAGGAAAGCCATCTTCAGGGCTGCCGACAGTGGGGTTCGAACCCACTACCTCCCGAATGCAAGCTGACAGTTATGTGACCACTCGCTCGGTAGGCTACTCTATTTTTCACTTATTTTGCCTGTTCGATTGTCAAGGTCTGAGCGGCGTATGTGACAGTGAGTGAGTGAGTGAGTGAGTGAGTTGCAGTTTTGTGTTCATTTGAACTGTTTGATCCTTCTATATCCTCCTCATCTTTGTGGTGGCTGCATTAGCCACGAGAGTTGGTCTCTTTATTTGGTTACTATATCGTCCTGTATTAGATATCATAGATCCAAGGCAGAAAAATATTTGGGCAAACTCGAAATCAGCAATCTCCAGGTTGGTTTTCGGTCTGCCGACAATCATCATCTTTACCTCCTTTTTAATTGATACCTAGGGCATATTCTCTGCTAGTCAACGTTAGTTTCTTCAAGAGTATTTGTAGTTCCTGTACACTAGAACCCAGGATTAGTGTGCCGTCAGCTTATCTCAGGTTGCTGATCTTACCCCGAGAGAAATGCCTCCTTCTCAATCGTCGAACATTTTTCTCACTATACGCTCTGTATAGATATAGAAGAAGATAGGTAATAGAATACATCCCTGTCTTGTACCACCTTCCACTGTGATGTTTCTGGTAAAGACTCTGTTGAAATGCGACCAGGGGGTGTGCGGCTCCCATTTCCAGAAATAAGTCCGGCGAGGTGTCCACTTTACCGAATCAAATGCCTCGGTCTAATCAACGAAACAGGGAGAAATCGCAACATAAACTCTCAGGTCTTTCCTACAATCTGTCAGGCACTCAAAATTTGCTTTTGGGTATCTTTTCCTGGGATGAATCCTCATTGCTGTCCAGCTGTTTCAGGCAGTAGAAAGTATTTCAGCCTATTGTAAAAGGCATTGTTCGCATTACGGATGAGAGCCGCTGTCCTGTAGTCGGTGAACCGTTGTGATGAATAGGAATGAAGATTGAATGTTACTATCCGTCCGACCACCCAAAGTCATCCGGATGGTGTTACACAACCTATCCGCCTTATTGAACCGGCTTGACCAACCGCATTCAGTACCTCTGAATCTATGACATCCGTCCTGGATGACTTCCTGATTCTCAGCTGGATGTAGCCTCTTCAACCTCGAAGTACAAGATAGCAGGTTCCAGTTCGTAAAGTCCATCCAGAAGGGTTTGCATGGCCATGAATGGCACCGTAAAAAAAATCTTGCGGAGCAAATTTCCAATATTCTGACGTATATTAAGACTGAGAGCATTATCTTTTCTTTTTTCTTGCTATTTGTTTTACATCGCACCAATACAGATAGGTCTTATGGTGACGATGGGATAGGAAAGGCCTAAGAATGAGAAGGAAGCGGCCGTCGCCTTAATTAAGGTACAGTCCCAGCATTTGCCTGGTGTGAAAATGAGAAACCACCGAAAACCATGTTCAGGGCTGCCGACAGTGGGTTCAAACCCACTATCTCCCGGATGCAAGCTCACAGCTCGGCGCCCCTACACCGCACAGCCAACTCGCCCGGTCTGAGAGCATTTATTTTTGCTATTTGCTTTACGTTGCACTGACACAGATAGGTCTTATGGCGACGTTGGGACAGAAAGGCCTAGGAGTGGGAAGGAAGCGGCCGTGGCCTTAATTAAGGTACAGCCCCAGCATTTGCCTGGTGTGAACGTGGGAAACCACGGAAAACCATCTTCAGGGCTGCCGAAAGTGGGGTTCGAATCCACTATCTCCTGGATGCTAGGTCACAGCTGCGCGACCAACTCGCCCGGTCTGAGAGCATTTAGAACGTGGACTGGACAAATACAAGTTGTATCTAACATTTGAAACAAATGTCGGGGGTTGATTTCTGGGGTAAAAAGAAATGTATCTCAATGAATATATGTGAGTTATTACTGAGTTACATGGCGTACAGTGGCCATATCATTAAACAGCTGGAAGACAGCTGGTCCTGTCTAGAAGCTGTAGTGGCGTGCACCACCCTTTTTCTAAGCCCGCACAAGTAAAATGTCTTTTGGATTAAGGTCAGGAGACCAGGTAGGCACTGGCCCGATCCACCGTCGAGGACAACATAAAACCGGCGTAATGCGAACTGAAGTGCACTGGAGGCCCATCATGTATGAACCACATGATGTAGCGAACTGATAGGAGCATATGCTCCAGTAGTATAGTCAGAAGGTCAAATACGCTGTTCCATTCAGTCATCGGGGTAGCATGTATGAGCCGATCAGTTGATCATGGATAGTACCACACCACACATTGCGTTCAGAGTGCTGTTGATGAATAGGGCAACCGTACCATGGGGATTCAATTGCCTACGTTGAGTGTGAGGTTCAAGTTTATGATGCTATCCATTCCAAATGGGGCCTCGTCCGTGAACAAAATGGGTGACGGACGACAAAAACATCGGTATGGTAGTGGTCATGTTCAGCGTTTATACCTCAATACCAATCCCTGACGCTTGCTGCAAATGTTCAGGCACACCCTGTATTATTTTTTTAATTTACACTGAAACCGACAAGGGTCGATATTGTGACAGCTTTTCTACCTCTGTAGTGGCAGTTTAGATCAATCGACATGTTGTTTATTATTCATTCAATTACATCATTCTGCTAGCGCATGACATGACATAATATTCCATTAATTCGATTACTTCATTCTGTTAACACGTGGAATGACTTGATAATATACAGTGGTGGTAATATTTATTGCATCGCCTTCTATAATTAACAATTTTTATTTTAATCATTCAATAACAGCTGAATTGGCCTGATTTCTCTCTATTTCTATCAGAACTGAATATAATTATGCAATAATTTTTCCAATTTTATTTTATTCTTAATGTTTGCTTCTATTAATTTTTTTTTTATAATTTAACACTTTCTTGAAAATTGGATGTAAGTGGAAATATGAATACTAATTTTGAAAGAAACAATGCATATTAATGCTGTAACATAACACTGATCAAATTTAGAGTTTGTAAATGCACAGTTGCCTCGTATGAATGCAAGAGACAAAGACACCTCCGTACAGGCCATGAAGGCCCTTGGAGGAGTGGAAGGTAAAGGCTTCCACCATTGTTAACCGCAGCACGTGATGGGACAGAGTGGTTAACTCTACGCCTGGCCGCCTTTGCCCCCAGGAATTAGCCTGTTACTCATTTTTGGTGTAGGCTGAGTGAACCTCAGGGCCATATGCACCTCCGGATGTGGAAATCTTGTTTCTTAAATTTTACGACTTCCTGACGGGGATTCGAACCCACGACCTTCCGGGCGAACCGAGCACGCCTTTACCGCCTCGGCCAGGCAGCCCCTCGTATGAATGCAGTGTTGCCATTTAATACTTTGTTGTTCCACCACGCATCTTAGTCACCGCTTGGCATCGTGAAGGCATTGGAAGAATTAACTTTATAAGGTAATTCTCACTCAGTTCATGAAACCACACACGCCCAAGGGTCTCCAACAGTTCCCAATTATTCCATGGCTTCTTTTTGGTGACAGCATTTACCATAACCTTCCAACAGTTCTCAGTATGATTGAGATCAGGGCTATTTCCAGGTCACTCTAACACTCGAACCCCATTTTGTCTAAGGAAGAATTTTACCTGAAATGTAGAAATACGTGATAATTATCCACGAACGCCATCTGCTTCGAGATTGATACAAATCGATGGTACACAAGAAAAGTGACACCAGTCAAAATACATCATTTTTCAGGAGAGCTATTTAAAGATCTGTCATTCTTTTGAGAGCGAGTTTCTTTTCCTCTTTCGTAAAATTGGTTATCTCTATGATCGAGAAAGACGTAATATAATATAAGGTTTAGGAAACCATGGATAGTTGAACGTCAGTGTTATTTAACTCTTACATATCAATAAAATGTTTCCTTCTTCGACAGAATAATACTAGGGCAATATGATAATTTTATCTTGATACATTAGTAATCAAATGCATAAATAATTATATTCCTAATATGATAGAATTTTAATGTGCAATATACATCAAAAGTTTACAGTAAAAATTA
Source organism: Anabrus simplex (assembly GCF_040414725.1). Classification (NCBI taxonomy): domain Eukaryota; kingdom Metazoa; phylum Arthropoda; class Insecta; order Orthoptera; family Tettigoniidae; genus Anabrus; species Anabrus simplex. The sequence goes on along the minus strand of NC_090269.1, from coordinate 105,508,856 downwards.
AAATAAGGTGTAATTTGGTAATGTAGGAACACAACTGTAATAGGCCTAATGTTAATACAAAAAACATTGTTAAAGCCAGACTGACGTCAGATGTCGTTTCCTACATAAATAATTATAGAGGAACTATAACAGCGTAATTTTATAGGTACGCAATTGCAGTAATCACCAAATCTTTAAATGCAAACTATTATAATAATACAAATAAGATATAGGAATTACATTTTTCGACATCAATTTTAACAAGCCCTGTTTTTTTAGTTTCTTTGATGATCAGTTTGTTATTATACACTGCCTTCAGCTGGATGTTTGCAGTAGAACTTGATCGTGTCGTCCTTACTGCAATAGCAAGAAACTCCGTATCTGCGTAAGAAAATTTGAAAAGAATTCTTTCAGGATTCTTTCCTTCAAATCGAATTGCTGAGATGCGACTTATGGTCACAGTTTTTAGGACTTTTAGACCTATTTGACATGTCAAGTCCTTTAAGTCATAGAACATTTCGTAGTTCATTTTAGTGACTTGGTAAGGTTCCCCGTCTTCTTGGCTGTACGAATTAGTGTGACATATTGCCGTGGAACATAAATGGGTCAAGATTTTAGAGATTTTGTTACCCCATGTTCAATGGTTGCATGTGCACTATCGCCTTTATTCTGGCTATGTCCTTTAACCAAAAATGTTTGTGTAATGGAGTTTATGAATGGATAGTTATTCACAGCAAACAAATACATTCAAAAGATGAAGCGATTTTTTTCTGGCCGCAACAGTTATCTGAATAGAATAGTTCTTAGTTCTCTCTTCTAAACATTCAAGATATCCCAAGATAAAGGTTACGATTTCATTAGCACCCCGGTTCCCTTCGGTCTCATCCCATACGAAACATTGGACTGTATTACACTGAATCTCAAATATCGTAAAATTGAAAACGTTGATTTTTGAAGTGTAGTAAAAACTAGAGGCATCACCCCTGGGACTCTGAAGTACTGCCTGTAAATCATATACAGAGACAATTAAATTGCTGCTCACACTTTTCTTATCATTATCTTTCTCCATGCGTGATAGGTCCTTTTCTAGTAAGTGTCTGTTGTATTTTCCTTCTGTTCCTTATTTTCTTCTTCCTAAGCATTTATGAACATCAGGCAGTATTCACACATTTCCTTTTTCGGTTTAAAAACCGAAATATTAAAATCATTATTAAAAATCATGGAGTACATTAAGTAATTTGCAAATGACAAATTATTCTTCTTGCATTGATCAACATATTCTCTGTGCAGGTCCGCTATTGTTCTACTACCTTCAATGTATTCCCTCTTCGAATCTTTTCAGCACTAATGACATTCTATCCTTGGAATTGCATTAATGTGGTGACGTACTCCTTCTTTTACATCATCATCAATGTGGTGATGCTTACCGTGTTTGCCTCTGAGGTCTGAATCAAGTATTCTACCTGTTGCACAACTCTTCTTGTGTAATTCTCTTCTTATTGGCCTGTCTGTTATGTACAGTGTGCTTTTAAAATAAGTTTTACAAACTCGGGACCTTTTTTCCGCAACAGTAAAAAAGTGCGTTATTATTTGAGCGATGACTACTTTTTCTGATATATCTGTACTTAGGAGAAATACTCTCTGTATTGAAGAGAAGGAACTCACGTTGCCTTTGTAAGTCTCCCAAATTCCAATATTCATCAACTATCTTCTGACGGTCTTCTTCTTTGATTTTTGAACTGCATTTCAACCTGCATTTGTCACTACAACTTCCTCCCTTCGTCTTCTTCTTAACGACTTTTCCACTCCTGGAACTGGATACATACTCTTTTCTAGAGTTCCTGCACTGCTTTACTAATGTTTTCTACCATTCCAGTGGTCTCGCCCGTCTTTTCCTTCCTTTCCTTTTTCTACTTCAGCATTATCCTCCACAGCAGGGTCTTCTTCAGATTGCGCTCCTGCGGACGAAGAGGATGAACTAGTTGGTTCCTTGTAGGTAGGATCTCGAATGCCATCATCAGATGAGATGTCCGATTCTGATTCTGATGTGTGCCTTTCACTGTTAGCAGTGAATATGCTGGAAAATATGGACGACATGCTGCGAGAACATTAAAACTAACACACTAATATAAACGTAAATGTCGAGAAGATCATACTTTTATCAGGTAAAAGCAGAGAAATAACATATAGAAGGCGGTGAAAAAGAATGAAAGATGGAATATTGTTAAAAATGTATTATTAAAAAAGTGTCCATTCGAGAAGGAACATACTCAAGGAGATCGCTACGGCAGATGGACACGGAAAGAAGACTAGACTCATAAAAAAGGGATTTTAGTTGAATAGCAAATAGGATTATACAGCGGAGAAATCGTGCGAGACAACGAGAATACCGCACTTCTATAAATTCATAAACTGAAACACAACAGCTGGACAAAATCGTTACGTAGTCACTAACGTCACGAAACACCAAGAGAAGAAAGTACCCGGCATCATAATTTGTTCTCAAGAAAATAAGAATAACAGCGATTAGAAACAAGCTATAGGAAATTAAATCTTGTTATAATTGAAACTTTAATAACCATATTAGTAGTCTGCAAGGCTTTAGTACGATTCAATTAAAAAAGCATTAGTATCAATATATTTCTAAATCATAGAAGGATTTGTTCTCTAAGATTACGAAACTGACCATCTTAACCCATACTTCTGTTCCAACTGCGCAAGAAATGGCCTACCTAGGTCATGTGCTAAGAAGACCGAGGCAAAGGCTGTCTGGAGATGGGCACTTGAAGCCGACAAACCTATTCCCTGAGGACGGTTAAGGAGGAGAAACCTTCCCAGAAGTTCCCGGAGGCTAATGCGATGTCACAATCGTATTGACGGCATGTCCTAAGCATTTGGACATAAACACAGCAACGAGGGAAAACAGGAATAAAAGATAAGTTTATTAAAGTATTGATACTGTAAGTAATATCATGTTTTAAGAAGTGCAATTTTCTATTCATGTGATACATATATGTAGTGCTGTCGTAAATTATATTCAAAGGAAGTGAGGTTACGTGAAAAGGCAATCGATTTAATAACATTGGAGGTCATTAGGTAGTCATCTGACTAGAATGACAAGTTCTTTGAGTTAGGATATATTTAATCAGGGATAACCAAACCATGCGTTCGTAATGCAATCAATATTGAGTAAAGAGGTTAACTTACTTCAGCTGTTGATATGATATGACATTGTGGTTAATGCTAAGGATTATATTAGGATATTATACTACGAAATGGAGTTAATGTAATGCCATATACAGGTTATATCGAGGTCATAGGAAGATGTATGAAGAAAATGAGAGGAATCTGAAGAAAATTGAGAACAAAATGGAATATATAAGTGATTGAATAGTAATTACGAAGTCATATGCGTCAAATTAAGATTGATTATTGTGGTTATTGTAATGAAGAGTGAAATATGAGATGTGAAATATGAAGCAGATTATATACATGTGAAGAGTGGTCGAATAATAATAAGAGTAATGATGGTGATGATTATTTTTTCGTCGAGATTGAAGAGATGGATATTTTATTGACGATGTTAAGTTAGTTGACCCAATTTAAGGTTGAGAATAGTTATATTTGATTGCATAACGCACAATAATCCTTCAGTATTCCATATATAACACAGAATACGCGCATATGTTGGTTAAATACCTGTAGATCATCAAAAAATGAATCCGCATAGGGAAGTTAATGTGAACTTAGCCCATGTTGTCCTGAATTTCTAACCACATATGTTTTTGCTCAAATAAATAGAATTAGGAGGCTTGTTTGATCACATTCAATGGTATCACTGGAGAGGTAATCTGTAATGAAAGGGTGTTGACATTGATTAGTGGAGTCTTCTTAGATGTCAGACTATAGAATATCCAGAAGAATAACATTAAATAGATGTCAGGTGTAACTGATAACATAATGACAGATCACATGTGATACATACATTGTCATTAAACTTAATTTTTGAAATTGATATTTATTTTTGATGAATAACTTAAATCATTAGCAGTAATGGTAACTTTGGATATTATTAGAGCAAAAATGATGATTTAATGACTAGTGTTATCTTTATTCCTGAGGTGTGAATATTAAGAACATATATATTGAAATACTCGATTTAAATGAATGTGAAGATCGATTTACATAAATGTGAAATACTCAATTTACATGAATGAGAAGATCAGTGTTTTTCTTTTTGTGATGTTTAATAAGTGTGATGATTGTGATCATGAAATATTAACAGATAGATGTAGGCAAAGCTAACTAAAATCCTCTGAATTAATCGGCAAATGTAATGTATAAATTAAATGGAAAATTTAAGAAATTAGGTTGCGTAAAGACAAAAGCAAGAACATGAAACGTGATTTTATATTTGATGAATTCTATCGAATAATGAGCATCAGAAAAATTTTACTACTTCCCACTGAAAGCATGTATATAATATGAGTTTATATTTTTCAAATGAGATTAAAAGGACTTTTAATATTTTACAAATAATAAGTAGGTTAGTTAGGTGATGGAATAATTCAAGATATTAGGTTTATAAAATCATTTACAATATTTTTAATGTAATAAAGTTATGTTAGACAAAATGTATTCATTCTTTCAATGACTACTTAGGTTAAGCATGAATTTATAAGTAAACATAAGCCAAGTGTCATAGGAACTTTTGAATTAATGAACCGAATCGCGAGATGGAGACGTCCAACGCGTAGATATATGTTAGTTCGTTCGTTTATGTCGTCTGGTGACTCTCCATCAGAAATCATGACCCCAATTCGACACTGAACTGTAGATTAACGATGATTTCAAGCTAGTCTGGATTTTATTGCGATTCGACCAGGACGCAGGAATGTGTGAGAATTAGGAAATGATCTGCTACTACTTTGTTTGTTCACATCTTAAATGAAATAAAAGGACGTTTTCAACCATTGAAGATTATTTATGTACATTAAGATTTGTTTTCTATAGATACGCAGCATACATATTCTCCTAGCAATAAATCACATGATTGATTTATCAGGAAGAATATCTGAACAAGGTAAATGTTCTAACCTTGTTGCGGTGATGGCAAAGCCACTTTGTCTTCGGATGGGTCAGTAGAGTCTGAACTCCGTTGAAGCTGTGGTCCACAATGCGACACTAGTACTATTGACTCAGGGACTGAAGTAATTCCAGTGGCATCTGAAACAAGGTTTAAAATCTAATCTGAAATGTTAGTTGGAAGCCATGCTTTGCAATGAATCTAATTCACATTATATATTTATAAGGAAACATCAGACAAAATAAAAATACAGATCATGAATATTTTAAACTACATACGTAGGTAATCCCTTTCACTAACCTTCTTGATGAAATGCTGATGTAACGTCTCTTCTTGGATCTACTGGTGTCAGAGTTGTCCACTCACAGTTCTTATCAGTTGACTCACCATTGCCTTCCAAATGAATATATTTCATTTTTTCCAGCTTCAAGATAACTCTTGTGCGCTGGGACGCCATTGCTCATAATATCTGATGGCTTGCTAGGAAACAAAATGAAAGAAAGCACGAGCAACTTGAAATATACATACCAACATCGCGGGATTTCATATTAAAAACTATGAGGAAATGTGTCGCAAGTTCAAAGTTTACTGCACAATTTTCCCATAGCAATGCTCTGTTAATATTGAAAAGTGACACAATTCAAAATATGTCGCAATAGGATATCATTACATTGTAGAAAAATGTCTTAACTAAAAATAATTTACGACGATGAAAAAGAGATGTTGTGTTAGGCTTACCTTATCATTAAAAGCAGCTTAACTTGAAATATGACACTTTTCTGGATAATAAACTATAATAATATTGTCACAACTTCAGATATGACTTTTTTCTCGACACAGCTGCGATGTTCCCGCTTCCGCTCCCAGACCTCAAGTGTGATGTGACGTTGTTCAAGATAACAGCCAGTCGTGATTCTTCCGGCGGAAAAACGACGTTACTCCCATCTAGCGGCCAATTTTATAGATAGATTTATGACGTTTTTCTCTGTAAAAATATGCAGTGAGAGCAAGGTGTTCCAGTTCTTAACTCAAAATTGCATATTTTTTTGACTTGTGTCACTTTGCTTGTGTACCATCGAAATATTAATCATAGGACTCACCTCCAAAGCTCTGTGGCAAGGAGTGGAGTCATCCTGCAAAATGCAAGTGAAACATTTCCAAATTGGTCTCTTATTGTTGGCTTGGGCTTCCTTTCAGGGATGCGTATGTAGGCATTCGCGTTGACAGTGCCATTTACGAAGTCCAGATGACCTACACCGTGACCGGAAATGCACCCCCAGACCGTCTGTCCTTGTGGGTGTTTGACTGTATGTGTTATACATGATGGCATAAATTCTTCACCATTCCTTCGACGCACAAATATTTTTCCTTCTTAGCCATGCAGATTAAATTTTGACTTGTCTGAAAAGATTACTCTGTTCCACATCTCTGGTGTCTATGTCGCATGTGCTTGCTTTTATCCATTTTAGCCGCTGTTGTTGGTCAATAAAGGTTTGTTTCTAAGATGAGGTGCCGACAGTCCAGTTGACAGTAGTCTATTTCTTGCAGTTCTGCTGGTTACTAAGATGTCGCATATTTCTTCCCAATCTCGCTTCAGTTCAGTTGATGAGAGGTGACGATCCTTGAGCGAAAGCCTTTTCAGTACCTGACCTGACTGGCAGTAGACAACCTTATCCGACCTCTTCCTTTCTCATGATCAACATTTCCTTTCTCCTTGTATTTTTTAGTAACCTCGAAATTATAGACTGATTAAAACCTGTCTTAGAGGTTATCTCTCTGGTGCTGAGACCAACAGATGAATAAGAAAGTATAGCAGCTTTCATCTGGTGTTTAATTCAACTGACCTACCCATCTACTCGCTGCAAAGTCTCGACTTAAAATGACTGTATAAACTTCATTGTAAAAACAAACATAAAAAACAAAGAGTTGTAATTTGTTGTAAAAGAATGTGAGAAGAAGTCGAACAAAGTTTAATAACAATGGGACTGGCATAAAAAGAAACAAAGAACAGTAAAACATAAAAATACAAAGTAATTCATGGTGATGCAATAAATATTTCCACCACTGTATCTGATCCGATAAATACGCTGATGCTTCATACTCAATAATAATACGTAGGTGGATCAAAAGGTTAGTTGCACTAACGCGCCGCAGCAGCGCGCTGTGTGTCGCAAACGTGGACACGGCGGAGAAAGGGACAGACACTGCCCACACGTCTGTTAGGCAGGTCGCTGTGGTGTCTCGTCTAGTATTGTGTGAATAGCGGCCAAATGCAATGGCGCGTCAACTGGACGTTCATTCCAAATATGAGGTGAGTGCAACAATCCGATTCCTATGGGCCAAAAGGAAGAATTGCACGGACATTCATCGTGAAATTAGTGCTATGTATGGGGAGCGGGCCATTCCCCGGCAAGGTATCGTAAAGTGGTGCCAGCATTTCCAAGTCGGACGCACAGATATCAGGGACAAGCAACACGAAGGCAGGCCTGCAACGTCCAGGACCCGTGCCAAGGTCAACAGTGTGAATGCGATCATTAGACAGAACCGGCGCATTAAACTGAGAGAAATCGCGACGCAGCTGAACATGTCGTATGGCAGTGTGTTTGCCATTGTTCACGAGGACCTTGGATATCGTAAGCTGTGTCAAAGATGGGTCCCACATCTCCTCACCGATGAGCACAAGGGACAACGGTTCCAATCCTCCCTGGCATTTTTGCAACGCTATGCCGCAGACGGCAACGGGCGACGAAACGTGGGTCCACCACTTCACCCCCGAAACGAAGCGAACATCAGTGGAATGAGTGCACCCCTCATCACCACAACGAAAGAAGGCCAAGGTTAAACCTTCAGCCGGTAAGGTTATGGCGACAGTGTTCTTTGACATAGAGGGTTTGCTGCACGTGGAATACATGCCGAAAGGAACGACGATCAAAGGGGCGTCGTATTTTCAAACGTTGCTCCGGTTGCGCAAAGCGATTAAAGACAAGCGCCAGGGGAAATTGAGCGCCGGTGTGATTTTGTTGCGCGATAACGCAACACCTCATAAGGCCCACCAAACGAGGGAACTGCTGCAGCGTTTCAAGTGGGAGGTCTGGCAACATCCATCCTACAGTCCCGACCTAGCGCCATGTGACTTTCATCTGTTCATTAAGCTCAAAACGGAGCTCAGTGGTCGACGTTTCCAGACCTATGAGGAGGTGAAGGTTGCTGTGTCCGAGTGGTTACAGAACGCTGGAGCAAATTTCTATGCATCCGGCATCGATAAGTTGGTTGTGCGTTCGCAGAAATGTTTGGAGTCTCTTGGAAACTATGTGGCAAGTTACGTTACAGTCTATGTCGTTATGGTCGTGTTGCTGTTGTATAGGTGGTGTAATAAAAGGCCATAACTGGGAAGTGCAACTTATTTTCTGATCTGCCCTCGTAGTAATAGAGTCTCATCTTGTCCTACATGTTACGTTACAGTATACGTTGCAGTGCTGCAATTAAATAATGTAGCAAAGTTTAGAGTGTGAAACATTCTGAAGTATTTTACAAAATGCTGCAAGAAAATTAAATTCTCACAAAGTAAAATTATGTGCAGTAGCAACACCTGCAGCTGTCCTGCAACACCCAAACGTAACATCTCTGAAAGGAAAAGGGAAGATGACTATATAAATATCAATCTACGATATATCAGGATTTATTTTAATTTTTCCTCCAGTGGTGATTGTTGTTCCAAGGGACAAAACTACCAGATTACCAGAGACTAAAAAGAAACTCAAGACATGTATAGAAGCCTGCGTGAGAAAGTCATTATTTTATGTTACCAGTTTCAAGTCGCATGAACACAGAGTGGTTGTCGGTATTGCTGATAAGAGGAAAGGGATAAAAGTAATTTTTAAATGAATGCATGAATGAATGCATACATAAACAAAAAACAATCAATCAGTCAAGTATTTTGGGATTGGTGTACGGGGCTAATATTCTAATTCTTTTTTCTGCCTCCTTACGTTTTTTATATTTTTTTACGTCGTACCGACAGAGATAGGTCTCATGGGGAAGAAGGGATAGGAAATGGCTAGGAGTGTGAAGGAAGTGACCGCAACCTTAATTAAGGTACAGCCTGATGTGAAAATTGATAACCATGGAGAAACACCTTCAGGTCTGCCGAGAGTGTGGTTCGAACCCGCTATCTCTCGAATGCAAGCTAACAGCGACGTGTCAGAAACCGCGCAGCAACATGTTCGATCTAACGGATCTTTAATACACTATGATGTGGTAAACGTATTCGCATAGCCTAGGAGGAAATGAAGAGCAACTTAAAGGATCCGGAAGGTAAGTAACTGAAAACATTATTAATCGTGTAAATGAGATCTTGTAGGAAAGCTGGTTTCTTTAGTTAGAAGTAGATAGAATTTATAACACATACTGTGATTGTCGCCCACCTCCTGTGTATTTCCTACACTATATTTCTTTCTGACGCGTGGAGTTAGTAATTCATAGCTTCTTAATTCAATTTCAATAAATGCATCGCAGGTAATAATACATTTCTGATAAATCATGAAAAATTAATATTTAATGCTTTATGAATATTGCATACATTTATTCTATTTGAGCTCTCAGATCATTACGACCTTCACAAGGCCGCATATTTGTAAGTATGATGAGTAATGATTAGAAAATATGGGAGGCATGGTTAATTCAGAAATCATTAAACTAAACCATAACAAATAGGTAATTATCTGTAAGAATAAGAATAAGAATGAGAATGAGAATGAGAATGAGAATAAGAATGTGTATGTTCAGTCTTCAGCCCGAAGGCTGGTTGGATCCTCAACAGCTCCGCCATCACCTGTCATAGATGGCCTAGGCATCACTGAAGAGGCGTACTAGGGAAATGAGGAGTGAGGTAGTTTCCCGTTGCTTTCCTCATAGAGCCAGAAGTTGCTATTACATATCAGTCTGCCAAGCCCACTGAAATGCATGCACCAACCGACCCTATGAGCAATATTTTCACACCATCTATAGCACGGACTGGCTGCAGAAGGAATGGCATTACTAGCGTCACTCATACCTCAGTCACTTTCATTTTGTCAAAGCCAAGGATAAAGCTGGGACAGATCAATGAAAGTAACAAATAAGAATAAGAATGAGAATAAATATTATTGCTTTGAAGGTGAAGTGTATCGCGTGTGGTTATTAATTAAGAGAGTTTCTTGTATTTTTATGCGTTTTTTTTTGCTAGTTGTTTTACGTCGCTCCGACACAGATAGGTCTTACGGCGACGATGGGACAGGAAAGGGCTAGGAGTGGGAAGGAAGCGGCCGTGGCCTTAATTAAGGTACAGCCCCAGCATTTGCCTGGCATGAAAATGGGAAACCACGGAAAACCATTGTCAGGGCTGCCGACAGTGGGGTTCGAACCTACTATCTCCCGAATACTGGATACTGGCCGCACTTAAGCGGCTGCAGCTATCGAGCTCGGTATTTTTATGTGTATTAATATGAAGTGTCTAATTTAATGATGAAATAATGTGGTTTAAAAAAAGTATTCTGTGCAGAGATATCGCAGACGTTAAGTCAACGAACTGATGGTGTTTTAATGATGGTGATTTTATTATGAATTTAATGATGGTGATTTTATTATGAACGTTTTTCTCGAGTTTATTTTCAATTTACGAGTAACAACTGATTTTATGACTGTCAAAATTAATGACACACTTAAATGCAAAGTTGCCAAGTGTTTAATAGGGGTGTCTTCCCAGAAGGACGAATTATTATTGTTGTTGTTGTTGTTATCATTGGCGTGCATAACATTCTGTATTAAGAATCGTAATTTTCATTCATTTACTGTGTTCTGCGACATTCACGAATTTTATCTGATACATTTCTACGGCGAGGTGGTGTTTTTAGATGTTGTTTTAAGATGATGTTCATTATTTGTAATGATTAAGAGACTTTGAGTCTAAATTTATTAATCTATTTTTCATATGAGAGTGGGATGATTTATGATTCATCGAAGTAGAATAATCCGATTTTCACTACCCGAACGTCACTGTGAGATTGTTTCATTATCGATGGGCTCTGAAGTCGTATTTCTTCTATTTAATAATAAATATAATTTTATAATATTGTAAATACTCGTGGGTCTGCGTTGCCTGTCATTAGTACGCACTATATGAGCGACAGCGTGGGTCTGCGTTGCCTGTGATTAGTACCCACTATGTGAAGAACACCACGCACGGGAATATCGGCGCCCGTGATTAGCACACCTAGGTGAGGAACACTATGGATTTGCGTTGTCTATGAGTGGCGCCATTATGTGAGAAACACCATAGGTCTGCGTTACCTGTGCGACGTACAATACTTGTGAGTAGTACCATAATGTGTGGAACATCCTGAGTCTACGCTACTTTTGATTAGTACCGCAACATGACAAATACCATGGTTCTACTTTACTAGCATAAGTACCATTATGAGGAGTCACTGACCTGGATTTTTTACCTCTCTAGAGAACAAGCATCCTCGATCCCGGATTGTTCTTTAGATGCAGTCCCTTAGTCTGTAATACCATTGTTTATGATAGTTTCTGGGAAGATGGGGCATTGCGAGCCGGATCCATTGATTGTTTTAAATTCATATCCATCCATTCATTCTGCAGCATAACGTTTTATATTCTTGTAAGTGAATGATTTTGAACTTTTAAATGTCATTACATTTCGTCTCATTTCTTACCATTATGGGCCGATGACTTAGAGTTTAGGTCCCTTTAAACAACAAGCATCATCACCATCATCATCATCATCAGTCATCTGATAGAATTTTTGGTTGATGGTTACGCCATTAATACACGTAGAAGAGCTACCCTTTGCTTTTTCATCTAAGTTTATTAGTTTTCTGACAAAATGTTCGCTTTCTACTTGAAGAAATAAAAATGGCTCGCTTTAGAAATGAGAAGCAGCAAAACGTGCTCAGACTTTCAACAGAGCAGTTTATAACTTACGACAGAATGTTTTAAGACGCTGCCGCAACAGATGTTACGCACAACTGAACTTGGCAAGATACAGTGAAAAATAAGTTATCTAGAGAGAAAGGGAATAAGTGATGAGAAGTTCTTTCGAAGTTTGGATATTAACCATCACTTTACCTACATCAGTGTTCTGAATCAGCGCTCTTGTTATCGTAGCTTTTGATACAGTTTGTCCTGGTCCAATTACCATTTCTCCAAGGAGGATTGAAATCCTATTATGAGTTTACTAAGCTATATACTGCACTTGTCCTTCTGAGGACCACTGGAAAAACAATTGGGACCAAAATTACCCTTATCTTAGAAAAGATTTTCCAATTCAATTACAGGTTACATTACTTATTTCAGATCGCCTCGTCGTTGACTGATATAAAGAATCTAGAAGGTGTATCCGTGATGTTGTTACAAACTTTCAGGGATTATTATTATTATTATTATTATTATTATTATTATTATTATTATTATTCCAAGTTCTTTAACGCCCGTACGCTCTTAACAGACGCCAGGGTGTCTTAATTTCGTCCCGCAGTAGTTCTTTAACGTGCCGGAAGCCAACGGCATGAGGTTGTCACCTTTAAACTGCCTTAAAAGCCACCGACCTCAGTCGGGTTTGAACCAGTTAACTTGGGAGTAGTAGACCAATTCAGTATCCACTACACCACTGCGGCCGGCAGTCAAAAGTTAAAGCAAAAATCGGTCTGATGCCTCAGATTTCTTCCTCTGGGGCCATGTGAAAAGCCTTGTGTATGAGACACCTGTCGAGACTGAAGAGGATCTCTTGGAAAGAATTCTCGCTGCTTGCGACGCTGTTCAAATGACACCGGGGATATTCGAACGGGTACTACGACAGACCTTTTGTGCAACGACGCCATGCCTGCATTGACGCAGGGGGTGCCATTTCGAATATTTGATGTAAATTTGCGAAACTTGTGCAAGTAAGCGGACTTACAAACGAGTAGAATTTTACTTAACTCTTGACTCGATCGTTTTCCAGAACATGGTTCCTGATCTCAAATAGGTCCATTTAAAGTCCTCCATTATCATTGAAAGTTTGTAACATCATCACGGAACCATCCTGTATAGTACGAATAGGGACAGGGGAGCGACAGACCGCTGGGATTTCGTGACAACGTCCCCCGATGCAAATCTGGCTTAAGATTAAATTAAGCACACGTTAGGCAGTAAATTTAATATCATTTAATGAATAACTAGCAAAAGTACCCGTACTTCACTACGGTATTCTACATTGTATCAATCAATCAATCAATCAATCAATCAATCAATCAATCAATCAATCAATCAATCAATCAATCAATCAATCAATCAATCAATCAATCAATCAATCAATCAATCAATACTGATCTGCCTTAAAGGCAGTCGCCCGGGTGGCAGATTCCCTATCTCTTGTTTTCCTAGCCTTTTCTTAAATGATTTTTAAAAAAATGTAAATTTATTGAACACCTCCCTTGGTAAGTTATTCCAATTCCTAACTCCCCTTCCTACAAATATACCAGAATGAACCTTTCTTATGGCAAGTGAGTTCAAAAAATTACCATGATGAAAATTATTTGCAACACCACTTGAACAACCAACCACCTCCAGTCAACTTGGAGTTGAACCTTGAGAATATCCACAAGGCCTTTTCCTTCAGGATTTCCTTGAGGATATGCTCTTCGTGTGTGGGCGAGGGTTCGGACGAGGAAATCCCCAAGGAAATCCCGGAGGCTTTTTCCTTGAGGATTTCCTGTACGTGTATGGCTAGCTTAAGAGAAAATGGAAGAATTTGTTTTTTGTTTTACGTACAAAACCCCCGTCTGTTCGGATATTCTTAAGATATATGCATATCAAAACCTTCCCTGAAATGAATATACTCTAAATATGAAGTTTGGTTGAGATTTATTCAGCCGTTTCGCGTGATGGTTGAACGAACAAACAGACACGAAAAATAAAAACCACTGATACGGTCTTAAGTTGACCTAAAACGGATAAATAAATGAAGAATAGGCAAAACAAGCGAAATTACAGACAGTGGACCCCCTACAACTTTATTTATATAGATAATGGTATTGACTTTACGGTCCACTAACTACTTTTACGATCTTCGGAGTCGTCGAGGTGCGGGAATTTATTCCCGCAGGAGTTCTTTCTCCTGCCAGTAAATCTACCGACACGAGGCCAAGGTTGTAGATCATTCCAAATTGAACGTAAATTGTGCAATCCGTTATGTGAGAGGACTTCCCGAAGGTCTGCACCATATTAAAATTGCCTCTATATTTCGGGGATATAAAGTGAAAAATTTTAAGATCTTGGAAGTTTTCCGTCCGTTACATGCTAAATTTTGTTAAATTTCAATATTCTTTTTCGCCTGGCAGATTATGCCGCAATCTGTATTTTGTTCGAGGCGTGTAAAATTTAGGACTTTCAGGAAACTAACCAAAAAAATATTCAGATGGTCATTATTATTACCCCTTCGGGTAGCTGTGTGAAAATTTCGCCAAAATAGTCAGTGTAGAGGCACACAGTCGTGCACATGAAAATAAACTTCTAGATTGAATTCTATCGTGTTTGGTCGATTTCTAGTCAGGTTGGTCTTGTACTGTATGTATTGTGGAAGAGTAAAATCACCATTTCGGTTCCCTATAAACCGCCAGTCCATTCCGGGAACATGAAATATTATTGACCTTTGAAACCTACCTTTGGACAGGTGGATGCTAAATATAAAGTTTGGTTCGAATATCTTCAGTAGTTTTCAAGTTGTAAGAAATATGCTTTACACGCACCCGCTCTTGAGTTAAGTCCGATGGAACTTGCACCGAAAAACGGTCCGTTAATGATATCTCCCTTATTAATCCTCGTATCGAAATGATGCACATGAGAAAAAAAGGTTTAGTAATTAATTTCCATTAAGGTAGGTAGATTTCCATTTAAGTTTGATTGTATATATTTTGAGGGAGGGCAAAATCACGGTTTCGGTTTCGTATAAACCCCCAGTCAGTTCAGGAATATAGAAACAATATTTGCCCTGAAACCTACCCAAGGACAGATGATTTCTAAATATAAAGTTTGGTGGAAATATATCCAGTAGATTCTAGCACTCGCGTACATACGGTGTAATTAAGGAAGAAAATAGTACAGCTAAGGGAGTTGAAATTAATAGAGAATGGATTATACCTGAGGACAGCCGGATAACGACAAATATGTAAATGCCAAGTGAATGCATTGGAAAATCAAACGCCCCTCAATAAATTATGCTAGCGTGAGTTATCGATATAATAATGCGGTAACAGAGGAGAAATTTAGGCGCAGTGATTCTTAGGTAAACAGATATGAAGATGACTAATGGTGTTATTACTTAATCTATTCGAGGGCGGTTATAACCTCCAACGATATTCTGCCAATATCCCGCAGATATGCCGATTGACGCCTCTCTTGCCTTCTAACCACGAATTTAAAAGCGTGATGAGGAAAATGACAATACGCTACTTCCCTGCTGGCAAGCAGTTACAGACGTTGCCATGGTAACCTGTACGTTCGTTGTCGGTCTGTCGGTCACTCAATGCAGAGCATGATACCCGCAGAAAATAGTAAATTTCTCCGTCATGTGAAGAGTAAGGTAAATTATGAACATAACGAAATATTTTTATAATGAAGAGGCGTTTCACCTACGGTTCACGGTGTTTACAGAAAATCAATAGTATAAGAGAAAATGGAGTAAAACCGGTCTGGTTTTCCTATATAACCCCCGTCTATTCAAAGATTTTAAAATGATATGCGTATCGAAACCTTCTCCGGAATGAGTATACTGTAAATATGAAGTTTGGTTGAGATCTATCCAGCCGTTTCGACGTGATGGTGGAACAAATAGACAAACAGACAGACATGAAAAGTAAAAACCACCGATTCGGTCTTGAGTTGACGTAAAACGGATAAATATCTGAAAAATTGGCAAAACAAAAGAAATTACAGACATCGGATTCCTACAACTTTATTTATATAGATTAATTTGAAGGATTCCTATTTCACACATGGTCAGTTCTACGTTTATTTCTCCCGTGTCGGACAAGCAGAAAATCTGTCTGTACATCCGCCAGACAACAAGACATCAAATGTAGTGTATCATATTGTATTTTTATGAAATTACTTATAATGTTGGCTATGATATTCAAGTTTAGCCGAAAAAAGAATCAAAATAAAATGCACGTCTTCTGTATTATATAGAGAAAATCGCACGGATGTACAATAAAACCCGGAAATAGAAAATAGAAAAATAATAAGAACATGCATTAATAAGAAGGAGAATGGCGCATCATCCCAAATGCAGCAGTATATCAGGAAATAGAACCTATAAAGAGTTTCATAAGAAAGAAGAGAATATCATTCTTTGGTCATCTGTTGAGAACACCTCAAGACAGGTTAATACGCAGAATTTTGGAGAAGCTTTGGAAACAACAACCTGTCTGGATAAAAGAAATAAAAGAAAACATGAAGGAATTGGACATAACACTGTATGATTTGAAGAATAAAACAAACACAGTAAATCAATTGAAAAATAGTAAAATTAGATTCCTAACAAAAACTGATAAAAGAGAAACAACTAAAAGGGTATTTTCAGAAGAAGAGTGGAAACTAAGATCGTATTGAATGAATAAATACTGGAAGAAGAGGAAGGAAAAACCATAAAACATCACAGAATACCGGACAGAAATTGGCTACAGTGGTCGAATGTGGCCGTAGAAACGCAATAATAATAATAAAACTCAGCGAAGTGGGTTATCTTCAGTTAGTAAATAAATAAATAAATAAATAAATAAATAAATGTACATCTAAATTTTTAAGTAAGCCAAATCTTCTTGGCGAGTTTTACGACCAGATGTCCTTCCTGACATCAACCTTATCATAAGAATTAATGAGATGAAATTAATGACGTGATATATAATAGTATGAAGGGAGAGGATGACAGCTGGTGCCAGTACATAGCCTACTCCTGTCGATAAGTACCAACGGGTATCTGGTATTGATTTCTGAAGCTCGAAGATTCACAAAAAATGTTATTTACCTATAACTCCAATTCACATAATATAGATACCGGTAGTAAATAACCAAAAGAAATGATATGTAGAAAAAGGTTCCAATATTTAAAGACTAGGCATCACGCAACAAACGAAGGAAGAAAAGTCCTATAAACATTGATCGCAAACCCAATAACTTCGGAGTTACGGTCCACTACCAATGATCACTATGTTCCTATGATTTACGGAGGGTTGTATGCGAAAAAGGACGGAAATTCATTCGTGCCTTAACATTGGTCGTAAACGACTGCAAATGTGGTACATGCATTATGGGGCACCGGTCCATACTTTGGCCTTCCCGCTCGTCTGACCTTAACCCTTTATATTGTTGGCTATGGGACATGTTAAGGTCATGATGTATGCTGTCCCCATAAATAATGTCGATACACTTCGAGAGCAGGTATTCAATGCCTGTGATGCAATCCGACAACAGCCAACGAATACGTGATTGCATGCGACGTAGGGTGGAAGACTGCCTTGCAATGGTGGTCACATGGGGCACTTGTTGTGAAGAGTACGTCGAAGACATCGTGACCATTGATGACAATAGTAGTGGATCACAACTTCGAAGATATTAGATTTGTGACCAATGTTTACAGGAGCTTTTTTCCATCATTTGTTCCGTGCTGCCTCCCCTGTAAATATTGGATCCTTTTTCAAGGACATCCTGTACGTACCCAAGGTGTGGAGATATTCAGGTGATCGGAAACAACGTGAAGCGTGAAGAGGTTTGGTCATACTGATAAATAAATTGAAAAATCAGTAGCTCGCACCATTTTTATTTTGTTAAGCCGGCACCGCGGTCTGCCTCTTACCCGGAGGACCCGCGTTCGATTCCCCGCTATGTCAGGGATTTTTACCTAGATCTGAGGGCTGATTCGAGTTCCACTCAGTCTACGTGATTACCTGACGGTGAAAGAGCGGCCCCGGTCTAGATAGCCAAGAATAACGGACGTGAGGATCCGATGGGTTATGTGAATGATGTTGACCCACGAATATCACTGCAATATTTGTCACAAATGGAAGATAATCATTGATTTTACTCAAATAAAGTCCCAAAATCGGAGGTTGATTATGAAATACCGTCATAACTAGCAATAAATATGTATACGTATTTACTGTATGTAAACAGGAATTAATTATGTTGCATTTCGCTGCTCGCGCCGTCTTTTGTTTCTTTTTTGAGGTCCAGGGCTGGCACCAATGAATGGGAGTGCGGGTATTTTGTTGAAAGAAAAATAGAAAAATAGCATGATCCCTGGACCTATATATATATTAAAAGGAAAATAGAATGAACCCTGGACCAATAAATCGTTTAATGAATCAGTTAGTGCACATGAAGTGACAGCCCATCAAATTACATCGAATGAGAAAAATTAATAAAACGACACCAAAGAACTTCAGTGAACAAAGACATCACAGACGACAGTGTTGGACGAACAAAACACTTTAGGAAGCGCTGCGAAGCAGCAGAAATTGTAGTTGTAAGGCAGTGAAGTATGTATTCTCTAAAATAACATATTTCGTATTATTTCTTAATCAACCTTCGATTAGAGACTTTATTTGAGTAAAAGAAATTACTATCTTCCATTTTTAACAAATATTACAGTGATATTTCATGGATCAACATCATTCACGTAACCATCCGTTGTTCCGATCACAGGTCACCTCGTAATCTGCAGGCCTTCGAGCTCAACTAATAGCGTGTGGGGCCTCTTCTGGCCCTGCGAACTGCAGTGAGACGCCGTGGAAGTGAGTCGACAAGTCCCTGGTAGTGCTCTGGACGCACCTGATACCAAATCGTTTGCAGAGCGGCCGCCAATGCTGGTCTGTTCGTGGGTGAAGGATCCATGGCACGGAGCCTGCGTTCCAGGACATCCCAGATATGCTCGATAGGGTTCATATCGGGGCTCCTAGGTGGCCATGGTAGTCGTAGGACCTCCGCTGCATGTTCCTGGAACCATTCCTGGGCGACGTGGGAGCAACGTAGCGGCGCGTTATCATCTTGAAACACCGCAGAACCGTCTGGGCGCTGGAAGGCCAAAAATGGGTTGAGATGGTCTCCGAGCAGCTAAACATACCGCGGACCATTCGACGTCTCTTCCAGAACAACTAGGGGGCCCATTCCATACCAGGAAAATGCACCCCAGACCATAACAGAGGCACTAGCGCCCAGGACCACACCTTGGAGGCACGCGGGATCTATCGCTTCGTGTGGTCTGCGCCATACACGGTGCCTTCCATCGGCATGGTGCAGTTGAAATCGTGATTCGTCCGACCATATCACGTTACGGCATTTTTCCAGTGTACATATCTGGTGACTGGCGACAAATGCGCGTCGTTGAGCCCGATGACGTTGGGTTAACAGTGGCACCCGTGTGCGGCGCCGGCTCTCATACCCCGTAGAACCCATGTTCCTACGGATTGTCCACTGGGAAACGTGTCTTGCACGGCCTGTGTTGAATTGAGCCGTGATTTGTTACACGGTTGCCCGTCTGTCACTATTGACAATCCGTCTCAGATGTCGCGGGTCACGGTCATCGAGGGTGGCTGGACGGCCGGTCGTTCGTCTGTTGTGGACGGTGACACCCGCATTCAACCATTCACGATACACCCTGGACACGGTTGATCGTGTGAAGCCGAATTCCCGCACCACTTCCGAAATCGCACTTCCCATCCGTCGGGCACCGACCACCATACCCCGTTCGAACCGTGTCAGCTCACGACGACGTTCCATGTTACACCTGTCACATGCACAGCCACTGCTCACAAGGTCTCCTATACAACTGCCGCTGGCACAGGGGGCGTGTGGTGCGCAGACAACATACCTGCGCATCAGTGCTCCGCTATCAAATGACATCTGCTCAGTCAGTGTATATCACAACTGTTGTCAACATTAGAAATCAGCTGACGATATTAATTTATGATGACGATGATGATCTTTGTTGTTTAAAGGGGCCTAACAGCTAGGTCATCGGCCCTAATGGTACGAGGAACAAAGAAATGAAACTATATTTAAACACTTCAGAAAGTATCCACTGACTAGGATCTAAAACGAATGATTATTAAAAATGTTCATGTATTAAAAACAATCAATGTTCCGATTCACAATGCCTTATTTTCTGAGATGATGCTTGCTTCCCAAAGGGGTTCAAACTCCAGGTCAACGGCTTATCATAATAGTACTAATAACTGGTATAGTACAACCATGGTGTTCCTCCTTTAGTGGTATTAATCACAGATATTTTTGCTAGTTGCTTAACGTCGCACCGACACAGTGAACCCTTGAACTTACCGTTCCATCGTTGGCCGTCTGCCACAGCTGCTTCATTAGAGAAATATGGAACTCTTAGATCTTGGGGTCGTAGCGGGTTTATTTCTGTCACTACATTGACCAAACGATGGGGTTCAAAGAGAGCCTAACTACTTTAAGCGAGGAGCAAAAATGTGCTTACTAAAGTTTTATTCAACTAAATCACGACTTTTTTTTTTATTAAATTCATCCATAAAAATCACTTAATAATTTATAAAGTTTTAACGCGGTCACAATACTCAACGTGAATGTTATCTTCTTATTATTGTTTAATATTACCTTTCAGAGAATGAAAATGTATTAAAAATTTCGTGGACAGCAAAACTAGAAAACGCGAATAAAACCTGAAAATCAGGCACCATTAATCCAAACAATAACTGAGAATTAATCCACACTATCCGTGGAAAATCTTACCTTTAACAAGTAGAATTCCAGATTTACTTTCAATTAAGGTTATCCACCAGTCTGGTATCATCGGATATTGAAACACCCCCCGAATGGACCCTTATTCGAACCAAATTGACTATCAATTGGTTTGGCTAGGTTATATTACTAGAAAGCATGCTGTTCATTACAAATTAACAGCAATTGTCGCAATCAAAAATAAATTTCCACCATGTCATTTCACCCTTAATTTACAGAATAATCCCGATGCTGAAACATGTACCACCCAAACAGATGTTCAGAAGGAACCAACAACAACTTAATCCGAGGGATCTTACGTTACGTCGTCCTGAAGGAACAAAACTGCGAAATGCAGCATAATTCATCATGCATTTAGAAAAATGCCAAACATTGAAGTTAAAGAAAAGTGATAAGTCACTTGAAAATATTCTTACTAAACCAAATTTCAGGTAGCAAAATAATGATGTCGTTAAGTTTGTTAAATTACAAGTCCACACTAAAAAAACAAACGACAGAAATCTTTCTAATTTTCTATAACTATGACTACCATTACAAACCTGTCTTCCTACACTTGTCCCATTAAACCAATCTAAAAGTAATCGGTAGACCAGCGTCTCACCTAGTATAAAGTGAAAGAACGAAAATTGAAACTAAAATGTATTAACAGCTGACGAATCGAAAACGTATTTATGGCGTAAATCCTACATAAATCGACTAAGTGTCAACACATGGCACTCTCAATAGGTACCGGACATCCAAACAATAAATCAAGTATAGAGAGTGAAAATAGAAAACGAAAGTTCATCGAACTTGAACATGCACGGCCAAGCGGTCATGATCAATCTCCATTAGCTAGGTTTAATGTTGAACAACCCTCACATTCATGCCACCACTAATGCAACGCTATTATGGGAGCACCTTCTGGCTAGTAAAAATTGTGCCGAAATAGGGCCTTGATAATACCCGCTAACACTCTTCGCAATCGTATTCACCACTCCAGACACTAACACCATTCAAGTCGATTCGCAAAAAGGACTAACCTATGGCTTGACTATAAACAGACGACGCCCTAATCCTGTCGTTGAGCGTACGTAGTGTCTACACATCCTTAAATTAATGAAATACACGCCGCATCCTAAATCTATCGTTGAACCAAAGTTGGGATATTTACACATCATTTATACTGTCAGGCGAAATTGAAACTCCAAACACAATTCCGGATCTTTAAATCAAATCCTTGTTGAAACTTTAAGACAATTAAATGAAACTCGCCACAGAATGAACTAGAATCTGGAAATATAACTATGTCCATTTCTTACAATAAACGTGAAATTGAAATTAAATACGTCCGGCTAATTTAATCCATGACTCAATACAATCTCAGCATAT
The DNA here is from genome assembly GCF_040414725.1 of Anabrus simplex. NCBI lineage: Eukaryota > Metazoa > Arthropoda > Insecta > Orthoptera > Tettigoniidae > Anabrus > Anabrus simplex. Next base: position 105,486,610 of record NC_090269.1, on the reverse strand, counting down.
GCAGTGAAGTTCGGTAAATAAAAATAAATTCAACACTAGTTTAATTTTACATAATATCGCTGAAAACAGTAATCACCACCATCACGGAATCCACAGCATAAGTCTAGTGTGAGGCTCCAAATGGCCTTTCATTTCAACGTTCCAAACATGCACGGTCGTGAACTATCCAGTGAAGCAACTTTACATTGATCTACACAAGACAGACTATCATTCTAATAAAATTCAATTTTCTATCCCGCAATGTTTCCATTCAAACAATAATTTCGTCTCGTAAAAATACAGAATAGACTTCAGTTTACAATAATAGGGTATCACCTCGACCGTGTGTCAGAATGCACTTTGTTCGTGAGGTCAACTATCACAAAAATACACTACGCTGGATCTACATAGAATCGTCACTTGGGCTTAGTTGCCAAGACCTACAATCTCATAGAAAAAATGGTAACCATGGGAGAACATCGACTTAAGAAAAACAGGCGTTACAACGCGCTCATTTAGATTCTGACCACTATTAAATCAGTCACCTCTTCTTGATTACTTACAGGACATCGTCATCTTACACAGCCTGTCTCAGAAATATCACATTTTAACATACAGCCTGTCACAAAATTATCCATCGACAAACAGAGTCTCTTACTACAAGTTCATTATACATCACTCATAAATATACAAGCTTGCTCTGCCTTTAGCATCTTCCTAACTATTCCCATAACATTTCATTTCCATTACAATCCATTCTTCTCGTTTAAAACTTTTCAACTATGCGTAATCCCACGAGCATCAACTTCATAAGAATCTCACAACTAACTTCTTCACATTTTTCTGATCTCAAGAGCAAAAGAACATGCCGTGATTTTCTGTATCACAAATACACGGTGTCACAAAATTTAAGATTCCCAAAAATAAATGTTACCTTTATCAGACTTCACTGGATTTCGGTATAAATCGCAAATCTCACCCGATATTACTGCTGAATGCATAATTTATCTTCTCAAATTTATCCTGACGTGAATATTAATTTTATTATTATTTATATTCTTAATAATATTTTTATTAATTCGATATTTGACTTTATGACGCTCACCACGACTATTTTGTTGTTATCATATTTGTAACGTTCATCATCCTGAACATTATTTCATTGATTCATAGTACAATATTTTTTTTACGGTTTCTTAACGAAATTTTAAAAGCATTTAAGAGTTTCGCACACTGACATGAACAATAGACACTTCGCGTGAACATTATAATACACTTAAATCTACACACTCAACATAGTAATGTAATGGGACAAGAATTTACAATCTATCTACAAAACATATTAAAAATAGACAGACCTTGTAACGGCGTCATCTTAGGGTCCATGGCTACATTTTAGCCAGCTCGTTCGGAATTAGCGACTCATACTTATACATTAATTATATTTACGCAGATTCTACACTGGAAATGATGGGTTATTCTGGCAGCCCACTATCTGTACGCATTTACCGTCCACTGGAAAGAAACTGACTGTCTGTAAGAACTTCAACTCGCCCTCATCCCAGGTGTTCACGATATATCAGACTTGAGGCTTATCTCCGGCTAGTCTACCACTCCTCTACTGTTTCAAAAACACACAATAATTAGATAAAAGCTAGCTATGCACTTACGGATTTTCACTTGCAGAAGTTAAGGAATTCTGTCACTAATTCAACTAAGAATTGTCCTGTTTTGCATTTACCACTCGGTAAAATATTTTATCTCAATTCACTGACTCACAAGCTTATTTGAATAACAGTTCAAGACCTATGTTTTGAATTAACGCGACGTGAACTGTCCTCGCGACGACCGAACAAGTGAGTGTTGTTACTGTCCAGAGGTGGGGATACTTATAGGTTTCCTAGAGACGCTATCTTGGTCATGATGAATTATGGTGTAATCATACAATTCCGTAACCACTGGGTCGATTTCTTTGAAACTTTCCCCAAAAATTCCACCTAATTTCCAAGTCATGATGGTATGGTTTACAGATTTTTCCCGTGCTTTTAATGGGCGTAATTAATTAATTTCATGCATGCGACTTCGCGCGGTTTTTAATCGCGTGGCCTTGACACACTGTTAATCTGCCAATACTGAAGCCAAATTTTCTCCAGGCTTATTTACATACATTTCCACCCTGTGGACTTTAGCTTCACTTAATATTTCTTACAAATCTTAACTATTTATTTCTTGGTTATTGATATTACCGAAATCTCTTGCAATGAAGGTTTATTATGTGGAAGTAAAATGAAATGACCTTCGACTACACGACGTCAGTCGAAGTGTTCCGACACCGTCCGAATGGATGGCTCGCTGTCTTCCACGGCTATTTCTCATGGTGACTTGTCCCGCCACAGAGGGTGAGATGCTCGCAATAAAGAATTATGGTTGCGCTTGAAGTTGTATTTTGGGGTTGCAATTTTCTGGTTGCAATATTTAGCAGGGTTAGAATTATAGGTTCAAGAGATAGGTCTTATGGCGACGATGGGAGACGAAAGACCTAGGAATGGGAAGGAATCAGCTGTGACATTAATTAAGGTACAGCCCCAGCATTTGCCTGGTGTGAAAATGGGAAACCACAGAAAACCATCTTCAGGGCTGCCAACAGTGGGGTTCGAACCCACTATCTCCCGGATGTGAGCTCACAACTGCGCGCTCCTAACCGCACGGCCAACTCGCCCGATTAATCAGAGATAACGTAGACTCATCGTGTTCCTCGCATGGTGGTACTAATCACAGATGGCACCACTCACAAGCAAAGCAGACCCATGGTCTTCATCACATAGTGGGGATAATCACGGTCACCGTCTAGGTCAGTGGTGTTCCTCACATAGTGGTACTATACAATTTCGTGTGGCTATTTCTAGCCGGGTAAGGCACACTCTCCGATGGGGGTGGGCGGCAACTACCATGTGCAGGTAACTACCTCTTATTGTGGTGGAGGATAGTGTTACGTGTGGTGTGCGGGTTGCAGGGATGTTGGGGACAGCACAAACACCCAGCCCCCGAGCCATTGGAATTAACCAATAAAGGTTAAAATCCCCGAACCGTCCAGTAATAGAACCCGGGACCCTCTGAACCGAAGGCCAGTACGCTGACCATTCAGCCAACGAGTCGGACACAGTGGTACTAATCACAGGCTCATTCATAGTGTCGCTCACATATGATACTAATCACGGACAACGCCCAAACCCGTGGTGTTCCTCACATAATAGTACTACTCTCAGGCAACGCAGACCCATGGTGTTCCTCATATCGCGGTACTATTCACGGACAACGCCCAAACCCGTTGTGTTCCTCACATAATGTACTACTCTCAGGAAACGCAGACCCATGGTATTCCTCACATAGTGGTTCTAATCATGGGCAGTGCCCAAACCCGTTGTGTTCCTCACATAATAGTACTATTCTCAGGTAACGCAGACCCACTTTGTTCCTCATATTGTGGTACTAATCACGGACCACGCCCAAACCCGTTGTGTTTTTCACATAATATACTACTCTCAGGAAACGCATACCCATGGTGTTCCTCATATCGTGGTACTAATCATGGACAATGCCTAAACCCGTGGTGTTCCTCATATAATAGTACTACTCTCAGGCAACGCAGATCCATGGTGTTCCTCATATCGTGGTACTAATCACGGACAACACCCAAACCCGTGGTGTTCTTCACATAATGGTACTACTCTCAGGAAATGCAGACCCATGGTATTCCTCACATAGTGGTTCTAATCATGGACAATGCCCAAACCCGTAGTGTTCCTCACATTGTGTTGCTACTCATACGTAACGCAGATCCATTCTGAACATTGTGGAACCAACACATTCGAGCGCTCTGCAGCCGAACGCCCGCACCTCCACCGCGGTGGGATACACATGATGCTACTAATCACAAGTAGTCTCATGGTTCTACGTCCATCATCACTTGGTTGCCCATTTTTTGTCGCCTCTTTCGACAGGTAGGGGTTACAGTGGGTGTATTCTTCATCTGCGTTCCCCACCCATAGGGGTGTTACCCCTTTTAGTCGCCTTTTACAACAAGCAGGGGGTGCCGTGGGTGTATTATTCGTCTGCGTCACCCATCCACAGGGGTGAACAATATAACTTTTCCTAGAGCATATATTTTAACTAGAGGTATGGCGCATTGTAAAATTAAACACTGACTACATATGGTAAGATGAAACAACAAAACAGTAAAAATATTTTTTAATAAGTTGTTTTACGTCGCACCGACACAGATAGGCCTTATGGCGACGATGGGACAGGAAAGGGCTAAGAGTGGGAAGGAAGTGGCCGTGGCCTTAATTACGGTACAGCCCCAGCATTTGCCTGGTGTGAAAATGGGGAAACCACGGAAAACCATCTTCATGTTATGGTTCGAACCCACTCTCTTCAGAATTCTGGATACTACCCGCACTTAAGCGACTGCAGCTATCCAGCTCGGTGTAAAAATGTCTACAAAATGTAATAAGAAGTCTAGACAATCAACAGAATGCTCTTACTACAAGGCCCACTCCGGTTATATTACAGTGCGGGCACAATGCTCCCTTCAGTAGTATAGAACGGCTGTGGTGTATTCTGAGTCGTAAACTCTCGAATTGTTAATCTCACGCACGAAATCTGCACCGGAGGTTATCAGCAATTCTACTGCGGCAGGATAATCCCCCAGCAGTGCTCATAACCGCATCCACAATAAAACATCTGACAACAAAAGAACTGTTTTTATATGTATTAAGCGGACATGATGGCTTACATTTTCGCAGGGTCACGCCTCCCGATGTAACGAAGCATAAAACTTATTTTCACATCAGGTAAATATAACCCTGTGTTCTTAAGAAATGAACGTATTTTACTGATTTAAAGGATGTCGTGGTCATACAATGGTATAGTTGCTAGCTTTTCCTTCGATTGACCAGGATTTGATCCCTATAACTTTGACGTAGTGTAACAAAATAAAAATGAAAATCCACAGATTCACAGCTTATTTCCAGTCATTTGGCTGGGCCAGGAATGGAATGAATGAATTCCCCATCTAGCGGCAAGGATAGGAATTGTGCCGGCTGCTAAAGCCTGTCACACTCCTCTGGGGCAATGGTTAATGACTGGGAGATGAAATGAAATGATAGTGGAGAATTTTTCAGGAATGAAAGATGACAGGGAAAACCGGAGTATCCGTAGAAAACCCTGTCCTGCCTCCACTTTGCCCAGCACAAATCTCACATGGAGTGACCGAGATTTGAACCACGGAACCAAGTGGTGAGAGGCCGGTGCGCTGCCGCCTGAGCCACGGAGGTTCTGAAGTGTAGCAAAATAAAATAAGACTATTGATAAGAGTGATTGTCGGCAGGAAATTTACGGTTTTACGTGGAATCAGAACCACAGAAACGAGAATTTTCATTTTACAAAATCCTGGGTGCATTTACCGGGATTCGATTCGCGTCCGCTTTGTTATGAAGCCAGTGAGTAAACTATCATGACCCATAAGAAATAGCTGATAAACTTGTCAAACTTAAACATGTTTGTGTGGCACTACGGAAAAGTTTTCATCTGCACTTAGAGAAGGAAGCCCGCTTCTGTGGTGTAGTGGTTAGTGTGATTAGCTGCCACCCCCGGAGGCCCGGGTTCGATTCCCGGCTCTGCCACAAAATTTGAAAAGTTGTACGAGGGCTGGAACGGGGTCCACTCAGCCTCAGGAGGTCAGCTGAGTAGTGGCGTGTTCGATTCCAACCTCAACCATGCTGGAAGTGGTTTTCCGTGGTTTCCCACTTCTCCTCCAGGCAAATGCCGGGATGGTACCTAATTCAAGGTCACGGCCGCTTCCTTCCATCCTCCTTGTCTATCCCTTCCAATCTTCCCATCAGCATAGCAGGTGAGGGCGCCTGGGCGAGGTACTGGTCATCCTTCCCAGTTGTATCACCCGACCCAGAGTCTGAAGCTCCAGGACACTGCCCTTGAGGCGGTAGAGATGGGATCCCTCGCCAAGTCCGAGGGAAAAGCCGATCCTGGAAGATAACCAGATTAAGAAATGAAGAGGAAGAAGTTAAAGAAGTAAAATTAACAACCTATGCAGCTCGTATTCATACCGTGGAGTATTTTTGGCTAGGGTTCAGTGTCCTACTGGCGTCGTCGCGATTGCAAAGTCTCGATTCCGGACACACAATATTTGGGAAAAGTGCCAGCTCGTTCCAGAGTTTTCCTCTTTCAGATGCATTCTTATTGCGGACACCCCATTAATATTCTCGATGTGCTTTGATTACACACACTATTTCTTACAGATAAGCCTTCGGGAAATAAAGCAATTATATTGTACTTTTATTACTAGTGCAAGTGCGTAAAGGTTCACTGTAATTCCAATCGCGACTCCGTGCCTTTTTTTTTTTTTTTTTAGAGCACGTCGCTTATTCTCCCTGGAGGCCTGCCGTGTAGCTCCGCACACGAAGTTAACGGCACGTCGGTAGATGCAGAGTGGGTTGTTGTCCCATATCCTCTGTACTCTGACCGGCCAACCGAGCAGAGGAAAGTTGGCCACGGCTCTACCGTGGCTCTACGCTTCTGCATTCGGGAGACGGGTCTGGGGCACAGTGCCGGACCTCACGCCTGGCTCCACCCGTCGGCTGTCCTGAGAATGGTTTTACGTTGTTTTCCATTCTCCTGCACTAAGGCGAATGCCGGGACAGTTCGTAGTATAGGCCACGGCCGCCAACCCCCTCACCTTCTCTGCACATCTCCTTCACCGTAACAAATCTCCCGGCCTGAGAGACGGCGCCACCGTCTAGGAGTCCCGCCTCCCCCTTCAGGGGAGGAATGAAAACGTTTAGTAGTAGTAGTAGTAGTAGTATTAGTTAACGGCAGGGCCCGGAACACCCACCGACTCCATGACCCGCAAGGTAAACCGTAGTCGGCCCTTAAAATAATGAAAACCTAGTCCCAAAAATAATTTTTTTAAAATCAGAATATCTTATTGCACATTTTAAGAAATTCGTCGTTTTTCTTCTTCTCCTTCTTAATCTGTTTACCCTCCAGGGTAGGTTTTTCCCTCGGACTCAGCGAGGAATCCCACCTCTACCGGCTCAAGGGCATTGCCCTGGAGCTTCAGACTTTGGGTCGGGGATACAACTGGGGAGAATGACCACTACCTTGCCCAGGTGGCCTCACCTGCTATGCTGAACAGGGGCCTTGTGGAGGGATGGGACAGACAAGGAAGAGGGAAGTAAGCGGCCGTGGCCTTAAGTTAGGTACCATCCCGGCATTTGCCTGGAGGAGAAGTGGGAAACCACGGAAAAACACTTCTAGGATGGCTGAGGGGGGAATCGAACCCACCTCTATTCAGTTGACCTCTCGAGGCTGAGTGGACCCCGTTCCAGCCCTCGTACCACTTTTCAAATTTCGTGGCAGAGCCGGGAATCGAACCCGGACCTCTGGGAGTGGCAGTTAATCACACTAACCACTACACCACAGAGGAGGACATTTGTCGTTTTTACTACTAATTATTGACATATTGACTCTCATCTATAAGATTCGTCATAATTTTAAACACATCCTGCTAATAATAATACACCCTTATTTACTACGTACGTTGTTTAAACGAACGACACGCTTACTCCATTCTAAGGACAAATGATATTACGACCAAAACCTTTCTAAGTTGCCATCCTCATTTTACTTCCTCGTGCTTCGAGCAGTTCTTTTATTAAGTTTACATTACTTTCTTTTTCTCTTAGTTCCTTCCAAATGTAAGTCCACCTGCATAACAAACCCATGTGGCTCATCTTTTTTACTAATTCTAAATTGTCTGTAACTATAACCATGCAATAAAGCACAAGGCTTATCTTTCTCCGTCTCAATAAATTACGTAGTAGCACAACAACAATAATGAACAGAAAGAAGTAAACAAACTAAAAACGCAACACAGTGGTAGATCTAAAGTTCTGTATGAAAAATAGAGGTGAATTGGGTTGGTAAGACGGGGGGAGTTCGCCTCTGTGGTTTAGTGGTTAGCGTGATTAGCTGCCACCCCCAGAGGCTCGAGTTCGATTCTCGGCTCTGTCACAAAATTTGAAAAGCGGTGCGAGGGCTGGAACGGGGTCCACTCGGCCTCGGGAGGTCAACTGAGTAGAGGTGGGTTCGATTCCCATCTCAGCCATCCTGGAAGTGGTTTTCCTTGGTTTCATACTTCTCCAGGCAAATGCCGGGATGGTACTTATCTTAAGGCCACAGCCGCTTCCTTCCCTCTTCCTTTCTATCCCTTCCAATCTCCTCATCCCCCACAAGGCCACTGTTCAGTATAGCACGTGAGGCCGCCTGGGCGAGGTACTGGTCCACCTTCCCAGTTGTATACCCCCGAACCAAAGTCTCACGCTACAGGAAACTGCCCTTGAGGCGGTAGAGGTGGGATCCCTCGCTGAGTCCGCAATCGAGGCTATTAATGATGTATCCGCAATGGACACTACCCAAAGTCAACACACAACCGGCTCCTGATGTGACCTCCCCTTTCGGAGAACAATCATCAAATGAGAAATGCAACCATTCAAGCTAAGGGCGCCAATCTTTAAGTTGAGGACTTAAATTTATAGTCAAGCTTGGACGGACTCTTATCACAGGGGTGGGGTGATAGTACACTAATCATTAAGCAGGAGAATTAAAAATCAAAAAGGCTAATTAAGGCAGATTGATTAAAGTGAACTAGAAAAATACTATTTATTATATTTAATATGATTGACGACGGTTTAACGAGAACTGAATTTAAATTAAAAAATGAATTTAACAGAAAATTGAATGACTCTACTTCGCGAAAACTTGCAATATCTTTAACTCGCTTGCTCACCATTTAGTCTTGTTCTGCTGGTCCTTGGGAAGCTTCCATCCTTGTAGCGGGAACATCATTGGTCGTCTTTGAGATCTCTTCATCTGCAGCTAAGTACCATTCCTGCCTTGCAAATTGCACCTCCCACTAATTGGAAAATGACTTCAAAACTAACACTCCCTATTATGCTCTATCCCATATATTGGAGATAAGCCCTAAGTCATAGTTAGCAGAACCACCTTGGGTTATTTGGAGAGGATACTCAATTAAGAATCCTTCCAACTTTACTGAAAATGTTCTCTGAAGTTTCATTTCTATCTAGATTAATACTACCTATTGACTTAGACTGGTTCAAACCGGTCTTGTAGCCGAGCTGTACGTACTTCCTGATGAGAGTGGCTATACATCCCTCATTCAGAATTTCTAAGTACCACGTCGTGGTAATGAAGTAAAATACTAACGTAGAATCAAACGAAGAATAATAAGTAGCAGGTCACGTAGAAGATCCAAGATCTAAGATGCAAGATATAAGATGAAGCCAAGAGCTCCAGCACGCCCTTTTATAACCTTTTCTGGCGCTAATTACAGGTCGCTACACGTGATCCAATCAGATGACATGTCTCTCCCCACTCCAGATATTAGAGTTGACGAGTCTTAACTCTGATATTAACTGTTCTTCTATTGGTCCATTCTCTCAGTATCCATGGCAATATGACGCTCCTTTCAAAATATAGGCGTTGATTCGTTTGAATAATTCTGGTCGAAATACGGTAGCTTACGTTAGAACGCGTGAACACGTGCTCGCTTTCCCAGAACTTGGTGTCTAAATTTGTCCTTTCTCCCTCCTCGGTGATGTGGCAAGATAGCGGAAATCTACTGCAAGTTAATTTTAAACAAATGTCGCAAGAATCTAAGTGAATATTAGAATATTCAGCCATCGTTTACAAGTCGTAGTTACAAAGTAATGAAATGATAGTGAGCAAATGATTAAACATGAATTATAATACAATTACATACCAAAATAAATATTATGACGTTAAATTTCTGAATTAATTACACATAATAAAATTAACATAATTACACTGTAACGTCTGGAACGTTACACTGAGAGTCGTGCTGCTAATCTCTGTGATCTATACAGCTGAGCTGCACTATTACAAACACAACCTCCGTGGCTTAGGCGACAGCGCGCCGGCCTCTCACCGCTTGGTTCCGTGGTTCAAATCCCTGTCCCTCCATGTGAGATTCGTGCTGGACAAAGCAGACCCGGGACAGGTTTTCCCTGTCATTTTTCATTCCAGCAACATTCTCAAGTATCACTTCATTTCATCTGTCAGTCATTAATCATAGCCCCAGAGCAGTGTGACAGGCTTCGGCAGCCGGCACAAATTCCTATTCTCGCCGCTAGATGGGACTTTCATTCATTCCATTCCTGAACCGGTCGAATGACTGGAAACAGAACGTGGATTTTTCATTTTATTACACATACATGTGCTCTGCCGAAATATGAGGAAGAATTGCTATTGTCAAAACTGCTATGGCGCAGATTGCAAGAATAATAAAGAACCAAAACGCTCCTGATCAACACCGGTGTCCTTTTTGTTTTATGTTTATTTTTTGTTAAGATGGAAGTCATACTTTTCAATGTTAATGCAACTTTAAAACTTCTCAGTCTATCAAAAAACACTAATTACAACACATATAACACCATAACATGCCTGTAAAATTGTATACCTGTCTCAGCGGCGTCGCTGAAGGCAACGGACGATAGCAGCTAAGGACGCTCGAGTTTCTCCCTACTATAAACAATTATTTTGGCTACAACTAGACGACAGACGTAAACTACATTCAACCACTCTTGTGTACCACGTGCTTTCGGAAGACATCCCTGCTTATCTCTCCAGCAATTTTCGTCACCTTGGTTCTTTTCTTTCTTTTGCTATTTGCTTTTCGTCGCACCGACACAGATAGGTCTATGGCGATGATGGGTCAGGAAAGGCCTAGGAATGGGAAGGAAGTAGCCGTGGCCTTAATTAAGGTACAGCTCCAGCATTTGCCAGGCACGAAAATGGGAAACCACGGAAAACCATTTTAAGGGCTGCCGACAGTGGGGTTCGAACCCACTAATTCCCGGACGCGAGCTCACAGCTGCGCGCTCCTAACCACACGGCTAACACGCTCGGTGTTATTTAATTTTATCCCATGGTGCGGAACCACTCGAGCGCCGAGCCTGAGGTGAACGCCGCACTTGCCCCACCCACGGAACGGTCTTGACCGTAGCATTTGCCTAATGTGAACCATTCTCACGGCTCTCGATCGTTGGATTCAAACCCACCATCCCCCGAATGCAAATGAAATTAAATTAAATTAAATTAAATTAAATGGCGTATGACTTTTTGTGCCGGGAGTGTTGGAGGACATGTTCGACTCGCCAGGTGTAGGTCTTTCAATTTGACGGCCGTAGGCGACCTGCGCGTTGTGATAAGGGTGGAATGACGATGAACACAAGACATACACCGAGCACACATGCCAGAGAAATTAACCAATGATAGTTAAAATTCCCGACCCTACCGGGAATCGAACGCGGAACCCTTGTCACCAAAGGCCAACACGCTAACAATTTAGCCACGGAGCCGGACCTCCGAATGCACGATTGCTACTGCAAGACTTAAACCATGCAGCCAACTCACTCTCACTTTCTTTTAATCTGATAATAATTTACCTGAGTTGGACATTAACTCAACTTGTGCCAGACTCCTCAAGTTCATCTCTCCAATCTCGCTTACCTTTGTCAACTCTTCTTCTTCTTGTCCGATCCCGGCGATGTTAGATTTGCTCCCTCTTATGGCCCTTCCCTTTCATTGCCGATCTTTTCATTCTTTGCGGGACTGACGTTCTTCAAAGTGTATTTCAACCTATATTTAATTTTTGTTTCTAATTAGAGTTAATTTAGTTGAGCTTCTCATTAAAACAAAAAAATCACATTTACCACCACCAATCCTTGCATATGCCTTTTGAAAATGAAAAACAATGGGACACCATGGTTACTGAAAAATGGGTTCATTCTCTCCCGAATACAAGCTTACACTACACTATCCGTACAGGATATCGAACTCACACTGTATCGTATGTTTATTTGTTACAGACATCAATTTAATCTTGGGAAATATTTCTTCTTCTTATCATCTTAAGCGGTTTATCCTCCAGGTTCGGTTTTTCCCTCGGACTCAGCGAGGGATCCCACCTCTACCGCCTCAAGGGTAGTGTCCTGGAGCTTCAGACTTAGGGTCTTGGGATACAACTGGGGAGAATGACCAGTACATCGCCCAGGCGGCCTCTCATGCTATGCTGAACAGGGGCCTTGTGAAGGGATGGGAAGATTGGATGGGACAAGCAAGGAAGGGGGAAGGAAGCGGCCTTGGCCTTAAGTTAGGTACCATCCCGGCATTTGCCTGGAGGAGAAGTGGGAAACCACGGAAAACCACTTCCAGGATGGCTGAGGTGGGAATCGAACCCACCTCTACTCAGTTGACCTCCCGAGGCTGAGTGGACCCCGTTCCAGCCCTCGTACCACTTTTCAAATTTCGTGGCAGAGCCGGGAATCGAACCCGGACGTCCGGGGGTGGCAGCTAATCACGCTAATTGGGAAATATTTACTAACCAATTTTAAAGAGGAAACGCATTTTCTTCGTGTTTTCTATTTTTTGCTAGTGGCTTTACGTCGCACCGACACAGATAGGTATTATGGCGACGATGGGATAGGAAAGGGCTAGGAGTTGGAAGGAAGCGGCCGTGGCCTTAAGTAAAGTACAGTCCCGGCATTTGTCTGGTGTGAAAATGGGAAACAACGGAAAACCATCTTCAGGACTGCCGACAGTGGGATTCGAACCCACTATCTCTCGGATGCAAGCTCAAAGCTGCGCGTTCCTAACCGCACAGCCAACTCGCCCGGTAAACTTATTTTCTAAATGGTAGACAAAAATGCGAATTAAGCCCCTGAACTTCATTTTTCTGGCCTATTTCCCAGTGTATCTGGGCCACCATTTGAAGCAGATACAGTCCGGATATACTACCGGATGTTCTTCCTGACGCCAATCAAAAGGATTCAGTAATTCGTGTTTCTGTCGTGGTTGGTAGTATGGCATACTGGGCATGTGGGTAAGGGTTATTCTGCCCGAAGGTAGGTCCGAACCTCCGCAGAGGTGTTCCTGAGCCGGAGTTTACGTGCGGTAGGCTGGCCAGTTCCTTTCCGCTCCTCCATTCCCTTACCCCCCACCAACAGTGCGTGGCAACCCATCCAACTTCTGACCACGCCCAATGTTGCTTAACTTGGGAGATCTCACGGGATCCGGTGTTTCAACACGGCTACGGCCGTTGGCTACTGGGCATGTGGAATATATTAAAATAAGCGTATTAAGATGTAAACGCACCTCGCCAGTCCCCGAGCAGAAAAATTAACTGCACGCAGCTCTGACAAGGAACACTCAATACGCTGAATATTTAGCCAATGAGCCAGAAAAATCAAGAACCAGAAAAATAATTCTTATTGTTAATTATTAATATTAATCTGTCCTCTTCTGTGGTGTAGTGGTTAGTGTGATTAACTGCCACCTCCGGAGGCCCGGGTTCGATTCCCGGCTCCGTCACGAAATTTGAAAAATGGTACGAGGGCTGGAACGGGGTCCACTCAGTCTCGGGAGGTCAACTGAGTAGAGGTGGGTTCGATTCCCTCCTCAGCCATCCTGGAAGTGGTTTTCCGTGGTCTCCCACTACTCCTCCAGGCAAATGCCGGAATGGTAAGTACCTAACTTAAGGCCACGGCCGCTTCCTTCCCTCTTCCTTGTCTACCTCTTCCAATTTTCCCATCCCCCACCAAGGCCCCTGTTCAGCATAGCAGGTGAGGCCACTGGTCATCCTCCCCAGTTGTATCCCCGACCCAATGTCTCACTCTCCAGCACACTGCCTTTGAGGTGGTAGAGGTGGCATCCCTCGCTGAGTCCGATGGAAGAATCGAACCCTGGAGGGTAAGCAAATTAAGAAAGAATAATATTAATCTGATATGTTACTTTTCTCATATTTGACCTTTAAATTAATTATTGATATACACTATTAAATCAGAAAGTCATTAAGTCCGAAAAAGAGCTTAATCAGTCTACTTAGGATGAAAGTCGCAGATTGAAAAGTTACAGAACTAAACCCAATATGGAGACATGACGTGGAACTGCATTAGAAGACGAAAAGTTTGAGTGGTGTCTTTACAAGTAGGAAAGAGCACAATATGAAGATAAAGTTGGAATTTAAGAGGACAAATTGGGGCAAATATTCGTTTATAGGAAGGGGAGTTAGGGATTGGTATAACTTACCAAGGGAAATGTTCAATAAATTTCCATTTTCTTTGAAATCATTCAAGAAAAAGCTAAGAAAACAACAGATAGGGAATCTGCTACCTGGGCAACTGCCCTAAATGCAGATCAGTAGTGATGGAGAAGAAGAAGAAGTCGCACGGACACGGATAGGTCTTATAGCGACGAAGTGATAGGGAAGGAGTAAGGAGTGTGAAGGAAGCAGCCGTGGCCTTAATTAATGTTCAGCCCCAGCATTTGCCTGGTGTGAAAATGAGAAACCACGGAAATGTTGAGGGCTGCCGAGAGTGTGGCTCGAACCCACCATCTCCCAAATGCAAGCCCATAGCTGCGCGCCTCTAACCGCACGGCCAACTCGCTCAATGAAAGCGCTCGCTAATGTACCAACTTTGGCAGTTGTCTGCAAACCAAACAATGTTCTGCATCTGCGGTCAAAATAGTTTCAATTAACAACTTGTGTTCATTTGCAAAGTTCGCTGCGAACTGTACATTGGGAATGGGACTGAATGATGTAGTGCATCATGAATATAGAGTTGTAGCGATGCGCTGTGGCATTTCTCTGCTTTAAGTTGGCTGATACCTCCAAGCTACGTGCATAAAACAAGGGAAGCGTTCAGTTCCTCGCTATACAAGGAAAGCTTTATAACATGTGAGTCCTTATCAGAAAGTGAAAGCCTTCTGCCCTCCAATCATACAATGATATTACTACAATCATCGAAGAACATGTTGTAATTATAAATGAAAGAAATAAAACAAACTCATTGCGAGTAGATGATGGCATGCATTCTTTGGTATGTGTTACAGAATCGTCTCAGCTTCGGATTAAATTATTACAATTTAGAACAGATTACTATTAATGTTGTTGAAGGGGTGTTAGGTTAAATTCTCTATTTTATCGTTCAAATATCTAACTCCTTTAATGAACACTTTTAATTTTTTTTTTTTTTTTTTTGATAGTTGCTTTACGTCGCGCCGACTCAGATAGGTCTTATGGCGACGATGGGACAGGGAAGGGCTAGGAGTGGGGACGAAGCGGCCGTGGCCTTAATTAAGGTACAGCCGCAGCATTTGCCTGGTGTGAAAATGGAAAACCACGGAAAACCATTTTCAGGGCTGCCGACAGTGGGGTTCGAACCTACTATCTGCCGAATACTGGATACTGGCCGCACTTAAGCGACTGCAGCTATCGAGCTCGGTACTTTTAATCTAACATCTTATTTGCTTGAATGGATAAGAACAAATAAATCACTTTAAGGATACCAGTTAAAACCTTCAAAATATATCAAACAATTCCAATGTCGAACTTTCACTGCTAATTATAAATTGACTTGTTAGGTACTCTGTTTTCCATAACGTGATCGTTTGTTGTAGTGGACTTCAGTCACAGGACGCACTATCTTTGACTTCCCAACTTTTCACCATGAGACCAGATCTCCCATGACCGGTTCTACTCCGATTTAGTGTAGCCCATTCATGGCTATCTGCTTCATTGGGACGCGCAAGCTTCCCCACAGGGGCAAGGTCACATGGTTCACAGGGAGGATCCTAGCATACCGCCATCTATTGCTCCAGTACCACATACAGCGGTGGAAATTAGTATAAAGGCATGAGGTTTTGTGTGGGGAAGAAAGTTTATTTACTTATGCCGTATTGCACGCATTCTTTCCCGTACAGTTTACAATCGAAGCATACAAAAAAACAATTCTCGATTTACGTTTAGCATTTGTACCTGAAAGAAAAAATACATTTTTTTTTGCTAGTTGTTTTACGTCGCACCGACACAGATAGGTCTTATGGCGACGATGGGACAGGGAAGGGCTAGGAGTGGGAAGGAAGCGGCCGTGGCCTTAATTATGGTACAGCCCCAACATTTGCCTGGTGTGAAAATAGGAAACCACGGAAAACCATCTTCAGGGCTGCCGACAGTGAGGTTCGAACCTACTATCTCCCCAATACTGGATACTGGCCGCACTTAAGCGACTGCAGCTATCGAGCTCGGTTCTTCTGAGATTGAGGTCCAATCCATTCGAATTGCAGTTTTCAGCTCAGCCACAGTCGCAAACTGCCGTCCATTGTAATAAACACGTCTTGCTAGGATCCCCTATAAATTCTCTATTGTATTTAAATCTGGACTTCTTGATGGCTAGCTTATAACTGTAATTCCTTTATCTTGAAACCACTTCTTTGTCTTGGCAGACCTGTGAATCCCAGCATTATCTTGTTGGAAAATTAAATTATCGTTGTCAAATTCCTCATTCATACGAACCAATACAAATTGCAGAATTTCTGTATAATCATTATTTAATTTTGGGGTGCAGCCGTGCTATTTTAGAAGTGCCTTTAGCACAGAATGCTGCCCAGATCATAACGTTGCCACCGCCAAAATTTCTACTCGTCCGAACTTGTTCTTATTTACAGAAATCATGCCAATAATACTGAAAACCACCCGATCCGTCCAAATGAAAATTCTTCTCATCACTGAATATTACTTTGTGCCATTTTAAGGTCCATGATATATGTTCTTAGCAAACTTCAATCTACCTCCTTATGAACATTGTTTAAAGGTAGCTTATGGAGTCGTTTATTGAATGCAAAATTCTTATCTTGAGCCAGGACTTGTCTAACGCGTCTGTAAGTAACTGGTAACTGCAAATCAGCCACGATTTGAGAGGAACACAAGGTGTTGACTTTTGCTTTACGGAAATTGAAGCGGCTTAACCGATGCTGACAATATATGCCATTTTGTCCATACAGTGCACCCAATTTGACAAAATTATCAATAAAAGAACTTGAACGCCCTTATTTCTTAGCAATTTGGCGATTAAACAGGCCCGCTTCTTTGTAAACCTTAATACGTACTTGCTCTTGACCTGAGAGAGGCTTTCCACGCGGCATTATTACAATTGCTGTACGTGTAAACTGTACGACGTTTGCAGACTCACCTGCAAGCTATATCTGTTTACATTTATCACTGATACAAGTCAACCAGCGGACCTGACTTTACACCAACGTCCACCCCAAGACCGTAGTTCTTTATTTATTTATTTATTTATTTATTTATTTATGCACTAATGCTGAATGTAAAGTGAGAATTTATTTTGTATCTTTGATTTTAAAGTGTACGGGAAGAAATACGTGCCAAACTAAATAAGTAAATACACTTCTTCCACCACACAAAACCACATGCCTCCACTACTGTAGTGAAGAGTTGCCAATTCCATCTCCTCCAAAACAGAATACTAATAAAAAATTACTTAGAGACGAATTCATGTGATGACAGTGATTTCATATTTAGTTATGATGGCAATTTGGAACCACAACTCTTCACTCGGCTGAAATTCGATGACGTTCTTAGGAAGTTGCAACTAACCAAATTAAAGGCTGAACTTCTCGCATCGCGTCTAAAGCAACATAACTTGCTCGATAAATCCTGCAAAGTAACAAAATATAGAGTAAAACATGAGGATTATGCTTGCTTCTACCAAATGCCCGGAAATATTTTTACTGATGTTAATGGTCTCTTTGAACACATTATGATTCCTCATGAACTGGATCATTGGTGTCTATTTATAGACAGTTCAAGTAGAAGTCTCAATGCTGTCCTACTGCACAATGGAAACAAGTTTCCTTGCATACCAATAGTTCATTCTGTATAGCTTAAAGGGGACTAGTGAAAATACGAAGCTGCTCTTGAAAAACTAAAATATGGGTGATACAAATGGGATGTTGGTTGTGATTTTAAGATTTTTTTGGAATTCTTACGGGGCTTCAAGGTGGCTACACCAAATATTCTTACTTTCTCTACCTGTGCGATAGCAGAGCAGATGATAAGCATTACACCAGGAAAGAATGACCAACAAGTAATGAACTCGTTGTAGATGCACACAACGTAAGATATGAGACTCTTATGCCCAGGAAGAAGACTCCATATCAATCTTGGACTTGCTAAACAGTTCATGAAAGGTTCAGATAGCAACAGCGAGGCTGTGAACCTCATCAGATAAATGTCGCCCAAGTTATCTGAAGCAAAAATAAAACGCGGAATTTTCACAGGACCTCAGATTCGTGTGATGTTAAAATCAAAAGAACTTGTGGATGCAATTATTCTTAATGAAAATATTCATAGGATGCTTTCAGAAATATAGCGCAACACTTTTTGAGCAAGAATAGAGGTGAGAATTACATGAAACTGATCGAAAATTTGATACAGAGTTCTCATGTACTTGGATGAACAATGTCGGTGAAAATGCACGATTTGTTTCCTTACAGTGATATCTTCAGGTCAAATTTAGGAGCTGTAAGTGAACAACACGCTGAACGCAAATAATGTATCCGGGACGTTGGGACTGTGCTATGATGGGAGACTATATGTGGGGTACAGTACGAGCAGAGGGATTAGAAGAACATAAGAGGAAAACACGTTCTAATGTACATTTTTGAAAGTCACCATTGTTGTATGAAGATTCAGTGTTATTCAATATTTTTGCACACATTCCCACCAGTTCTTGAGGTACTGTGTATTAGATTTCTTCTATAGGAGCCTTGTTGTGTTAAATAAGCCTGCAATATTATTAGCGTTTAAGAAGATTGAAAAATGCATTATCACATCCAAAATATTGACACCTAAGAAAAACTACTTATACCAACACTTCGTCAATTGTTTTACGTAGTGTAACCAGAGGATTGAAGACAACAATGCTCGCTATTCCTAAGCATACATCCTCAACCTGCAACAATTAGTACATTGCTGTGGCCAGTCGCGAATGGAACTTACTTTCTTATTTTCCACTAATTTCTACACAAGTATTAATTTATTGTTCTGTTTGTCCATTTGTTCATTTGTCAATTTATCCATTTATTTTGTATATTATTACTATGCTGCCTGCTGTCATTTCTTGATGGATACAGTACTTTTGCATCCATCTCTTGGCACAGGCCAGAGTAAAGTGTAGCTTCCACTGAAGTCCCAGTCAACATCCATGGCTGTGACAATATGGGAGTTGCTGGGGTATGGGCAGTGCTGAGTAAAGACATTCAGAGCATGACTAGTGCATCTGAGTGTTATGAAAGGTGCTGCTCATAGGGTCAGTCGTGCTGCAATAGTACTTTCTGATCCAGTGAGGAAAGCAATGGCAAACTACCTCACTCCTCATAAGGCCTAGTACGCCTCATTTTGGTGCTGCCATTGGTTTTTGGGGTTTCGTTATAACCGCATAACCTTTGGTGGTGCTATTTGAGGATCCAACCAGCCTCTGGGCTGATGACCTAACAGACAGACAGATTATTACTATCAGTAGGCTTATAGTACGATAGGCGTTACTTTCAGATTTCATGGTTAAGCGTACGACGGCGACAAATGTCCCTAATCTCAGGAGGTAAATTAAATTGTCTATCTAGGTATGAAATCTGAAATGAACTCCTAACGTATTATAAGCCTACAACCTATCTATCTATGTATCTATCTATCTACCTATCTATCTATCTACCTATTGCCGGACTGAGTGGTTCAGTCGGTTTAGGCACTGGCCATCTAACCCCAACTTGGCAGGTTCGATCCTGGCTTAGTCCGGTGGCATATAATTTAGTTAAACAGAATGTTTTATTCCACCTATTCAATACTGCACTGACTGAGAAAATTTCATGAGAAAGCGGAGCACTGATGCGCAGGTGTGTTGGCTGCGCACCACACACCCCTGTGCCAGCGGCAGTTGTATAGGAGATCTTGTGAGCAGTGGCTGTGCATGTGACAGGTGTAACATGGAACGTCGTCGTTAGCTGACACCGTTCGAAAGGGGTATGGTGGTCGGTCCCCGACGGATGGGAAGTGCGATTTCGGAAGTGGTGCGGGAATTCGACTTCACACGATCAACCGTGTCCAGGGTGTATCGTGAATGGTTGAATGCGGGTGTCACCGTCTACAACAGACGAACGACCGGCCGTCCAGCCACCCTCGATGACCGTGACCGGCGACATCTGAGACGGATTGTCAATAGTGACAGACGGGCAACCGTGCAACAAATCACGGCTAAATTCAACACAGGCCGTACTAGACACGTCTCCTAGTGGACAATCCGTAGGAACATGGGTTCTACGGGGTATGGGAGCCGGCGCCGCACACGGGTGCCACTGTTAACCCGTCATCGGGCAAAACGACGCGCATTTGTCGCCAGTCACCAGGGATGGGCACTGGAACAATGGCGTAACGTGATATGGTCGGACGAATCACGATTTCAACTGCACCATGCCGATGGGAGGCACCGTGTATGGCGCAGACCACATGAAGCGATGGATCCCGCCTGCCTCGAAGGTGTGGTCCAGGGCGCTGGTGTCTCTGTTATGGTCAGGGGTGCATTTTCCTGGTTTCAGTGGGCCCCCTAGTTGTTCTGGAAGAGACTTTGAATGGTACGCGGTATGTTGTGCTGCTCGGAGACCATCTCCACCCATGTTTGGCCTTCCAGCGCCCAGACGGTTCTGCGGTGTTTCAAGATGATAACGCACCGCCACATCGCTCCCATGTCGTCAGGGAATGGTTCCAGGAGCATGCAGCGGAGGTCCAACGACTGCCATGGCCACCCAGGAGCCCCGATATGAACCCTATCGAGCATATCTGGGATGTCCTGGAACGCAGGCTCCGTGCCATGGATCCTGCACCCACGAACAGACCACCATTGGCGGCCGCTCTGCAAACGATTTGGAGTCAGCTGCGTCCAGAGGACTTCCAGGGACTTGTCGACTCACTTCCACGGCGTCTCACTGCAGTTCGCAGGGCCAGAGGAGGCCCCACACGCTATTAGGTGACTATCCCATGACATTTGCTAAGTCAGTATATACATTAATTGCAATGCTTATGGTTACATCATAATGCGTTGCTAGGGACTAGTTTCGACCCTATATGGGTCATCATGGGCCTAAATAAAGTACACTTATATGTCGAATGTCCTGGAACATCTCTTCTTGTAATGTATTACGGAACCAAAAATGAAATTCATAACCCTTAGTCTGGTGGTGTTTGAAGGTGCTCAAATACGTCAGCCTCATTTTGATAGATTTCCGGCACATCGGGGTCTCCGAAAGTGGAAATGTAATTAGTGGGACTAAACAGAATTACTTCTTCTTCTTCGTCTTCTTCTTCTTCTTCTTCTTCTTCTTATTATTATTATTATTATTATTATTATTATTATTATTATTATTACCATAAGGAAAAGGAAGTTGCTCGTACTTCAGTAAAGAAGTGCCACGACTGCTAAAGTAAAGTTCACATTGTGATATATACAAGGAGCATCATCTGGGAAATGTTTACTCAACAGCCTTACTTCATTTACAATTCGTTTGGGTATGCATGAGTTGTGCGAAATTAGATAAGGAACGAGTTCTGCATGTTCTTTGCATCCGTTAACAGCCTGGAAAACAATGTCTGAGCAATTCTTCATCTTGAGCAGTGCATGGTATAAACTGCGTGCTCTGAAAGTCTGATCAATGAACCAGGCGGACATGGTGATAAATTACTTATTCAGTAGATAGTTCGCCTAATTGTTCGTCCAAATTGCAGTATAAAATGTTTAAAAATTATAAATCCATCTCCGGAAGAATACACTTCCACCGAGCTCGATAGCTGCAGTCGCTTAAGTGTGGCCAGTATACAGTATTCGGGAGACAGTAGGTTCGAACCCCACTGTCGGCAGCCCTGAAAATGGTTTTCCGTGGTTACCCATTTTTACACCAGGCAAATGCTGGGGCTGTACCTTAATTAAGGCCACGGCCGCTTCCTTCCCACTCCTAGGCCTTTTCCATCCCATCGTCGCCGTAAGACCTATATGTGTCGGTGCGACGTAAAGCAAAAAAAAAAAAAAAAAAAAAATCACCGCTTCCTCAACGTGACCGTTTCTGTAAACCACCGATTTCACTTTTATCAGACTTGCATCCATATCAGATCAATGCAAATTTTATTCCTGTTAGACAACCACAACCACAACTGACCACTAATTTCGGAAAGGAGTGAGTTGTTTTCGCGGCTCTGTTCACGTAGCTGTCAACATGAATTCAGGAGATAGTGGGTTTGAACCCCACCGTCGGCAGTCCGTAAGTTATTTTCCCTTAATTTCTAATTTCCACATCAGGAAAATAGTAGGGCTACGATCATTCCCTCCACAGTCCTAGCTCTGTCTTATCCCATCGCCATATGAGACCCCTCATCAGCGTCGCGTCCATTATATGAACGCATCACAGAAATGTGGAACTTAATATAAAATTTATCCGATAAAATACATCAATATACCTAACTTTAGATCAAAGTAATATTGCGAACTATGTATTTCCAAAAGCGAGACAATCTGCCTGGTATTACAGATGGACAAGAGTCAACAAAAAGCTGGCATACGTACAAAGATTAAAATACCTAAAAATTACAGTTTACTGCTTGCGCTGCGTATTTCGTCCCGCGGACAGCGCTGTAAGTGGGCGGACGTGCGGGCAGGCGGGCTATGAGCGTATGCTATTCAAGCACGCTGACGTAGTTACGCCACAGACCGAGAAGGTTGGGCGAAGTTCTCCCAGTCATTCTCATTCACTGCGGCGATACCCGAGTTTGAAATGGAGGCAGAAAATAATGAAAGAAAGAGGGCACAAACCCATATCATTTTCAGTTTACGTTGTAAGAAATAAGTTATTTATTTATTGCTGTTTCTGTATTTTGACCGGATACAGTGAAGAGTTAGGCCTACAACCTCAAATATTTTGTAATCTACGCAATGAACTATAATTGTCACTATTAAATTATAAGAGGTGCTTTTGAAATATTTCTAATACAATATTTCTGTTTCTAATACTTCTGTAATTTATAATATAATACGGTGGATAAATTGTGGCTAATGGTTGCTTGGGTTTAAATTATCCGATAAACTAACCTACAATCTAATCATGCTTACCGGGAATAACATCAGTTATGTTGTTAATTTGAAGGCACAACCGAGATCGATAGCTGCAGTCGCTTAAATGCGGCCAGTATCCAGTATTCGGGAGATAGTGGGTTCGAACCCTACTGTCGGCAGCCTTGAAGATGGTTTTCCGTGGTTTCCCATTTTCACACCAGGCAAATGCTGGGGCTGTACCTTAATTAAGGCCACGGCCGCTTCCTTCCCAGTCCTAGCCCTTTCCTGTCCCATCGTCGCCATAAGACCTACCTGTGTCGATGCGACGTAAAGCCAATAGCAATTTGAAGGCATGCTGTACATCTACTTAGTCCGACTCATTGGTTGAATGGTCGGCATACAAGCCTTCTGTTCAGAGGGTCCCGGGTTCTGATTAATTCTTCTGCCTCGGGACTGGGTGTATGTGTCCGTCCCAACACTCTCCTCCTCATATTCAGACAACATACCACACTACCAACCATCACAGAAACACGCATTAGTGATTACATCCCTCCATATAGGGTTGGTGTCAGGAAGGGCATCCGACCGTAAAACAGGGCCATATCCACAGGTGCGACGCAGTTCGCACCTGCAACCCCATATGTGTGGGAAACGCGGTAGAAGAAGAAGACGAAGCTGTACATCTACTTGGTAGATTACATTTACAATGTTGTACTTTAATCTTGGATAGTAAATATCTATGTACTCGCTCGTGATGAAAATCCCTCGCCATTTAGAGGCTAGTATTATCATCAGAGGCTAATCCCACACTACTGAGGTGACTAGAAAGACAAGTTAATTTATGATTTACAGGAGAAAATCAGTTACAAAATCATAGTAACCTGAAGTTAAATGAAGAGGAATTCGAGAGGGTAAAGCACTCTCTATCCTCGATTTACAGTTTAAGTCTATGTCCGACTCGTTGGGTGATAAGTTTCAAATACTGTTTTCAGAAATTCAGTGAGCAGGGAAAGTCAGGCAACACTACAACACTGTGCAGAATCAAGTAGTAAACTTGTTGAATTTTTAAAATATATCACATTTTACTGAATGAATAACAGGAATTTTACTTTTTAAAAAAAAGGAAATACTGCTTGTTACGGGGTTATCCGTGGAACGCAGAGGTAAAAGAAGGTGCGGGCTGGAATGGGTCTATTTACGAGAGACAAAGTTTACTTCAAAACTTTAAATAATGGTTATATTTCTTTTCAGAAATAAAATGTTAACAAACAATATTTCAGGTACGGGTAGTCAGGCACAAAATAGCAATTTTGATACAAGAATATAAAACCCAAGTATTGGTAATTTACAAGTTTTGACCTTCAAGCTCTAAATTTAAAAGTTCCCAAAATCACCAATGTTGCGTTTAGTCAGATAGATAAGGAGAGATATCTCCCAAAACACAATTTCCAAGAGCACTTTGCTCCAACAGTTACAAATTACGGCCTTCCAAAGGCACCACTCAATAGTACACAGAAATCTATTACAGAACCTGAAAGGAGCTTAGAGGCTTACAGGTCAACGGCCCCTCATAAAAGTACTTATCATTAGGAAAGTAGAACCATGGTATTTATCATATTGCGGTACTAGTCAAAAGTAGCGTTGACTCACGGTATTCCACACATTACGGTACTACTCACAGATAATGTAATACGCGCATGTAACGCAGATCTATGGTGTTTCTCACACTGCAGGGTCACTTACAGGCGACGCAAATGTATGGCGTTCCTCACATATGTGCACAAATGGACTCGTATTATCCTGTGGTGTTCCTCACATATTGGGTACTAATCATAGGCAACGCCCAGACCCGTGGTGTTTCTCACAGTGGTACCAATCACGGGTACTGTAAATCCCACCCTGATTCACGCTCTGCTGCTACTAATCACAAACAGATTGTGTACCTAATATAGTGGTAGTACGCGCAAGTAAAGGCGACCCATATGGTGTTCCGTGCGTGGTAGTACTAATTACAAGTAGTCTCATGTTCTAATTCGACCATCCCTTGGTCGCCCCTTTTAGTCGTCTCTTACGACAAGCAGGGCTACTTTATTTCGCTTAAGTGCGCCGACAAGCCGGTTTGGAGCCCTCTATCCACCACCTAGGACGCGCAACGTGGGAGGATCACCTCTCCTCATGTTACGCCAGCGTAGTGGGTTTGTGGAAATAATGAACTTACACAGGTTTAGCTGCAGGAATGAACTTTGAATAAATAAATAAATACTGTAATCACGGTGCAAACTCCACATGACACAATCATACATATAAACCAATTTAACTGAGTGTACTATTCAACACAACGAAAATAATTACAAATAATAACTTCCTCATTTTGAGAACACACTGATATTTCACAAAGCTCCAATTTCAGGACTTATTGCTACCACAGTAATATTAACAACGAAGTACAATATGAAAAAGTACATATATAACTTCAAAAAATACACACTCATTATTACTAAACATGCCATCATCAGCTCTAGACCTATCATTCCTCACGAAACATCCACGATTATATATTCAATTGGTCTACTTTGTAATTATTACTATTTTTTCTATTGGCTTTACGTCGCACCGACATTGATAGGTCTTGCGGCGACGATGGGACAGGAAAGGCCTAGGAATGGGAAGGAAGCGGCCGTGGCCTTAATTAAGGTAAAACCCCAGCATTTGCCTCGTGTGAAAATGGGAAACCACGGAAAACCACCTTCAGGGCTGCCGACAGTGGGGTTCGAACTCACTATCTCCCGGATGCGACCCCACAGCTGCGCGCCCCTAACCGCATGGCCAACTCGCCCGGTGTAACTTAAATTAACTGTGGAATAGACTGAATAATGTGCTATGTTTCTAACACTAGACTACCTAACTGACACTTCTGGTACTATTCGATTTAAGCAAGGCATTTGATAGAGTTCATCATGACCTCCTTCTGACTAAATTACATACAATCGGCATATCTCTATCAGCTGTCTCTTGGTTTGAAGAGTTCTTGAAAGGGAGAGCGTGTAGTATTTGACAAACAAAATTTCTCTAAATGGTATAGTGTACATTATGGCGTCCCTCAGGGTTCCGTGTTGGAGGTCCCCAATCATCATTGTCATAGGGCAAGTCTGGTGAAGCCTTGTGAGAATAGAGGCATGACCTCTATTCGGATTCTTGAAGGACCATCCTCCGAGTGACCAAAGGCGGTAGGCACTCATTCCCGCTATTTCCTTAACATATAGATGTAAGGGGGGAAGACCTAGGATGGCCTCCATTGCACATAATGGTGTGGGTTCCGTGTTGGGTCTCCTTTTGTTTCCACTGTATATAAACGATCTGCCTGGAGTTTTACGCCACACGAGGCATCATATGTACGCTGACGATTTACAGATCTATTACCATTTTCTTGTGAATCGTGCTGACGAAAGTATTAGTAAAATAAATCTAGATATAGAAAGACTACATCAATATACACTAAGTCATCATTTACTATTAAATGAAAATAAAACCTTAGCTATTTTTCTAGGATAGCGAAGAAATTTATCAAATCTTTTCAACAGGGACATTCCTCCAGTAATTGTAAAACGGTTCTGTAGTCAAGTATCAGGAATGTGTTAGGAATTCTAATGGATAACACTCTGTCCTAGATCTTCCATGCCAAGCATTTGGTCAAGAAAGCGTCTGGAATATTGCATCAGTTTCGACGAAACTTGCAGTATCATCCTTTCTCGGTGAGAAAGATGTTGATCCAAACTGTGGTATTTCCTATTTTAGATTACGGCGCTGTAATTTACAACGATATCTCAGAGAAATGTAATAGCAAACTCCAGCGTATTCAGAATGCCTGTGTGCGATTCGTCTTCAATATTCGTAAAGACTGTCACGTAACATCTTACTACAAAGCCGCAGAGTGGTTGAAACTCAAGGATAGACGATCATACTCAGCTGCTTGTTTACTGCTGAGAATTTTAAAATCTAAAGCTCCCTCATATTTGACCACGTCCTTTGTTCAGATGAGTCAAGTGCATGATCGGGACAATAGGTTTACAGCTAACACCCTTCAGGTTCCACAGCATCGTACGGTAAAGTGCAGTAAGTCGTTCATTGCCACTGCTTCTCAATTATACAATGATCTTAAACTATATGAAATGCAGCAAAGTAGTGTCGGAACTCAGAAAAACTGTGTTAAATACCGCTTCCTTTCCACTTATTAAGCCTTGCAAGTGAATTTTTCCCAAATTAATTAAATAGTACGAAATATCTTACTCTCCTAGATACATTTTAGATGCTCAGTATTATTCTTAATTCATCCTCGGCATTAAAATTCTTAGGTTTCTCTTATGTCTTCTCTTCCTTGTTAGTATATGTTCATGAAATGTTAAAAGTATTATTGTAATCTCTTGGACATTTAGTTTTTAATCTTATTCTTATATCCTCAGTAGGAAAATGTATCTTACGGTTTTTATGTATTTTTATTAGATTGTGTATCTTAGTTGATAGATTTAAGTTAAATAGCAGTTAGTTACAGCCAAAAGGGACCTCTGGTCCTATTTGTAATTAACTTCAAATAAATATTTCTATTTCTAAAATTTAATACATTAGATGCCACTCCATGTGATATCGTAACACGTGCTGGTGGTATTAATTTCTTGCCTATTTGTTCAATATTTTCGACTGGGAATGCGATGTACTCGCTGGTAGCTGGAACGAGTCACGAGAGCAAATACTGTAACGTACGACTCCTAGTGAAGCGTACCAGCCGATGGTCGCTTACGTCGATCCTTAAGTAAGCGTTCCACTGTGTAGCCAATATTTCGAAACGTACCGACTTGTGCCTTCATGCCAAGATGAGCGGCTCAGACTGAGGCGCTGCCCTTCTGACCCCAACATGGCAGGTTCGATTCTGACTAACTCTGGTGGTATTTGAAGATGCTCAAATACGTCAGCCTCGTGTCGGTATTGGCATGTAAAAGAACTCTTGCGGGACCAAATTTCGGCACCTCGGTACCTCCAAAAGCCGTAAAAGTAGTCAGTGGGTGGTAAAGCCAATATTATTATTATTATTATTATTATTATTATTATTATTATTATTATTATTATTATTATTATTCCGAAATTACCCGTGGACCAGCAGAGGTGAAAGAAGATGCCGGGGTGAATGGATCTAACTACAAAATCAAAGTTAATTTAAAACTTTAACAAAGGTTATATTTTTTTGAATTTCAACAATCAACAACAAAACTTTAACAACTTTTCACTTAGTGAGATAACGATGATACATCAGGTACCATGACAAAGTTTAGACAAAGCAAGAAAACCCAAACTTTGGTGATTGATGAATGACGCAGATTCTCAGTGTCCCACCATCGTTGCTTAGGTCTGTCCACCTGAGGTGTAGTGGTTAATGTGATTCGCGTGCCCCCCCCCCTGAGGCTCGGGTTTGATTCCCGGCTACCGGGCGAGTTGGCCGTGCGCGTAGAGGCGCGCGGCTGTGAGCTTGCATCCGGGAGATAGTAGGTTCGAATCCCACTATCGGCAGCCCTGAAGATGGTTTTCCGTGGTTTCCCATTTTCACACTAGGCAAATGCTGGGGCTGTACCTTAATTAAGGCCACGGCCGCTTCCTTCCAACTCCTAGGCCGTTCCTATCCCATCGTCGCCATAAGACCTATCTGTGTCGGTGCGACGTAAAGCCCCTAGCAAAAAAAAAAAAAAAAAAAAAAAAATAGATTCCCGGCTACGTCACGAAATTTGAAAAAGTGGTACTAGGGCTCGAACGGGGTTCACTCAGTCTCGGGAGGTCAACTGAGTAGCGAGTGGTTCGATTCCCATCTCAGCCATCCTCGAAGTGGTTTTCTGTGGTTTCCCACGTTTCCTCCAAGCAAATGTCGGGATTGTACCTAACTTAAGGCCACGACCGTTTCCTTCCCTCTTCCTTGTCTATCCCTTCCAATCTCTCCATCCTCCTACAAGGCCCCTGTTCAGCATGGCAGGTGAAGCCACCTGGGCGACATACTGGTCCTTCTCCCCAGTTGTAGCTCCCGACCCAAAGTGTCACGCTCCCGGACCCTGCTCTTGAGGCGATAGAGGTGGGATCCCTCGTTGAGTCCGAAGGAAAAACCAACCCTGGAGGGTAAACGGATTAATAACGAATAATAATACGTGTGCAATGTAATGTTGAGAAAGAAATTGCTTAAAAAGGAGAGAAATTAGAAACCATCTTACATGATAGTTTTAATACAAATTGTTTTAACTGTAATAAGAAACGTATATATATGTCCTCATATTTGGTATTCCGTTATCAAATAGTTACGGGTCATTAGAAGCATTTTAATTTTAATATATTTTTGTGTCAACTATTGGGGAAACATGTTCTGTAAACGCCTAACCAGCACCATTGCGCTAGTGTCTTCTGACAATACTATGGCAGTTTAATTAATCCAGTGTCCTGGAGCTTCAGACTTTGGGTCGGGGGATACAACTGGGGAGTACCTCGCCCATCCTTTAGGCCTAGTACTAATCGCAAAAATGTAATAAGGATGAGAAAAATCAACTAAGCTTCCTGGTGGTAAAGGGATAAGAATGAGTCTGCTGTCATATTATTTTTCGGATTAGAAGCAAAGAATGATAGGTAGACGCTACTTTAGTTTAAGCCAATTTATATCATGGAATGCAGGAGTTATATGTTGGCATTTTGGAATGTTCATTATAAGGGAGAACACAAGCAAGCTGAGCTCTCTGAAGTTTATTACAGAGTGTGCCACTTAGTCTGCTGTACACGATATCACAATTGTCAAACAGGCATTATTAGCTGTTGAATCAACAGCTTTCTAATCTTGAAAGGAAGTAAATATTTCATCCTTTGAAGTGAGTGAAGGGAGAAAAATACCTTTTGGCATATAACTGTTAAATGTTAAGTCCAGTCAAGGATTTGTCCAGTATTAATCGTAAATCTTTAACTTTCGTTTTCAAATAGGATAATAATCCCACTCAAAGTTATGTTCCGTAGTTAGTTTTTAGGTAAAGTAAGTAGAATAGATGAGCGGCTGCCTGGTCGAGGCGGTAAAGGCGTGCTCGGCTCGCCCGGAAGGACGTGGGTTCGATTCCCCGTCAGGAAGTCATCAAATTTAAAAAACGAGATTTTCACTTCTGGAGGTGCACATGGCCCTGAGGTTCACTCAGCCTACACCAAAAATGAGTACCAGGTTAATTCCTGGGGGCAAAGGCGGCCGGGCGTAGAGCTAACGGTTACGGATATTGGAAGCCTTTATCTTCCACTCCTCCAAGGGCCTTCATGGCCTGTACGGAGATGACTGATTTTTTGCTTAGAATAGATGAGGTGAAATAATAATAATAATAATAATAATAACTTAACGAACGTAAATGCCCCAGTAACTTTGCCTCGCACACAATCTGCATAGAATAGCAGAAGCTATTTTATCCCCTCGGCTTTTCATGGCTCTCTAAATATTGTAATTCTTCGAGCGAATTGTGCGAAAAATAGGTCGAAACCGTAAATTTGTATGTGACAGGTACCGGCAGAAATTGAAACCGATATGGAACTCAATAACTGAGCGAACTATTATACGGATGAACCAGCGTTAAAGTCTTAGTATTCGTAACCAATTTTTCCTTGTCTTATTTTTTAACATATTTGTAAATTAAATTACGTAGTTCTGTTATGTTAGGAAAGTGACAAGCAACATTTCGGGCAATTTGTAGCTAATATTATGACTAAAAATTCATTCTATTTGTTGGATATAATCGCTATTAAGTTCTCTTAAAATCAACAGGTCATCAAGTAGAACGTCTCTTAATCAAAGGACATTCTGGCATCTTTGGCAACGAGGAAGCTGACGAACTGACAAAAATTGATGTTCGTGCTCGATTTATTTAATTAATTAATGTTATTGATTTAATTAATTTATTTATTGAATGATGAACATAACAGGCTTTCACACATTTACAATGTTCACAATATACAGTAGAGTACAATTAATAATTACACTACTAAACATTAACTGAAAAGAAAACAATACAATACAAAGAATACAATGAACTACCCAAACGAGAGAAAGTTGGTAATACAATAAAAATATACAGTTACTACAATAATAATTATTATATAGTGGTGCCCAACACAAAGTAACACAGTCTTAAAACGAGTACGAAATAAACATGACACATTATGCAAAATAATAATCTGAAAAGAGAAAAAATTGGTTAATTTATAAGATCATTTAAAAACTGTGGATTCAAATAGAAGAGAAATAAAAAAAAACAACTAGAAGAATGAAATCAGATATGTACAGAAAACGAAGATAATATTTAACATTATGTGTATTATAGGAAGGTATCACACGCCAATAATTCAAAGTTGATTTGATTCATGAAAAAGATATCCAAATTCTATGTATTTAATATTTTATAAAGTTTCAGAATTTAACATGCGTTCACTGCCGCATGTGTACTTTTATCCCCTCGTACGACAACAAGCATGCCAACACTGGTGATCGGACTGGAAAATGTCAGCAAGGTTGACTGGACGTGACTATGCTCTAATTCAACCTAGCATCCCCTAACAAATGTGGTTTACGGAGTTTCACAGCAACAGAAAGTCGAAAGTTAACGATAATTCGAATGCGGTTTAACCATGTAACATTCCCGACACACCTCTTCCGCATAGTGATGATCAGTTCTTTACAGTACCAGTGTCAATCTCCAGGAACTGGATTAATCACACTATAGTCCTATGAGCTCATTATTCTGGAACAAGGTTTCAATTCATACAGTTCCCTTTCCAACGTCACTCTCCCTGCTTCTGAATGTAAAACACCCACAAGCTCTAGTAACACTGATAAAATGTTTGAATTCGTGTGGTACGTTATTAGAATTTAAAAAGTGTAATTGAGGAGTGTGTTCAAAGGGGCTATTTTCACCCTCACAAAGTTGTGGAAAAACGCAAGGAAACATATAATAAAAGGCACATTGAACTTAAACCCATGATCGGGTATGGTACTATAGTGTGTCCCACTCCCAGCTGGACCGGGCGAGTTGGCCGTGCGGTTAGGAGCGAGCAGCTGTGAGCTCGCATCCGGGAGATAGTGGATTCGAATTCCACTGTCGGCAGCCCTGAAGATGGTTTTCCGTGGTTTCCCATTTTCACACCAGGCAAATGTACCTTAATTAAGGCCACGGCCACTTCCTTCCCATTCCTAGGCCTTTCCTGTCCCATCGTCGCCATAACACCTATCTGTATCAGTGCGACGTAAAGCAAAACAGCAAAAAAAACTCCCAGCTGGGCCGGGAGTGGTAGTGGTGATTATTGTTTTAAGAGGAAGTACATCTAGGCAACCATCCTCTACATAACACTAATCAGAGTGAAAAACTGGAAGGGATCCAACACTTCCAAAAATGAAGCCATCGGTCAAAGGAAGACAATGAAGTGCGTGAAAATGAAAGACTCCCTTGGTCTCGCGACCTAATACCGTCGGGGTCGGAAAAGAACAAGAATTGGCCAAGAGAGGACGAGTAGGTTAGATGAAAGTGAGGGGCCTGGCACAAGTAAGTGGAAGTAATTCCAGAATTCAGCTATTGGTCCCGTGGTCACCAATCCACGTTCCCAAATTCATAGACCCTGGGGCCCCCTTTAGTCGCCTCTTACGACAGGCAGGGGATACCGTGGGTGTTATTTTACCGCCTCCACCCACAGGGTGAGGGGCCGTGAGACGACATGCGTGTTCCGAAAGATATATTCATAACCTCCCGCGTATTATATTACCGATATTATTGCGCTTATTGCTTATTTATACACCTTCATTACGGTACGGTAACATCCTTTTTTACAGGTGTTGTTGAAAGTGGGATAATGATTTCATTTCAATATTTTAGTAGCCCTATCTACTGAGGATTTTGAGATATCGACTTGTTGTGCAACAGATTTAGTGGGAGATCGTACGAATGATGTTTTAATGTAGTCGATAGCCAAAACGTAAGGAATCTTGGTATAATATTTAACAAACATCTGTCCTGGTCTGCCAAAACTATATCTGTGTGTAGAAAATATACGGAACGTTACAGTGTCTCAGTAAATCCAAATTCACTTTCCCTTTTAAACTAAAGAAAAGTATTGTTGAATCACTCGCATTACCTCATTTTGATTATTGCGATATAGTTTAGAACAACCTAGGAATAGACTTGAGAAGAAAATTACAGTGTGTTCAGAATGCTTGTGTAGAATTACCTGTGGACTTAGTTACGCTGACCGTGTCACACCGTCTTCTTACACACGGCTAGGGTGGCTTCGCCTGCAAGAACGACACACACTTCATACTCTTTGCTTTTTTCATAATATTCTTAAAACTTCTCAACCAGCCTATCTCCGTGATTGCATCAAACTCCTCTCCACAGACCATAACAAAAATGCCCGATCTTGCAGCACCATGTGTTTATCCCTTCCTGTACACAGAACAGCAATCTACACGAAATCATTCACCGTTACCGCAGCCCGTCAGAATAATAAATAATAATAATCGTATGGCCTCAGCTACCGTGTGCAGACATTTCAATTTGACGCCATCTGGCTGTCTGCTCGTCAATGTCGACGTTCCGTTTTACTCTAGGCCCAGTAGATGGCAGACCGAGTAAACCGAAACTCTCTTGGGCGTCTATGGCTGAGATTTAATGAATTTTGTCGGGTAAACACCAAATGTGTCACCAGAGATCTTTTACATGACGACATCGTACGACATGGAGTGTCGGATGGACTTTTTTCCGCCCTTCAAAAATCTGACTACGTCTGCCGGGTTTGAACCCGCTATCTTGCGATCCGGAGACCGACACTCTACCACTGATCCACAGAGGCAGCTAGCCCGTCAGAAAGAAGTGTGTTCAGCAGCTCAGCTTTTAAACATGCCTGTGTCGAAATACTAGGATCTAGGTAAATAGGAAGGACTCACAAGCATCGAGTGGAAAGATGCTCTCAAAATGACAGCGAATATAGCTCCTGTGCGCGCCATTCCAGGCAGATCCAAAGACTGTAACCACTACAGACGATGCGGTGAGACTGAAACTTTGGCACACGTCTTAGGATCTTGCCCATTCGGCAAATGACTACGAACCACCAGACACCATCACATCCGGTCTTCCTTGGCCGATACGCTACGTGGTAAAGGGTACCCAGTACATGAAGAGGTCCATGGCCTCGCAGTTGACGGTGGGACAAGACGTATCGACATGATCGCCTTCAAACCCGGAAGCAAAACAGGTTTCATTCTCGACCCGACTGTCAGATTTGAAGCAGATTCACAACAGCCTGTTCACGTTGACGAAGGAAAAAAGATTATATACAGTCTACAGTCTACAGTCTAATTTGAAACTCACGGGACCAAAGAAAAAGTTCAATTTACGAAGAGTTCAGAATAATAGGAGTTCAAGTAACCAAGAGGGAGGGAGGGAAAAATTCAAATAAACAAGAGTTTCACTTATACTTACTCATTTCTTTCACAACATTTGTACAATTAGGAAATGTTCATACAGAAATGATCATTTGAATGTTCATAGAGAAATGTTCATTTTGAAAAAAGTCCGTAATTTTCTTTTGAGTGAGCGACTTCCATCTATCATTGTCCAATGAATTTTCGATAGTGGTGAAAGCTGAGAAGAAATCGTCACTTGTGTCCGTTCTGAGGGCGTAGGAGCATAGGGTAGTAAGAGATATCCTTGCCTCGCTCAATGTGACTGCAATTGGCGGTTGTTCTTCTTCGTTTTCTTCCTCGTCCTCATCCAGAGAGGCTAAATCAAACAGTTCAGCATCGGTCAGGGCACCGTGGACACCGATGTCATCGTCGACTTGAAGGTAATCCTCAAACGTAAACTCTCCACAGCTAGGTAGAAGTCCCCCATCCTGAGTCAAAATTCGTAAATTTTGGCAGCTCTGATGACTGTTCCACGTTTTCGGTTTGCTTAAACCCGCACTTTTTGAAGCAGGCGTAAATGGTGGTAGGACTGACATTTTTCCAGACCTTACCAATCATGATCATAGCGGTCAAAATTGTTATGTTCGCCTTCCCACCTTTTTCGAAGCTATCCAGCACAAGAGAAATAATTTCTCTGCGATAAAGATTTTTTAAATTTTGAATAATGCCTTGGTCTAATGGTTGCAATTTTGATGTCGGGTGGAAAAAGAAAATCAATTTTACGTGGTCTAATGGTGGTGGGTTATTATGCACTGTGCAGTGGTCCAAAAACACTAAGATTTTGCGTTTTTCCTTTTTCATGTCACTGTTAACTGAGGTCAGCCATTCATTAAACAACTCTGTTGTCATCCATGCTTTTCTGTCTGATCGATAAGCTGTGGGCAGCGATTTTATTCCTTTGAAGCCGCGTGGTTTCACAGATTTCCCTATAATGAGTGGTTTCAACTTTTGAGATCCGTCCATGTTACATGCTAGAAGGACAGTTATTTTTTCCTTGCTCAGTTTCGGTCCATGACACTTCTCATCTTTGAACGTCAGGGTGCGATCAAGAAGACATTTATAAAAAAGCCCGGTTTCGTCTGTGTTGAATATATTCCTTGGATCATAGCCATTCAAAAGTTCATTTAGTTCGTCAATCCATTCGGAACAAATGGAATTATCCACGCTGGCGCTCTCTCTGCAGATCTTTTTAAATGTGATGGCGTGTCGGTTTTTGAAATTTGAAATTTGAAATCCCGAGAGACTGCGCAAAAGACTTGGCTTTTTCCTTCAACATGGAACCGCCAAGGGTAATGTTTTGTCCTCTACACTAACGAACCCACTTAAGCAAGCACTCTTCAAGACGGGCAAATTCACCGTGACGTGACCTTCTTCTACTCGCACTTAAGGCACTTTCGGTGACGCTATCTTTACTTTTCAAAATCATCGACAATGTCCATGGTAAAATACCGAACTGTTTGGAGACATGTTTTTTTAATTGTCCATCCTCCACAGCTTGAATCACACGCTGTTTTTCACTTATGGAAAGACACTTGTTCTTTCTTGAACTCATTTTGATACTTAAAAATTACACAAATCAAACGTTAACATACTGTAACACACTTGAACGTTTGAAAGAAGACTCAAGACTGCGAACTCACTCATACATCTCATTATTGATGTAAACAAACGATAGATCTGTGCACGATAACAATGCATACTGTAATCACCGACTTCAAATCATAGAGAGTAGGGAAGCCTGACTTCAAATTATAGAATGTCGGCGAGAAAGATGCCATTCCTACAACTTCAAATTACCGAGGGGACCAAATAACATTGATTTTTTCAATTTATCGAGTTTTTTCAAGGGACAAGGAAAACACTTCAAATTATCGAGAGATTCAAATTAACGAATGTCAAATTATCGAGAGTTGACTGTATTCACCAACCATTCCATAATACCTCAATAAGTACAACCTTTTTCTGAAGAAAAATAAATAATAAAAATATGCATGAATCATCAAGTTTTAACCTGAAAACACCTCCTCTTATTCGTTATTTCTCTCTTCCATTCACAGATCTTCCTATTTTGGTTCTTCTTCTTACTAATATTTCTCTTCACATCTCATTTGAAGGCGATATCTCGGTATATTGTAGAAATATATATATATATATATATATTTCATTAATTTACTCTTATAATTATAGTACTCATTATTCACATATTTTTAATGTTCTCTAAGTACGATGTGTATTATATATATATATATATATATATTCGTTTACGGCCATTAGAGACCACGTTAGGCAACAATTACATGTTTCTGGAAGCCTTCCTCACAGCCCAGAACTGTAGCATCCTTTCTCTGACAGCCTGTCTTCTTTCTTCCGTCCACCCACGGTTAAGTTTTGGTTCGTCATGGAATCCCTGAAATCTGTCGATCACTGACCTAAACTTTGTTCGGTTTGAGATGTCTTCTGAATTTAGTCCCACCTGTTTGAGATCCTTTCTCACCTCCCTGAACCATTTATCCGACACTTTAGGTTTGCTGTCTAGTATTATGAAAATCCTTTTCGTTAGTCTCTTCTCGTCCATACTAAATAAATGCCCATAGAATTTAAGTTTCCGTTTTCTCATGGACTCACTTAGCCTTTCATTTTCTCGGTAAAGTTCTTCCCTTCCTCGCAGCCTATACTGTCCATCCACAATCTTTGGACCCATTATTTTGCGAAGGATCTTTCTTTCGAATTTCTCAGCTTCTCTCAGTCCCGCTTTTCCTGTCATTTGGAGGCATTCATTAGCATACAGACATTCCGTTTTAATCACTGTATTGCAGTGCCTTAGTTTAGCTCGTCTGGAGATGGTAGTTTTCTTCTTGTATATAGGATATATCCTACGAAAAGCCGTAGCCATTTTCTCCCGTCTGGTGTTGTGTATTATATTGATTATACGATTTTTTTTACATTTGGTTTCTTTTATTAATACTATTACTGTTATTATTCTTAATATTGTTTTCATATTATTGCTAGGGATGGGCGCGACTGAAGTCTGGAATCGAGAGCGTCGACTCCATCGACTCCGAACACCAGTCTCGGTTCGCATGAAGCCTCGCGACTCCAAGTTAAATTGATGCGCATTGCGGGGCCGCACGCTCGCTTCGCATGAAGCCTCGCGACTCCAAGCGAACTTGACTCTCATTGCGGGACCGCAAGCGTGTCCAGGCGAGGAAAATAACATGAAATATCATACATATTGCTGCTCATTTTCCCATTGGGGTTTTTAAGAGTATTATAGAGTGCAGTACGGTATCGTTAACAAAGACGACGAGCGTAATGGTGTAGTTGAATAAACGTGTCACGTCAGAAAGTATCGGCATAGCAGACAACGGGCATTTAATTTCACGTCTTTATTTGTCGTGATCAGGAAATTGATAAACAGATATCGATGGCAAATCATTATGAATTGCACATGAACGATGAAAACAAATCTAATGTGGGTAAATCCACTAACATAATTCGAACATAGACTAAACCATTAAAAGCCTCCGTGGGTGAGGCGGCAGCGCGTTGGCCTCTCACCGCTGGATTCCGTGGTTCAAATCCCGGTCACTCTAGGTGGGATTTGTTTTTCACCAGGTACTCCGGTTTTCTCTGCCATCTTCCATTCTAGCAACACTCTCCAATATCATTTCATTTCATCTGTCAGTCATTCATCATTGCCCCAGAGGAGTGCGACAGGCCTCGACAGCCGGTACAATTCCTATCCTCGCCGCAGGATGGGGGCTTCATTCATTCCATTCCTGACCCGGTCACTGACTGGAAAACAGGTTGTAGGTTTTCGTTATAATTCAAGGAGCACGTTATGTCTTGTTGCATTTTTTTTTCTATTTGCTTTATGTCGCACTGACACAGATATGTCTTATGGCGACGGTGGGATGGGTAAGGCCTAGGAATGGGAAGGAAGCGGCCGTGGCCTTAATTAAGGTACAGCCCCAGCATTTGCCTGGTGTGAAAATGGTAAACCATGGAAAACCACCTTCAGGGCTGCCGACAGTGGGGTTCGAACCCACTATCTCCCGATAACTGGATACTGGTGTTGCATTATTATTATTATTATTATTATTATTATTATTATTATTATTATTATTATTATTATAAGCAATAACTGATAAGAAATTGTAGTCATTCGTAATACGCTCGCCGATGTTTTGTTATTATGTAATTGAATTTCATATTGGCGATTACTTACGATTCTGTCATAATACATTATTAATATTATAAAAACGTTCGCCTCTGTAGTGTAGTGGTTAGCGTGATTAGCTGCCACCCCCGGAGGCCCGGGTAGGTGAGGCCGCCTGGGTGAGGTACTGGTCATCCTCTCCAGTTGTATCCCCCGACCCAATGTCTCACGCTCCAGGACACTGCCCTTGAGGCGGTAGAGGTGGGATCCCTCGCTAAGTCCGAGGGGAAAACCAACCCTGGAGGGTAAACAGATTAAGAAAGAAAGACGAATATTATAAAAACAATTGGCGAAACGTTTGTTGTAATATTCCATTAGTACATGAAAGTATTATGTACTTCAAGTTCACGTTGGCGATTATTGAAGATTATTCTGTCAGAATATATTATTATTATTATTATTATTATTATTATTATTATTATTATTATTATTATTATTATTATTATTATTATTATTATTATTATTATGATATACAAGAGCCCCTTTTCGCGATAGCCCTGGTAGGCCTTGGCCTACCAAGTGACCTATGCCCAGCTCGAAGGCCAGTAGATTACGAGGTGACGTGTATTCAGCACGACGAATCCTCTTGACCGTTATTCTTGGCTTTCTAGACACGGTCTCTACCTCACAGTCATCACGAAACCTGAGATAGAGGTAAAAATCCCTGACCCGGCCGGAATCGATCCCGAGGCCTCCCTAGACTGCGGAGCTGGCTATTATGACGCACAATGTTTGGTAAAATATTTGTTGTAAAATCATACTCTAAGCACTCGCTTCTTTTTTTTCTGTTTTATGACCCAGGCCAGGGGTATTAATCATTTACAATTAAAAAACTAACCCAGCCGAAAATCGAACCCGGGGCTGCCAGATTACAGGCGTAAGCGTTGCCCCCTACACCGCGGGGTTGAACTCCTTGAAGTTAATATCATCGATTATCTAAACGTATACTGTCAGATTATTATTACCACTACTATTGTCGTCATCATTATCATCATCGTTGCCAAAATAGACCTACAACGTAAACACTAACTATGATAAAATTTCGAAACAATGTTTAATGTTTGCTGGCTAATAATCATATTTTATTCATCGTATCACGAGTTACCAAGGGAGGAACGTGGAACTATAATTCCAAGCAGTTCCGACAATGGTTGTTAGATGGCGTTAGTGCATCAGTGGAGTCGACACTGGAGTCGAGAGTGTCGATTCCAGAGGTAGCAGTCTCGACTCTTCGCAACTCCGTTCGCAGCCCACCCCTAATTATTGCCATCAGTAGTCATTAACAGTGTTCTAGGTTAAGACTGGTTAAGTGTGAGAAAGGGAGTACATCCCTAACTTTGCCAGAATAAATAAAATATATTATTATTATTTCTTCAGGAAGAACCCTTCGTTTCCGTTTAGGAAGTACGTTATTGAGTGATCCTCTTGTCATTAATTTATTCTTGAGACATCTGATTCTCTACCTGGAACTGGAATCCCGGTATATATCTCCTGAAATCGCCTACACACTTTTCTACATGATTTGGTTGTTACATACTGTATGTGTCATATATAAAGAACTCTTTTCTCAAGTGTGAATTTCAACGATGTCATAATCTTATTGATTCTATTGTAATTCCGCCACGCGTGCTCTTGTAACGAACGTATCACTTCACGGCTTCCCACGACACACAAACTCGTGTAACTGACCGCCTTGTGTCTATGCAATGAGTAGAGCCCGGATTTTTATGCATTAATAGGTTTGAATGCAAACTTACTGAAGCAAGTAGAAAGTATAGTCTACCTTCACAACGACTGTGCTGTGGGGTTTGCATAAAATTAGGGGTACGGCCCATCAGAATCCCTACAATTTATGCTACTCTTGATACACAATGGAAGAGCGGGTGGCCGACACTTCCTACTAACCAAATTAGTTTGCAATCTAACCTGTTACTGCATAAAAACCCAGGCCCTAGCAATGAGTCAGCATGCGGTTATGAACACACCGCTTGGAGCGTGCATGTGCATATCGACTGCCGGCCCCACGGGGAGCGGGACACACTGTACTTTTAACCCTCTACTGCCCAATGTGACTTTGAAGTCACACATCATTCTGTACACATTTTCTACTGTTAGAATGAAATTGAGCCACTACTTCCCAGTGTAACTTTCAAGTTACAGTATGGCTGTGTGATTTTCAACTGTCTATAGTTTAATAGTTATATGCATAAGCCACCAGGAAGCGCCAAATGTATGGTTGGGAGCATTTCCCAGGCACATGGCGGATAGCTAGTTTTACAATTATGTTTTGTGTTATTGCTAACAAATTATATGCATAAAAAATATAGAAACCAAAGGTAAGCATCTTGAATATTTTATGAGACTGTTATTTTTTAAATTAGTCAATTTTCACATATCAGAACATTACTGCCCAGTGTGACCTGGAAGTCACAAACCTAATTTTTGAAAATCAAAAATGAAAATTCAATAAAAACTGCATTTATGTGTAGTTTACAACATATTTACTTAGTATATGGCAGAGAATTTTTTTTAAAACACAACAAAATAATTTGGGCTGTAGAGGGTTAAGGAATTACATCTTTCTGGTCTGGATTGTTCATGGCATTCGATAGTATTCAACTTCTTCAATATATATGGACGAAATACTATAAAATAATTGAAGTGGAAATAGCACACTTTGAACAATCACTCCTGAATTATGATGTGATGTGTACTACTTGTACCTAACAGGTACACAAATTATTTAGAGCTGGAATTAAATGTACGCAAAATATCGATGATGATAATTATGATGTTTGTTGTTTAAAGGGGCCTAACAGCCAGGTCATCGGCCCCCAATGGTACAAGGTGAACGAAACGAAAAATGAAACTTCAAAATGTATAGTGCTTCTCATAAAGTGGTTGTACGCTTAGGTAACGCAGGCCCATTTTGAACACAGTGGAACAGATCGGTGGAATGCTCACGATTATCATTATCTCAAACAACGCCCAGACCCGTAGTGTTTCTCGCATAACGGTACTGCTCCTATGTAACGTAGACTCATTGTTTTTCTTGCAAGGTGGTACTAGTCGCAAGTAATGTCGACCCATGGTGTTCTGCACGTAATGGTACTAATCACAAGTATTATCATGGTTCTAATTTCACCATCCCTTGGTCACCCACTTTAGCTGCCTCTTAAGACAAGCAGGGGATACCGTGGGTGTATTCTTCGTCTGCGTCCCCCACCCACAGCGGGTGCGCAAAATATCAATTCTACTCTAATAGGTGCTGTAAAGAGTTTTTGTATTGCTCT
Organism: Anabrus simplex; assembly: GCF_040414725.1. Classification (NCBI taxonomy): domain Eukaryota; kingdom Metazoa; phylum Arthropoda; class Insecta; order Orthoptera; family Tettigoniidae; genus Anabrus; species Anabrus simplex. The sequence goes on along the minus strand of NC_090269.1, from coordinate 105,444,547 downwards.
GTATACATTGTTTTATATTGATGTCTGATGACTAAATGATAATGTAGCCAAAGGTCAATAAAGGAAAAATGTACCAATGTATTCCTTTACCACCTCAGCCTGTAGTTACGCGATAGGACAGATTTTTTAAAAGCTGCCTTATTTTACGCAGAATGAAGTCACACGACTCGTTTATTCATTAAGCGGTGAAGCGGTGAAGATTCAACAGCACAACCCTGGATTTCAGAAACTTTGCATGGCAATCTGCAATTCATGAAGACCAATCATGGGAATTGGCCACAAGTTACAACACAACTGGAAACATCTGGTCTACAAGTGCTCGAAGGTATTACTACAATTCAGAGATTATCGGAAGCAATTAACACGGCACCGCATGAGCCATGTGTGTGAAAGAAAAATTCCAAAGTGTTACACAAAAAAATAGAGACTATGGAACCGAGCATGTCGGCTTCGCGGTTTGTGTTACGTGGCTGGTAGCTTGCATTCGGGAGACGGTGGGGTTGTAACCCACTGTCTGTAGCCCTGACCGTACCTTAGTTAAGGCTGCGGTCACTTCCTTTCTAATCCCAGCCCTAGCCCACAGTGCCATAAGACCTGTTTATGTCTGTACGACGTACAAGAAGTATTAAAATAAATGAAGTGTTGCGTAATGTGATAAAGGAAGAAAGAAATATCTTAAATGGCAATGTGGAACATTCCACTTAACCTCATAAAAGTTTTCTCGCAATATAAAAATCCACAGGCAAACAACTCAATGTTGAATTCACCCTAGGGATATGAGCTACGAATTTTAGGTAAATAAAATACCGGGTGGTCCACCAGCCCCTTGCGATCCAGATTTATGCATCTTTCACATTTACTACAACTCTGAAAGACGTCAGTCCCTCTCCCTAAACCGGGGTAATATATCGAGATGTATGTTTACGGGCCAGAAGACAGCAGGAATAGTGAGCGCCACTATTAATTCATTATGGGTACCTCGCATTAACCCTTAAAACTAGTGCAGATACCCAGAACACGTACTTTTAAACAGGTGGTGGACGCACAGACCGGAAGCACGGTACTGTATAGGCTGGGAAGTGGGCGGGTGCCGTAGGTCAAATATCGCAGTAGCTCACATGGCAAGTGGGTGGGGAGATATGTGATAGTGGACAGTGCTCGAGGTAGGAGGTTGAAATCCCACATAAGAATTGTTTTTAACAGCCAGTTGCCTGGGATGTGGTAATGCTGCATACTTGATAGCTTCTAAGGGCTGATATGTTTATTTGATCCAGTAAAAGACCGTATGTATCGTTGCATTGGGTATGGTGCTGGGTTGGTCGAGGCTGTGGCCAGTATAGACAGGGAAGTGGGCGCCGCAGGTCAAGTGTCGCAGTAGCTCGCATGGCTAGCGCGCGGTAGGATGTGTGATAGATAGTTGCCAGTGCTCGAGGGTAAGAAGGTTCAAGTCCCATGCTAGTATATTTATAAACCAGTTGCCTGGGATGTGGCAAGGTTGTATACTTAATACCGGTAATTTTCGCAGACTGATTTGTTTATTTGGCCCTGAAAAAGGGCCGTTGGTATGGAGCTGGGTTGATAGATGCTAGGAGACATGTGACAGCTATTTCAGTTATCCACGTCGTTTAACCCAGCACCTGCTCGAACTGATGACCTCCGTGGTCGATACACTGCTGCGCGCGATGTTGTAAGGACCGTCTGGCCCGTTGCAACATATCTGGCGAAATGGATCGGCATGTCTCGGCGATGAGCTGTCTAAGATGACAAGGACTGACCGGCTCCTGTGCATACGCCAGTTGTTTTACATGGGTCCACAGAAAAAATGCGGGTGCGTAAGACCGGGCGATCTGGCGGGCCAGGGGACAGGTTCTCCCCTTCCTACCCATTTATCATGATACGTCGCATGGAGATGGTTCCGGACGACACCGCCACATACGGTGGAGCTCCATCATGTTGAAACCACATTCTGCAGCGGTCAAGGAGTGGCACATGTTCCAAAAACGGCGGTAGTTCACCTGGGAGTAACTGCAGATAACAATGGCTGGTCAGATGGCCCTCAGAGAAATGGGGACTGATGAGGTCATCACCCATGATTCCACACCATACATTCACGCCCCATTGTACCTGAAAAGCTGCCTGTCGCACCCAAATGGGATTGTCCACACTCCAGTAATGCATATTATGACGATTAACAGTTCTATTGTTGTGGAATCACGCTTCTTTCGTAAATAAGAGAGTCACTATAAAAGCAGGATCAGTTTCCACATGCCGTAGGATCCAATGAGAGAACGCTACCCGGGCATCGAAATCATGACCATGGACTCCTGGTGTAAGTGCCGATTGTACGGGTGAAACAGGTGGGTGTGCAATATCCGCATAACAGACGCTCGGCTGATGTTCGTCTCCTGTGCAATGGCCCGTGTGCCAGTATGATGGTTACGCCGGATAGCGTCAAACACGATCTCTTCATTGTCAGCAGACGTCACGGGATGATCTCGAACAGGCCGTGTCCTTCCCAGGGATGCAGTATCCCGGAGGCGTCTTTCCACACTCCGTAATGTCGTACCCGTCGGTTGTCGTCTATCCGGATAGCGTTCTTGGTATAGGCGTTGTGCCTGATATGCATTTGTCTAACTTCTCCATAGATACAGTGGCTCAAAAAAGTATTGGTCTGCCCATAGCCGTGGTATGAACGGAACTGTATGGTACAAATAATGGTGCATATAATGGAATTATACGTATGCAGATATGTAAAGCAGACCCTACACGATCAATAAAACTGTCAGTACCGAAAAATATTGACAGTAATACTGATCGCGTGTGGACTGGAATGATGGAATGCAGGCCAGTACTGAAGCAGATCCGGATTTCCTGATCTCCGAGCGTCAGTACTGTAGAGTGGTGGGGATACTGACAGTTATACTGACCGTGTGAGTGCGCTTGTCATTATTTCTGTCAGTATCAACGGAGCAGCGGTGAACGACAAATGCATTTCTCACCAAGGACAAGTAGAGGTGCTTGTAGAACCGTCAAGTAGGCCTATTGCAAAAGTTTATCGAGCTATATGAAACGCTGCCAGAATAAACGTATGTACTTAACACAATACTTTACATGTTTCCACAACTGCTGTACTGATGGAAACTGGTGACATTATAGCGGAAAACTTTAAATCTTCAAAATTTATACCAGTTGTAAGATACCTCACTGTCACCGCCAATCTCTCTGCCACCGATAAACAGCACCGCATGTTTGTATTTTGCCTTATTACGAAAGGCTCTACCAATCTTCAAAATTTATACCAGTTGCAAGATACCTCACTGTAACCGCTAATCTCTCTGCCACCGATAAACAGCACCGCATGTTTGTATTTTGCCTTATTACAAAAGGCTCTACCATTCGTAGTAATTTTGCAAAAGTACCCTCACGCATTCGGAGATAGTTCAGATGATCTTCTGCTTCGGTATATTGTGTTTCCCTCAACACTTCATATGAGAATACTCTTCTCTTTTCCTAAACTAATCTTTAACCCATCGTTTACGTTTAAAACTGCGTTTCGTGCAGTCCTAATATGATAGCTACAAAATGCCCGTCTTTTACGATCCATTTTGATAGAATACCGCAATTACATGTTATAAATCTCATTCCGCAGTGACGGTTATTGACTTTATTTGTAAAGTGAGAATGCCGCAATGGTAAGCTAGTGCACTGGTACTGACCAAAATATTGACAGTAATAATGATCGTGTAAGGTCGCTACAATATTGATGCGTACTGTCAGTATTATTGACTCAGTATTACTGATCAGTAGTACTGACCGTGTAGGGTCTGCTTAAGACAGTCAAATACATCAGTAGGTTGAATATAGAGCCAAGGAGATTCACGCTGTTTGCAAAAGGACCAGTAATACAACGGCGTGCGTCATTACAAGCCAAACAAGTATTGGTCTAGTACACAATATCATCGTGATATCGTGCTGTCTGCTGCATCTGACTCATTGTGTCTGTGCTGACACGCTGGAAGGTAATATTCAGCACTGTTTCCGTGTTCAGCTAGCAATGGGGAGGAAAATGAAAGAAACAACCATGGAAGAAAGGAGGATTGTAGTGCGACTATTTCAGGAAGGTAAATCTTTCAAGGGTATAAGTGAAATTATTGGAAGAGCTGTTACAACTGTTAAAAATATTGTGTACATGTACAAACAAACAAAGAGAATAGAAAATAGACAAAGAAGTGGCCGTCCCTCAAAGTTATCAGTACAAGACAAACGGCAAATTGTGCGTAAAGTGGCCCAAAATCCTCAGCTAAGTGTGCCAAAGATAGCAGCTGCGTTACAAAGAGATGTAGGAGTGAAGTGCAATCTGAAACCATCCGAAATGTGCTACACGAAAGAGGATATGCGGCCAGAAGAGCCCTTAGAAAGCCGTACATCAGTAAATCTAACAGAAAGAAGAGACTTGCGTACGCTAAAGAGCACAGAAATGACAGCTATGAGGATTGGAAGACAGTCTTTTTTACTGATGAGAGTAAATTTACCCTCTTCAGATCAGACAGACGAGTGACTGTGTGGAGGAAGACGAATTCTGAACTTGAAGAGAAGAACCTGACAGCTACTGTGAAACATGGAGGTGGTTTCCTGATGGTGTGGGGTTGCATGAGTGCGAATGGTGTAGGTGAATTAGCCTTTATTGAAGGGACTGTGGATCACAAAGCATACATTAACATCCTCAAGACACATCTTCCATCAAGTGTACAAAAGATGGGACTCTCAGCAAAGTATACGTTTACGTAAGATAACGACCCCAAACACACAGCCCTGAACACGATGCTATGGCTGTTATATAATACACCGCGTTGGATGGAAACTCCACCACAATCTCCCGACATCAACCCCATCGAGAATTTGTGGCACCATTTGGAGCAAAACGTGAGAAAGCATGCATTATCAAACAAAGCTGACCTGAAAGAAGCCTTACTCACCGAATGGAATAACATGCCATAGAAAACTACGGGAACTTGGTACAATCGATGCCAAATAGGTTAGCTGAGATTATAAAGAGGAAAGGAGGACCTACCAAGTACTGAAACGTTCAAGAAGGATCAAGAAATTGTGTTATGTTAATTCAGACCAATACTTTTTTGGTGGCAAGTGAAAATGATTGTTTTAAGTTATGGCTTTTTAGTTACATGGACGTGGAAGAATTATGTTTTTCTTACAATATACATGTTACACAAGATGATAAATCATCAGCGATTCTAGTATATGTCAATTTTTATCATCATTCCCTTAGATTCCAGGTCTTCATATGTAGCATATCTCGACAGACCAATACTTTTTTGAGCCACTGTAAGTAACATACCCACATACTCGTGGCTGGAATACATCTCGAGGCAGTGAATAAACTTTGTGTTGTGATTTGTTTCGAAGTAGGGGAGTTCGCGCAGCTACAGTGCATGCTTACCTGCCATCGCAAGTTGTTATCGTTCCAGTGGGCCATACTTTGCCCTACCTGTGGTCTACAAATCTTGGAACATGTACGATGTAGCTAACTGACCACAGATCCTCGTTCAACCCAACACCATACCTAACGCAACGATACATACGGTCTTTTACAGGGTCATATAAACAAATCAGTCCTTGGAAGCTATCAAGTTTGCAAACTTACCACATCCCAGGCAACTGGCTATTTAAAAAAACCTTATGTGTGATTTAATTATTTAACATTTCACCGTGGGCAATTAAAATTATCGTGACGTCATCGTGATTTCTATGGTGAATTTATATCATCAGTATGCATCATGGGATGTGATAATTTTCTGCTGTAACTCATGGTGTGCATAGTTTGTGTTTCTATGTAAATTTAAATGTCAAATGTTGGCTCATGACGTCATAGTTTCATTGTGGCTGACCTTCAACAAGTTGAAGGGATGAACTATGACGTCATAAGCATGGCTACCATGGCAAGAGAATCGTAGCCCTTGGCAAAATATGTGCATTCAATGTTTACTTACAAATAGTGAAAAATTATAATTTACGCTTCGAAGTTCTTTTTTTTTTTGCTGTTGTTGTACATGGTAGAATTCTCCCTTTAGGTTAAAAAGTTCTGAGACCCGAATTGGAGATAGGCGGCTTCTGTACCGGACCCCAATAAAAAAAATTACCGTAGTATATTACTCGCACACTTTTTAGTGATAGATTTGTGTACGGGATTGAGGAGTAAGGAGGGAGCTCTCCCGGGTCCGGTAATACTGCCAACTGAATGGAAATGAAATCTGAATTGAATCGATAATATGATCGATCGATATGAATTTTTTAAACCTTTATTATCTCTAACTAACAACTGTGTCACACACACACACATTATAGAACAATTCTCGATGCGAATCTTGTTCTTAGCATGAATTCTATAGTTTGGCTTTGCTGTGTAAACAACAACAGTACTAGTACGTAAAGTGTACGCCAGATGTCGTACAGTGATGCACAAGCGATTCATAGTTTGTGTTTCAAATGTTGCTAATACGAATCTCGAAGATTGCCGAGGTCGACCGATTCAGCATTAGGGTGTCCATTTATCACTAAAAGGTGTGTGTGTAAATACATGAAATAGCGTTCCAAAGTAAGGCAAAATGTGTGCTAAATGTGACTTCACACGCATACTCTGTTATAAGATGGCGCTGCGTGGTTAGCTGTCGTTCTCAAACATCCTGGAGAGTTATATAGAATAACAAATTTAATTATGGTAAAGAAAGATTTTATAAGGATTCGGTAAAAAAAAAAGTGCAGAAGAGAGAGTTGAAACGAGAGAAGTGAATGATGAAGTAATAAAATAAATTAAACTAATTTCTCCCTCCGATGAGGGTGGGCAGGGTCTACCATGTGCAGGTAACTGCGTGTTATTGTGGTGGAAGATAGTGTTATGTGAGGTGTGTGAGTTGCAGGGGTGTTGAGGACAGCACAAACACCCAGTCCCCGGGCCATTGGAATTAACCAATGAAGGTTAAAATCCCCGACCCGGCCGTGAATCGAACCCGGGACCCTCTGAACCGAAGGTCGGACTCGTAGGCACCAATAAGCCCAGTTTTACATCCGGATGTCCTTTCAGACGCCACCCAATGTTTCTGCGATAACATTGGTAGTGTGATTTTTTCTTTAAATGAAGATATGCATTATGTCAATGAAGACACCCCTAGCTTGCGAGCTAAAGGAGTTAACCAAGCCCGCCTGCGAATCGAACCCCGAACCATTAAAACCAACCATTCAGCCAAGAAGAAGCCGGGCAAGTTTATGTAATGATATCTTTTGCTCTTCGCTATATATAAAGGCAGCTTGACATTTTCCTAATATAATTAAACCGCGTAAGTTTTTTCGTAAATTGCGTATCAGTCAAATAACGGCGTGAGGCCTACGGAGACGCCTAGCGCACGTCTTTCGAGTTGACTCCCTATAGGTGACCTGCGCGTCTGTGACGACGGATCTCAACCTAAGAAAATTTATGTTGTTGAATACGTCAAAGGCGCCGAGCTAGAGGAATTAACTAATGATGTTAAAATCGTCGACTCGGCCGGGAATCGAAGCCGAGACTCCTGCGACAAAAGGCCACGCTAACCATTTAACCATGAAGCTGCACCAATATATAGTGATGTCTTCTTTCCTTTCTTTCTTCTTTTCTTTCTTTCTTAATTTGTTTACCCTCCACGGTTGGTTGTACTCTCGGACTCAGCGAGGGATCCCACCTCTACTGCCTCAAGGGTAGTGTCCTGCAGCGGGAGACTTTGGTTTGGGTTTACAACTGGAAAGGAGAACCAGTACCAGTACCTCGCCCAGGCGTCCTCGCCTGCTATGGTGAACAGGTGCCTTGTTGGGGGATGAAATGATTTGAAGGGACATACAAGGAAGAGGGAAGGAAGCGGCTGCGGCTTTAAGTTAGGTACTATCCCAGCATTTGCCTGGAGGAGAAGTGGTCAACCATGGGAAACCACTTCGAGTATTGCTGGGGTGGGAATCGAACCCCCGTCTACTCAGTTGACCTCCCGAGTTCCAGTACTTATCCTACTTTTCAAATTTCATGGCAGAGCCGGGAATAGAACCCGGACCTCCGGGGTGCCAGCTCATCACACTAACCATTTCACCACAGAGGTGTGCAACACAGAGTAGTATTGAAATTAAATTCATGAACCTGGCGTTTTCTAAAGGCATACTGTATATTAGTAAACGAACGTCAGTATGTGTCCCCTGTGCAGCAGAACTGTAAACACACCTATCTTGGGCCCTCCTAACCCCATTTCGACCGGCCGCTGCTAACAATGTGCAGTATATTATTAGAGTCTTTCTTTCTTTCTTTCTTTCTTTCTTTCTTTCTTTCTTTCTTTCTTTCGTTCTTTCTTTCTTAATCTGTTTACCCGCCAGGGTCGGTTTTTACCTCGGACTCAGCGAGGGATCCCACCTCCACCGCCTTAAGGGCAGTGTCATGGAGCCTGAGACTTTGGGTCGGGGATACAACTAGGTAGGAGGACCAATTCCTCGTCCAGGCGGCATCATCTGCTATGCTGAACAGGGGCCTTGTTGGGGGATGGGAAGATTGGAAAGGAATACAACGAAGAGGGAAGGAAGCGACCGTGGCCTTAAGTTAGGTACCATCCCGGTATTTACCTGGAGGAGAAGTGGGAAACCACGGAAAACCACTTCGAGTATGGCTGAAGTGGGAATCGAACCACCGTCTACTCAGTTGACCTCCCGAGGAGGAGTGGACCCCGTCCAATCCCTCGTACCACTTTTTCAAATTTCGTGGCAGAGGCGGGAATCGAACTCGGGCCTCCTGGGGTGGCAGCTAATCACACTAACCAGTGAACCACAGAGGCGGAAACGTACAATAGTATTGAAATTAAATTCATGGACCTGGCGATTTCTAAAGGCATGTGTCTACTGTATATTAATAAACGAACGCCAATGTGTGTCCCCTGTGCAGCAGAATTGTAAACACACCTGTCCTGATCACTCCTTACTCCGTTTGGACCAGCCACTGCTAATAAAGAAAATATTTTTTTTTTTGCTAGTGGCTTTACGTCACACCGACACAGATATGTCTTATGGCGACGACGGGATAGGAAAGGCCTAGGAGTTGGAAGGAAGCGGCCGTGGCCTTAATTAAGGTACAGCCCCAGCATTCGCCTGGTGTGAAAAAGGGAAAACCACGGAATACCGTCTTCAGGGCTGCCGACAGTGAGATTCGAACCCACTATCTCCCGGATGCAAGCTCACAGGCACGTGCCCCTGACCGCACGACCAACTCGCTCGGTATAAAGGGAAGATAAATACAAATTTCGACGCTGCACAAGATCCCTTTCCATTTATGTGTTAGTAAGTGTACAAGAATGGGACATTATTACGCCTCAATGACTCACGCCGGCCAGAAATGATAACCAGAACGATAACATTTTTCCTAAACCCTCGTCTATTCAATCCGACATTACTCCGCCAACTATCAAAATGTGCTATACCGGGTGAGTTGGCCGTGCGGTTAAGGTCGCGCAGCTGTGAGCTTGCATCCGGGAGATAGTGGGTTCGAACCCCTCTGTCGGCAGCCCTGAAGATAGTTCTCCGTGGTTTCCCATTTTCACACCAGGCAAATGCTGGGGCTGTACTTTAATTAAGGCCAGAGCCGCTTCCTTCCCACTCCTAGGCCTTTGCTCTCTCATCGTCACCATAAGACCTATCTGTGTCGGTGCAAAAGGTGCCCCTTTCTACATCTTACACACATCTTCCAGGATTTAAAACGAAACAGTTTAGAATGGAACGAGTGAGCTGAATATTAAATACAAAAGAGATAAAAAGACACTTAAGAACGCTCTCCAAATAATTATCTTTCTCAGATTGTGGTTCACGAAACACTGTTAATAATCTTGACCATAATGCCCAGTATTGGGTCCGTATTGACTTAATCATAGCAAAATGGAGAGTTGGGTGATCCAGCTAGTCAATGCTATGTTTAAAAAAATGTCTATACCTGTATTTACATTTCACATTTACATTATATCTAGTACATGTTTTGAGAATATGCACATTCTCTTCTTCAGCTAATTAGGCTAAAATTCGTGTATTACAATAAGACCTAATGAAAATGGGGGCCTCCATAGTCATAGTTTTAGCTTTCTTAAAAGGGGACCCCATTTTCTTTAGGTCTTATTGTAATACACGAATTTTAATCGAATTACCTGAAGAAGAGAATGTGCATATTCTCGAAACATGTACAAGATATAATGTTAATACAGTTGCTCGCATAAGTATTCGTCCTAGTGTCCTTTTCATATACTGAACACCAAACTTGCATTACAAGGCTTCGGGTACGTTCAGAAACAAATACGTAGTGAATATGCAATATATATGTACAATCATACCAGAAGAATATACCTCTTGCACGTCAGTACTCTTTAATAATGAATAATGAGTGTGGCTGGACTAGGAAATGGCAACGCAAAAGTATTCGTCCGCTTTGTGCACTATCTTGTGTAACGAACACAGCAGTGAGGACGTGGGACACATCACCAAGCTCATTCCATCAGTGATACGGACAGTGTCGGTGAGACAACATCTAGTGCATGCCCCGAGTACAATGGGCGAGATAAGGAAACGAACTGTTGTTGAACGCCAATGTACTGTCCAACTCCACCATCTTGGTAATTTGCAAAGAATAATTGCTAAAAAAACAGGAATACCGCGAACTACAGTCGCAAGTACCATTCAGCGATACAAGACCAGTGCAACTTACTCAACAGAGCAAGAACTGGGCGGCCGAAGAAGCTGACAACACGCGAAGAGCGAAGCATAATGAGCACCGTCCAGAAAAATCCCCATGTGCCTGGACCTGTGCTTCGAACAGACGTACAAACCTCCACTGGGAAGAACATCAGCACCGACACCGTACCATGTGTGTTACACAGAGCTGGTTTGCAGGGGCGTACAAGCCGGAAGAAGCCCTGGATAAGTGAGGTGAACCGTAAGAAGAGGCTGGCGTTCGCTAAACAGTACGCTATGAAGCCACCAGCATCATGGAAACGCGTGTTGTTTATGAACGAGAGCAAATTCTGTTTATTTAATTGCTCTGGAAAGCGACGAGTATGGAGAAAGAAGATCGCCGAGCTCCAAAGTCAAAATCTGCAAACAACTGCAAAATATAGAGGAGGTTCCATAATGGTATGCGGGTGTATGTCGGCGGCTGGGGTAGCCAACTGCCATATAATACCTGAACGGATGGATAAGATGGTATATTAGAATATATTAAAGCAATACTTAACACACAGGGTGGCAAAATTGGGTCTTAGTTGTGGGTACTTCTTCCAGCGAGATAATGACCTAAGCACACTGCTCGTGTTGTGAGGGAATGGCTACTCTACAATCCACCTCATGTGCTGCAGACACCACCCCACTCGCCAGACTTAAAGCCCATACATCATTTATGGGCGAAATTAAAATGTAAACTGAGCAAGCAGCGTATTCCAAATAAAGAAGTTCTGAAGCAATACTTCATGGAAGAATGGCACGAAATAGGCCCGAAAGTGACAGAAAAACTGGTGATATACATGCCGAAACGCCTTCAACCCGTGATTGATTCCAAATGACGTTCGACACGCTACTGATACTTAGGAAACGACTGAACATTCCTTGACTTCTTATTGTGGACGAATACTTTTGCAACGTGACTTTTCTGTAAGCAGTGTGATTGTATTTTATTTGTTCCAAATGGCAGTGCTTAGGCTGCTATAAATTATGTCCTTAGATGTTCAGATGGCAAATAAAACATACTATTACCCTTTTGCAATTAACTTCTTTATTATATTGGTGCTACTGGCTATTGTCCTCACATGACGAGTGCGGACGAATAATTTTGCGAGCGACTGTATATAAATTTTTAACACATAGTATTGACTAGGCGGATCATCCATCTCTCTACTTACTGTGTTCATGAAACATCTACATAGTAGAACAATTCTCACTTCACAACAAACATTATAATTGTACGAAAGAATGAAATGCAACAGATCTCTACTTACTGTTGTTGACCATACAGCCGTGGTCCAATGTTCCCCCACAGATACCCACTTAACCACTCCTCAGGCAAGACTGCTCTGCCGACTGTTCTTGTGCTTTCGAGCACACACTCGATGTCGCATGCGAGTAATCCGTGACTGGTTTGCATTGTGCTCACTGAGTTCTCTTGTATAGGCATCCGGTTAGCGTGCTGGCCTTTGGTCACAGGATCCCGGATTCGATTCCCAGCAGGGTCGGGAATTTTAACCTTAATTAGTTAATTCCGCTGACAGGGGGCTGGGTGTATGTGTCTTCGTCATCATCATTTCACCCTCATCATGACGCGCAGGTCGACTACGGGGGTCAATCCGAAAGACCTGCACCTGGCATGCCAAACTTGTCCTCGGACACTCCCGGCACTAAAAGCCATAGGATATTTTATTTCCTTGTAGAGGTGAGGTAAATTCAAACGTATGTGGTGTAGTGGTTAGTGTGATTAGCTGCCACCCCCGGAGGCCCGGGTTCGATTCCCGGCTCTGCCACGAAATTTGAAAAAGTGGTACGAGGGCTTGAACGGGGTCCACTCAGCCTCCTGAGGTCAACTGAGTAGAGGTGGGTTCGATTCCCACCTCAGTCATCCTGGAAGTGGTTTTCCGTGGTTTCCCACTTCTCCTCCAGGCAAATGCCGGAATGGTACCTAACTTAAGGCCACGGCCGCTTCCTTCCCTCTTCCTTGTCTATCCCTTCCAATCTTACATCCCCCGCAAGGCCCCTGTTCAGCATAGCAGGCGGGGCCGCCTGGGCAAGGTACTCATCATCCTCCCCAGTTGTATCCCCTGACCCAGAGTCTGAAGCTCCAGGACATTGCCCTTGAGGTGGTAGAGGGATCCCTCGCTGAGTCCGAGGAGTAACCAACCCTGGAGGGTAAACAGATTAAGAAGAAATTTGGGGGGAATATCACTACACTATTTGACGTAGAATGAAGAACTGAACATTATTATTTACGGATGTATCAGGCGTCCTAATATTAAATATGACTCGAAAGTTGTCTGTGGATATAGACTATAACAAGACAATTTGCTTCGTACCTATCCTTCGTAACAGTTCGTAATTACAACGAATATTTAATACCAACTCTGAGTGAATATTATTATGAGTAACTGTTACAACCTATTTACTATTTTTGTTGTCATCATTGTCAAACAGTAGGAAATGTCGTCTCCAAATCCATGCACAAAACGGTTCTACCACAATTAACAGTTCAGTTTTATTTTGTAGAAATTCTGTGCTATAACATATTCCCCGTACTGGATCAGATTTGTTGGCCGTGCGATAGTTTCTATTCGGGAGATCGAATCTCACTGTCGGTAGCCCTGAATATGATTTCCATGGTTTCCCATTTTCACACCTTAATTATGGCTACAGCCTTCGATATATTAGTGCCATGTTAAACAAGTAGCAATAAAGAGTCCTTATGTATTGACAATCCACAACATTTTCTTCGTGGCAACGGAGAATCAATATATTGATCAAATTACAGTCGTGTAAGAGGACATAACTCAGGACACTCCAATAAGAGCAGGATAAAACGAAAACATTACATTCTGTAACTCAATTCCCCACGAATATGGAATCGATTCTTCGCGATTCCAGGCTTAACCCATCATTATTGACGGCGGTCTTCAAGGGTCCTAACTACTGCTCCGAATAGGATACCGTCTTCCTTGGCATCGCTTTCAATGATATAATTTAATAAAAAGTTAATCAGTTTTGTTGATTGCACTGTGCTCGTCTATTTTACCGATAGTATACCTTCCAATTCTTGAAATGAAGCACTTCATTCAGCGGACGTGGTCAATTTTCCAGAACGATTTTCCTTGAGATGCCAACGGCCGTAGCCATGTTGAAACACCGGATCCCGTGAGATCCCCGAAGTTAAGCAACATTGGGCGCGGTGAAAATTTGGATGGCTTGCCACGCGCTGTTTGTGGCGGTAACGGAATGGAGGAGCGGAAAGGAACTGGCCACCCTACCGTATGTAAACTCCGGCTCAGGCACACCTCTGCAGAGGTTCGGACCTGCCTTCGGGCAGCACACACTCTTACCTTACCTTTCCGTGAGAAATTCTGTTTATCTTTCCTGAAAATGTGGCAGCTCTTTTGCTAGCTCGTCTTCTTGAGTGGTCTGTTGAGTAGGCCTGAGCCAGGTTGAGTGACCTAAATGGTTGAGGCGCTGGCCTCCTGACTCTAACTTGGCAGGTTCGATCCTGGATCAGTCCGGTGGTATTTGAAGGTGCTCAACTACGTCAGTCATGTCGGTAGATTTACTAACACGTAAAAGAACTCCTACGGAACAAAATTCCGGCACATCGGCGTCTCCACAAACCGTCAAAAGTAGTTAGTGGGACTTTAAAACAATAATATTATTAGTGAGTACGTCTGATACGCGAAGAATCTGCTACATATCGTCTATGTAAATGTGTTTACATAATATAGCCTAGGATGAGACTGTCGATGAATTCTCGGCAGATTTCTTTCGTAGGAAAAGCGTTTTCCTTGATTTAATGAGAGAGAGATTAGCTGAGCGGTTTGGGTCACGTATCTATGAGCTTGCACTCGGAAAATAGTGTGCAACCTTGAAAATAGATTTCCGTGGTTTCGCAGTTTCATACCAGGCAAATGTTGGGGCTGTACCTCACCCGAAAGGATGTGGGTTCGATTCCCCGTTGTGATAGTACATATATCACACTCTCGCACTGTATGTAGAAGTTAGAGATATCATTGTCATTATTCGATTTATTATTATTATTATTATTATTATTATTATTATTATTATTATTATTATTATTATTATTATTATTATTATTATTATTATTAGTAGTAGTAGTAGTAGTAGTATTAGTATTAGTATTTCATTTGTATATTTTGTCATTAATCTTTGTAAGCTGGAAGGTAACCATATATGTAGTATGAGTAATTTGTTTTGCATGAGTGGGAAAACATTGCTATCTTGGACTCTGGTAATTCGTATGACTCATGCGGGCATCCCAGTGTCTGATGAGATGTGTTTGTTGATGTTATTGTACTAGGAAAGTTCTATGAGTCATGTGATATACCCCAGCGTTTGTTTATGTCTTGTGAGCATGAAGAATTTCAGGGCAACCCTGAACGGTGGATCACTCATGATCGGCTGGCAAGGACCAATCCAGACGTATTATGTGAGAGGAAGGGAGAAGCGGATGTTTATATAAACTTCGATATCACTACGGAAAAAATACTACAACTGACACTCGGTACGGACAAGAAGGAGTACTGACACACTGTACGAGCAGGAAGTAGTGCTGATATACGGTACGGTAGTGACACGGTTGCAAAATACTGGACTGGACTTCAAACGTTCGTGGAACGTAGTCTTGTTATGTTTGTGGAAAGTGGCTGATCAACAAATTGTGGAGGGCGTACGCATTAAGTGTTGTAGTACTTGTGGAGGTCTGGCATTATATGTTGGTGAAAGCTATCTCAGACTTCCCATAATTTATGTTGAGGATCGATAAGCGTGTGTTGCTCAAATGTATATATCTTTACAACAAGTGTTAAAGTATGTGAACACAGTATTACAAGGTACAGTATCTGTGTGATGTGATAACTGCCGATTATGAGAATCGGCAAGTAGTATTGATACAGAGACAGTGAAGGGTATTTATCTACATATATGTACATTGTTCATCGGACTATCTACAAATGGTAGTTTAGTTCTCGCTTTCGTTTTCCCACTGCTGTCATTCTTCTTCTTGTTGTAAATGGGGAGTCTTCCAGCAATCTTTTGTGTGTGTATTATATGTATAATTTTGTGTGTTGATGAGGTGCTCATGCACGGATTTTGTTAAGAATATAGCTGGCTATTTTAGAATCAGTGGAGTTATTGATGAACCTAGGTGCAGTTCCTACCTATTAAGTCGTTTTCAGGAGGTTAGGTAAGGCCTGCAGCAGATGTACCAGTACGCAGCATTATGTACACGCCCTGGGATATAAAGTTTATCATGCTCTATCAAAATTCGAGGGATCCATTCTGGTGAACTCTGGCGCCCATACTACGGACATTTCGATTAACTATTTTATTAATTTAATTATTTCAAGTATTTTATGAAGTTTTTGAGTAATGTTATTTATTTACATATTTTTATTTATATATTATTCATGATTTTATTTATCAGTATTCATCAAATGGTTACACCGTCAGGAAGTCGAATTTTCTTTGCTAGTTGCTTTACGTCGCACCGACACAGATAGGTCTTATGGCGACGATGGGACAGGAAAGGGCTAGGAGTGGGAAGGAAGTGGCGGTGTCCTTAATTAAGGTACAGCCCTAGCATTTCCTGGTGTGAAAATGGGAAACCACGGAAAACCATTTTCAGGGCTGCCGACGGTGGACAGTGTCGAAAAATTAAGAAACGAGATTTCCACTTCCGGAGGTGTATATTGTCCTAAGGTTCACTCAGCCTACACCGAAAATGAGGACCAGGTTCATTCCTGGGGATAAAGGCCGCCAGGCTTAGAGCTAACCACTACACTCTATCAAGTGCCGAGGTTATGGATAGTCCACTCCTCCCAGGGCCTTCATAGCATGCACCGAGATTGCTTTGCTTTGCTTTTGTACCTTCTCACTCCTAACACATCGTAGCATTAAGACCTATCTGCGTCGGAGGGACAAAGGGAGCGTGGTAGACGATAGTACTGTCACTGGCTCCTCACCAAGGTGACCCCGGATCGAATCAAAAATCACACTCCCGTAAATTTGACGGTTCCTTGGTTATGATTACGATGTCAATAGTCACGTGCCTGATGTTACCCGGTTGACCTGAAAAACTGACAGGTTCATCATCATCTTTAGTCAAATTTTAAAGAAGATTCCTTGAGAAGACTAATAATACCTCGTAAATATAATAATAGCATCAGGGGTACACCTTCCCCGGCTGTTTAAGCTGCGCACCTTCTCTAAGGCCATCTATGTAGATAAGCCTGAACTTGTGAACTCCCAGAAACTTTTGTCTTGTACAGTTGGATGTCTCTACCATCGGTTTATTTGCCTCCTCTCGCGGGTTAAACTCTAATTATTTCATAGAGTAATATTTATTTTTTAAGTTTATAAACCTGGTTCTGAGGATTGTATTTTTAAATGTACCGAAGCTGTCAGCACTTCACCTGGTTCCTCTTCGATTGTAATCAACTTATAAAAACTTGGAAATATTCTCTCTAGACAATTAAAACCGGGGATGTGTATAGGAATCCATGCGATCAGTAAAATGTTCTGGAATCTTCCCCTTTTGGTACCATAATAGCAGGGCACTTTGGGCCGCATTGTCTGAATTGCTTCAGTGTGAGGAGGGTGACTTGACGTGAGCCAGGAGGCAGGGACGAGGCCTGTGTGAGGAAGATCCAGTGGCACACAGTAATGGAAGAATTTACCTAGACATGTGATAGCTGCTGTGGGTAGTTTAGAGGAAGGTTTGAACTTCTTTTTTGTAATGTAATTTGGTAAAACTGGTGGTTGAAATGTAGATTTTTCCACAAGTCTAAGGACTCGGTTCTATTATCCTACTGGGAAATATCTAATGTAAGGGAACAAAGAATTATGAACCTCTGTTGTTTACCATTCAACATAGCACTGGGTGACTGAAGTTTTTAGAACCTCAAAATTCTGTTAATCTTGTCCCGGTCTTAAATTTCCTTCTTTAGTCACACCGTATAGTATAGGATTAGCCTCTGTATCTTTGGGCCATAAGAGCACTTGGAGTTTTAGTAATTTTTATAAAGAGGGCATGTGTTTCGCCCCCTAGCCTCTTGTTTATGGCTGGTCATATGCAACCTTTTACTTTTACCATTAAGGCCACTTAGTATGGGCAATTATGCCCTGTATATTCACTACAGAGCGTAAATTTTTGCTCGTGTTAGTTCCATTTGGGAACAGTGATTATTGTGCAATGGATAAGCCTACATTGGGGCAACAGTTCATGAACTCTCTAGCGTGAGGCGGAATTTCTTTTTGCGCCATAAGAAACTGATACCTCCGCGAGGCTATCCTATGGTATTATGGAGCTCAGACTCCTCAGTAGTGTAACTTCTGGGAGAAAATCCTGCTCTTATAAAATACTGTACTTACCAGTCTAGAGCAATAATGCTCTTTTCTACGTAAATTAATTGCCTGTTAATTATCACTAGCTTTCGTACCAGATTTTCGGACTTCTAAGTCCCAGATATTGTTAGAGCTGGCAAGCTCATTAATAACTAGTCATATTGTATGGTATTCTTTGAAATGTTCTAATTCTCAATTTTAAACAAAGAAAAGGGAAAGAAATAAAATTTTCAAATTTGCTATCTTACAGTAAAAGTTGTCCTAAGTAATTCCTTGTCCAACCATTCGACCCGGGCGCTTCCTAATCGTCTGTGAGTCACGGAAACCACGGAATAATAATAATAATAATAATAATAATAATAATAATAATAATAATATTCGTTTTACGTCCCACGAACTACTTTTACGGTTTTAGGAGAGGCCGAGGTGCCGGAATTTATTCCCTCACGGGTTCCCTTACGTGCCAGTAAATTTAGTGATACGAGTCTGATGTATTTGAGCACCTTCAACTACCACCGGACTGAACCAGGATCGAACCTGCCAGTTGGGGTCAGAAGGCCAGCGCCTCAACAGTCTGAGCTATTCAGCCCGGCCTTTGATAAGACTAAGGAGCTGCATCGTTCGAAGGTAAAGACTGGGACCCCAGGTCGTGACTCTCATGATGTGGTTATTCCCTACGTTTTTGGATATTTTCTTTTCTTTCTTTCTTTCTTTCTTTCTTTCTTTCTTTCCTTCTTTCTTTCTTTAATCCGTTTGCCCTCCGGGGTTGGATTTCCCCTCGGACTCAGTGGGGGATCCCACCTCTATCACCTCAAGGGCAGTGTCTTGGAGCGTAAGATTTTGGGTCGGGGGATACAACTGGGGAGAAGGACAAGTAACTCGCCCTGGTGGCCTCACCCGCTATGCTGAACAGGGGCCTTGTGCGGGGATAGGAAGATTGGAAAGGACAGGGAAGGAAGCAGCCGTAGCCTTTAGGTACCTCCCCGGCATTTGCCTGGAGGAGAAGTGGGAAACCACGGAAAACCACTTCGAGGATAGCTGAGGTGGGAATCGAACTCACCTCTACTAATTTGACCTCGGGAGGCTGAGTGGACCCGGTTCCATCCCTCATATCACTTTTCAAATTTTGTGACAGAGCCGCGAATCGAACCCGGGCCTCCGGGGGTGGCAGCTAATCACGCTAACCACTACAGCACAGAGGCGGACGTTTCGATATTCTCACCGGAAGATATTTGAGAAAGACCATAAATATCTAATATAATCCTAGATACAAGTACTTACGCTGGGGGGGAGGCGATTAGCTCAGTGACTTAGTTGCTGGATATTCGGGATATAATGGGATCGAACCCCACTATAGGAAGCTCTGAAAATGGTTTTCCGTGGTTTCCCATTTCCTTACCAGGCAAATGCTGTGACTGTACCTTAATTAAAGCCACGGCTGCTTCCTTTCCACTCCTAGCCTTTTCCTGTCACATCGTCGGCAAAAGACCTATCGGTGTCGGTGAGACGTAAAGCAACTCGTAAAAAAATATTAGTTGTTGGCTTCCATCCGGAAGGCTGAAGTTCGAATCCCGGTTTATCATGGGTTGATATATTATCTCAAAAATCACGTGGCGTCAGGAAAGGCATCCAACCCTAATCCCCCAGTCAAAGCCAAAATAAGCCTGGATGGGTGCCTCAAGCGACCCCAGAAAAAATGGAATAAGCTGAAGCAAGTTAAAGTTTTTAAAAATCAATAATTACGCTTCCACTCTCTTCCACGTGCTGTGCGATACTACAGATTAACATACGGTTCATTTGAATACATCATTATGACGAAGCTAACACCAACGATGTCCTACGTTCCTGTAAATAGACTTATCACTAATAACAAATATGATCCAAACATTATTTTCTCTGTATTAACATGTTTCAAGCATGAGGATATGTATATTTAGTGCAAAGTTGAGCCATCACAGAATGGAGAAAGGATTTTGAGTAATTACAGTTTAATACTGTATCAGTGGGCGAGAGTATTAACAAAATCCACAATTAATTATTCAGTACATAATTTATCACAATAAGCATTGCATCACTGCAATCATAAATTTGTAGCTGATGATGTTATAATATCCAAAACATTGAGGTTCCGGTCGTTAATTTTATGGTAATTGCATTCGGTATTAATGTATGCTCGGCAGGCTTGAAATAGATTTGCAGCCATACGAGGTTAAAGACAGATTTTGTACATGTTTCTACATTAGTCAATATTTTAGTAAAGATATATGATGGAGGTTTCTCATTCACGACAAGATATACTTTCTTCACATTTAAATGCTGGTATTTACTTTTCCCCTTAAGAATAGGTTGTAAACTCAAGTACCATGTGTTCTTGTATCATATTAGTGGAATTTGTAACGTAAGAGAATCAACTCTTCAAGAACTCTTTAAGTAATAAATTCATAGTTTTTGGAAAAAAAAATCCGGGCGAGTTGGCCGTGCGCGTTGAGGCGCACGGCTGTGAGCTTGCATCCGGGAGATAGTAGGTTCGAATCCCACTATCGGCAGCCCTGAAGATGGTTTTCCGTGGTTTCCCCTTTTCACACCAGGCAAATGCTGGGGCTGTACCTTAATTAAGGCCACGGCCGCTTCCTTCCAACTCCTAGGCCTTTCCTATCCCATCGTCGCCATAAGACCTATCTGTGTCGGTGCGACGTAAAGAAAATAGCAAAAAAAAAAAGAAAAATTGGAAAATAAAAAGGACATTCCAGTATGTATACATCAAATATTGTCCGTCTGTTAATCCATCACCCCACAGACCAAAGTACGAATAATAATACTAATGCTATTTTTTTAACGTCCCACTAACTACTCACGAAGATTTTCGGATTCGCCGAGGTGCCGAAATTTTGTCCTGCTGGAGTTCTTTCACGTGCCAGTAAATCTACTGACACGAAGCTGGCGTATTTGAGCACCTTCAAATACCACCGCACTGATCCAGGATCGAACCTGCCAAGTTGGGGTCACAAGGCGAGAGCCTCAACCGTCTGAGCCACTCAGCCCGGCACCACAGTACTAATACGATTTTAATTCATACCTTGTTTAAGAGTATATCGATGGCTGTTTTTTAAAACCTCGTGTATCCTAATACTCTTCGTACGCATTATATTCCTTAAGACTGGTCACATCTCCCAGCCATATATTGTATAAAGGAAAATGAACCTTAACAGATCATACTGTAGGGATGTTGTTTGCATGGATAATTTACGTACTCCTACAGTATAATAAATTTTAGGTTAATTTTCCTTCATACATTAGGACAGAAAGCAAACACAACGAAATTTGTTTTGATGGACTGCATATAAATTTGTGGCTGCGAGGCATGGCCAGTCTTACGAAATATAATGCGTAGCAAGAACATTGAGACATACGAGGTTGTAAAAGAAAGCCATCGATATATTATATTTCCTTAAACCCATTAAGATGATAATTTCCTTAACGTTCACAAAACTATAGGAACTAATTGGGCACTGGGCTGTGTGAAGAGATAGGTGAAATATTTTTGTCGATGACGAATAAATATTTCGTACAATACCATCTCTGCGATTCATGTTCCAGTCATAAGAGTTCTCTGCTTTACAAATGGTTCTAGCAGTCACATTCATATTTTTACAAACGAAGAACTAACTGGAATATGAGGGAGATGCTTGATTACCAGCCAAATCACGGAGAATGACAATGTTCAAAATATCTGTGGTCTAGTCTTCGTTGGAACAGTCGCATTCTTGGTGCTCTATGATTAAGCTGTTAATACTCGGGAAGAGAAACCTGCAACAAATATATATATATATTTTTTTTTTGCTATGGGCTTTACGTCGCACCGACACAGATAGGTCTTATGGCGACGATGGGATAGGAAATGCCTAGGAGTTGGAAGGAAGCGGCCGTGGCCTTAATTAAGGTACAGCCCCAGCATTTGTCTGGTGTGAAAATGGGAAACCACGGAAAACCATTTTCAGGGCTGCCGATAGTGGGATTCGAACCTACTATCTCCCGGATGCAAGCTCACAGCCGCGCGCCCCTACGCGCACGGCCAACTCGCCCGGTAAACAACAAATATATACCGGTACTAAAAAGCCAGCAAGGGTTCATGGATACCTGTTTCTGGCTAATTGAATAAGAGATACCTGGCTTAACAATAGAGTTATCGTCGTTCCTATAGCGGTCGGACATTAGGGCACTTTTTCTTTACAATTTGATTTCCGTCCACCGACACACATCTTATGGCAACGTTGGGAGAGAAAAGGGCTAGGAGCGGAAAGGGAGCAACTCTGGCCTTAATTAATGTATAGCCCCCCAGCATTCTCCTGGTGTGGAAATGGTATACCACGGAAAGACTTCTTCAGGGCTGCCGACAGTGGGGTATGGACCCACTATCTCCCGAATGCAAGTTGACAGCGACATGACCCAACCCACCAACCACTCGCTCAGTTAAGGGCAATTTCCTCAAACTGTATGATGATCTTCATTTGTTAAACCTGAAGTGAAATATTTACATTGAACTGCAGTAGAGAATAGCTTTAGAAATCTACAGCATTTGAGAAAAGTGCTGAAAGGGGGTTGAAGAAGCAGTAACGAAATAATGATCGAAAAAAATAAAGTTTCATTAGGTTTGGATTGTGATTTCGCTTAATATATCTGTACACCAGAGAAACCGGAATATGCTTTATTATTATTATTATTATTATTATTATTATTATTATTATTATTATTATTATTATTTCAGCGTAACTTGTGAAACCAGCTCGTGGGAAGACTGATTACTGCGGATCGAGCGCAGGTAGGCCTATTTCAATTATCCTGACAATGAGTGCTGGTATACCTGTACGTAGACTATTGATCATCAGTCCCCTTAAACGGTCAGATCGAGCTAAGAGTATACATTCAATATTGTAGAAGCTTTCTTCACGAAGATGCGAACTTCATGAGGCTATTTCGTTGTAAGTATGGTCTTCAGCAATCTTAGGTAGCCTACTCAGTGAACACCATTTATGTTTTATTGTGTTCAAAATGCTCTGCTTTCACCAGGGTACTAACTGTTAGCTGATACAACAATTTGATGCTGGCCTAACTTTTTTTTTTTTACACCGATGGGTTTAGGAAGCAGAACTCTTTGGTCACCAAATTCTGCTTCAACTTTCTGATCACATTCTGTACGTCTTAAGAAACGATGTTTCGATTTAGCATATTCTCCTTTCTCCATCATCTGGCCATCCCTTTCCTTGTCAGTGAGTTTCCTGTTAGCATCTCCAATAATAAATTACACGTTCATCTAAAGTATCTCCTAATAAAGTGCGCTTCTCTTTGAAATCCCTCTTGTTCATGAAACTTTCCGGGATCAGTTTCCTAATACAAGTTGCAAACTTTTAGCTTGCTCAAACTAAGCTAGGTATAGTTTACTTTTATTATCAACTCGCAGTGTTACCTGTCGTCGACAGGAAAGGGCGGACATGTACGTGGAGGGGCTGTTCCCCACCATGGGCTGTCCTGAGAATGGTTTTCCGTTGTTTATCATTCTTCCGCACTAAGGCGAATACCCGTCACCTTCACTGCACCACTAATCTCCCTGCCCTCTAAGAGGCTCACCGTACTGCTTCATAAATCACTATTACTGCTACATGTTTTCATTCCTCCCCTGAAGGGGGGAGGCGGGCTTCCATATCGGTGACGCCGTCTCTCAGACCAGGAGATTCGTATCGGAGAAGGTGAGAAGGTTAGCGGCCGGCAATGAACTATCCCGGCCGTGGCCACCCCTCTTCTCCTTGGTTGGCCGATCGGAGTGCAGAGCTGTCCAACTACGGACCAGCCGTGACCACTTGTAGGCCGAGACCCACCTCCTGATAAACAATACTTCATCACCGTTTTCCGGAGTGCGGATAATCGAAGATTTTCACAAAATGGCATGTTCATACTTCGCTAGTCCGATACTCAACGAACAGCCACGAGTATAAACGAATGATTATGAACATGGTTTCATGTGACTACCTTGGCTGCAAGGTATCTTTGCCATGTCAATCGACTGACTCAGAGCCAATCTACGAGGAAGGAAGTTAATATCCGCGGCACAGTGAAGAGTAATTTGCTCCGTTAAGACTAAACAGAAAGCGTACTGGAGAGAAATTGTATAAAATAAATAGATGCTTCACGAAGGGTCTATAGATTTTACAGAAAATCAGTAATGTCTAAATAATATATTTTTTATCTTTCTTAATCTGTTTACTCTTCAGGCTTGGTTTTTCCCTCGGACTCAGCGAGGGATCCCACCTCTACCACCTCAAGGGCAGTGTTCTGGAGCGTGAGACTTTGGGTCGGATGATACAACTGGAGAGGAGGACCAGTACCTCGCCCAGGCGGCTGCACCCGTTATGCTGAGCAGGCTTTGTGGATGGGGATGGGAAGATCGGAAGGAATAGACAAGGAAGACGAAAGGAAGTGGCCGTGGCCTTAAGTTAGGTACCATCTCGGTATTTGTCTGGAGAAGTGGGAAAGCTCGGAAAACCACTTCGAGGATGGCTGAGGTGGGAATCGAACCTACCTCTACACAGTTGACTTCCCGGGGCTGAGTGGACCCCGTTCCAGCCCTCATACCACTTTTCCAAATTTCGTGGCAGAGCCGGGAATCGAACCCGGTCTTCCGGGAGCGGCAGCTATTCACGCCAACCACTACACCACAGAAGCGGACGGATCAATAATATACGAAAAAAAATATTTTTTAAAAAATTTTGGTCCTTTTTAAAATCCCCACTCTTGAGCGTTTTGAAATCATTTGTATATTAAAAATTGCTCCTGGATAAAGAATTTCCTATCCTGGTACACCCTCAGACCACAAGAAACTGATTACAGAACACTGTTCTTCCTTGGTGCAAACAGGGAGTAGCGCGGCCATTTTTACGTCGCAACAGCGCAAGGTGTACTGATCTGATAATGCTGAAACCTGCAACAGATGTAGACAACGGTGCCATCTAGCGGCTGATGAGCACACAACGCCATTGGAGCAACCTATAGACAATTAGAGCAAAATTGCAGATAATTATTGACTTGCCTACGTACTTTATTTATTTATTTATTTATTTATTTATTTATTTATTTATTTATTTATTTATTTTTGCGAGAATTCTGCGGAGCCCCTTCAATACCCGGACCCGCCTGCATTTCAGACCCTTACGCTACGCCCCTCTTTTTATCTTCCACTGCTTCAGGCACCTTCTTGGCTAAAACAAAATCTTGTTAGTTGTCATTTTTAGATTTAAGGTGTATCTGACATGTGAGATATCGGACATTGATGGTACAAAAGTGAGTAATCTACTGAATCATGTGACATCACAGTGTTTGTGGTGGAGAACAGTGGGCGTGTTTTGGCTCATTGATGACCAAACCTCCCTAGGCACGTCACAGCTGTCAATAATGCAATGGAATCAGAGTAATTGGTGGTTAGATAAAATGTCCAAAGGGGACATTTTACTATATGCAACATTAACAAACAGATAGGGGGAGGGGGGGAGGTTGGAAAAGTTCCTGCCACAGGAAAAAGGACGGAGTGGGAATGGAGATACGTTACGTCATCTCATTAATCAACGAATACTGTTGACTGGGCTACATTAAACCTGTCTTTCAATAGCTCATTTTCAGTCCATAGCTAGAGTTGCCCCAGTTTCCGCAAAAGTAAGTTCACCGTTTTTCAGATAAATCTCTTGATGTCTACGAAAATCGATATCACGATATCTCGAATCAACTGGGGAGCTAAATTTTATTTCGAGTTATCGAAATTTCTAGATATAGAGAATACCGTATTTGAGCATATATAACGCATTATTGAATCATATGTATCTATGGACTTAGGCCTATACTCAATACAGTATTTTTTTTTACAGTATTTAAAAATATACTAACAAACTCGTACTTTGCAGCATCGCTTTAATTATGAACCTTATTAAAGTAACTTGTCCGCCTCTGTGGTGTAGTGGTTAGCGTGATTAGCTGCCACCCCCGGAGGCCCGGGTTCGATTCCCGGCTCTGCCACGAAATTTGAAAAGTGGTACGAGGGCTGGAACGGGGTCCACTCAGCCTCGGGAGGTCAACTGAGTAGAGGTGGGTTCGATTCCCACCTCAGCCATCCTGGAAGTGGTTTTCCGTGGTTTCCCCACTTCTCCTCCAGGCGAATGCCGGGATGGTAGCTAACTTAAGGCCACGGCCGCTTCCTTCCCTCCTCCTTGCATATCCCTTCCAATCTTCTCATCCCTCCACAAGGCCCCTGTTCAGCATAGCAGGTGAGACCGCCTGGGCGAGGAACTGGTCATACTCCCCAGTTGTATCCCCCGACCAAGAGTCTGAAGCTCCAGGACACTGCCCTTGAGGCGGTAGAGGTGGGATCCCTCGCTAAGTCCGAGGGAAAAACCGAACCTGGAGGGTAAACATATGATGATGATGATGATGATGATTAAAGTAACTTTTTAGAAGATAGAATACAGTACACACAGTAGTGAAACAAGAAACATACCTCAGTTAACACCTTTGGAAAAAAATCCGCTAGTTTCTTCTGTTTTTACTGTTAACCTTCCTTCCTTCCACATACTTTTCAACAACATTTATTGCTGTGAGAAACACTGTCTTTTATATCTGTGCGATTATGTATGTAGTTTTATAATAATGTTATTTCCTTTACGTCCCACTAACTACTTTTGCGGTTTTTGGAATTCAGTCTCGCAGGAGTTCTTTAACGTGCCAGTAAATCTACCGACACGAGGCTGACGCAATTCAAATACCACAGGACTGAGCCAGGATCGATCCTGTCACTTTGGGGTGCGAAGGCCAGCGCCACTCAGCTAGGCTGTATGTAGTTTAGAAACCACACAGTCAAAATTCGTAAATGGAGCTTAATTTAAATGTAACATTTCAGTGTTCCAGAAACTACCGAATTTTCATTAAAACTTCCGAAATGTTTACGTACAATCTACCGATATTTTATATGTAGACCTGGCAACACTTGGCCGTACAGTCCTAAATCGGGATGCCAATCAGACAAAATCGCCCCGAGAATCGAGGTACTCATTCCACCGATGCACCTGGTCCTGCTGCGTGAAGAAGTACGTAACCGCCTGCTGAACATCCTCGTCCGGTAAGAAGCGTCGAGGCTAGCCTCCCAGATCGACCGGCGTCTTATGTCGAAACGCGACCTGCACGAAACTTGGTTCACCATCCCACAACAGTGTTTTTCGACAGACATGCTGCCCCATACATAGTCTTCATTCTCCGTTGGATGTCCACTGGTGTTCGTCCTTCGGCAGCCAAGAACAGAATAACACACATTGGTCCTGTTTGGACGCATTTGATGAAACGTCGTCATAGTTCGCGTGGCCACAATAAACGCACGCACCTCGGCACGGCACGACCGCCCCACTAATCAGTTTGTATACATGTCCGTGCTTATATACCCGCATCGGAGTTGCGCTACGTTGAATGTCCGCTGCACCAACGCCCTCAAACGGAAACTTTTTGATCATGCCTTATACAAACGTTTAGTACAAATTTGTACAGTAATTTCTTTTGTCAAAATCTTCTTCCTACCCTCATATGGGATTGGTGGAGCTCTGAGGCTCGGTTCAGGACTTGACCAGGGGTTTAAGGCTGGGTGTAGTGGGCTGGTCCCATTGAAAACCTCGATGCCACCGTTATTTGAACCTCATGTTAGTAATATTCTTATCATGTAAATATTATTTGTTCGACGTCTTTTCTAATTGGTAACAGTCCTATCTGACTCTAGAATATTACACATTTACCACGTAGGAGGTTTAAAAAAAAGCAAAGCAAAGCAAAGCAAAGCCACCTCCGTACAGGCCATGAAGGCCCTTGGAGGAGTGAAAGGTAAATGTTTCCACCATTGTTAACCTCGGCACGTGATGGGGTAGAGTGGTTAGCTCTACGCCCGGCCGCCTTTGCCCCCAGGAATTAACCTGGTACTCATTTTTGGTGTAGGCTGAGTGAACCTCAGGGCCATATGCACCTCAGGAAGTGGAAATCTCGTTTCTTAAATTTTACGACTTCCTGACGGGGATTCGAACCAACGTCCTTCCGGGCGAACCGAGCACGCCTTTACAGCCTCGGCCAGGCAGCCCCTAAGAGGTTTTAATGAACCAGAAATCAGTGACATAGAATTGTAGCATTTAAATAACCTCAGATGTCACTGATGTCGAACCAGCTATTTCCAGAACAGAGGGACGACTAAACGACATCAATAATAATATCACTATATTTTTGTCTGACTTTCAGTGATAAGACCAGATGAAAATTTTTATTACTTAACAAATTGTTCAGTCCCAGTAAGGACTGCTATTTATTTATTTATTTATTTATTTATTTATTTATTTATTTATTTATTTATTCATTCATTTTTTTATTTATTCTGATTTGTTTGTCTTATATATTCCAGATTTGGTTGTCATCATGACTACCTTTAATGCAGTTTCGAAGAGCATTTATTTATTTATTTATTTATTTATTTATTTATTTATTTATTTATTTATTCTGCGCGGAAGGGTCACTTAGAACCGCACGGAATCAACATTTGTTGAGCTTTCCTCCTTGCCCACTTTTTCTTTATTTTCATTGATTGTTGTAATTGTCCGCCTCTGTGGTGTAGTGGTTAGTGTGATTAGCTGCCATCCCCAGAGGCCTGGGTTCGATTCCCGGCTCTGCCACGAAATTGGAAAAGTGGTACGAGGGCTGGAACGGGGTCCACTCAGCCTCGGGAGGTCAACTGAGTAGAGGGGAGTTCGATTCCCTCCTCAGCCATCCTGGAAATGGTTTTCCGTGGTTTCCCACTTCCCCTCCAGGCAAATGCCGGGATGGTACCTAACATAAGGCCACAGCCGTTTCCTTCCCTCTTCCTTGTCTATCCCTTCCAAAGTTCCCATCCCCCCAAAAGACCCCTGTT
This sequence comes from Anabrus simplex, assembly GCF_040414725.1. Classification (NCBI taxonomy): domain Eukaryota; kingdom Metazoa; phylum Arthropoda; class Insecta; order Orthoptera; family Tettigoniidae; genus Anabrus; species Anabrus simplex. The sequence continues at coordinate 105,415,425 of NC_090269.1, read as the reverse complement.
CAGTATAGCAGGTGAGGCCGCCTGGACGAGGTACTGGTCATCCTCCCCAGTTGTATCCCCAAACCCAGAGTCTGAAGCTCCAGGACACTGCCTTTGAGGCGGTAAAGGTGGGATCCCTCACTGAGTCCGAGGGAAAAACCAACCCTGGAGGGAAAACAGGTTACGAACGAACGAACGAACGAACGATTGTTGTAATTTATTTCTGTTCCTCCTCTTGTCTTCCTCAAATTCCCTCGTGTGAATAATTTTTCTGATTTCATTTCTATCCTGCAGATTTGGTGATCCTAATTCAGTGAGATCTTTATCTACCTGGTTAGACTATACCATTTTTATCTCGTACGTTTGAAATGCAAAAAATTGTATTTATTTATTTATTTATTTATTTATTTATTTATTTATTTATTTATTTATTTAGCGTACGGATTACAATAAAATACATTTCATTCAATAAATATTTCAGGCTGCAAATCCAAATGTACATGCCCATTGATCAACTCATAGTACTGTGTGATGTATATAAGCCTATATGATTTTGCCGTTGTAAGATGACTAACGTTGTACTAACATCTGCAGAATGTTTACAACCGTGGGACAGAAGAGGGCTTGGACTGCGAATCATTAGTTGCGAAAATGCTAGTGGCTTTACGACGCACCGACACAGATAGGTCTTATTGGAGGGGAAATGCCTAGGAGTGGGAAGGAAGCGGACGTGGCCTTAATTCAGGTACAACCCCAACATTTGCCTGGTGTGAAAGTGGGAAACAACAGAAAACCATCTTCACGGTTGCCGACAGTAGGATTCGAACCCGCTATCTCCCGGATGCAAGCTCACAGCCGCGCGCCCATTACCGCACGGCTAAGTCGCCCGTTAGGTGTGAAAATGAGGAACCAGGGAAAATCGTCTTCAGAGCTGACAAATGTAGGGTTATTGTTATTGGTTTTTGCGTCCCACTAACTACTTTTACGGTTTTTGGAGACGCCGAGGTACCGGAATTTAGTCCCAGAAAAGTTATTTTATATGCCAGTAAATCTACCGACACGAGGCTGACCACCGTGAAATACCACCGGACTGAGCCAGGATCGAACCGGCCCAGTTGGGGTCAGAAGGCCATCGTCTGGACCGTCTGAGCCACTCAGTCCAGTCTCTTAAAACAATAACCACCACTACCACCACCACTTATTTTTCTGTTCATTACATACACCAAGCAACAGTAAGCATTACCCAAGAGTGGAATTATTCCAGCTGTTTATAGTCGAACTCAAACCTTTATTGAAGAAAAAGCAAAGCAAGCTTGTGACTCTTGGTATTGTGATCATTGTCCGGGATCTCTCCAGTTTTACGTGGAATCCGAACCACGGAGACGTGATTTCCATTTCAAAAATCCCACATGGACTGACTGGGATTTCCTTGAGGAGAATCGGTATTTTATTCTTACTACTGCTCGAAGTAAATATTATTCCACTTACGTTACAGGTGTCCCAGAACCTCTTAGAGTTTGAAAATTGCATGACAATCTTGAGAGCAAAGCTGAGAGTGGCGTTGCCTCCAGTTACTGGGTCTGTCATATAAACTCAGACCGAACGCACAGTGCTTGTACTCTGCGCTACCGCAGCTGCAGTATGGGAAGCGCGCGCATAGTTCTTGACCTTGCAAGCAGCCTGCACGTGTTCGACCTGGCAAGCATCAGTCGCCAGTCTGAATCTAAGCTGTTTACGTGGTGAGATAGTTATCATTGCCACACCGTATTTTCTTATGCAAAAGTTCTGTTTATCTCTTAATGGCCGTGTGAACAGTCATAACTCTCGCTATTGGTGTAGAGAAAATCCCAATGGTGTTTATGAAGTCCTTCATTACGCTAGGAAGATTGTTGATTTGTGTGCTGTTAGTGCAAGACGAATACTTGGGCCTATATTTTTCGAGATGAGAGTAAACGCAGAGAGGTACCAAGATGGCATTTTTACGTCCTTCTTCCACCAGTTAACGGAATAAGAAAAATCGCGTGGGTGGTATCAGCAAGATTCAGCCCCTGCTCATACAGCAGAAGATTCTCCCTTCTTACAATCTCGGAAGTGTTTGCAGACAGAGTGGTCAGCGCTGGTCTATTTCCCCCTCGTTCTCCATATCTAACAGTGTGCGAATTTTAATTGTGGGGTAAACTGAAAGAAAAAGTGTATCGAGCAAATCCTCACACATTGGAGGAACTGAAAGGCATCATCACGAATGAAATCAGAAACTTTACAGTGGCAGAACTCAATCGCGACAGCCAGAATGTGGTTACCAGATACAATGCCTGTATAACACAGGAAGGACGATACTTCCAGCATCTTTTATAAAGTAAGATTTTATAGAACATCGTATACACTCTTAAAGCAGGGCGGCTGCGAGCGACATAAGTTCAGCTGAGGCAGCTTCCGTAGTGCACAGTACAAACACCGTGCGTTCGGCCTGAGGTTATACGAAGAGAGACCCTGCACGTCTCATAATCATCTTGCCATATGTTCATTGGTATTAACTCGCTTTCCAGCACAATATTGTCTTCCAAGTGCATTCATATTGCCATTTAACTTATGGCTGAAGAGCTCCTTACGTTTACATACAAGTCCGTATAACGAGCTTCTTTCACAGGAAATAATTTAATGTGATTCTTTCCAAGTTCAGATGTCTCACCATGAATAGAATGACATTTTTATCCTTGTAAAATCGTTAGGATAAATACTCTGGAACAGAAGATCAGGTAGACATCGAAATATATTCTCAGAAATATCATATAAGCACTTTGCAATTCTTGTACGAATTTGAATTCTATGACCGTGCTTGGGAGAAATATGATCTATTAAATCATCAACTTCCCGCACGTACGAGCTGCCAACAATGGACAAAGTGCACCAGGCAAATGAAGAATGTAAAGCTACAAATCTGAGAACTGATGCGTCATGAGTAGCGCTCGAAAATTGAGGGAAATTTCTTTTTTTACTCGAGTGTCCGAAGGCGAGGCCTAACATGTGTTCATTCGGTAACTGCAGCCCAGAAATGGCTACTTTTACTTGTATTTTTGCCTTTATCGGTACTCCTTTAGCCTTCTTTTTGCAACTTCTTTCGAATAAGTTTTTACTGCCCATTCTCAATTAGAATCATAATTAGTTCGTCTATCACCTCTTAAACATCTCTTTTCTAGTAAACACAAATATTTGTACCATATCTGAAAAGAGAGAAAATGGAATGGGAAAACGCAACTAGTGCTTGAAAAAAACCCAGGGGTATTAAATCATGTGCAGGATAAGTGAAATACTGAAAGAAGAAAAATTTGATGCGAGTGTTTTTTGAAGAGGAAGATCTCACTTGCTTCAGGTATGAACCTTTAACATTCGTTGACGTGGAAAGAAGTTTCTCGATGTTTCGCAACGTGTTGTCTGAAAACTGACCATCCTTTAAACCTAAGAACCTGCAGTTGACTATTGAGATATACTGCAAAACCAACTGAGGATTGGTTTCCGAAACCCAGTTTCTCTCACACTAGTGTGGTTAAGCCAAATATAATTACAGTTATGCTAATTTCAATTTCTTTCTCCAGAATGTCCATTATGGGTTCGTTGAATTCATTCTAGGAGGAAAAGGAATATTTCATTCTAAATTCTGCAAGTACTATTTAAACAAATACTGACATCCTTCTTTAAATGATGTTAATCTAAAAATATATCATGTCTAAATGAAGTATTTTACTGATATATGTTTGCACTCTACGTTGCATACCACCAGAATTTTGCATGTTTAGACATTATGCTCATTTATTAAATATGTAATGAAAACTATATTAATGAATTTGGATCGGCTTTTTACGTCATTTTTGCCAGTTCTTAGGTCATATTTTGGATACTTGTAGGTCGTTTTATAGGTCTTTTTCTGGCAAATTATATGTCTTCAAGTTCCGAGCCCTAGTTATCAGTAAGGTGATTGAAAGCAGGTTAAAGGAAACAAAAATATGGATTATAATTGACTTTCACAGGTTGTGAAATCGTTCTTTCCCACTGAACTTCGCATTATAGATATGGCGAGGTCCAAACTGAAGCAATTCTTGAACTTGAAGAAGACGGGTACAATAGCGCGAGCTCCAAGCATTAGCCCTATTACTTCGACCTGTCCCCTTTTCCAATGTTAACTTATTATTAGTGTTTATACAGTGTACAAACGTTAGAATTCCTCTGCGGGGTTAAGTCTTCGCTATGTTCAGCACGTAGCCGTTTCCGACGAGCACTCTGAGCCTCAGTTAAGTTTTGTGCATACAAATTCTATTCATTTTTGTGCGGAACTTTTCGAAATGGCAGAATATTTTCAGTTCCTTGTGTTTTTTGAAGTTTCTTCTGTATTTGGAAATAGAGATCAGTAGGAATTTTACACTCCAGACATAAATACGTATATGCAACATCTACGAAAGAAAGAAGAAAAATCTGTAGGCTGGAAGCGTCGATAGATGCAGAGTGGGTCTCGGCCCTCAAGTGGCCACGGTTGGTCCGCGGTCAAGCGGCTCTGCACTCTGACCGGCCAACAGAGCAGAGGAGGAGTGGCTCTACGCTTCTGCATTCGGGAGACGGAACAGGGCTATACCTCATGGCTGGCCCCAACCGTCGGCTGTCCTGAGAATGGTTTTCCGTGGTTTTCAATTCTCCTGCACTAAGGCGAATGCTGCGACAGTTCCTAGTATAGGCCACGGCCGCCAACCCCCTCACCTTCTCCGTGCATCTCCCTCATCGTAACATATCTCCCGGCCTGAGAGACGGCGTCACTGTCTAAGAGGCCCGCCTCCCCCTTCAGGGGAGGAATGAAAACGTTCTAGTAAGAAAGGCCGGAAGAAGACAAGTAAAATTGAAAATGAACTTGGACTGTACACACTTTGGATGTGAAAACGTATGTACTAGCGCCGAAACGCCCGTCACAAAACGTGATGCTATTTTTCAACTCTTTTGTCTCCGTATCTAGTAACGATATCGCTATCTTTATTACAGTGAAACCTGTACGCAACGGGATCTCATGGTACCACTTTCCTTTTCCGCTGCGCACAGTTTTCCGTTGAGGATTAAACGTGATATAAGGTACATTGCACTCACGTATTGTGTACGGGGATTCTGCACAGCAGTCAGAGACGTTCCCTAGTCCCTTTACAGCATAGCGAGCGTCTCACGATAAATAAAGGAATATTGTATGATATAACACACACTACTTTATACAAGAGAGACAGTACAATACATTTCTATTTCACTGTTTTTCATGTTCTCAGCGAGGTTAAAATTACTCGCAACAATTACAATTTGTTAAACATATTCTAATTGATTTCTGGACTTCCTGTACTTTGCAAGCTTGCCAAAATCATTGCTTTTATTAACCCTCCAAGTGCTGAATGGTTCACTCTTAAGTGCTGAGCATTCTTAAGGCAGCGTGCAGATACATTTTTAAAAATATATAATAAATACAAATTCATAACTACATATGGCATATTATATATCAATTTGTTCAGGAAGAATTAGAGACTAAGATAATAGTAGGATATCTTATTTACAAGTATCCAGTAAAAGTATAATGGATGATTAGTTATACTTTTTCTTAAAAATTAAAAAAAATCCAGTTTTTGAGGTTGGTAACAAGCACTACATTATCTGAAATTAAATTCCAAGATATATAAAATGTGCTAAATTTCATTACACGCACAATGATATATAATAATAGAAACTTCAATGAATAATAAAAAGTTACAGGTAAAAAGACTCGGAGAGAGTCTGCTGTGGTGGGCCATTAGGTCTAGATGTGCCCGGTAGGGTTCGCACGTTTGGATTGTCTACATCACTACTTGACACATCACTATAGTCACGGGTATCTAAATTAGGGTCATATTCTTCCCCACTTCCAGAAGAAAAGTCGTCTAATGATAAATCATCAGGAAAATCTTCTACATTACCAATGTTGTCTTCACTTTCATCACTCCCAAGCTCCTGCAATGCCTCACTAATTGCACTTGAACCACTTAGCTAACTCATGTTCATATTGTAATAATCACTAAATAAAATAAATCAATTAAAATAGAGTAAATCAGGCATACAATTATCACAAATTGGCTAGCAAACAATAACCTTTAAACGCGCGATTCAACAGCGCAGTGTGAGCAGACGTGAACAAAGACCAGTTCACAGCTGATAACATCGCCACTTACTGCTTTATTTCTCCAGCCAAGGACCAGATAGACAATTTCATTTCGTAGCGAGAATATTCCTAAAATAGATTGTTATACCGATTTTAGGAGTTGTTATATCGATTTTACGAATCGTCTCACTGCGAAACGATAGCACTTCACCGAGCTCGATAGCTGCAGTCGCTTAAGTGCGGCCAGTATCCAGTATTCGGGAGACAGTAGGTTCGAACCCCACTGTCGGCAGCCCTGAAGATGGTTTTCCGTGGTTTCCCATTTTCACTCCAGGCAAATGCTGGGGCTGTACCTTAATTAAGGCCACGGCCGCTTCCTTCCCACTCCTAGCCCTTCCCAGTCCCATCGTCGCCATAAGACCTATCTGTGTCGGTGCGACGTAAAGCAACTAGCAAAAAAAAAAAACACGATAGCACTTCAGCCGGGATCCGAATCGTCTCGTACTGAGACGATAGCACTTCGAGGGTTAAAGACACTTAAAAGTTGTAAAACTTTTAAACAATTCAGCTTTCATTATGAATTAAATATTGCACATAAGAACGTTGTCACTTATAATATATTCCGCTGTATGCTGATAAACTGTTCCCGTTTCCACACTTGGCAGGTTCCGCTAAGTACAGGTACTTTTGCATATACATTTAGTGTTAATCTCATGGGACCATGGAATATTTCTGTTAACATCAGGTTTCCGCTATATACGGGTTCCGTAGTAAACAGGCTTAACTGGATATTGTTGCAAATATGAACTATTAAACTTAAATTTGACACCAAAATTATTTCTGCGATATCACCCGTCGAAATAAAATGGCAGCCAAATAAGACCCAATTTCGGCTGTACCGCCCTCGGAGACGTTCATTACTTATAACGCCGGAACCGTCCGAAAGATTTCGGTAAACAAAGTGTCCTTTGGAAGCGTATATGATGCTCTAAGAAATTATTTAAAAATAATATCATTTTGTGAAGCCATTGGAAACAGAGGTGTCTTTGAAAAATATATTTCATTAAATTTTCGACAAATTGTCATAATGCCCAAGTTTTTAGGCCAAGGTTAGAACTAATTAAAGGTACATTCATTTAAGGGAAAGTTGTTGCAAATAAAAAGAAATTACCAAAATGATTGAGAGATTGCAGTACTTACAGCATGTGTCGTTTTCGACCCCAGCATTCACTTTGACGTTTACCGACATAACTACGCGTTAAATATCACTTCCAAACCACAGATACATACTTTTCGATAATTCATCTCCACTCGAAAAGAATAATATGTTTGCATTTTATCCTAATTGGAATTAATTTTAAATCCTGTAACCTTAAAATAGGCTTTATACAGCACTTCCCAAAGCCTACATGCTACGGAATATTTCTTCAAAATAATTATATCCATTCCGGAATATCCCTTTTGTATTACTGAGTGATAATTCATGTGTAAAAATGGAATTATACGAGAAAAATAAATTTAAGTGCTATGTGTCGTATATGAACCATTAGCCTAAAATAACCGCTACAAAGCAAGCAGAACCACCCGATTACTTCATCACTGAAAAGATGACTACATTCCAAACAATATGAGGCCAAAACAGCTCTGCAGGACCAATAGCGAGTACACAGCGATCGAAGGAAATATAGATATTCACGTAGCTGTCAGCTTGCACTCGGGAGAGCCCCACTGTCGGCAGCCCTGAAGATGGTTTTCCGTGGTTTCCCATTTTCACACCAGGCAAATGCTCGTAAGGTAAGTGTTGTTCTGCCCGAAGGTAGGTCCGAACCTCCGCAGAGGTGTTCCTGAGCCGGAGTTTACGTGCGGTAGGGTGGCCAGTTGCTTTCCGCTCCTCCATTCCCTTACCCCCCACCAACAGCGCGTGGCAACCCATTCAACTCTGACCACGCCCAATGTTGTTTAACTTCGGAGATCTCACGGGATCCGGTGTTTCAACACGGCTACGGCCGTTGGCCAAATGCTCGTGAGGTCCCTTAAATATGTCAACGGTCGCTTCAATTCCACTCCTTTCCCATCGTCGTCGTAAGGCCTGTCTGTGTTGGCTCATACCTCTCATATCATTAATCTGTATTTAAGTCCAGCTCCATGGCTAAACGGTTAGCGTGCTGGCCTTTGGTCACAGAGGTCCCGGGTTCGATTCCCGGCGGGGTCAGGAATTTTAACCATGATTAGTTAATTCCGCTGGAATGGGGCCTGGGTGTATGTGTCGTCTTCATCATCATTTCATCCTCATCACGACGTGCAGGTCGCCTACGGGTGAACTTGTCCTCGGACACTCCCGACACCAAAAACCATACACCATTTTATTTTACCCTGTATTTAATAAACATTTGTTGCAATAATAATAATAATAATAATAATAATAATAATAATCTTCTTCTTTTCTTGCCGCTTTTCCCACACCTGTGGGGTCGCGGGTGCGAACTGAGTCGCACATGTGGATTTGACCCTGTTTTACGGCCGGATGCCCTTCCTGACGCCAACCCTCTATGGAGGGATGTAAGCACTATTGCGTGTTTCTGTGGTGGTTGGTAGTGTAGTATGTTGTCTGAAGATGATGAGGAGAGTGTTGGGACGGACATATACACCCAGTCCCCGAGCCAGAAGAATTAATCAGAAGCGATTAAAATCCCCGACCCGGCCGGGAATCGAACCCGGGACCCTCTGAACCGAAGGCCAGTACGCTGACCATTCAGCCAACGAGTCGGACAATAATAATAATAATAATAATAATAATAATAATAATAATAATAATTTCGTGTGGTTATTTCTAGCCGAGTGCAGCCCTTGTAAGGCAGACCGTCTGATGAGGGTGGGCGGCACCTGCCACGTGTAGGTAACTGCGTGTTATTGTGGTGGAGGATAGTGTTATGTGTGGTGTATGAGATGCAGGGATGTTGGGGACAGCACAAACACTCAGCCCCCGGGCCGTTGGAATTAACCAATGAAGCGAATCGAACCCGGGAACCTGTGAACCGAAGGCCAGTACGCTGACCATTCAGCCAACGAGTCGAACGATTTGTTGCAATAATATAAATTAAAATAAGGAAATACCGTAATAAATGAATGTATGGTGAAATTAAGAATAAAAGAAATGAAGAAATATTTTATGTTAGATATTTCCACACCTTTAAAGCTAACGGCAGTCTCCACTGATTTTGAATGTTAATAAACAGGGAAGAGAAAAGATCAGTGATAAATATTTCAAGTACGAGCGGTGACAGATGAGGACTGGCCCGCTGGGTATTATTGACGTCACTCTGCCCAAATCTGACGTTGAGTGAAAGGATAGACACGTTAGATGATCTAGAAAGCCAACAATAACGGCCGAGAGCATTCTTGCTAACCACACGACGCCTCGTAATCTGCAGGCCTTCGGACTGAGCAACGGTCGGTTGGTAGGCTTCAGTGCTGTTGTCTCATAGGGTTTGATTTATTGTTCTTATTATAATAATTATTGTACCGGGCGGTACACCTCCACGTCGCTAATTCAAACTTTGCGCCAGTTGAAACTCCCCTACTGGAGGAAGTCTGAACTTTATCTAATGTGTTAATTTTGAAGTTTCTCAGAAGATGTCACTACTTGGAAATTTTTGAAGTGTCTGAACTAGGTCGTTTTCGATGTATTTTTGTTTTGCCTGTAGTAAGAAGTGTGAACATTCTCTTCTAGAGGACACTACTGAAGAACCACAATGGTGCACCTTAGTGCGAAGTGAAAGAACTGTTTTTTGGAGAAATTTTGATTTCAAAAGTTTGTTTCTTGTTAAATTTCTTTCTGTTATTGTTTAAGTTGGCTGTATAACCCTTTCTTTCCCCTTGTTTTGAATTTAACCAATCCCGAATTTCTTTAATTAATTTATGACCAATCAGGTGTATCTTCCTCAACAGGGACATGTTGCTTAACCCTAGCCAATAAAATTCTTGTGGGAGGGTGTTCTCATTCCTGAAACGCCTCGAACTTTCCGCGAGAGTATTTAATCTGCTGATTTTCGGGTCTCCGGGCCACTTCTGTAACATCTTTCAGTGTGTAAAGTACGTAGCAGGCGGCGGGAAGCGCCTCTTTCTTCGGGCAGCAGTTCATCCACAAGGTAATGGCCGTTTAATAACTTCTTTTCTTGCTAGCTCAGCAGTTTAACTCTCGGAGCAGGTCCGAAGCCGTTTACCATGTAACCTTCCCGTAAAATGTAAAGACACTCGGTATCTATTCTATCTGTTTAACTATAAATTGGGATAGAGAGTGCTTAACCCTCTCGAGCTCCCACTCATATTGCATTGAGGTGAACTTATTTTCTCAACCGTTTCGTCCTTAACCTAATGTGAATTGTCCCCTTTTATAAGTCACCTCTTTAGTATGGGATTAGCCCTTGCATTAGCGGCCTAGTGCCAAGTAGGTTTTACTAAAGTGTTTGGAGTGCTGTACGCCTCCGATCAAATTGGTATTGTCGAGGCCATGTAATATTTCTGTTTCTTCACTTAATAGGCCTCAGTAGGTTGGGTATCTTTTTACCCCTGGGTCTATGTCCTTGGAGGACAGCTTGAAAGTTGAGTTGGTGTGGCCTTTGATAGGCTTAAAATTAGAGAGCGGATCGCTCTTTTGAAATTGATTTTGGGTGCCTCGAGGAGGCTTTACCTTGTAATTGGGAGCAAGTGCTTCTGAACATGATTGGGGTCTTCTGCACCTTTGTCGAATCTTGTTTGTTTTGGGTAACGTTGGGCTAATTACCCAAGACTTGTGAGTCCGGGGCTAAAAGCCCAAATCCTTTGAATACTGTAATTGTATATTTGTTGCCTTGCTACTCTGTACCTGCCATGCTTGTTATTTCTTGATTTTGAAAAGAAAATATAACCTTGTTAAATTTTATCTTAACTTTAATTTCGTATTTTGAGGCCTGTTCACCCCCGCACCTTCTTTCACCTCTGCTGTTCCACAGATACCTCGGAACAAGTGGTAGCAGAGCGTGGTTGAATGGGTCTCAATTTAGCCCCTTTTGACGGCTAAACATTGCTTTGATCCGAACTCTAACAATTTTCTCAGTTGCTGGAATTTTTTGCTTTTTCTTTTTTCAAAATTGTTCTGTCATCATGCCCGGCCCTCGCGATGTTCTCCATCTTAACTATTTGCGCAAGGAGGAGTTGATCTATGAATTAACTATTAGAAATGTGCAATCTGGAGGCACGGTTGCGGTAGACACAAATAAGCTTAGAGAGTCCCTTGATTTGCCCATTTCCATCCCCACTTTGGGAGAGAAAGAAATTGACGACTCTCTTTCCACGATCACTGACAATACTACTGAGCTAGCATCTGTAGTTAGTTTTTTTGAAGAAAATGATCCTTCTCCTAATCAAATTAAACGTGTGCAAGCCAGGTTATTTCATTTTTCTAATAGAGTTAACGATCTGTTGTCTCTGAAGTTGAATGACGTTCAGAGGAAGGAAGCTAGTATGGTTCTTGAAAATCTTTCTGAATTGTCCAGTAAGGTTACCCAATTGTTAACGGGGGAAGTTCCTCCCAAAACTGATCAACCCACCACGGTGAGTGTAGGTAGCGAGGAAGAGCCTCCTAAGGGAGAAGTCAATAGGAAAACCGTTGGAGCTCAAACAACCTCTGCCCCATTGGACAACGAGTCTGAACGCCGTACCTCGTTGAATAATGTACGTTCTGAATTAACATCTTTGCCACTTAAACCTTTACCTACTATGTCACCTGGGTTCAGCAGCTTGCCTCATCCTTTAGCAATAATAGGAGTTGAATCATGGCTGAGAAATGATATAATGGATGCAGAAATTTTCTCACGGCACTGGAGTGTGTATCGTAGAGATAGGATAGGAAAGGTGGGAGGGGGAGTTTTCATTCTGGTGAAAGAAGAATTTGTAAGCTACGAAAAAGTTAAAGATGAGACACATGAAATTCTAGGTGTAAGGCTCATTTCTAAAGATAATAGGCAACTTGATATATTTGGAGTGTACAGATTGGGAAAGGGTAGCACTGATGCGGATTCGGAATTATTTGATAGGATAGTCAGCTATGTGGGAAACGACATGGAAAGAAATGTGATTGTTAACGGGGGAAGTTCCTCCCAAAACTGATCAACCCACCACGGTGAATGTAGGTAGCGAGGAAGAGCCTCCTAAGGGAGAAGTCAATAGGAAAACCGTTGGAGCTCAAAAAACCTCTGCCCCATTGGACAACGAGTCTGAACACCGTACCTCGTTGAATAATGTACGTTCTGAACGACATGGAAAGAAATGTGATTGTAGCGGGAGATCTTAATATGCCAGATGTAAATTGGGAAGGAAATGCGAACGACAGGAAGCATGACCAACAAATGGCAAATAAGTTAATATGGGAAGGACAGCTGATTCAGAAAGTGATGGAACCAACCAGAGGGAAAAATATCCTGGATGTGGTGCTGATAAAACCAGATGAGCTCTATAGGGAAACTGAAGTAATAGATGGTATTAGTGATCATGAAGCTTTTTTTGTGGTAGTTAAGAATAATTGCGATAGAAAGGAAGGTCTTAAAAGTAGGACTGTTAGGCAGTACCATATGGCTGATAAAGCAGGTATGAGGCAGTTTCTAAAAAGTAACTATGATCGGTGGAAAACGGTAAATAAAAATGTAAACAGACTCTGGGATGGGTTTAAAGAAATTGTTGAGGAATGCGAAAACAGGTTTGTACCTTTAAGGGTGGTAAGGAATGGTAAAGACCCACCTTATTATAATAGAGAAATAAAGAGACTAAGAAGGAGGTGCAGACTGGAAAGAAATAGAGTTAGAAATGGCTGTGGAAATAAGGAGAAATTGAAGGAACTTACTAGAAAATTGAATCTAGCAAAGAAGGCAGCTAAGGATAACATGATGGCAAGCATAATTGGCAGTCATACAAATTTTAGTGAAAAATGGAAGGGTATGTATAGGTATTTTTAGGCAGAAACAGGTTCCAAGAAGGACATTCCAGGAATATTTAATGAACAAGGGGAGTGTGTATATGAGGATCTTCAAAAGGCAGAAGTATTCAGTCAGCAGTATGTAAAGATTGTTGGTTACAAGGATAATGTCGAGATAGAGGAAGAGACTAAGGCCAAAGAAGTAATAAAATTTACATATGATAACAATGACATTTACAATAAGATACAAAAGTTGAAAACTAGAAAAGCGGCTGGAATTGATCAGATTTCTGGGGATATACTAAAGACAATGGGTTGGAATATAGTACCATATCTGAAGTACTTATTTGATTATTGTTTGGTCGAAGGAGCTATACCAGATAAATGGAGAGTTGCTATTGTAGGCCCTGTGTATAAAGGAAAGGGTGATAGACATAAAGCTGAAAATTATAGGCCAGTAAGTTTGACATGCATTGTATGTAAGCTTTGGGAAGGCATTCTTTCTGATTATATTAGACATGTTTGTGAAATTAATAACTGGTTCGATAGAAGGCAATTCGGTTTTAGGAAAGGTTATTCCACTGAAGCTCATCTTGTAGGATTCCAGCAAGATATAGCAGATATCCTGGATTCTGGAGGTCAAATGGACTGTATCGCGATTGACATGTCTAAAGCATTTGATAGGGTGGATCATGGGAGAGTACTGGCAAAAATGAGTGCAATTGGACTAGACAAAAGAGTGACTGAATGGGTTGCTATATTTCTAGAAAATAGATCTCAGAGAGTTAGAGTAGGTGAAGCTTTGTCTGACCCTGTAATAGTTGAGAGGGGAGTTCCTCAGGGCAGTGTTATCGGACCTTTATGTTTTCTTATATATATAAATGATATGAGTAAAGGAGTGGAATCGGAGGTAAGGCTTTTTGCGGATGATGTTATTCTCTATAGAGTGATAAATAAGTTACAAGATTGTGAGCAACTGCAACGTGACCTCGAAAATGTTGTGAGATGGACAGCATGCAATGGTATGTTGATAAACGGGGCTAAAAGTCAGGTTGTGAGTTTCACAAATAGGAAAAGTCCTCTCAGTTTTAATTACTGCGTTGATGGGGTGAAAATTCCTTTCGGGGATCATTGTAAGTATCTAGGTGTTAATATAAGGAAAGATCTTCACTGGGGTAATCACATAAATGGGATTGTAAATAAAGGGTACCGATCTCTGCACATGGTTATGAGGATGTTTAGGGGTTGTAGTAGGGATGTAAAGGAGAGTGCATATAAGTCTCTGGTAAGACCCCAACTAGAGTATGGTTCCAGTGTATGGGACCCTCACCAGGAATACCTGATTCAAGAACTGGAAAAAATCCAAAGAAAAGCAGCTCGATTTGTTCTGGGTGATTTCCGACAAAAGAGTAGCGTTACAAAAATGTTGCAATGTTTGGGTTGGGAAGAATTGAGAGAAAGAAGAAGAGCTGCTCGACTAAGTGTTATGTTCCGAGCTGTCAGCGGAGATATGGCGTGGAATGACATTAGTAGACGAATAGGTTTGAATGGCGTTTATAAAAGTAGGAAAGATCACAATATGAAGATAAAGTTGGAATTCAAGAGGACAAACTGGGGCAAATATTCATTTATAGGAAGGGGAGTTATGGATTGGAATAACTTACCAAGGGAGATGTTCAATAAATTTCCAATTTCTTTGAAATCATTTCGAAAAATGCTAGGAAAGCAACAGATAGGGAATCTGCCACCTGGGCGACTGCCCTAAATGCAGATCAGTATTGATTGATTGATTGAATGTTGCTCAGAGGTATCTCTAAGTTTTCTGTTAACACTACCAGTGAAGTAATTTCATTCTTAAGGTTTTTAGTTGAGTTTCAGGACCATGCTCTTGTTTTTTCTCTTTCTCCATGTCAGATTTTGCAAATCATCTATCCCTATGCAATTGGTATTCTCTCAGACAAAATTGTAAGAGCCATTGCCGAGCAATCATCTATTGAAGACTTCCACGCCCACTTGCTAGCTAACTTCATTCCGGCTAGGGCAAGGTCCTCACTTATTCAGAAGTACTATTATCGTGTACAACGGTTGGATGAAAACTTGGCAGATTTCATCCAAGGTATTAAGTTCTATACTAGGGTGTTTGCTCTTCACTTCCCTGAGGATCAGATTGTACAAGCTATTGTGGAAGGTATT
This sequence comes from Anabrus simplex, assembly GCF_040414725.1. NCBI lineage: Eukaryota > Metazoa > Arthropoda > Insecta > Orthoptera > Tettigoniidae > Anabrus > Anabrus simplex. The sequence goes on along the minus strand of NC_090269.1, from coordinate 105,400,153 downwards.
TCACCATCTTATAGGTCATACTTGTGTTTCGCGGCGTGCCCGCAAACCTTCTCGGAACTTGAAGCATTGGCCGTCTCAGCGGAAGGAGTTAGATACGCCGATTCCTTGCGTGTCGCGAAAGAACCCCCTCCTTCGTTTAGTAATCCTCGGCCTCCACCTCGCCGACCAGTCACACCTCGTAAATGTTATGCTTGCGGGTCGCCTGACCATCTTCGGAACAAGTGCCCATTGATCAAATCTAGTAGGGTAAATAATGGAGTTGGCTCCTCACAAGGCTGTTTTAAATGTGGGGCTTTCTCACATATCGCCAAGAATTGCCCAAATTCAAATAGCACCCCCTCCTGCTCAACTTCTGGTGCAACTTCCACCAATGTCACTAATAATAAGTGACTAGCGGCTTAGGCTGAGTCGACTAATTCTGCTTCCCAAGGCTCAGCCCCTGGTAAACAGGTCAGTCTTCAAATTCATCTCTTGAATGCCCCAAAGAATGTCTTAGGATTGCGGCGGATGCCCCCGCACCTGTGCCTTTTCACAAAATTGAGTTAAATAATGAACCTCTAACAGCTCTATTGGATTCAGGAGGTGTTTGTTCTATTATTTTGGCTGAATGGTATTCAAAATTGAAATCTGTTTGTAAGCTTCCTGACTATTGTTCGTCTTCGGTCCAATATGTTTCGGCTAATTCATCTCCATTAGAAATTTTAGGTTCTTTAAATGTCAAAATTCGTATTTTTAAATTTACTTGGAAAATTAAATTGTTTGTGGCCAAGCACTTGTCTTGCCTCATAATATTGGGAGCTGACATCATTTCTCACTCCGGTCTAGTGCTCGACCTTCAGAGTAAGTCGTGCACATTCAAATTTGCTTCCAATTATAAAATCCCCTTGTTAAAGTGTAATTCTGTATCATGTTCCTCTATTTCGCCTACCCAGGATGAGATGTTGTTAGACCTTAGACATCTACCTGAGGAGCAGGCTGATAGTATTCGCAAGTTGTGTCAGTCGTTTCCAGAGGTGTTCTCGGATACTCATGGTGTTACTGACCTGGTCGAATACAAAATTGAGGTCACGGATTCGATTCCTGTCCGTTTTCCACCATATAGGCTGTCTCAACCTAAAATGAAGGCTCTGAAGGAAATCATTGATCAAATGTTGAAGGATGGTATTATTCGGCCCTCTAAGTCGGCGTATTCTTCACCTATTTTTCTAGTCCCGAAACCCCAAGGGGGCTTCAGGCCTGTCATTGATTATAGGGCTCTCAATCGGAAGGTGGTGTTACAATCTGTGCCCCTTCCAGACCTTCATTCTTGTTTTTCATGGTTTCGTAAGGCCAAGTTCTTTACTATCTTGGACCTGAATCAGGCCTACAATCAAATTCCCCTTGCCGAAGAGTCTAAACACCTTACAGCGTTTGCCACGGATTGGAATTTGTATGAATACAACCGCGTGCCTTTTGTGCTCCCCACAGGAGCAGCTGTACTCACTAGACTGCTAGATAGGGTCTTCTCCGACATCAAATTTGAGTACTTGTATCACTATCTTGATGATGTCGTCGTATTTTCGGAGACTTTTGAAGAACACCTAGATCATCTACGAGAAGTTCTCAATCGCCTTCGTGAGGCTGGGTTAACTGTTAAGTTGTCCAAGGTTGCCTTTGCTAAGCCCTCTATGTCATTCCTAGGGCATATTGTGTCTCCTGAGGGTGTTGCGGTCGATCATTCTAGAACACAGGCCATCCGTGATTTTAAAACTCCCAAGGACATCAAAGGTATCGCCAGGTTCATTGGTATGGTGAATTTCTTCAGGAAGTTTATTCCTAACTTCGCTAATAGAGCGGCACACTTGAACCTTCTTCGTAGGAAAGGCATCACATTTGAGTGGGGACCTTCTCAACAAGCCGCTTTCGAAGATCTTAAATTAGCTCTCTGTAATGCCCCTGTCCTTGCTATGCCTGATTTCTCGAAGAAATTCATCGTCCAAACTGACGCGTCGTCGTCGGCGGTAGCTGCAGTCCTTCTTCAAGAGACTGAACTAGGGAGGCGACCCATCGCCTATGCATCTAGGACTCTATCGGCTCAAGAAGCCAAGTATTCCATCTATGAGCTCGAAGGTTTGGCAGTCTTATTTGCCTTAGAAAAGTTCCGTCTCTATCTGGAACATGTCAAATTTGACCTGGAGACGGATAATCAAGCCTTAAGCTGGGTCTTAGGTAGGCCGCGTCTTACTGGTCGTATAGCCCGTTGGGCCATCCGTATTTCTGCCTTCCAATTCGATGTCAGGCATATCAGAGGTACCGAAAATATTGTTGCTGATGGACTCAGCCGTATGTTTTCCAACGACGTCGAGACCCATGAACCGGTCGATAGTTCATCACCTCCCGAGTCCATACTATCTGAGGTTAATGCCATCTTAACAGATGCTCCCATGCTCTTTAGGGTCATTGAGAAATACCAACGTGAAGATCCGACGCTGGCTCCGATTATGGAAACCCTTTCTTCTGGGGAACATGTTGTCCCTTACGTACTGAGGAATGGTGTTTTATGTTGCCCTTCGAGGCATGATAAGATGATGAAGGTTGTAATTCCAGCGGTTCTTGTACCAATGATCTTCAAGTACTATCATGAGACCCCATTAGGGGGGCATCTAGGCATCTTTAAAACTCGTGAGAAGATTCGTGAAAGGTTCATCTGGTAAGGTATGGACGGTGAAATCCGTGAACTAGTAAAGGCTTGTAAATCCTGCTTGCTTAGTAAACCCACCATGTCCACCAAGGTAGGCCTGTTATCTTCTCACCAAGCGTCGCGCCCTATGAACGCCTGTATATTGATTATGTAGGACCCTTCCCCCAGTCGAAGGGAAATGCCAACAAGTTCATCTTTGTATGTGTAGATGGTTTTACAAGATTTTCCTGGTTATTTCCGACTAAGCTGGCTACCGCTCAGTCCACCATTACTTGTCTAAATTCTACCTTTGCTTCTTTTGGTCCGTGTCAATATATTGTGTCTGATAATGCTAAGGGTTTTACATCTAATTTATTTCGTAAATTCTGCTTTGACCTGTCCATCTCTCATGTGACAACTTCTGCTTATTACCCTCAACCATGTCTGGCTGAACGGGTTAATCGTAATCTCAGGTCCGCGCTTATTGCCTATCATCACGAAGATCATTCTAGGTGGGACACGTCCCTGCACTGGTTAGCCTTTGCTTTGAACTCGGCGGTTCATGAATCACATAAATTTACTCCAGTTTCGTTGATGTTCAAGTTTGTTCCCAACACGCCGCTCTCTAACCTCTGGTCTCTGAGTGACATTCTACCCGAGACAATAGACCCAGATAACATTAAAGATCTTTGGAAGAAGGCTAAAGCCAATCTTAAAGTGTCTCATGAAAAGGTTAGGGAAAGATATGATCGTGGACGGAGACCCACCCATTTGAAGGTAGGCGACCAGGTGATGGTCAAGAATTTTGTTCCCGCGGGCAAGATTGCCCCCAGATTTCATGGGCCGTGTATCATTCTCGATTTCCTTACTCCCGTTACCTTATTGTTAAGCAATCCAGCCACCGAGAGGATATTTAGGGTTCACCTGTCGCAGGTGAAACGTGTATAATTTCTGTGTTAACTTGCTTTATATAATTTTGAAAGAAATAGGAAGGTTATATTTTTTTGAGGGGTTTCACTTTTAAGGCCTTCTGCCCTTTCAATAATATATTTTTATATTGAAGCATTTATTTGTAAACCTTCCCCGATCAGTTAAACTGCCATCCTGTCCTTACCATGGCCATTACCACGCTCCCGTCTCCTGCTAACATAACACACAGTGGCTTTCAAGTTAAATAAATTTCTCCACGCCGCTGACCCCTCAACCTCGCCACAATGAATGTGCCCTCAAAAAAAATCATTCTGGTCAAACAAAATTCTGCCGCCGAGCTTTAATGTTTCAGTGCCCCCGCAGCAGCGCGGCGCCGTACCGCTACTGAGGCGCGGTAAGGGCCCGCCCTTCTCCAGTGAGGCCAACCTGTGTACGGCGAGCCGGAGTCCTCCTCCCGGCCAAGGCTGATGTGCGGCGCACAACCTGTAACTGGCCCGCGACCTGCTTGTTCGCCGCGGGCGCGGCGTGCTTCAACTCCACGGCTCCTCTCATAGTGCGGGCGAGCGGTATCTCAGGGTACTTGAGGGGTCCGAGCGACCTCCTCTGAACTCAAGCAGCGGCGGCTGGTCTGGCCGTCAAACTTATCAACGTTTAAAGTACATATCCAGCTATGTGGACATTCCAGTTCAACAATTACTACCTTTTTTTGGATTTTACTGCAATATCTGGTGGACTTAGAAAATTTTTCCTCAACTTTAAAAACTAAAAGTTTCCTTCTGAATTCAACTTCTACAAACATAAAGACATTACTTCAAAACTTACTACAAGAATTTTGAAACTGGATCCAATCATTTTAAGAAAATTTGTTGGTAAATACTTCTGCAATTAACTTCCATATCAACATCATACCTTGGACCTCATGTTGAAATAAAAGTTTATGTTCTTCTATGTTACCACTTGGAGGGACTTTTGGGGGGGGGGGGAGGTCTGTACCGGGCGGTACACCTCCACGTCGCTAATTCAAACTTTGCGCCAGTTGAAACTCCCCTACTGGAGGAAGTCTGAACCCTATCTAATGTGTTAATTTTCAAGTTTCTCAGAAGATGTCACTACTTGGGAATTTTTGAAGTGTCTGAACTGGGTCGTTTTCGATGTATTTTTTTTTTTGCCTGTAGTAAGGAGTGTGAACATTCTCTTCTAGAGGACACTACTGAAGAACTACAATGGTGCACCCTAGTGCGAAGTGAAAGAACTGTTTTTTGAGAAATTTTGATTTCAAAAGTTTGTTTCTTGTTAAATTTCTTCCTGTTATTGTTTAAGTTGGCTGTATAACCCTTTCTTTCCCCTTGTTTTGAATTTAGCCAATCCCGAATTTCTTTAATTAATTTATGACCAATCAGGTGTATCTTCCTCAACAGGGATATGTTGCTTAACCCTAGCCAATAAAATTCTTGTGGGAGGGTGTTCTCATTCCTGAAACGCCTCGAACTTTCCGCGAGAGTATATAAAATGCTGATTTTCGGGTCTCCGAGCCACTTCAGTAACATCTTTCAGTGTGTAAAGTACGTAGCAGGCGGCGGAAAGCGCCTCTTTCTTCGGGCAGCAGTTCATCCACAAGGTAATGGCCGTTTAATAACTTCTTTTCTTGCTAGCTCAGCAGTTTAACTCTCGGGGCAGGTCCGAAGCCTTTTCCATGTAACTTTTCTTTAATAATGTAAAGACACTCGGTGTCAATTCTTTCTGTTTAACTACATATTGGGATAGAGAGTGCTTAACCCTCTCGACCTCCCACTCATATTGCATTGAGGTGAACTTATTTTCTCAACCGTTTCGTCCTTAACCTAATGTGAATTGTCCCCTTTTATAAGTCACCTCTTTAGTATGGGATTAGCCCTTGCATTAGCGGCCTAGTGCCAAGTAGGTTTTACTAAAGTGTTTGGAGTGCTGTACGCCTCCGATCAAATTGGTATTGTCGAGGCCATGTAATATTTCTGTTTCTTCACTTAATAGGCCTCAGTAGGTTGGGTATCTTTTTACCCCTGGGTCTATGTCCTTGGAGGACAGCTTGAAAGTTGAGTTGGTGTGGCCTTTGATAGGCTTAAAATTAGAGAGCGGATCGCTCTTTTGAAATCGATTTTGGGTGCCTCGAGGAGGCTTTACCTTGTAATTGGGAGCAAGTGCTTCTGAACATGATTGGGGTCTTCTGCACCTTTGTCGAATCTTGTTTGTTTTGGGTAAAGTTGGGCTAATTGCCCAAGACTTGTGAGTCCGGGGCTAAAAGCCCAAATCCTTTGAATACTGTAATTGTACATTTGTTGCCTTGCTACTCTGTACCTGCCATGCTTGTTATTTCTTGATTTTGAAAAGAAAATATAACCTTGTTAAATTTTATCTTAACTTTAATTTCGTATTTTGAGGCCCGTTCACCCCCGCACCTTCTTTCACCTCTGCTGTTCCACAGATACCACGGAACAATTATTATTGTTATTATTTATAGAATTTAAAATTAGTTATTACTATGTGTCTTGGGTAATGAAAGGAAGTAAACCTCTTTGTCAAGATAAATAAAAACATATACATCTCATCTCCGAAGTGCTCCAAGTGCGCATAATCGAGTGCTCAAATCACGAGGCTCCCACGTGGAGAGTTTACATCATCGCACTATATTTACCAATGTGACATTCAGCTGGGGCCTTAAATTATATATCGATATCAAAATAACGAAAGCATCACTTACAATTTACCAGGCACAGCTTGTGTTAGCAGGCTGATTTTCGTAATGCCAATTTACCGTGCATTCAGGTCTCCGGAGTGAGACTTTGCCACGTCATAGTTAAAATATTTCATTTTGTTCAATATTTTAATATAGGTTGATATTTTAGCATGCTGTTACAATAATAATAATAATAATAATAATAATAATAATAATAATAATAATAATAATAATAATAATAATAATAATAATAATAATAGCGCCAGTTGAAACTCCTCTTCTGGAGGAAGGTTGAACTTTATCTACTCTATTAATTCTCTACTTTCTCAGAAGATGTCACCACGTGGAAAATTTTGAGTTTTTGAACTGTGTCACTTTTGATGTGTTTTTGTTTCGCTTGAAGTAAGAAGTGTGAACTTTCTCTTCTAGAGGACACTACTGAAGATCAACAATAGCGCACCCTAGTGCGGAGTCAAAGAACTATTTTGTTGGAGAAATTTTTATTTCAAAAGTTTGTTTCTTGTTAAATTTCTTTCTGTTATTGTTTAAGTTGGCTGTATACCCCTCTTTTTCCCCTTGTTTTAGATTTATCCAATCCCGAATTTCTTTTAGTAATTTCTGACCAATCTGGTGTATCTTCCCCCAACTTGTATCTGTTGCGGGGTCCTATCCAATAAAAACATTGTGGGCGGGTGTTTTCATTCCCCTAACGCCTAGAAACTTCCGCGAGAGTATATAAACTGCTGATTTTAGGGTCTCCGGGCCACTTCTGTTCCATCTTTCAGTGTATTAAGTACATAGCAGGAGGCGGGAAGCGCCTCTTTCCTCGGCGGCGGTCAACAATAAGGTAATGGCCGATTAATAAATTCTTTCTTTTCTTGCTCAGCAGTTTAACTTTCGGGGCGGGTTCTAAGCGTTCAACCATGTAACCTTTTCCTAAAATGTAAAAACAACTGGTATCTATTCTATTTTAAAACGACATATCGGGATAGAGAGTGCTTAACCCTCTCGAGCTCCCACTCACATCGTCTTGAGGTGAACTTATTCTCTCAACCAATTCTTCCGTAATGTAATGTAAATTGCTATTAAGTCACCTCTGTAGTATGGGATTAGCCCTTGTAATAACGGCCTAGTGCCAAAGTAGGTTTTAAAATCAAAGTGTATTAGGAGTGCAAGTTCGCCTCCTCTCAAATTGTTTTAGAGGTCATTCAATTAACCTGCTTTTCATTTAATAGACCTCAGTAGATTGGGTATTTTACCCCTGTGTTTATGTCCGTTGAGGACAACTTGAAGGTGGAGTTTGGTGTGGCCTAGGAGAGGCTTAAATCAAAGAGCGTGTGGCTCTTTTGGAAACGGAGTGTTGTATGCCTCGAGGAGGCTTTACTGTGTAATTTGGAGCAAGGGCTCCAGGGTTTGATTGGGGTCTTCTGCTCCTTTGTCAAAATGTGTATATCGAAAAGTTGGGCTAGTTGCTCAAAATTGTGAACTCAGGGCTCGAAGCCCAAACTCTGTAATCCCTGTAATTGTACATTTCAAATTGTGTTTCGGCTACTAAGTACCTGTTCTTTGTTATTACTTAATATTGAAAAGGAAATATAACCTTGTTAACTTTTACATTAACTTTGATTCCGTAGTTTGAGACCCATTCACGCCCGCACCTTCTTACACCTCTACCTACCACCAAAACACGGTAACAAGTGGTAGCAGAGCGTGGTTGAATGGGTCGCAATTTAGCCCCTTTTGACGGCTAAACATTGTTTGTTCCGAACTCTAACCATTTTCTCAGTTGCTGGAATTTTTTGATTTTTTCCAAGTTGTTCTGTCATCATGCCCGGCCCTCGCGATGTTCTCCTTCTTAACTATTTGCGCAAGGAGGAGTTGATCTATGAATTGACTATTAGAAATGTACAATCTGGAGGCACGGTTGCAGTGACACTAACAAGCTTAGAGAGTCCCTTGATTTGCCCATTTCCATCCCCAATTTGGGAGAGAAAGAAATTGACGACTCTCTTTCCACGATCACGGAGAATATTACTGGGCTAGCTTCTGTAGTTAGTTTTTTTGATGAAAATGATCCGTCTCCTAATCAAATTAAGCGTGTGCAAGGCAGGCTATATCATTTTTCGAATAGGGTTAACGATCTGTTGTCTCTAAAACTGAATGATGTTCAGAGGAAGGAAGCTAGTACGCTCCTGGAAAATATTTCCGAATTATCTAATAAGGTCACTCAATTGTTAACTGGGGAAGTTCCTCCCAAATCTGATCAACCCACCATAGTGAATCCAGGTAGTGAGGAAGCGCCTCCCAAGGGAGAAGTTAATAGGATAACCGTTGCTGCTCAAACTATCCCTGCCCCATTGGACAACGAATCTGAACGTCGTGCATCATTGAGTAACATCCGTTCTGAATTGACTTCCTTGCCATTGAAACCTTTACCTACTATGTCACCCGGGTTTAGCAGCTTGCCTCATCCATTGGCAATGTTGCTAAGAGGTATCTCTAAGCTTTCGGTCAACACCACCAGTGAAGTTATTTCTTTCTTAAGGTTTTTAGTTGAATTTCAGGATCATGCACTCGTATTTTCGCTTTCCCCTTGTCAAATTTTACAAATAATCTATCCTTATGCTATTGGTGTTCTCTCAGATAAAACAGTAAGAGCCATAGCTGAACAGTCATCTATCGAAGATTTCCATGCACATCTGCTTGCAAATTTTATTCCTGCCCGCGCGAGGTCATCTCTTATTCAGACATACTATTATCGGGTACAGCGCTTGGATGAAAACCTGGCAGACTTCATCCAAGATATTAAGTTTTATACTAGGGTGTTTGCTCTTCACTTCCCTGAGGATCAAATTGTACAAGCTATTGTGGAAGGCATTTCACCATCTTATAGGTCATACTTGTGTTTTGCGGCGTGCCCGCAAACTTTCTCTGAACTTGAAGCGTTGGCCGTCTCAGCGGAAGGAGTTAGATACGCCGATTCTTTGCGTGTAGCGAAAGAACCCCCGCCTTCCTTTAGTAACACTCGGCCTCCACCTCGCCGACCAGTCACGCCCCGTAAATGTTATGCTTGCGGGTCGCCTGACCATCTTCGCAATAAATGTCCATTAGTCAAAAGTAGTAGGGCAAATAATGGAGCTGGTTCAGCACAAGGCTGTTTTAAATGTGGGGCCTTCTCACATATCGCCAAGAATTGCCCAAACTCAAATAGCACCCCCTCCTGCTCAACTTCTGGTGCAAATTCCACCTATGCCAATAATAAAAAGTGACTAGTGGCTTCGGCTGAGTCGACTAATCCATCTTCCCGAGACTTAGCCCCTAGTAAACAGATTGTAAATGCAGAGAACGATCAGCCTTCAAGTTCATCTTTTGAATGCCCTAAAGAATGTCTTAGGATTGCGGCGGATACCCCCGCACCTGTTCCTTTTCTTAAGATTGAGGTAAATAACGAGCCTATAACAGCTCTCTTAGATTCAGGTAGTGTTTGTTCGATTATTGCGGCTGAATGGTATTCTAAATTGAAAACGGTTTGTAAACTTCCTGACTATGTCTCTTCTCCTGTTCAATACGTTTCGGCTAATTCATCTCCATTAGAAATTTTAGGTTCCTTACTGGTCAAAATTCGTGTTTTTAAGTTTACATGGAAAGTTAAATTGTTTGTGGCCAAACAATTGTCTTGCCCCATTATATTGGGAGCTGACTTTATTTCTCACACTGGTCTTGTGCTCGATCTGCAGTCTAGGTCGTGCACATTCAAATTTGCTTCTAGTTGTAAAATCCCACTATTAAAGTGTAATTCTGTGTCATGTTCTTCTATGTCGCCTATCCAGGATGAGATGTTGTTAGACCTTAGACATCTACCTGAGGAGCAGGCTGATAGTATTCGCAAACTGTGTCAGTCGTTTCCCGAGGTGTTCTCTGATACTCTTGGTGTCACTGACCTTATTGAATACAAAATTGAGGTTACGGATTCGATTCCTGTCCGTTTTCCACCGTATAGGCTATCTCCACCTAAAATGAAGGCTCTGAAGGAAATCATCGATCAGATGTTGAAGGACGGTATTATTAGGCCCTCTAAGTCAGCGTATTCTTCGCCTATTTTTCTAGTACCGAAACCCCAAGGAGGTTTCAGGCCTGTCATTGATTACAGGGCTCTCAATCGGAAGGTGGTGTTACAATCTGTGCCCCTTCCCGACCTTCATTCTTGTTTTTCATGGTTTCGTAAGGCCAAGTTCTTCACCATCTTGGACTTAAATCAGGCCTATAATCAAATTCCCCTTGCCGAAGAGTCTAAACACCTTACAGCGTTTGCCACGGACTGGAATTTATACGAATACAACCGCGTGCCTTTCGGGCTCCCCACGGGGGCAGCTGTGCTCACTAGGCTACTAGATAGGGTCTTCTCCGACATCAAATTCGAGTACTTATATCACTACTTAGATGATGTCGTAGTATTTTCAGAGACTTTTGAAGAACACCTAGATCATCTGCGAGAAGTTCTCGATCGCCTTCGTAAGGCTGGGTTAACTGTTAAGTTGTCCAAGGTTGCCTTCGCTAAGCCCTCTATGTCTTTCCTAGGGCATATTGTGTCACCCGATGGTGTAGCAGTTGATCATTCTAGAACACAGGCCATCCGTGATTTTAAACCTCCCAAGGACATTAAAGGTATCGCCAGGTTCATTGGTATGGTGAATTTCTTCAGAAAGTTCATTCCTAACTTTGCTAATAGAGCGGCGCCCTTAAACCTTCTTCGGAGGAAAGGCATCAAATTCGAGTGGGGACCTTCTCAACAAGCCGCTTTTGAAGACCTTAAATTAGCTCTTTGTAATGCCCCTGTACTTGCTATGCCTGATTTCTCGAAGAAATTCATCGTCCAAACCGACGCGTCGTCGTCAGCAGTAGCTGCAGTCCTTCTTCAAGAGACTGAACTAGGGAGGCGACCCATCGCCTATGCGTCTAGGACATTGTCGGCTCAAGAAGCCAAGTATTCCATCTATGAGCTCGAAGGTTTGGCAGTCTTATTTGCCTTAGAAAAGTTCCGTCTCTATCTGGAACACGTTAAATTCGACCTGGAGACAGATAATCAAGCCTTAAGCTGGGTCTTAGGTAGGCCGCGTCGTACTGGTCGTATAGCCCGCTGGGCTATTCGTATTTCCGCCTTCCAGTTTGATGTTAGACATATCAGAGGTACCGAAAATGTTGTTGCTGATGGACTCAGCCGTATGTTTCATAACGACGTAGAGACCCACGAACCGGTCGACAGTTCATCACCTTCCGAGTCCATACTATCTGGTGTTAATGCCAACTTAACAGATGCTCCCATGCTTTTTAGGGATATTGAGAAATACCAACGTGAAGATCCGACGCTGGCTCCGATAATGGAAACCCTTTCTTCTGGGGAACATGCTGTCCCTTATGTTCTGAGGAATGGTGTTCTATGTTGCCCTTCGAGGCATGATAAGTTGATGAAAGTTGTTGTTCCAGCGGTTCTTGTACCTATGATCTTCAAATACTATCATGAGACCCCATTGGGGGGGCATCTTGGAATCTTTAAAACTCGTGAAAAGATTCGTGAAATGTTCATATGGAAAGGTATGGACGGTGAAATTCGGGAACTTGTAAAAGCTTGTAAATCTTGTTTGATCAGTAAACCCACCATGTCCACTAAAGTAGGCCTTTTGTCTTCTCATCAAGCGTCGCGCCCCATGGAACGCCTGTATATTGATTATGTAGGACCCTTCCCCCAGTCGAAGGGAAATGCCAACAAATTCATCTTTGTATGTGTAGATGGTTTTACCAGATTTTCTTGGTTATTTTCGACTAAGCTGGCTACCGCTCAGTCCACCATTACCTGTCTAAATTCTATTTTTGCTTCTTTTGGTCCGTGCCAATATATTGTATCTGATAATGCTAAGGCGTTCACATCAAATCTTTTTCGTAAATTCTGTTTTGACTTGTCCATCTCTCATGTAACCCTTTCTGCTTATTACCCTCAACCATCTCTGGCTGAACGGGTTAATCGTAATCTCAGGTCCGCACTTATCGCCTATCATCATGAAGATCCTTCCAGGTGGGACACGTCCCTGCATTGGTTAGCTTTTGCTTTGAATTCGGCGATTCATGAATCTCATAAGTTCACTCCAGCTTCATTGATGTTCAAGTTTGTTCCCAACACGCCGCTCTCTAACCTCTGGTCTCTGAATGACATTCTGCCCGAGACAATAGATCCGGACAACATTAAAGATCTTTGGAAGAAGGCTAAAGCTAATCTTAAAGTATCTCATGAAAAGGTTAGGGAAAGGTATGATCGTGGACGGAGACCCACCCCTTTGAAGGTAGGTGACCAGGTTATGGTCAAGAATTTTGTTCCCGCGGGCAAGCTTGCCCCCAGATTCCATGGGCCATGCATCATTCTCGATTTTCTCACACCGGTTACATTGTTACTAAGTAATCCAGCCACCGAGAGGATATTTAGAGTTCACCTGTCCCAGGTGAAACCGGTGTAATTTCTGTGTTAACTTGCTTCATATCATTTTGAAAGGATATGAAGGTTATATTTTTTTTTTGAGTTTCACTTTTAAGGCATTCTGCCCCTTCTGTAATATTTTGGTTTTAGATGTAAGCCTTGTGTAAAATCTGCCCCGACCCGTTAAACTGCCATCCTGTTCTTGCCACGGCCATTACCACGCTCCCGTCTCCTGCTCCACCTTACACTGTGGCTTCATAATAGTAAATGCCATGGATATCTACACGCCGCTGGCCCCTCAACCTCTCCACAAGCCTGTACCCTCAAAGAAGATGATAGTCCAACACAATTCTGCCGCCTAGCTTTAATGTTTCAGCGCCCCCGCAGCCGCGCAGCGCCGTGCAGCGACTGGGGAGGGGGATGGGCCCCCTCCTCTCCAGCGAGGACGACATGTGCACGGCGAGCCGGAGCTCTCCTCCCGGCCAAGGCTGACGTGCGGCGCACGACCTGCTACTTGCCCGCAGCCTGTATATGTTCACCGCGGGCGCGGCGTGCTTCAACACCTCTGCTCCCCTCATAGTGCGGGCGAGCGGTATCTCAGGGTACTTGAGGGGTCCGAGCGGCCTCCTTTTGGACGCAAGCTGCAACGGCCGGTCCGGCCATCCAACTTCATCAACATCAACTACATGGACAGTTACTATAAGAGATAACTACACTTGGGAATTCAACAGCAATATTTGGTGGACCGTGCAAAAAAATTTTCTTCACTTCTAAGTATTAAAAGTTTATCTTCAGAAATTCAAATTCTACAAACTTAAAGACTTTCATTAACCTGCAACAACAACATTTTGAAACTGAATTAAGAAATCTTGTAAATGCTTCTGCTATCTATCTTCGTATCAACATCATTACCTGGACTTTGTTTCAAACTGATTTCATGTGTCACCCCTGGAGGAACTTTTGGGGGGGGGAGGTCTGTACCGGGCGGCACACCTCTACACCGTTTATTTAAAAGTTGCGCCAGTTGAAACTCCTCTTCTGGAGGAAGGTTGAACTTTATCTACTCTATTAATTCTCTACTTTCTCAGAAGATGTCACCACGTGGAAAATTTTGAGTTTTTGAACTGTGTCACTTTTGATGTGTTTTTGTTTCGCTTGAAGTAAGAAGTGTGAACTTTCTCTTCTAGAGGACACTACTGAAGATCAACAATAGCGCACCCTAGTGCGGAGTCAAAGAACTATTTTGTTGGAGAAATTTTTATTTCAAAAGTTTGTTTCTTGTTAAATTTCTTTCTGTTATTGTTTAAGTTGGCTGTATACCCCTCTTTTTCCCCTTGTTTTAGATTTATCCAATCCCGAATTTCTTTTAGTAATTTCTGACCAATCTGGTGTATCTTCCCCCAACTTGTATCTGTTGCGGGGTCCTATCCAATAAAAACATTGTGGGCGGGTGTTTTCATTCCCCTAACGCCTAGAAACTTCCGCGAGAGTATATAAACTGCTGATTTTAGGGTCTCCGGGCCACTTCTGTTCCATCTTTCAGTGTATTAAGTACATAGCAGGAGGCGGGAAGCGCCTCTTTCCTCGGCGGCGGTCAACAATAAGGTAATGGCCGATTAATAAATTCTTTCTTTTCTTGCTCAGCAGTTTAACTTTCGGGGCGGGTTCTAAGCGTTCAACCATGTAACCTTTTCCTAAAATGTAAAAACAACTGGTATCTATTCTATTTTAAAACGACATATCGGGATAGAGAGTGCTTAACCCTCTCGAGCTCCCACTCACATCGTCTTGAGGTGAACTTATTCTCTCAACCAATTCTTCCGTAATGTAATGTAAATTGCTATTAAGTCACCTCTGTAGTATGGGATTAGCCCTTGTAATAACGGCCTAGTGCCAAAGTAGGTTTTAAAATCAAAGTGTATTAGGAGTGCAAGTTCGCCTCCTCTCAAATTGTTTTAGAGGTCATTCAATTAACCTGCTTTTCATTTAATAGACCTCAGTAGATTGGGTATTTTACCCCTGTGTTTATGTCCGTTGAGGACAACTTGAAGGTGGAGTTTGGTGTGGCCTAGGAGAGGCTTAAATCAAAGAGCGTGTGGCTCTTTTGGAAACGGAGTGTTGTATGCCTCGAGGAGGCTTTACTGTGTAATTTGGAGCAAGGGCTCCAGGGTTTGATTGGGGTCTTCTGCTCCTTTGTTAAAATGTGTATATCGAAAAGTTGGGCTAGTTGCTCAAAATTGTGAACTCAGGGCTCGAAGCCCAAACTCTGTAATCCCTGTAATTGTACATTTCAAATTGTGTTTCGGCTACTAAGTACCTGTTCTTTGTTATTACTTAATATTGAAAAGGAAATATAACCTTGTTAACTTTTACATTAACTTTGATTCCGTAGTTTGAGACCCATTCACGCCCGCACCTTCTTACACCTCTACCTACCACCAAAACACGGTAACAGTCATCATAATCATTTTTGCGTTTAAGCAAGCCGGTTATGAATATTCACGAGCCTCCTCCAGTTCGTCCTGTCCATCCACAGCTGATGTTCTACTCTTTTCTGCCAATTTATATTACGTTCCTCAAGGTCTTTGAAAATGTTTCCTCTGGGCCTCTTACCAACAATATTCCTTTCTTAGCGTGGTCTTGGAGTCCTATATGGAGCCATCCTTTTCATATGTTCATACCATTGTAATCTACCGACTTCCATGGTTTCCATCAGAATTTTTTTCAGCTTTTATCCTGTTGCCTATTTCTTGGTTTTTGGTATTGTCAGAAGAAACGAAGCTGCCTAAGTATTTGAAGTGCCGAGCGAGTTGACTCCGCGGTTAGGGTCACGTAGCTGTGAGTTTGCATTTGGGAGATGGTGGGTTCGAATCCCACTGCCGGCAGCCCTGAAGATGGTTTCTCGTGGTTTCCTATTTTCACACCAGACAAATGCTGAGACTGTACTATAATTAAGGCCACGGCCACTACATCCCTAATCCCAGCACTTTCTCCTTCCGTCGCCGAAATCCTTCGATGTGTTCATGCGACGTTAAATCACAGCCAAAAGAAAGTATTTGAAGTTATTAATACTATCTAGTTCTATATTTTCCACTCGTAAGTGTAATACTGCAGGATTTCGACCCATCATATTCGTTCATAAATAAATTAAAATGTAGACTTTGAAATAATGTAACTTTTACCTTGTATGATCTTGCGAATCATACTGTGTACTAAAAGTCGAGTTCTGATGTATAACTTGTGTCAGAATAATTTCCTTTTGATGATGTACGTAGTTTGAGAATTAATTAGTAACTTTGTTGAGTTCAGTTCTGCCCGCCTCTTCTAAGGGATATGGGGCAACTTCACGACCACAGTTTACTTTCGGATTATGAGGACAGCTTCTCGTCCCCACTACCAAACATACACCTCAATAAACCGAAGATATACTAAGTTCTGTGGTAGTGAGTTATTATATCTAACTAGTACATAAGCCAGTCTTCGACATTCGAAATTACTATCTGTAAAATAATTGGAAACTCTAAGTGGACTATTAATATCTATATATATATATAAATGAATGTTTGTTTGTATGTCTCGAATGGACTCAAAAAATACTGGAGCGATCTGCCTGAAAATTTCAAAATTTGTTCCTATTACTCCTGGAAGGGCTTAGGAAGTCGTTTGAACGAAATCTGATGGGTAGTTCGGCATGGGATGAGAAGGGTGAAAAAAAATAGAAGATAAGTAACTCGCAAGACAAGTCTGATCAGTGGGTTGCCTAACCAACGGTATGTGAAGATTATGATGTGTCTTCTTCTTCCTCTATAAACGGTAAGTTATATAAAATCGAAAAATCGAAGTTCAGTTCCCATTGCATAGAGGGTGAGAAGCAGTGAAGAAATAAAATGTCGAAAATGACAGATTACGGGTGAATATGTGCGTGTGTTTCAGCATAGCTCTCAACCAAACTAGATACACATATAACTTACTATATGGACAAATTACTGTAGGGGGAAATGCAAACATCCGAAAAATGACCGATATCAGTGGCAAGTTCATAGTCTTTGGGGTAGCTGAGATGAACTTTGACACTCTGGATGCTGTTTGAGCCAAAGTTCATTCCCAATCGGGATGGGGGGTTAGAAGGGGTGAAAGGAATGTCCAAAATAACCGAGATCATAGATGTACGTGTGTATGTTCCAGTACAGCTCTCAACCAAACATGATACTCGTATGACGTACTGTTTGGGAAAGAAAACTGTAGGGTACGGGAGGCAAAAGGGTGTGAAATATTGAAATAATATAAAACGATTAATATTAAAAGTTTAAAATATGTAGGTTAATAAATTAACTTTTTCGTTTGTATTTAATTAAACGGTTGAATTAATAAACACGGGCGAAGCCGAAAGCACATGCTAGTACCTAATGAATAAAAGTTACAGTTTCCATGTTTTATATGGCATTTGAATGGAATCAAAACAGGTATTATACCATTTTCTTACAAACTATACTGAGAGCAGTTGTAGCTTGGAGTTGTACTTTGACGTCTATGGATCTGCGTATTTTTGAGAGAGCTGCATACAACTGTCCAAAACACTGGAGTGGGGAGATTTATCCCAACATTGAAGCTTCTATAGGTGACTTATTCAGTGTTACAGAGAAGGCTACATTTAGAGGAAATAGCCTTCATTTTTTTTTAAAGTATGGTATACCCGCATTCACGGGTGCATTCACAAGTGAAAAATCAATTCTTGAATTAAAACACTTTCTTCCTGAAGCTGATCCCGTCTGAGTTTCTGCATGAACTTTTTTTTGTATGGCTTCCGTAGGTTCAATCTCGTTTCGTTGCAAAAAAAGGCCCTATTAACTTTATTAATATCATCACACACTATGGAGTCAGTGCTAATATAGCCTACATTATCTGCTCACCTATCAAACTATTCAGAACCTATTGGTTGATGAAGTTATTGTGTTAGTTTCTTGGGAAAAAGTGCTGCTTTGGAAAGCATTGTACTGTCACTAGGTTTAAAAGAAGAACCAAGTGAATCTCGTACAATATTTTTGAAGTTAGGCTTTGCTGAATCTCGATAGCGCAATTTCTGAGTTTTAGAAGCCATTCATTGGAGTTATATTTTAATTTTGGACCATAAAGTAGACTATTTAAAACTTGACTGAATAACAGCTGTTCTGTAACAGCGAGGAACTACTGCGAGGCCCTGTCGGAAGTCTGCACCAAGTAAGATTACTTTTCTAGCGGAAGGTGATTTGTTGTTTATTATAAGTAGCTTATCGACTGCTGAAAGAGTGTAATGGAGAAACATGATTGCCTCATCCTGTCCCATTTACTCCGCGTCTTCTGACATTCTTCTGTTGACGTAGAGGTCTGCGAATTTGGAATCATTACACTCTCTTTCCCGCGACTCAATTTTACTCATTATTTACCTTTCTCCAAAGGTATGGTTTTTGCTTTTGTTGTTTGTCTCTGTAACTGCAAGTTTCATCTTTGCCACGTTTGCCTTCTTTTACTCTTTTTGTCTTTCCCGTGGAGTTTTAGTACGTTGGAAGGTCGGCTCATTTAAAATTTCTTCATTTAATACACGAAAGTTATACAACCTTTGATGATCGAAACTTTTTTCATGCGTTCATGAGCTCATGTTCTCATGATGGATTTCCATCAATCACTATCAGTCACCCTCAGTCACTACTGATCTGCATTTAGGCCAGTCACCCAGGTTGCAGATACCTTATCTGTTGTTTTTGTAGCCTTTTCTTAAATGATTGCAAAGAAATTGGAAATTTATTGAACATCTCCCTTGGTAAGGTATTCCAATCCATTACTCCCCTTCCTATAAACGAATATTTGCCCCAATTTGCCCTCTTGATTTCCAACTTTATCTTCACATTGTGATCTTTCCTATTTTTAAAGACACCACTCAAACTTATTCGTCTACTGATGTCCTCCCACGCCATCTCTCCACTGACAGATCGGAACATACCACTTAGTCGATCAGTTCGTCTCCTTTCTCCCAAGTCTTCACAGCCCAAACTTTGCAACATTTTTGTAACGCTACTCTTTTGTCGGAAATCGCCCAGAACAAATCGAGCTGCTTTTCTTTGGATTTTTTTTTCCAGCTCCTGGATCAAGTAATCCTGGTCAGGGTCCCATGGACTGGAACCATACTCTAGTTGATTTCTACTGAAGATGGTGGATGTTGCAAAAGCAATGGCGTAAATACAATCGATCATACTAAGCAAATGATAAACAACAGTGGTTCTCAACCTTTGTGGGCCAGTGCCCCATTTTCAGCCGTCAATAATTTCACGGATCCCGCATCCCCCCCCCCAATAAATTATTGATTTACACAAGTTCTACTATTCTGTCAGGGTTAAACTAACCCCACCTCCAACCATGGCACTACAGCCCTGAAGGGCCTTGGCCTACCAAGCGACCGCTTCTCAGTCCGAAGGTCTGCAGATTACGAGGTGTCGTGTAGTCAGAACGACGAATCCTCTCGGCTACTATTCTTGGCTTCGTAGACCGGGACCGCTACCTGACCGTCAGATAGCTCCTCAATTCTGATCACGTAGGCTGAGTCGACCTCGAACCAGCCCCCAGATCCAGATAAAATTCCCTGACCTAGCCGGGAATCGAACCCGGGGTCTCCTCGTAAGAAGCAAACACGTTACCCCTACACCACGGGGTCGTCTTTCTGTCAGGGTTAATATATCAAATAGTATTTTTTAATGATTTTATTAGTATTATTAATAATGACTACATAATACATAATATTACATGTTTCAAAATAATAATTATAATGCAATCACTTTACAAAGAAAGTCATTAATGATACAATAATAATACAAGGGAATAAAGCAAATTGCAGTAAATATATTACGGATGATTCTACACTCAATGCAATTAACATTTCAAACTACTTGATTTGATTTGATTTGATTTGATTTGATTTGATTTGATTTGATTTGATTTGATTTGATTTGATTTGATTTGATTTGATTTGATTTGATTTGATTTGATTTGATTTGATTTGATTTGATTTGATTTGATTTGATTTGATTTGATTTGATTTGATTTGATTTGATTTGATTTGATTTGATTTGATTTGATTTGATTTGATTTGATTTGATTTGATTTGATTTGATTTGATTTGATTTGATTTGATTTGATTTGATTTGATTTGATTTGATTTGATTTGATTTGATTTGATTTGATTTGATTTGATTTGATTTGATTTGATTTGATTTGATTTGATTTGATTTGATTTGATTTGATTTGATTTGATTTGATTTGATTTGATTTGATTTGATTTG
Organism: Anabrus simplex; assembly: GCF_040414725.1. Lineage (NCBI taxonomy): Eukaryota > Metazoa > Arthropoda > Insecta > Orthoptera > Tettigoniidae > Anabrus > Anabrus simplex. The sequence continues at coordinate 105,380,075 of NC_090269.1, read as the reverse complement.
ATTTGATTTGATTTGATTTGATTTGATTTGATTTGATTTGATTTGATTTGATTTGATTTGATTTGATTTGATTTGATTTGATTTGATTTGATTTGATTTGATTTGATTTGATTTGATTTGATTTGATTTGATTTGATTTGATTTGATTTGATTTGATTTGATTTGATTTGATTTGATTTGATTTGATTTGATTTGATTTGATTTGATTTGATTTGATTTGATTTGATTTGATTTGATTTGATTTGATTTGATTTGATTTGATTTGATTTGATTTGATTTGATTTGATTTGATTTGATTTGATTTGATTTGATTTGATTTGATTTGATTTGATTTGATTTGATTTGATTTGATTTGATTTGATTTGATTTGATTTGATTTGATTTGATTTGATTTGATTTGATTTGATTTGATTTGATTTGATTTGATTTGATTTGATTTGATTTGATTTGATTTGATTTGATTTGATTTGATTTGATTTGATTTGATTTGATTTGATTTGATTTGATTTGATTTGATTTTGTAAGAAGAGAATCAATGATTAATGAGGGTGCTGGCACTGTTCTTCTTTCACAAGTTTTTGATGTTTGATTCCAACTGTGATAGTGCACACCTCAGATCACTTTCAAGGTTCAGAAGACCAATAGATTTCTGCCTGGCGAGTTACTGGTTACAAGTCTAAGCTTTGAGATGTTCGTGACTCGCTGACTAGCTTTACAAACATACTAATCTGAATTTAACTTGAAAATGATGAAATATCTGCTTTTAAATTGATAAATATGAAAATTAATATTCATTAAATAAAATACACAATCGTCGAACCTTGTACTCACACTTACTTCTTACCTGCTTAGTTACACATACGTTATTTTAAGGGCGCCAGCTACAACTCAGTGCAGCAATAATAGAATGAGAATCTTGACTATCTCGAGGGTGTGGGGTAATAAGCTTACTTTTGACAACATACCATATAAGTTCTGGGAAAAGGAGATTGGCGTTCGGTTTCTCCATTAAATTTGAGGTTAAGTAATTTTACTGTAGAAATGAAAAGCTAAATTAATTTGGTAGAACAAAATATATTCTTGTAACAATATATAAAATAGTGAGAACTGCTGCGATTAAAACAGATGAAAATATGAAATTATGACATTGTAACTGAAATAACTAGGCATGAATTTGAATTCTTCTTGACCGGACATTTAACAATTTATACAAAATATATCCCTCACTGTTTCACTTGACTGTACCTTCAACACTTTGAGTGTAATTTCGACGTATTCCTTAGATCTGGTGTTTACTGTAGATGTGTCGCGCCTAATTTGGTGATGTATTCCCGTGACTACTTCTTCTCCATATCATATGACTTCTTTGTAAGTCTGGATGGTATTACTTCATGGTAAGTCTTCCCGTCCATATCTTCAACTAAGAGACCGACCAACTGTAGCCTCATTCTCTCAATGACCAATGAGTAATGAATGACTGAGCTCTCTCCTTCCCGTAGACTCCCGTTGACTTAATGACCGACTGAGGCCTCTGCATCTCGTTCACACTCCGACCAACTGTTGCCTCTCCTTCCAATTGAATAATGACTCTCGTTGACTGACTGAGGCCACTCCATTTCGTTCACTTCATGGCGAACTGTACCTCTCCTTCCAGTAGAATAATGACTGACGCTACAAGATGCAGCCACCTTTTATAGACGTTAGGTTGACGCACCTATGTAATCTCCAGAAATAACTATTATTTACTCCCACCTCGCGACAGATATTACATGTAACGGTGAAATCCCCTGGGGCGGCCTGAGTATCTGAGCTCATCGCTAAATGCTCACGATGACGTATCCATGACGTGGCGATGACTTGATAGAAATGCCAGCAGTATTGTACAATGTAACAATGTCACATCCAACATCTGATATATAACAATTCTCACTGTACATGTCTTTAATGTTAATCTACACACATATATATGAATAAATTTAACTACAATCACGCAAGCCACAAGCATTGCAGAATCGAATTGAATAAGAATGATAATAGTAATCTCACAGATAAAATAATAATAATAATACGGGCATAATAATAATAATAATAATAATAATAATAATAATAATAATAATAATAATAATAATAATAATAATATCACAGATGAAATAATAATAATAATAATAATAATAATAATAATAATAATAATAATAATAATAATAATACAGATATCACTTTGTAACGGGATTTGAACCGTTACAGCTTCAAATCCAAGTAAGTCTGTGGTCACATTTAACCTACTTGCATCCTCATATTCTCTCCCGAGGATTTAACTGGTAAGTTAAATCTAGCTAATAACAGCATTTCTGCCCTTTCAATGTGTAAGGCTACGGTCATACGGGCGTTTTAAAAAGTAATTTTGCGAAAATCAACGTAGGGCCATTTCCATTCATCCCGACTAGATCGTATGTTAAATAACGCAGTTATCCATAAATTAAATGACGCAGGTTTGGAACGCGCTACACGATGTACTTTTAGCGTACCAGTTCTCTTTGTTGTAGGGCCTCGTTATAGGCCGTAATGTATTTTTGAAGAAATAAATGTTTATTTCTTAAATGTTTATGACTGAATTAAGCATAACATTAAATCAGTTGTTTCGTTATTAATTGTTAAGCAAATTCGTAAACAGAAAAGTCAGAGAAGGTGGTGAATACGTCCAATAATAAATTGGTGATCGACTGGATCGCTCGTACACTACGTTACATAACATACGTGTAGTCGCTAATACTTGCGTGCTTTTCAGCAACATAATAGGTACTTGTGGCAATCCATTTGTCTGCGTTGTGACCTTGAGAACAAATTTGTACTTCGATATTACGTGCTAGCTTCCGTGGTGTCTAGCCACGTTATATTTTACACCACTATGTGAATATTTCTTGTCTTATAGAACGGACAAATGAAACGTATAAAACCGCACGTCTAGCCTTAGTCTAAGGAAACTGGAATTCTTTTTCTTAGTATGCGGTCTCCCTATGAAGGTTGGCGATCCAAATTATTATGATAACTCGCGAAACAATGGATGGAAAGATTTCAATGGAAGTTCGTCCATACCAGTGGTGCAGGAATTTAAATCAGGAAATTTTCCGTCTCCCCATAGATCGTTTTCAGTCAATTTTTCCCTTGATGATGATTTGGAGAAGTTCATCTCCTTCACCTCTCATGATATGCACAATGTACCCGAGCTTTCGTTCCTTGATAGTGTTGCCATAATTTTATAATTGTGATTATAAAGGAACGTAGTCTTACTAAATAATGCCAAGGAAGCGTGTGAAAGAAATCAGAGGACCATGGTGGGTAGGTAACAAGCAAAATATTTGTCAAGTTTTAATAAATGAAAGTATAGGATTATTGCAAAAATCATTTTACAAAGAAATAAGACGAAGAATGGTGTAACACCAAGAAAAGATAATATTGAGCCACCTAATTTTTGTTTTGAACATGGATTTCAGAGGATAAATACTAAATCGAATACAAATGACACCAAAGCAGAGATTACTACATAAAAAGCGAACCCGAATGGGAAAAGGGTAGGGATGAGGAAGGCGAAAAAGGGACAAGCAATCAACCGGTAAGAGAAAGGGGAAGAGAATAAAATGGAATAAGCCCCTCCCCTCCCCGCCAAAGGGGGAAACGCTAAGGGCTAAGAACGTTCCACTGAGTGAGTCACTCCGTTTTCAGCCACTAAAAGTCATGATAGAACACTGTTGCTGTGGCACAGGGGGAAGGATTCAAAGTTTTTAAATGGCTAGGCGAAAGTCAAAAGTACCTGAAGAGCTGCCGAAAAGATTCTTTTTTTTTTTTTTTTTTGCTAGGGGCTTTACGTCGCGCCGACACAGATAGGTCTTATGGCGACGATGGGATAGGAAAGGTCTAGGAGTTGGAAGGAAGCGGCCGTGGCCTTAATTAAGGTACAGCCCCAGCATTTGCCTGGTGTGAAAATGGGAAACCACGGAAAACCATTTTATGGGCTGCCGATAGTGGGATTCGAACCTACTATCTCCCGGATGCAAGCTCACAGCCGCGCGCCTCTACGCGCACGGCCAACTCGCCCGGTCTGCCGAAAAGATATTAAAATTTGCGTAACATTCTTAGCTCACCATCTGCCTTGTAGAAAGAGTTCCAGTTAAAACCAGCGCGACCAGCACGCTGTAAAGGAAGCAATTAAGAGCCTCCTCACACCAGCAGACTCGAATCCCGGACTGGTGAGTCGGGTTTTTTCTTCGGGGGGGCCTCCGAAGTTCGCTCCCCCCTCCCCCCCCGCGTGACCATCGACTCAATCTACATGGCCTCCGACATGCTATTAGTTCTAAGAAGAGAAAGATAGCAGGGAGGAGTGGAAGTGTGATACTACAGGAGTATCTGCCTGTCCCCATGCTCAGCATGCTACCAGGCCAGATGTGGTGGTGGGTATCAATAGTGGTGTAATCAGGTAGTAAGGGTCAGGACAAAACCACATAGGCAGAAATAGAAAGGTGCCTACATGTAAAACCTGACATTTTGTAGATAGCAAATGCAAGGATGTGGTTCTGGAGAGGTCCAGGTAATTGTGTTAGTTGGGAATAGGTATCATGCACTAGTTATAAGCCTATTCCTCGCCATTCCAGTTATTCAGGGGATCAGTCCTTCTGGGCACTGCTGTGACTAGCACGGGCCTTGCCGGTTGCCGAGCCATGCGGCAATGGCCACTAGTGCCCGCCGCACCGCCCGACCCCCTTGACGTCCCACGTACCTAGTCTCCAATCCCGGAGAATGAGGCCAAGCCCGCCGAGGCGGGTCCTGCTGGATGGTTGTGGGACATGGCGCCGGGTCTCCTTCCTCTCTGCCCGCGCCATGGCCCGGTATACAGGGCAACTGCGATGGGAGGCCGGGTGGCCCCCCGCGCAGTTGGCGCACACCGGCGCCTCCCCAAGTGTAGCGCAGGCCGTGTAATGGTGATCACCACCACAACGGTTGCACGTTACTTGGAGCCCACAGCTGACCTGACGATGGCCCCACCTCAAACAGCGGAAACACTGCAAGAGCTGTTAAGGGGGACGTTCCGTTCTCACCTGACTGCCGCTTCCTGCTGAGGTCCTCTCCTGGTTGGTTCCTCGGTCGACTGCTGTCCTGTGAGCAGCCCTAGATTGCGGCTGGGAGGCCCTCCCGTGGTGGGCCGTCGTCTTCTTCTTCTCCTCCTTCCTCCTGGTCCTGGGGCGGCGTCTCCTTCCCGTGGGTCTCTTCTCGGCAGGGGAGGAGGCGTCGTCCTGGTGGCCCTCCTCCTGGCCTGGTGACTCTGGGGTAGGTGGTAGCGGCGCTGCGCCGCCTACTTCTTCTTCCTCCTGGTTGGCGGCCATGGCGTCGGTCTGCGCTGACGGCCGACTGTTTTCCCAGTCCTGTGAGGCGCACGTCGATGTCGGCAGCTAGACAGACACATTGGCAGTCTGGGCCTGGACAGCGGCCTCCGAAAGCCAGGGGGCGTCCTCCTCCACTGTTGTTCAGCCGTCCGCCGTCCCGGGCGCTTTCCTGGATTGCGCTCGGGTAACTGGCCCTTCTTGGTATGCCTGCCGCCGTCGTCCTCTGTCCTCGGCTCTGTCTGCGTGGCTGTCTCCTGGTAGCCTGAGACGTCCAGCTGCTCCCTGACTCCTGGTGGTCGGACGACCTGCTGCATCTGGGACACCAGCTCCTCGTAGATCTGGAAGCGGACTGCGTCCTTGGGGTGGATAACCACCAAAGACTTTAATATTACTTATCTAGACTCACAGAGCGCGCTGATGCTAAGCGGAATATTGAACACTTTCGCGCATCGCCATGTTGCGGGCGCTTCAGCTTCGAATGCATGGCTAGCACGTGGTAATGTTTACAGATCCTTGCATGTTTTCGATTTGAATCATGCCTGTTAGTGTATCTGGTTTGGTATTACATGTGACGGAGTGGTAATATAATGTCAAATATTTTTAAGGAATTTGAGAGCTTATACATTACGTTAGTTAAATTGACCGGCTATATTAGGCCTAAAGTTAGGCATTACCTGTGTAATGGAAAGATATTCACGAGGGTGAATTCGTGTGCAGCCTTCATTTGTACGCACTGCTATCAGAAGGGATCTGGTATTTCTTTTCACATGAGAGTAGAAATTGAACAGTTAAAAAATAACTTTAATTTACCATAATCAAGAAGTAAACAGGTTAGAGGGTGGTTGATTCAGAGAACGCATGGACATGAAATTTAGAATATTTAGGCTTCTTTTTTTTTGTTTGCCTTTTTGCAATTCATCGGGGATAATTGTTTAGAACTAAAAATCTGTTCTGAAAAAGACTACATATTTTTCATACAAACTGTGTAGCGGTATTGCAAATTTGATAAACCTGGGCATAGAATCCGTATCCTGTGTCTTATTTTCTCCAATTTTTCCCACTTGCTTTATAATAAAAGAATACAATTGTTAATACGCTATTACAGAAAAATCTCACAATATAAAGTCTAAACAAAGCTCATTACAATCTTGTCAATCGTAGTCTTCATTAGAAAACGCTAATCAAATTAACTTTTCACTATGATATTAATCTTTTTTGTTTGCAAGTGCTTTACTTTCAATTTCATTTTATTTTATTTCTGGTGTAAATCATGGTGCTCATATTGGAGAAAAATTAGAACGCACTTTCAATTTTTATGTGCTCAGATAACGTTAATTCAGAATGAGTTTGTAAAAGCAGTAATATTTAAGAAGATAATATTATGAGGAGGGTTTTACATCTTAAATGATAACATTCTTACTTGAGCCTAACCGGGCGAGTTGGCGGTGCGGTAAGGACCGCGCAGCTTTGAGCTTGCATCCGGGATAGAGTGGGATCGAACCCCACTGTCGGCAGCCCTGAAGATGGTTTTCCGTACTTTTCCATTTTCACACCAGGCAAATGCTGGGGCTGTAGTTTTAATTAAGGCCACGGGCTCTTCCTTCCCATTCCTAGGCCTTTACTATCCCATCGTCGCCATAAGACCTATCTGTGCCGGTGCGACGTAAAGCAAATTGTAAAAAATAAAACTTAAGCCTAAACCTCGCAGAAAAACTCAAACTAACCCTAGACATTAATTTCATTTTAAGAAATACACAACAGAAGCGTAGCACCAGTGTAACGAATGCCAGGCAGCATTTACCTAAATCCAAATCACACAAACATGATAATTTAACTTCTACTCATCCAATTACGTTATTTCATATCCAAACCAAACCAAACCCCATGGCACAACAGGCCCGAAAGGCCATGGCCTACCAAGCGACCGCTGCTCAGCTTGAAAGCCTGCAGATTACGAGGGTTCATGTGGTCAGCACGGCGAATCCTCTCGGCCGTTATGTCACCGTCAGATAGCTCCGCAATTGTAATCACGTACGCTGAGTGGACCACGAACCAGCATTCAGATCCAGGTATAAATCTCTGACCTGGCCGGGGATTGAACCCGGTGCCTCCGGGTAAGAAGTAGACACGCTACCTCTACACCGCAGAGCCGGCATTTCGTATTCAGAAAATTATAAAACATGTATCTGATTGTTTTAGAAAGATTTCTGCAGTCATGTACTTTTTAAACAATCTGTTCAGATAATCAAGTAAAATTTGCTGTTTGGCCGAACGGTTAGCGGCGCGTGGCTGTGAGCTTCCATCCGGGAGATAGTGGGTTCGAATCCCAATGTCGGCAGCGCTGAAGATGGTTTTCCGTAGTTTCCCATTTTCACACCAGGCAAATGCTGGAGCTGTACCTTAATTAAGGCCACGACCGCTTCCTTCCAACTCCTAGGCCTTTCCTAGCCCATCGTCGCCGTAATACCTATCTGTGTCGGTGCGACGTAAAGCCACTAGCAAAAATAATATTGCTGTAATGACTTATCTGAGAGGAATCATAAGCTATTTACCTTTCATATAAAGATTGTATTTCACAGGTTTCCTTTTTTGTTGATATTGAAGATTATTGTTATCGGTACAGGAGTTTGTAGATATTTAATTTATGTGTTCTCCAGTCTGCTGAGAGACAGGTAATTTTTATCTCACGATATGTAATCATATTTTTTTTTAACTTAAGTTGTAGACCGCTTTTTGAACATGTCTTCATATTTTCAGTAAAGTTAAGTAGGCCTAATTGTTGATTCTAGGTTTCTCAAGAGACAGATTGCCACGTGATTCTCGTCCTTTGAGTCTGGCCTTCTTGCCATACGTACAATGTTCAAACACATCAGTTACAAACATGACCCTTATATTAATGTGAGCGACATGATCATTTTCGAGGTACAGCTAGTGTATTTTTGTAGTAGTGTATTTTTCAGTCTTCTTATTCAGTCTGCTAATCTTTTAGGTGCACAACCTATAGGCTATCCAAAGGATTTGTGTAGATTTTTCAGTTTTTATGCATAGGTATATTTTAATATTACCACAGTCTTGATATTATGTATATTTATTGCGTGTGTACACGGTAGTCGGTGTAGGCTGTCATTAATTTTATAAGGCGAATGTTTTCATGTGTGCGAAATGTAAAATAAAGCATGGATTCCATACGATCTCTGCGTCAAGCTGAGGAGCGCCCGCAACATGGCGGTACGCGTATGGACATGTCTTCCCTAGTTACAGGCTTCTGCGCAGCCAGCGGTGTGGGGCCTTGATAACCACCGCCCAGCCAGTGGTCACCTTGCCGATGATCTCGGTGATCGGTTCCCCGATGAACTCCGCGATCGCTGTGATGAGATCGATTATACTGATCGTCTCCTGGTAGGGGTCTTTCCCCCACCGGTTGTACACCAACAGCGTCGGGAGTCTGTAGTCGGGGGTGGGCAGCGAATTGAGCGTCGCCTGTAGCTCCAGTATGGCTCCCCTGTAGTCATAGTCAGCCGGTCTCACTGGAAGGGTTAGCTTCTTTCGTTTCTCCATCCTGGTTCTCCTGAAAAATAAGCTCCTGAAAGAGAAAAGAGAAAAGCGAGCACTGAGAAGTGCTCAGCTCAGACAAATGCTCTTTCGGAAATGTACTAATAAGTACAACTGCCTGGCTAATACTTGAAAAGTACAGAGAGCCTGGCGAGGAGAGGGACAGCCGAGCGAAAGTCACGTATGTGTTCTCGCTAGCACAGTCAAGCTCGTCCTAGGTTGATGAGTCGGGGAAAAATGCGAGTTTATATAGCAGAGAGAGTTGGCGTGTGGAACATACTGGAAGTATCACGAAACGTATATTGGCAGGTGTGACGTAGTGATGTGCCGTTACAGGCGGCCCGGAACATGTTGATGCTCGCCAGTACAGCAGCTGACGCCGAGAAGATATGGCCGGGAGAACCAGTGAACAATGGATGTCCATATATGAGCATGACGTAGACAGTAGTGCGCCGTTCCCGCGTCCAGGCAAGGACACAAGAGATCCAGACTAGCTCTAACTTCAATAAATCCGGTGACTGAGTTCTACGGGTGTGAGTTCCGCAACAGAAAAACGTCCAGGTCAATCAACGGTATTCTCTAACTAACGCAGAAAGACGTCTCTTACTCGTATTTAGTTAGGTACCATTCTCATTAATTCTTAAGGACATCGTCGTCGATCGTTACTTCTACAGTCTTACAACTAATCCTTATGCTAAGAACACAGAGAAAGAGTTTTTAGGTTTCACCATTCAAAATTTATTTAAATATTAAATCAGATATTCAAGAAATTATTTCAAAATTTTACTAATGAAGTAGCCTTTGCAATGAGTGACTCATTGTCGACCTAGTAATCCATGTCCGTCGATAACTTTGGAAAAATCACGTCTTTCGACTTCACCCTAAATGATTGAATGCCTTCTCGGCTTAAATAGCTTCCTTTCTTAGTACTCATTCATCTCCGAAATCATCAATTAATAGTGTAAATGACATGTAACATGTGGGAAGATTCTTAAAAAGAAACTGCCCTATCCTTCTTTTTCAATTCACCTAGCGAGTTGGGTGATGAGTAAATAAATTAAATTGAACACAGCTAATAGTATTTACAAGTGCCTTCTTGGCAAGAAAATAAAACATGAAAGTTATTTACATTAAAAATGTAGGATGCATCCACAGAAAAGAAAAGAAAACTCCTATCAACTATTATTTACAGTCTTTCTAGTTGTATTCCTTTGAGAAATAAAGAATCGCATATGGAATTTCTGAGCTATTGTTCAGTCAAGAAATGGAGTTCCATTTGTTTAAGTCAACCATTCCTGGAAATCGCATTAGATTATGGTAATTAACACTTGATATTTATTCTAAAAACTGTCACATTACTTAAAATTTCACTGACTGATTGGCTGTCTTTAGTTTTAAGACTATCAATAAGGTTATTATAAACTCTTCTTGCGTTGTTCTGACAAGTACACACGTATATGTTTTACGTCTTAAATATTGATCTCTGCCTATCTAGTCGCTTCTTAAACACTCATATTTCCTTGTGTTACACATCATGAGCTAAGCTACGTCCATTGTAAGCCGTAATCATCCAATAAGTAACATCTTCGCAAGATTTAATCCTGAATTTAAGGTAATATGACCTTATCTTATTGACATAGACTACGTGCGTACGAAGTAGCAAGAAACGTCACCACACTGGTTATACAGGGTTATAATAACACATGCTACCAATGAAAAATCTACTTAATCGGATGACACTATCTCCAGCTAAAAGAAAATGATTCTCCTTCGAAAACCTAGGTCACCAGTGATCGGCCTATAGATTGAAATTTATACAGAAATGTAATTATTCAGTGAGAGTTCTCGAGATCTTCCTAAGCGAATCAGTGAAGGCTCAAATCTATCCAGAGTAAGCATATGCTTCTCCAGGTAACTTAATATGGATAAAAGAAACATTGCACTACACGTCCCGAGATCATGTCCTGAGCTAGATAAAATGCGTAGGCTTAGAATCATTGCGTGGAATTGGCGAGAAATCAGTGTCCTTCTCAATTATAACATTTGAAGTCACGAGACCTTATTTCATGCAACTATGACTCTCTCTCGAAGAAACAATAACTCCAACCATCATACATCATCAACAACTCTATATCATATCCATGACGCGTTAATTATTACTCTTATTTCATATAACCACACTATCACTTCATCACGTAATTCATTACCTTGACTTGCACATCAACGTGCCGCGACATTACTAAAATGCCTACTTTATTTACTACAGTCATAGTGCCAAATTTAACGTAACTTGGAGTAGTCTACTGCCATTCCTTCATAACACAAATCCTATGCATGATCTCGAACAATTTGACGTTGCTTAAGTTTAGGACACGCAGATATAAATGCCTACCTCTTTCTTTACACATCACTGATAATAATAATAATAATAATAATAATAATTTTAGCGATCTCTTCACGCATATCTCTGGAAAACATTACGATCGGGACATCACTTGGTGACCACGCCTACAAATGGAATTGACGTTTCATACGGATGAGTACCTACTTCCAATCAATTTAGCTAGATGTTTATTTACGCACTGTGTTCGCACAAATAAATATTACCAAGCAAATAAAGAAATAATATCTTCTTACTTACGAAAACGACTTGGATATTGGACTTAGCTTTGCTCAAGATGGTCTCGGCGTTTCCTCCTCTCCGGTCATCTGAGACTAGGAACTGGTCATCTGGTTCCTCCACAAGTGGTCGGGTACATCGTGGCTTCTCATCATCGCTCACTGGTCATTCGGGACAGCCAACATCGTCTCGCCTCGTCAGGATCCAAGCAGCATCGCCTTGCTTCCTTACAGACCCATGGTGAAGACTCGTGCGAATGGAACAGAAAAATGATAGAATATTTGACTCATTGCTGACATTTTCCAAGTACTATAGCTCTTGCGTTGCTCAGATTGCATAGGTTTTTACTGGGACACAGTTAAATCAATGAATAGTCCAGAATTGTCTAAGACATATATTCGGTATATTCTGATTTGAAAATAAATTTCTTTCCGCCGTCTTTTATCAGCCTAAATGCATTCAATTACTGGTCCGTAAGTGTCTTTCAATGTTAAACGGTGTCGGGCAAATTTCATCAAGGGCTTGCGTCACTGCGTGACGTAGTTCCACAGTAGTATATCTTATCTCTTATTGTTTCTCGTATTAAATCTCCCGCGCAGCGTTTAAATCTTGATCTCCGCAAAATAGCGTGTAGTCGGGAATTAATCTTCGTTTCCAAATCTCCAATATATCGCTCCGCTGGATAATTCCTTTAAAATGAGTTTTACGTCTTCTTAATACACCGAAGTCAGATTAGATAATAAAAGATGAGCATCTTTTTTCTTGAATAATGGTTTCAAATAATGTCCATCTGTCATTTTTTTCTGCGCCTTCTAAACGCGACTATTACCGTAACCGACTGACGAAAAGACTTATAATTTGGCCCGTACTGACGTTAAATGTATTTTATTTGAGATTTTGACCGCAGAGACTCCATTTTTGTTGCTCTAGCTCTTATAAAGAATTGTGAAACGGCACATTAACTTCCCCTACGTTGAAAGAAATATATGGCTTGCTATATATTTATTATATTCGTCTTCCTTTTTATAATGGGACCTTTCACTGTTCTTTATGAGTTCTTTTCTTGCATTATTACTCCTTTCTTTGGAACAATTTATTTATTCATGCTGTAAGTGGCTTCAATCTGTACTTCTTTGACTCGTCATCACCTGAGATGGTTTGCCCCTTTCCTATTCTTTGAAATATAACTTGATGTTTGCACTGTTATGTACTCCTTTACTGTTTCCATTTAAGTCGTGAATTTCGTATGCATTATTTCTGAATGAACGGCTAATCCTAAATGGTCCTTCAAATAAATGCAGGAATTTCGCAAAGATTTTGTTCGTTACACTGGAAATTGCGGGTTTCTTTATTAATACAAGGTCACCTTTCTTCAACTCAGGTTTGAATTTCTTATGCTGTACCCTCCTTAACCTTCTCTGTGCTTGTCTGTACAGCCTCTCGCGAACCAGTTTGTTAATTTCGTCGATATCTAAGTTGGGTTCAGCAGGTAGGTGAACAATTGCGTCCCAAGGTCTTTCAGGTTTAATACTATGATGAATAATTTTAGGTATCTGTCCGCTGGATTCATGTATTGTGTTATTCATGCTGTCTTCTATTATTCCTATTACCTCTAACCACTTCCAGTGTTGGTTTGGACAATAGATTCGACAGAATTTCGCTATTTCTTTCATGCATCTTTCAACAGGATTGGACGCTGGATGTCTCACCGAGCAAAGAATGTGTTTAATTCCTAACTCTTCCATGGTTTCTCTGAATTGAAGCGACGTAAATTGTGTCCCTCTGTCTGACAGTAATTTCTCAGGCTTTCCCATATTAGGTAAGGTGTTTTTGATTAAACGTTGTAATACCTGCTTTGTGTTGGCGCGTTGAATTGGCTGCAACGACACATATTTAGAGAACACATCCATCACTACGACTATGTACTTGTGTCCCCTTCTGGCAGTTGGGAGTCTGCCAAAGATATCTATAGCATATAGTTCTCGAGCTTTATGAGGCAGTATAGCTCTGGGTTCGTGTCTTACTGTACCACTGCCATGTTTAACCTTTTGGCATATGTCGCATGTTCTCACGGTATTCCTCACCGTTCTTCGAATACCTTTCCAAGTAAATTTCTCGAGTATGACTTGTGTTACCTTTTCCACGCCACCGTGACCTGTAATTCTGTGTATGTGCCAGATTACTTCCTTGTATAACATCGAAGGTAGTACTATACGTATCCTCTTATGACCTTTACCTGATCTAGCCATTAGTATGCCTTGCTCTAAGCTGTAGATTTTCGTAATTCTCAATTTTGTTTCACTTTCACAGTTTCCATCTTCCAATTTATCTATGATTTGTTTCAACCTTTCGTCTTGACGCTGCAAGTGTACTAGGTTCTGTAGTTTCTCTAATGTTTCTTCATCGTCCGGGACCAATTCAATTCTATGAATTACTTCCTCTTTCTCCACAGGGTTACGACTTAAGGCGTCAGCAAGGATGTTTTCCTTTCCCTTACAATACTCTATTTTTATCTGGAACTGCTGCGTGAACAACATCCACCTTGTTATCCGCTCATTAATCATTGCAGCTTTCAATCCAAATGTTAATGCCTTATGGTCTGATCTGACCGTTATTGGGTATCCGTAAATAGTTTTTCTCCATTGCTGTAATGCGTAGATGATTGCTAATAGCTCCTGTTCTGTCGTAGTATAGTTAACCTCGTGGCTCCTTAATTTTCGGCTAGTGAATGCTAGATATATCCTTTTGGGAGGTGTTCCTTCTTCTTCTTGGTATAAACAAGCTCCGATGCCAACATTAGATGCGTCTGACTGTATTATAAATTCTTTTTCATAGTTAGGATAGCCTAATTTGATGCTTTTTGTTAACAAGGTCTTTAATTCTTGGAATGCTCTTTCTGCCTTTTCATCCCATTTCCACCTGTTGTTGATCTTTAACAAATCCTGTAAAGGCGCGGCGGTCTGGGTATATCCTTGACAATGGTTAGAGAAAAACTGCGCCATACCAAGAAATTGTCTGACGTGCTTTATACGCTTTGGTCGGGGAAAATCGCATATGGCTTGGATCTTAACCGGGTTAGGCCGTACTCCTGTACCGTCTATCATGTGACCGACGAATAAGACCTCTTCTTGACAGAATCTTGATTTTGAAAGGTTGATCTTAAATCCAGTGGCTCTCAGGTTTTGAAACAACTTCCCAAGCTTGTCACAATGTTCTGTAAATGTTTTAGTTGCCAGAATTAGATCGTCCACATAGTAAGTTAAAAACTCCTTTACTTCCGGCGTTAAATTTCTGTCTAATGCTCTCACCAAAACAGCACAACTATTTCTCAAACCGAATGGGAGACGACAGTAGATATATGTCTGATTATCAAACATAAATCCGGTTAACAATCGGGATTTTTCCTCCAGAACGATGTGATGATATGAGGATGTAAAATCCATGGTTGAAAAATACCTCATGTCACGGAATTTCTGAATAATATCCTTTATTTTTGGAGTTTGATTATACTCTGGGATCAATCGACCGTTCAAAAAACGCGCGTCAAGGCACAAACGGAGTTTCCCGTTGCTTTTTACGACAATTACCAAGGGATTCAAATACGGACTTGATGTCTTCATTATAATGCCATCGTCTTCCATTTCCTTTATGATCTTCTTCACTTCTGGGAAGTGTTTCTCCGGAATTCCATAGAGTTTGCCTTTATAGGGTGTCCAATCGTTCACTATTAATTTATATTTAAAATTTGGAATCTGTCCTGGTTTATTCTTAAATAAATCCGAGTATTCCTGTAAGATTCCATGAAGTTTTGATTTTTCGATCGTGGAAATTTTAGCATCCGCCACTGCTTCCGCTATGTTCGGCATGTCTTCTTCCTCCTCCATAGCCATTACCCTTTCTATGCTCGCAACAATGTTTTCGTCCGCCAGAGATATCTCTCCTTCCTCTAAGTGAAAGTTCGGATGCTCTTCCGATGGTACGTTTTCTTCTTCCGATACCTCCTTGTTATCTATGATCATAATGTCGTCATTGATCTTAATCCGTTCTTGGTTTTCCCTGGTGTGTTCGTCAGATATAGGGAACCTTATTTCTTGTTTCTCCATATCGATCGTCATTCCAGTTACCGTCATGAAGTCTATTCCTAGTATAATATTATATTTAATCTTGTTCATGACTATGAATGGATGCTCAAAGTGCCGGTTTCCAATATTTATTTCCAAATATGTTTGTATATTGCATTCCACTGTTTTATCTGGAATTATCCCTCTTATTTTAATTTTCGAAACTGGGATGGTTAATAATTTCATTCTTCTACTCATATCTTGGAATAATTCCTTCGAAAGCACACTGATGCTAGCCCCAGAATCAACTAAACAACGTACTTTCATCTCTCCAACTCTTGCTACGATAATAGGCAATTCATACTTTCTCTTCATGTGATGTACTGTCAAATCCTTCATCAGTTCTTCCGAATCGATTTCCCACGAATCCACCTGTGTTATGAAATAACTATAAATTTTGGAATCCAATGCGTTCTTTATATTCTCAACCTCACCTTCTAATTCAAAGTCGGCGTTTTTTTTTTTTTTTTGCTTGTTATCTTTTCACTTTCTCTTCTACATTCGAATTCTCTCGCATTTGGATCGAGGATCTGTTCTTCCTGTTTCCTCTTTTTGTACCTTTGCAACTCAAGACTCTCCGCTCCCTCTACATCAGCGTTGACGTCCTGTTCTCTAATTGCTTTTTCCCACTTGATCTTTTCGTTTCGGTCCTCATTTACATCGCGTGTAGGTCTCCGATTATAAGTTTCCCTTCCTTGGTCATCTCTCGTATTTCTTCTTCCGTAACCATATCTTCCTCTAAAATTATTTCTTCCTCTGTTTTCTCTATACGGGTTCCTGTACCGCATGTTGGGTCTATATGCTCTATTTCCCCTATATGCTTCTTGGTTGTAGGACCCTTTCCTGCAATAGCATTTTTCTTCATCTCTCCTTCCATTCTCCTGGTTTCCCCATTGTCTCTTCCTGTTCATTTTTCCTCTTTCTTCAGGGGTATTTCCATCGACGTTTTCCTGTGTGAGCACATTAACCGTTTCTTCACTGTAAGCGTTCCTAATCATTCTTTGAGGGTGTGGTGCTGTAGTCATATCGATTTGTCTAAGTGTCGTTTCCATTTGCACTGCCGTAGTTGGGTTAGCAGTAGCCAGCAACCTTTGTATATCGGAAGGAAATTGTCGTTGTATCGTCTTGATCGCTTCAAGCTCACTGGGTGGCGAATCAAGGTCTTGAAAACGATGAAACTGGTAGGCGAAATAATCACTAAACCCTGTTTGACCGTTCGTAGCATACTTGCGAGAGTACAACTCTAAGCGTAAATTCTGCTGCACCTCCGGACTCCAAAATTTCTGTAAGAACGCCGTTTTAAAGTCACTATACTCATGGAAAGTATATTTAAATGCTTGGAACCATAAGCTTGGATTAGCATCTAAATGCTTTTCCACTATTTTCAATTTCTTCTCCTCAGCGATGCCATGTTCCTTGAAGTAATCCTCCATTTCCCTAAGGAAACCTTTTGGCGAAATATTGGTGGAATTATTAAAGTGCTTCGGTCTATCATCGAAAGTTTTTATGACATTAATAATCGTAGGATAACCACTGTTTCCGTTATCCACATTTGTCTCCCCCATACTGTGGTTAGAACGTGTGGCTGGTATGGGTGTCACTTCTCTCTCATTTATTTGAAACTCAACTCCTCTGTTCCGCTCGCTACTAGACATCATAACAGTCTTTCCTGTTCCTTCCTCCCGAATTTCTTGTAACTGAGCTTGCATTTGTCTAAGCCCTTCTTCAGATTTCGTTATTCTTTGGTTTAATTCATCCTTATGTTGTTCTATTTCGTCTCTTATCTCCGTTATTCTGCTTCCAATTTGGTTTGCAGCTTGGTCGTATTTCTTTTCCAGACTTGTACTCGTGGTTAGCACGTCCTCACCTAGTTTTCCTATACTTTCCTCACATAATCTCCACTTTTCTTGGGAATCTAGGCTTAATCTTTCCATATTATCTGATAAATCTTTTATGACATTCTCCTTTAAAGATTGGAGATAGTTATTGTTTCCTGCCATTTCTCTCCTAATTTCGTTTATTTCTTCTCGTATCTCTCGGTTCTTCTCTTCCATATTTCCACTAATTTCAGCTTTCCATTCATCTATATTGTTCTTGATTTCTTCTTTCATCTTCTCCATCATTTCTCTGTGTTTTTCTTCCTGTATCTCCCTCATTTTTCTCTCCAAATCTTCCATGAATCTCTGGTATCGTTCTTCTTGTTCTTGCTTCTCTCTCTTCCTTTCTTCTTCCTGTTTCTTCTCCTTCTCCTCTCGTTCTTGTCTCTCTTTCTTGGATTCTTCATCACGTTTATCCATCCTTTCCATGATCTCCTTTAACCTTTCCTCTTGCTTTTTCATTTCTTCCTGCCTCTCTTTCTTAGCTTCCTCGTCTCGTCTTCTAGCTTCTTCCTTCCGTTTTTCATCACGCATTTTAGCCTCTTCATCACGCTTTCTGTTCTCTTCCAACCTCTCCTTTCTAGCTTCTTCCATCATTTCCTTTATAGCCTGCAACAATCCCCGTTGCTCTTCTTTCTGTCTACTTTCTTTCTCTTCCTGTTCTTTCCGATACTGTTCTTGTTCTTCTCGTTGTTCCCTTTGGTACTCCTCAAATTGAGCTTTCAAATGGCTTAACGTCGTCATATCGATATTCAATTAGTATTCTAAATTCTAAAAATCCTAATAAACTCTATGGTTTCCCTAAATTCTCCACAACTTAAGTTCTCCAGCAATGTCTCTCCCACTACTCCAATCAACAATATATATATATTCAGCAAATACACAGGCAGGCTTCACTACTTGGATCTGATTCAGCTCACGATGTTGACCCAATCACACTAGGAAATATGAGGTACTTGTTCATGTACTTATGACTCCAATTCTTAACTGAAAATAACTCAAATAACCTCTTACAATCTATCTCTTATATCTAAGTTACATCTAAATAAATTGACATATTAGCAGTAATTTATCCTTCTTTCCTAGTTCTGACTGCTACCAGCTATTTTCTGTCATCCTCTTCAGAGCAACCATCCATTACTTCTTTCTCCTGTTCCATTATCTATACTGGGCATCTACTCGTTCTCACAGTCTAATATCTTGCTGTGTCCACTTCGATCCCATAAGATAATAACGCCTAACAGTCCAGTAAAGAAATTACCGTATAACATCTCCATTTCCATGCAATCATCCTGCTGTTACCATCAATAATTCCTCATCCATTAGTTTCTAAAATATCTCCTTCGTCTTACCCACTTCTCTTGAGTAAATTCTCCCATTTTATTCTAATATTGCACCGAAGACCCGTCATTCGACTATCATCTCTGTCATCTTCTTACTAGGTTTCCCGATGTTTTCCTCATTCTTATTGCTACATATGGGAATCGACCTCTTCACAGTTCTGTGTCGTATTCTTTCTCTTGACTTCCCACGACGACTTTCTCTTGAATTTCCACATATATGAGTATCTCAAAAAAAAATTTCTATTTGGTTTGCTACCAACAGTTCCCATGGCGTTTTCCTCCATTCGCATCACGTTGAGGCGCCATTTTTTATTTGGCGACCAACGGTTCTCGACCACGGTGTCTTTCTCAAATTGCCACACGTATGGGCGACATTTTCTACTTGCGCCGTTCCCGCGTCCAGGCAAGGACACAAGAGATCCAGACTAGCTCTAACTTCAATAAATCCGGTGACTGAGTTCTACGGGTGTGAGTTCCGCAACAGAAAAACGTCCAGGTCAATCAACGGTATTCTCTAACTAACGCAGAAAGACGTCTCTTACTCGTATTTAGTTAGGTACCATTCTCATTAATTCTTAAGGACATCGTCGTCGATCGTTACTTCTACAGTCTTACAACTAATCCTTATGCTAAGAACACAGAGAAAGAGTTTTTAGGTTTCACCATTCAAAATTTATTTAAATATTAAATCAGATATTCAAGAAATTATTTCAAAATTTTACTAATGAAGTAGCCTTTGCAATGAGTGACTCATTGTCGACCTAGTAATCCATGTCCGTCGATAACTTTGGAAAAATCACGTCTTTCGACTTCACCCTAAATGATTGAATGCCTTCTCGGCTTAAATAGCTTCCTTTCTTAGTACTCATTCATCCCCGAAATCATCAATTAATAGTGTAAATGACATGTAACATGTGGGAAGATTCTTAAAAAGAAACTGCCCTATCCTTCTTTTTCAATTCACCTAGCGAGTTGGGTGATGAGTAAATAAATTAAATTGAACACAGCTAATAGTATTTACAAGTGCCTTCTTGGCAAGAAAATAAAACATGAAAGTTATTTACATTAAAAATGTAGGATGCATCCACAGAAAAGAAAAGAAAACTCCTATCAACTATTATTTACAGTCTTTCTAGTTGTATTCCTTTGAGAAATAAAGAATCGCATATGGAATTTCTGAGCTATTGTTCAGTCAAGAAATGGAGTTCCATTTGTTTAAGTCAACCATTCCTGGAAATCGCATTAGATTATGGTAATTAACACTTGATATTTATTCTAAAAACTGTCACATTACTTAAAATTTCACTGACTGATTGGCTGTCTTTAGTTTTAAGACTATCAATAAGGTTATTATAAACTCTTCTTGCGTTGTTCTGACAAGTACACACGTATATGTTTTACGTCTTAAATATTGATCTCTGCCTATCTAGTCGCTTCTTAAACACTCATATTTCCTTGTGTTACACATCATGAGCTAAGCTACGTCCATTGTAAGCCGTAATCATCCAATAAGTAACATCTTCGCAAGATTTAATCCTGAATTTAAGGTAATATGACCTTATCTTATTGACATAGACTACGTGCGTACGAAGTAGCAAGAAACGTCACCACACTGGTTATACAGGGTTATAATAACACATGCTACCAATGAAAAATCTACTTAATCGGATGACACTATCTCCAGCTAAAAGAAAATGATTCTCCTTCGAAAACCTAGGTCACCAGTGATCGGCCTATAGATTGAAATTTATACAGAAATGTAATTATTCAGTGAGAGTTCTCGAGATCTTCCTAAGCGAATCAGTGAAGGCTCAAATCTATCCAGAGTAAGCATATGCTTCTCCAGGTAACTTAATATGGATAAAAGAAACATTGCACTACACGTCCCGAGATCATGTCCTGAGCTAGATAAAATGCGTAGGCTTAGAATCATTGCGTGGAATTGGCGAGAAATCAGTGTCCTTCTCAATTATAACATTTGAAGTCACGAGACCTTATTTCATGCAACTATGACTCTCTCTCGAAGAAACAATAACTCCAACCATCATACATCATCAACAACTCTATATCATATCCATGACGCGTTAATTATTACTCTTATTTCATATAACCACACTATCACTTCATCACGTAATTCATTACCTTGACTTGCACATCAACGTGCCGCGACATTACTAAAATGCCTACTTTATTTACTACAGTCATAGTGCCAAATTTAACGTAACTTGGAGTAGTCTACTGCCATTCCTTCATAACACAAATCCTATGCATGATCTCGAACAATTTGACGTTGCTTAAGTTTAGGACACGCAGATATAAATGCCTACTTCTTTCTTTACACATCACTGATAATAATAATAATAATAATAATAATAATTTTAGCGATCTCTTCACGCATATCTCTGGAAAACATTACGATCGGGACATCACTTGGTGACCACGCCTACAAATGGAATTGACGTTTCATACGGATGAGTACCTACTTCCAATCAATTTAGCTAGATGTTTATTTACGCACTGTGTTCGCACAAATAAATATTACCAAGCAAATAAAGAAATAATATCTTCTTACTTACGAAAACGACTTGGATATTGGACTTAGCTTTGCTCAAGATGGTCTCGGCGTTTCCTCCTCTCCGGTCATCTGAGACTAGGAACTGGTCATCTGGTTCCTCCACAAGTGGTCGGGTACATCGTGGCTTCTCATCATCGCTCACTGGTCATTCGGGACAGCCAACATCGTCTCGCCTCGTCAGGATCCAAGCAGCATCGCCTTGCTTCCTTACAGACCCATGGTGAAGACTCGTGCGTATGGAACAGAACAATGATAGAATATTTGACTCATTGCTGACATTTTCCAAGTACTATAGCTCTTGCGTTGCTCAGATTGCATAGGTTTTTACTGGGACACAGTTAAATCAATGAATAGTCCAGAATTGTCTAAGACATATATTCGGTATATTCTGATTTGAAAATAAATTTCTTTCCGCCGTCTTTTATCAGCCTAAATGCATTCAATTACTGGTCCGTAAGTGTCTTTCAATGTTAAACGGTGTCGGGCAAATTTCATCAAGGGCTTGCGTCACTGCGTGACGTAGTTCCACAGTAGTATATCTTATCTCTTATTGTTTCTCGTATTAAATCTCCCGCGCAGCGTTTAAATCTTGATCTCCGCAAAATAGCGTGTAGTCGGGAATTAATCTTCGTTTCCAAATCTCCAATATATCGCTCCGCTGGATAATTCCTTTAAAATGAGTTTTACGTCTTCTTAATACACCGAAGTCAGATTAGATAATAAAAGATGAGCATCTTTTTTCTTGAATAATGGTTTCAAATAATGTCCATCTGTCATTTTTTTCTGCGCCTTCTAAACGCGACTATTACCGTAACCGACTGACGAAAAGACTTATAATTTGGCCCGTACTGACGTTAAATGTATTTTATTTGAGATTTTGACCGCAGAGACTCCATTTTTGTTGCTCTAGCTCTTATAAAGAATTGTGAAACGGCACATTAACTTCCCCTACGTTGAAAGAAATATATGGCTTGCTATATATTTATTATATTCGTCTTCCTTTTTATAATGGGACCTTTCACTGTTCTTTATGAGTTCTTTTCTTGCATTATTACTCCTTTCTTTGGAACAATTTATTTATTCATGCTGTAAGTGGCTTCAATCTGTACTTCTTTGACTCGTCATCACCTGAGATGGTTTGCCCCTTTCCTATTCTTTGAAATATAACTTGATGTTTGCACTGTTATGTACTCCTTTACTGTTTCCATTTAAGTCGTGAATTTCGTATGCATTATTTCTGAATGAACGGCTAATCCTAAATGGTCCTTCAAATAAATGCAGGAATTTCGCAAAGATTTTGTTCGTTACACTGGAAATTGCGGGTTTCTTTATTAATACAAGGTCACCTTTCTTCAACTCAGGTTTGAATTTCTTATGCTGTACCCTCCTTAACCTTCTCTGTGCTTGTCTGTACAGCCTCTCGCGAACCAGTTTGTTAATTTCGTCGATATCTAAGTTGGGTTCAGCAGGTAGGTGAACAATTGCGTCCCAAGGTCTTTCAGGTTTAATACTATGATGAATAATTTTAGGTATCTGTCCGCTGGATTCATGTATTGTGTTATTCATGCTGTCTTCTATTATTCCTATTACCTCTAACCACTTCCAGTGTTGGTTTGGACAATAGATTCGACAGAATTTCGCTATTTCTTTCATGCATCTTTCAACAGGATTGGACGCTGGATGTCTCACCGAGCAAAGAATGTGTTTAATTCCTAACTCTTCCATGGTTTCTCTGAATTGAAGCGACGTAAATTGTGTCCCTCTGTCTGACAGTAATTTCTCAGGCTTTCCCATATTAGGTAAGGTGTTTTTGATTAAACGTTGTAATACCTGCTTTGTGTTGGCGCGTTGAATTGGCTGCAACGACACATATTTAGAGAACACATCCATCACTACGACTATGTACTTGTGTCCCCTTCTGGCAGTTCGGAGTCTGCTAAAGATATCTATAGCATATAGTTCTCGAGCTTTATGAGGCAGTATAGCTCTGGGTTCGTGTCTTACTGTACCACTGCCATGTTTAACCTTGTAGCACTTAGAGCAATTAATAGCATAACTACCCCAAGTGACAGCACCAAGTGTCTGACCGTGTACGAAAGGCACGGTTCAGATAGGTGGAAACGTGCTAGTCAAAGACCAATGAAGGAAAAACAAAGGCACTTACCATTAGAGAATTAAACAGGGCCCCCAAAGGAGCGGATAAAATACACCTGGTCATCCCAAATTAACACCCCTTTTAAAAGGAAAACACCAACACCTTGGGGAACAAAAATATTTAATCAAAATAATAAAGAGGTAAACAAGAAAGTAATATCCTCGCTGGAAAATAATAAAATTAAAAATTGGAAAATACTTAAACTCAAAGCAAAACCCTACGGTCGACCGTTTATAAAGAAAATGATAATTTAGTTCTTAAAGGACTTATTAAGATAATGCAGATTTATGAAACCACTCCTCAACTCTCAAGTTTTCTTACGACCAAAATTTTCTTAGTACAGTACCAAAGTTTTTTTTTAAACATCCTTTTAACCTCCTTTAAACAGAAAACCACCTTTTAGGATGTGTCAAACGACCCCCTGCAAGGATGGGTAGGTATTACGTGCACTTTTCAAGAAATCAAAATAATAATAATAATAAGCACCGAAACACCGGCAGGGAAAACGACCAGAAGGTAAAATTAAAATTACAAAGAAAAATGAAAAGGACCAAGGAAATCCGCGGAGAAGGTAGAATACATCACCGGCACATCAAATACAAATCATCAATCATCACAACCAACATCAACAACATTAGCATTCCCATGGCAACGACCAACAATGGTTCAAGGGGGGAACCGGCCAATCGCAGGCCGCCAACAACAATAGGCGAAAACCAACAAAGGAGCAAGAAAACAGACGCAGAAAATAACCCAGAAACCAGTAAATTAAATTAAATTAAGTTAAATTAAAATAAAATCAACCCGAGAAACAAGAAAGAAAGGAACCGGGACACAATGTACACGTAACACCCACACCCCTGAAGCGACTCGCTTGTTAAATTATTCAGGTTAAATAATACCTTTTTAGCACAAAACCTTTAAGCCAAGAAAGGTCATCAATAAACCCTAGGTTACCCAATTACATTATTGAAGAATCCAAAAATTACTTTCACACGGTACGCAAGCCCCAAATTAACAGACATAATTACACATTGTATAATTTCCAATTAACAAGCCGAAAGTTTAAAATTCCACAAGGCAAGACTTAGTTTTTTTTAGATGACGCCAGTTACATGGTACCACGCGCACTTTCTGCACATAGGAAAATTTTCAGGTCTTCACCAAAAATCAGTAAAGGTTTAGTTGTAACAACACTTACAGTTTCTTCCAGATGAAAGTTGTGAGGGCAGCTTCGGTAGCCTAAGTTGACTTACTTACATAAATAAAACATAACATGTAAATTCCAGACGAGGAAAAAAATTAACCAGAAACTTGCAGAAATCCCCAGGGCAAAAGCCCCGTATATATCACTTAGCCAGGCTCGAACATTTTCGGTGAAATTATCTCCTTAGGGAGAGAGAAGCCACACACGTCCATCTCTTCCATGTCACCAAACAGCAATGGCGATTTCCCAAGATTCCGCAGTGCTCCAACGATCACATGTGCGCAGAGGCAAAGCGCCTGAGTGGTAACGTAGCTCGCGAGGTAGTACATACCTACGCCACTAGAGTGCAGGAGAATACGGTCAGGCACCGATAGGACGTGCATACAGTCAGTTGTAAGGTTTGAAAAGAAGAAATAAAGAAGCGGCGAACCACTTCTAAAGACACAGTTTTTCCACAGCCTTTAGGCTAGTTCAAAAATATTTCCAAAGGGGGAAAAAATTGTTACGCAGGTAACAGTCTCCCTCCCCGAAACTTGACATGTGCAACACAAGGTTACCATCATAAGGCGGTGGCCTTGAAGCAAACTAAGTTTTTGGTAGAATAGTCCGAATGTGAAAATGACCACCAATCGCCAGCTTCAGTTTATGCACCACCAGCAGAACGAGTCCAACAGTCACTAAGAACCCAAACACATGTGATTTAAATTAAAGGAACAGTACAGTTCACTTAGACACCAAATGTCTATCCACTTTCAATAATAATGAAGTTCCATGCACCAAACTGTGCAACACCCAAGTCGCAGGAAAATTATTAATGGTCCAGATCACAGGTAACACTTCTCCTCTAGATTTCTTGCTAAAATTTAATGCGAACTATTATCTTCCGCAAGTTCGTTTGCGTCATCTGATCGGAGGTTACGCTACCTTGTGGTACATACACACCTTTAGGTAAAGTTCATAACTATTTGCTTTCAGAACATTAGACCTTCTAGGTCTTAACTG
The DNA here is from genome assembly GCF_040414725.1 of Anabrus simplex. Lineage (NCBI taxonomy): Eukaryota > Metazoa > Arthropoda > Insecta > Orthoptera > Tettigoniidae > Anabrus > Anabrus simplex. Next base: position 105,354,248 of record NC_090269.1, on the reverse strand, counting down.
CGCCAGATCACATACCTAGACTTAAATTAATACATGTTCGTTAAATTTGTAATATTATAGGACTTGCGTTAGATAAGAAACGCCTTCATTTGGTTTCCACCCTTTGGTTTGGATGGTAACGACAACCCCAAAAAGGAAAAACGCCCAGAAAGGGAAGGGAAGAGAGAAAACAACATTGGTGAGCGTAAAACACAATCACAAGGTACAACCGGTAAATACTTAACCTAACCTTAACCTAGATTAACATGACTTAAGATTACGGTATGGCACAGCAACAGAATACGATAATCTTTTAAACAAACCATACCCAAAAACCAAATTACATTACTTTCAAGGTATCATGCCAACTAAAATATATGGCCAAGGATACAATTTTCAATACACAAGGAAAACAATAACCTGTGAAACCAAGATAGTTATCTCCACAAAACACCTTTCAAAGCATACAACCAATCCTACCAGGATGGTTACACAATAACGTCACCATTGACAAACAGAAATCAGGAGGCAACTTTACATAGAAAAACTTACAGACAAGCACCAACTCAAGGGTGCTGAGTAATTGCAATAACGGAAAAGCTAAGAGAAACTCCCTTCCATACATAATATTACGAAACCAAGACCCAGACCAAGGAAAAGGATGTAGAAAAACGTAACACTGAACTACAAATTAATTAAGCTTACAACCTCCCTTAAGCTAAATTTAAAACGGAATAGAACCACCAATCAGTGAGTCAATTAACCAGAGTTAACCCCTTTAAGCACATGCCCAAGGACAAGAAATAAAAATTTAGCAATAAATCACTTTTAAACCTATTGAGATAGTAATAGAGATATTCTCAATCTTAAAATCAAGATAAACGAAGATTACCCCCCGAAAAGGAAGGAACGCAAGGGAGCAAGGAACAGGGAATAAGAAAAAAAATCATAAATGGGTGTATGCAGAACTACATGATACCCAAGATCCAAGTATTAGCTTTAATTTAAATTTTTAACTTGCCCTCGATTGAACTAGGGCCCGAGTATACCACCAAAATACCCCAAATAATGCATAACACAAGCAGAACCAAGGAAACCAGAACTAACTCCAACAAGTAGAACAGGACAGAGGCTGACCTTCAACACAGCGAGCTCGCAAAATTCCAAATTTCACAAATACACCAGAAAAGATGCAAATGAATATCCAACAAATGAGGCTCAACATTCCATATACACCGTGCATAACCAAGATGAACAAGAACAAGGAGAGGCAACCAATACACAGTCAATTAGCAAAGTTACAGGTAAGCGAAAATAGAACCTAAAATATGGAAAAATCCAAGGCTAAAAAGGTAAACAAATTCATAGCAAGGGAAGAGTAGGCAGGATCGGTTGGAGACCTCTTAAAGATCTTTTAGATGGAGGGTACGCGTTTCAGTTTGTCATCAACAACAGACCAACCAACAAACACCAAGCTACCAAAACTTACAGATCAAAATTAAGTACAACCCAGGACCATAATTAGCTCCATGGAAGCAACGGGACAGAAATAGGGACAGGAGAAACTCAGGAGGGAACAAAATCCGGAATCAGGTAACTATCCTACTGCATGGAAACATAATCACAATTCATTCCACAAAGGGACACCCAATCAAATTAAAAGGAAATTTAAAACCTCAGATCAGAAGACCCCAAAAGGAAAATAACGAGCACTGACCAACACAGCGTACACTACCGGGTACCCAATAGGGTCTCAGCATTACCTGGTCTATAAATACGTGACTTTCCGATCACACTGTCGCTCTACAGCCAACAGGTGCCTCCCCCTATCTCCCAGGGGAGCAGGCAAATAAAACATAAGTGGCGGCATACGAGGCAAGTCCATGGAAGATGCTCACAGAAGCATGAAGAAGGCAGTTCTCAACCAATAGACCCCATAATCTATTAGCAGGAAGATTCCAGTAACCGACTAAGAGAATCCTAATCCGTCCCATACCAGAGTAGCAAACTCAAAGCACGGTAAGATGGTCAACACCAATGTCAACAGACACCAAAGAACCACTGAGAGAAGAACACCATAGAGTGGCAGATAAAATTTAAAATGAGCATTACAGAAGAACCAAAAACAGATACGATGACATCAGATCAACCAGAAATGCATGGAGACAGGAAATGAAGAAACCATGAAACACGAAACCAGGAAGTTACAACAAGGTAAGATAGTTCCAAACGAGAAATAAATCCATGTGACGGGTTATTCCCAAATCTACAGAGGCACAAGGTAAAACATCAAGGCAACACATCGCCCCTACCTGACATGCCATAACCACAATTACACACACTACAATAATAATAGTAAAACCATAATGACTACCCCAAGCCACGTGTTAGCCCTTAAAGGGATTAAAGGAATACACCATCCTCAACAACATGCTCAGTAATCAATATGCAAATCCCAAAATCAAACTTACGGTACCGTACACTTTCCTTCAAACACAGGATCACGACCAAACCATTACAGGTTAAAAGGAACTCAGTCCTCAGGTGTTATGACCCTACTGCATCACTCAACTCCAAAACAATAAGTAGATAAGGTAAAGGGTTTCACAGAACTCACAACTCGAAATGGAACTAGGCAAATAAGGATAGGTTAAATGAATTTTGCAGAAGAAGTATACCTAGACACATGATGACTTCAACAGGGTACCAAGTCAGGTATGCCGAGAACTACCAAATACAAGAACCTCCATATATGATCAAAATTTACATCAGGATGACGACAAGGTCACAAATTTCAGACAGAACGAGCTAGTTTAATAATTCCACCATAGACAATTCACCAGCAGGAACACTTGAGGCAGGCCGCACCGTACAAATACTTCCAACCAGGTAACAAATACAACCGATAATAGGGTACAAAACACAATGAAACAGAGAACCACATGCAATCAATAGTTGGGAAAAGGGTAAACAAGCAAAGACACTAAAATGTCCAGGCACGCGGCCAACAAGTCACCAACCCAATCACCGATTAACAGAGTTCAACTATAGCCCATAACTACCCAATAACAGATGACATAAAGTAACATGCCTCCGTCCACCACCTAACGACACACCAAACGGACACCAACAGCAAGACAAGGTAAAAGTGGGAACCACTCATGCAATAAGCACAGCCAAGTCTCGCAGCTAGCACAGATCAGCAATCGCACAGCAAACATGGAAACACATCACCATCGACTGGTTAAATAAAACATAAATGATGACTTCCAAGTAGATATAAGGCTCTACACTTTAAAGACAAGTTCCGCTCGGGACTAATGGTAACAAAACAAGGTTAGGAAACATTTACCAGACAAGGTAAAGGTAAAGAATTTCGAGGTAACAACCGGCCCAATGTAAAGAAACATCACAGGCAGGATTAATTTCAAAGTTCAACAATCATCAAGAATTAAGTACTCGAAAGAAACAGGTACAGGCATGCACACAATCCCATTTAGGCCAAAGTAGGTAGCAAGGCATAATTTCAATCGCACAGGGCAAATATCAGTAACACATACATGCCAATCACATAACCCAGTAAAGGTTCAAAACGGGTTCATAGACACTAACGATGGGAGGATACAATGAAATGCCAAACAGTTCAGCAGTAAATCACACCCATATTGACCAGGCACAAGGTAGTCATGCCAAAAGATTAAGTACATGCAAGGTTCACACGCTGTTAGCAACGCAGTAGGTAAAATCAACAACGATAGTTTCTCGCAGAATAATTTTAGCACGTACACAGTCGAAGCATCATGTCAGGTAAAATAATTAAAATAATAACAAACCTGGGAAGCAATGTAAAAGGTCAGGACAGATAATGTAATAAGTTCCCAGAGTACAGGCCAACGATCATAATCCAGTAAAACAAATAACGTCACACGCAACATATCCGAGCAAAACCAATAACTCGATTAAACACAATTAATTCCATAACCACAGATTAAATCATTTTCGCAGGTAGAAACTGAAAATACTGAACAAATAACCACCAAGAAAATCACAGAGCACACAGCAAACTGTGGTACACTCGTAGCCCAAAGCCAATCGATTCATGCTCAAGTGTCGGTCATTTCACGATTTTAAAGATAAATTATAATAAATTCAGAATCTAGAGTAATTGAGTCCGAAAGCAACACAGAGGAATCGAACTTTGCAATGCCAAGGAAGGAATAAACTTAGACAATACCAGTTCATGAAATTCCATAATGGTTAAATTATTCGAAATTGCTTCAGAAATTTCACGTTTCAAAATTCCCTCACAATGAGAGAATAGGGCTCGGAAAATTCCCAAGTCATCGACAGAATACACGCTACCTGACTCTGTCATTTCTACCAGGAACCTCAGAAACCTGGTACTTTCTTCAATAGAATTGACGGAGAAATTTTTAACTCCGTTGAAAAGATCCTTCAGTGAAGAGTGAGAGGGAGCACAATTTAAACGGGCTAACAAATTTTCAAGAACTGGGGAGGCAGCACAACATGAAGGTTGATTATTAAGTGAGGCATCAGCATGACTAGAAGGCAATGAGGTTTCCCTCTCAACAACTGATAAATTCTCCATATCCTTACTTGCTAGCATAATATCTAGTTCAGCAGAAATACTAGAAGCAATAGTCAACAGCTTAGTGCTTTCAGAAACAAGACTAGGTTGGGGACACATAGTAATCAAATCTTGGATGCGGCCTAAATAATGCCACACCCTAGCCTTAAGTCTGTTAATCTGCCCCTTAGAGGGGGAAGTTTCAATGAATTCTTGTCTGACAACCTCAATTTCAGTAAGGGAGTCAGTAATTAAATTTAAGGACTCACCAAAGTTGCAGCACATCTTTACAGAGTCAAGATTAATAGGAACCTGGACATGCGATGTCAGCAAAGCAGCGCACTCGGCAACAGTGTTAGCAGGATTGATACCCCTGATAGTGAGCTCATAAACTAGCTCTGACTTCCTGAGTTGGAAAGGGAACAGCACAGCCCTCGCCATAGTTGATGTACATGAAACAATAAATCAAAAATAATTAATCCAAATAAAAGCGTTCCTTTCACAGTAAGATACTTTACAAGTTTCAGTTTTTTACACTCTTTGAAACCTCAAATAAATTAAAGTTCCCCAATGACCAGGTTTTTTAAAGGGACAAAGCAAAAAAAAAAACTCAGGTGGTAGGCACCAACAAAATAGAAAAGCTTAATGAAAGGGAGATAAAGCATATAGTACACAGTGCCAAAATAAATTTAATGAGGATGCAACAGACCTACAGGTAGATCCAAGTAAGAGGCACACAAATCAATTAACTAAAGCTCTGCTGCCACAAACTGTAGGTCTGTTGGGGGGAACAGACCAGATTACAAAAGTGAGGATACAACAAGCCTACATTAATCCCACAACACCCAAACAAATTAACCACAGAGCTGCTACCACGAACTGTCGCACTTAGAGCAATTAATAGCATAACTACCCCAAGTGACAGCACCAAGTGTCTGACCGTGTACGAAAGGCACGGTTCAGATAGGTGGAAACGTGCTAGTCAAAGACCAATGAAGGAAAAACAAAGGCACTTACCATTAGAGAATTAAACAGGGCCCCCAAAGGAGCGGATAAAATACACCTGGTCATCCCAAATTAACACCCCTTTTAAAAGGAAAACACCAACACCTTGGGGAACAAAAATATTTAATCAAAATAATAAAGAGGTAAACAAGAAAGTAATATCCTCGCTGGAAAATAATAAAATTAAAAATTGGAAAATACTTAAACTCAAAGCAAAACCCTACGGTCGACCGTTTATAAAGAAAATGATAATTTAGTTCTTAAAGGACTTATTAAGATAATGCAGATTTATGAAACCACTCCTCAACTCTCAAGTTTTCTTACGACCAAAATTTTCTTAGTACAGTACCAAAGTTTTTTTTTTAAACATCCTTTTAACCTCCTTTAAACAGAAAACCACCTTTTAGGATGTGTCAAACGACCCCCTGCAAGGATGGGTAGGTATTACGTGCACTTTTCAAGAAATCAAAATAATAATAATAATAAGCACCGAAACACCGGCAGGGAAAACGACCAGAAGGTAAAATTAAAATTACAAAGAAAAATGAAAAGGACCAAGGAAATCCGCGGAGAAGGTAGAATACATCACCGGCACATCAAATACAAATCATCAATCATCACAACCAACATCAACAACATTAGCATTCCCATGGCAACGACCAACAATGGTTCAAGGGGGGAACCGGCCAATCGCAGGCCGCCAACAACAATAGGCGAAAACCAACAAAGGAGCAAGAAAACAGACGCAGAAAATAACCCAGAAACCAGTAAATTAAATTAAATTAAGTTAAATTAAAATAAAATCAACCCGAGAAACAAGAAAGAAAGGAACCGGGACACAATGTACACGTAACACCCACACCCCTGAAGCGACTCGCTTGTTAAATTATTCAGGTTAAATAATACCTTTTTAGCACAAAACCTTTAAGCCAAGAAAGGTCATCAATAAACCCTAGGTTACCCAATTACATTATTGAAGAATCCAAAAATTACTTTCACACGGTACGCAAGCCCCAAATTAACAGACATAATTACACATTGTATAATTTCCAATTAACAAGCCGAAAGTTTAAAATTCCACAAGGCAAGACTTAGTTTTTTTTAGATGACGCCAGTTACATGGTACCACGCGCACTTTCTGCACATAGGAAAATTTTCAGGTCTTCACCAAAAATCAGTAAAGGTTTAGTTGTAACAACACTTACAGTTTCTTCCAGATGAAAGTTGTGAGGGCAGCTTCGGTAGCCTAAGTTGACTTACTTACATAAATAAAACATAACATGTAAATTCCAGACGAGGAAAAAAATTAACCTGAAACTTGCAGAAATCCCCAGGGCAAAAGCCCCGTATATATCACTTAGCCAGGCTCGAACATTTTCGGTGAAATTATCTCCTTAGGGAGAGAGAAGCCACACACGTCCATCTCTTCCATGTCACCAAACAGCAATGGCGATTTCCCAAGATTCCGCAGTGCTCCAACGATCACATGTGCGCAGAGGCAAAGCGCCTGAGTGGTAACGTAGCTCGCGAGGTAGTACATACCTACGCCATTAGAGTGCAGGAGAATACGGTCAGGCACCGATAGGACGTGCATACAGTCAGTTGTAAGGTTTGAAAAGAAGAAATAAAGAAGCGGCGAACCACTTCTAAAGACACAGTTTTTCCACAGCCTTTAGGCTAGTTCAAAAATATTTCCAAAGGGGGAAAAAATTGTTACGCAGGTAACAACCTTTTGGCATATGTCGCATGTTCTCACGGTATTCCTCACCGTTCTTCGAATACCTTTCCAAGTAAATTTCTCGAGTATGACTTGTGTTACCTTTTCCACGCCACCGTGACCTGTAATTCTGTGTATGTGCCAGATTACTTCCTTGTATAACATCGAAGGTAGTACTATACGTATCCTCTTATGACCTTTACCTGATCTAGCCATTAGTATGCCTTGCTCTAAGCTGTAGATTTTCGTAATTCTCAATTTTGTTTCACTTTCACAGTTTCCATCTTCCAATTTATCTATGATTTGTTTCAACCTTTCGTCTTGACGCTGCAAGTGTACTAGGTTCTGTAGTTTCTCTAATGTTTCTTCATCGTCCGGGACCAATTCAATTCTATGAATTACTTCCTCTTTCTCCACAGGGTTACGACTTAAGGCGTCAGCAAGGATGTTTTCCTTTCCCTTACAATACTCTATTTTTATCTGGAACTGCTGCGTGAACAACATCCACCTTGTTATCCGCTCATTAATCATTGCAGCTTTCAATCCAAATGTTAATGCCTTATGGTCTGATCTGACCGTTATTGGGTATCCGTAAATAGTTTTTCTCCATTGCTGTAATGCGTAGATGATTGCTAATAGCTCCTGTTCTGTCGTAGTATAGTTAACCTCGTGGCTCCTTAATTTTCGGCTAGTGAATGCTAGATATATCCTTTTGGGAGGTGTTCCTTCTTCTTCTTGGTATAAACAAGCTCCGATGCCAACATTAGATGCGTCTGACTGTATTATAAATTCTTTTTCATAGTTAGGATAGCCTAATTTGATGCTTTTTGTTAACAAGGTCTTTAATTCTTGGAATGCTCTTTCTGCCTTTTCATCCCATTTCCACCTGTTGTTGATCTTTAACAAATCCTGTAAAGGCGCGGCGGTCTGGGTATATCCTTGACAATGGTTAGAGAAAAACTGCGCCATACCAAGAAATTGTCTGACGTGCTTTATACGCTTTGGTCGGGGAAAATCGCATATGGCTTGGATCTTAACCGGGTTAGGCCGTACTCCTGTACCGTCTATCATGTGACCGACGAATAAGACCTCTTCTTGACAGAATCTTGATTTTGAAAGGTTGATCTTAAATCCAGTGGCTCTCAGGTTTTGAAACAACTTCCCAAGCTTGTCACAATGTTCTGTAAATGTTTTAGTTGCCAGAATTAGATCGTCCACATAGTAAGTTAAAAACTCCTTTACTTCCGGCGTTAAATTTCTGTCTAATGCTCTCACCAAAACAGCACAACTATTTCTCAAACCGAATGGGAGACGACAGTAGATATATGTCTGATTATCAAACATAAATCCGGTTAACAATCGGGATTTTTCCTCCAGAACGATGTGATGATATGAGGATGTAAAATCCATGGTTGAAAAATACCTCATGTCACGGAATTTCTGAATAATATCCTTTATTTTTGGAGTTTGATTATACTCTGGGATCAATCGACCGTTCAAAAAACGCGCGTCAAGGCACAAACGGAGTTTCCCGTTGCTTTTTACGACAATTACCAAGGGATTCAAATACGGACTTGATGTCTTCATTATAATGCCATCGTCTTCCATTTCCTTTATGATCTTCTTCACTTCTGGGAAGTGTTTCTCCGGAATTCCATAGAGTTTGCCTTTATAGGGTGTCCAATCGTTCACTATTAATTTATATTTAAAATTTGGAATCTGTCCTGGTTTATTCTTAAATAAATCCGAGTATTCCTGTAAGATTCCATGAAGTTTTGATTTTTCGATCGTGGAAATTTTAGCATCCGCCACTGCTTCCGCTATGTTCGGCATGTCTTCTTCCTCCTCCATAGCCATTACCCTTTCTATGCTCGCAACAATGTTTTCGTCCGCCAGAGATATCTCTCCTTCCTCTAAGTGAAAGTTCGGATGCTCTTCCGATGGTACGTTTTCTTCTTCCGATACCTCCTTGTTATCTATGATCATAATGTCGTCATTGATCTTAATCCGTTCTTGGTTTTCCCTGGTGTGTTCGTCAGATATAGGGAACCTTATTTCTTGTTTCTCCATATCGATCGTCATTCCAGTTACCGTCATGAAGTCTATTCCTAGTATAATATTATATTTAATCTTGTTCATGACTATGAATGGATGCTCAAAGTGCCGGTTTCCAATATTTATTTCCAAATATGTTTGTATATTGCATTCCACTGTTTTATCTGGAATTATCCCTCTTATTTTAATTTTCGAAACTGGGATGGTTAATAATTTCATTCTTCTACTCATATCTTGGAATAATTCCTTCGAAAGCACACTGATGCTAGCCCCAGAATCAACTAAACAACGTACTTTCATCTCTCCAACTCTTGCTACGATAATAGGCAATTCATACTTTCTCTTCATGTGATGTACTGTCAAATCCTTCATCAGTTCTTCCGAATCGATTTCCCACGAATCCACCTGTGTTATGAAATAACTATAAATTTTGGAATCCAATGCGTTCTTTATATTCTCAACCTCACCTTCTAATTCAAAGTCGGCGTTTTTTTTTTTTTGCTTGTTATCTTTTCACTTTCTCTTCTACATTCGAATTCTCTCGCATTTGGATCGAGGATCTGTTCTTCCTGTTTCCTCTTTTTGTACCTTTGCAACTCAAGACTCTCCGCTCCCTCTACATCAGCGTTGACGTCCTGTTCTCTAATTGCTTTTTCCCACTTGATCTTTTCGTTTCGGTCCTCATTTACATCGCGTGTAGGTCTCCGATTATAAGTTTCCCTTCCTTGGTCATCTCTCGTATTTCTTCTTCCGTAACCATATCTTCCTCTAAAATTATTTCTTCCTCTGTTTTCTCTATACGGGTTCCTGTACCGCATGTTGGGTCTATATGCTCTATTTCCCCTATATGCTTCTTGGTTGTAGGACCCTTTCCTGCAATAGCATTTTTCTTCATCTCTCCTTCCATTCTCCTGGTTTCCCCATTGTCTCTTCCTGTTCATTTTTCCTCTTTCTTCAGGGGTATTTCCATCGACGTTTTCCTGTGTGAGCACATTAACCGTTTCTTCACTGTAAGCGTTCCTAATCATTCTTTGAGGGTGTGGTGCTGTAGTCATATCGATTTGTCTAAGTGTCGTTTCCATTTGCACTGCCGTAGTTGGGTTAGCAGTAGCCAGCAACCTTTGTATATCGGAAGGAAATTGTCGTTGTATCGTCTTGATCGCTTCAAGCTCACTGGGTGGCGAATCAAGGTCTTGAAAACGATGAAACTGGTAGGCGAAATAATCACTAAACCCTGTTTGACCGTTCGTAGCATACTTGCGAGAGTACAACTCTAAGCGTAAATTCTGCTGCACCTCCGGACTCCAAAATTTCTGTAAGAACGCCGTTTTAAAGTCACTATACTCATGGAAAGTATATTTAAATGCTTGGAACCATAAGCTTGGATTAGCATCTAAATGCTTTTCCACTATTTTCAATTTCTTCTCCTCAGCGATGCCATGTTCCTTGAAGTAATCCTCCATTTCCCTAAGGAAACCTTTTGGCGAAATATTGGTGGAATTATTAAAGTGCTTCGGTCTATCATCGAAAGTTTTTATGACATTAATAATCGTAGGATAACCACTGTTTCCGTTATCCACATTTGTCTCCCCCATACTGTGGTTAGAACGTGTGGCTGGTATGGGTGTCACTTCTCTCTCATTTATTTGAAACTCAACTCCTCTGTTCCGCTCGCTACTAGACATCATAACAGTCTTTCCTGTTCCTTCCTCCCGAATTTCTTGTAACTGAGCTTGCATTTGTCTAAGCCCTTCTTCAGATTTCGTTATTCTTTGGTTTAATTCATCCTTATGTTGTTCTATTTCGTCTCTTATCTCCGTTATTCTGCTTCCAATTTGGTTTGCAGCTTGGTCGTATTTCTTTTCCAGACTTGTACTCGTGGTTAGCACGTCCTCACCTAGTTTTCCTATACTTTCCTCACATAATCTCCACTTTTCTTGGGAATCTAGGCTTAATCTTTCCATATTATCTGATAAATCTTTTATGACATTCTCCTTTAAAGATTGGAGATAGTTATTGTTTCCTGCCATTTCTCTCCTAATTTCGTTTATTTCTTCTCGTATCTCTCGGTTCTTCTCTTCCATATTTCCACTAATTTCAGCTTTCCATTCATCTATATTGTTCTTGATTTCTTCTTTCATCTTCTCCATCATTTCTCTGTGTTTTTCTTCCTGTATCTCCCTCATTTTTCTCTCCAAATCTTCCATGAATCTCTGGTATCGTTCTTCTTGTTCTTGCTTCTCTCTCTTCCTTTCTTCTTCCTGTTTCTTCTCCTTCTCCTCTCGTTCTTGTCTCTCTTTCTTGGATTCTTCATCACGTTTATCCATCCTTTCCATGATCTCCTTTAACCTTTCCTCTTGCTTTTTCATTTCTTCCTGCCTCTCTTTCTTAGCTTCCTCGTCTCGTCTTCTAGCTTCTTCCTTCCGTTTTTCATCACGCATTTTAGCCTCTTCATCACGCTTTCTGTTCTCTTCCAACCTCTCCTTTCTAGCTTCTTCCATCATTTCCTTTATAGCCTGCAACAATCCCCGTTGCTCTTCTTTCTGTCTACTTTCTTTCTCTTCCTGTTCTTTCCGATACTGTTCTTGTTCTTCTCGTTGTTCCCTTTGGTACTCCTCAAATTGAGCTTTCAAATGGCTTAACGTCGTCATATCGATATTCAATTAGTATTCTAAATTCTAAAAATCCTAATAAACTCTATGGTTTCCCTAAATTCTCCACAACTTAAGTTCTCCAGCAATGTCTCTCCCACTACTCCAATCAACAATATATATATATTCAGCAAATACACAGGCAGGCTTCACTACTTGGATCTGATTCAGCTCACGATGTTGACCCAATCACACTAGGAAATATGAGGTACTTGTTCATGTACTTATGACTCCAATTCTTAACTGAAAATAACTCAAATAACCTCTTACAATCTATCTCTTATATCTAAGTTACATCTAAATAAATTGACATATTAGCAGTAATTTATCCTTCTTTCCTAGTTCTGACTGCTACCAGCTATTTTCTGTCATCCTCTTCAGAGCAACCATCCATTACTTCTTTCTCCTGTTCCATTATCTATACTGGGCATCTACTCGTTCTCACAGTCTAATATCTTGCTGTGTCCACTTCGATCCCATAAGATAATAACGCCTAACAGTCCAGTAAAGAAATTACCGTATAACATCTCCATTTCCATGCAATCATCCTGCTGTTACCATCAATAATTCCTCATCCATTAGTTTCTAAAATATCTCCTTCGTCTTACCCACTTCTCTTGAGTAAATTCTCCCATTTTATTCTAATATTGCACCGAAGACCCGTCATTCGACTATCATCTCTGTCATCTTCTTACTAGGTTTCCCGATGTTTTCCTCATTCTTATTGCTACATATGGGAATCGACCTCTTCACAGTTCTGTGTCGTATTCTTTCTCTTGACTTCCCACGACGACTTTCTCTTGAATTTCCACATATATGAGTATCTCAAAAAAAAATTTCTATTTGGTTTGCTACCAACAGTTCCCATGGCGTTTTCCTCCATTCGCATCACGTTGAGGCGCCATTTTTTATTTGGCGACCAACGGTTCTCGACCACGGTGTCTTTCTCAAATTGCCACACGTATGGGCGACATTTTCTACTTGCGCCGTTCCCGCGTCCAGGCAAGGACACAAGAGATCCAGACTAGCTCTAACTTCAATAAATCCGGTGACTGAGTTCTACGGGTGTGAGTTCCGCAACAGAAAAACGTCCAGGTCAATCAACGGTATTCTCTAACTAACGCAGAAAGACGTCTCTTACTCGTATTTAGTTAGGTACCATTCTCATTAATTCTTAAGGACATCGTCGTCGATCGTTACTTCTACAGTCTTACAACTAATCCTTATGCTAAGAACACAGAGAAAGAGTTTTTAGGTTTCACCATTCAAAATTTATTTAAATATTAAATCAGATATTCAAGAAATTATTTCAAAATTTTACTAATGAAGTAGCCTTTGCAATGAGTGACTCATTGTCGACCTAGTAATCCATGTCCGTCGATAACTTTGGAAAAATCACGTCTTTCGACTTCACCCTAAATGATTGAATGCCTTCTCGGCTTAAATAGCTTCCTTTCTTAGTACTCATTCATCTCCGAAATCATCAATTAATAGTGTAAATGACATGTAACATGTGGGAAGATTCTTAAAAAGAAACTGCCCTATCCTTCTTTTTCAATTCACCTAGCGAGTTGGGTGATGAGTAAATAAATTAAATTGAACACAGCTAATAGTATTTACAAGTGCCTTCTTGGCAAGAAAATAAAACATGAAAGTTATTTACATTAAAAATGTAGGATGCATCCACAGAAAAGAAAAGAAAACTCCTATCAACTATTATTTACAGTCTTTCTAGTTGTATTCCTTTGAGAAATAAAGAATCGCATATGGAATTTCTGAGCTATTGTTCAGTCAAGAAATGGAGTTCCATTTGTTTAAGTCAACCATTCCTGGAAATCGCATTAGATTATGGTAATTAACACTTGATATTTATTCTAAAAACTGTCACATTACTTAAAATTTCACTGACTGATTGGCTGTCTTTAGTTTTAAGACTATCAATAAGGTTATTATAAACTCTTCTTGCGTTGTTCTGACAAGTACACACGTATATGTTTTACGTCTTAAATATTGATCTCTGCCTATCTAGTCGCTTCTTAAACACTCATATTTCCTTGTGTTACACATCATGAGCTAAGCTACGTCCATTGTAAGCCGTAATCATCCAATAAGTAACATCTTCGCAAGATTTAATCCTGAATTTAAGGTAATATGACCTTATCTTATTGACATAGACTACGTGCGTACGAAGTAGCAAGAAACGTCACCACACTGGTTATACAGGGTTATAATAACACATGCTACCAATGAAAAATCTACTTAATCGGATGACACTATCTCCAGCTAAAAGAAAATGATTCTCCTTCGAAAACCTAGGTCACCAGTGATCGGCCTATAGATTGAAATTTATACAGAAATGTAATTATTCAGTGAGAGTTCTCGAGATCTTCCTAAGCGAATCAGTGAAGGCTCAAATCTATCCAGAGTAAGCATATGCTTCTCCAGGTAACTTAATATGGATAAAAGAAACATTGCACTACACGTCCCGAGATCATGTCCTGAGCTAGATAAAATGCGTAGGCTTAGAATCATTGCGTGGAATTGGCGAGAAATCAGTGTCCTTCTCAATTATAACATTTGAAGTCACGAGACCTTATTTCATGCAACTATGACTCTCTCTCGAAGAAACAATAACTCCAACCATCATACATCATCAACAACTCTATATCATATCCATGACGCGTTAATTATTACTCTTATTTCATATAACCACACTATCACTTCATCACGTAATTCATTACCTTGACTTGCACATCAACGTGCCGCGACATTACTAAAATGCCTACTTTATTTACTACAGTCATAGTGCCAAATTTAACGTAACTTGGAGTAGTCTACTGCCATTCCTTCATAACACAAATCCTATGCATGATCTCGAACAATTTGACGTTGCTTAAGTTTAGGACACGCAGATATAAATGCCTACTTCTTTCTTTACACATCACTGATAATAATAATAATAATAATAATAATAATAATAATAATAATAATAATAATTTTAGCGATCTCTTCACGCATATCTCTGGAAAACATTACGATCGGGACATCACTTGGTGACCACGCCTACAAATGGAATTGACGTTTCATACGGATGAGTACCTACTTCCAATCAATTTAGCTAGATGTTTATTTACGCACTGTGTTCGCACAAATAAATATTACCAAGCAAATAAAGAAATAATATCTTCTTACTTACGAAAACGACTTGGATATTGGACTTAGCTTTGCTCAAGATGGTCTCGGCGTTTCCTCCTCTCCGGTCATCTGAGACTAGGAACTGGTCATCTGGTTCCTCCACAAGTGGTCGGGTACATCGTGGCTTCTCATCATCGCTCACTGGTCATTCGGGACAGCCAACATCGTCTCGCCTCGTCAGGATCCAAGCAGCATCGCCTTGCTTCCTTACAGACCCATGGTGAAGACTCGTGCGTATGGAACAGAACAATGATAGAATATTTGACTCATTGCTGACATTTTCCAAGTACTATAGCTCTTGCGTTGCTCAGATTGCATAGGTTTTTACTGGGACACAGTTAAATCAATGAATAGTCCAGAATTGTCTAAGACATATATTCGGTATATTCTGATTTGAAAATAAATTTCTTTCCGCCGTCTTTTATCAGCCTAAATGCATTCAATTACTGGTCCGTAAGTGTCTTTCAATGTTAAACGGTGTCGGGCAAATTTCATCAAGGGCTTGCGTCACTGCGTGACGTAGTTCCACAGTAGTATATCTTATCTCTTATTGTTTCTCGTATTAAATCTCCCGCGCAGCGTTTAAATCTTGATCTCCGCAAAATAGCGTGTAGTCGGGAATTAATCTTCGTTTCCAAATCTCCAATATATCGCTCCGCTGGATAATTCCTTTAAAATGAGTTTTACGTCTTCTTAATACACCGAAGTCAGATTAGATAATAAAAGATGAGCATCTTTTTTCTTGAATAATGGTTTCAAATAATGTCCATCTGTCATTTTTTTCTGCGCCTTCTAAACGCGACTATTACCGTAACCGACTGACGAAAAGACTTATAATTTGGCCCGTACTGACGTTAAATGTATTTTATTTGAGATTTTGACCGCAGAGACTCCATTTTTGTTGCTCTAGCTCTTATAAAGAATTGTGAAACGGCACAGTAGTAGCACGGGAAGCGGCATTAAAATAGGCGTTAGAAGCTCGTTCAACAAGTTGGGGACTTTCCCATTGGTCTTCCTTTCTACTCAAGATGTTCAAAGCATTCTTCTCTACAATTACAATTCGAAAGCTTCAACCTTTCTCTCCAGCAAAGGGCTGAACGTCGAACTTTCAAAACCATACAGAAGGGTAGGGAAAACAAGTCATCGTAACATCCAAACTCGGAGCTGTAGGCTGAGATATCTACCGGTGAATAGGGCCCTCATACTGTTGAACAAATGTTTGGCTTGCCATATCCTTGATATTTCGTTCTTGGGATCGAAATGCTCAGTTACTACAGTCCCAAGATATTTGAAGAATGACACTCGCTGAACAATTCTGTTGTTGATGTGCAGGGCAGCCTGCTTGGGTTGTTGTTTGTCCAACCCTTGTCCAGTTTCCCTACGGGGTCGGGTATGAGGTGAGATGAATCTGCCATGGCGGGTTTTTATGACCGGATGCACTTCCTGACGTCAATCTCATCAGAGGAGTTAATGAGATTAAATGAATGACGTGATATATGATAGTAGGTAGAGGGTGAAATCCGGTGCCGGCACATAGCCTACTCCTGTTGAATAGCACCAAGGGGTCTTCTCAAGGCTTAACGTCCCCATCCGACGGACGAATCACCATCAACAGTGTCATATGCCCTCACTCCATATAAGCACTGCGGAGAGGTTTGGAATTTAATCCAGGCTTTTGGCACGCAATCTAGTGATTAGAAATTATATACCATCACCTCCCCTACCCTGCTGGCCAACATTTTGATAGTGAAAATGTTTTCTACCAACGGGACTCGAACCGGCTAACCTCGGTGTCAGACTGTTTAGACTTCAGCGCCTTAACGATCATGGCCACCAGGCGTGCTCAAGAGGCCTTCTTGGCTGTTTTCGAAAATTCAGTCAGCTTGGTCTTGCCAATATTTCATGAACAGACCAAATTCTGCACTGACCCTAACGATGTTATTTATAATAATTTGAAGTCCAGGGAGCTTAATGGCTAACACAGCGGTATCATCAGCAAAGCTTGCAGCCAAGAAACAACATCTTATCTAAGCTATCTGGCACCACATGGGGATCCACAGTGGCAACTTTACGTACTTGTGCCTTAAGTCTGTTTTATATAACAGCTTCATACTGCTCTTCCGTCTATCTGAATAGCGCCCACACCGAGAAGATTGGCACCGTCCTGAATCAGACAATACGGATTATGAGCGGTGTCATCAAAGCAACCCACTGCACTAGCTTCCAGTCCGTAGCAACATCCTTCCTCCGATCTAAGCCGCATGAACAATCTTATCCGAGAAGGAAGTAAAATACAGGCCAATAAATCACTTCCAACTCATCCAAAGAATCGCTTCAACCCGACTGAAATCCAGATACCCTCCTCTGCTGCTGGCTCCAAAAGTGATGAAAGAAAACCACTATGGACTGCGAACTTGGAAAGAAGAATGGACTGCTAAAGCCCCCGCCCGAGTTTCATTTCTCGCGGAGAGTATGGGTCCCACTAAAGAGAGTGCGCACTCGGCATGGAAGAAGCGGCTCTGTGATGCATTCTTGAGACCTGCGACCCTCTCCAAGCTGTGAATATGGTGAAGAACTCCAGACAATGCGACACATCACTTTCAGATGCCCACATAGAGTCTTCCGGGGAACTATCGACGACCTCCTGACAGCTGCAACAACGGCTATTCAATGGTTGCAACAACTGAATATCTTTGATATCGTGTCTATTTTATGGATCTTTGCTTTGTTTTTTGCTCCCTTACAACGCGGAGTTAAAATTTCAATTTGACCTTTACGACCCGTCCGAGTGCCTCATGCGCCGCAATATAAATTTTGGTACTAATCAGTTGAAGCGTGTGGATTTGTACTGTATAACGAACAAACAAACTAACTTACTTTTCATTTTATAAATATAGATTAATATTGCTCAGTGTGACATATTTCAGGAAGTACTATCTTGTGAAAGTTGCAATAGGCAAAATTGCAGCAAACAACTCGGGAACAATCGATATCCACACATCCCCACCCACTACAATAACACATCAAAATTCACGACATAATCACAAATACCTACCTCACTTACCTCTCTTCATAAATAGTCGTGGATGGACTGGAACGAACTAAAACAGTTCGCGTAGATAAAAAGGGGAGAGAAGGACGGAAAAAGCAAGAACCCATAACCCCTGGAATAAAATAATGGATCAAAAATGGGATATTAAAAACAGTATTAAAATGAAAACAAGAAAATGGGAAGCTACTTTAAAAGGTTACTTACATAACTGCAGGCAAAAGCATATCGAGTAGGACCATGTTCAATAACATAGTAGGTTCTTGTATTTCTCGGCGAGAGTGTACACAGTCGCCTAATTCATTTCAGTACGAGCACGTACGAATACAAACTTGCTCCAAAAATGCATGAAAATGTGTCGTAGAACACGTTACCAAAGGAACCAGAAAATGGAACCGCTGCGGGATAATACGTTGTATAATCGTATAAATACGAACTGCGCACATATAGAACGTTAGTATTCCCGTGCTCCAAATGAGCGTCAGCTCGATGCTAGTGCGTCACAACAACAATGCCCAAAGTACAGCCTCCCAAAGGTGCAGAAGCAATAATCAAGAAGATGTTGCCATAGTTACAAAAACAAAACCCAAGCGCCGACAATATAGCAGATACCGGCCATGAAATATAAAATAGCACATCACACAGGCTCAAACTGGCCAAGTAAAACGAAAACAAAAAAAGAAAGAAAAATTAAAATTACGAGATACGGAGAGTACTATAAACCGCACTCAGGCAGACAACACACATACGCACACATAAATACGGACAACAACAGAGATCCAATATAAAAATCGACCCAGCCTAGGTCAGCGTGTCAAGGCACGCAACGTATACGTTCGCACAGGATGGCGATGGATATCATGGACTCATGAGCTTGGTTAGAAAACCACAGACACATTGCTGGACCACCGCAAAAATAGGCAAGGCTGATCCAAATATAATCGCAACAGTCACAATTTTCGTCGACCCGCTACCCGGGACATCCAAATTGCCTCAGGTGGACAAACATGGATTAAACCCCGTAGCGTCAGATCATACAATATGCCAATGCTCAACCGTGATTCAAAACTTTGAGAAAACAGAAGTACATGGTCTCAAAACCCACAAACTCACAGATCCAAACAAACAGATAGGTAGATACCACTCTTCGCTCTCGTGCGTGTGCACACAAACAAAAGAAAACATTTAAAACACACACAAAATAAATTAACTAAGGGCCCGCAAAGACAGATAATAAAAGACTACGGAAGTGCAATCACATAGAACCGTTCTTGTAACTATGGCACGTGAAGTAAAATAAAATGAAATACCTGGGAACAGCACATCCGGAATCTCAAAATATTTACGTCAATCAGAATAAAGACTCCCAGCAGAGAGCCGAGCGTTGAAATAAGTAAATCCAAGGTAGGAGCAATTCGTAGATAAAGAAGCACATTTTAAATCCAAGTTTACTTATCATTTTTGATCTCTCCATTGTTGGTTTCACGAGCAGAACAACTTAACAGTCGGGGAGCGAGAGACAGACTCAATCACAACACAGATGGCTTGAACGCCATCTTCAAGGAGAGACTATAGGTAAGTTTCACGTCACATTTTGGTGATGTTATCGATAATGGCGACAACGACAGTCAAGGAGAAGTAAAAATCAAGGAAGTGCATCACTAAGGCAGGCTTGAAACACTATGGAGTGTCCTAAATAACGTAGTCAGTGGTAGTCAAGAAACAGACATAGGATATTTATGCAGCCCAAAAAAGCAGTCATGGATAACGGATGAAATATTAGAACTAATGGAAGAAAGACGGGAAATGAAGTACAGGGATAATGAAGAGTTGAACAGAGCAGTGCGGAGAAAATGCAGGGAGGCAAAAGAACTTTGGCTGGTGGAAATACGTAGGGAAAATGAATACCTGCGGGAGAAACATGACTTCTTGAACCTGCATAATAAAATCAAGGTACTTAATGGGAAACATCGCAAGCCATATCGGTCATAACCAATGTACACACGTACCTAAATCTCTCTTTGGCATAGCATACAATTCACTGCCGCCTTAACGAACTCAGTATTTCACACTACATGGATCACATCTCGAACGTAGGCTTTCATCACTGATTGACTACCTATCTATGGATTTGACATTCATATATGAAGACTGCCTATCCACCTTTGCTCTAATACACCACTTTCGTCGCTTCATTATTTCGCACGGAACCAATTAACAAATCATATTACACTTACATATGAACATAAAACATTACTACACTAATTTAAAAGTAAGACTTATCTTAATTCAGCAGCTCCAGTCGTCGGCATATGTCCAGCTAACAGGACATACGGATACACCTCCTTTTTTTTCCCTAGGTGAATGGGAAATATTGGCATAATTCTCCTCTGGGCTTAGTCATTTCTCGGCAGGCAACGTTTCCGACGGCACCCATTTGAGCAGTCTGGCCTATCATCTTCTTAGAACATCTTGCTCATCTCTGGACTAGTTGGAATAGAATAGCAAACAAGATCAATTAGCATTTCCATCATGAACAGCTGTGATAATCTGTCTAATGCGAAAGATTGTTTCTTTTGAAAGAGTTGATCTACTTGTCAAATATTCTTCTTGGGGTAATATTTCTATAATTTGAAATGAACAGATTTTCTTTCTTTTATCTATCCCGGAGTTATCACAGGATTCCCATTTCTGTAACTCTTTAACTTTGGTGATATCGAGTAATACGTCAGCAGAGACTGCCGTGACGTAAGCTTGTCGTAGTTTATTCTCAACTTTCCACATATCTTGAAGTTCGCAGAACGAAATTAATAATCTTCTACTTGATTTGCGACGTGGCTTCTAAAATGTCTGTTCTTTGTTTCCGCTGAGCTAATCTCTTGTCGATACCCTCTTTAAACTCTGACGCAGTTGCTTTCGTCTTCAACTCGGATTTTTAAGTAGCAATTCAATCTCGATTTCTAATTTTTTTTTCAATAATTGTTAGTAACAGTCTTCACATTCGTTCTTTTTCACTGCCTTCTGGATCTAAATTCCTTTCTCTAGCGCTTGAGGTGAATACTTTTGCTTTCGCTAGCGGTGTGGTCAGACATTTTGACGTTAATTATTCTAAGATACCTGGGCTCCATCTTTGTCCTTCTTACGGACGGAACTTCTTATAACAGTGAAATGGCACAGTATGAAACAAACACGGTACTGTTCGGTGAAATACTTGTGTAGACGGCATATATCTGTTTGGAGCTTCGGTTGCATTCCGACCTGGCAGTCCAGTTAAAAGTAATGTATGTGTATTCATCGCTGCTGAACACACTAGCCATTGTCGATAAGCAGATAGTAAATATAGTGCGGCTGTACCATACACCAGCCTAGAAGTATGCGGTCGAAAACGATATTTAC
Source organism: Anabrus simplex (assembly GCF_040414725.1). NCBI lineage: Eukaryota > Metazoa > Arthropoda > Insecta > Orthoptera > Tettigoniidae > Anabrus > Anabrus simplex. Next base: position 105,332,613 of record NC_090269.1, on the reverse strand, counting down.
TAATGCAAGGGATGCATTCGACCGGGAACGCTGAGTAACATGCTGCGAGTGTGACTCTGTTTATTATCTCTTCATATTCTGACGTAACCTGCCCATTGGCAGTGGTTCCCCTCTTAAAATTAGGTTGCAGACACCCCACACATCACTTATGCATGCGGGACATTTATAAGTAGAAAGTACGGCGTCCGGGAGCCACCTGGTATATTTAATATATTGAAATATTTAAATTTTAAAGGAACATTTCAATATCCACAAATGGTTTCGTACAACGAGCTTTTCTTAAATTTGGAGATGGAAAGTTTAAAGGATAGAAAGCAGAAAGGTACGGTAAAGTTCATTTATAAAATAATAAATTCACAAATTGATAATGCTGAGTTCCTTGGATTTCCATGTGCCGTATATATGGTAATTAACTGATTGTGCCCGTGCTTAGCTGCAGAATTCTACATTGTATTCAGAATTATAAGTAGGTACACGTTTCGAGTTTTAATTTAATACCAAAGCTCTTAGCATTACCCAAGAAACACGACGGGAACGTCAGCATACGTCTTTTCTCATGTGAAGACCAGGTTAGGGAGTTTCCATTGTAATGGAAGACTCCCTTGCCTACTGTCAGTCGCAACTGAGTTAGGGAGCTTTCTTTATGATGACAGGCTCCAACCCTACTTCGACAGTTTTCATTATAATGACAGACACTCTCTCTCCATCTGCCTTCCTATATCCTTAGAAAGCTTGTCTTTGGCTTTCCAAAGTCTTAAAAGATCTGCCAATGTACAGAAAACCAACATGACAGCAAAATTACCGGAACAAAGCGGCTTTTATAATACGTATCTGCGTAAGTACAAATTCAAAGGGAACATGATTAATATTAATGATTTATTACTGGAATATATATAAGATAATTGGCCTATGTTTAAATATCGTGCAAAACTGTTTCCTAAAAACAGTAAGACATATCACTAAAATTTGTCATAACAAACGTCAAGGGATGGCACCACAAAATACAATTGTTGAAGTTAGCTCTGTCCTTTTATGGGCACTGCTTCTTACAGAGCGAGAGGGAAAGTTTAATGGAACATCTTGAGCTGGTATTACCATGGTTACAGCTGGCCAGCCCTTGATCAGTTTCCAATAATGGGAAGTTTTTTGGAAATCGGAAACGGTTGAATTGAAGGCCTCAAAATGTTATTTTGGGTGTTCAATCAATCAGTCGATCAATCAATTAATGCTGATCTGCATTTAGGGCAGTCGCCCAGGTGGAAAATTGCCTATCTGTTGTTTTCCTAGTCTTTTCTGAAATGATTTCAAAGAAATTGGAAATTTATTGAACATCTCCTTTGGTAATTTATTCCAATTCCTAAATTCCCTTCCTATAAACGAATATTTGCCCCAATTTTTTCTCTTGAATTCCTACTGTTTCATAAGGACCTACCGAGTATTTTTTTCTCACTGTGAGGGGTGTAAAATGAACTACAGTCTTTCTACGACAACGTTGATATTATGCCTGTTTTATGGATCTTTGTTTTGTTTTGTGCCCCCTTACAACGCGGAGTTAAAGTTTGAATTTGACCTTTACGATCCGTCCGAGTGCCGCACGCGCCGTGGTGTGAATTTTGCTACTGATCAGTTGAGGCATGTGGATTTGTATAACTAACAATCAAAATAACTAATATTTTATAAATATAAATTAATATTGTTCAATGTGATTTCTTTCGGGAAGTACTATCTTTTAAAAGTTGCTACGGTACGATTTTAATCAGAGGGTCCATAGAATATTGTATGTATAGCTCACTAACCGAACTATACTGCTCCATTCTTCTAGTTTTCATCTAGTTTTGTTTTCGTGGAACTAATTTCATTTCCATCAATTCACACGAGCTAGTTCACAAAGTGCCCGTATTCTGCAGGATGATTAGCAACAAACTGAAAGAGTTGGATAACTACGCTCATTAAATGAAATCTTATGCTCACGCGGCAGGGAAATACTATTCTGAAGTCACATCCGTCACACCAGTCACCACATACCCCCTCTAGCGTAAAAAACAGAAACTAAATCATCAACGGAATGGATAATAGATTTTTGTTCTTATAAATGCTTTCTTAATGGCTCATGCTTCCATGACATATGTGACGATAGAAAATATTAGGGCTTCCACTGGGTGAAGTTACGTTTGTCTTCTTATTGTCCTGTTTTGAGCAGCTATCATCATTTGAAATCAGTATTCCGAAGTAGATGAACTTGTTACAAACTCAAAGCCAGCTACTCCTCCTATAAATTGCAAGTGACAGGTCAAGGCCAAGGTTCTTTACAGTTTCGTTTTTGATTGGTGTTACGTGTATGATTATTTTTTGATCCTATTATAATGGCTTGCAAATTGAATGGATTAACATTAAGAAAAAAATTTTAGTCCAGTCTTTTATATTTTCCAAGTCATCGTTTAGTTTGTTAATGTGTAGTTGGATGTCTTTCGGGTTTATATGTATGTTTAGTTGAATGTCATCCGCGTAGATTTTAGATTTTAGGTGCTAAATAGTTATTTTAGGTGCCTAAATATGCTCTCAAATATGAAAAAATAGGTTCCCAAACTATATTTTAGGTGCCTTCTGTTTTACGTATTTTAATGGGCAGCAATTAAAATACGATTTTCATTTTGTTAAATTGATGATAACTCGTTAGGGGAAAATATCAAAAAAATTTCACCACCTCTTTGCAGCAAACGTCACATAACCTAATTTTTTCATCCGTAAACTGTAATCATTGTTTAATTAAAGACGACTTGGAAGCTGACAACCCACTTTGGATGGAGGTAGATGAATAACATACACGGTATCTCCTCTCTGCCATAAGAGGTGTCCTGGGGGCTTTCAACATAGGAGCGTAGCTTGGCGACCACGGGGCCTTAGCTGAGTCCTGGCATTTCTTCCACTTACTTGTGCTGGGCTCTTCACTTTCATCTATCCTATCCGATCTCCCTTAGTCAACTCTTGTTCTTTTCCGACTCCGACGGTATTAGAGTACTCGAGGCCTAGGGAGTTTTTCATTTTCACGCCCTTCGTGGCCTTTCTCTTCCTTTGGCTGATACCTTCATTTTTTGAAGTGTCGGATCCCTTCCATTTTTTTCTCTCTGATTAGTGTTTTGTAGAGGATAGTTGCCCAGTTGCACTTCCTCTTAAAACAATAATTACCGGGCGAGTTGGCCGTGCGGTTAGGGGTGTGCTGCTGTGAGCTTGCATCCGGGAGATAGTGGGTTTTAACCCCACTGTCGGCAGCCCCGGTTTCCAATTTTCACACCATGCAAATGCTGGGGCTGTACCTTAATCAAAGCCACGGCCGCTTCGTTGCAACTCCTGGGCCTTTCCTCTCCCATCGTCGCCATAAGAGCTATCTGTGTCGGTGCGACGTAAGGCCAATTGTAAAAAAAAAAAAAATAAATAAATAAATTATCACCACCACCTGGAATGTGACACTTTCGGCGTAATTCATACACTGACCAAAAGTGAACACTTCAATGTTTTCACAGACTGTAATGAAAACTTTTGTTTGCAGCAGGTCAATGGAGAGTGTTTTCCGCCTCGTGACACAGACTGTGGGTGGATTTACTGCGGGAGGTTCTTAACGACTCCCAGGCAGTGTGGTTTACAGCTTCCCGATTTTAAGATTTTGGGTTAAAATGGCGTCCCCTTTACATCTTTGGGCACCATTTGAAGCTTCCTTGTTGCTTTCTCCTAGCAACCATCAATACGCCGTTTCTCTTCTCTTTTGTCTCCTGATGAAGAAAGGCAAGGTTCCTTTTGAAACGTTGAGTGTGTTTATAATTATTTACACGGCATAAGCCCAAAAGTACAACTCATGAATATATACTGTTGAAGATACTGAAAACATATCAGCAAATACGTCTCCAAAAACAGTAAAAGCAGATAGTGGGGCGTAAAGCAAATAACATTATTACTGTATATCTGCAAATATTTTAGTTTCACGGAATAATTTTAAAGCACTTTTAATCGATTTAGTAACAAATAATACTAATACTAATAATCGTATGGTCCAGTGGCGACGCGTGACGTTTTGAAAAGTGTTAACACACTCCTTCTGAGAGTATTCTATATTGTCGCTCGCACCGCGCCATTGATGTGTACTTGAGACCCTTGTGGCGTCTCTATAAAACTCTTCTCAATTGTCCACACCGTCTTTATTTCAAGCATTATTTTCTGAGGAAAATAGAATACGTGGCCAACAGTACAGTTCATTCATTTTTGCCTAACCACATGACCAGTCCAGATTTATGTACCACGAGTCATGAAAATATCGTACTGTTCTTTTCGATTCCTTGAATAATTCTTTAAGAGAAGGCGTGGGTCTACCTTTTCCAATTATGTTTTTCTTTTTTTTCAAACGTTCTTAACGAAAATGGTGTGTTCATTAAGCTTTTATTACAGACGAACATTCTGTGCCCGCAAATTCACTTATTTTCGCGGTGGAAGCGTCACCAGTCATTTTAAGGTTTAATACGTTGTGCAGTCCCGTAGGCTATCCTTACCTAACATAAATTAAATAGAAATTCACACTTTAAGAAGAGAAGTCATATCGTATTATAATAGTAAATAATAACACAATGCACTGTTGAGCGCGGTGGAACGAACGGACGGAACAGCTCAGCACCGACGTTATAAACTTTTGTTTCCACTTTCCACTATGGTAACACGACCGGCGAACGTAATAGTTTACATCTCAGTGTCGAGGGGAAGGGGGTCTTGCTTGGCGCAGGCGCAGTAATACTCACCTAGCTGCTAGAAGAGATTCAAAGTGTAACCACTGCATGGAGTGGTAACAGCCTCTCGCTCAGCTTTGACGGTGAAAATCTCAAGCAATAGGTCCTCGCGACACGCCCAAGCGAAGAAATAAAATTATTAAACATTAATATTAAAGAATATTCGATTTGTATATTTTCAAACTGTTACCAGTGCTAACAGTGGAAACTAGCACGCTTCGCCACAGCTACCGTGTGCAGACATTTCAATTTGACGCCATCTGGCTGTATGCCCCTCAATTTTGACGTTCCGCTTTGCACTAGGCCTACTAGATGGCAGCAGAGTAAACCGAATCTCTCTTGGGCGCCTATGGCTGAGATATAATTAATTTTGTCGGGTGAACATCAAATGTGTCACCAGAGATCTTTTACACGCTGACATCTTACGACAAGGAGTCGACTACCTCCGCCGGGTTTGAACCCGCTATCCTTGTATCCAGAGGCCGACACTCTACCACTGATCCACAGAGGCAACTGGATTTACTGATTAAAATATAGGAATATTTCGGCACTTTTAGGCACTACAGGACTACAGTTTCTAATCTTATAAATACGTGAATCGTGTTTAAGTTATCTCTTCAGGAACAAAATAGGTTTCCGCCGAAAATCCGAGGTCCACATATTACGCTGAGGGTTTAACGTCGCACTAAAAATTTGTTCAGGTTTCCAGCGAAGATGAGACAGGAAAGCGCTAGGAATGTGGAGGAAGTGGCTTTGGCATTAATTGAGGAACATCCATGTCATTTGACTCGTGTGAAAACGTTTAATTACGGAAATCCATTTTCGAACACACAATCTCCCGAATGCAAACTTATACTTACACGGCTCTCATAGCGCAGCCAACTAGCTCAGTTAATATGTGACTTTTCGCCTTTTTATTTTTTTGGAACAGATTTGGATAAAACATGAATATTCAGCATTTCGACTTTTATGCTATTTGAACTTGTCTCGTGGTCCACCTTTATGGTGTAGTGGTTAGTGTGATTAGCTGCCACCCCCGGAGGCCCGGGTTCGATTCCCGGCTCTGCCACGAAATTTGAAAAGTGGTACGAGGGCTGGAACGGGGGTCCACTCAGCCTCGCGAGGTCAACTGAGTAGAAGTGGGTTCGATTCCCTCCTCAGCCATTCTGGAAGTGGTTTTCCGTGGCTTCCTACTTCTCCTCGAGGCAAATGCCGGGATGGCACCTAACTTAAGGCCATGGCCGCTTCCTTCCCTCTTCCTTGTCTATCCTTTCCAATCTTCCCAACCCCTCCGCCAGGCCGGTGAAGCCTCCTGGGCTAGGTACTGGTCATCCTCCCCAGTTGTATCCCCCGACCCAAAGTCTGATGTTCCACGACACTGCCATTGAGGCGGTAGAGATGGGATCTCTCGCTGAGTCCGAGGGAAAAACCAACCCTAGAGGGTAAACAGATAAAGAAGAAGAAGAAGAACTTTTCTCGTACAGAGTATCAAACTCTCTGGTTTAGAATTAATTGTGGTCATAGTCATTAATTTTAACATTTTATAATATACGAAAAGGATTTAGTCATGTATACTTCTTACACTTACTGCTCCTCCGCCGTAATGAACTGTAGAAAGCGCAATTACTTAAATAAATTACAGTGGCCAAGTGCGGACGTTCAATTAATTTCCTGCCAACACCACAATGGAAGTGCTAATAGCAACTCGCGAGGATTTCAAACGAGAGTCTAATTGCTGTGCTTGAATACTTTACATTCACACTAGAAGCTGAATATAGACCAGGTCCAGCCACATTTATATATACGTACTCCTATGTCTGATAATTCCTAAAATCTGCATCATAGAATAATATGAAAACATATTGAAGTTTTCTTGATCTAACAGCTCATATTGAAAGAGGGTTTTATTGAACATTTCCCAGAATAATACATGTTATCTTCCATTACAGTTTGACATACTTTTGAAAGCATAGATCTGCTCTGGTATAGATATGCCCGTAGTGTTTACGAAGATGAACACGGTGACATATACACGTTGGCTGTAAACACTTTTAACTAAGGTTTAAGAAAAAGATATCGTCGTCGTGCCTAGAAAAACCGTCATCTTCTCTTCGTAATCTGTTTACCCTCTAGGGTCGGCTTTTCCCTCGGACTCAGCGAGGGATCTCACCTCTACCGCCTCAGGGGCAGTGTCCTGGAGCTTCAGGCTCTCGGTCGGGAGATACAACTGGGGAGAATTACCAGTACCTCGCCCAGGCGGCCTCACCTGCTATGCTGAACAAGGGCCCTGTGGAGGGATGGGAAGATTGGAAGGGACAGGCAACGAAGAGTGAAGGAAGCAGCCGTGGCCTTAAGTTAGATACCATCCCACCATTTGCCTAGAGAAGTGGGAAACGACGGAAAACCACTTCTAGGATGGCTGAGGTGGAAATCGAACCCACCTCTACTCAATTGACCTCCCGAGGCTGAGTGGACCCCGTTCCAGCCCTCGTACCACATTTTAAATATCGTGGCCTCCGGGGGTGGCAGCTAATCACGCTAACCACTACACCAAAGAGGCGGACCATGTGACTATATTTCAGTTTAAAACTATGACGAGAAAGGTTCTGTCGTCTAAGGTTCATAAACTACGTCAACAAATTTTCGATCTAAGTGATATATGTACAGCGCCGGCACCATGGTGTAGGGGTAGCGTGCCTGCCTGTTACCCGGTGGCCCCGGGTTCGATTCCCGACCAGGTCAGGGATTTTTAACTGCTGGTTTGAGATCCAGCCAGCCTACGTGATTACAATTGAGGAGCTATCTGACGGTGAGATAGCGGCCCCGGTCTAGAATGCCAAGAATAACGGCCGAGAGGATCCGTCGTGTCGGCCACATGACACCCCGTAATCTACAGGCTTTCGGGCTGAGCAGCGGTCGCTTGGGAGGCCATGGGCCTTCGGGGTTGTTGCACCATGTACGGCGGGTCAGTATTCTTTCCGACAACATTGACACATAGCGCTATTTCGAGGTTATTTATCGTATGGCATACTTGAAAATGATTTATAATTCTACACCAAGATTACAAATGTATTGAAGTGCCAGTGTGTTCCGACGATATACGGAACAGTGTTGCCAACTTAGCGGATTTTCCGCTAAATTTGGCGCAATTAGAAGACTGTCGGCGGAGAAATATATCATTTAGCGGACAGCGGAATTTTTGGCGGAATTCCAGATTCATTATAGCGGAATTTAGTGTTTTATCCATTTTACGTGTTTTTTTAATTTGTACCCCAGTCTGTCTCCGAGCTATTCCGTATTTCTTGTCGGGAGCTAGCAGTCACATGAAGAAAACATGTTATTTGGATTTTTATGTTATGAGATCATGGTAACATAAATTTGTAATGCGTGGGGTAATATTACTTATCTCTTAATTGACGAATGACGACAGATAATGAAACTGTGAGAGTAGCATTTGTATTTATGATATGAAGGAAGACCGTTGAATGGATTGGCCTGTTCTGTGGGTGGCTCTTGAGGTAGGGGATTCACCTAATTTGTACCCGGCAGTAAAACGCCTACAAGTTTTAGCTCGCCGGCCCGCAGGCAGGGAGTTAATCCCAGTGAAACTCACAGATCAGGTGAGTGCAGACATCTACTATTATTATTATTATTCCTAAGCGGAAATTTCCTTCGCCTGATTGTCCAGAATTGGTTTTAGAAACTTTGTCAGTATTATTTTACCTAGTCTTTCCTAATCACAACAACTAGTACAGTTAAAGCGTTGCAGGAACTTTGACACAACATAGACAATTAGTTTCTTTACGAGATTTGTTTTTCCCAAGTAACATAAAGCAGAACATGTGAACTTTAAAATGTTTCTTAGGAAATACACGAACTTTCTTCATGGATACCGTAGGGCACCCCGATCTTGCATTCTTATTCGTGTGCTAGAGGACTATCACTGGTGGCTGATGATAGTCCTTGTAGGCAGGTTTCACAGTGTGTCTGCTCCTCAGCCACTCTCACTCTCAAGATATATCATTATCTGGATCAGAAATTCTACTAAATTTTTGATGGTACGTCATTTCTTGGAGATGGATCCTTCCTGCGCTTGTTACTTTTCTGTTTATGAACAGGGTATACACTAAAAACAGAAGGAACTTTGTTGGGAAGAATTCGCTTGATTGATGTGCTTACACTAAAATCTGACGTGTTAAAATGCAAGCTACACGCTCGAGAAGAATTGTTAGGTACCCAAAGAGATACTACTTTATCACCTTGCCTGGAAATAGTTTGCCTCCACTTCCTCTTAAACCGCGCTCCGAAGGGAAACTATGAAACGTCACATTTTCTTGCTTTTTAGCAGTATGGGAAGTACAAAGAGGTGCATAACAGTTCACCATCTTCTCAACCTCACATACACACACCGACAGAAAAAATACTGACAATAAATTGCACAAAATCAACACAACATCACTATTAGTCCGCACATCACAATGTTAAAAGTCCGCCAAGAACAGAACGGAAACCTGACATCTAGCGGCCAAGCCATGAACACGGTCAGGGCGCTTTTTCGCCGGCAAATTGCTCCCTATTTCCTGGCCTTGTGTATCTCGTAGCATCGCCCTCTACTATGGCTGCGCTAATACGCCTTCTCATTCGTCCAGTTATACATGTAAACGAGCGAACACGGCGTAGTTACCAGTTCAGGCGCTTGGGGCGCTGAGAAGCTGGCATTAGTCTGCTTGACGAGACTATTTCAGCGATCATTGCTAAGAGTGCCGGAGTAATTTGAGCCTGTGTTTATGTTACTTTGTGGTTTTGTTTTTGTTCGTGGACCGTCTTATGCTTATGTTCATAATATGGTTTACTGTTGTGTGTCTTTATGTAAAAGCAAAAGCAGATCGGGAAATGGGATTTCATTTCATGAATTTCCTCTCAAGAAGCAACAACGTCAAGAATGGTTAAATATTATTTCAAGGAAGGATTTCTCGCCGAATTTCACTTCAGGATCATCGGTAGTTTGTAGTGTACACTTTCTGGAAAGTGACTTTTGTCCCGGTTTAAAAGTAAGGCGTCTAAGACCCAATATTGTTCCTAGCGTTTTTCCCGCCTATCCACCACACAAGCTTCCTGCTGAAAAGCAGATTAGGCGTAGTATTCATAAGTCACCAATTACTCACAGAAGCAAGAAAAGGAAGTGTGATGAAGGCTCTGAATCCACTGGCGGACTGGGCGAGGATTTACGTGAAAATGAAATTCAGCTGACTGTCAGTTATTGTTCAGTAGGGACACAGACAAATTCTGACCTTGAGAGTAGGTTGTATAAGGCGGGTCGAGAGAAAGCAAACCTTCGAATGAAATTGTGGCGGGCTAATATGAAGATAAAAGTGTTAGAGGACAGACTAAAGTTAGCACATAATAAGCTAGAACAATATCAGAATAAGTATTACGATTCTTTAACCTCCGTAATTGAAGCACAGCAAAATGACGCCAATAAATCTGATCTCAAAGCATGCATTTTGCTAGACATGCTGGAGAATTTTCGCAAAAAACTACCAAGATGGTCCGAGAATATGATAAAGCAATGCGTGATTTTTCAGTCTGTCTCTCCTAAAGGCTATAGATTTGCGAGAGACTATATGCTTGCCATACCGAGTAAATCTACACTTTCGCGCTATGTAGGAGATATAAACTGTGAGACTGGAATAACACCCTTAATAAAGGAGCGCCTCTTAGCTGAGAGCCAGCGCCTAAATGAAGCGGAGAGATTGTGTTCATTGGTAGTCGATGAAATGTCCATCAAGCAGCAGATGTTATACGACAAGAAACTCGACACCTTCTTTGGGCAGAAAGACACTTCATTCCATGTTGAGCAAATAAAAACCACTCAAGATGACTGTCATGCATGTGAAAAGAGAAATCCAGTTACCCTGGTCAATAACCTTCTCTGTTTTTTGATTTCTGGTGTGACTACTAAATACAGATTACCAGCAGCATTCTTCTTCTCTAAGAGGCTTTCAGGTACAGAGCTACATACTTTAACACTCACAACAATAAAGGAAGTTGAAGCTTGTGGCTTTTTCGTGTTGCGCATTGTGAGTGATAATCATAAGACGAATGTCAGCATGATGAGAAGAATGTCTTCTTCAAAAGAAATCAAACCGAAGATCTGTCATCCTGTTTGTTACGGAGTTTTTCCGTGGTAGGTAGAGGTGAAAGAAGGTGCGGGTGTGAATAGGTCTCCAGCTACGAAAGCAAAATTAATTTAAAATTTAACAAGGTTATATTTTCTTATCAAAAACAAGAAATAACAAGCATGGCAGGTACAAAGTAGCAAGTCAAAAAGGGTAGTTACAATATTTACAGGAATTGGGCTTCGCGCCCTGATTTTACACAGCTTGGGCAATCAGCTCAGTTTTACCCCAAACACGAGTTTTAACAGAGGGGCAGAAAACCCCATTCATACCTAGGAGCCCTTGCTCCAAATTACACAGAAAAGCCTCCACGAGGCATACAACACTTAATTTTCAAAAGAGCCACTCGATCTCAAAATTTAAGCCTCTCCCAGGCCACACCAAACTCCACCTTCAAGTTGTCCTCACTGGACATAGACACAGGGGTACAATACCCAACCTACTGAGGTCTATTAAATGAAAAGGGGCAATTACATGACCTCTAAAATAACAATTTGAGAGGAGGCAATCTGCACTCCTAATACACTTGTTTTTAAAAAAACCTAATCTGGCTCTAGGCCACTAATGCAAGGGTTAATCCCATACTACCAAGATGACTTTAGAAAAGAGCAATTTGTTTTATATTAACGAAGAATAGGTTGAGAAAATAAGTTCACCTCAAAACAATAAGAGTGGGAGCTCGAGAGGGTTAGCACTCTCTATCCCAGAAGGTAGCTTAAAAGAGAATAGAAGAAAGTTTGTTACATTTTAGGAAAAGGTTACATGGTGGAACGCTTCGCACCCGCCCCGAGAGTTAAACTGCTGAGCTAGCAAAGAAAGAATTTATTAATCGGCCATTACCTTATTGATGACCGCTGCCGAGGAAAGAGGCGCTTCCCGCCTCCTGCTATGTACTTTATACACTGAAAGATGGAACAGAAGTGGCCCGGAGACCCTAAACTCAGCAGTTTAAATCCTCTCGCGGAAGTTTCTAGGCGTTAGGGGAATGAAAACACCCGCCCACAATTACTTTATTGGCTAGGGTACAGAAACATATCCAAGATGGGGGAAGATACATCGGATTGGTCGGAAATTACTAAAAGAAATTCGGGATTGGATAAATCTAAAACAAGGGGGAAAAGAGGGGTATACAGCCAACTAAAACAATAACAGAAAGAAATTTAGCAAGAAACAAACATTTGAAATAAAAATTTCTCCAACAAAATAGTTCTTTGACTCCGCACTAGGGTGCACTATTGTTGATCTTCAGTAGTGTCCTCTAGAAGAGAAAGTTCACACTTCTTACTTCAAGCGAAACAAAAACACATCAAAAATGACACAGTTCAAAAACTCAAAATTTTCCACGTGGTGACATCTTCTGAGAAGGTAAAGTATTAATAGCGTAGATAAAGTTCAGACTTCCTCCAGCAGAGGAGTTTCAACTGGCGCACATTTTAAATTAGCGGAGTGGAGGTGTACCTCCCGGTACAGACCTCCCCCCCCAAAAGTTCCTCCCGGGGTGACACATGAAATTGTTTGAAAACAAGGTCCAAGTTTTGATGTAGATATGGAGATTAATTGCCAAAAAAAAAAAAAATTATAAGATTTTCTTAATTTGGTTTGATTTAGTTTCAAAATTTTGTTGTTGCAGATGAAGTAAGGTTTTTAAGTTTGTAGAAGTAGAATTCCGAAGATATACTTTTAATACTTAAAAGTGATGAAAAATTTTGCAATGTCCACCAAATATTGCTGTTGAATTCCCGAGTGTAGTCATTGCTTATCGTAACTGTCCATGTAGTTGAGGTTGATGAAGTTGGATGGCCAGACCGGCCGTTGCAGCTTGCGTCCAAAGGAGGCCGCTCGGACCCCTCAAGTACCCTGAGATACCGCTCGCCCGCACAATGAGGGGAGCAGTGGTGTTGAAACACGCCGCGCCCGCGGTGAAGGAATACCGGCTGCGGGCAAGTAGCAGGACGTGCGCCGCACATCAGCCTAGGCCGGGAGGAGAGCTCCGGCTCGCCGTGCACATGTCGTCCTCGCTGGGGCCGAGGGGGCCCGTCCTCGAACCCAGCCGCGGCACAGCGCCGCGCGGCTGCGGGGGCACTGAAACATTTAAGCTAGGCGGCAGAATTGTGTTGGACCATCATTTTTCTTTTGAGGGCACAGGCATGTAGAGAGATTGAGGGGCCAGCGGCGTGCAGATATCCATGGCATTTCATCTAAGCCAGCCACTGTGTGTAGTGGAGCAGGAGACGGGAGCGTGGTAATGGCCGTGGCAAGGACAGGATGGCAGTTTAACAAATCGGGGGAGGTTTTACAGAAATGCTTACATATAAAATAAAATAGAAGGAGCAGAATGCCTTAAGAGTGGAACTCAAAAAAAAAAAATATAACCTTCATATTCCTATCAAATTATATGAAGCAAGTTGACACAAAATTTACACCGGTTTCACCTGGGACAGGTGAACCCTAAATATCCTCTCGGTGGCTGGATTGCTTACTAACAATGTAACCGGCGTAAGAAAATCGAGAATGATGCATGGCCCATGAAATCTGGGGGCAAGCTTGCCCGCGGGAACAAAATTCTTGACCATCACCTGGTCACCTACCTTCAAAGTGGTGGGTCTCCGTCCACGATCATACTTTTCTCTAACCTTTTCATGAGATACCTTAAGATTGGCTTTAGCCTTCTTCCAAAGATCTTTAATATTATCCGGATCTATTGTCTCGGGTAGAATGTCACTCAGAGACCAAAGGTTAGAGAGCGGCGTGTTGGGAACAAACTTGAACATCAAGGAAGCTGGAGTGAACTTATGAGATTCATGAACCGCCGAATTCAAAGCAAAAGCTAACCAATGCAGGGACGTGTCCCACCTGGAATGATCTTCATGATGATAGGCAATAAGTGCGGACCTGAGATTACGATTAACCCGTTCAGCCAGAGATGGTTGAGGGTAATAAGCAGAAGTAGTTACATGAGAGATGGATAAGTCAAAACAGAATTTACGAAATAAGTTAGATGTAAAAGCCTTCGCATTATCAGATACAATATATTGGCACGGACCAAAAGAAGCAAAAATAGAATTTAAGCAAGTAATGGTAGACTGAGCGGTAGCCAGCTTAGTCGGAAATAACCAAGAAAATCTGGTAAAACCATCTACACACACAAGGATGAACTTGTTGGCATTACCCTTTGACTGGGGGAATGGTCCTACATAATCAATATACAGGCGTTCCATGGGGCGCGACGCTTGCTGAGAAGACAAGAGGCCTACCTTGGTGGACATGGTCGGTTTACTAAGCAAACAGGATTTACAAGCCTTTACTAGTTCACGGATTTCACCGTCCATACCTTTCCAGATGAACATTTCACGAATCTTTTCACGAGTTTTAAAGATTCCAAGATGCCCTCCTAATGGGGTCTCGTGATAATACTTGAAGATCATAGGTACAAGAACAGCTGGAACGACAACTTTCATCATCTTATCATGCCTCGAAGGGCAACATAGAACACCATTCCTCAGAACATAAGGGACAACATGTTCCCCAGAAGAAAGGGTTTCCATTATCGGAGCCAGCGTCGGATATTCACGTTGGTATTTCTCGATATCCCTAAAGAGCATGGGAGCATCTGTTAGGATGGCATTAACCTTAGATAGTATGGACTCGGAAGGTGATGAATTGTCGACCGGTTCGTGGGTCTCGACGTCGTTAGAAAACATACGGCTGAGTCCATCAGCAACAACATTTTCGGTACCTCTGATATGTCTAACATCAAACTGGAAGGCAGAAATACGGATGGCCCAGCGGGCTATACGACCAGTACGACGCGGCCTACCTAAGACCCAGCTTAAGGCTTGATTATCTGTCTCCAGGTCGAATTTGACATGTTCCAGATAGAGACGGAAATTCTCTAAGGCGAATAAGACTGCCAAACCTTCGAGCTCATAGATGGAATACTTGGCTTCTTGAGCCGACAATGTCCTAGACGCATAGGCGATGGGGCGCCTCCCTAGTTCAGTCTCTTGAAGAAGGACTGCAGCTACCGCTGACGACGATGCGTCGGTTTGGACAATGAATTTCCTCGAGAAATCAGGCATAGCAAGTACAGGGGCATTACAAAGAGCTAATTTAAGGTCTTCAAAAGCGGCTTGTTGAGAAGGTCCCCACTCGAATTTGATGCCTTTCCTACGAAGGAGGTTTAAGGGCGCCGCTCTATTAGTGAAGTTAGGAATAAACTTCCTGAAGAAATTCACCATACCAATGAACCTGGCGATACCTTTAATGTCTTTGGGAGGTTTAAAATCACGGATGGCCTGTGTTCTAGAATGATCGACTGCTACACCATCCGGTGACACAATATGCCCTAGGAAAGACATAGAGGGCTTAGCAAAGGCAACCTTGGACAACTTAACAGTTAACCCAGCCTTACGAAGGCGATCGAGAACTTCTCGCAGATGATCTAGATGTTCTTCAAAAGTCTCTGAAAATACGACGACATCGTCCAAGTAGTGATATAAGTACTCAAATTTGATGTCGGAGAAGACCCTATCTAGTAGCCTAGTGAGTACAGCTGCTCCCGTGGGGAGCCCGAAAGGCACGCGGTTGTATTCGTATAAATTCCAGTCCGTGGCAAACGCTGTAAGATGTTTAGACTCTTCGGCAAGGGGAATTTGATTATAGGCCTGATTCAAGTCCAAGATAGTGAAGAACTTGGCCTTACGAAACCATGAAAAACAAGAATGAAGGTCGGGAAGGGGCACAGATTGTAACACCACCTTCCGATTGAGAGCCCTGTAATCAATGACAGGCCTGAAGCCCCCTTGGGGTTTCGGGACTAAAAAAATAGGCGAAGAATACGCTGACTTAGAGGGCCTAATAATACCGTCCTTCAACATCTGATCGATGATTTCTTTTAGAGCCTTCATTTTAGGTGGAGATAGCCTATAAGGTGGAAAACGGACAGGAATCGAATCCGTGACCTCAATTTTGTATTCAATAAGGTCAGTAACACCAAGAGTATCAGAGAACACCTCGGGAAACGACTGACACAATTTGCGAATACTATCAGCCTGCTCCTCAGGTAGATGCCTAAGGTCTAACAACATCTCATCCTGGGTAGGCGAAATAGAAGAACATGATGCAGAATTACACTTTAATAGAGGGATATTACAATTAGAGGCAAATTTGAAAGTGCAAGACCTACTCTGAAGATCGAGCACAAGACCAGTGTGAGAAATAAAGTCCGCTCCCAATATAATGGGGCAAGACAAGTGCTTGGCCACAAACAATTTAACTTTCCATGTGAATTTAAAAATACGAATTTTGACATATAAGGAACCGAGAATTTCTAATGGAGAGGAATTAGCCGAAACGTATTGGATCGCCGACAAACAATAGTTAGGAAGTTTACAAACAGATTTCAATTTTGAATACCAATCAGCCGAAATAATAGAATAAACACTACCTGAATCTAAGAGAGCTGTTTTAGGCTCGTTATTTAACTCAATTTTGAGAAAGGGGACCGGTGCGGGGGTATCCGCCGCAATCCTAAGACACTCTTTGGGACCTTCAAAGGATGAATTTGAAAATTGCTCGTTCCCTGAATTTACAACCTGTTTACCAGGGGCTGAGTCTCGGGAAGATGGATTAGTCGACTCAGCCGAAGCCACTAGTCACTTTTTATTATTGGCATAGGTGGAATTTGCACCAGAAGTTGAGCAGGAGGGGGTGCTATTCGAATTGGGACAATTCTTGGCGATATGTGAGAAAGCCCCACATTTAAAACAGCCTTGTGATGACCCGGCTCCATTCCTTGTCCCACTTGACTTGATCAGTGGACACTTGTTGCGCAGATGGTCAGGCGACCCGCAAGCATAACATTTACGGGGATTGACTGGTCGGCGAGGTGGAGGCCGAGTATTACTAAAGGAAGGCGGGGGTTCTTTCGCGACACGCAAAGAATCGGCGTATCTAACTCCTTCCGCTGAGACGGCCAATGCTTCAAGTTCAGAGAAAGTTTGCGGGCACGCCGCGAAACACAAATATGACCTGTAGGGTGGTGAAATCCCTTCCACAATAGCTTGTACAATCTGATCCTCAGGGAAATGAAGAGCAAACACCCTAGTATAAAACTTAATGTCCTGTATGAAATCAGCCAAGTTTTCATCCAAGCGTTGTACACGGTAATAGTACTTCTGAATAAGGGAGGACCTGGCCCTAGCCGGGATGAAGTTAGCTAGCAAATGGGCATGGAAATCCTCAATAGATGATTGCTCGGCAATGGCTCTTACGATTTTATCTGAGAGAATACCAATAGCATACGGATAGATAATTTGCAAAATTTGACATGGAGAAAGAGAAAACACAAGGGCATGATCCTGAAATTCAACTAGAAATCTTAAAAATGAAATTACATCACTGGTGGTATTAACGGAAAACCTAGAGATGCCTCTGAGCAACATTGCCAATGGATGAGGCAAGCTGCTAAACCCGGGTGACATAGTATTTAAA
Organism: Anabrus simplex; assembly: GCF_040414725.1. Classification (NCBI taxonomy): domain Eukaryota; kingdom Metazoa; phylum Arthropoda; class Insecta; order Orthoptera; family Tettigoniidae; genus Anabrus; species Anabrus simplex. The sequence goes on along the minus strand of NC_090269.1, from coordinate 105,315,173 downwards.
GGTTTCTGTTGTATGTCCGGCGCTCCCTTTCTCGCTCCGTCAGCCAGCTGCACGCGCGCCTGTGTATCATTCTGCTAGCTTCGACGCGCAGCCCTCAGTGCGCGTGCCTGACCATCGAGTGTACTATAAATAGGAGCTCCCTGTCTGCTCACTTGCCCACTTGCCCCGGTGTCCAGCTCCAGAATACACCCTACGTCGAGCACGGAGGCTACTCCTCTTGAAAATGTGCTTCGACCAGGTGGACTGAATTTCTGGCAGTACGAGGTTTCACCTCTGGTCACCGCTCCCTTTCCTGTTTCCGCTGCCTATGTTCCGTAATTCTTTTACAAGCCATTTTCATTCCCTAATTTATGCAAGCTCCCTTAGTTTCGCTAGGTGGAATTTCTTCATTCAATTGAACTTGCTTTTTAGGAATTCAGGCACTTCAACAAACAAGGACTCTCATGAACATTTATGTTAGTGTGCCAGATAGTTCTCGACTATCAACGTGTCAATTCACAAAGACTATCTTTTCAAGATAGAAGTGTATATAAAGACTGCAAACCTGTACATATTGTATAAAGACAGACTTTTCTCAAGATTCAATATTCCTTTTTGCTTCAAATAAATTTCAGTTATTTGTGTAAATATCATAAAGTGAAGCAATAAAAGTTGTGTTTTGTAAACTTCAACCTTGGTTACAACACAACTCTATGGCGACGAGGTAAAAAAGCGACACTCCAATTCATCGGCCCCAGTCGCCAACTCTATGGCGACGAGGTAAAAAAGCGACACTACCATTCATCGGCCCCAGTCGCCAACTCTATGGCGACGAGGTAAAAAAGCAACAAACTACAATTCTTCGGTCCCAGTTGCCAACTCTATAGCGACGAGGTACACACGCAACCAACACTACAATTCAACGGGCCCAGTTGTCAACTCTATGGTGACGTGCTAAACTACAACGACACTCCAACCAGTTCTGACACACAGCTTACCTTACTCTTTCTTGCACGCATCTCGCAATGGCTACTGCGGAACAACTCGCTACGCTCTTCCAAGCCTTACAGCAGCAACAACAACAGTTTATGCAACAACAACAGGCAGCATTAATTCAGGCTATTCAAGCTATTTCTGTCTCTACACAGCCATCAGCTATTCCTCCGTTCTCTGCTTTTGATCCCGCTAAGGAAGAATGGTCAGTTTATTTAGCCCGCTTGCAACAACATTTCATCTGCCATTCTGTCACAGATGAACAACGCCGCCGCGCACTATTTCTTAGTTCGGTTGGCAATGCTACGTGTGAATTACTACGTAAATTAAGTCCAGAAGAACACTTATCTGAGGTACCCTTCACGCAGCTCTTGGCCCGTCTCACGGAACACTATGCCAAAGCTCCTCACATAGTGGCTGCTCGCTATAAATTTTTTCAGAACAGAAAGCAACCCCATCAGACACATACTGAATGGATAACTGAATTGCGTGGTCTAGCTAAACCCTGCCAGTTCATCTGCTCCAAGGACGGTTGTGGTTCATCCTACACTGATTCTCTCATTCGGGACATGATAATTTTACATACTCCTGAAGACAAAATACGTTTTGACGCTGTCAAGCAGAGTAACCCTTCTTTAGAAGACGTCCAGCGTATTGCTACGGTTTATGAGCTTACTACCAAGACTGCCGCAGCCATAGCTTCTCCACACGAAGTTGCACAAGTCTCGCCTCAGGCCCGCAAGTCCTCTGCTACAGTGAACCGTACGAATAAGGCGCTCTCCACCAAGCATTCTCGCCAGGTTCCCTCTCGTAATGCTACACGGAAGCCCAATTCTAAAAGCACCTCGAAACTCCTGCCTTCCTGCCGTGGTTGTTTCAAGCATCATGAACGTCGTGACTGTCGTTTTTTCAAAGCTACTTGTGAACGATGTAATAAACTTGGACACATTCAGACTGTCTGTCAAAGTTCGCTCCGCCCTGCTAAGACTACTGCAGCGCGCCGGAAGCATATACAGCCCCGCCAAGACATGGAAGTTGATCAGATCAATCTTATTCTTCCCACAAAGGATTCTCACAAAATCATCATTCCTCTCTCATTCTCTGATCGATCTGTCGATTTTCAATTAGACACTGGATCACCTGTCTCTATTATTAACCTGACTACCTACCACGACTTAGCTTCACCTTCATGCTCTCCAGCTGACATCCAGCTCGTGACATTTAACAAGAAGAAAATTGACATCAAAGGTCAAATTAAGCTTCAGGCTAGTTATAAAGGAATTCAGAAGGCCATTCCTCTTCTCGTAGTTAACAACTACACTGCATCAAACATTATGGGCATGGATCTCTTTAACTTATTTGGTTTCCAGATACATGACAACATTAACGTCGTATCTACACTGCATCCTACTTCTGACGTTACCGCTCTCCTAGCGCAGTTTCCTGAAGTCTTCGACTCTCAGCTCGGAACAGCAAAAGACTATACAGCTCACATACAGCTGAAATCCGGAGCTAAGCCTCGCTTCCTCAAAGCACGTCCAGTACCCCTAGCACTTCAAGACCAGGTCACGAAAGAATTAGAAAGATGGATACAAACTGGAATTGTCGTACCAGTTACTTCTAGTCAATGGGCTACTCCACTCGTGATAATCAAGAAACCTGATGGTAATGTTCGACTTTGTGGCGATTTTCGATCTACAGTCAACGCACAACTCGACACCGATATCTTTCCTATTCCACGTCCAGAAGACTTATTCCGTCGTCTCTCTGGTGGACAATTCTTCTCTCGAGTTGATCTTAAAGAAGCATATCTCCAGCTACTTTTAGACGAAGAATCTAAGAAATTTCTCACACTCAACACTCCTCTCGGACTGCTCCAGCTCCAGCGACTCCCATTTGGTGTTTCATCCTCAGCGGCTATTTTTCAGCGCTATTTGGCTCAACTCACCGCCTCAATTCCCGGTTGTGCTAACTACCTGGATGATATTATTGTTACTGGAAAAGATCATCAGGAACATCTCACCAATCTCCGCCTTCTTCTCCAGAAATTGAAAGACAATGGCCTACGAGCGAATCTCGCTAAATGTACCTTCTTTCAGCCTCAAGTTCACTACCTCGGACATATACTTGATAAGAATGGAATTCGTCCTAGTATGCAGAATGTCTCCGCGATAGTAAACATGCCAGCACCTCAGAACCTCAAGCAGCTTCAGTCCTTCATAGGCAAAGCGAACTATTATAATAAGTTCATTCCCCGCTTCGCTACAGTGGCAGCTCCATTAAACGCTCTACGTAAAAAAGGTGTTAAGTTTCAGTGGACTCCGCAATGCCAACAGGCATGGAAAACAATCAACAACGCCTTAATTCAAGCTATACAACTCACTCATTTTCAGCCCGACAAGATCATCACGCTAGCTACTGACGCTTCAGACTATGGTGTCGGTGCAGTTCTCTCCCAGAAGGATCGTCATGGACAAGAACGCCCCATCGCCTTCGCTTCGAAAACACTTAATGACCATCAACGTCGATACTCACAGATAGAGAAAGAAGCTTTAGCCATCATCTTTGGTATTCGCCGTTTCAATGAATATCTTTATGGCAACCATTTCCTGATCATTACCGATCATAAGCCTCTCGTACACTTATTCCATCCTGGTAATAAGATCCCAGAGAATTCCCTCAGAAAGCTTCACAGATGGTCCATGTTCCTTTCTGATTATTCCTATCAGATTGTATTTCGAGCCACATCCCAGCATTGTAATGCTGATGCCCTCTCCCGCTTACCCGTTGGTCCTGATACTGCCTTCGATTCTCAAGAATCTGCATGTCTTCAGTTGGACATAGAACTTGAAGATACTGTATCCAGTTTTCCTATTGATGCTACCTGCATAGCTAAAGCTACGGATAAGGACAGTACACTTGCTACTGTACGTACTTACATCCGCAACGGTTGGCCTCTTCAGAGCACACTTCCTGCCCACCTGGCACCTTATCATCGTATGCAGCATCGTCTCACGACTCGTGCCGGAGTTGTACTACTAGAAGCAGGCACCATCTTCCGAGTGGTTATCCCACTTAGCCTACAGAAACAAGTTCTCGAATTATTACACCAAAGCCATTGGGGTATCTCCAGAACAAAGCAACTCGCCCGTCAACACTGCTACTGGCCCGGTATTGATGCCGCCATCGAAAAGCTAATACGTCATTGTGAGCAATGTCAAACGAATCAGAACGCCCCGTCTTCTGATCTTGCTTCATGGCCTCCTGCTACTACTCCATGGGAACGAGTTCACATCGATTTCGCAGGTCCTTTCCTCAATTCCATGTGGTTAATAGTCATCGATTCACTGTCAAACTTTCCATATGTCGTGGATATGCATTCGACTACTACAACCGAAGCTACCATTCGTGCTCTCCAGAAAATCTTTACTACAGAAGGTTTACCGCAAGTACTCATTTCGGACAACGGACCTCAATTTACAGCTACTGCTTTTCAGAACTTTTGTACACATAATGGCATTCGTCATATCCAAGCACCACCTTTTCACCCTCAATCTAATGGTGAAGCTGAACGCTTCGTTCAAACATTTAAAAGAAGTATGAAGAAAGCTGTCTCTTCAGGCTTAACTAAAGACCAAGCCTTGCTCCAACTCTTAAACAACTACAGAACTCTACCCGGCGCTGATAATATCACTCCTGCACAGAAGCTCCATGGACGACCTCACAGAACTTTACTTTCTCTGTTACAGCCTCTTCCGGCCCAGCATAAGACCTCACCAACGAAGTTCTCCCTCAACGACAAGGTCTACACCAGGACATTCAAATCCAACCCACTCTGGATACCTGGAGTCATCTGCAGATCTTTGGGTCATCGTCTCTACGAGATACAGACTACGGAGAAACGTATCTGCCGCCATCAAGATCAGATACGTCTGCGCTACCGCCCCTGTCCAGCCATTGATGCTATTGCTAAACCTGATAAATCTATTGCTGAACGAGCTTTAGATCATTTAATAACAATGGGTTCCTTTCAGGACGAGACAGCGCCACTCCGCCCAGTTCCAGCTCCGGACATTACAACAGAGAGATCAGCAGCTCCGCCCCAGCATCGCAGTTGCCGCCAGCGCCGCCGCCGTTTCACGCCGTACCGGCGTATTTAGGAGGGGAGGGTGTTGTATGTCCGGCGCTCCCTTTCTCGCTCCGTCAGCCAGCTGCACGCGCGCCTGTGTATCATTCTGCTAGCTTCGACGCGCAGCCCTCAGTGCGCGTGCCTGACCATCGAGTGTACTATAAATAGGAGCTCCCTGTCTGCTCACTTGCCCACTTGCCCCGGTGTCCAGCTCCAGAATACACCCTACGTCGAGCACGGAGGCTACTCCTCTTGAAAATGTGCTTCGACCAGGTGGACTGAATTTCTGGCAGTACGAGGTTTCACCTCTGGTCACCGCTCCCTTTCCTGTTTCCGCTGCCTATGTTCCGTAATTCTTTTACAAGCCATTTTCATTCCCTAATTTATGCAAGCTCCCTTAGTTTCGCTAGGTGGAATTTCTTCATTCAATTGAACTTGCTTTTTAGGAATTCAGGCACTTCAACAAACAAGGACTCTCATGAACATTTATGTTAGTGTGCCAGATAGTTCTCGACTATCAACGTGTCAATTCACAAAGACTATCTTTTCAAGATAGAAGTGTATATAAAGACTGCAAACCTGTACATATTGTATAAAGACAGACTTTTCTCAAGATTCAATATTCCTTTTTGCTTCAAATAAATTTCAGTTATTTGTGTAAATATCATAAAGTGAAGCAATAAAAGTTGTGGTTTGTAAACTTCAACCTTGGTTACAACAGTTTCAATGGCAAGGAAGTTAATTCAGAACGGATGTTACTCAATGATGCACGACGTTCAGATTCGTTGTCCAATGGGGCAGGGATAGTTTGAGCAGCAACGGTTATCCTATTAACTTCTCCCTTGGGAGGCGCTTCCTCACTACCTGCATTCACTGTGGTGGGTAGATCGCTTTTGGGAGGAACCTCCCCTGTTAACAATTGAGTGACCTTGCTAGATAATTCAGACATATTTTCAAGCAGCGTACTAGCTTCCTTCTTCTGAACGTCATTCAACTTTAGAGACAACAGATCGTTAACCCTATTCGAAAAATGATATAGCCTAGCTTGCACACGCTTAATTTGATTAGGAGAAGGATCATTTTCATCAAAAAAACTAACTACAGAAGCTAGCCCAGTAATATTCTCCGTGATCGTGGAAAGAGAGTCGTCAATTTCTTTCTCTCCCAAATTGGGGATGGAAATGGGCAAATCTAGGGACTCTCTAAGCTTGTTTGTGTCTACTGCAACCGTGCCTCCAGATTGTACATTTCTAATAGTCAATTCATAGATCAACTCCTCCTTGCGCAAATAGTTAAGATGGAGAACATCGCGAGGGCCGGGCATGGTGACAGAACAATTTTGAAAAACTCAAAAAATTCCAGCAACTGGGAAAATAGTTAGAGTTCGGAACAAACAATGTTTAGCCGTCAAAAGGGGCTAAATTGAGACCCATTCAACCACGCTCTGCTACCACTTGTTACGGAGTTTTTCCGTGGTAGGTAGAGGTGAAAGAAGGTGCGGGTGTGAATAGGTCTCCAGCTACGAAAGCAAAATTAATTTAAAATTTAACAAGGTTATATTTTCTTTTCAAAAACAAGAAATAACACGCATGGCAGGTACAAAGTAGCAAGTCAAAAAGGGTAGTTACAATATTTACAGGAATTGGGCTTCGCGCCCTGATTTTACACAGCTTGGGCAATCAGCTCAGTTTTACCTCAAACACGAGTTTTAACAGAGGGGCAGAAAACCCCATTCATACCTAGGAGCCCTTGCTCCAAATAACACAGAAAAGCCTCCACGAGGCATACAACACTTAATTTTCAAAAGAGCCACTCGATCTCAAAATTTAAGCCTCTCCCAGGCCACACCAAACTCCACCTTCAAGTTGTCCTCACTGGACATAGACACAGGGGTACAATACCCAACCTACTGAGGTCTATTAAATGAAAAGGGGCAATTACATGACCTCTAAAATAACAATTTGAGAGGAGGCAATCTGCACTCCTAATACACTTGTTTTTAAAAAAACCTAATCTGGCTCTAGGCCACTAATGCAAGGGCTAATCCCATACTACCGAGGTGACTTTAGAAAAGAGCAATTTGTTTTATATTAACGAAGAATAGGTTGAGAAAATAAGTTCACCTCAAAACAATAAGAGTGGGAGCTCGAGAGGGTTAGCACTCTCTATCCCAGAAGGTAGCTTAAAAGAGAATAGAAGAAAGATTGTTACATTTTAGGAAAAGGTTACATGGTGGAACGCTTCGCACCCGCCCCGAGAGTTAAACTGCTGAGCTAGCAAAGAAAGAATTTATTAATCGGCCATTACCTTATTGATGACCGCTGCCGAGGAAAGAGGCGCTTCCCGCCTCCTGCTATGTACTTTATACACTGAAAGATGGAACAGAAGTGGCCCGGAGACCCTAAACTCAGCAGTTTAAATCCTCTCGCGGAAGTTTCTAGGCGTTAGGGGAATGAAAACACCCGCCCACAATTACTTTATTGGCTAGGGTACAGAAACATATCCAAGATGGGGGAAGATACATCGGATTGGTCGGAAATTACTAAAAGAAATTCGGGATTGGATAAATCTAAAACAAGGGGGAAAAGAGGGGTATACAGCCAACTTAAACAATAACAGAAAGAAATTTAGCAAGAAACAAACATTTGAAATAAAAATTTCTCCAACAAAATAGTTCTTTGACTCCGCACTAGGGTGCACTATTGTTGATCTTCAGTAGTGTCCTCTAGAAGAGAAAGTTCACACTTCTTACTTCAAGCGAAACAAAAACACATCAAAAATGACACAGTTCAAAAACTCAAAATTTTCCACGTGGTGACATCTTCTGAGAAGGTAAAGAATTAATAGCGTAGATAAAGTTCAGACTTCCTCCAGCAGAGGAGTTTCAACTGGCGCACATTTTAAATTAGCGGAGTGGAGGTGTACCTCCCGGTACACTGTTAATAGTGAAAGGCCTCTTTTTCTTGCCTTCGATCAAAGCCACATTCTAAAAAACGTAAGAAATTCTTTACTTGAAAAATCTATGTTTGATGGTTTCCAAGACATAAGTGGTGATTTTATAAAGAAACTGTATGAGATTCAATCAAAAGAAACTGTGAAACCAGTTCCTTTTCTTACTCGCAAGCACATTGAACCGTCTAACTTTGAAAAAATGAATGTGCGGCGCGCGAAAGATATTTTCTCGACTGAAGTAATAACAGCCCTAGAATACTTAAAAGACCATTCATATCATAAAGATGCGCGCGATTTTGTTAACGCAGGTGCCACTATCAAATACATGATATCAATAAAGAAATGGTTTGATATACATGATGCCAGTAGCCCACATGTAACAACATTGCAGCCGGACAAGATGCATTTCTTCAGCTTGGATGACGAAAGATTGGAGTGGCTGGAAAATGATTTTCCCCAGTACCTCAAGGAACTTAAGACCGCCAGCGAGAAAGCCGGAAAGCAATTTCTTAGCAAGGAGACGTATGAGGCCATTCTGTTAACGACAGCATCAACAGTGGGTTGTGTCAAGTACCTTCTTCAGTCAGGATTTCATTTCGTACTGACCCGAACATTTAACAGTGACTCTATAGAGATGGTTTTTAGAGCTTTGCGGCAAATGTCAGGCAGCAATGACATGCTGGATGCTAGAGCTGTCATTTTCAGTCTCAACCGAATTTTGAAAACGAGAATCTTATCTATTCCTGCAAGCAGTAACGTGAAGGTGGATTCTGGCACTTCTGTGATCGGAAATGCGGAAGAGAGAGTTCCAAACACGCCCCAAGGTCAACGCAATGTAGTGCATTTACCAGATCAAGTTAGGCGTATCCTTGAGGATATGCACAAGTCCCCTGGCAAGTTACTTCTATAGTTACGGTAGCTAATGTTTAATTATATTGTACAATAACTATTTATTTATTGTTGGTCTGAGGCACGATTTAAAACCCGAAAATTTTCTCTCTCAGATCTGTTCTACCCATCTATGAAGTTAGCATGCCTGTCGTATATAGGAGGTTTTGTTGTTCGAAAAGCACTCCTAAAAATCAAGTGTGACTTCTGTTTGATTCTTTTGACAAGACCGAGGTGCTCATCAGTGCTAATGGACTTGATTTATAAAAGAGATGAAAACAGCAGGCTGCAGTACCCATCTGATTTGCTGCTGTGGACTTTGAAAATTATTCATGATTTTGTATTGAAAGCACAACCATTTGTGCATAAAAATCCTGGCACGTCTATGTGCGACTATTTAGTGCCTGTTTTGCGGGATTCTCCTCACTTCAGTTGTCCTGAAATCGCACATTCACAGTTAATTAGTGAAGTTATTTGCGAGTGTGCTATTCCTGTATTTTTAAATAACATAGCCACATCAACAACAGAGATCTTTGAAAGACCGAAATACTTGAACTCGAAACCATTAAACAGAAAGGTTCTGCGTATGTAGCTCTCAAACAGACAGGTGTTTGTATCTTTTCTGTGGTACCGTTGACGTTAATTTTTACGGCTTTTTCCGCTGCGGAGAGACAGGCTCTTCACTGAATTATTTACTAAGATGTAAGATGTGATTTAAATATGTTCACCGAGTGATTGGCTAAATATTTAAAAAGATATATATATATATATATAAATTACTTTACATGTGCTGTAATGAACAATCGTGTTTGAATGCCAGCGAAACAGCGCTCCGCGGTTAAAATGGGAACTAGGCCCATATCGCTCATATCGCTGTATTGGGAAGGCGTATTAACGCAGCCATTGTAGAGGGCAATGCTCGTAGGCAACGGCTAATCTTAGTCAATGCATTGTTTCACTTAAGAACCACTACGAGTGCTAATGTGAGTCAATGCAGACTTTCACTTAAGAACCACTACGAGTGCTAATGTTAGTCAATGCATTGTTTCACTTAAGAACCACTACGAGCGCTAATGTGAGTCAATGTAGACTTTCACTTAAGAACCACTACGAGCGCTAATGTGAGTCAATGCACACTTTCACTTAAGAACCACTACGAGCGCTAATGTGAGTCAATGCATTGTTTCGTTTAAGAACTACTACGAGCGCTAATGTGAGTCAATGCACACTTTCACTTAAGAACCACTACGAGTGCTAATGTTAGTCAATGCATTGTTTCGTTTAAGAACCACTACGAGCGCTAATGTGAGTCAATGCAGACTTTCACTTAAGAACCACTACGAGTGCTAATGTTAGTCAATGTATTGTTTCGTTTAAGAACCACTACGAGCGCTAATGTGAGTCAATGCAGACTTTCACTTAAGAACCACTACGAGCGCTAATGTGAGTCAATGCAGACTTTCACTCAAGAACCACTACGAGCGCTAATGTGAGTCAATGCAGACTTTCACTTAAGAACCACTACGAGCGCTAATGTTAGTCAATGCATTGTTTCACTTAAGAACCACTACGAGCGCTAATGTGAGTCAATGCATTGTTTCACTTAAGAACCACTACAAGTGCTAATGTGAGTCAATGCATTGTTTCACTTAAGAACCACTACGAGCGCTAATGTTAGTCAATGCATTGTTTCACTTAAGAACCACTACGAGCGCTAATGTTAGTCAATGCATTGTTTCACTTAAGAACCATTACGAGCGCTAATGTGAGTCAATGCAGACTTTCACTTAAGAACCACTACGAGTGCTAATGTTAGTCAACGCATTGTTTCACTTAAGAACCACTACGAGCGCTAATGTGAGTCAATGCAGACTTTCACTTAAGAACCACTACGAGCGCTAATGTTAGTCAATGCATTGTTTCACTTAAGATCCACTACGAGCGCTAATGTGAGTCAATGCAGACTTTCACTTAAGAACCACTACGAGCGCTAATGCGAGTCAATGCAGACTTTCACTTAAGAACCACTACGAGCGCTAATCTTAGTCAATGCATTGTTTTACTTAAGATCCACTACGAGCGCTAATGTGAGTCAATGCAGACTTTCACTTAAGAACCACTACGAGTGCTAATGTTAGTCAATGCAGGGTTTCACTTAAGAACCACTACGAGTGCTAATGTGAGTCAATGCATTGTTTCCCTTAAGAACCACTACGAGCGCTAATGTTAGTCAATGCATTGTTTCACTTAAGAACCACTACGAGCGCTAATGAGAGTCAATGCAGACATTCACTTAAGCCCTTATAACTACCCAGTGTGGATTTTAAAAAAAATCAAATAACGCTGCGATATTTGCAGTTTTCCCGGAACTGCATTTACGCCGGAAGTGATTTTCTAAATTTGATTTTTTAGTTTGATAGAGATATTCAGGAATCAAAATTTGAAACCTTTATGGGCCCTTTAACCCTTCAGCATTCAGCACAATTTAGAAAGTTGCTTAATTTTACGGGTTTCGCAGTACGGGGACCACTACTTTCTCAGCTAGAAAGTATTTTCAGCAGTAAATCTCTTTGCAGGGCATACAGAAATTTATTACAAATTGAAGCTCTGATATTCTGAGTTCCAGAGAAAACCTTTACCTAACATCAGCCTACTTGATACTTTCAGGTGATTTCAGGAAATTAACAAAATCACTGATAGCTTCGAATGATAATATGTTTTCCAGTAACATTTCTGTCTTCTTTTAGCCACAGGAAAGTTTCACAGCTGTTTCTGAATCTGAGATTATACACGACATCAATTTATTGAGGTACCGGGCGAGTTGGTCGTGCGGTTAGGGGCGCACGGCTGTGAGCTTGCATCCGGCAGATAGAGGGTTCGAATCCCACTGTTCGCAGCCCTGAAGATGGTTTTCCGTGGTTTCCCCATTTTCATCCCAGGCAAATGCTAGGGCTGTATCTTAATTAAGGCCGCGGCCGCTGCCTTCCCCCTCCTTCCTTTTTCCTATCCCATTGTCGCCATAAGACCTATCTGTGTCGGTGCGACTTAAAACGAAATGTAAGAAAAAATATTTTGAGGAAATCCATACTTGCAGAACTGAGACAAAAATTACTTCTTCTTCTTCCTCTTCTTCTGTTACCCTCCAGGGTCAATTTTTCCATCGAACTCGGCGAGGGATCCCACCTCTACCGCCTCAAGGGCAGTGTCCTGGAGCTTCAGACTCTAGGTCGTGGGATACAACTGGGGAGAATGACCAGTACCTCGCCCAGGCAGCCTACCCTGTTATGCTGAACAGGGACCTTGCGAGGGAATGGTAAGGTTGGAAAGGATAGACAAGGAAGAGGGAAGGAAGCTGCCGTGGCCTTAAGTTAGGTACCATCCCAGCATTTGCCTGGAGGAGAAGTGGGGAACCACAGAAAACCACTTCCAGGGTGGCTGAGGTGGGAATCGAACCCACCTCTACTCAGTTGACCTCCCGAGGCTGAGTGGACCCCGTTCTAGCCCTTTTCAAATTTCGTGGCATAGCCGGAAATCGAACCCGGGTCTGCGGGGGATGGCAGTTAATCACACTAACCACTACACCACAGAGGCGGACGAATATAGTATTCCTCTTTGGTAATCACAGAGAGTATCCATTTATCATAATAATTTCTAATGAGCTCGCATCCGAGTGATAGTGGGTTCGAACCCCACTGTCGGCAGCCCTGAATATGGTTTTCCGTGATTTCCCATTTTGACACCAGGAAAATGATGGGGCTGTACCTTAATTAAGGCCACGGCCACTTCTTTCCCATTTCTAGGCCTTTCCTATCCCATCGTCGCCATAAGACCTATCTGTGTCGGTGCGATGTTAAGCAATTAGCAAAAGGAAAATTTCTAATACATACAGGTAAAAGTTTGTGAAACGAAATACTTAGGATATTCAACAAAATGTTACCAATATAATAATAATATGTAGTAAAACTTTTAAAAAATATAAGTCATCTCCGTACAGGTCACGAAGGCCCTTAGAGGGGTGAAAGGTAAAAGGTAAAAGGCTTCCACTATTCGTAACCTCGGCACTTGACGGGGTAGAGTGGTTAGCTGTGCGCTCGGCCACCTCTGCCCCCAGGAATTAACCTGGTACTCTTTTTTGGTGTAGGCTGAGTGAACTTCAGTGCCATGTGCATCTCCGGAAGTGGAAATTTCGTTTCTTAAATTGTACGACTTCCTGGCGGGGATTCGAACCCACGTCCTTCCGGGTGAACAGAGTAAGCCTTTACCGCCTTCAGCCAGGTAACCCCTTAGTATAATAAAAAGTGAACTTGATATACAGGATGAGTCACCTTAAATTTGCACCCCAAATATTTCTGAAATGGAAGGTGCTATTGATGAGCTGTTTTCACAGAAATGAAGTAAGACCAAGGACTTAGTATAATAAATTGTATTGATAATAATAGTAACACTTCCTCAATTTAAAGCTTGCCTAAAAGACAAAGTGTACTTTGTGCCAGCTAAAACAATTTATTGGATTTAAAATAAATTCACCGATGATGGTTTCTTAAAGTATTTATTGACTATTTTAAGTCATAAAACGGAATAATAGCTAACACTTCTTCGTTTGTGCAATTGAAATGTTTGCCTCATGGTTCATTTTAATCTCGGATTAGTTATACAAAAGTTGAAATTGGGTTTAGTTGATGCTGATGTTGAGTGGCATTGCATTTTGTGTAATTACTTGCCGTGCTGTTTCATTACAAACCATCTGTGATTGGTTGAACTCCGCACCACAGTAACGTGAACACAGATGGTCAGAGAGATCATGAATCAAAGAACTCTAAGTTTAACCTTGTTGACTTGTTTCTCCGCCTGAGTGCAGCACTGTGGTTCTATAGCAGTCTACAAAGAAAATGATGTCCATGCATTCCCAGCTCAAATAATCTGCCGCCATCGCAATACCGGCTAAGGTATAGGTTAATCAATAGATAAATAACCAGGCAAGTTGGCCGTGCGGTTAGGGGCGCGCAGCTGTGGGCTTGCATTCGGGAGATAGTGGGTTCGAACCCCACTGTAGGCAACCCTGAAGATGGTTTTCAGTGGTTTCCCACTTTTACACCAGGCAAAAACTGGGGATGTACCTTAATTAAGGCTCGGCTGCTTCCTTCCCACTCCTAGCCCTTTCCTATCCCATCGTCGCCATAAGACCTTTCTGTGTCGGCACGACGTAAAACAAATTGTAAAAAAAACAAAAAAAAATGAAAAAAATTATGGCATATACGAGTATATCCGGTTCCATGGCTAAATGTTTAGCTTCCTGGCCTTTGGTCACAGGGGTCTCGGGTTCGATTCCCGGCAGCGTTGGGAATTTTAACCGTAAATTCCGCTGCCACGGAGGCTGGGTGCATGTTACTAGCAAAAAAATTCTAGGGCCAGAGGACTACGTTTGCGACTCTGGTAGCTTAGTGGACTGTTCGCTGCTTCAAATAATATTAATTTTATATTTTATTACAACGTAACCCCATGTATACAAATCTTATCTTTCATAGCAAGACACGAACAAGAAAACGTCATTGCATGGATCAAACATGGAGGATTTGCGTCGCAACGAATATAAAGTATTTATAAGCTGATTTAAAATAAGTACATTCACCATGTATGTGTATGTTCAGTCCTCAGCCCGAAGGCTGGTTCGATCCTCAACGGCTCCATCATCAGCTGTCATAGATGGCCTAGGCATCACTGAAAAGGCGTACTAGGGAAATGAGGAGTGAGTTAGTTTCCCGTTGCATTCCTCACAGAACCAGGAGTTACGATTACATATCAGTCTGCCAAGCCCACTGAAAAGCTTGCACCAACCGACCCTACAAACAACATTTTCACACCATTCATAGCAGGGACTGGCTGCATAAGGAATGCCATTACTAGCATCACTCATATCTCAGTCACTTCCATATTGTCAAAGCGAAGGGTGAGATTGAGACAGTAACAAAATTGCTCTAGCCTATACCAGCAGACACTGTGAACACTAGGACCTCCCAACAAAGACATACATTCACCATAGTATGAAATAAAATATTGTACGAAACAGCCACCAAAATGGTAAGTCTACGTTTCTCGCTTCAAAATTCCACACTCGGACGTAAACATCTCACTCGTAACGCAAAGTATCGCTTTCCGTGGCATTTGCATAAATAATTATTACGTTACGTCACACGACAGGGATACTGTTGAGAGATCAGAAGAATGCACGAGCCCGGTGAGGCACGGGGCGAAGGGGTTTTCAGCAGCAGAACCAGTGACGCAATGGTTACCCTAGCAACTCCGCTACTACCCAGGTGACTTTATAATATTACCTTCTACCGGCAGCTCTTCGCTCTTGTCAATTGTAATCCAGCAATCTGCAAAGTGTGAGTCAATGTTTTCGTGTAGGAGATAAGAGCAGATAAGAGCCGATCTGTCTGGGCAGAACAGGAAGTTCGTGCTTGCAGGCCACATTTCTCGTTCTTGCATTCTTCTCATCTCTACACAGTAAGTCTTATGGGTATGATAGAATAGGAAAGGGCGAGGGGAGTGAAGGAAGCGACCGAGGTCTTAATTAATATACAGCCCCAGTGTTTGTCCGGTGTGAAAAGGGGGAAACCATGGAAAACCATCTTCAGGGCTTCCAACAGTGGGGTTCAAACCCACTATCTCCCGAATGTAAGCTGATAGGTTCGTGACACAAACGGCGCAGGCACTTGTTCGCCAAACACTGTTCCTACGTTCAATCACCCAATGATCGCAGTTTGACCGAGCCTGAACATTGAGCGCCACTGTAAGTTTTCATTCCCCAACCTGAGGGGGTGGGACGGGCCACCTAAAGGGAAACACCCTCTCTCTGGCCAAGAGACGCGGATGGGTTTAGGAGATGTGATGGAAAAGGGAAGTGGATGTAAAAAATGGCTACTTTTTCTACTAAAATCTCTTAGACGGCGACGCCATCTCTCAGGCCTGGAGATGTGTTACGGTGAAGGAGATGTGCGGAGAACGTGAGAGGGTTCGCGGCCGTGGCCTATACTAGGAACCGTCCGGGCATTTGCCTTAGTGCAGAAGAATCTTCATTGGGGTAATCACATAAATGGGGTTGTAAATAAAGGGTACAGATCTGTGCACATGGTTATGAGGGTATTTAGGAGTTGTAGTAAGGATGTAAAGGAGAGGGTGTATAAGTCTCTGGTAAGACCCCAACTAGAGTATGGTTCAAGTGTATGGGATCCTCACCAGGATTACTTCTCCGGCTCCATGGCTAAATGGTTAGCGTGCTGGCCTTTGGTCACAGGAGTCCCGGGTTATATTCCCGGCGAGGTCGCGAATTTTAACCATCATTGGTGAATTTCGCTGGCACGGGGCCAGGTTTATGTATCGTCTTCATCAACATTTCATCTTTATCACGACGCGCAGGTCGCCTACGGGAGTCAAATCGAAAGACCTGCACCCGGCGAGCCGAACTTGTCCTCGGACACTCCCGGCACTAAAAGCCATACGCCATTTCATTTACCAGGATTACATGATTCAAGAACTGGAAAAAATCCAATGATAGCAGCTCGATTTGTTCCGGGTGGTTTCCTAAAAAAGAGTAGCGTTATAAAAATGTTGCGAAGTTTGGGCTGGGAAGACTTGGGAGAAAGGAGACGAGCTGCTCGACTAAGTGGTATGTTCCGACCTGTCAGTGGAGAGATGGCGTGGAATGACATCAGTACACGAATAAGTTTGAGTGGTGTCTATAAAAGAAGGAAAGATCACAATATGAAGATAAAGCTGGAATTCCAGAGGAAACATTGGGGCAAATTTTGTTTATGGGAAAGCGAGGTCGGGATTGGAATAACTTACCAAGGGAGATGTTCAATAAATTTCCAATTTCTTTGCAATCATTAAAAAAAAAGGCTAGGAAAACAACAGATAGGGAATCTGCCACTAGGGCGACTGCCCTAAATGCAGATCAGTAGCAAATGATTGAATGGAAAACCACGGAAAACCAACCCCTCTCCGTCGCCACTGTACGGCTGTGGCTACCCTTCTACTGCTCGGTTGGTCGGTCCGAGTGCAGAGCTGTCGGACCGCGGAGCAGCCATGGCTACCCGTAGGCTGAAGCCCACTCTGCATAGACCTGAAAAAAGAGAGTGATATTTGTAACTTAACAGCTGTTAACTAGGAAAAGGCCACGCAGACAGGCACATACCTCTTCTACGGTTGCAGACATGCTTATGAAAATCCACATCCTGTTCTGAGTTTAAACCAGGTGAGGAATAAAATGAATGACGTTTCCACCTAGTTGCGAGGATAAGAATTGTGCCGGCTGCCGAATCCCTTCGTACTCCGCTGGGTCTTTCACACATACACAGGACATTTCGAGAAAATTGTTCTTAAACAGCGTACGTTACGAGAGATTCAATATCATGGATACAGAAACAATGCATTTCTCTATTATGCTGTACAAGATAGAGCATATACCAAGCTTAAAACACATTGACGACGGATGCCGAACGGAGGCTGCTACGCCATGCAGACCGGATAGTTGAAGCCTCCAAGAAATAAGTTACACTGCTGCACTCAAACCACTGTAACTCGAAATGTATTCAAGGTATCGACCTCAAACTTGGAACATGTACTCAAGTTGCTTTTTTTCCTGGTAATTTTTCTTATTTTTCCAATTCTTTCTCTTTTTTCCTTGTTCTTTCTGTTGAAGGACGACACACACACCCAGTCCCCGGGCTAGTGGAAATAACCAATTAAGGTTAAAATCCCTGACCCCGCCGGGAATCGAACCCGGGGCCCCTTGAACTAAAGGCCAGCTCGCTAACCATTCAGCCATGCAGCCGGACAACTTCGTAGTATGTACTACGTTGTGGTACTTTTCAAAGCAATACCGTTTGTGGCTCCATTTAATAGTCTTTCTAAGGATATTGTAGTATGAATGCCGCATTTGTGCCATTCCTAAACTCATTGTTTTCAAGTATGCGAGAATTTCTCTTTACGACTACTCCCCGCTCAGTGTTACCCATTAATCATTAGAAATATCTAATTCACTGTCACTTGGTACCTATTATAACCGGTTTGTACATAATTAATCACAAGTATCGGAAACCGTCAGCAAATGAATACGCCGCGCCATGTTGACATCAGCACGGGTGCACCAGGGAATAGCTCTATATATTCGACAATTATTATTTTAAGTACATGAAGGTTTAAAGAAAGAAAGATGCAGCAATAATTTATATTCCAAGACTGCACCATCTGGAACTTATAATCTCGCCCGCAGTTTCATCGATAATCAAGAAATTTTTTAAAAAATTTTTAATTCCGTCAAATCTTAAAATTGAAATTTGCTGGTCGATATTTAACTTAAATACGTTTTGCTGGCACCTTCTGCTCATTGTTTTGGGCTCCCTGCCTTTGTTTTTATTACGTAATTATCCCTTCTTATCTAATCTGATTGACCCGTTGTAAATTTTGGTGGCTTTGATGACTATGACTGGATTATGGCTTGGCGTCGGTACTGGTAGCTCCTAGGGTGTGCTTCCGTGTTCTATTATTTTTTGTGAGGAACGTTCATTGTGATTTTCCTTTGATATACTCTACTTCATTTAGTTGAGACTGCTGTCGATTTAATTTCATTGTGTTTTCATCTTGTTCGGTTATTTTATGTAATTTTTATTCGCGGTTGGAGCCACTATTTTTCTAATTTCGTGTGTCCTTGTGTGTGACTTGTAATTAACTATTTTGTAGTGTAGCAAATTTCAATTTTAACCGATATTTGTAATTGCGGGCCCGTATACTCATGATCATCACTCTAAAAATAACGATGCATTTCTATATACTCATTTCCTAGTGTTTATCTTTTAATTTATTTGAAAAGGTTGCAACCTATTTTAATATTTCCTTCCCACATTTTAAGTAAATCTTATTGAGAATTTTATTCAGTGATGTGTTTTGAGTTATTCAGTATGTATTTGAGAAACCCTATTCTGCTAGCAGATTCATTTTACCTTAATATAAAATTCATTATAAAGTGGTGTTTCACCTTTGAGTTTTAATTGCGTTATGATTTTTTTAAAAGAGAAGAATATATGTAAATTTAATTGTTACCAACCTATTTTAAATTTTCATTTTTATTTATTTATTCAAATTTCTTCATTTTCAAATTAATCTGGTCTCTCATTTGGTAGTTAGCAATATTAACCTGGCAACCTGTCAACCGTTAATGATAAGATCCAGCCCTTTCATTCATGCTATGCCCTCCACGCTTCATATTTTGTGCTACTGCCCTTACGGTAAGTATTGTGCTTGTTTTCTTCTTGTTGTTTGTGCTGTTTTCATTTTGATGTTTAATGTTCTTTTGGTAAGGTTGCACTTGTAGGAACCAAAGAGGATAGAAAGCGCTGTCGGGGAACAGTATAAGTAGGACAGTGAAAAAGGAGGTGATTACTATCGGCATCAGGCAAGCCACAAACACAGGAATTTGGGAAGAGAAAGATGAAAAAGATTTTTATATTGGGGAGTAAGAGCATGATTAAAACGTAGACGTATAATAGATGTGATATGGCACCGAGAGTACGTGCCAGAATAAAACCACGGTTTAGGAGGAATAACAGGTTGTAATTGATGATAAAATCGTGCCCTTCCTCGTGACGATTCATTCCAATCGGACTGCCATTGTTGATATGATATAGCCCGCACGGTTCTAGAACATTTCGTACCACTTGACCGGCTGATTACCTGCGAAGTGTCAGTTAATGACTTTCAAATATTTACGAGAGGACATTACGTACCACTTGAGAAAGTGAGAAGTATTGTGAAGTAAAAACGATATCCTAATGAATGTATTCATTTGTATATCCATTGTCCACTAGTGGCGCAGAAGCCTTCGCACGGTGTGATCGCAGTAGTATAATGGGACAGTTCGGGCGCCTCCTCCTCCTCCCGCGGCGCGGGAAATTTGAATTCTGGCGGGAAATTTGAATTTTGGCGGGAGATTTGAATTTTGGCGGGAGATTTGAATTTGTAAACAAAGCCACGTGCTTTTTGACAGCTGTCATCGACAACAAAGCATCGCTAACCTCACTGCTGCCATCTTGACGGGCCTAAACCTCACTAGTGCCAACTTAACCTAACTAGCGTGAGGTAAACAAAGCCACGTGTTTTTTGACAGCCACGTGCTTTTTGACAGACAACAACGCATCGCTAACCCCAGTACTGCCATCTTGACGGGCCTAAACCTCAGTAGTGCCAACTTAACCTAACTAATGTGAGGTAAACAAAGCCACGAGTTTTTTGACAGCCACGTGCTTTTTGACAGATTTGTAAACAAAGCCACGTGCGTTTTGACAGCTGTCATCGACAACAACGCATCGCTAACCTCAGTACTGCCATCTTGATGGGAATAAACCTCGGTGATACCAACTTAACCTAACTAGCTCGAGATAAACAAAGCCATGTGCTTTTTGACAGCCACGTGCTTTTTGACAGCTGTCATCCGCCATCTTTAAACTACAGAGCGCTGTGCTGCCCTCTTTAGATGTAAAATTCGTCACCTGTCATCGGCAGTGCTGCCATCTTGGCGGGCCTAAACCTTAGTGCTACCAACTTAACCTCACTAGCTCGAGATAAACAAATCCACGTGCTTTTTTGACAGCTGTCATCCGCCATCTTTAATCCATAGAGCACAGTGCTGCCCTCTTTAGCTACTTACCTTTGAAATGTGGTGGCGGATAATTTGAAAAATGCTTTTTGACAGCAGCCATCTTGCATCGCAAACCTCAGTGCTGCCCTCTTTAGCTAGATACCTGTGGTGGCAGACAATTCCACGTGACAGCAGCCATCTTTAATCAAGAGAGCACCGTGCTGCCCTCTATGTGGTGGCGGCAAATTGAAAAATTCCACGTGCTCTTGTTTGGAAACAAACTCACGTGCTTTTTTGTCAGCTGTCATCTGCCATCTTTAATCTATAGAGCACAGTGCTGCCCTCTTTAGTTTGAAATGTGGTGGCGGCAAATTCCACGTGCTCTTGTTTGGAAACAAAGCCATGTGCTTTTTGACAGCTGTCATCCGCCATCTTTAATCAACAGAGCAACGTGCTGCGGGCAATTTCATCACCTGTCATCCGCCATCTTTAATCCACAGAACACCGTGCTGCCCTCTTTATGGCTACTACCTTAAGCACGTAGTAGCGGGCAATTTGAAAAGTTCTGCTAGCTATCATCCACCATCTTTAATCAAGAGACCACCGTGCTGCCATCTTTAGCTAGATACCTTTGAAATAATGTGGTGGCGGCAAATTGAAAAATTCCACGTGCTCTTGTTTGGAAACAAACTCACATGCTTTTTTGACAGCTACCATCCGCCATCTTTAATCAACAGAGCATAGTGCTGCCCTCTTTAGTTTGAAATGTGGTGGTGGCAAATTCTACGTGCTCTTGTTTGGTAAACATAGCCACATGCTTTTTTGACAGCTGTCATCCACCATCTTTAATCCAGAGAGCACCGTGCTGCCCTCCTTATCGTAGTAGATGTAAATTCGTCACCTGTCATCCGCAGTGCTGCCATCTTTAGCTAGATACCTTTGAAATGTGGTGGTGGATAATTTAAAAAGAGAAATTCTACAGCGGCCCTCTCTCGACGCTAATTGCATAAGATGGCGGCTATACATGACTCCTTAAGGGTGCTTACGCAAGATGGCTGCTATACACAGGTTCTTATGAGACGCCCTTGGGATGCTTGCTCAAGATGGTAGTTATACATGGCTCCTTATGAGATTCCCTAGGGATGCTTGCTCAAGATAGCGACTGCTCTTATGGGACGGCTTAAGTGTCCTTGCACAAGATGGCTTGAGACGCCCTAAGGATGCTTGCGCAAGATGGCGGACACAAGATGGCGGCTATACACGTCTCCTTATGAGACGCCTTAAGGGTGCTTGCGCAAGATGGCTGCTGCTCTTAGCTTAGAGGCTAACGTGTCGTGCTAGTTCGATTCATTAAATTTGGGGCTTAAATGCATAATGTTAAATATCTCGAAAACGGTGCATCGTAGAGCAAAACGGACAAAATTTTTCTACCCAATACCTCGATTCGCAGTATGGGGAACAAGTAAAACATAGTCTAATGATGAGATCAACGGTTCGGTTCCTACTTAGGCCCTTTGGCATTCGCTCTGTTTTAGCTTGTATTGAAGCAAGTATTCGTAACATGATCAGGTTTAGCTATGGTAGAGAGTATAACGTGCCGTACAGGTTCGATTCATTAAATTTGGGGCTTAAATGCAAAATGTTAAATATCTCGAAAACGGTGCATCGTAGAGCAAAACCTGATACCTAGGTTTGCAGTATCAGGAACAAGAAAGAAACATAGTCTAATGATGAGATCGACGGTTCGATCCCTACTTAAGCCCTTTGTCATTGGCAGCTATCTAATTCTACAAGATGGGGGCTATACATAGCTTCTTATGAGGCAGCTTAAGAGCGCTTGCACAAGATGGCTGCTGCTCTTATGAGACGCCCTAGGGGTGCTTGCGCAAGGTAGCAGCGACAAGACGGTGACTATACACAGCTCCTTATGATACGGTCTAGAGGTGCTCACACAAGAGGGTGGCTGCTCTGATGAAGAAAGCTAGCTTTGCATCGTGCAGGTATCTTTACTTCACTAAACCTCATACCTCTGAAATGTAATTTGATAAATTCTACGTGCTTTTTCTTAACAGCAGCTACCTTTAAACAATAGCGGCTATACATAAGCTGTTAAGGCCTCCTCTTATGTCAAGCATAAACCTGCATCGGGATAGCTAGAGTAAGCACGTGCTGCAGTGATGACGTCATTATGCATGTTTAGACTTGCAAATCACTAAAGAAACATAACAAGACTAGAATCGAACACTGCACTCTATGCTGTTAACTTTATCATGTGATCGGAACATTGATTGAAGTGTTTAGAACACTAAATAAGTAGAACAGAACACTGTACTCAATACAACATGTCAGGGGATACCTTTGTTCTAAGAAGATTAGATTACCGCACATTCCTTGTAGGGCTAATAGGCTAAAGGGCTAATGGGCAAAAGGGCTAATGGGCTAAAGGGCTAAAGGGCTAAAGGGCTAAAGGGCTAAAGGGCTAGGGTGCCTCTCCTCTCTTTATCCGGGCTTGAGACCGGCTCTACAACTAGAGGCGGAGTTAACACCCTAAGGAAGGGAGAATGTTGGGAAATAATCTATACGAATATAGCTACTCGATCGACTATATACTACAGATGGATGACTTAGGTGAGGGTAAGCGCTTACTTAATAATACCAACACGACGTAATTCATGCTCTATTTCAAAAATATCTTCTTTGTACTGTGTGTAACCAGCATCATGATAGGCTCTTAGCAGTTGTAAACGTTTTACCAGTACGTTGGGGTCTTTACAGTAGCTTATATCTACATAGGGTAACAGAGGCTTGTTGTGAACTTTGAGTCTATATGCAGACAGTTGATGTGCAGGGACTTGTTTTGATATAATACGTGCTTCAGCAGTAGCGTTTCTAGGTACAAACATAACTTGTTTCGATAGCGATGAAGCGTTGAAATTTCCTTCTTCTTTACCTTGCATCTCTTCTTGAGATGTTTGCACTTCGACAGAACGTGTAGTAGGCTTAGGAAATGAAGTAAAATCATCAAGCTGTAATGGCAATGAATTTTCTTCTTCTACTACTTTCCCTTTACTACTGTTTTGATCAACATCATTATCCTTATTATCATAATCATGATCTTGCCTCTCTTTATCTTGAAGTTTGTGCTCAGTAACAGAACTTGCAGCAGGCCTAGACAACAAGGGAGAATTAAAAATCTCTCGCAGAGGTGTACTTTTTAAACATAAATCAGTGTTCGCTGGAATATGGTCGAGCTCTTTGTATTTTGTTCCCGATGAAGCTACATTACACGCGGCTTCATGACGTTGAGCGTTGTATGCGTTCTTGAACTCTCTTCTACAATGTTTGCATTGAAAAATCGTCCTACATGATATCTCATGACGTCTCCTGTGATAGCTTCGGGAAAATGCTTTTCCACACTCTTCGCAAATATACCTAGAAATAGGTTTTTCCATGACGGACTTTTATCTTCTGCTATCAGATTCTTCTTTAAATCTACTCGACATTTGTTACTCTCAACTTCGATGATGCGAACAGCTTAGCGATTAACAGTAAACTAACACAAAAGCGTATAACCAAGGTAGCAACAGTAAGGTTTAAGCCCATCAAGATGGCAAGAGTGAGGTTAGCGACGTTCTGCTGTTGGATTTTAAATTCCGCGCTATAACATGCATAAGGTGGCAGCCTTGAGGTTTACTGCCGTAAAGATGGCAGCAGTGAGGTTAGCGACGCTCTATTGTCCTTCAAAGTGAGGTTAGGGTCCGTCAAGAAGACAGCTGTCATAAAAGCACGTGGCTATGCTTACCAAACAAGAGCACGTGGTCGTGACGTCACGGCTTAAAGAACAATGAATAGTCATGTTTCAAAGCGTGTACGCATCAACTATCGATTTTGCATGTATCGAATCTCGTACGGAACTTCTACAGGTAGATTGTGCTGGTATCTTAGCATAACTTATACACATGAACTTAAAGTACAAAGAATAGCCATGTTTCAAAGCGTGTACATATTACTTATCGATTTTGCAAGCATCGACTCTCGTACTAAACTTCTTCCTCTAGATTGTGCTGCTATCTTAGCATAACCTATGTGCATGAACTTAAAGTACAAAGAATAACCATGTTTCAAAGCGTGTACAGATCACCCTGAACTTCTTCCGCCAGATTGTGCTGCTATCTTAGCATAACCTATACCCATGAACTTAAAGTACAAAGAATAGCCATGTTTCAAAGCGTGTACATATTACTTATCGATTTTGCAAGCATCGTCTTTCGTACTAAACTTCTTCCTCTAGATTGTGCTGCTATCTTAGCATAACCTATGTGCATGAACTTAAAGTACAAAGAATAACCATGTTTTAAAGCGTGTACATATCACCCTCAACTTCTTCCGCTAGATTGTACTCCTATCTTAGCATAGCCTATACGCACGAACTTAAAGCACAAAAAATAACGATGTTTAACAGCGTGTACACATCACCTATTGATTTGCATGCATCGACTATTTTTTACCGCCAGAGTGTACAACGATCGCATATGTGTATTGCTAACGTATGTGTATAAAGTTAAAGCACAAAGAATAGCTATACTCCAAAGCGTGTACACATCACCTATCGATTTTGCATGCAACAAAGAATAGCTATACTCCAAAGCGTGTACACATCACCTATCGATTTTGCATGCATCGACTATCGTACTAAACGTCTACCGCTAGAGTGTACAACGTTCGCAATTGTGTGCTGCTACCTATGTGCGTGAACTTAAAGCACAAAGAATAGCGTGTACACAACACCTGTCAATTTTGCACGCATTAACTCTTGTACTAAACTTCTTCCACAACAGCGTGCGATCATCGCTTGTGTGTGCTGCAATCTTAACATAACCTATGTGCACGAAGTTAAAGCACAAAGAATACCCAAGTTCAAAGCGTGTACACATCACCTATCGATTTTGCATGCATCATCTTTCTTACTAAACTTTTTCCACTGGAGCGTGCAACAACCTTATAAGTATGCTGCTAACTTAGTATAACTTATACGAATGAACTTAAAGCATAAAGAATACTGATGTATAAAAATCTTGTGAACATAGCAGCAGCAGTAAGAATAGCAATGTTTTAAAAGCGTGTACGCATTGCCTATCGATTATACATGCATCAGCTAGAGTACAAAACTTCTCCCGCTAGAGTTTGCTGCTATCTTAGCATAACCTATGTGCACGGATTTAAAGCACGAAGAATAGTTAAGTTTCAAAGTGTGTACACAACAACTTTCGATTTTGCATGCATCAACTATATTAACACATCCCGCTGGAATGTACAACGTTCACATGTGTTTGCGCTGCTACTTTAGCATGACCTAAGCGAACGAACTTAAAGCATAAAGAATAGCGATGTTTGAAAATCTTGCGAACATAGTAGCAGTAAGAATAGCAAGGTTTACAATCGTGTACATATCACCTTTTGATAATGCATACATCAACTATCGTACTAAACAACCTCTACGCGAGCGTGCGACCATCGCTTGCACTTGTGCTGCTATCTTAACATAACCTATGTGCACGAACTTAAAGCATAAAAAATAGTTATGTGTAAGTGAACATAGCAGAGTGTTAACTACGTAGGTGTAGACATTGAACTTTGCATGCTGAAGCAGCATACTACGTGACCGTGACGTCACGACCACGTGCTCTTGTTTGGTAAACATAGCCACGTGCTTTTTTGACAGCTGTCTTCTTGACGGACCCTAACCTCACTTTGAAGGACAATAGAGCGTCGCTAACCTCACTGCTGCCATCTTTACGGCAGTAAACCTCAAGGCTGCCACCTTATGCATGTTATAGCGCGGAATTTAAAATCCAACAGCAGAACGTCGCTAACCTCACTCTTGCCATCTTGATGGGCTTAAACCTTACTGTTGCTACCTTGGTTATACGCTTTTGTGTTAGTTTACTGTTAATCGCTAAGCTGTTCGCATCATCGAAGTTGAGAGTAACAAATGTCGAGTAGATTTAAAGAAGAATCTGATAGCAGAAGATAAAAGTCCGTCATGGAAAAACCTATTTCTAGGTATATTTGCGAAGAGTGTGGAAAAGCATTTTCCCGAAGCTATCACAGGAGACGTCATGAGATATCATGTAGGACGATTTTTCAATGCAAACATTGTAGAAGAGAGTTCAAGAACGCATACAACGCTCAACGTCATGAAGCCGCGTGTAATGTAGCTTCATCGGGAACAAAATACAAAGAGCTCGACCATATTCCAGCGAACACTGATTTATGTTTAAAAAGTACACCTCTGCGAGAGATTTTTAATTCTCCCTTGTTGTCTAGGCCTGCTGCAAGTTCTGTTACTGAGCACAAACTTCAAGATAAAGAGAGGCAAGATCATGATTATGATAATAAGGATAATGATGTTGATCAAAACAGTAGTAAAGGGAAAGTAGGAGAAGAAGAAAATTCATTGCCATTACAGCTTGATGATTTTACTTCATTTCCTAAGCCTACTACACGTTCTGTCGAAGTGCAAACATCTCAAGAAGAGATGCAAGGTAAAGAAGAAGGAAATTTCAACGCTTCATCGCTATCGAAACAAGTTATGTTTGTACCTAGAAACGCTACTGCTGAAGCACGTATTATATCAAAACAAGTCCCTGCACATCAACTGTCTGCATATAGACTCAAAGTTCACAACAAGCCTCTGTTACCCTATGTAGATATAAGCTACTGTAAAGACCCCAACGTACTGGTAAAACGTTTACAACTGCTAAGAGCCTATCATGATGCTGGTTACACACAGTACAAAGAAGATATTTTTGAAATAGAGCATGAATTACGTCGTGTTGGTATTATTAAGTAAGCGCTTACCCTCACCTAAGTCATCCATCTGTAGTATATAGTCGATCGAGTAGCTATATTCGTATAGATTATTTCCCAACATTCTCCCTTCCTTAGGGTGTTAACTCCGCCTCTAGTTGTAGAGCCGGTCTCAAGCCCGGATAAAGAGAGGAGAGGCACCCTAGCCCTTTAGCCCTTTAGCCCTTTAGCCCTTTAGCCCTTTAGCCCATTAGCCCTTTTGCCCATTAGCCCTTTAGCCTATTAGCCCTACAAGGAATGTGCGGTAATCTAATCTTCTTAGAACAAAGGTATCCCCTGACATGTTGTATTGAGTACAGTGTTCTGTTCTACTTATTTAGTGTTCTAAACACTTCAATCAATGTTCCGATCACATGATAAAGTTAACAGCATAGAGTGCAGTGTTCGATTCTAGTCTTGTTATGTTTCTTTAGTGATTTGCAAGTCTAAACATGCATAATGACGTCATCACTGCAGCACGTGCTTACTCTAGCTATCCCGATGCAGGTTTATGCTTGACATAAGAGGAGGCCTTAACAGCTTATGTATAGCCGCTATTGTTTAAAGGTAGCTGCTGTTAAGAAAAAGCACGTAGAATTTATCAAATTACATTTCAGAGGTATGAGGTTTAGTGAAGTAAAGATACCTGCACGATGCAAAGCTAGCTTTCTTCATCAGAGCAGCCACCCTCTTGTGTGAGCACCTCTAGACCGTATCATAAGGAGCTGTGTATAGTCACCGTCTTGTCGCTGCTACCTTGCGCAAGCACCCCTAGGGCGTCTCATAAGAGCAGCAGCCATCTTGTGCAAGCGCTCTTAAGCTGCCTCATAAGAAGCTATGTATAGCCCCCATCTTGTAGAATTAGATAGCTGCCAATGACAAAGGGCTTAAGTAGGGATCGAACCGTCGATCTCATCATTAGACTATGTTTCTTTCTTGTTCCTGATACTGCAAACCTAGGTATCAGGTTTTGCTCTACGATGCACCGTTTTCGAGATATTTAACATTTTGCATTTAAGCCCCAAATTTAATGAATCGAACCTGTACGGCACGTTATACTCTCTACCATAGCTAAACCTGATCATGTTACGAATACTTGCTTCAATACAAGCTAAAACAGAGCGAATGCCAAAGGGCCTAAGTAGGAACCGAACCGTTGATCTCATCATTAGACTATGTTTTACTTGTTCCCCATACTGCGAATCGAGGTATTGGGTAGAAAAATTTTGTCCGTTTTGCTCTACGATGCACCGTTTTCGAGATATTTAACATTATGCATTTAAGCCCCAAATTTAATGAATCGAACTAGCACGACAAGTTAGCCTCTAAGCTAAGAGCAGCAGCCATCTTGCGCAAGCACCCTTAAGGCGTCTCATAAGGAGACGTGTATAGCCGCCATCTTGTGTCCGCCATCTTGCGCAAGCATCCTTAGGGCGTCTCAAGCCATCTTGTGCAAGGACACTTAAGCCGTCCCATAAGAGCAGTCGCTATCTTGAGCAAGCATCCCTAGGGAATCTCATAAGGAGCCATGTATAACTACCATCTTGAGCAAGCATCCCAAGGGCGTCTCATAAGAACCTGTGTATAGCAGCCATCTTGCGTAAGCACCCTTAAGGAGTCATGTATAGCCGCCATCTTATGCAATTAGCGTCGAGAGAGGGCCGCTGTAGAATTTCTCTTTTTAAATTATCCACCACCACATTTCAAAGGTATCTAGCTAAAGATGGCAGCACTGCGGATGACAGGTGACGAATTTACATCTACTACGATAAGGAGGGCAGCACGGTGCTCTCTGGATTAAAGATGGTGGATGACAGCTGTCAAAAAAGCATGTGGCTATGTTTACCAAACAAGAGCACGTAGAATTTGCCACCACCACATTTCAAACTAAAGAGGGCAGCACTATGCTCTGTTGATTAAAGATGGCGGATGGTAGCTGTCAAAAAAGCATGTGAGTTTGTTTCCAAACAAGAGCACGTGGAATTTTTCAATTTGCCGCCACCACATTATTTCAAAGGTATCTAGCTAAAGATGGCAGCACGGTGGTCTCTTGATTAAAGATGGTGGATGATAGCTAGCAGAACTTTTCAAATTGCCCGCTACTACGTGCTTAAGGTAGTAGCCATAAAGAGGGCAGCACGGTGTTCTGTGGATTAAAGATGGCGGATGACAGGTGATGAAATTGCCCGCAGCACGGTGCTCTGTTGATTAAAGATGGCGGATGACAGCTGTCAAAAAAGCACATGGCTTTGTTTCCAAACAAGAGCACGTGGAATTTGCCGCCACCACATTTCAAACTAAAGAGGGCAGCACTGTGCTCTATAGATTAAAGATGGCAGATGACAGCTGACAAAAAAGCACGTGAGTTTGTTTCCAAACAAGAGCACGTGGAATTTTTCAATTTGCCGCCACCACATAGAGGGCAGCACGGTGCTCTCTTGATTAAAGATGGCTGCTGTCACGTGGAATTGTCTGCCACCACAGGTATCTAGCTAAAGAGGGCAGCACTGAGGTTTGCGATGCAAGATGGCTGCTGTCAAAAAGCATTTTTCAAATTATCCGCCACCACATTTCAAAGGTAAGTAGCTAAAGAGGGCAGCACTGTGCTCTATGGATTAAAGATGGCGGATGACAGCTGTCAAAAAAGCACGTGGATTTGTTTATCTCGAGCTAGTGAGGTTAAGTTGGTAGCACTAAGGTTTAGGCCCGCCAAGATGGCAGCACTGCCGATGACAGGTGACGAATTTTACATCTAAAGAGGGCAGCACAGCGCTCTGTAGTTTAAAGATGGCGGATGACAGCTGTCAAAAAGCACGTGGCTGTCAAAAAGCACATGGCTTTGTTTATCTCGAGCTAGTTAGGTTAAGTTGGTATCACCGAGGTTTATTCCCATCAAGATGGCAGTACTGAGGTTAGCGATGCGTTGTTGTCGATGACAGCTGTCAAAACGCACGTGGCTTTGTTTACAAATCTGTCAAAAAGCACGTGGCTGTCAAAAAACTCGTGGCTTTGTTTACCTCACATTAGTTAGGTTAAGTTGGCACTACTGAGGTTTAGGCCCGTCAAGATGGCAGTACTGGGGTTAGCGATGCGTTGTTGTCTGTCAAAAAGCACGTGGCTGTCAAAAAGCACGTGGCTTTGTTTACCTCACGCTAGTTAGGTTAAGTTGGCACTAGTGAGGTTTAGGCCCGTCAAGATGGCAGCAGTGAGGTTAGCGATGCTTTGTTGTCGATGACAGCTGTCAAAAAGCACGTGGCTTTGTTTACAAATTCAAATCTCCCGCCAAAATTCAAATCTCCCGCCAAAATTCAAATTTCCCGCCAGAATTCAAATTTCCCGCGCCGCGGGAGGAGGAGGAGGCGCCCGAACTGTCCCATTATACTACTGATCGCTACTGATGTTAACTTTCCATCGAGCGCAACTGATCTGATTGACACACGTGTTAATTCTTATCTCGTATTTGTCATTCGTAGGGACCTAACTACTTCCACCTTTCAGTAATTTCCTGTTTCCGCGTGACCTTCAAGCCCATATCGGCCACTTCATCAGAATATTCTTTTTACTTACTTGATACTTGATACTGAAATAATGCAGTAGTTTAAACACCTGTATTCGATTCATATTTAAGCTTCGATATGATTCTCACATTTCACCTTATTACAGGGAGTTGTCATGGCTTCGTGTTCATGAGCGTCGCAATCTCCACATGTCCCTTCTGCATGGAGTTGTAAACACTGGTATACCGAATTATGTCTCATCAAAATTTAATTACCTCTCCTCCTATCATAACCACGATACACGATCTGCCTCCTGTTTAACAATATCTCTCAGTCACTCCAGGACCTACAACCGCTCCTTTGTAGTCACTGCCGCGAGGCTATGGAATACCCTACCTGTTACCATTAGGGATTTGCGTTCTCGTAGGAGATTTAAGATGGATTGCCGAAATCACTTTCTGAATACTTCTAGCCGACTTCTCGATGTGTGTAGCGTGAATGAGCATATTTCCATAAAATTAGAAATATATTTGCTACTTATAGGTTTTTACTGTGTTTCCGTCTCTTATTATCACTAGTGTTAGTTTTATATTTATTGTCATGTACGTTTAGATTGTCATGTTGTACATTCTATAATCGTTTTTTATTACAATCTCCATATTTTCTATTAGTACTATGTTAGTTTAAAAGATTTGTTGTATTTAAATATTGGTAAGTAAATTATTTTAAATATTATGGTTAAGTGTAAGAGAGGGCCTTGAGCCCTAACTTCGCCACGAATAAAGACGAATTATTATTATTATTATTATTATTATTATTATTATTATTATTATTATTATTATTACCGTGGTTTGGTGGACTAGCAGAGGTGAAAGAAGGTGCGGGGGTGAACAGGTCTCAAGATACGAAATTAAAGTTAAGATAAAATTTAACAAGGTTATATTTTCTTTGCAAAATCAAGAAATAACAAGAATGGCAGGTACAGAGTAGCAAAGCCACTAATTCGAAAGTGTACAGTTACAGTGTTACAAGATTTGGGCTCCGAGAGCCGGACACATAATTCTTGAGCAATGAGCCCAACTTTACTATATACAAGATTCAACAAAGGGGCAGAAGACCCCAATCATGCCCAGGAGCTCATGCTCCTAATTACACGGCAAAGCCTCCTCGAGGCACACAGAAATCAAAATTTTCTAGAAAGAGCAACCCGCTCTTCAAGCCTATCAAAGGCCACACCAAACTCTACTTTTAAGCTGTCCTCCAAGGACGTATGCACAGGGGTAAAAATACCCAACCTACTGAGGCCTATTAAGAAAAGAAACAGGTCAATTACCTGGCCTCTAAAATACCAACTTGAGCGGAGGCGAAACTGCACTCCAAATACGCCTTATATAAAACCAACTTGGCACTAGGCCGTTACTGCAAGGGCTAATCCCATACTAAAGGGGTGACTTATGGAATGAGACAATTTACATTACATTAAGGAAGAAACGGTTGAGAAAATAAGTTCACCTCAACGCAATATGAGTGGGAGCTCGAGAGGGTTAAGCACTCTCTATCCCAATATGTAGCTTAAAAAGATAGAATAGATACTAAGTGTCTTTACATTTTAGGGGAAAGTTACATGGTAAAAGGCTTCGGACCTGCCCCGAGAGTTAAACTGCTGAGCTAGCAAGAAAAGAAGTTAGAAGTTATTAAACGGCCATTACCTGGTGGTTGAACTGCTGCCCGAAGAAAGAGGCGCTACCCGTCCCCTGCTACGTACTTAACGCACTGATAGATGTTACTGAAGTGGCCAGGAGACCCGAAAATCAGCAGTTTATATACCCTCGTGGAAAGTTCGAGGCGTTTCGGGAATGAGAACACCCTCCCACAAAAATTTTATTGGTTGACGACGAAAACCCCTACACTAGATGAGGAAGAAACACCTTATTGGTGGAAAATTAATTACAGAAAATTATGATTGGTCAGTTTCAAAACTGGCAGAAAGAAAGGATTAATATTGCCAACTTAAACAATAACTGAAAGAAATTTAACAAAGAACAAACTTATGACTTCAAAATTTCTCCAAAAACATAGTTCTTTCACTTCGCACAAGGGTGCACAATTGTAGTTCTTCAGTAGTGCCATCTGGAAGAGAATGTCCACACTTCTTACTACAGGCAAAACAAAAATACATCGAAAACGACCCAGTTCAGAAACTTCAAAATTTCCAAGTAGTGACATCTTCTGAGAAACTTGAAAATTAACACCTTAGATAAAGTTCAGACTTCCTCCAGTAGGGGAGTTTCAACTGGCGCAAAGTTTGAATTAGCGGCGTGGGGGTGTACCACCCGGTACTATTATTATTATTATTATTATTATTATTATTATTATTATTATTATTATTATATTAGTTTATAACTATTCACGATAATAGTAATATTATCCATCCTTATGCTCGTCAGGCACATTGCGCCCGAACACGATGTATATTTCTATTGTATTGCTTTGTTTGAGGATTTATACATTAAAAAAATCGACTTCCTTATGATATTTACGTAAACGTAAGTGACACGTATAGTTTAAAATGCAATTATTAAAATAATATCGATGTTTTCTTCAGCAAATGTTGTTAATTAGTTTTGTTTCTGATTTCCAAAGTGTGTCTGTAAGGCTCATTACGCCTGCTGGCGTGGAAGTGGGATTCAAATTTAACATCAAGTGGTACGGATTGTCCTGGTGTAAATATTTGGGGATTAAGGGGAAAATGTTGGCAGGTAGATAACGACCTATGCGGTAGGAAATGTCCTCAAAAATCAGGTGGTACGGAATGTCCGTGGTACGAAATGTCCGGACACCAGCCCGCACTTCATGAATGAGATCAGAAGGAGGGATCGCTAGACAAAGAGAGGGAGATTGTTGTGATGCTCGTTTAGCTGCCTGATCAGCAGTCTCATTTCCCATTAACCCAGAGTTACATGAACACCAGAACGAGTAAGGATATATAAGAGAGACTTAACGCTATATAAGTACCAATTAGGGGAAGAAAGAGGCGAGCATAAGGCGTGCAGAACATTTTGTGCACACATCAGATAATGAATCTGCATATAGTGTTGAAATCGTTTGTCGTCATATAGGGAACGTTACCATCTTGTACTTTGATTCTCGCCGCAGGAGAATACCCGTGTATATACGAAGTTCCCACGGCTACAACGATCGTACATTTATTAAAATACACCGACACTAAAATCTAGGATCCCTCTGTCAGGTTAATTTTTGAAGTAGTAGGCGATGATAGGGGTTAATATGCCAGTTACTTTCGGAATAAGGTGGCCAACTCTCCACTATACAGCAAGTCAGCAGAGTTAATCACGCGCAGGGGGCCGTGCTGAGGGGCAAACCCAAAAGGAAAAGTAGTGGTAGGTACAAGGACATAGAAAGAGCAGGGAAAATTAAATACCCTCTTTTCTTTTGGAAACAACCGAAGGGTTTGAAGCTATGTATTTTCAAAACTGACAACAAGATAAAAGGTAAAAATGTTTACAATCTTTTTCTTTTGATGATATTCAAAAGAAGCAAAAATTATATACAAGATACAAGACCAACAAGCCCATTCAATGGGAATTCCAACAAATGTCTAAGTACAACAGTGATGCTGACTAGAATTTCTACAAGCCTTTTCATTATTATTATTATTATTATTATTATTATTATTATTATTATTATTATTATTATTATTTCTGGTATTCTCCTTTTTTAAATAGGAAATAACATGCTTGCTTCACACTAGAGAAACGCACAAATAAATCAAAGGTCAAATCTCAAAGGAAGGTACATAATTTGGAGGGACGAACACTGATAATAATACCTGGAGTACACATACGAAGTGAACAATATCGCAAAACAGTACAAGGGTTATCGAGGAACGATAATATGGATCCTCACAATAAAGTAGAGTAATAGTGCACATCGGTCAATTAAAGAAGGGAGCGAAGCAAAATGAACATTCGTACACAATATGCATATATTTGAAACAAGTACTAGATCGGCACCAATGTTGACAAAAAATGATACAACGACAAAAGTTAAAAGAAGTTGGGGATTTGTGAGCCACAATTTTTTTTATGAATCCCATAATACAATCTCAATTAGAATGTACTCAATCGTAAAATAATCGGTGTTAAAAAAGGGCATGACTAATTAATGACAGATCAGCAACAAACATTATCAATTTTTAACTTTTGGTCCTTTACTTCTTTCTTTGAGGATCAAAAAAAGGGAAAAAAGGAATGGAAGGGGAAAGAGAAAGGGTGACACAGTCCGCGCACTCAAAGTCCCAGACAGTTCCCAGAAAATAGACACAAGATTGGAATGATCTACGAGACACCATCATTAAAATTCAAACTTATGTGTCCATAGCTGAAGATACTTTCGCAACACTTTGAAAATATTATAAAACTTTCAGGACTAGGAATAAATCGAAAATAGTAAGTCCATGTTTGAAAGAGATAGACTGAAAATGGAGTTTGTTATGTCAAGCCAGAAGGGCAACCCAATAGCTGAAATATTTTAAAAGTTTGTGTGCATGTTCTTTGCTCACCCACTTCCTCGTAGAAAAGCCAATTCGTAGAACAGCAGAAGTACAGACCAGCTGTACAATGACACATGAAGCCCTCCACTCTAGAATCACCTCACATCCCAACTCGTCGTAAAGAAGATCAAGGTGAGCTTATATAGGTGGAGAGTAGCGATCGCAGAACATGCGAGAAGGCAGGCGTAATACGTGACGTGAGCGGAGGGAGGAGGGTTGCAAAACCATGCCCAGTAAACGAAGAGCCGGCCGGGCGAGTAGACGCACAGCTGATAAGGAGCGACATATGGCAGCAGGCGAGTCGTAGAATGCAGCAGCACTGGATGACGAGATAAGTAAGGTAGGCGAAGAAAAAGTAGAATCTCAAATCCCACGATGTAGTAGTGAGAGTACGTGACACCTCTACTACATGACATGATCGCAAGTAGTTAAAATTATAGCCAACAGATAGCACAGCCAGCCACAAACGATACCCGTGCGTAAAAACAGAGATCTCCAGGGACCGTCGTCAATGTGGTAACACACCAGACATGGCCAAACATTAAACATACCATTTCCACTAAACCATGCAACTGTCACTATACTTTTCTCACGTCCTACTGCTCGTTCCAACCTAGGACATCGTACGTTCTCGGCTGACGAGCCAAACATCTCACACCATGTATAGTTTCATTATAAAACACACCATGTTGAGGAGAACTTCATTTAATCGGATTCTCATGTACATAAAACTAAATACAGTATTACCAACATATGTTACACTAGTAATTAAATGCCATGAGCCACAGACTACAATTAAAGCGATCGGTATGTTAGGGGCAAACTATTTATCTGGAGCCAGGTTTATTGATTGTGGCTAATAGATTCTGGAGGCGAGTATATAAAACAATTACAGTGCTACTGGCTGACCTCTCGTCCAAATTGTACGCCTACTCTCATACATAATAGATCAGGCAATAAAAGTCTGTGCATGCATCGCAAATGGCAGCGAATTTCTAGTTTTCAATGTTTGTGAACATGTTTTTAATGTTGTTTTGGATCAACTAGGCTATCTTAGACAAGCTTCCCATGTACCTGGTTTATGTGGTGTCTATCTCGTCATTTATATGGGTGTGTGAAGTTAATTGAAAACTAGAAATTCCGCAATATTAACAAAATGAAATTATATGTTCTACAATACATGAATGCAGCAGAATGTCACATTCCTTCAAACTGCATAACTAGGAAATGTGTTTTACAACTGAGATACACTCACAGGATACGTAGCACACATATGTTATTTAATAACATAAGGAAATTTGGAAATGGGCAAGATCCAAGTGATAATTTCCTTTATCTTGATGTCACAAATCGAGAACTAAATATATACATTTTTAATCAAATTAAAATGTACGAAATCCATTGGGATTATTTATTCGGTTCCTTTCAAGTGGCAAGGTTAGGGTGCTTCGCCCTATCTTACACTTAACCACATTTTCAACACTTATCTGCGGGTGCATAAAGTTATAATTTAGCAGAGTTGCATTATACTAATACTCACACTCTTATATGTATAAAAAAAATTAAATAGTATACTGTACATTAAGCAGTATGAAATAATATTGCTCAAACACACACACACAGACAAAATTTTACACAATTATCAACTATATCTACATAAACAAGAGAAACTCTCACAGTCCATCGCCATTCACACACTCAACTGTGTGGCGCACACGTCAACAGGTAATCTCCGCGATATCCCGTGAATTTAGTAAGGTGCCCGCGGTTTGAATCCTAGCCGATGCATTGATTTTAAATGTAATGTCTCTGTGGTTCGAATTCCACTACAGGTCCAGTGGTAATTATCACAATATCAATAGTCAGGTACAGCTAGAAGCTTGCTTCCATTTTACGTCATTATTACGAACATAATCTTCAATAAACATACCTAGGGCCGGTTTCATCAAACTCCGTTAAGGATTTAGCGTCAAGTTAAACTGCTTTAGAAGGATAGTTAACAGAATGGCCATTTCATCAACCTTCGTTAACGTTAACGTGCTGTTAAACTCTCTGTTAATTTAAGGTAGCACTCTCGTCCCGTTAGGCTGCTTAACGTAGTGTTAAATTAAAAATGGCTGGAATAGATTTTGTGTTTGGTGCTCGGGTGCTCTATAGATTGTCTTCAAAATGCTGAGAGACAGGAAATTTCACAGTGAAGAAATGACATACTTGAACTAACAGAAATGTACTTTTTGGAGTGATATATGTTATCTAAACCTGTCGCAAGGAAAGTGCGCGAAAAGATAGAAGTGAGGTTAGAATACTGCAGGCCTACAGGACGAAATTCACTATTTCCAATGCAGAAATTGCTGATTACACTGAGACATTATGCAACGGGTTCATTCAGATCGTTACGGGAGATATCAGTGTTGTACATTGTAGAAGAGAGATAGGTAGGCCTATTTAAACTATTATTCCATTAACTTACTCATATGTAAGAAACATTGAGTTGAAATATAAATTCAAAGAAAGAGAGAGCATAAGCAAATGCAGCCTACACCATGTATAATCTTGTAGGCCTACTTTTTAATATGATTGTGCTACTGTAGTTAATAATTATGTATTCAGTTAAAAAATTCTGTTTAAAAACCTCTGAATGGTAGTACAAAAGCGTATCTCACACAATAACAAGAATGCTTTAAAACCAAAGAGGGATAGGTATTATATTCCATTAACTTATTAACATGTAACAAACATTACATTTTGTACTGAAATATAAATTCATAGGAAGGGGGATCATAATCACATGAAGCCTTCAGCATGTATAACCTGGTAGGCCTAATTTCTAATATGACTGTGCTACTGTAGTTATTATTATTGATATTTCCAGTTAATACAATTCTGATATTGTGATATTCTGCATCACAAGTCGTCATTACGAAGAGGCTCAACTTCGTCGCCGATTAATATAATAATCTTCGAAGTCATCAACTTAAATGCTCGAATAAATATACTACCTCCCGTCATGGACCTCTCCAACTCGTTCTTCGAATACTATTTTATGTTTTGCCCTTCTTTATTAGGTCGTCGTACACGTATTTCAAATGGAACTTCTTATTCCGCACAATAAAAAAGAACAGGAGAGAGGTGAAAAAAGATTAACATTATGGCCGGCACTTTTCAGAAGAGCGAAATAATATTAATGCTACACACTGCTGACTTGATCGTTAATGTTAACGCCACGTTAAAATCCCAACAAGGTGTTAACTAACGCCCCGTTATCGGATTTTTAACAGTGGTTGATGAAACTGGCCCCGAAGGTTGAATCACAAGTATGAGCCTAAAACTGTCTGTGTTCTTGGAGTACAAAATGCACAGGTACAAACAGAAACTAACAGTGACTCCAGTAATCATTACTGCTAATATATTCAGCTAACTGTTTAACAAAATCTCACATTACTATGAAATTTCACATTTTAGAGGAGATTTGCTTACGTTTCCAAAGTGATACTTAAAACGATAATGCTGTGTAAATGTAATTAAACGTATGGATTCACCATCTCAAATAATCTGAAATGCATTACGTACATGCTGTATTGTAATTTGGGAATAAGTTTGAATGGTGTCTTTAAAAGTAGGAAAGATCACAATATGAAGATAAAGTTGGAATTCAAGAGGACAAATTGGGGCAAATATTCGTTTATAGGAAGGGGAGTTCGGGATTGGAATAACTTACCAAGGGAAATTATTAATAATCTTGACCATGATGGTCGGGATTGGATCCGTATTGACTTAGTAACAGTAAATATGTTGGAAGATAGTCCGCCTAGTCAATACAATTCATTTATTTATCTTTCACCTTAACATCTAGTACATGTTTCGAGAGTATTATGCATTCTCTTCCTCAGCTAGTGGATTAAAATTCAGTATACAATAACATCAGGTGCCTCAACATCTATCTAACACATGCATGCCACACGTAATATTTACATCATCACACTGACCATTTTAACCTATTTCCAACCTGGCTGCATAATACATCTATCAACCGAAGATAATGGCAGGACTCCAAGTTTTAACGCAACTTCATTTATTCTTGTACAAATCCAATTGAACTACGCAAGATAGTATTATAATTCCTAGGATACCGTAATTTCACATCATTATACGACGCTGTGTCCAATATTTTAATTTAAATAGACATCATTTTAACACCCATTAACGGTGGATATCGGCAGGACGTCAAGTTTTAATGCAATTTCATTCATCCTTAACTCAACATTTTTGAACTACGCAAGGCAACTTCAAGGACACTGTGAATTCATATCATCACAAGACGTTGTATTTAATTAGACATTAATTAGACTATATTGTGTTTTTAATTTGTACTTGACAAAATGGGATTTTAATTCTATGTTTGTACTATCCAAAATTTTTAAGTGTCACATTGTCGTACTCATTGTTTTGAATTTTAATGGGGGCCCCCGTATTTTAGTCAGGTCTTATTGTATACTGAATTTTAATCCACTAGCTGAGGAAGAGAATGCATAATATTCTCGAAACATGTACTAGATGTTAAGGTGAAAGGTAAATAAATGAATAGTATTGACTAGGCGGACTATCTTCCAACATATTTACTGTTACCAAGGGAAATGTTCAATAATTTTCCGATTTCTTTGCGATCATTTAAGAAAAGGCTAGGAAAACAACAGATAGGGAATCTGCCACCTGGGCGACTGCCCTAAATGCAGATCAGTAGTGATTGATTGATTGATTGATTGATTGATTGATTGATTGATTGATTGATTGATTGATTGATTGATTGATTGATTGATTGATTGATTGATTGATTGATTGATTGATTGATTGATTGATTGATTGATTGATTGATTGATTGATTGATTGATTGATTGATTGATTGATTGATTCTCCTTTTCTTGTCTTGCATGCTAAACTAGTCATACTCTGTTACACCTACTTCCGCGTTACTTCTTTTCTTAAAAATAAAAATACAAGAAGTCATGAGGTATAATGTTAGCCATCTTGAAAGCGCAAAGTACTTAGCGATGTCAACAAGACTTAGCCCTTATAAACATTTCAAACCCACTGGATATCCAGAGTTGGAAAGTAATTGCGCAAAAGGAATTGAATTACTTTTAACGAATAGTTTCAATTTGTACTGTTACTTTACACGAAATGTAGGTTTTACTCGCAATTTAATTCTTATAATAATTGTAATAGTTTTATTCTGGTAATCGATATACATCACATCTAGAATCTGTCAAATATGGAGCCCCAACACTCACAAAGCATCATGCCAAGGGTATAAAGCCAATGATATGATGCGCACACCTTGTGGTTACAGGTTGAGATTTACATTATCGAGTACTATGACTGGCTAAGTGAACGAATCGTGTTCGTCGAATTTCGTGATTATTTCTGTCTTAAATGGAAAATATCTCAAGGAAAGTCAAGAATCAAATTAGGTGAAGCCTAATAAATAAGAGAAATATGTCCGCCTCTGTGGTGTAGTGGTTAGTGTGTTTAGCTGCCACCCTGGAAGGCTCGGGCTCGATTCCCGGCTCTGCCAAGAAATGTTAAAAGTGGTTCGAAGGTTGGAACGGGGTGCACTCAGCCTCAGGAGGTCAAATGAGCAAATGAGTAGCAAGGGGTTCGATTCTCACCTCAGTCATCCTCGAAGTGGTTTTCCGTGGTTTTCCACTTCTCCTCCAGGCAAATGTCGGGATGGTACCTAACTAGGGCCACGGCTGCTCGTTTTATTCTTCCTTCCAATCCTCCCATCCCGCCACAAGGCTCCTTTCCAGCACAGCAGGTGAGGGCGTTGTATAAAGTAAGGAAGTATGTGATTACACGTCTTTATCACGATGTATTTTATAAGTACACGGCTAGAAAATAGCTGTTCAAAGACTCGCCGCTTTCCGTCATTACACAGCTGAAGACAATAAAGTTCACCATCGCAACCGTCCTGTCCACACCGCTTCGTGAAGGAAGTTGCGTCTTCAGAAAGAATAGCCGTCGTATGCACATATGTATATTTCTCTTATACTTTCTTTCTTAATTCGCTTATCGTCCAGGGTTCGCTTTTCCCTCAAGGGCAGTGTCCTGCAGCGTGAAACATTGGGTCGGGGATAAAACTGGGGTGGAGGACCGGTACCTCGCCCACACGGCGATAGGGATAGTCAATGAAGAGGGAAGGAAGCGGCCGTGGCCTTAAGATAGGTACCATCCTGCCATTAAACCACGGAAAACCACATCGATGATGGCTGAGGTAGGAATATGTTTCTTCTTTGCTAGTTGCTTTACGTCGCACCGACACAATGGGACAGGAAAAGGCCTAGGAATGGGAGGGAAGCGGCCGTGGCCTTTTAAGGTCCAGCCCCAGCATTTGCCTGGTGTGAAAATGGGAAACCACAGAAAACCATCTTCAGGGCTGCCGGCAGTGGGATTCGAACCCACTATCTCCTGAATGCGAACTCACAGGCACGCGCCTCTAACCGCACGGCCAACTCTCCCGGTCAAATTGCAAATAATAATAATAATAATAATAATAATAATAATAATAATAATAATAATAATAATAATAATAATAATAATAATAATAATAGTAATAATTTGATGTATAAGGATTGTGTCGGTGCAACGTAAAACCAATTGAAAGAAAAAGTTAAATCTATATACAACGAAATTATAACAGTCAAAACTAGAATTTCTTAGAGAGCTTAGTCAAAGTTAGAATTTCCTAGTAAAACTGACTCTCCTTTTGGGACTTTTGTTCTTTTACAATTTTGGTATTTTGACAGAAACATAATATAGATATGATACATGTTTAAGTTAACGGCATGTGAACTCTAGGGAAACGTGGTGCAGGTATTTCGAGATGACGCTCATTGGCGACCTACGTGCGTGTGAGGATTGGGTCCTACCTAGCATGATATGTAATTTTGAGGACGGTACAAAAAACCCAGTCCCCAAGCCAGAGGAAACCAACAATGAAGGGGACAGTCCTCGACCCGGCTGGAAATCGAACCCGGGTCCCTTGTATCAACAACCAGTATAAAAATCTGTCTGCCACAGAGCCGGGCTATATGATCCATGTGATGACCGGTATGGAATATCGTGTCATTACGTCCTATCCAAAATGTGCTTTACGGCTGATGTTATCTTCAAAAATTTCTCGAGTTTGTTAGCATGGATGAATGAAAGATCTTAAAAGTTGTCGTCCGTAACTGAATACTGGAACTTGAGTACTATTCTCCTTATAGTTTAGTACATCGAGAAGTAATTTTCTAAAAATTTGTTTTACATCACACCGACACGGAGAGGTCTTATGGCGACGATGGGACAGGAAAGGGATAGAAGTAGTAACAAAGCGGCTGTGGCCTTAATTAAGGTACATCCCCAGCATTTCCCTTGAGTAAAAATGGGAAACCACTGGAAACCATTTTCAGGGCTACCGTCAGTGGGGTTCGAATCCACTATCTCCCGGATGCAAGCTCACCGCTGTGCGTCCCTAAGCGCACTACCAAATCGCCCGGTGCTTGGTACATCTGAAGTGAAGTTTCCCTGATTACTTACGAGCTTCTTTAAAAATCCAATCAGTCAGAGGATTAAAAGTAATTGATTGTAGATTTCACCGGCTGATGATCCCTCAAACTTGTGCCAGTCCAAACTGAAGATTTGTTCCCGT
The DNA here is from genome assembly GCF_040414725.1 of Anabrus simplex. Taxonomy (NCBI): domain Eukaryota; kingdom Metazoa; phylum Arthropoda; class Insecta; order Orthoptera; family Tettigoniidae; genus Anabrus; species Anabrus simplex. The sequence continues at coordinate 105,271,985 of NC_090269.1, read as the reverse complement.
AACTTTTTTATTTATTTCTCTTCATTCCAATTTCGCTTGCAGCAGAGGAAAGAAACAAGGAAAATGGAATGAAAAACGTCAGCATGAAGCAGACATGAGAGACAGAAAATTAAATGTAACTCAGTGGGGGTTCACGGAAAGTACGTCATAACGAACTGAACTTCAGTCATTCAGAAACAATTGCCCCTTGCTTTCACGAGAGGAGATGGATGGTAAGGATAGAAGACTAACAAACTACGTGATGACTATGGTATATTTTGGTAGGGTTTAGGAGTAAAGACGGGAAACATAATTTCGTTGTGTCAGAAGTATCCTAATGAACCAGGTAAATGCGTAAATGACTGAATGGATACGCTCCGATAATAATTTCATTTTCATTTTCATTGACCAGTATTGCTACTTCGATGTTCATATTACGATCGAATGTCTGGAAGGTAGGAAATTTAACTCCACCGAGAGAGTTGTCCACGCGATTTGGGGTAACGTGGCTGTGAACTTGCATTTGGCGGAGAGAGGGTTCGAATTCCAACATCGTCGGGAGCCCTGAAGACCATTTACCGTGGTTTACCATTTTCACACCAACAAAATGCAGTGTTAAAGAGATAGATAGATTGGATAGATAGATAGATAGATAGATAGATAGATAGATAGATAGATAGATAGATAGATAGATAGATAGATAGATAGATAGATCAGCATACATCATAATATATTATCAGTGAAGTCAACGACGAATCTACATAATACCCTGCTGATAAACGAAATTGCTCTGCCGGTTTGTTCCTGATTCACGTGCATTTAAGTGTACGCTCTCATAATCTATACTAATATTATAAAGAGGAAAGAGGAAACATTTGTATGTTTGTTTGTAACGGATATACTCAAAAACTACTGAACCGATTTTAAAAAAAAATTCACCTTTAGAAAGCTACTTTGCCAGTGAGTAACATGGACTGTATTTTATTTTCAAAACAATTATAGGTGTGGGGCACGGGGGGATGGTGGAGATGTAAACATAATAGGCTAATATAGATAAAATATCGAATTTGTCGTGTTAGGACGAGACAAAGCGCAATTTAATCCTCTTGACGCAAAGAACAAAACTCGGTAAGCCCTACGGGCCCAAAAACCATGTCTTAGGGCCCTAAAACCAACCGTTACGGGGTAGTTCAGGGTTCCGTTATAGGACATATTCTCTTTGATATTGTAAGAAATTTACCCCGCAGGTAAGCACCCCATGCAGATGACATCGCTGTCACAACAAGTGGTAAGGAGTTAACAAATGTGGAAAATAAAAGGTTAGAGAAAATGTGGAAAATAAAAGGTTAGAGATGCTACAGATATCATCCAATTGGTTGTAGGCTAATAAACTATTTTTAAATAGTAACAAGACAGAAGTTATTTCTTTTCACATAATTAAATTAACTTTAGATGAAAATGAACATAGTTCTGTCAAGTTATTGGGAATATATTTTGATTCTAATTTCACCTGGTATACTCACAAAAGTTATGTAAAAGACTGTCTAGAGGGTTATTTTTTACTTCGAAGATTGAAAGAGTCAGTTAATAGTAATCATATGTTGTGTGTTTACTATGCTTTCTTCCACTCACATTCATCATACGGTATCATATTATGTGGAAATTCGACAGACGTACAAGATGTGTTTAAGTGCCAAAAGAAGGCATTTTTTTAATTTCATGCGGCTATTTCTAGCCGAGTGCAGCCCTTGTAAGGCAGACCCTCCGATGAGGGTGGGCGGCATCTGCCATGTATAGATAACTGCGTGTTATTGTGGTGGAGGATAGTGTTATGTGTGGTGTGTGTGTTGCAGGGATGTTGGGGACAGCACAAATACCCAGCCCCCGGGCCATTGGAATTAACCAATGAAGGTTAAAATCCCCGGCCCGGCCGGGAATCGAACCTGGGACTCCCCGAACCGAAGGCCAGTACACTGACCATTCAGCCCACGATTCGGACAAGAAGGCAATAAGATATGATGATCTGACATCTCGTAGAAATATTCACTCAAGCGATACACGGAGAAGGAATGGTTTCGATTTACCAAACGTTAGAAGACACAATCAAATTGTACTGTAGATATAATGGGATTAAATTGTTCAATAAGCTGCCTACCCAGTGGAAATATATGCCCTTAAGTAACTTCAAAACATATCTCAAAAATGGCTGTTATTAAACAGTTTTTATATGAAGAAAAAGTAACGCTATTGTCAAGCGGCGAATATGAAAGTCAGCACCTTCCTAATAGGTAGATAACACTGGTAGTTTTGGATCAGCTCCAAGGTTACTATGCAATAGATAGAGAGCCCAAAGTGTCGAGGATACAGCTGAGGAGGTGGACCAGTACGTCGCCCAGGCGGCCTCACCTACTATGCTGAACAGGAGCCTTGTAACTAACATATTGCGACAATAGCCAATTTCAGGAATAAGTTGAAGCACACTCCTTTGAAAATGTATTTCAAATTGTAGATTGCATCAATAAACATCACATTAAGGAGGAGATATGTAATCATGATGTGTTAGGCTGTCAATTTGCACTTCTGTAATAGGCTTAACTTGTCAATGTGAAGATTGAAGACAGTCTTCCGTACTTGCAAGTTTTGGTAATATTTCTAGACAAGGAAAATAAAAATGGAGCAGTACTAATAAGGCTTGGAATGTTATTTCGTATAAAATCATAAATTTCCTAATTTCCAGTTACAATATAAAATGGATTGTTATAGTAGCTAGTTATTTTATTTTTTTGCTATTGGATTTACGTCGCACCGACACAGTTAGGTCTTATGGTGACGATGGGGCAGGAAAGGGCTAGGACTGGGAAGGAAGTGGCCGTGGACATGTCCAGTTTGAAACTCGTGAGTTGGACTTGTACGGTTTTGAAACTATACTCATTTAGAGGATAAGAAAAAATATGAATGATTTGTGGTCTCGTTATGGACACTGAGAATACATGATGCATTCATGATCGATCAATTCAAGATAACCCGTTTTCATTTCTGGTCACTACTTGCCAGCAATAAGCAATACACTACAGTTGAAATGAAACTAGTAACTCAATAAACACAATAAACCTATCAAATCTTCCACCGCCATAAATCCACTTTTATTCGCTGAGTGGTATTGTGCTAGCCCGATTCGATTCCCAATCAGACTGTCAATTTTCATCGCGGTTTGTTAATACAAATGACTTGGTACTAGATATTTCTCTCTACACTCGTCTGTCTCTCATACACAGTACATAACAAGTTCCTTCACTACAAATAGGCCTACACGCAATATCTCGCAAGGCAGATGCTGCCAATCCTCTAGTGGAAAGTATTTATTCTTAAGAAGGGTTGCTCCTAGACTACAATTGCCAAATAAATATTATTATATTGCAGTTAGTGGGACGTAAAGCAAATAACATTAATATTATTATACATCATCACACATTTATTCATATTTCGACAGAGTAATAAAATAACATTAATTCTCACTTCTACGTAACAAATTACTTGACCTCTCTCGTCTCCTTTTCAAAGGTGGGAATATTTTGTTAAAAACTCATCATATCGCTTCCATCAAACCGTTGCCGTTGCGGTTCAGAGTTACGCTAAACAAATTTCACCCTCTATAGGAATGAAGAAAAATGTGTTCTGGAAGCGATTAACGTCCCCTTGAATAAAATACAGCACATGCAAATCTTAAAATTATTGTAGCGAGTTTAATGGTGAGAGGAAGTGACCATTACATTAAAATGATTAATTTTTCTCTACGTTATTCAAAGCTGCAGATACAGGATTATTTCCAGAAGACAAATACGCATAACTGTTGATGGTATGAGGTTTCCACCTTTGCTCAATAAGGCATTGTAAAATATTTAATTCTCTTAAAAATGCTGTATCCGGCCCCGAGGTGAAGGGGTAGCATGTCTTCCTCTTACCTGGAGGTCCCAGATTCGATTCCCGCAAGGACAGCTATTTTAACTGGTTCTGAAGGCTGGTTCGAGGTACAGTCAGCCTATTCAGCCTACATGGTTACAATTGAGGAGCTATCTGACGAAGAGATAGCGGTCCCGGTCTAGAAAGCCAAGAATACCGGCCGAAAGGACTCGTCGGGACGACCACACCACAACTCCTAATCTGTAGGCCTTGGGGCTGACTGGCGGTTACTTGGTGGGCCATGGATCTTCGGGGCTGTTGTGCCATCGGATTTGGTTTGGGTTTAAAATGTTGATCAAATCGTCAATACCGTATCTTTGGCTTCGCGTTACGTGTCTTATGGTTGTTAGCTGGCATATGGGAGAAGGTAGATTCGAACTCCATCAATAGCAGACCTAAAGATTGTTTTGGCGCGGTTTCCTACTTTATATCCAGGCTGAATTGCACCCGCCCCTTACCCATAGAGTCTCCGGTGATAAATCTACAACCGAGCTCGATAGCTGCAGTCGCTTAAGTATCCAGTATTCGGGAGATAGTAGGTTCGAACCCCACTATCGGCAGCCCTAAAAATAGTTTTCCGTGGTTTCCCATTTTCACACCAGGCAAATATGCTGGGGCTGTACCTTAATTAAGGCCACGGCCACTTCCTTCCAGCTCCTAGGCCTTCCTATCCCATCGTCGCCATAAGACCTATCTGTGTCGGTGCGACGTAAAGCAACTAGCAAAAAGAAAAAAAAAAAAAAAAGATAAATCTACAGGGTCGTAGTCTGGGTTGAAATAAAGTGGGCATCAATATATACAGGGTGAAGCGTAATTCGCGCACTCGGGCGTCACAGTGCGACTCCTCACATGCCAGCAATAAAAAAATGTCTCTTACAAAATTTCGTCTTGCGAGTATATCCGGTAGAAAACGGACGTTGAAGAGTAGCAATCTGGCAACACTGTAACCATATGTAGGGCAACTACCGCTGTCAGCACGTCCCCGTCGTGCTGTACAGTTGGTGCAGTGGGTAGAGTTTTTGGTTGGCATGCAGGAGGTCGATGGTTCGATCCTGGGTTGAGGCGCATTTTTTATTTGCTAATTTCCATCTGACATTAATTACCTACTGTAATACAGTAAGACACCGTTTCTGAGGTCACATGTATCCTACATTTACAACATTTTGTAACGCTTAAACAACAAATACCTGGTTAGACTAATAAGAAATAGACATTGCATCCGGGAGATAGTAGGTTCGAATCCCACTATCGGCAGCCCTGAAAATGGTTTTCCGTGGTTTCCCATTTTCATACCAGGCAAATGCTGGGGCTGTACCTTAATTAAGGCCACGGCCGCTTCCTCCCAACTCCTAGGCCTTTCCTATCCCATCGTCGCCATAAGACCTATCTGTGTCGGTGCGACGTAAAGCCCCTAACAAAAAAAAACGAAATAGACAGCTGAAACAAACAGGTTTCACATCTAGTAGATGAAGTGGTGCGAATAAATTCACCCTCACGACGTGGAAAGGGCGCCTTTCAAAGCTGACCAATGAAAACGATTGTTCGTCCATTTCTAGGATCGTAGTATGTAAGTGCAAATGGTTTCTAGAGGACCCACTGCAATCGCTGTTGACGATTAAGATGCCAGATACCATACGACCTGTACTACATTTACGAAAGAAAAAACATACGCCTGAACCCAGAATCGACCACTAGACCTCCTGCATGGTAACCCAAAACTCTATCCACTGCACCAACTGTACAGTACGACTAACTCCTGTTGACAGAGGTAGTTACCATACATGTGGTTACAGTGTTGCCAGATTGCTACTCTTCAACGTCGTTTTTCTGCCGGATATACTCGCAAGACGAAATTTTGTAAGAGACATTTTTTTATTGCTGGCATGTGAGAAGTCGCTCTGCGACGCCCGAGTGCGCGAATTACGCTTCACCTTGTATATATAACTTAGCGGCATAAAGGATTGGAGAATACGGGTGTCATATAACTACGATCGAATGACAACAATATTTCAAATTTTAAAAATCAAAGGGGTCCGCCTCTGTGGTGTAGTGGTTAGTGTGATTAGCTGCCACCCCCGGAGGCCCGGGTTCGATTCCCGGCTCTGCCACGAAATTTGAAAAGTGGCATGAGGGCTGGAACGGGGTCCACTCAACCTCGGGAGGTCAACTGAGTAGAGGTGGGTTCGATTCCCACCTCAGCCATCCTCGAAGTGGTTTTCCGTGGTTTCCCACTTCTCCTCCAGGCGAATGCCGGGATGGTACCTAACATAAGGCCACGGCCGCTTCCTTCCCTCTTCCTTGCCTATCCCTTCCAATCTTCCCATCCCTCCACAAGGCCCCTGTTCAGCATAGCAGGTGAGGCCGCCTGGGCGAGGTACTGGTCATTCTCCCCAGTTGTATCCCCGACCAAGAGTCTGAAGCTCCAGGACACTGCCCTTGAGGCGGTAGAGGTGGGATCCCTCGCTGTGTCCGAGGGAAAAGCCGACAGATGATGATGATGATGATGATGAAAAATCAAAGGGGTTTATTATAATCCTGATGATAATGAAATATGACGCAAATATACAAGGCAAATACATAATTTCATTTCACATAGTTACTTCGGATTGTTGAGCATTGATCAAATTTCAGGGATAAGACCGAGTATAACTATTGAAGGAAAATCTACTTCATGACTTCACGTGTACGGAATATTAAGTATTAATCACTGAGGCTACTGTCCGACTCGTTCGCTGAATGGTCAGCGTACTGACCTTCAGTTCAGAGGGTCCCGGGTTCGATTCCCGGCCGGGTCGGGGATTATAACCTTCAATGGATAAATGCAATGGCCCGGGGGATGGGTGTTTGTTCTGTCCCCAACATCCCTGCAACTCACACATAACACTATCCTCCACCACAATAACATGCAGTTACCTAAACATGGCAGATGACGCTCACCCTCATCGGAGGGTCTGCCTTATAAGGGCTGCATTCGGCTAAAATAGTCACACGAAGAAAAAACTGAAGCTACTCCCAATTGTACTGAGCAAACAAACTCATAATACTCAAATATAACAAATCTGAGTGATACCTAATCTAACGTAAATCGATTTCCCACACCTTAGATAATAAAACAAACAAAAACTGCAGATACCTTGGGTTCAAATCGAACCCGCACTCGTATATACATGAACCCGTCACACCATTGTCGATGCTCAATGACATCACAACACAATAAAACACAAACACTCAAAAGAAATACAGAAATTATATACATAACACAGGTGAAACACTAATCACCAGTCCCAAAATTGCAAGACTGCCAGTCGCACACCCAGAGCAAAATCCAGGATCTCCGAAGTGTGCAGAAGACCTGAAATCCCCACTTAATAATTCTAGATGCACGAAAAACAATTAAGAAAAATAAAACCGGGTCATTGATTTCTGACATCTATCTAAGTCGGCTGAGGAAATGAATCAATTAGTACTGCGCGCAGGAACAAATACTAGAAACCTTTTACATGTTACAAAACGGACCACGATTTCACGGTGCGGGGTCGAAGGCACAAAAAAGTACGAGAGGCTCACTCTTAAATACAAGTCTCCAGTCACTCACCATCTCGGCCGTAGGCGCGGCAATGGGACATAAATAATCGCTGTCACAGGAAGAATAATATCGTCCCCTCAAATATCACATAAACACATCAATTCGCTACATAGAATATACACCCTCATTACTGCGAAGTGATTCATAATCCATTTATTATTTCTCAATTCAAAAGCCTTCACATGTGTCTAACCACTATCTGATTTCGAAAATTCACACCGTGAAACCTGACTTCAAATCCATTCTAACATCGTCGCCTGACGCATTTTTCAGCAGACTATTTCCTTTCCTTCGCACACAATCTTTCGCACAGCTGGTCCGATAGTAACCCAGCAGATACAGAAATCTAAATAACAAACCTCAGGCTTTTATATTATTATTATTAATATTATTGTTATTATTATTAACCTTTTAAAATGGGCCTAATCTCTACCTGTTGGGCTTACGTGACTTACATGGTCACTAATTCTTTACTTTATACTTACTTCATGACGATAAAAACTCACACGTTAATGATAAACAAGCACAATTGTAACTTCACACAATAGAAAATATAATGAGGGTCATACAGTTATCGAAAACACACGTTAGAGTCGTACGCAACAAAAAATAGGACCTAGCTATATATTTCATTGGAGATCCTCGCTTTGGCTCTTTGGGTGATTTCACAGAAACATTTCTTCTTTCACACAGGATAATATACACTAAGATACTTGGTATTCATGATAGTTCAGCCGGTTGAGTACCAGCCCCTCTTACACAAGCAATCGCAAGAACTAATGATACTCACCATTGTATTCAAATCAACTACACGGAAAAGTAACCCCAACGATACTAGCAGTATTCCCAAAATAAAATGGGAAAGGAAAACCTTCCCACAAACAAATTTTCCCATATGTCACTCAGACTGGTTACTAAAATAAACTGTGCCATGCCTTTGCATATTTACAATTTAACAAACTAATAATCCCTATCAGTCAATAGCTACAGCATTATAAAATTAACTCTCCGTACCCCTCACGTCATGCATAATAGAATGGTATTACTCAGCCCTATTGTCCCTCGATGACACCTCGGTGAGCTACGGGGCGTCCATCCTGGATTTTAGTGTTGGCTCATGCCCACGTTGATAGTTGTTGATTCCATCTGCTGGCTGCGACTGTAAACTCCACAGTCCTGGGTGCTGGAAACCTTCAGTGTCTGTCTACCTTCTTTGTCTTGGGCGACGGAAGTAATAATAATAGTAATAATTCCATGCGTTCAATTTATTGTTCAAAAATTGTCGAAAATTTCTGTCGCGCATTTAACTATATCCCTCTTCTTAGTTCTGTTCAGACACCACTCGAATTAAGTCGTTTTGACTATTCTCTGCATTAACAGTATTCACACATAAGGAACCTAGAGCTCGATACCGACACACACCTGTCCCTCGCGAGATAAAACACCGACTGCTCCGGGGTGACGCTTCCAAAGCCTTATATTAGCTGGGAAGTTTCCCTCTCTCAAATTTCCTATGCACCCTGTTATCGGTATATTTGAGCCGCAATAGTGCGATAATCAGGTGACCACTAATCTTATAATATAGTTAAAACACCCCTACGAATTCTGATCGCAGAATCTCCTGTAATAAACAAATACCCGTCTTCAAATTTTCCCTTGCTCACAGGATTTCAATTTTCAAATGGGTGTGAAGACATTTAACATATGGCCTCTGTAACTTTCCACTGTATGTAATCATCTATTCCTTCTTTTAACAGAAGATTATCACCATAAAGGACGCCACACACTTTACATAAATTCACAAATCACGGACAGCTCCATTGAATCATTGTACAGTGTAGTATTTTTAAAATCGTTAATTCCTTTATTATAGAGGACGAAGTTGGTCATGCCGTTTTAAAGATGGTTCCCAGATTACGGTGCTGAAAAGTGTACCTCTCCCACTCGCCAAGTACATGTGGTGGGGATAACTTCTCCCTCACTTTCATCCAGGGATTCCTTAGTTCTGCTTGGGGGTAACACTTTCTAGCCACACCCGTGGGGTTCCAAGCTGCGAGTTCCCGCGAACTCGCTACCAGACAAAGAAATGCGCGTCCACTAGATCACTAGTCCTTGGTTCATGTCCCTGTCGGGTACAGTATATTGTAAATTTATGGCCGCTAACCTTCCTAGCCACGCCCGTTCCTATTTGACCGACACTGAAAACCTATATCTCTTGATGTCATTAAGCAGAAGTCAAGAAGAGATATTCATCAATAATTCAACTATAATTAATAATATAATAATGTTATTTGCTTTACGTCCCACTAACTACTTTCACGGCTTTTGGAGACGCCAATGTGCCGAAATTTAGTTGCACAGGATTTCTTTTACGTGCCAGTAAATCTACCGACACGATCCGGCTTCATGGCTAAATGGTTAGCGTGCTGGCCTTTGGTCACAGGGGTCCCGGGTTCGATTCCCGGCAGGGTCGGGAATTTTAACCTTAACTGGTTAATTTCGCTGGCACGGGGCTGAGTGTATGTGTCGTATTCATCATCATTTCATCCTCATCACGACGCCAGGTCGCCTACGGGTGTCAAGTCAAACGACCTGATCTGGCGAGCCGAACTTGTCCTCGGACACTCCCGGCAGTAAAGGCCATACGCTATTTCATTTTTGTTGCATAGTTGTACTTCCTCTCAAAACGCCACCACCTTTATACAAAATTAGGGTTGGCAGTTTTTTGACACCAGTTTTCTGATACCGCGGTAACCATGGCTCCCAGTATACGTCACCTATGTTTACTAGGACAGGAAACACACATACCCATGCTTCTATGCTTCCCTCGTGTAGTGGTGGAACTTACCTACATTTTACGATAGGCCTAGATATATATCTCATATATTATTTCAGTAGTATAGATCCCTTTTGCGGCGCTCACAAGTAACCGATCGTGACAAATGTGCATTCAGAAGAAGGAGAATAGACATTATCAGTGACGAATTTGCAAATACTGTTGCTGTAGGAAAATACGCACCATTATTGCTGTCCACTTCACACTTTGGCCACTGGGACGCCTGTTTTATGTCATTATAACATGCTGTAATTACCAGTTAAGAAAAGAATGGTAGTATAACCAAAAACTGCTTCCGGAACATTCATCAGTATAACAATGCACTTGCATTTTGCTTCCGTTCAACTGGATAACATAAACGTTAAAAAATCAATGATTAGCCTACATTAAGTGGTAAGTATGGCTGTCTAATATTGCACACATTTGTGTATTCCTTAGTTCACCAGGGGGCTACTCCACACCACATACTTTATGAACATGCGAGATTTCTCCCACGGGTCCCCTAGTTGTAGATTACTTCGCCTGAAGAGGTCATTATTTTTTGGATATGTCAGCATCATTCTACTGAATACACTTTAAAATGTTCAGTTTTTAAGAAAGACGGGGTAGGCGGAAACGACGGGAAACTGGTATATGAACGTTAGAGCGTTGGTAATACTGATAATTTGAAAACAAATCATTATTTCAAGCCATTGTCATCTGCTGAATTTAGCCATTCAATATCACTTAGCGGACGAATCGAACGGGCTGTGCGAGGTGGTGTTGGTAAATCTGTACGTGGCTTCAGACCGACTTGAGAGCATCAATTGAAGGAAAAACTTCGCCAGAGGAGGGATTTGAACATGGACCTCCAATCTGACGATATCGCGTCATGGCAAGCATGCTATAGTCGCACTGGTTGAAACCCACGCTGTGTTTGGTGGTGATTTCTCGGCATTGCTTTAAGCCACTTGCAGAGTTAGGAACGCCATCTCGCAAAGCCCATATGAATTCGCTCGCAAGCGATCTCAATGGCTAACATCAGCAGGAGATAAAATAAGAACGGAGAGAAATATCGACTTTTGTTTTCACATTATTATTATTATTAAATCAGTTTACCGCAAGCCGCCAGTGCTCAGGCGGTTGCGCACCGGCTTCTCAGCACTGGATTCCGTCGTTCAAATCCCGATCACTGCATGTGAGATTTGTGCTGGACAAAGTGAAATCGGGACAGGTTTTTCCCCGGGTACTCCAGTTTTCCCTGTTATATTTCATTCCAGCAATACTCTCCAATATAAATGCATTTCATGTTTCAGCCATTAATCATCGCTCCAGAGGAGTGTGACAGGCTTCGGCAGCCGGCACAATTCCTATCCTCGCCGCTAGATGGGGCTTCATTCATTCCATTCCTGATCCGTTTGAATGACTGGAAACAGGCTGTTGATTTCTATTTTCAGTTTACCGTCCAAGGTTGGTTTTTTCCCTCGGAATCAGCGAGGGATATCTCCTCTACCGCATCAACGGCACTGTCCTGGAGCTTGAGACATTCGGTTCGGTACAACTGGGGGGGAGGACCATTGTCTTGCCCAGGCGGTCTCACAATCAATCAATACTGATCTGCATTTAGGGCAGTCGCCCAGGTGGTAGATTCCCTATCTGTTGCTTTCCTAGCCTTTTCCGAAATGATTTCAAAGAAATTGCAAATTTATTGAACATCTCCCTTGGTAAGTTATTCCAATCCCTAACTCCCCTTCCTATAAATGAATATTTGCCCCAGTTTGTCCTCTTGAATTCCACCTTTATCTTCATATTGTGATCTTTCCTACTTTTATAGACGCCATTCAAACCTATTCGTCTACTAATGTCATTCCACGCCATCTCTCCGCTGACAGCTCGGAACATACCACTTAGTCGAGCAGCTCTTCTTCTTTCTCTCAATTCTTCCCAAACCTGCTGTGCTGAACAGGAGCCTTGTGGGGGAAGGGAAGATCGGAAGGGATAGGCAAGGAAATGGGAATAAAGCGACCGTAGCCTTACATTAAGTACCATCCCGGCATTTTCCTGGAGAAGAAGTGGGAAACTACGGGAAACCACTTCAAGGATGGCCAAGGTAGGAATCGAACCCACTCGACTCAGTTGACCTCCCAAGCCTGAGTGAACCCCGCTCCAGTCCTCTTACCACTTTTCAAATTTTGTGGCAGAGCCGGGAATCAAACCCGGGCCTCCGGGGGTGGCAACTAATCACACTAACCACTACACCACACGGGCGATATTTTCGAGTTTCTTAACACTATGATCAACCATCTAACGCTCAGAGACTATATCCGGTTCACGTTCTCTCTGATCATCCTCAATAGCGGTTTCTAGATATCTATGTTTCTGTTCAGTTTAATCGAGAAACATGACATCGGAGTACATTCCTATCCCTTCCTCTTCTTTTGCCGACACTTTTGTTCTTCGGTAGTTGAGTCATCTTCATATTTCATTCCTGATAAAAGTTTCGTACCAAGCTCGATAGCTGCAGTCGCTTAAGTGCGGCCAGTATCCAGTATTCGGGAGATAGTAGGTTCGAACCCCACTGTCGGCAGCCCTGAAAATGGTTTTCCGTGGTTTCCCATTTTCACACCAGGCAAATGCTGGGGCCGTACCTTAATTAAGGCCACGGCCGCTTCCTTCCCACTCCTAGCTCTTTCCTGTCCCATCGTCGCCGTAAGACCTATCTGTGTCGGTGCGACGTAAAACAACTAGCAAAAAAAAAGTTTCGCATTAATTGCTGGCACTTTGCGAGACAGGTCCATAATCCACGCGTCTTTTGCTCGAAGAGAAATATTTAATATTCACAAGAAATGTGTTAAATCTGTCGGGAAAACCAGGTGGCAAGCTCATTCTCTGTCGGCCATCTTAACGGCTTAGTAGGTTAGTCGTTGCCCATCTGTTCCCAAGATAATTCCTCTATCTGAGCTGAGATCAGTAGCATTTCAGAGTGTTCAAATAATGTGACCATTCCGCGTCGATGACTCCTAGCATATAAAATAACCACAAAACTCCGACACCCTGAAGTCTATGACAATTTAAAAGACATCGACCTGATAACATTATTATTATTATTATTATTATTATTATTATTATTATTATTATTATTGTTATATTATTCTTTTCGTTTCCGCCATCTACGGCTGCGATTACGCAACGTCCATTGCTTTCTCAAGTTCTTTCTCCTTCCTCTTTCGCCAGTATTCCTTCATCCGTTGGCTTGCCCGTAGGTACTCGTTCTTCTGCTGAGAATACTCTATTCTTCCTCGTTTTCTGATCAGCTAGGTCCTTCACCTCCGCAACTCTCTGCCTGAAGATTTTATTATTGTTATTAAGTTACCATTTTTTATTTTGCATCCGTCTTTTGGCATAGTGAGAGTTAAGACCAAAGAGGATATAATAAGAGAGATATGAAACTAAATAAATATATTTCAATGCCAACAAGATAATGGACTAACAGTTACTTGAATCCGTGTTCAGATAGCACAAAGCACTTCCGAGTTTTGACGCACGTCCGGTCACGCTTCCATCCGCTGCCCCTCCCCCATGTACTTCCTTCCCTCAACCCCGTAATTATAGTGGCTTTCCCGTTTTCCTTCCCAATACATTGTAGCTATATATTTTTATATTCAAGTTGTTATTACGTTTTATATAATGATCTGATATCCGGTATTCGTATGGCATACCTCACACCACAAAGAAGCCTCAAAATTAAACATTTAAAAAGAAGCACGTTTTATGTGAAATAATATATTCAATTAAAAACCAGACTGCAGAATTTCACATACGAAATGAAGGGAATCACATAATTACCCTACTTTTAGATTCAGTATCACATGAAAATCAAAATACACACAAGTACAAAAATTAAATCATTCCATTTTCAGCCCTTCAAGTATGCGGGAAACGTTGGCTGGCAGGAAGACTGATAAATGCAAGTACAACGTAATGGTGCAAACAGTGTCATTTATTATTCATGTATTTATCATCATCTTCATCTTCATCATCATCATCATCATCATTATCATATTATTATTATTATTATTAGTATTATTCTTTCTCCGTTGGGGTCTTCTAGGAACCACGTGACAATTTCAATGCTTCATCCTTTGTTGTTCCTTGTTCTTCCTCCTCAACTACTCCTCCATCTGCTCACTATGCCTGCTTTTCCTCTCCTCACACCATTTTGAGCCTGTTTTCTTTCCCTCCCGACCTCGGAATCCTTCTATTTTTAACACTTTCTATATGAAAAATACCCCCCCCCCTCTCTCTCTCTCTCTCTCTCTCTCTCTCTCTCTCTGTTGCTTGTTCTTCCCTTATGCTGTTTCTTTCCAAATCTTTCTTGACTTCATTAATCCAGGTTGTTGTTAACTTCTTGTTTCAAGGATCCACGTATTTGAAGATCTGTTTGGTTAACCTGTTGTCATCCATTCTGTAGAAATATACAAAAAATATCAATCGTCTCTTCCGCATTTTATCTGTTATATCGACGCAAGTGCGATAACAGGTATAACTTGAAAACAATATTCTCTCACCCATGGGTAACTAATCTAGATATCGAGCTCGAATATTATTATCATTATTATTGTATGTATAGCTCTGAAGTGTTTACGTCCATTTAGTATTATTTACGTAGTTAAGTTATATATACGGGGGATATGATCACGCTGTTTTTTGAGGTTATGTCATGAGACAGGCACTGTATATAGACATTTATGTCAGTTAATGTAAAAACCTGTAAATTAATATTATAATTTACTCTTACCTGTATATATAAATTGTAATCTGTAATTGTGAAACACACTGTAACTTCCAGAATGGTTATAAGACACTAGAACGTTTGAGAATATTCTATATAATGTAACCTACGTGTTACGCACTCTAGAATACTGTAATGAATCTTTCTGGAAACTGGCCAGGACATATATAAAGAGGCGATCTGGACAGTGAAGTCAGTCATTGACAGTCAGTTATTGGTCGAAGAGTCATGGTGTAGCAAGGTTAGAGTTGCGATCACTTGGACGACATGTTTTTAAGCAATCAACTCTTTTATTTGTGTTTCACTGTTGTCATCTTGATGTGCAGCGATTGGCAGTTGTCTTCAAATGGCGGTTTCTGATGTGAATGTTTTGTTTATGATAACAGTGATTAAGGTTATGTGTGTATTTTGTAAATATATGTGAATAAAATAATTGTACCATCATTACTTCTTGATTTCCAGAGTTCAGTAGCTCTTAGCGGACCGAGTATTTTCCAGTATTTCTAATTTATTGAGCTTGAAATTCAGTACTAGCCATTCACTCGCGTATAGGCATTTCGGTTTCACTACTGTGTTGTAGTGTTGTATTTTGAGGGTATTCTTCTTCTTAGTATTGTTATTAATTGGGCAGCAGTTCACAAAAACAATTCACTAAAACACACAATTTCAGTGCTAAAAACAATTCAAAACAAACGGTAAATAAGCACAGGTGTGGAGAAAGGCATCATGGAAAATATCACTAGCTTGAAGTCGATCGTAGAAAGTTCGACCAAAGACAACCAATGTTGGTATCTGATTCAATAACTCCTTTTATATTACCAAAATTGGCTTTGGGTGCCTAATGTTATATTTTATGGACATAAAAGTACATGTGCTACTAGTTGATGTAGAATATTTGGTCAAATAGACCCTCATTAAATAATAATCTACCGAGCTCGATAGCTGCAGTCGCTTGAGTGCATCAGTATTCGGGGATAGTGGGTTCGAACCCCACTGTTGGTAGTCCTGAAGATGGTTTTCCGTGTTTTCCCATTTCCACACTAGGCTGTACCTTAATTATGGCCACAGCCACTTCCTTCCCACTCCTAGCCATTTCCTGTCCCATCGTCGCCATAAGACCTACCTGTGTCGGTGCGACGTAAAGCAACTTGAACAAAAAAAGAAAAAAGAGAATAATAATCAACTTCATGGTCACATTGCTGCTATCTATGAAGCTATGTGTGAATGCTGGGAAGTCTACATGCGCAATCTAACACCTAAAGTCCTGTAAGAGTTCCACCCCCCCCCCCCCCATGATTTCTTGACACGAAGGAATACCTACTCGTTGGTGAAGTAGTCAATCCAGCAATTCTGGAACATTCTGTGATGCATTCACATTGCAAACGTCTGCAATGGGCTCTGTGACAAATTCTGTAATCTACATTCTTCGACACAGTGAAGCAGTCTGATGAAAAGTCGCGTAGATGTGGCGGTAAGAGGTGCGAGGGGTAAACATTGCTGTCGCGCATGCGCCTATCTTAAGTCTCAAAGCCTGATAATAAACATATGTTCCGTCCGCGGTGAATCTTGCGAACTGAGATGCTCTTGTAAATTTTCAAATTGGCAATGCAATTGTGCCTTAATTACACATTTACTGTATACACTGCATATTGCACAGTTTGATCATGACGAATATAAGAACAAATGTGAGAACTCCTCGAGTTCAAGCGCGCCCCGCCAGGCAGCGCTAGAGTGGGCAAGCTCCATGTCACCGATCAGCTGGTCTTAGGAATGATGCCAGAGGAAACGTGTTAATTACTCCAAAACTGATACAATGAAAAAATAGCATATATAACTGGAGTGTATATATACAGATAGATAAAGCGTAACTCCCAGCATATTAAAATAAACGTCCAGGAACTATTTAAATGTAATACTCTACTTGCCAACTCAATTTGTCGGTTGCTGGACTTCCGAAAGCTTGCGTGAAGATTTGGCGGATGTTCGAGATTGTAAAATAAATTTCGATTAGCACTTTTAGGCGCCTTTCGAGCGATAATATCTTTTCGCCATCAGAAAGTACACTTGAATGGCCGAAATTTTGATCGACATTAGACTGAACCTTTAATTCCCCATTCGCAACTGCATTCCCGTCTTCAATCTTCTTTTTCCTTTTCCTGGTGGTGTCTAGGTTATTTTTACTGTTGACTTAATCTCATTTGAAAAGTATTTCGGCAAATTAGGAAAAATGTGAGGCACTGCTCCTAGACGTAATTTCCATCTCACACGAAGGATATCCACTTTTTCACCATTCACTGTAAAATTCTCCTATTTTACTATCAAATCGTGAGAAAAATGAACATGACAAGTTCTTCTCTTGCGCGTTAACTCAGTATCCTTCTATGGAATAGCTCTGGCCCAGTTTTGAAATTAATTTCTATCCTTCAAAGGTGAAAAGAATCGCATTTCAGCGACTACTCTACCATAGCCTGATTTACTGCCAGGCATGCTGAACTATTAAATTTATCAAGCCACGTAAGATATGTGCTTGATGTACACAACACACAATAAACTGAATTTAGGAAATGAAAGCAAAGAAAATTGAACTTATTCACTGAAATATTTCGCCCAATAACGTCTCCCACACTTTCCTATACCCGGGTTGCCGGAGCTATTCGACCACTTGTTGGATATAATCGCTTTCTCTGCTTGCAGTGCCGGGACCAGAAACTACCATGCTATAATGGCTGAGTCCTCACACTTTGTCTTATTTTCGTCAGGGTTTGAATATGTTTTCCGTGGTTTCCTATTTTCACACCAGGTAAATGCTGGGGTTGTACCTTAATTAAGGCCATAGCCGTTTCCTTCCCATTCCTAATCCTTTCCTCTCCCATCGTCACCATAAGACCTATATGTGTCAGTGCGACGTTAAGCAAATAGCAAAAACAAATCGCCAGGGTTTGATCATAAGTATGCATTTATTCAAAGTGCTCGCATTGTCTGTCACGACCGATGTTTGTAGCTAAGAGTGCAGTATCTGTAATTCGTGCAAATATTGCAAATATTCACTTTCCTCCAAAGAGGTGGAGGTTTAGAGATGAGAATTTTAAGAACTACAGGACCCCTGCTGCTCCGCATCATTCGTTATAAATAGGTCAGATAACTCGTCTTGATATTCCTATCGTAGTCATGTTCTTTTTTCTGCCCTTTTCAATGGTTTCATGAACATTTAATAAGAAGCGTGTTATGGTGCACCGCAGTTGGTAGTCAGAATTCATCGATTCTGACGTCATCATGCCGTCTGTTTGATAAACATTTATCTACGTATTCGCTTTTTTTTAAATCCTGATGCTCTTGATGTAAAGCT
Source organism: Anabrus simplex (assembly GCF_040414725.1). Lineage (NCBI taxonomy): Eukaryota > Metazoa > Arthropoda > Insecta > Orthoptera > Tettigoniidae > Anabrus > Anabrus simplex. The sequence goes on along the minus strand of NC_090269.1, from coordinate 105,253,507 downwards.
TGGTATTGTGTCGTAGAAGGCAGTAGTATTTTTAATCGCAGTTATTCTATATGGAACAGTTGTTTTGTGAGTTCATAGGTTAGTCTCGAAAGAGCGTTTTTTCCGCGCAGATAACTTTTTTAAGATACATGGCCTTCACTCTTTCAAGTGTAGCACGGTTATCCTTTGACAGGTGTTCCCAGATAACATCTAAGGCGTATGTCATGATGGCGTCTGTTTGTACGTAGACTTTTCTCTTAGCAGCATCTGCCAGCTCTGCCATCTGCTGAATGTTTTGGGAAGCTGCGGAAGGTTAGAGAATCAAAGAGTATCTAACAGGGAATAGTAGACCTATTCTTCCGTGATCAGAGGAAGTATATACTCTCTGGCTTGACAGGTAGTAATCAAATATGGATGCATGCAATAACATTACTAGGCATGAAAATCACACGTATCAGAATATTAAGTAAAGTGTTAGCTGCTTAGCAACTGGCTAAGTACAGAATGTATTGCGGGTTAGGGTAAGCCTTCACCCGCAATTATAGGAATGATTTTATTTTATGATTATTCAAAGTTGGCTGAACTTAGAGAACTATGAATGTCTCATGATTCACCGGCAGGTAATTCTGGTGAGAAGAAAAAAAGAAAAAGAAGAAAAAAACCAAATCGGTGCAGTGGAACGGACGCAAGGATTTGCCAAAGCTGCTTATAGTAAACACCTTTAATATATAGATAGATTGTTTTGTAAATTAAACGGTAAATTAATTTGAAATTTTAACAGTCACTCACTAAAATAAAAATGATAGGAAACGTATCACGTTTAACCAAGTCTCTTTATAATAAAAATAAACTTAAAATGAAGTAATTTCCTTTTCCTTGAGACTTTTTTATATCATTTCTGATACAAGCGGAAGAAACTGAAAGTCTGGCGTTCTGTGAAGTAATTGGAATTGTAATTTTATTGATTACATTTTTAGAAAGTAATTTGTAATTGTAGTTCGGTAAAAATTTCTCAACGTAACTGTCATTCATCCCGGCCACTTTTTTCTTGTTCTGCTCCGATCACTGTCCAAATTTCTGTCTTACACCCACATAAAAGAAAATTTCTTCCAACGATAAGTCCTTTATATATTCTTATTGAGTTCATACTTTACCTTTTATTTTAGTGTTTGCCTAAAATCTCTTCTGCTTTCCTGTTTACTCAGCTGATAGTTAAGGAAAACGATATCGTATATGGAGTCAAGTGGCTACGTTTGTACAGAGAAGTCACTGGATAATGAGAAGCAAACAGCTCGTATGTCTGTGTTTGATCTGATATGCACCCTCGCGTACCGGTAGCACTTCAAACTGCTTTGTGAACCTCGCTAGTGCTTGCAGTATTCTCTTACTCTACTAGTTCATGCAGAGGACTTCGTCACACAAGCATAAAGAAGTAGAAACCATTCTCATATCTTTTCTATATTTAAAACATAACCTTTTTCACCATTCAAGGCGTTAACTGCTAACCAAACAATGTATATCTTTGAACACGAACAATGATGGCCTCTGCATGTAGATTAACATCATCATGTATCACACACAAACACATTTGATACGCTGCATTTCAAATATTCTGCTGTATATCAAGGGAGGATTTTTAGTGAAGTATTTCTTTCTTTCTAGAAAAAAAATATACAGATACTCCCATAAATATTCGGTTTACCGAGCTCGATAGCTGCAGTCGCTTAAGTGCGGTCAGTATCCAGTATTCGGGAGATAGTAGGTTCGAACCCCACTGTCGGCAGCCCTGAAGATGGTTTTCCGTGGTTTCCAATTTTCACTCCAGGCAAATGCTGGGGCTGTACCTTAATTAAGGCCACGGCCGCTTCCTTTCCACTCCCAGGCCATTCCTGTCCCATCGTCGACACAAGACCTATCTGTGTCGGTGCGACGTAAAGCCAATAGCAAAAAAAAATATATATATATATATTCGGTCACTCTGATTTTTGACACAATTTATTGGATAGCTATTCTTACACTATAATGAAAACGTATTATACAACGAAATATATAGGAAAGCGTAATAACACGTTCTACAGACATTGTGATGTAAGTCAAACTCTTCTGACAGTCATTAGTACGCCATCTGCCGTACATTAAATAAAAGCAATAATTCCCGTGCCGTCTCAAAACTATTCGGCCACTATACAAAAAGCAAAATAAACTCGCATAACTGACAACCCTCTTACACATTCGGTACTTCGTAGGTACACCTTGATGTTTAATGACCTCTTCCAGTCAATTCGGCATACTGGCGGTAACTATCTTGATATAATCAGGGCTTAATGCCGCCCATTCTTGTAGCAGTCTCCTTTTCAATTCTGTGAGGGAACTTGGCGGCCGCAATTGCAGAGCTGCCTTCATTCGACTCCACACATTCTCGATGGGGTTCGGGGCGGGTGGTTGTGGTGGAGTCTCCAAATCCTTCGGGCAGTTGTACAGCAGCCATTCCCCGACAAGTGTCGACTTGTGCTTGGGGTTGTTATCTTGGTAGAACTTGAAAGTACGCTGTATACCAACTTGTTCCGCAGATTGTCGCAAATTGTTTTTGAGGAGAGTCAAATAGCCGTCTTTTGTCAAAGTATGTTCAGTGAAACTGAGTGCACCAACCCCGTTCGATGCAACACATCCCCACACCATTGCAATTCTTCCACCATATTTTACTGTTGCTTGTAAATTGCTTGTTCTCAGTTTCTCGTGACGTTTCCGCCACACCAATTGCTTTCCATCGGACCCGAAGACGTTGAACTTTGACTCCTCAACAAATAACACATCCTCGCACCAAGCACTGGGTTTGCTTACGTAGGTTTTTGCGAACTCTAGCCGCGTCTTTTTATTTACCGCACTAATGTATGGTTTCCTCATAGCTCCTCTCTCAAAGAACTCATTTCTCCGTAGTGATCTTCGCGCGGTTTCAGTACCCACATTATTTTCACACTTCTCTAAAACAGCTGCTGCCAGTTACGGGGCACTAATTTTCGGATTTTGTTTCACATTCCGGAGCACAAACCGCTCCTCTCGTTCTGTCCGCCTTCTTGGTCTGCCTGTCTGGGAAATTGAATCAATTCTGTCTTCATTTTCGACTCGTCTGAGTGTATCTCCAACTGTTGCTCTGCCTATTTTAAGCACCTGCGATAACTTTCTATGCGATTTACCTCGAGCACGATGGAATATCACGAACTGGCATTCTTCAAACATGGTAGTGTGTTGTCTTTTGTATCCCATTTGATACCAGTCCACAACACTGCAGCAAATGACGTGTATTGGGGCACCGCACTACTGAACTGAACGTTTAGCAACGTTATGTGCCCTTTCGCTGTCAGTGAACAAAGCGGCAATCCCGGCCTTACCGGTTGACCGAATATATTTGAGGCGTGTCATTTCACCCATGTGCCAAATGTCCTTTCTTTTACAGCATACTGTACATAAATGCTCCGTGATTCCTCTTCTACATAAGCAACCACATGTAGTTCCATTATTTGGGGACATTGGTTTCACATTCTGCTCATGGTTACGTTATTGTCACCCCTTTTCCGCAGATTTTAGCAGTGGCCGAATATTTATGGGAGTGACTGTATATGACGCAGGGCTCCCCAAACAACAGATCGCGAGGTACCGGTAATTCGTAAATATATTTTTGACAGCTCGCGAAATGTCGACTGGTTGATTACACCACGTCTTGTCCAACCGCGCTCAACGAGCCATAGCTGAGCCGGCTCAATGCTCAGCTCACACTAGTCCCCAGCACTTGACATGTCATTCTCTCTCTCTGTCTCTCTCGCTCTGCTTCTTGCTTTAGATCGTTTGCACACAGAATTCGAAAGGCGATTCAAACAAAATCATGCATGTCAAATGCAGGTTTAGACGCTCACCCAACAAGCGTAAATAATGTATCCCAACATAACTGGCAGCATCCAGGAGGTGCAAAGTTTCTACTTCAGTGAGATGGGGAAAACTGTGTTGAATTCGGAAAGACTCAAATTTTTGTTGGATTATGTGAGATAGGAAAACAAATGTTCGCCTCTGCGGTTAGTGGTTAGTGTAATTAGCTAACATCCCCGGTGGACCGAGTACGATTCCCGGCTCTGCCACGAAATTTGACCAACTGAATATAAAAGGGATCGATTTCCACCTCAGCCATCCTCAAAGTGGTTTCCCACTTCTCCTCCAGGCAAATGCTGGGATGCTACCCAACGTAAGGCCACGGCCGCTTCCTTCCCTCTTCCTTGTCTATCCCTTCAATTCTTCCCAAACCCTTGTTCAGCATAGCAGGCAAGATCGCCTGGGCGAGGTACTGGTCATAATCCTAAATTGTATCCGGGACCCAAAGTCTCATTCTCCAGAACACTACACTTGAAGCGGTTGAAGTGGGATCCGTCACTGAATCCGAGGGGAAAACCAACCCTGGATGGTAAACGGATCGTGTCGTCCCAAAACTCACGAGTTTCAAAACTCACGAGTCTCAAAACTCACGAATTCCAGGAAAAGGATTTTTAAGAGCAAGTTTCTCTACCTTGGTCAGTCTCAAAACTCACGAATTCCAGGAAGAGGATTAGTAAGAACAGGGTTCTCTACCTGGGCCAGTCTCAAAACTCACGAGCAGGGCCAGTTCTTTTTTGAATGGATAAATGTCCACCCTATTAGTGATGGGATAATGGAATACTTTTAATAATCCAATAACTTCTATCCGATTATTTAAATAATCGAATGAATAATCAAATCAAATAATGGAATGAGTTTCAAATATCATTCAGTTATATGCGCCATGAATAAATTTTTCTCTTTAAGTGTGTCGGGTAGATAATCGACTGAAATAAGCGAATAGATAAACTCTTACGAAAAATAGAAACACGCCTTTTTTCCAAATGAATCTCCAAATGTTGAAACTAAATGAGTGAATTAACTGTCTTGATGTATATCTCTAAATAAAATTCCTTATTGAAGTAAATGCCGCCTTGGCCGCATAATGGATCTAAGCCCCAGTACTACCAACTGACAGTTTCTTTTTACTGACAGCGGGCAATATACCTACTTTAATTTGATGTCATCCGGCTTTATTCATGAATAGTTAGCATGCTGGCCTTTGGTCCAAGGGGTCCAGGGGGTCCCGGGTTCGGTAGATCAGTGTTACACTTGGGGAATTTGATCTTTGATAGGATGATAATTCCTGTTAATAGTACATGGGAAATACCATTCTAAAAGTCGGTGGAAAAACATGGGTTGAAGGGAAGCGTGATTCATCGCGCAGCTCGTCCCTCCTGTGGTCATCGCAAGCACCTGCTGTCCGAAGTCGTGAATTTTGAGACTCATTAGAATGTTTACTTTAGTGACCAGTTTGTGTTCGTGAGTTTTGAGACTATTTGTTACTAATTTTAGCCCGTGAGTTTTGGGACTCGTGAGTTTTGAGACATAACCAAACGGATTAAGAAAGAATTAAGGGAAGAAAGAAAGAAAGAAAGAAAGAAAGAAAGAAAGAAAGAAAGAAAACTAATATTTACACTTGTATTAAATTTCAAACAATTAATTCCTTTTGAATGGGTGAGAAAAAACATTTCCGTTTATATATAAATTTAAATAATTTGTCTTGTTTGAAATGCTAAAGCAAGTTGTTAATGCTTTTGCGAGATAAAAGTAATTAACTTTTGCACTTTAAAGTAATAGTCCTTTATTTAACACCGTGCTAAATTTGAAAATATCGAAATTTTATTCTTGATGTAATGCTTTGAAATATCATTTACATTTATAGTTTGAAATGATTACCTTTCTTTCTTTCTTAATCTGTTTACCCTCCAGGGTTGGGTTTTCCCTCGGACTCAGCGAGGGATCCCACCTCTACCGCCTCAAGGGCAGTGTCCTGGAGCGTAAGACTTTCAGTCATGGGATGATACTGGGGAGGAGGATCAGTACCTCGCCCAGGCGGCCTCACCTGCTATGCTGAACAGGGGCCTTGCTGAGGGATGGGAAGATTGGAAGGGATAGACAAGGAAGAGGAAAGGAAGCGGCCGTGGCCTTAAGTTAGGTACCATCCCGGCATTTGCCTGGAGGAGAAGTGGTAAACCACGGAGAACCACTTTGAGGATCGCTGAGGTGGGAATCGAACCCTCCTCTACTCAGTTGACCTCCTGAGGCTGAGTTAACCCAGTTTCCAGCCCTCGTACCTACCATTTTTCACAGTTCATGGCAAAGCCGAGAATCGAACCCGGGCTTCTGGGGGTGCCAGCTAATCACGCTAACCACTACACCACAGAGGTGGAATGAATAACTACTTTCGTTTATAAATGTGATAAAATTGTAAATATAAACATTTTATCTTGATTTTGAGAGACAAAAATTAATTTACGTATTTTTTAACGAATAATCAATCACCTTATCTACGTAACGTATTAGGGATCGAGACACGACAAAAAGTCATAGGACCAAAGTTATAGATCTCTCCAAATGGAGAGGCAATTCTGCTGTCAAGACATGATACTGTAAGGCTTTTAGGCATATGCTGTGTCAAGAAAATAAGATGAAATTCTTTACGTTTCGCCACCAGATGGCTCCCAGGGCGTGGCACAACACTAGCGTTCGAAGCGGAAGCTGACCGAACCAAAGAATCAGTCTAAGCGGTACATGAATGAAATGGCGTATGGCTTCTAGTGTCGGCAGTGTCCGAAGACATGTTCGGCTCACCAGGTGCAGGTCTTTTGATTTGACAACCTGCGCGTCGTGATGAGGATGAAATGATGATGAAGACAACACATACACCCAGCCCCCGTTCAGTGAAATTAACCAATGATGGTTAAAATTCCCAACCCTGCCGGGAATGGAACCCGGGACCCCAGTGACCAAAGGCCAGCACGCTAACTATTTAGCCATGGAGCCGGACTAAGCGGTTCATGTAACGTGTGTACGTAACATGTTACATTGACAGGCGTATTTTTTTTTTGCTAGTTGTTTTACGTCGCACCGACACAGATAGGTCGTACGGCGATGATGGGACAGGAAAGGGCTAGGAGTGGGAAGGAAGCGGCCGTGGCCTTAATTATGGTACAGCCCCAGCATTTTCCTGGTGTGAAAATGGGAAACCACGGAAAACCATTTTCAGGGCTGCCGACAGTGGGGTACGAACCTACTATCTCCCGAATACTGGATACTGGCCGCACTTAAGCGACTGCAGCTATCGAGCTCGGTGACAGGTGTATTATATAGACACAAGCCTGGAATGAAACACCTGGCGACGAGGAACGTACGAATTTGGAAAACACCGAGACGAAATAACAATAGTGAAAGGACAGAGAAGGGAACCACCTACGTAAATTCTTAATGCCTGGCAACCAGGTATTACTTAATTAATAGTCGTTGTCCCTGTTGAAATTGTTAGGATTTCTACGTATGTCCACAGCTTCCTGTATAATCCTGTAGTGTGGGTAAGAGCTCGAGAAGCTTGGAACATGACATCATGACCCGATAGAGACTTGTAGATTGCGAGATGACGCGTGGTCAGCGTAACTAATTATCTCGGCCTTTATTTTCGGCTTTCTATACCGGGGCCGCAATCTTGCTATCAGATAGCTTCTCAATTGTTCTCATGTATACCTCGAACCAGCCCTCAGATCCAGGTAGATCTATGTGTGTTGAACCCAGAGTCACCAGATAAGAGCCAGGCTTGCTACCCCTAGACCATGGGTCCGACAGAATCATAAAGGGCAAGTGGAGAGTATATGCGAGGGCTCGCAGAAGGCAGAAGTATTAAATTGGCAGTATATAAAGTTAGTTGGACATAAGGATAATGTGCGGATAGAGAAGATGACCAATACTTACTAGTAAAGTAATGAAATTTACCTATGATAATAAAAATATTCACAAAAACGATAGAAAATTTGAAAGCTAGAAAAGCAGCTGGAATTAATATGTTCTTTGGGAGGATATACTAAAGACAATGTGTTGGGATATAATACTATTTCTGAAGTACTTGTTTGGTTACTGTTTTCATGAAGGAACTACGTATGTTTGTTCAGTCATCAGCCCGAAGGCTGGTTGGATCCTCAACGACTCCACCGTCAGCTGTCATAGATGGCCTAGGCATCACTGAAGAGGCGTACTAGGGAAATGAGAAGTGAGGTACTTTCCCGTTGCTTTCCTCGTCGAGCCAGAAGTTGCGTATCAGTCTACCAAGCTCATTGAAATGCACGCAACAATCGACGCTATGAGCAACTTTTTCACACCATTCATAGCAGGGACTGGCTGCATAAGGAATGGCATTACTAGCATCACTCATAACCCAGTCACTTTCATATTGCCAAAGCCAAGGATAAGACTGAGAAAGGTCAATGAAAGTAAGAAAATTGTTCTAGCCTATACCAAAAGACAAAGTGCACTATGAACACTAGGTTTCAGCAACAAAGGCATGAATAAAAGTTACAAATCCCTTTTAATATTGTTTTGAAGGTGTTTAGGGGCTGTAGTAAGGATGTAAAGGAGAGGTCTTATAAGGCACTCCTTAGAGAATGGTTTCAGTGAATGGCACCCTGCCCTTACCAGGGTTTCTTGATTCAAGAACTGGAAATGATCCAAAGGAAAACAGCACGGCTTTCGTATGTGCGATTTCAAACAAATGAGTTGTGTTATGAAAATGGCATCATCTTTCGGCTGGGATAATTTGGGTGTAAGGAGACGAGCTATTCGACTAAGCGGTATGTTCCGGCTGCCAGCGGAGAGGTGATATGGAATTACATCAGTAGATGAATACGCTTGAGTGGAGTTTTTAAACGAAGGAACGTAGATAAAGTTGAAATTCAAGAGGACTAATTGGGACAAGAGGAATTAGATATTAGAATAATTTACCAATGGAGATGTTCAGTAAATATAGAAATCATTTAAGAAAAGACCAGACTAGATGAACAATATTTAAGGGACCTGCCATCTGGGCAACAGCCCTAAATGTAGATAAATTGCAAATAAATAACAATTTATTCCACAATAATATTGCCTGACAGATTCTACAGTCATTGATGCCATGAAGGTGGAGATCACTGAGCCCAACTCTCCAACATAAGTTACACCTATACAGTCGCTCAAAAAAGGAATGAAAAATGAGATGGCGTATGACTTTTAATGCCGGGAGTGTCCGAGGATATGTTCGGCTCCCCTGGTGCAGGTTTTTTGATTTGACACCCGTAGGCGACCTGCACTTCGTGATGAAGATGAAATAATGATGAAGACGACATATACACTGAGCCCACATGCCAGCGGAATTAACCAATTAGGCTTAAAATTCCTACTCTGCCGGAAATCGAACCCGTGACCCCTGTGACCAAAGGACAGCAAGCTAACCATTCAGCCATGGAGCTGGACAAAAAAGAAGATCTTGTGGTCTTGTGTAATTTCCTTGCAATTTTCTCAGTATTAATGATGTTATTGGTTTTGCGTCCCACTGAGTACTTTTACGGTTTTCGGAGACGCCGAGGTGGCGGAATTTTGTCCCGTGGTAAATCTACCGACATGAGGCTGACTTGTCTGAACACTTTCAAATACCAGCGGACTGAGCCACGATCGAAACTGCCAAGTTGCAGTCAGAAGGCCAGCCGTGTTCGATTTCCTGCTCTGACACGAAATTTGAAACCTGATACGAGGGCTGGAATGGGGACCACTCAACCTCATGAGGTCTACTGAGTAGTTGGGGTTCGATTCCCTCCTCAGCCATCCTTGAACTGGTTTTTCGTGGGTTTCCAATTCTCCTCCAGACAAATGCCGGGATGGTACCAAAGTTAAGCCTACGCCCGCTTCATTCGCCCTTCCTTGTCTATCGATTCCAACATTCCCAACCCCCAACAAGGCCCCTGTTCAGCATAGTAGGTGAGGCCACCTTGGCGAGGTACTGGTCCTCCTTACGAGTTGTATCCTCGACCAAATGTCTCAAGCTCCAGGACACTACACATGAGGCGGTAGAATTGGGATCCCTTGCTGAGTCCGAGGGAAAAGCCAACTCTGGACGGTAAACGAATTAAGAAAGAAAGAAAGAAAGAAAGAAAGAAAGAAAGAAAGAAAGAAAGAAAGAAGACAGCATGTTTATTGTGGGAATCATGTGTCAACATTATATATTTTACAATAATTAAAATTAAATCTGGTAAAATATTTAATTCGAGGAACATGGAGTACCTTGGGCACATTGTTGTTATTAATTATGCATAACAGCTCTTGTGATTTTCAGAGGGAGAGTTTCCTTCCTACTTCTTTGAGCGATCATGTGGAGACATGCGGGAAAGAAGAAAAATGACGCGTATAAAGTAGCGGGGTTAGTAAAGTCACTTTCCATTTAGAAGTGCTGTAAGCCGTGCGTGGTGAAAGATGACACGATCGGGACTCTATCGAGAAGAGCATTTGTCAACTGTGGCGGGAGCATTATCATGAAGCTAAACAAAGTGTGGCAAGTTATCCGGATAGAGAGGAGAAAGGGTACCGTTAGAAAACCTCGTTCTCAAGCAACAACATTCATTTTTCTTGTTTTGGGATAATAGAATGACTTGGGTTCTCCAATAGGTCAACATGTGGACATATTTCTATATATTATATTTTGTCGTTAACAGTCAATAGTTTTAAATACTTTTGGGAATTAAACTATTTTCAACACTAACAACATTTCTAAGCACGCAGAAAAATAGCTCAAAATATGAACGTCACGAATTATAACTAACTAAAGTGCCCGTTCTTACGAATTTATGATCAAGGATCAAAGTGGTTAATGACGAAAAATTAAACATGTTTCATTTATTTATTTATTTATTTATTTATTTATTTATTTATTTATTTAATCATTTTACCGTCTCTTTTTTACAAGTTGCTTCACGTCGCACCGATACAGGTATAGGTCTTATGGCGACGATGGGGCAGGAGAGGGCTAGGAGTGGGAAGGAAGCGGCCGTGGCCTTAATTAAGGTGTTGTGGGCTGCAGTTGCCTGGTGTGAAAATTGGAAACCACTGAAAACCATATTCAGGGCTGCCGACAGTGGATTTCGAACCCACTATCTCCCGAATACAGACCGCACTTTAGCGACTGCAGCTACCGAGCTCGGTAATCGTTTACTTCCTGGGTTAGTTTTTCTCCCGGACTCAGCGAGAGATTCCACCTCTACCGCTTAGTGGGCGGTGTACTGGAGCATGATACATTTTGTCGGGGTTACAACTGGGAAGGAGGACCAGTACCTCGCCCAGGCAGCCTCACCTGGTATGGTGAACAGGGGCCTTGTGGGGGATGGAAGGAGGATGGCTGCCTAGTTGTACTTCCTCTTAAAACAATAATCACCACTACCACCTTGGGGGGATGGGAAAATTCGTAGGGATTGGCGAGGAAGAGGGAAGGAAGCGGCCGTGGCCTTAAGTTAGGTACCCTCCCGGCATTTGCATGGAGGAGAAGTGGGAAACCACGCAAAAATCACCTCAAGGATGGCTGAGGTGGGAATCCCACCTCCTCTTATCAGTTGACTTGAGCGGACTCCGTTCCACCCCTCATACCACTTTTCCAATTTCGTGGCAGAGCCGGAAACCACACTAAACCACAGATTCAGATTGATTGATTGATTGATTGATTGATTGATTGATATCTTTAATGCGTTTACCGTCCAGGGTTTGTTTTTCTCTCGGACACAGTGACGAATCCCATTTCTACCGCCTCATGGGCAGTGTCCTGGAGCATTCGACATTTGGTCGCGGATACAACTGGGGAGGAGGAGCAGTACCTCAGCCAGGTGGCCTCACCTGCTATGCTGAACAGGGGTCTTGTGGGGAATGGAAAAACTGGAAGGGATAAACAAGGATGATGGAAGGAAGCGGCCGTGGCCTTAATTTAGGTATCATGCCGGCATTTGCTTGGAGAATGATAGGGAAACCACGGAAAACTACTTTGAAGATGGCTGAGGTGGGAATCGAACCCCACCCCGTCTACTCAGTTAACCTCCCGAGGCTGAGTGAACCCGGTTCCAGTCCTCATACCACTTTTCAAATTGCGTGACAGAGCCGGGAATAGAACACGGGACTGCGGGGGTGGTAACAAATCACACTAACCACTACACCGCAGAGGCGGACTATGTGTACCATTACTCATTAAACATGAATCCTAAACTAATGTACACAATATTAAAATACAGAAGCGCGGAATATAATACAATGACGATGGTAATTAAAATGTCCGAATAAATAAACTACAGCCCACAGCAGTTCTCAAATACGGATGAGGACGCTTAGCACTCTCAACAATACAACTGTAGTCTTCAAACGCTTTCGGCAGAAGGGTTCCCTCTTTCTTCAGCTGGCCTGTGAGCGAGCGAACAGCTGTGCGTGACGTAGATGCAGGAGCAGGGCTAACTAGCCCGCCCAACTCGTCAACCTACTTCGTGGCGGGAACTGGATGCATCTGGAATCCATGAGTCATGCATTCGAGAATTTACACAATTTACACAGATCACAAACATGGCTTCACGTGACCCCTCCTTACCTGTGAAATGAGTAGCTTATTCATTAACGAAGGCGGCCACAGCCTAAAACACAAACACAAAGCAATTACTTTTCTCGAAAATCATTAGAGTTACGAAGAAAATGCACATGACGTTTCTTGTAGAACATTTAATTCCAAATTATCACAATGCAGTTTATTTTTTGACAGGGCCAACCGTTTACCAGTTAGTTTAGTTGAAGTAGGGCAAAAATATTCAAATTTGGGACATACAGTATCCGTTCGGTGACTGTATTTTGAGCTCTGCCCTTACAAATTTCAGCTCAATCGGTCAAGTAGGTTTTCAGCGTATCCGGATCAAACAAACAAACAAACAAACAAACAAACAAACAAACAAACATCATACCATTTTTATTAATAGCAGGCCTATAAAGTATACTTTTGCCTGGTCTGAAAAGGTTGGGTTGATAAAACAAATCCCTTCAATTTTTTCCAATATTTGCCCATATCTTCCGGCACTTTTATACACTGTAATGATGACGGGATGCCGAATTTTTCTCCCCCAGGAATTTTTACTGTGCTAAAACCAGCAATACGAAGTCGGCGCATTTTAGCACATTGAAATGTGATCGACTGTAGATGGTTTAAAATATATTTTTGATATTGTAAAATTGTACGCCACTACGCTGCGCATTTGGGTCACGTAGCTGCTAGCTTGAATTCGAGAACTTCGGTTTCGAATCCACCGTCGGCAGCCCTGAAGATGGTTTTCCATGGTTTTTCATTCTCACCCCAGGCATATGCTGGTGCTGTACATTAATTAAAGCCAAAGCTGCTTCCCTCCAAATTTTAGCCCTTTCTCAACCTAGCGTCGCCGAAAACCTTCTATTTATTAGTGCGACGTTAAGCCACCAGCAAAATTAGATAAATAAATAAATAAATAAATAAATAAATAAATAAATAAATAAATAAATAAATAAATAAATAAATAAATAAAATAAATAAACATCGTCGCTTCGCACGTTGGTATAAGAATATAGGAAATAGAAATATATTTCTGAAGTTTTTCGTCTGGACTATGGCATTGTATGGAAGTGAATCATGGTCAGAAACTAACTCAGGAAGAAAGAGAATGGTAGCCTTTGAAATGTGGTGTTACAGAAGAATACTGAAGATGTGATGGGCCCACCTGGTGGCCATAATCTTTAGGTCGTTGAAGTCTAAATGGTCTGACACCATCGTTAGCCGGTTCGAGTCCCCTTGGTCGAAAACATTTTCACCATCAGAATGTTGGCCGGTAACGCAGGGGAGGTGGTGGTATACAATTTGTAATCACTAGATTGCGTGCCAAAAGCCTGGCCTAAATTCCAAACCTCTCCGCAGTACTCATATAGAGTGAGGGCTTATTACATAGTTGATGGTGATTCCTCCGTCGGATGGGGAAGTTAAGCCTTGAGCAGACCCCTTGGTGCTATTTGACAGGAGTAGGCTATGTGCCGGCACCGGGTTTCACCCTCTCCCTGCTATCATATATCACGTCATTCATTTCATCGCATTAAATCCTCTGATGAAGTTTACGTCAGGAAGGGCATCGGGTCACACAAACACGCTACGACAGATTCATCTCACCTCATACCCGACCTCATAGGGGAACGGGACAAGGGTTGGAAAAAAACAAACAAACAAACAAACAAACTAAGAAACTGAAGATGCGATGGGGAAATCGAATCATAAATGAGAGTCTAATTGGTGAGGGGAAGACGATTTGGCGAAATTTGACCAGAAGAAGTTCTATTTATTTATTTATTTATTTATTTATTTATTTATTTATGTTAGTGGTTTAACGTCGCACTATCACATGGAAAATTTTTCGTGACACAAGGATGGGAAATGGCTAAGATTGGGGACGTAGCGGCCGTGGTTTAATAAAGGTATAGTCTCAGCATTTGCAAGGTTTGAAAATGGAAAATTATCAACTCATCTTTAGGGCTGCCGACGGTTGGTTTCGAACCCACCATCTTCTGAATATAAGTTCACAGCTACGTGACCCTAACCACACAGTCAACTCTCTTAGTCCCCGAAGAAGAGATAAAAAGATATGGGGCTTAAAGGTACCCAGGAATTGCTCAGTTATTTTTAATAGGAAGTGTAGGGGGTAAGAACACAGACATGAATATGGCAAACAGAGTAGAGTAATCTAGCTGTAGTGGCCATCTTTGACGGGACGGCCTCTTACCATATTTTTGTCCACCCCTCACATTGTTCCCCAGATTCTGAGGCACATAACTGGGCATGCTTCTCCCTGTCAGCACAGCAGAGGGTGGCATGGAGTGCTCCAATAAACCAATCTATGGACTGATCACCCAAAAGCTACTTTCTCTTTCTTTCTGAGCTAGTTTCTGGCCGTGTTTCACTTCCATACAATGCCAAGGTCCAGACGAAAGTCTTCAGAAATATTTTTTTATTTCCTATATTCCTATACCAACGTGCGAAGTGAGGAAATTTATTAATTAATTTATTTATTTATTCCTTAATCTGCTTACCCTACGGGTTGGTTTTTCCCTCGGACTCAGCGAGGGATCCCACCACTACCGCCTCAAGGGCAGTGTCCTGGAGCTTCAGACTCTGGGTCGAGGGATACAACTGGGGAGGATGACCAGTACCTCGCCCAGGCAGCCTCACCTGCTATGCTGAACAGGGGCCTTGCTGTGGGATGGGAAGATTGGAAGGAATAGACAATCAAGGGGGAAGGAAGCGGCCGTGGCCTTATGTTAGGTAGCACCACGGCATTTGCCTAGAAGAGAAGTGGGAAACCACGGAAAACCACTTCCAGAATGGCTGAGGTGTGAATAGAACCTCTACTCAGTTGACCTCCCGAGGCTGAGTAGACCCCGTTCCAGCCCTCGTACCACTTTTCAAATTTCGTGGCAGAGCCGGGAATCGAACCCGGGCCTCCGGGGGTGGCAGCTAATCACACTAACCACTACACCACAGAGGCGGACATTTATTTATTTATTTATTTATTTATTTATTTATTTATTTATTTATTTATTTATTTATTTATTTATTTATTTATTTATTTATTTATTTATTTATTTATTTATTATTTGCTGGTGGTTTAACGTGGCAGTAACATAGGTCTGATCCTTAAAAGACATGCATACTCCTGATCACAATAAATGCCTTTCTTTTTCTTGTTTTAAACTTTATAATGTGACCGAACATTTTTTTTTCACTTTCGTACGTGACTATTTCACTTTTATCCCTTTCAGACCGTGTACGCACAATTGTGCGGGTTCGTATTTTATTTATGTCTGAGCTTATTTGACGTTTTCTTGGTGCTAGACCGGATTGCAGTGCTTGTGCGGGACACGTAGCATGTACTTCAGCTGTTTTAATTTAGTACTTGACCACCAGGGGGCAGGAAGAAGAGTTTAAAAATACAGTTCATTAGCAAGATGGCGGGAAGCAGTAATGCCTAAAGTAAGTATTTATTTATTGCATTCATATTAATCTAGAAGCTTTACTGGTTATCAGAATATAATCAATGAAGTATGTAAATTGTGTAGCAAACGTAAATTGTGAACTTACAACATCGTACGTAATACCATGAGGTTTTGAACGTTGATACGCACATATGTGCGGGCTAGGTTTCCTTACAGGCAATGCATGCAGGAGTGTTGGGTGCTGTTACAAAAAGGACTGTGACAGCAAAACTCGTACTCTACATGAGAAATGTAATGTACAAGATTTTAATTGTTTTAAATCATTCCACACTGTAAAATAGAACATTTGATCATGTACAAGCGCATATTCACATGTACTGAGTTGAATTTTTTTAATTTTTAATTTTTTGCTAGTAGTAATGAAGTCCTGACAGGCACAATTGTGTGGGATATGTTTTTCAGTCGATAGTTCTTATTTTGTAAAATGAACTGTAAAAACATGTATTTGAGAACATTTTAGTAAGTTTTTGACGTTTTGACACCTCCTGATTTCTTTCAGGTATGACAACAAGTTGCTACTGCCCCAAGGGCAGTAAAAGCAAAACTCTTCCTGAATGTAGAAAATGTAACGTTTACTTGTGTTTGAACGAAGATTTAATAGTTTTAAATTATTCCCCACTGTAAAATAGAACATTTGATCATGTACATATGTATGTTCACATGCATCGAGGTAATTTTTCCTTTTTGTAAGTAGTGAAATAAGTCCTGACACGCACAATTGTGCCGGTGCTTTTTTCCGATGTTAATTTACATTTTGTAGAATAAACTAAAAACATATGTATTTAAGAGCATTTTAGTCAGTTTTTGGCGTACAAACAAAAATTCACACCGGCAGTTTTCTTTCAGGTCTGAAAGGGTTAGAACACTACATTGGTCATATGCTATTACTTAAGGCACTACTGCGAAATACTGTCAATTTCATGTAATTCCTGAAGATATTCTTGAGCACGGGAAAAATTACATTTTGCCAGTTTGTATTTCACAGGGACTGCCTGGCCAAGGTGGTAAAGGCGTGCTCGATTAGCGCGGAAGAACGTGGGTTCGAATACCCGTCAGGAAGTCGTAAAATTTAAGAAACGAGATTTCCACTTCCGGAGGTTCACATGGCTCTGAGGTTCACTCAGCCTACACCAAAAATGAGTACCAGGTTAATTCCTGGGGGCAAAGGCGGCCGGGCGTAGAGCTAACCACTCTACCCCATCAAGTGCCGAGGTTACGGATGGTGGAAGCCAGCCTTTACCTTTCACCCCTCCAAGGGCCTCCATGGCGTGTAAGGAGATGACTTTGCTGTTGCTTTTAGTTTGTACTTATCAGTTTTTGTGAGGTGCTAGTGCAAGGCTACGATATCTGTCAACATCCTGATATTGAGAAACAAAGGTGGTTTTTTTTGTTATTAGCTTTACGTCGCACCTACACAGATGGGTCTTATGGCGACGATGGGTAAGGAAAGGGCTAGGACTGGGAAGGAAGCGGCCGTGGCCTTAATTAAGGTACACCCCCAGAATTTGCCTGGTGTGAAAATGGGAAACCACGGAAAACCATCTTCAGGGCTGCCGACAGTGGGGCTCAAACCCACGATCTCCCGAATACTGGATACTGGCCGCGCTTAAGCGACTGCAGCTATCGAGCTCGGTAAACAAAGGTTTGGAGTTTTCTAAAGATTCTGAACAATGTCCAGGTAAAACGGCGACAATTGCAAATATCGTGGTCTTTCACTGAAGGTGACTGAATTTTACTTAAATTTCTTGTGTAAGTAAACGATGCATCTGCAGATGACGCTGTTTTCCACTTTGAAAGAATACTACAATGTAAAACAAATGGTTTTTACTCCAAGGGCCTAACGTTATGAATTTAGCAATTTTAACACTTTTACAACGATGATCCATATTAAATTACATCAGCTGGTGTAAAAAGGCAAACATAGAAAAATGTTGCATTTATTGTGGTTTTGCACTGCCACGATGATATTTTTAGTCAATAGTAATGTTATCTGCCTGCTGTCATTTCTTGATGGATACAGTACTTTTGCATCCATCTCTTGGCACAGGCCAGAGTAAAGTGTAGCTTCCACCGAAGTCTCAGTCAACATCCATGGCTGTGACAATATGGAAGTTGCTGGGGTATGGGTAGTGTTGAGTAATAACATTCGGAATGTTATGAAAGGTGCTGCTCATAGGGTCAGCCGTGCTGCAATAGTACTTTCTGACCCAGTAAGGAAAGCAATGGCAAACTACCTCACTTCTCATCTTGCCTAGTACGCCTCATGTTGGTGCTGCCATTGGTTTTTGGGGTTTCCTTATAACCGCACAACCTTTGGTGGTGCTATTTGAGGATCCAACCAGCCTCTGGGCTGATGACCTAACAGCGAGACAGTAATGTTATTGGCTTTACGTCCCACTAACTACGTTTACGGCTCTTGGAGTCAGTCTAAAGTGTCGCTGTCCTTGCGTATAATAAAGGGATCCTATGGCAAGCCACTCGTTAGCAAAACTTAGGTGTCCGCCGTCATGTCGATCATCAACAGTGTCCGATATACGTTATTGGGATTATCTGATCTGATCATCAGCTTGAATGATGTAGAATTCATTCACATATTTCTGGTATGTAATGAATATGGTAAATCCATGCAACTGTGTACCCAAAAAACACTTATTTTTTGTGCAAAGTGTGGATTATGTCATATTATGGTGAAACTTTCTTTCTTGTATTGGAATAATGTAGGCCTAATTGAGAGTTCTATACGCAGGTACTTCCTACTCTACTTATATATAGTGTGTTTTGAGGTGTTTCCAGATATTCTTCCAGTTTCTACTGGGGTAATTTTGTAAAACGTGTGGTGTAAGATTCAACCCAGTGTCTATAGCTCATTGCACGATAAGAAAACAGTGTTGCTCTTATGGACTTACAAGGAGTGAACACACCCCCTCTGAGACACCCATAATTCCTCGTGATTAAGGGATATTATAGTGTAACTTGTAATGCATTAAGAAACGTAGATAGGAAAGATGAGGCATTTTTGCCCGTGAGTTATTAAAATAACTACATAACATTTTATTTTTCATAAATATATTCGTAGGGAGGAAGCACAATAGCAGGAATAGCCATCGCTTCGTTGCCTTAATTTTCCTTCTTCTGGTACAAGCATCGTGTAGTCCCTCACTCTGTGACCCGCCGGCAGCTCACGTCTGTAGTAAAGTCATCTACAGTATTTGTTTGTTGCGTGTGTGTTTTAGGCTTTAAATCAGTGCGTACTTGTCTTGTGTTGAGTGAGAGTTGGTTGTATATTGCATAGTATTTGTGTGTGTTCTATTATTTTCGTACTGTCCAGAAGTTGTTACTGAAGATTTTGGTGTTGTGATGTGCAGCGATACGTTATGGCATAACTTGTACTGACAAAAAAATTGTTGTGTGTTTTATTTTTGCTCCCTTTTGTTATTTAGCTGTTCTTTCTTAAGCGCGTTTTAATTTTACCACTTTTTTACGAACACATTTAATTTTTACTACCGTCTTTGTGAGCAATACGACAGCAAAACAGTACCCCGAGTTGCCTGGGGGAATTTATTAAATATAGTTAAATGCATCCCTCAGCCTTCGAGCCCATAAAAAATGTTATTTTTCTATTTTCTGCCCCAATTTGCCTTACACTTCAATGCTGAGGATTTTTATGTGCCGAAGTGTACTTCTGATTCCGTACAAATCAAAAATAGCCTCTGTAAATCCCCGTCCCCGTTAGTTCATATAAGTAATTTGCAGCTTAGTATATTACGCTTGCTATCTTGCATTTTAATACTGAATTTTACAAATTTATGTGGCGCCGTTTTCCCGTGATGGTGTTGAGCAGAGCCATTCGATATGGCAACGCTGTTATCATAAGAGCAATACTGTTTTCTTAACATGGAACGAATTATAAGAAATATAAGTTTTAAGACAAACCGACTACGATAATAAGGTTGGCGCCCAATTTTAGCCGTCTGGCCAAATTACTGACCGAAATGTTTGACCGAAGATGTAAGCATAATCAGCTAAAACAGAGAGGCACATTTTCTATCCCATTGCCTTCGTACAATATAATTCTTAGTTTGGACACCCTATGTGGGCATAATTTTAAACCAAATAGGCCAAGCATCATATTTTTTTATTACGTAGAACTTCAATAATAACACCCTGCATTCTTGGTTCAAAATACTGCATATTGTCACTAAATAACATGTCAAGTGTGCAGATACAACATAAATACTTTTTCTTCTTCTACCGATTTTTCCACATCTGTGAAGTCGTGGGTGCGAACTGCGTCACACATATGTGGATTTGGTCCTGTTTTACGGCCGGATGCCCTTCCTGATGCCAACCCTATATGGAGTGATGTAATCACTATTGCGTATTTCTGTGATGGATGGCAGTGTAGTGTGTTGTGTGAATGTGAGGTGGAAAGTGTTGGGACAAACACAAACAGCCAGTCCCCTGGCCAGGAGAATTAATCAAAGCTGATTAAAATCCCCGATCCTGCCGGGAATTGAAGCCGGGACCCTCTGAACTGAAGGGCTCAACGCTGACCAGTGAACCAATGAGTCGGACAGATACAACATAAATTAACTGTACAAAATATAATGTAATGTCTGTATAAAAATATGCTTCTCTGTATCTCTTTACGCAGCATAGTTTATTATGTTCAGAAAACTGAACATACTCTGGATTAATGTTTAGATAAACAAAATATGTTATGATGTGTTCAAATCTGATATTAACACGAAGCAACACTGAACTCCCCAACATTTTTCAGTCATATCATTCATCCCCGTCTTTATAGCTCATGTAAAATCCTTACCTGTTATTGCAGTGACGTGAGGTCGGGCGATCTGGGAGATTACAGTATCAGTGAAATTATTCGGTCATCAAATGAACTTATCAATTAGGACGTAGAGTTTATAAGGTCACATTTTCAATGAAATTAAAACAGAAAGGTAATATAGGAACGTTATTGAAGGGGCTGGAGTAAAGGCACAGAAAATACATGTTACAAATCAACTTTCTTACGTTGTAGAAAACATACTCATAAGTGACTGAACAAATAAACGAGTGCTTCAAATATGACGACATAATATTCAGCTCTAGCATCAACACCAGTTTAATAAGTCTGTCCTCACTCTCTATATAAAAATATCTCTCTTCAAAACATCTATAAAGAATCTGTCAAGGTTTCCAACAACATGCAATCAGAGGCGCAGTCTCCTGAATATACAGCCTTTGTCATTTCCTTCACTTTCGTCCTGACTCACTCAGTGAGTCCGCTTATCTCCAGATCATACCATATTTATGACATATCACTGTGAAGAGTACAGAGAAACTGAGAAACTTCTCACACATAGTTGGTGACACTGACGAAGACGCCATTTTCATTCTCTTATTGGCGCTATCGTCTGCCATGACACTGCTCACCACAGGAACCACACGTCCTTCTCTCGAGGTGGAAACTCCACCAACTTCACATACCCGATGATAATCTACGGGTCTCCTGGTTTTATTAGCACACCTCGATGCGTACTCGCCCAGACAGGCGATGTAAGCGATGGCGTGCGGTATGTAGCTCTGGTCGACAGATCCTGAGAAGAGCCGAGTTGCCAGGGGACCCTGAGCGAAGATAGGGACGTCCTCTCCACCATGAGTTGCCCACTGGCGCGGCACAGCGGACGCGTGAACGTTGTTCCTCTGTTCCTCAGAGCTCATGTTGCTAGGGACTGGACGAGGTTGAGCGTGTCCAGGACCATTACCGTACAACAAGGTGTTATACGGCAAGCCGTCCACATCAGACACCTTGCTGTCTATACCTGTAACAATACAACACAGTATTGGGAAATATTCTCGTTCAGAAACTGTGTCTATAACTGTTTGAGTTCGAACATGCCTGCTATCAAAGTCTGATATTTCACATTTCGCTACATTTATACCTGTATATACGCACATACAGTAGCACTAAGAATTTACATTTATAACGGTTTTGTCTTTACATTGCTCAGTATTAAAAAAATAATGGTATTTCTGTATCGGTCGTGTCTGCTGCAACAAGAAAATCCACTTTTTAATTTTCCGTCATAACTGTATGTATGTACGCGAATCACGAGAAAATGGCAGAAGCGAATTTAATAAATATTGTATGTGAAGTCAGGGCATGAGTCACTACAATCTAGTCAAAGTCATCTGCGTACTGGCTACGAAGGAGCCTGGCGGGGTGGAAGGTAAAGGCTTCCACCATCCGTAACCTCGGCACTTGGTGGGGTAGAGTGGTTAGCTCTACGCCCAGCCGCCTTTGCCCCCAGGAATTAACCTGGTACTCAGTTTTTGTGTAGGCCATGTCATCTTTCTTCATCCTCGTTTGCAGGTAGTGTTATCGAATATTTAAATATATAATTTTAAAAAAGTCTTGTTATAGGTTTATGCCGAGTGTTACAGCTGCCCCTATTCATTCAGATTTTGCGGCCCGCAGATTATAGCCTATCGTAAACTATTAACCTTGGCTACTCGCAGCGATGTCTGGCCTTACTACGCTTTCTCTAATTCGTTTATTCGTGTCAACGAAATCAGTATTAACGATAAAATACCGAATAATTCTAAAGAATCGTGAAAATCCTGTGTCACATAAAGTTCATGTACAGAGAATATGATGGCTGAATGACTAGAAGTATTGTTGATATAACGCTAGCAAACGACAGCTAGTGATAGCCGAGCATGCTCGAAGTTACAGGAGGAAAGCGGTGCTCGTTAGTCGGAGGTTCGAGTCTGATATAGTACACTTTTGTATTTCGTTGTTAAAAAGTTCGTGTGAGTCACGTTGTCGAAGACAAATCTAAATCATGATCAGTTCTCATGTTCCAGGTGCTCTGTTATGTTCATTTCTAAGTCGCTCTTAAAAGAGCTATTTGCAGTAAAATAAGCTATTACCGACAGAGGTGCAATGGGCTTGTGTATGGCCATTCGATTAATGAAGGAAATTTTCAAAATGACCACCTCCTTCGTTGATGCATATCTGAGTATGGTAGAGGTGAGTCATTCTCGCTTACTGCAGCGTATGTGGTGGAATCTGCCTGCACTTTGCTGTAAAGATTATTATGTGCTCTTTCATGTGCCCTACGTATGAAGTACAGTCGTTCATCGAGTTGAACGTGCACAGTTGTTTGGTTGAATGTGTTTTTCATAATGCTGACAATAAGTGCAGTGCACTTCATCCGTTGTAGCCGTTTGCCATATAAAAATCGTACGTATTTATTCCTTTCTGATGTATTCTCTCTCTGAAGGTGAAAAGTGACATTTGAGACTTAAGGAAGTTCAGCCTCAATAAGTTACACCTTAACTACGAATGCCTTCAGAGCATAAAAATAAAAATGAAAAGCTCGTAGCTAGATTCGAACTCTGAATCCGTGAGAAAAATCACATGCTGGCTCCACGCGACGAAGAATATGTCTCGTATCTGTATACTAATGGAATAATCTACGCTATCGCTTCGGACCTGATCTTGTATGTTACAAGTTCTGAATTCGAATGTGCAGACTAGTTTACCTTACTAAAAACACCACAGCGTGCCAAAAATAATGCCTCTCTTAAGACCAGATAGTTGCAACCAATCCCTACGAGTACAGTATGTGCCTATTACTTGGTTAAATGAGTTCAACATTATGTTTCAGGTAGTATTCACAATGAATTTGTCCGTAGTTGGTGCTTACGTGGCGATAATTATTAGGTATGTTCATTATAACTTCCTTAGAAGAATTTCTGAGACTTCATAAAAGTCAATTCTTCGTAAAGGATGCGTAGAAGAGTACAAAATAAATATTGAAAAAAAAAAAAAAAACATGACTCAATGAGGTTTCGAACCCTCACAGTTCCCTATAGCTTCAGACGGTCACCCAGAACGACAATCGTGTTCAACCCCAAAATTTCCCCTTGGAACTCTTTGTACCAGCGGAAAATTGTTGTCCGATATGGGCAGTCTTTTCCCAGCACAGGAGTCATTTCCTCCAGGCACTGGTCAGCAGTTAATCCACGTGCAAAATTGTAGCGGATAATTGCGCGACTACACTATCTTAACTTGCTTTCAATCCCACTGCTTGGTAGCAACTGGTATGAAGGTCGCACCTTGCTGTCTTCTAGACCGGTTTTCACCCCTTTTTTCATCCCTCACCATACCAGGGGTGTACATCCAACCGTTTTTGCGTATTGAAAAACTTTCGTAGTGCCCTTTGTACAGTAACATTTCGTAAAAATGATTGTAGTATTGGACTCCGCTCTACATAAAAGAGTACAGTGTTTTTGGGATTGGCCTCTCTTAATGCCTCTTGTACAGTTTTTGCACTGTGCGAGGAAGTCTATATCGGATTAACTATATATAAAATTGCTGTAAGATTTTCCGCAAGATAGGACTAAGAGACACTTAATTCCTAGCAGGTTGCATATGTTTGGGAAAAATAGGGGCAGCTGTACAACCCGATATAAATTATGGTGCCTCTAATAATTTTTATTATGGAGTCAAATCCATGCTGATGGTGTAGCCTTTCTGGCACTCATCGTTATGCACCAAGTCCCAATGGCAATCCGTCTAAGGATGGTAATTCCAGTCTGATAAATTTCTGAAGTCTGCGAAACTTTCTGACAAGATATGCAACAAAGTCGGTCAAAAAGTCCAAGAATACGGCTGAGGATGTAATCATGAATGTCACGAGATACTCAAATGTCTGGTTAACTAGCAGGCGTACAAGGGCACTTAAGGGTAAGAACACATTATGTAATATAAACACTAAGGTGTTTGTTTTATGGTTCATGACACAGGATCCTCAGATAAGAAAGGCATTAATAATAATAATAATAATAATAATAATAATAATAATAATAACTGTGCCAGGGTACACCTTCCCCGTCTACTTACAGCGTGCCACCTCCCCACTATGTCCATCTCCGACAGTGATTAAGAACTCTTAAGACTTTCTGAAACTTGTTTCTTCAATGGGTAGATTGGTCTTGTTGTATACAAGGAACTTGGTATACAGTGACACAACATAAAGTTTATTGTTTCAATGATTTGATACAATATATATAAGAAATAAAACTGAATTCTTCTTGAAACTTGCTTGAATGCACGCAGTTAATGTTGAAATTAAATCTTAAATTGAATGTCTGTTGCATATGTACAATTATACAATACGAGAGTTCGATATACACTTAGTTCTATCTTGAGGAGATAGTCTGTTTCACTAATAAATTGTCCTGATAGTCGAAAACTATCTTATGTGAAATTACAAGCGTAACTTGCAGAGAGAGGCAGAATGCTGGTACTAGGTTTATACTTGCAAGGAACTTGCATTAATTTATTCAAATAGCAGAATGCTAAGGTGGACGTCGGAGCACTGGTGAGGACTAAAGGGAGTAGCAGAATGCTATACTCGGGGCTCGACGTGGCTACGGGGATCAGGATAATGAGGCAATGTTCAGAGGTGAAACCTCACGGCTAGCAATTTGTCCACCTGTTCAAAACACGTTTTCAAGAGGAATGCCTCCGTGTCTGACTTGCGGTGTGTACTGGCCGTCGAACACTGAGGAAGTCTTGGAGAGGCTCGGAACGAAGCTCCTTAAATATAGCTGGCTGACGTCATCGGTGAGCGTGCCAGGCGCAGTGAGGACACCTCGTAGCTGCTAGAAACTTCGTTGCTGCGGCGGGTTGCGGAGCTTGTAGGCGCAGAGCTTGCGATGCGGAGGACACACACAACAGCTCTGGCCTCTATTTTCTGGGGCTAAGCCCCAGTGAATCTTCTTCTTCTTCTCTTAATCTGTTTACCCTCCAGGATTGGTTTTTCACTCGGACTCAGCGAGGGATCCCACCTCTACCACCTCAAGGTCAGTGTCCTGGAGCGTGAGACTTTGGGTCGGGGGATAAAACCTGGGAGGAGGACCAGTACCTCGCCCAGGCGGCGTAACTTGCTATGCTAAACAGAGGCCTTGTGGGGGATGGGAAGATTGGAAGGGATAGACAAGGAAGAGGGAAAGAAGCGGCCGTGGCCTTAAGCTAGGTACTATTCCGGCATTTACGTGGAGGAGAAGTGGTAAATCACGGAAAACCACTTCCAGGATGGCTGAGATGGGAATCGAACCCACCTCTACTCAGTTGACCAACCGAGGCTGAGTGGACCAGTTCCAGCCCTTGTACCATTTTTTCAAATTTCGTGGCAGAGCCGGGAATAGAACCCGGGCCTCCGGGGGTGGCAGGTAATCACGCTAACCACTACACCACAAAAGAGGACCCCAGTGAATCTACTGTAAATTTCATTTGTTATAGTTGGGAAACCTTTTTCATTCCTATTGTTTCGTTTTATGTGCTGAAGTTGTTGGTTCCTCCTCTAATTTAACCTGCCTATCACATGCCGGTAATAAAGTTTCCTAACCAATCAGAACTCAGGTTAATGAATGGAAATTTGGCCTATCAGCGTTCTGGATTCCAATATAGTCTGGAACTTCCTCCTGGGGATCTATTTAAGCGGAACGTATCAGAGCGTGATGTTGCTCCGGTGATTGTGTGGGCGACTTGACGGAGGTTACAGTGGGCAGGAGGCATGGGAGATTCTCGTCTTTTCCGAAATGTTCTTTAAGGGGTGCGGGTGTTTCGTCTCAATGGTCTGTTGTGTGTAACCCTTTCTTTTTTTATTCTTAAGGCCTTGTAGTACGGGCAATTATGCCCCTGTTTATTCTTCATGGTTTTTAGGGTAACTGTATCTACGTTATGGTTTCCTTGGGGAACAGTAACTAAACTAGTTGTAGAACCTTATAACTAAGAGTACCAAAAGCAACTGATTACCTGTTCGAGCCTAGGCTTTTGTATCTTGGAACTGAGACTCCTATTAATTGTACCTGTTTGGAGCAACTATGCTCTTTCATAATATTGTACATCTCAGGAGCAACATTATGCTCCTTCGCATGTAATTTAATGACTGGGTGTTTCTCCCAAATTAGTCGTACCTGATTTAGGACTTCTGAGTCCAGACATTGTTAGAACTGACGAGCTCGTTGTTCATATTTTCAACTGTTGTTTCTTATATTAATAAATTTCTCTCTCTCGATTTTAAAGGTAAGAAATAAAATTTCCAAATTCGTTAAAGTAAAAGTTGCT
This sequence comes from Anabrus simplex, assembly GCF_040414725.1. NCBI lineage: Eukaryota > Metazoa > Arthropoda > Insecta > Orthoptera > Tettigoniidae > Anabrus > Anabrus simplex. The sequence goes on along the minus strand of NC_090269.1, from coordinate 105,226,404 downwards.
CCAAGTAATCCGCTGTCCAGCCATTTAACCCATGAGCTTCCTATTCCTCTGTGAGCCACGGAAAAACCGTAATAATAATAATAAGAAGAAGAATAATTCAAATAACGAAATATTACCTTTAAATCCGAGTACTTTAATGTATTATTACTATTATTATTATTATTATTATTATTATTATTACGTGTTGGCTATATAGCTCACGTTCTGTACCTATAAGCTTGTATTTAATGGAACTTCACTACTAACAGCCCTGAAGTTGATTCTCCGTGGTCCACCCCACCCCTCCATCTTCAAACAGAGCAAATGCAGGGACTGCCATCTCTTTTTTCCTATCCTATCTGCTGTATCTGATTCCATGGACAGCGTCTCATCGAATGCGTGGTACGCGTTAATAATGTGAAGAAGGAGAACTAGCGTATATAGTCACATGACGGTAAATAAATAAATAAATAAATAAATAAATAAATAAATAAATAAATAAATAAATAAATAAATAAATAAATAAATAAATAACGTATTTTCTAGGTGATTAATGCATGAGTTCGGCTACATGATCTCAATAAAAAGGACTAAAAGTTGATTAGTTTGAGAGAAGATTGTAAAATTGATAGAAATGAATTTCGAGCCCATTTACAAAATATTTCCGGCGAAAGTACTGAAGCCAACTGCAATTGGTCCTATATATTTCAACGTCCGATTATGCAGCACATAGCCTACCTCCTATTTATCAAACACTCATGAGAACAGAACTTTCAAAATTATTGTTCACTTAGAAATTATGAAGCACAATCTAGAAACTATTTTCATCTCATTATATACCCGAAACAGGTAAATTAATGAATAAAATAAGTAAATTAAAAGTTTAGAACGCAGCAAAGTAATGGGATTTATAGGTGATATTTCATTACATTTTATTATAATTGCTTGTGCTGTTGCTTCATGAAAGGTGCATGAGACAACTTGATCAACAGTGTCATATACTTGAGGGCAAAATCAGCCTGATGGCCAGCTACTTTAATTAAGGTGTCCGTAATGGTGTGTGCATTTATGATTAATATCATCTAGGACTGAGAAAGAAAGATCATGATCTATATGTTTGATGACATGCCACACAGGGTGAAGTCAAGACAATAGCACACCACACACTAAAATAGTTATTGAAATAAAATGTGTGTTCCTTGTGAATATACCTCTGTTCTCTGGTTCCCTTCGAGTAAGCGATGTCTTATTATAGGCCCCATGAACTGCAGAGATTCCAGTAGAAAAATTTAAAAGTAGTCAATGATACTATGCTGTAAAATTTTCATTAATTTTCCATCTACTTTTCTTGTAAAATACTTGGAATACTGACCAAGTATCGGGTTCCCACGAGGTGTCGCGAGCCCGCCCATTGTTAGAACATGCGAATGGTCTGCTGTTACTACTAGTAGAGTTTCCGAGAGATCCACCATCTGTATTGCCGCCAGAAGAGCTGCTTCGAGGGACAGCGTCTCATCGAGAGCGCGGTACGCGTTGTTATAGTGATGGGCGTGATCTATACGGCCACCTGAAAAAGAAAACAAGTAATACAGCCACTCTGTATCAAGTATAATAAGACCACGTGTGACTAACAAGTAATATAACCACCTGGAATCAAGTGTGATACGGCCATCTGGAACTGACAAGTAATATAGCCACCTGGAATCAAGTGTGATATGGCCACCTGGAGGTAAAAAGTAATATAGCCACCTGGAATCAAGTGTGATACGGCCATCTGGAACTGACAAGTAATATAGCCACCTGGAATCAAGTGTGATATGGCCACCTGGAGGTAAAAAGTAATATAGCCACCTGGAATCAAGTGTGTTATGGCCACCTGGAACTGACAAGTAATATAGCCACCTGGAATCAAGTGTGATATGGCCACCTGGAGGTAAAAAGTAATATAGCCACCTGGAATCAAGTGTGTTATGGCCACCTGGAACTAAAAAGTAATATAGCCACCTGGAATCAAGTGTGATATGGCCACCTGAAACTGACAAGTAATATAGCCACCTGGAATCAAGTGTGATATGGCCACCTGGAACTGACAAGTAATATAGCCACCTGGAATCAAGTGTGATATGGCCACCTGAAACTGACAAGTAATATAGCCACCTGGAATCAAGTGTGATATGGCCACCTAGAGCTAAAAAGTAATATAGCCACCTGGAATCAAGTGTGTTATGGCCACCTGGAAGTGACAAGTAATATAGCCACCTGGAATCAAGTGTGTTATGGCCACCTGGAACTGACAAGTAATATAGCCACCTGGAATCAAGTGTGATATGGCCACCTGGAGCTAAAAAGTAATATAGCCACCTGGAATCAAGTGTGTTATGGCCATCTGGAAGTGACAAGTAATATAGCCACCTGGAATCAAGTGTGATATGGCCACCTAGAGCTAAAAAGTAATATAGCCACCTGGAATCAAGTGTGTTATGGCCACCTGGAAGTGACAAGTAATATAGCCACCTGGAATCAAGTGTGTTATGGCCACCTGGAACTGACAAGTAATATAGCCACCTGGAATCAAGTGTGTTATGGCCACCTGGAACTAAAAAGTAATATAGCCACCTGGAATCAAGTGTGTTATGGCCACCTGGAACTGACAAGTAATATAGCCACCTGGAATCAAGTGTGATATGGCCACCTGGAGGTAAAAAGTAATATAGCCACCTGGAATCAAGTGTGTTATGGCCACCTGGAACTAAAAAGTAATATAGTCACCTGGAATCAAGTGTGATATGGCCACCTGAAACTGACAAGTAATATAGCCACCTGGAATCAAGTGTGATATGGCCACCTGGAACTGACAAGTAATATAGCCACCTGGAATCAAGTGTGATATGGCCACCTGAAACTGACAAGTAATATAGCCACCTGGAATCAAGTGTGATATGGCCACCTAGAGCTAAAAAGTAATATAGCCACCTGGAATCAAGTGTGTTATGGCCACCTGGAAGTGACAAGTAATATAGCCACCTGGAATCAAGTGTGTTATGGCCACCTGGAACTGACAAGTAATATAGCCACCTGGAATCAAGTGTGATATGGCCACCTGGAGCTAAAAAGTAATATAGCCACCTGGAATCAAGTGTGTTATGGCCATCTGGAAGTGACAAGTAATATAGCCACCTGGAATCAAGTGTGATATGGCCACCTAGAGCTAAAAAGTAATATAGCCACCTGGAATCAAGTGTGTTATGGCCACCTGGAAGTGACAAGTAATATAGCCACCTGGAATCAAGTGTGTTATGGCCACCTGGAACTAAAAAGTAATATAGTCACCTGGAGTCAAGTGTGATATGGCCACCTAGAGCTAAAAAGTAATATAGCCACCTGGAATCAAGTGTGTTATGGCCACCTGGAAGTGACAAGTAATATAGCTACCTGGAATCAAGTGTGATATGGCCACCTAGAGCTAAAAAGTAATATAGCCACCTGGAATCAAGTGTGTTATGGCCACCTGGAAGTGACAAGTAATATAGCCACCTGGAATCAAGTGTGATACGGCCATCTGGAACTGACAAGTAATATAGTCACCTGGAGTCAAGTGTGATATGGCCACCTAGAGCTAAAAAGTAATATAGCCACCTGGAATCAAGTGTGTTATGGCCACCTGGAAGTGACAAGTAATATAGTCACCTGGAGTCAAGTGTGATATGGCCACCTAGAGCTAAAAAGTAATATAGTCACCTGGAGTCAAGTGTGATATGGCCACCTAGAGCTAAAAAGTAATATAGTCACCTGGAATCAAGTGTGATATGGCCATCTGGAACTGACAAGTAATATAGCTACCTGGAATCAAGTGTGATATGGCCACCTAGAGCTAAAAAGTAATATAGCCACCTGGAATCAAGTGTGTTATGGCCACCTGGATGTGACAAGTAATATAGCCACCTGGAATCAAGTGTGTTATGGCCACCTGGAACTAAAAAGTAATATAGTCACCTGGAGTCAAGTGTGATATGGCCACCTAGAGCTAAAAAGTAATATAGCCACCTGGAATCAAGTGTGTTATGGCCACCTGGAAGTGACAAGTAATATAGCCACCTGGAATCAAGTGTGATACGGCCATCTGGAACTGACAAGTAATATAGTCACCTGGAGTCAAGTGTGATATGGCCACCTAGAGCTAAAAAGTAATATAGCCACCTGGAATCAAGTGTGTTATGGCCACCTGGAAGTGACAAGTAATATAGCCACCTGGAATCAAGTGTGTTATGGCCACCTGGAACTGACAAGTAATATAGCCACCTGGAATCAAGTGTGTTATGGCCACCTGGAACTGACAAGTAATATAGCCACCTGGAATCAAGTGTGTTATGGCCACCTGGAACTAAAAAGTAATATAGTCACCTGGAGTCAAGTGTAAAATGGTCACCTGGAACTGAAAAGTGATATAGCCACCTGGAATCAAGTGTGATATGGCCATCTGGAACTGACAAGTAATATAGCTACCTGGAATCAAGTGTGATATGGCCACCTAGAGCTAAAAAGTAATATAGTCACCTGGAGTCAAGTGTGTTATGGCCACCTGGAACTAAAAAGTAATATAGTCACCTGGAGTCAAGTGTAAAATGGTCACCTGGAACTGAAAAGTGATATAGTCACCTGGAGTCAAGTGTAATATGGCCACCTGGAACTAACATAGCCACCTGGAATGAAATGTAATAATGTCACCTGAAACTAACAAGCTATAAAGCCACCTGGAATCAAGTGTGTTATGGCCACCTGGAACTGACAAGTAATATAGCCACCTGGAATCAAGTGTGATATGGCCATCTGGAACTGACAAGTAATATAGCCACCTGGAATCAAGTGTGATATGGCCACCTGGAGCTAAAAAGTAATATAGTCACCTGGAGTCAAGTGTAATATGGCCACCTGGAACTAACATAGCCACCTGGAATGAAATGTAATAATGTCACCTGAAACTAACAAGCTATAAAGCCACCTGGAATCAAGTGAAATATGGCCAATAGGAACTACAAATTAATTTGACGCGGCACCGAGGAAAAGATGTACATGTGATATAACCAAGAATGAAACTATACAAGAAGAAATATTGCTATCTAGAAAAACAAAAGAAGTAAATTGAACGGCAAATAGTAATTTGAAACTACAGACTACAGGTTCATCAGCAATACCAGTTACCGTATATTCTGGAATGGATGGATATATTTTTGCTATTTCTACTGGATCAAAAAATTCAGCGTTGCAGCCTCAGGGATTCTGTGAGCCCCGGATTCGTTTCTTGGCTTGGTCGGGGATTTTCACCACATCTGGAATCTGAAGCATAGGTACGTGACTTCTGATTTGAATACAACCACTTGCATTGGACAGGAATCGAACCGTTTCCATCATTAGGGAGAAATTAGTGACGATGCCACCCAGCTGTCATTCCCCACTGAACTTAGCAAAGAATATAAATACATTTGTTGTTGGTACTATGTTGAAGAATATTTCAGGATGACGAAAATTATAATGTTATTCATTATATTTTGTACATTTTTCCAAAATACATTCGATAATGTCTGACGACCAAATCAATAATTTAGGGTGCTAATTACACAGTTTTGGACAGTGTGAAAGGAGCAGCCAAAGAAATACTTTATACTCGAGGTAGAAGATGAACGCGTTGTTAGTCTCAGGCAAACTAGTGTCAGAGATACTAACCTTGAAGACTGGACAATTTTCAGTCGTAGAAAATGAGACACTGTGCGCAGTGCTCGAAGTGAAACTACTTTCCATCACTTGTAAACTCGCGGCAAGCGTTAGTGTTTCCAAAGATGTAGTTGCTGCGCATTGCCATCTACTCGGAATACCGTATGACAGTCCTATAAATATGGTATAATGGAAGGAGTAAGTAGTTTATTATTTCTGGGGTTCGAACCCACTATGCTCCGGATTCCAGCTGATAGCTACGTGGCCAAAATCGCACAGCCACTTGCTCGGCAGTAAAGAGAATCGTACCTTTTATTATTACTATTATTATTCATGGAACGGGGGTACATCTTCTCCGGCCAGTTAAACTGCGCCACTTCTATAAGGCCATCTATGTAATCTAACTCGAACTGATGTAGTACTACATAGTTTGGTTTTCAATGATAGGTGTCTCTACTATAGGTTTAATTGTTCCATTTTGCGGGATAAACTGTAATTATTCTATAAATAAACTTGTAATTTTGAGATTTTTCAACCTGGTTCTTAGAATATTTTTTATGTATCAAAGTTGTCTACACTTCTGCTGCTCTTCTTCAATTGTAATCAACCTATCATAAATTTACAAATATTTTCTTTAAAAAATGGGTGTATGTACAGGAACCCGGAGTTCTGGAATCTTTCCCTCAAAACTACTATAAAAGCTGGGTGCTTTAGGGCCGTATTGTCATCTTCATCTCTCCAGTTTATTGAGTGCGGCGTGTTCTTCGGAGGCAGAGACCGCGATCCGCTTTCGGAAGGCGCAGCAAAGCAAGGTAATGGCAGAATTATCATAACATGTGATAGCTCCGGCAGATAGCTTGAGGGGAAGGTTTCAATCCTCGTGTTATTTTATGTAAATTTCTAAACCTGGTGATTTAAATATAGAATTTTTGGCCGGTATGAGGACTCTGTTCTATTCCCTACTGGGAAACCTGTAATGTAAGGGACCAAAGAGTGATTACCCTCTGTTGATTCCCATTCAACTTGGTATGGGGTGACCCAAGTTTCTAATCCTCTAAAATACTTAACACACTTTTGATATTTAATGTTTCTTATTTAGCCACCCTGGCGTAGAATAGGCTTAACCTCTGTATCTTTGCTCCATTAGCCCACTTGAGGTTTTAAAATATTTCTAGAAGCAGTACAAGTGTTTCGTCTCCTAGCATTGTGTTCATGGTCAGTCATGTTAGACCTTTTCTTTTTTACATTAAGGCCGTTTAGAATGAGCACTCATTGCCGCTGTTTATTCGGCAATTGTTTCTGGAACAGTGTGCAACAAACTGATGAGTGATAAATAAGCCCACCTCAGGGCAACGAGGTGTAAATACTTCAGGAACAACCGACAGGTTTTGGTGCACTATTAGAAAATGATGCCTCTGTGAGGCAGGACAATGATATGGTTGGAGCGTAGACTCCTACAAATACAAAGTATATTTTTCTGGAGCTTTCTATCCCTTATGAATGTTGTACCTGCCAAGAGCAATCCATCTCTTTTCTGTGAAAATGAGTGTTTGTAAATCTCTCAAGTCTTGTACCTGACTCTTTGGACTTTAAGTCATTGTTGTTGGAGCTGACAAGATTATTATAAGTTGTTATTATTTATTCAGATCTTCTGTTTATCGAATTTTAATTTTTTTTAAAAGGAAAGAAATAAAATTTCGAATTTCGTTGTGTTAAGTTCTACTCTTGTTAATTACTTGTCCACCCATTCACCCTCACGATTCTTGCACCTCTGCGATCCACAATATTCCCGTAATTACTATTATTATTTAAAAAATTAAGTTCCCTGAAAGACACCATAATTTAATTTAATGATTTCAAATGTTAAACATTGAGAAGTTCCATGTTATTTGGATAAAAATGGTTGATGGAATGATTTCATCACGAGAAAGAAATAATATTACGGAACACGGAATAACGATCGTCTAGGAAGTGAATGTAGTTTTGATAGTAGACATAAAATACTTAGGACGAGGCGACTAGATTTTATTTTGAAGGACATCTATTTTGCTTCTTTATTATGAAGTATTTTTCTAGATTTATGAGTTGAAAACAGAGAAAGGAAACGTTGACGAGAAGATTAGAATCAATCATTATACCAGTTATTACAGCAGCTAATAAAGATTTATAAAACGTAGCTAAAACTAAATAACCTGTTTGAAAAGCGTAGGTTTTATATGTAGTTTACTTTAGTTTAGTGTATTGCTTTTCTTATATGGCGGTGCTCAGACTATGAAGCCTGATATTATGCCAAACCATATGATGCAACAGCTTTATACTATATACAGAATAATGTACATAAAATCATTTTTACACATATTTCTAAACATCACCAAAATCAATTTACTTAACCTCTATGATATTGTATCCTTATTGATAATTAAGAACTAATTATTACTTTTTTACGGTAGTAAGATCTACTTTTTACATATTTGAGTACCACATTAAACATTTCCTTTTAAATAGCCTCAGTATTTATTTATTTATTTATTTATTTATTTATTTATTTATTTATTTATTTATTTATTTAATATTATAAATTGCGATTGTGTCTGGGAAGGTAAGTACCGTCATTAATGGCACCGACATATCGTCACTCCTATTTCAAAACCACGAATGTGACAATATTCTTAATATCCATTATTTCCCTTAAGACTGGTCACGCTTCCCACCCACATACTGCTATGTAGTCCATCAGAATAATTTTCATTCAGTTCATATTCCTATGCTAATGTGTAAAGGAAAATGAACCTTACTGTATCGTACTGTAGGAATATATGTATACATGACTCATTTACGGAACCCTCAAAGTACAATGTATTTAAGGTTCATTTTCCTTTACATAAGCGCATAGGAAAGTGAACTCAACGAAACTTGTTCTAAAGGACTACATATCAATGTGTGGCTGCGGGGCGTGACAAGTCTTAAGGGAAATAATGAATAGGAAGAGCATTGTCAAAATTCGTGGTCTCGGGATAGGAGCCCGACATGATTATACTTTGAAGTGTCGTCCGTTGTATTAATAAACTGGCATTCGGAATTTCAGCGACGAAACAATAAATATAACCTGTGACAATAAAGTTCAGTGAATAGTCCTTTACTATCAACATAGATGAACAATGCACGACAGTGACCTTACTGTCCTTCGAAATAGTCCCCTCCCATAACTATACACTGCTAATATCGGCGATACATGTCCTGGACACACTGCAAGAAGGCTGCCTTTGGGATGGTGTTCAAAAGCCTCGTCACGTTTCGTTGGATGTCAGGGGTATCGTCAAATCTCTTTCCTTTCAAAGCGACTTTGATGCGTGACTTTTCGGCTCTGACCTTTTTCCTTCGAGGGGATCCCGAAGAATGTCATTCCATGCTTTGCCGTTTCTTTTCAGGGCCGTACCTGAGACACCAGCTTTCATCCTCAGTGACAATACAGTTCAAGAAATTCGGTGTCGCATCCGCCGTTTCGACAAAATCCTGTGAAGCCTCTAAACGTTCGTCAGCCAAGTGATGTGGCACAAGACGAGAACACGTTTTCCTCTTCCCTAACTTCTGGGTAACGATTTGTCGCCCGGATTCACGGTTAATCTGCAGTTCATCCGCTATCATGCGCACAATTAATCGCCGGTCGTTCGTGATTAATGTCCTCACCTTCTCCATGTTTTCGTCACTGACGGCGGTTGCCGGTCTTCCGCTCCAGGGGTTGTCAGAAACACTTGCCCGGCCTCCTCGGAAACGGGCCAACCACTCGTACACACACTTCAAGGACAGTGCTTGATCTTCATAAACACGTACCAGCATCGCGTGCTTTTCTTTCGATGTCTTGCCAAGCTTAAAACAAAACTACATTGATCTTTTGGTCGTTCATGTTCCTGTTCGCAGTTCAGAACCAACGAACTAAATACGCACTTTGTCAAACAGGTCTTACAGGGCACACACACACGATGCTCAACTGAACAACGTTGGGAGCAGGTGGTCAAAACCTGCTGCTACGCAGGTCCAGCGTTGTGTGTCGCCAGTGTTGCTGAACATTGGGCACTGCTCACCTATCCTAGCATAACCAGGTTCGATTCCCGGTACTACCAGAAATTTAAGAATGGTGGGAGGGCCTGGTACGTGGTTGAAATGGTACATGCAGCTCACCTCCATTGGGGGTGCACCTGAAAAGAGCTACACCACCTCGGGATGAGGACAAGAGTTGACCGGATCCATGGCTAGATGGTTAGCGTTTTGGCCTTTGGTCCGGAGGGTCCCGGCTTCGATTCCCGGCCAGGTCGGATTTTAACCTTCATTCATTCCAATGGCTCAGGGGGCTGTGTGTGTGTGTGTGCAATATTCACCATTAGAAGTCATCATAAGTAGGGCCCAATCCTCATAGACGCAGGTCACCTATACGGCGTCAACTGGAAAGATCTGCACCAGGCCTCTTTGGAGGCCACATACCACCATCTACATCAACATTAATTTTGAGCTTACGAAAAAGAAATAAACTTTTCTCTTTGTGAAAATCTAATGATGATGAATATGTCGTTCTATAAATGAAAGTTAAATATTGATAAGGAACGGTTTATTTGAATCATTTCACAGAGTATCTTTGGCGACCAAGGCCTACTGTAACGATTAATGTGACGTCACTGACGGTACACTTTCTAGGTCAACTCACGTTATTTATACAAATTCACAGCCACAGCGTCTTTGGCGATCAAGGCCTACGGTAAACACTATCGTGACGTCACTTCCGTAACACATGTTGTTACATTACACACATTTTCGGATGACTACCTGCCATAAAACATATTCATGTCAAAAAATTTCAGTGACGATTGGTAGTTATGATGTACTCGAGTGAGAGATCAATGGAATAAGATTACATTTTATACACTGACTGACAGAGCAAATGCAACACCAAGAAGGAGTGGTTCGAAAGGGATGAAAGATGGGGAAAAAACAGAGACGGCACGGACGAATAATTGATGTTTATTTCAAACCGATATGCAGGTTACACAATGCGCACGGCATCGAATCAGTAGGATGTAGGACCACCGCGAGCGGCGATGCACGCAGAAACACGTCGAGGTACAGAGTCAATAAGAGTGCGGATGGTGTCCTGAAGGATGGTTCTCCATTCTCTGTCAACCATTTGCCACAGTTGGTCGTCCGTACGAGGCTGGGGCAGAGTTTGCAAACGGCGTCCAATGAGATCCCACACGTGTTCGATTGGTGAGAGATCCGGAGAGTACGCTGGCCACGGAAGCATCTGTACACCTCGTAGAGCCTGTTGGGAGATGCGAGCAGTGTGTGGGCGGGCATTATCCTGCTGAAACAGAGCATTGGGCAGCCCCTGAAGGTACGGGAGTGCCACCGGCCGCAGCACATGCTGCACGTAGCGGTGGGCATTTAACGTGCCTTGAATACGCACTAGAGGTGACGTGGAATCATACGCAATAGCGCCCCAAACCATGATGCCGCGTTGTCTAGCGGTAGGGCGCTCCACAGTTACTGCCGGATTTGACCTTTCTCCACGCCGACGCCACACTCGTCTGCGGTGACTATCACTGACAGAACAGAAGCGTGACTCATCGGAGAACACGACGTTCCGCCATTCCCTCATTCAAGTCGCTCTAGCCCGGCACCATGCCAGGCGTGCACGTCTATGCTGTGGAGTCAATGGTAGTCTTCTGAGCGGAATACGGGAGTGCAGGCCTCCTTCAACCAATCGAAGGGAAATTGTTCTGGTCGATATTGGAACAGCCAGGGTGTCTTGCACATGCTGAAGAATGGCGGTTGACGTGGCGTGCGGGGCTGCCACCGCTTGGCGGCGGATGCGCCGATCCTCGCGTGCTGACGTCACTCGGGCTGCGCCTGGACCCCTCGCACGTGCCACATGTCCCTGCGCCAACCATCTTCGCCACAGGCGCTGCACCGTGGACACATCCCTATGGGTATCGGCTGCGATTTGACGAAGCGACCAACCTGCCCTTCTCAGCCGGATCACCATACCCCTCGTAAAGTCGTCTGTCTGCTGGAAATGCCTCCGTTGACGGCGGCCTGGCCTTCTTAGCTATACACGTGTCCTGTGGCACACGACAACACGTTCTACAATGACTGTCGGCTGAGAAATCACGGTACGAAGTGGGCCATTCGCCAACGCCGTGTCCCATTTATCGTTCGCTACGTGCGCAGCACAGCGGCGCATTTCACATCATGAGCATACCTCAGTGACGTCAGTCTACCCTGCAATTGGCATAAAGTTCTGACCACTCCTTCTTGGTGTTGCATTTGCTCTGTCAGTCAGTGTATTTACTAATGCAGCAAACAGTCCATGTGGATTTATATGATATAAATAAAGTTGTAGGGAGTCCGCTGACTGTAATGTCGTTTGCTTTTCCAATGTTTCAGACATTTATCCGATTTAGGTCAAGTCAAGACAGTATCAGTGGTTTTTAGCTTTTTTGTCTGTCCGTCTGTTCGTTTGACTGTCTGTTCCACCATCACGGCGAAACGGCTTAATATATCTCGACCAAATTTTATATTTAGAGTATACTCATCTACAGTAAGGTTTAGATATGCATATGATTTAAAAAGCACTTAATAGACTGGGGCTTTATAAGAAAACCAGAACAGTTTCTTCAATTTTCTCTTATACTATTGATTTCCTGTAAAATCCATAGACTATTGTGAAACATCCCGTAATTTTGAGCAACCTTCCTTTTTACGTACATAATTTACTTTAATCTTCAAATGACGGATAAAATTACTATTTTCTGCGGGTTTCGTGCTCTACATTGGATGACGGACAGCCTTGCAGACCTACAACGAACTTGCCTGTCGCCATGGCAAAGTTTCTGGCCGCTCGCCAGTTTCGTCAAAATTCCTGTAAACTTCATGTCATCACAATTTAGTGAGGAATATTTCATTCTTTCAATACGTCCACTTGGTATTTTCATATTTGTCCTATCCGTCTGTCCTCCGTTATTTCCAATTAACGTCGACTTTCTTAACTGTATTATTTTTAATTTCTCTGGATGTATGCGAATGCTAATCGCGAAACCTTGAAACTCTTTCCATTGAGGATAGATAAGCGGTTCAAATGTGTAACATTTTGGTCCCAAAAATATCGAAATATGGAAGCAATTTTATTGAAGGTGTAGATCTTTGTCTCGGGGTAAATGGTGAGTAAACGGTAAGTCGTATTACAAAACAGATAGCACAATCTTCGCTCTAGTTTCGAGAGATCTATATCGATGATTTTTGTTGTAGTCTATGTCGATCCTTTATACGTTAGATAGAGCTGCATTTCTCGAAGATAAATCTCCCCAGCTGGATTGTGACTGTCATTAGGTAAAGGCCTGTATTTATAATGAAAACTACTCATCTCCATTGTGAATGACAATAGGCAAGTGAGCCTTCCGTTATAGTGGAAACTTCCGAACTCGATTGTGAATGGCAGTAGAAAACGTGGCCTGGCATTATCATCAGAACTCCCGAACGCGCACCTTACATCGGAAACAACATATGGGGACTTCTCCATGGCGATTCTCGGATAACGCTAAGAGATATGCAATTTAATATAATCTTACTCACTGCGCGTACAGTAATTTACGTAGAAATCCGTATAGAAATCAGAATACCGTAGCGAATCACGGGTATATTTGCTAGTGTGAGATAATTGTATTTTATGTTGAAGTTAATGAGTTTTCTGCGCCGATATATGAATATTGATTAAGTGTGAGTAAGATCGTCAGATATGAAATGAATATCATAGTTTGTTTATAGAAGGTTGAGATATATGAGTCTTTGCTAATAAAACATTGAAATGTGAATATTCTACTGCAGCCCGTGTTGGAGCGTGCTCTCAGGCTGGCCTGAATGTGTACGTATATGAAAGACCGTACAGAAGAGGTAATTTAAATTCATAATGTGAGTTATCAATTGTATGTGTACCGGGCGGTACACCTCTACACCGTTTATTTAAAAGTTGCGCCAGTTGAAACTCCTCTTCTGGAGGAAGGTTGAACTTTATCTACTCTATTAATTCTCTACTTTCTCAGAAGATGTCACCACGTGGAAAATTTTGAGTTTTTGAACTGTGTCACTTTTGATGTGTTTTTGTTTCGCTTGAAGTAAGAAGTGTGAACTTTCTCTTCTAGAGGACACTACTGAAGATCTACAATAGTGCACCCTAGTGCGGAGTCAAAGAACTATTTTGTTGGAGAAATTTTTATTTCAAAAGTTTGTTTCTTGTTAAATTTCTTTCTGTTATTGTTTAAGTTGGCTGTATACCCCTCTTTTTCCCCTTGTTTTAGATTTATCCAATCCCGAATTTCTTTTAGTAATTTCTGACCAATCTGGTGTATCTTCCCCCAACTTGTATCTGTTGCGGGGTCCTATCCAATAAAAACATTGTGGGCGGGTGTTTTCATTCCCCTAACGCCTAGAACCTTCCACGAGAGGATATAAACTGCTGATTTTTGGGTCTCTGGGCCACTTCTGTTCCATCTTTCAGTGTATTAAGTACATAGCAGGAGGCGGGAAGCGCCTCTTTCTTCGGCAGCGGTCAACAATAAGGTAATGGCCGATTAATAAATTCTTTCTTTTCTTGCTCAGCAGTTTAACTTTCGGGGCGGGTTCTAAGCGTTCAACCATGTAACCTTTTCCTAAAATGTAAAAACAACTGGTATCTATTCTATTTTAAAACGACATATCGGGATAGAGAGTGCTTAACCCTCTCGAGCTCCCACTCACATCGTCTTGAGGTGAACTTATTTTCTCAACCAATTCTTCCGTAATGTAATGTACATTGCTATTAAGTCACCTCTGTAGTATGGGATTAGCCCTTGTAATAACGGCCTAGTGCCAAAGTAGGTTTTAAAATCAAAGTGTATTAGGAGTGCAAGTTCGCCTCCTCTCAAATTGTTTTAGAGGTCATTTAATTAACCTGCTTTTCATTTAATAGACCTCAGTAGATTGGGTATTTTACCCCTGTGTTTATGTCCGTTGAGGATAACTTGGAGGTTGAGTTTGGTGTGGCCTGGGAGAGGCTTAAATTTGAGAGCGAGTGGCTCTTTTAAAAATTGTATGTTGTATGCCTCGAGGAGGCTTTTCAGTGTAATTTGGAGCAAGGGCTCCTAGGTATGAATGGGGTTTTCTGCCCCTCTGTTAAAACTTGTGTTTGAGGTAAAACTGAACTGATTGCCCAAGCATTATGAATTCGGGGCGCGAAGCCCAAATCCTGTAAATATTGTAACCACCTTATTTGAATTGCTATTCTGTACCTGCCATGCTTGTTACTTATTTATTTTGAAAAGAAAATATAACCTTGTTAAATTTTACATTAACTTTGATTCCGTAGTTTGAGACCCGTTCACGCCCGCACCTTCTTTCACCTCTACCTACCACCAAAATACGGTAACAGTATGAATCATCGCTGCAGGTTCGATTAACACACAATTTAATATCTGAAGTAACTGTAAATGCATGAGGTATAGCACTTCTTGCTCCTATCAGTAGACCTATCACATCAAAGCATTCCATCTTATATCTGTATCTGAAATAATTAACAGTAGGTTAATAGATAGCTATCTTTTCTTTATCCACCTCCTCAGATTGTTGAAGACCAACCTCGAATTGGACAGAAGGATCAATATATCATGCCATGCCTGGAGGTGTTACAATACGCAACAATATCAACTCTTCTAGTAAACCAATCTGAGGAAACGCATGGGATTTTTCACGCACTTGCCACCCTTCCTGTCGCAAAGCATTAGCGATCTTATGCCTCACCATGTGATGACGTGAATTACGTAGTAATGTTCCTCTATCACAGAATCCTAAGACATGTCCAAGTGATTCGTTATCGATGCGGTGTCTGCATCGGGTACCGTCTATGGATCTGCTTGGAATGGTCCGGACAGCTGCCACGTTTGCGTTCATTTAAAGGCACGTGATCCATTCAAATGTGGATAATCCAAATTTGTTTGAAATACACTTGTTAGAGTCAGATCCACCTGCAACGACTTCAACACCCGTACCTCGTCTAAGTAATGTCTTCCAAGTTTCAAATTTTCGAGTTCTTAAATCTATACGAAGCTTCTTAACTGATTCTTAGACAAAACTTCGTGTTGAGGAAGACTAAGAAGTTTACACGAAGCTTGGAGTTCTTCCTGAAGTGGGCGTAGAACATTGTTATGCGGATTGTTTGCATTAATTAAAGAGATACTTATTTTACAGTTTTGTAAAAAGGCTTCCCATGTAGCTCGACTGAACTCCCAGATATTTTATGGTTCCATTAGGTTTAATTCCTCTTATGTAACATTAAGAATCTAGTATTAAGTCATTTTCTATTATTCTACTCTTGTTAATGACTGAACCGTCAAGATTTTCTTCTGAAGACGCAGAGCTAAGTTCTCTGCGAAACGTAAAGAATTTCACCTTATTTTCTTGATACGGCATTAGCCCAAAGGCCTATGTCATGTCTATAAGTGCGGGCTCTAAAAGCATCAATGGAAACATTGACCGACTATATTTTCTGGTCAGTACGTAATATTGGAGAAGACACTAAAACCTCCAAGTCATTGGGAAGTTCCATCGTAAAAGATGTGTGAATAACATTTTGCCTAGTGATGGTAGCCACGTTATATGCCAGATAACAATGGATATTCTTGAAGAAGCATTTGAACAGAGATGGAGTAGTGAAAACAGTTCAGTGCTTAAAATATTATGATTCTTCTCAGATATTTTTCTCAACAAGCAGATGCAGATTAGAAGTTTTAGCTTTCGGCGGGGGATATTGAACGACTGTTACGAAGCATGAGATCAAATACGTCTCCTAGACCTGACAAAGTACACCAAACTCACTCACGCTAGTACATAGTTCACTCATAGAGACGGATACACAAATGTGTTAATAGGACTTGCCCCTATTCTCGTGTCCCATCATTAAACTCCATCAAAATTTTCGGAAAATAAATAAATAAATAAATAAATAAATAAATAAATAAATAAATAAATAAATAATTTTTGCCTAGACTGCTTTTGGGAGCCTGAATCGAATAATTTGTGCAGATTGCTTTCGGAGTAATTTCACTTGTTTCTGATCCATTAATTTTGACTTCAGTATAAAACAAGCGAAGGCGATAAATGGTGAGCTATTAATGCAGTAAGGAGGAAGAAGGCAAATGTATGAATAATTCTCGCATGTTGATAAAGAATGGCAAAATACTGCTTAATGCTGGTGTCGACTGCAAAATGAAAAAAAAAAAACATGAGGGAAGAACTCCATTCACACCAGATAAAGCGAGGTCCTAAGTGAGTCACACATCCATTTTTACGTAATTGTAATGATATTTTAAAATTTTGGCAGCAAACGTGTATTGGATTTTTAAAGAAAAGTTTATTCAAACATTATATTCATTACTGTCTCTGTAAACCCAACCGCGTGACACGGTCAGTCCCTTTCTCGTGAGTGACTGGCAGTGGTATTTATATCAGCTCAGACTCTTTTGAAGTACTGCTGTTAATCGGTTTCGGAATTTTCAGGAAAAGAAGGCTTAGATTTTGTTTGTACTATCTGCATATTGCTGGTAAACTATGCTGCTTGGATATAGGCTATATATAGATATTACTCTTATTCCTAACGTGCGTGTCCAACCTTTGTGCCGTTTCCTTACGAGAACGGGTATGAAACGAGGCCGGATACCCTTTCTGACGTCAACCTAATGAGATGAAATGAATGACGTAGTATGTGGTATTGGGAATGGAGAGGGTGAAACCCGGTGCCAGCACAGAGCCTACTCCTGTCGAATAGCACAAAGGAGTCTGTTCAAGGCATAACGTCCCCATCCGATGTACGAATCACCATCAACAGTGTCATATGCCCTCACTCCATATGAGCACTGCGGAGAGGTTTGGAACTGAACCCAGGCTTTTTGCACGCAATCTAGTGATTAGAAATTGTACACCACCATATATCCTACCTTGCCGAAAAATATTCTGATAGTGAAAATGTTTCTGACCAATGAGACTCGAACCGGATAACCATGGTTCAGATCATATAAACTTGAAGCTTTAACGTTCATGGCCACTAGGCGGGTTTGGCGTCCAGTCCGGCGGTGTTGTGGGCAATGCATCCACCTGTCACCCGGCGGCCCCGGGTTCGATTCACGGCTGGGTCAGGGGTTTTAATTTGTAAATGATTAATATCCCTAGCCGGGAGACTGGGTGTTTGTGTCGTCCTTAACGTTCCATTCCTCACATTCAACACTTTACACTTTCGCCATTTACAAAATACACGCAGGTTCCTCACATATGGTTGAAGTAGGGGAAAAAGATCTTTCTAGGTCGACGCCCCGAACAAATAGCATTTAAAAAAAAAACAAGGGCGGGTTTGGCAGCAATTCTATAGTGGGTTATGAAAGGGAAATTGTTCTCACACTACCCATTCTACTTTTCATTACCACTAATTACTTTTATGGTTTTTTTGGAGACACCCACATGTCGAAAATTATGTCCTACAGGAGTTCACTTGCTTGAGAGTAAATCTAACAACACGAGGCTCACGTATTTGAGCACCTTCAAATACCAACGGATTGAAGATGGATTAAACCTGATGAAATGAAATTCCGTGTCGCCTCCTGTAGGCGACCTGTGCGTCGTGATGAGGATGAAATTACGATGAAGACAACACATACACCCACTCCCCGTGCCAGGTGAATTAACCTATTACAGTATGGTTAAAATTCCTGACTCTGCCGTGAATGGAACCCGGGACCCCTGTGACCAAAGGCCAGCACGCTAACCATTTAGCCATGGAGCCGGACGATTAAACCTGATGACTTGGACATACAAAGCCAACGTTCCTCCAACTGAGCCTAGCATGGCTACGTAATTACAAGGTAGCTACAATGAGTATATGTTTCCTTGGATTTTAAGAGAACGAATATCAAAAGCAACAGAAGCTACAGGAATGAGACTTTTATGATCACGTGTTGGGTTGGTGGTGGCGGTGATGGTGGTGATTACATACATTGGCTCGTCGCTGCCACCTGGATTTGAACTTGCTGAGAAAACCTGGTCTACCCTTAACAGGATACGATCGGGCCATAACAACTCCGCAGATTTCCGCTACAAATGGAAAATAATTTCTAAACCTAACTGAGAATGTGGTGCCTTTAAGTCGAATATCCAGCCTATTATCACAGAGTGTCCTAAAAGAAAGTACAGGACATCGTGGCTGTGTAGGTAGTGGGAGAGAAGAACGAATATATCTAAAATTTTAAATGTGGTGAGAGTAAAATTTATAAAGAAACTGAGTGAGTAAAAAAAAAAAAAAAAAAGGTAAGAGAGTGAGAAAGTATGAGGTGAGGAGTGTTATATTGTGAGAACGAGGAAAGATAAATAAAGGTTGATAGGGGCTTAGGTAGTAAAAGAGAAGATTAAGGTAAATAGTAGAGAAGAGGGGTAATAAGGAGATGGGGCGATGCAATTTGAAACCTATGGACATAAACGGTTTAACTATGAAAAGGTATAGAACTGGTGTGTCGGCCCCGTGGTGTAGGGCAGCGTGCCTGCCTCTTACCCCGAAGCCCCGGGTTTGATTCCCGGTCAGGCCAGGTATTTTCACCCAGACCTGAGGGCTGGTTCGAGGTCCACTCAGCCTACGTGATTAGAATTGAGGAGCTGTCTGACCGTGAGACAGCGACCCCGGTCTAGAAAGGCAAGAATAACGGGCGAGATGATTCTTCGTGCTGACCACACAACACCTCGCAATCTGCAGGCCTTCGGGATGAACAGCAGTCGCTTGGTAGGCGAAAGTTCTTCAAGGGCTGTAGTGCCATGGGGTTTGGCATTTTTATAGAACTGATGTGAAATGAACGGGTACAAGTGCGTCAGAAGTAGTAATAACATAAAGATAATAGTGTGAAGTAAAAGAAGAGCGAGACAGTGTGGAAAGAACTATTAAAATAAAGAGTGGACAGAGAATGAGGTATGTTTTCATTTGTAGTGTAAAGTATATGTATAATATATTGTTAGGAGGATGGTGTTACGAGCTCAACTTCGCCTACCTTATGGCTGCTTCTCCGTCTTGATTTAGTGCACACTATATTGCGCTGCTCTATGAACCTTCTGCTTGCTATGCTGTCTCACCACTGCTTCATCTGCTACACCGCCACGCGCAATCTCCGTGACGTCACCTAGCTCTAGTGTGTTCTCGAGCTCGCTTCGCTCCGTGTATATATACTCGCCGCTTTCTCCTGTCCGGCGATCAGGTGTGACTTGGTGTTGTAATCGGCAGTGGGAGCTCAAGCCCTGCACCGGCTGGTCCGAGTGCATTTGGACTTTACTTGGTTCTCCGTTACGTGTTGGGTGAGCAGACTTTTACTGTAATTATTTACCATTCATTTTAATTTCGCCCTCTCATTCATCATATGGGCTTGAATAACGCTTCGATATTGAACTATCGTCCCTTCAGGACACAGCGAAATTTCACGGTGCTAAATTATTGACTTTGACTTTATGATGGAAATATGAAGGAGGAAGCGTGCTGGGCTTCAAGTTTTGAACAGTTGTACTGGAACCTTTTCTCTCGTTTGGAGCGGACATCGTACCCTGGTCAATCCCCTTTCCCTGCTTGAATCTCTTTCCCGATTTTTCCTTCTTTTCGTCTACCTTTCGTATCTCTAGTAACATATTAATAAATTTGTAGCTTGGTGCTCTGCTAATTTTTTTTTCTTCATCTGGCGTCTGCCTTTCAATTATTCTGGTGTCTACTTGCTTAAAAAAAAAGGAGAGAAAACCTGCTGATAATTTGTACAATTTCCCATTTTAATGGTGTATCAAATGGTCGAAGTTCTCATTCTTATAGTGTAAACAATTGTTATTTCTTGGAGTTGTTTTAATATATGTGTTCATTTTTTGAAACCTGTGCTTGTGGGAGTTTTCTTGGGTGTTCTCCTTCCCCCCCCCCCTTTTTCCACGTGTCCCTACCGCGATAGTTCCTCTGGGGAAAGTCCCCCATAATTGAAATCACCACTTGATTTTTGATGTGATCACTGCTATCTGGTTATTCTAGACACGACATTTAAATTTTGGTGTTGCCTCACTTTACGCCCTTCCCTGCGCACTGCTCTGCTGAGTCCTCTTCCCCCCCGCACCGGCAAGTATTTCTTGAGTCCCTTTGTTTACTTGACGTCGAACTTGGTCGGTTTATGCTTAGTGATTGCTGCAAGCACTTGAAAGTACATATCTGTTTAAATGTGTCAACGCTCACCGTAACAATGGGTAGTGGCTTAAATAGTAAAAGGTGAGGTTTAGGTAAATAGAAAGAAGGATGTAGCATTGAGGAAAAGTGGATGGATGCTATTTTGGAAGGTATGTACATAAAGGTTCGAAACATGAAAAGGTATAGATTTGGTGATGGAAATAAGGATAGAAGGAGAAAAATAGTCTGAAATGTAGAGTAATTTAAAGACAATAAACTCATAAGGAGAAAAAGTACTGAAAGAGCTCTGTAATAACGAGAAGAGAACGAGGTATTTAGGATGGAATATTTAAGTATGTAGTAAAAGTCGATGTGTTATATATTGTTAAGTTGTGGTCAGCACATGGGTGTGGATAGTGCGTATTCGTGAATGTTTGTGTAATTGGGAATTCTATGAATGTTAAAGGATAAGTGTGAGGGCGGTCAAGAGGAGCTAAGCATAAGGAGGGTCTGGAAATGTACCTGTAAAGTAACTGTTGACCGAGAAGTTAGAGAAAAAAAGGGAGGAGAAAGATGGTGGAGATATGTGACGTAGAGGCGAGAGAGGAAGACATAGGCCTGACCTATCTCAAGCTAAAGTGCTGAATCAGACCGACTGTACTTGTAGAGTAAGGAAGAAAATAGTATTAGGTCGGAGGAGAATGAGATGTCAATGAGAGAAAGAAAGAAGAGCCGAGTTATGGTATCCGTCTCGGCAAGAGAATGTAGAGGTAGCATGCTACGTGTGGAGCTGGCAATCCGCCCACATGTGAGTTGCTACACAGAGGATTTAGTATAGAATTAGTTATAGATTTAGTTGTAGTTAAGTAGTTAATTCAGTCACGTCCTACCTTTATTTCCTTACACCGATGCTTTGTAACTATGGTGGGGTAATAAATCTGCAATGCAGTGTAACGTAAAATAATGTACAGTGGAAAAATGAGTGATTTTGCTCAAAAATTTTCAGAGACAATTCATTACATAATAACCTAGACATAAGGATATAGTTTTTTTCAAAAATTATATACGTATGTATTGTATGTGTGTGAAGCCATACTCTAAATAAATAAATAAATAAATAAATAAATAAATAAATAAATAAAGTCATGTCCTACCTTTATTTCCTTACACCGATGCTTTGTAACTATGGTGGGGTAATAAATCTGCAATGCGGTGTAACGTAAAATAATGTACAGTGGAAAAATGAGTGATTTTGCTCAAAAATTTTCAGAGACAATTCATTACATAATAACCTAGACATAAGGATATAGTTTTTTTCAAAAATTATATACGTATGTATTGTATGTGTGTGAAGCCATACTCTAAATAAATAAATAAATAAATAAATAAATAAATAAATAAATAAATAAATAAATAAATAAATAAATAAATAAAAATTAATAAATAACTGCCCTAAGATGAAGTACAACTGTGCAACAATTTCCCCGCTGATCATAGAAAGAAATGAAAGGAGTTCGATATTTTTAGGATGCATAGATGCCTCTCTTCATAAGAGCGAGAAATACCATGAAGCGTACCTTAAATCTCGTAAATCTGAGACCGTCGGGGTCAGGAAAGAATAAACCTTTAAAATATGCATTATGCATGAATTTTCTCCTAAAAAGTCCAAAATATGTAAACATGCAGGGAAAAAGAACGGCTATTTGGAGTCGTTAAGCCATAAAACGAATATTTGCAGTTTGAAAGGTGTAACCAGCTTATTTAAAAAAATGCATTTGCATGGAAATCCCGGCTCTACTCGTAAGATACATTAATATTCCATTTAGAATTACTTTATAGATAGTAATTTCGACTGTCGAAGACAGGCTTAGGCCTATGTATTAGTATACGGTATGTATAAGGCGTTATGACATCAGATGTACCCTGGGAGTAAAATCAAATATGTTTGAAAAGACAACTTCTTTTCCTGCTTTTCCAGAGCCTTTTTCGAGTTATCTGGGTCAGCGTTAATGTGGATATGGTCCAGTTTTACGACCGAATTCCCTTCCTGACAAAACCCAATGTGGAGTGATGTATTCACTACTGCATGTTTCTGCGGTGAATTATTCGCAGTAAAGATTCCAGGCCCAGTCGACAATGGAACCCGGGGTCCTCAGAACCGATTGCCAGTACGCGAATCAAAGTAAAAAGGCCACTTTTGATTTTTCTTATGCTGGTGGTTACGTTGCGCCAACACAGAAAGAATTAAGGCGATGATGGGATAGAAGAGGGCTAGGACTAGGAAGGAGGTGGTCGTAGCCTAATTAAGATACAGACCAGTCATTTGTCTGGAGTGAAAATAGGAAAGCGTGGAAAACCATTTTCAGGGCTTCCGATAGACAGCCTCTAATCCACCATTTCCCGAATGCAAACCAACAGCTACAAGACCCGAACCCCAGCTGGCTGGCTCGGTAATCATGTTGAAATGATGTCAGCCCATCACCTTCGGTGTCAAACATTATTTCATCATCTTGCAATAAAATACTTCGGTTTCCGAACGCAAAACACCTTGAATGAGAAGGAAATGAGGAAGAATATTAGATGTTATGCACAGCCACAAAATGGTTATTCTCGGCTCTCAGTTACCTCCAACATCAAAGCGATATAATTACAGGCAGTAATTGCCGTTGCGTGTTAGAGACGTTGCTAAGTTCATTAGCATTGAGAATTAAGAGAGAGGTGGAAATGGCCGGTAGTTGAGTATTGCGGTAGCTCCAGAACGTCTAACAATTGCATCGTATATCTTCATTAGCCTCTGATATATTGAAGGAAATTGCAAATTCTAAGACTCCATTTAGTCTACATTTGTTCAATAGGCAATAGGTTATGCTCTACTCCTCTTATTCTTCTTCCTATTCTTTGCCGGGCTAGTGGCTGGCGCTGGCCTTCTGACCCCAACTTGGCAGGTTCGATCCTGGCTCAGTCCGATGGTATTTGAAGGTGCTCAAATACGTCAGCCTCGTGTCGGCAGATTTACTGGCACGTGAAAGAACTCCTGAGGGACAAAATTCCGACATCTCAGCATCTCCGAAAACCGTCAAAAGTAGTTAGCGAGACGTAGAAAGTGTAAGATGCTACAATGGGGTGAAACGCTGGTAATATCACGATGAAATTAAAGTATGGTTTCCTTCTAGGAGCCTTATTTTTTATATAGACCAAAGGCAGGCATTTATACAAGTGGAGGCACATGCTTCCCCTAGTGCACCGTCACTGCATTGTCCTCCATAAGAGGCTTGCAGTGATGTCTAACGGCGCATTAGCCGCCAGCGTCTTGGAAAGGTGTAGGATTCCAACTGATGAGCCCACTGCTTCTTAACGCAAGAACTAAGATTTTAAATCGCAGTATCCAGCGTCTGACATCATGAACCATTGTTTTACGGCCGGTTGCCCTTCCTGACGTAACAGAACCGGGATTTATTTTCGCTAAGTCACTTCCGTTTTGCTTGCACAAGAGCATGTCAGATGCAAGTCGTGCTGAGCAGCATTCGCCTAAGGCTGTAGTTGCTTCTGCATGCTTTAACTCGAATCCTAGAACAGATCCGTTGGATAGGGTCCGTCAACTAAAAATGTAGCGCCTAACAAATTGCTTGCGTAAAGTTGCAAGCACGTGGATTTAGCTATCACTTTGTTGATGGTCGCTGTAGAATTGTCCGCAGTGCTGTAAAGATAGCAGCTTAATAGAATTTCAAATTACCACTACCACATGTCGAAGGTATTTAGCTAAAGATAGCAGCTTAATAGAATTTCAAATCGCCGGCACCACATTTCAAAGCTAGTAGCTAAAGATAGCAGCACGATGCTTTGTTGATTAAAGATGGTTACAGCTGCATGTGGAATTGCCCGCTACTACAATAAAGATAGCAGCACGGTGCTCTGTTGATTAAAGATGGCGGTTGTCAGCTGACGGATTT
Organism: Anabrus simplex; assembly: GCF_040414725.1. Classification (NCBI taxonomy): domain Eukaryota; kingdom Metazoa; phylum Arthropoda; class Insecta; order Orthoptera; family Tettigoniidae; genus Anabrus; species Anabrus simplex. Next base: position 105,201,531 of record NC_090269.1, on the reverse strand, counting down.
TTTAAAATTGCCCGCTACTACGATAAAGATAGCAGCACGGTTCTCTGTTGATTAAAGATGGCAGATGACAGCTGTCAAAAAGCACATGGATTTGTTTCCAAACAAGAGCACGTGGAAATTGCCGCTACAACATTTCAAAGGTAGTAGCTAAAGATAGCAGCACGGTGCTCTGTTGATTAAAGATGACGGATGACAGCTGTCAGAACAGCACGTGGCTTTGTTAAGCACGTAGAATTTTTCACATTGCCGTCACCACATTGCAAATGCAGTACCGTAAAGAGGGCAGCACTAAGGTTAGCGATGCAAGATGGTGGATGACAGCTGTAAAAAAATCACGTGGAATTTTTTAAATTACCCGCAGTGCCGTAAAGAGGGCAGCACTAAGGTTAGCGAAATATCTGCTAATCCAGATTTAAGGAAAATGAACAATAATAATTAATGGTGCATAATATGTTTGTGCCGAAAAACTCTTTCTTCGTCTCACTGTGTGGCGTTCTATCGACAACATTAGTCGTTAGGTACTTTTCCGAATTCACTTTAGGCGGTACGAACGAACACACATACGCGCCCTCTCACCCTCTCTCTCTCTCCATCTCTCTCTCTCTCCCTGTATAGTATGTATAGTATGGTAGCAACAGCGAAACAAGCTATGATCATGGTACGTGACTCACCATTCGTCCAACGGAAGCATGGAATGCGCCTTCACGACATCCATTCTCGTCCGATGACCTCACAAAACTTTCTTACCTGTGCCAGGCTCCCCAACTTCATCCATCCTATAGAATTCCCGCGGTCAACTCTTGTTCTTCTCCGACCCCGACGGTATTAAGTCACGAGGCCTAGGGAGTCTTTCACTTTCATATCCTTCGTAGTCTTTGTCTTTGGTCGATATCTTCATTTTTCAAACTGTCGAATCCCTTCCACTTTTTCTCTCTGATCAGTGTTTTGTAGAGGATGGTTACCCAGTTGTACTTCCCCTTAAAACAATAATTACCACCACCTCCACCTGTCAGGACTAGCTAAATGTGCATACATATCCATGGTTTGCGGTTATAGTAGTTTGCTAATTGAACAGAACAAAGAAGAATTTCATTCTCTATCCGGTGAGCAGTGCTATAAATATCAGGCTTATTTAAAAAAATCTAGCCCTGATTTAGATTTTTCTAGACTATATTGGACAATGATCAAGCTTATTAAATTAAACTGAGGCTGGCAACACTGCGATTTTTTTTTGTATACGGGGGGGCCCCCGTAGTCCGCTCCCCCGCCGTGACCATCGACTCAATCTACATGGCCTCCGACATGCTATTAATTTCTAGGTAGAAAAGAGATAGCTGGGTAGAGTGGGAAGTGATACAAGGAGTATCTGCCTGTTTCCATGTCAGACACGTTACCAGGCGAGATTGTGTTAGGTATATGGTGTTGAGGTATGGTATTGAAGGGTCAGGGAAAAACCACATAGGCAGAAAGAAGAAAGAGCCTACATGTAAAACCTGACTTCTTTTGATAGCACATGCAAGGATGTGGGCTGGAGATAGACCAGAGGTTGTGTTAGTTTGGATTATGTGTCGTACAACACTGCGAGGTACCACTGACAGGGTGATAGGAATGCAGTAGTGGGTCAGACTCCGTGCAGAATGGATGTAACTGCGTGCGAACATCAAACTGGCCTCACCGGACCAATCTCCGTGCAATTCTGATCTCATCCCCAAAGTGAAAGAACCATTACGTGGGAGACGGTTTGAGACACGACAGGAATTTGCCAACGCTGTGAAGCATGAGAATGCAAAATTCACACATGGTGAGGCGACTGGTATCGGACGCCTCCCGCATTATTAGCAACGTGTTGTGGACAATCTAGAGGACTACTTTGAATGTTTACTGTAAAGGTTACTCTACTGTCTGAGAATAATCATTATGTAGCACAACGATTTTATGACTGACAATTTTCTCGCTTTATCTTCTACACGTTGTATACATTCCACAGGAGCTTATGCTCCCCGCTCCCGCTGTATATTTCCATTTGTCTGGCATTTGTGCGAAACAATAAGTAGTTGTCATGACTTATGCTCCGACCCTCATATATAAAATTCAGCTCATAGTTTATAAGGATGTAAATTTCTCTCCCTTATTTCCATGTTATAACTCATTATCTATAAATTTACATAGTACTGAACTCCATCTATTTCATTACTCTAATTTTTTTCAGGACTACCTAGTAAATGCAAACACACATATTGTGACGTACCCACTTGGCCCACAGATGTTAGACAAAATTATAACGTGGCGGGTCACTTTAATATTAAAATAAAGACATTATATCTCTTTGTTTCTCCATAAACAATATCCCATTGGCGCCAGTCTTCAAGCTTATGGCTTGAAAACAAAAGTTGATAATTAATAATAATAATAATAATAATAATAATAATAATAATAATACGTAATGAGACTCAAAAAACTCCCAGGGGTGAGGTGAACGGAACACAAATCATTACGCACACTAACTTGGAATTTAAGGATCATTAATAATAATTTCAGAACATACAAATTAAAACAGCTATTTATTAGGATGAAAAACGTGACGTAACGGCGTATTAACGAAATCTGAACTTACGGAAGCAAAAGAAAAATTGAATGAAATTAACTCTAAGAAAATGAACTGTTGCGCGAAGACTTGCAGTAACTTATGCCATAAGCTCACCATATGTAGACTCTGTTGTCTTAAAGCTGATGTGTGGATCTCCCGTACCGGCTGCCTCATCTGTTGTTGGATTCCAGTCCCACTTCTACATTTCCTGTCTTTAACACTTCCTACTGTACTCCTTACATAAAGTCATAATGAGTCCTAATTTTAAATGAAAAACTACCATGGGTTATGTTCATGGAGAGAATACACTTGTATTCTTCCGTATTACGAAACAGTAGCGTAGCTAAACTCATAATAAAAGCTCTCCTCCCCTATACTAGTCAAAACCGGTCTCCCGTTGACTACCTCTCGTCATTGAGATAACAAGTCCCAATGAGAGTAACTTTTGAGTAGAATCCTACGGTACTACTCAGATGCGAAGTGAACTAAGTTAAAAACATCTCCGATGTGCAGACGTAGAATCGTAGTAAGAGTGTCTTCCAAGAGTGAGGATCAGAATCTGAAGGTCCTCTCCAGTTCTTGTCGGCGGGTATATATCGGTTCAAAAGTCTCCTACCATCAGCCATATCACATGGTCCAGTAAGATTCGAGATCTCATCCCTTCTCCTATGTATTGCTGTGAATCCTTCACCTTGCTTCATTACGTTCATTCACATAGGCTGAACTTTCCCGCTGAAATAAAGCCTCAGGTAGCGTGGTTCGAAAAGTGGGCGTTTATAATGTATCAACTGTCTCTTCATGAGGTAGAGAGGGTGAGGTCTCTCGTAACCTAGATGACGTACTTTTCCTGGAACTAGGCTGAAATTAGCCTGCTGACTCTGGTCACCTCACAACGGCTATTGGAAAATTTACTGCAAGTTATAAATATGAATGATGTTGAAATACTTTACCCAATAATTTGTTCGTTCAGAATACGTTATAGCCACGGTACAAAGAACTGAAATGATGATTGAAATGGATGATAAAACCCTACATAATTTAAACATGACCTGTCAGTGATTAAATATATACATCTTATCAATTAAATATACAGTTCAATAATTGAAAACATGCAGTGATGTCCCAAACATCACAATAATTAAACACACACAATTGTAACCAGTTATTAATGGCCACACTTACTAATTACAAGTCTATTCACAAGTCCCTCTACCTTATGGTGCAGCGGGGTTCCACCCCGTTTCTTTACCTGGGAAGCCAATCCTTACTTTCACTTTCCCCCAAGTCCAGTCACCTCCTAGAGCAGCTGTGCGTAGACCGCTGGATTTGAACACAGTGCCACTGGCTACACAACACACCATGACTGTTCGTTGGTTCGATTCCAGAGACCGTCAAGTAATTCACAGAATCACATGCAGTTAACAACTGAACGGCTCAACAGTATTCAACAGCAGGACGATACTCACAACAGCAAACATTAACACAGGTCCATTTATCTTCGCAGTTGCGACAGTGCCTTCCCTCGCTTTGCCTCAGTCTACAGAAATACACGAACACACAGTACAGTCTTCCGTTCTGTCGTCTCCAGTTCACGCACTCACTCGTCTCTACGACACCACAACAATAGTTCCTGGTTCAGACCTCGGTGGGACTCTAGTGACAGCCAACACCTCTGTCGCCCTCAGTCCAGCCATCAAAGCCTAACGCACTGAGTCTCTCACGGAGTCCAACACTGACTCCACCACGGAGCCCAACTTTCACTTCGAGTTCAGTACTGACTGACTGTACGTGGCTAGCCTCCCCTTTTATAGCTCGCGTGATTTGAGCCAGAAATTTCGCGAGGTGACTAGAGGCGGAACATTCCCGTTCAATCTCCAAGAAACTCATAGATAAGCCGGCTGACGAGAATAATATACGGAAAGGCCGGCCCCACCCTCCAGTCGTGTGTGTCACTAGCCCCTCCCTGGAAGTACCGAAACGAACTACCACGGGCTTTGGCACGTAACAGTACATTAATGATTAATCATACATTAACCATGGAAAACACAACGGAAGAGAACGTACTAGCAGAACTATGAACATGAAATGTTCTAAATATCCTCTGTTAGCATTGATACGGACACTAATGAATTTAAAAAAAATATATTAATTTATCCTTATTGGAGTGGAGCGGCTATGGATCCGAACTTTGAACATTCGGAAGGCGTGTGGGTTCGGACCCCACCGTCGGCTGTCCTTGGAACGTTTTTCTGGGGTTTCCCATTTTTACTTCCAGGCAAATGCCGGAACGCTCCTTACTCATAGGCCACAGCCGTCTCCTTCTATCTCCTTCCGCAATTTCATCTTCATTAGCTCCTCAACTGAGGTTGGCGTCAGGAACGGCATCCGGCTGTAAAAACATGCGATATATACATTCTTCTCACCTCACTCCCGACCTCTAATCAGGAAACCGAACTAACAGGTAGAAATACATTGAATACATGTATGTACTGTATGTTCAGTCCTCAGCCCGAAGGCTGGTTGTATCCTCAACAGCTACGCCATCAGGTGTCATAGATGGTCTAGGCATCACTAAAGAGGCGTACTAGGGAAATGAAGAGTGAGGTAGTTTCCCGTTGCTTTCCTTACCGAGCCAGGATTTGCTATTACATATCAGTTTTCCAAGCCCACTGAAGTGCATGCAACAACCGAGCCTATGAGCAACACTTTCTCACCAGACATAACAGGGACTGGCTGCACAAGGAATGGCATTACTAGCATCGGTCATACCTCAGTCACTTTCATACTGTCAAAGCCAAGGATATGACAGAGACAGATCAATGAAAGTAACAAAATTGATCTAGCCCATACCAAAAGACATAGTGCACTGTAAACACTAGGTCCCGCCAGTAAAAGCCACACTGAATACATTATCTGTTTCTCAATTCATGTTCACTCCATTAACAACAACTGTTTGAAATTTCTAACAAAGATATAGAAACATCAATCCATCCACGTTGTAAAATATTATTGTTCCAATTTGTATACATTTTTTATCAATGGAAAAACTTTGGCAGAAGTTTTTTAAGAACGAGTTTTCCTTGACAACATTGATATAGACCTCAGAAGCCACAATGCGTGTATTATTATTTAATTCAGCACTTCAACATTCAACAATGTGATTGTGCATATGTGGAAGACAGTTAAATTTCCACCTGAATATGATACAGGTGATAAAATGGAGAATGTGATGGAATTCTTTCTGGATTAGACCTCTATGGCATTATTGGTATGTTAACGTCGATATTGAGTCTCATTTCATCTTTGCGTAGGGTGCTGAAGCGTAATTATAATCATCAGCATATTTACGATGCCAACCTGGATTAATATCCAGAAGGAACTGGAGTTTCACCGGTGAGTCTCAGAAACGTACTTTATCCCGAACAATTATATCCAACTTTGGTTTTTAATTGCTACTCTATGGTTACATAAATTTACCTTATCGTCTATTTTGGAATTAGCTTAATGCAGGGCCTCTCAAACGCCCAAAATCTCACGCGTGCAGATCGAGGCGCAAAAGCTCCGTGCATCGGTGCCGCTCGGCATGGCTCGGATCAACGCTTCGTCTCTGGGCTACTCGGCTAAGCTCGGCTCTACTCGGCCATAGTCGGCTCAACTCAGCCCGGATTTGGAGCGCTACGGCGCAAGTGGGGCAGAGGGAGACAGTCGGAGCGAGCGAGACAGGCGTGGGGAAAGAGAGAGACAGCGCTATTGCTCCAAATCGAGGAGTGGGGGTCTGCACTCTGGTCAATCAAGCCAAGTCGTATTTTGCACCGTGCACAGTGCATGCACCCTGAGAGGCCCTGGCTTAATGTCTAATTAGTGCATGTTTCGTCCCGATTTGTGCGACATTTTCAGTTAGAAAGCGTGCAATACAAAAACAATAAAACAAAAGATGATTTAAAACTGTATAAAATATAAAAGTGTTTGATGACACTCAAAAAAAATTCCAATCTATGAAGGAAACACGCACTAAAGAAAAGTTTTGCCGAGTGTTGTGTTTTCTTTTCTTCCTCTTTTAGGAGCATGTTGTTATTGTCATTAACACTGGAAATATATTGGAAATTAGTGCTGTTTACTTAAATTCATGTGGATTTTAGTTTCTATTTGGACAGGGGAAAATTTCTTTAAACCATAGTTGAAGTTTGGTAGGAAGGTAGTGTTATCTTTCGATAATAATGTGTAGCTTAGAGATCGCTGAAAAATAACGGAGCAGTTACTTAGTCACAGTTACATGCCAGTCATTGTTACAAACGTAACGAGGATAAAAATAGCAGGTTACCGAGTAACGACAACAGAATAGCGTACTACTGAAAGCAGTAACTGGAAAGTGGGAACTATCACTAGTAGCAGCTTACAGACACAGAATGTGACATTCAGAGTTCACATAGTACGCATGTCTTCCAAGTGAGGAGACTGCTTGAAGAGAAATACACTGTAGTGTATAATATACTCTATAGTGTATCTGTTTAAGTCGCTGCTGTCATATGGTAACTAAAGTGTAACTGTTATGACAACTGCTCAGGGGCAATCGTTGACCCAGACATCACGCAGGACTACCTACATTATAATATTATTATAATTTTCACTCGTATAAGTTTTCTTCCACCATAAATAAATTAGTATACTACCTTTCCATCTTGACATTATAGATAACATAACATTACTTCATTTTACTTAATCGATTCTCTTGCACCGGTTTATGTTGAGGTTTGGCATACAGATCATGTTTTCTTGTCTTGTGTCCTTGATCGGGGCATTGTCAAACTCACTCCTCTAGATTTCAGAAAAGACGCTGTATTGTCTTCTCATTTCATCCGTTGTCTGCCTCTCGTTAACTTCATAGCAAATAGGAGTGCGTGTTTTGCTGCACCGACTTTCAACAGCGTAGTGATGCGTGCGCCCATGTGCGAGTGGATGAGTGGGACTTCGCAACACAGACAAGCTTGAAGCCGTGACCAGGCTGTGACCAAGAAAAGGTGAGTAACGTTGGACGTTATTTTTAACTGTTACGTTTCACAGTTACTTTATTGCAGCAGTGACATATGTAGTAGTTACACAAAAATAACCGTTTATCACACCTCTAGTGTAGTTAGAAGTCTCCCCGCTGTTACCGTTGGGCTTGCTTTGCGTGTGCTGTCTGTTGGCAGAGAATTATAATGATAAGTTGCGGTCATTTTTATGAACTACAATTATTTTGGTCTGGTGCAAGTGATATTTAACGCAGTGAATTTTTCTGCAGAGTGCAACGCACTGAGTGGGTGGGAAGAAACGACAGCATAGCAGCCTTCTGGTTGGACATTTCCGAGTAGTCCCATTTGATACTGACTATAGCAATAATTCCCTTTGAAATAAAGCGCAAACAATGCTATGATCCTTTCTTGTCTAAAACTACATTGAACGTGTCAGTTATTATAATGTACTCACCCTCCACGAAGAGAAAGAACCCTCTTGGGTTCCGGAGCAAAACTTTGAGCGCGGCTACCGTCATATCCACCAGAGAGGGGTCACCAGTAGGACTGGGATCACGATCAGCCTCGAAGTCCAGGTGAGAGTAGGCAAACAGTCCTGAGAAAAAAATATTTGGCTAAGAGTTGAATCTTCACATTAAGAATTGAAGGTAGAGGGTAAATGTGTTAACCATCCCCATTTAATATTAATAGACTTTGTTTTCAATTTACTTTACGTTGCTCCGACACAGATCTTGTGGCAACGATGGTATAGGTCGTGGCCTTAATTACCATGCAGCCTGGTGTAATGGGAAACCATGGAAAACTTTTTTTTGCTATTGGCTTTACGTCGCACCGACACAGATGGCGACGATGGGACAGGAAAGGGCTAGGACTGGGAAGGAAGCATTTGCCTGGTGTGAAAATGGGAAAACACGGAAAACCATATTCAGGGCTGCCGACAGTGGGGTTCGAACCTACTATCTCCCGAATACTGGATACCGACCGCACTTAAGCGACTGCAGCTATCGAGCTCGGTCCTTGGAAAACTATCTTCAGGTATACCAACAGTGGACGTCGAACCCACTATCAACAGAATACAAGCTTACAGCTGCGCGACCCTTACCGCAAGACCAACTCGCTCGGTAATATTAACACGAGGAAGACGAATAGTATTGTCCTTAACAGAAATGAAGACCTAATACCATATGACTTGTATTCGTGCGATTGTGAGTTCAAAAACCACCGTCAGCAGATTTATATTCACACCAAGCAAACTGATTAATTCATTGAGGCCTCAGTCTGTACCTTTTCAGCCCTGGCACTTCCCTATCCTACTGTGACCGAAAACCTGCATGCTTTACTGTAACGTTAAACCACTAGCTGTGGATTCACAAATGAAAGTAAAGACCAATTAAGACCTACATTGCCAGAAATACATCTGTTTATAAAGGAAGGGAATTGGTGGAAAACTACAATACGTGCAGAGAAACTACACTTACCCACCTTGGATGCATCAGAGCAGGGAGAAATAGTGATTCGTAATTAGGATTATAATGGCGAAAATTGGAAACAAAAAGATGTGTGCTTATTTCTGTATTAGATTCATATCCACACTTGAATAGATTTTGTAAAATATCTAGGTTCAATTCCTTTTAAAAATGCAGTGTTAAATAGTTGTGAAATTCAGTGTATATAGAAGAACGGAGCAGACTGAAATTCTTCTACCTTTGAAAGCATTGGCATCTAGTAACAAAATTGATGGTAAGAATTGCATCGCAGGAATATTTTGTGTGCCAGAAAAATCTGCATAAAGTGCATGAACTGGATCTTCATGTACTATGCCCTGTCCCTTAATGTGGCCATTGAGATCTAAACGATGACAAAACGTTTTAAATAAGGGAATTTGATAACATAGAAAAGGCTATTTCTTCGGATGACTCACAAAGTTCATTCGAAACTCCTCTTAAGATCCCTACAATGAAATATGGTGCTTTCTAAATCATCTGCAGTGTCTTAGAAGGTCAAGGAGAATAAGCCAGATAAATTAACAATAGACTGGATTACTTTAACACAGTTACAAACACTTTCATTCTTACAGCCTGGTCAAAACTCACCTAGAAGATGGTCGATATTGGCTAGGTCCACCTCCTCCAACTGACTTCTATTCCAGACGTACTGTGACCTCAGACCTCTCCTCTTCTTATCCCTCACCCAGTCGTCTATCAGGTTCCTGCCATCCAGACGACGACCTTCCTCATTAGCCAGCTCCGGGTCGCGGGCCACTTTGGGTAGCCAATGGCGCCGGCCTCCTCCGAGCAATACCTACGAAAAACAACGAATTCCTCCTTATACATCACATTACAGTAGATTCTGCACCAACTTCTTGAAGCGGTAGAACATATTGTGACATTTCTATAAATACTACAAACATAACAAAATGAAATGTTTCAGTCGAATGATTCAATTGCTTACCGCTATTGATATTATTACACAGCTCCGTGGTTAACTGGTTAGCATGCTGTGCTTTGAGCTAAGGGGCCCGAGTTTGATTCCCGCCGGGTTGGGGATTTAAAACTTAATTGCTTATTTCGTGGTCGTTCTGTGGCGCAGTGGTAGTGTCGACCTCCAAACTATAAGGATGCGGATTATCTTCTCCTTCTTATTTTTGTGTTCTTCCCGTGTTGCAGCGGGGTCCACATGTCAAGCCCGTCTTCGCCATAAGAATCGGTCAATAGCATCATCCTCAGTGAGAATAGAATTTCTCATATCAGCGTTCACACGATCATTCCACCCCGTCTTTGGACGTCCGCAAGCTCGGTGCGCTGTCACCACCATGTCCTTGGATATTTTGCACCCATAGGGGTATCTTTCTTATTGCCTGAACCATCTGAGGCGTGTATAATGAGATTTTGGCCGATATTGGAGTCCGCATATTCATTCCTGACCCGGGAGAATTCTTCAATCCAAGCGGCCAACGGAGCATTTTAATATAGTGTACATCGTACGCAAAATTGACGCTCGGTTGATGGCTAGTATTCAGCACTATATAGTGCGATTGGAAGGACAAGAAATAAATATATTTGGGTACTTCTGTCCCGTCATGTGTCTCTCCGCATCATCCACGCTGCCTTTTCCCTCCCTTGAATCTCCTGCAATAGGTCGCTACCACAGGATATCCAGGACCCCAAATATTTGAAGAAATCTGTTATTCTTAGTTCTCTTCCATCAGTTCCGACTGTTGCAGTTTCGTCACATCCACAGGTCATTTATTTAAAACTCAGTCCGTAGTTATCAAAGCAGTTCTTTCACTACTGTACATCTCACATCACTGACATAATGAACTTCAACTTTGCCTTCAAGATGTGTAAATTCGTTTTGTATTGATGATGATGATAATAATAATAATGGTGACGATGCTTGTTGTTTCAAGTGGTCTAACATCTAGATCATCGGCCCCAGTTTTGTATTAAATCCTACAATGATATATAAATCTTTAATTAATCTATTTCATTCATTTTTTTTGTTTTATTACCATTACGAACATTATAGAATTGCGTGATCTAGCACGCCGTTACTACGTATCCGCATTTGGTAGCCTTCCCTCTTCCACTAGACATTTTCATCCTTCGAGAAGTCGAAAATTTTCTCCTAGACCAGGGCCTCTCGGGGTGCGTGCACCAGTGCATTGCACGGCACAAGGTACAAGAGACGACTTCGCTAGGTTGACCAAAGTGAAGACCCCCACTCCTGGATTTTAAGCAATGGCGCTCTATCTCTCTCCCTTTCCCTACGCTTGTCTTGCTCGCTTTGCCTTTCTCTCCCCTTCCTCACTTGGTCTGCAGTGCTCCACCATCCGAGGAGAGTTGATCCGAGCTTAGCCGACTCGCCCGAATCAAAACGCTGGTCCGAGCCGAGTCGAGTCGGGCCGATTCACAGTGAACGGAACCTCTGCGCCTCGGTTTACACTTCCATCCCTCTTGATAGGGCTAGTAAATTCTCTATTTCCCTTACACCTAGTAAATTAAAGGAAGCTTGCAGGTTAACGTAGCTCTTGATACCGCGATCATAGCCAAAAGACGTCTATATTTTTTTAATATTACACTCATACACGGCAGAGAATGCCCGCCTTCGGTCACCATGACATTCTTCGCAAGGTCTGCCTCACAAGTTGTAAACTAGGCTAGTAATAGCCACTCAATTTTATAGTTTTAGGGGCATGACAGCCGAGTGGTATTGTCACCGACTTCCAACCAAAGTAGTCTTGCTTTGAATCCAGGGCAGTATATGAAACTGCGTATTAGTGTGGTGTGTGAGTTACTGAATGTTGCGGAGAGCACAAATTCCGGATCCCGAGCCAAAGCAATTAACTGTACAGATTAAGTTCTTACGACCTGGTCGGAAATCAAACCTGAGACCTCAAGGACCGAAGATCAAGTGACAGTCAATCACGAAGCCGGACACAACTTGGGACAGTCTGGACATCAGTCTCCCTCCTTCTCTGGCTGCTGCAGGTGTGAGTTAAGTACTGCAGAAACAGATCAAATGCATTAGCTGACAGAAGACAGCACACCGTAGTCCACGATTGGATCACTCAACTCCGGACTCCTAACTCTCTGCACGTACGGATCAACAGTCTACGGAGCTAGTGGGCATCACGATAGATATTGACGTACATTCAAGATGACAGTTGAAGAGGTATCTATATTGGTGTAGTCATGAATCTTTTACCAGTTTGATTTTAGAAACAGTGTGGCATGCAGCGAATCGATAAAATTGATCTCCGTATTTCACATGTGCATAGTCAATGTGAGAGGTTCTCCAGATGGAAATACAGAGTTCGCTAACTGATGAATCATTCAACGTCTCTCTGTACACTTATATTACTGCACGACACTTCAGCTCACAAGCGAACACTGCGAATGGGCGACATGGTGCAATCCTCACAGGGGCGTAGCCAGGGGGGAGGGGTTTACTGAGTGTTAGAAAGACCCCCATGTAATAAGAAATAAAAACCAGAAACACAACTGAACAAACATTCAGAGAAAAATTGTAAAACCAAAAAAATCTGTTGAATCTATTTTCTAAGAAGCCTCGAAAATTATATTTTAGATTGTAAACTGAACATACAATTCGTTGTATGACCTTGAGCGTATTGTTCTTGTTCTCTGTTATAATCGCGGGTTCGATTCCCGGCAGGGTCGGGAATTTTAACCTTAATTGGTTAATTTCGCTGGCCTGGGGGCTGGGTGTATGTGTCGCCTTCATCATCATTTCATCCTCACCATGACGCGTGGGTCGCCTACGGGAGTCAACTCAAAAGACCTGCATCTGGCGAGCCGAACTTGTCCTCGGACACTGCCGGCACTAAAAGCCATACGCCATTTCATTTTTTACTTCTGTTATAATGTAAGTTTCGTAGTATACTGCAGCCTTGAATATCAGTAACACTTATATCAATGTCCTTATAATGACAAGGCATACCTCCGCGAACCACATACCCACCTTCATAATGTTCTATCAGGATTTTATAATTATAACCACCCCATTGGTCGATCCTGCTTATGCTACTGGAACCTCACGATGCAAGCAAGTGCGTGGCAGAGAACAGAATGATGGAGTTTTCTCCACATACACCACTCTGACATTTGGTTGATAACGAAGAATCACGGACATGTCGAAAGATGTGTGTGTTTGCTGTTTAATACCAGAGTATGAAGGTATACAGGTAGTCGCAAAAGTATCCGTCCATTCACAGATGTGACCGTAAATAACAATCAGTAGTTGAAAGGTAGCAATGGAATCCATGTAACAATACTTAGTTACCTTTTATTTGAGAATTAGAATGTGTTACTGTAAAACAATCAAATAATAACACAACATATTGCCATTAATGCTTTCACGGCCCTACCCCTTCACTATTGTTATTTCTTCTCAGTGTTTTCCAAATTCGTACGTTCCTCGTCGCTAGATGTTTCATTCCAGGCTTATGTCTATGTCTTAAACCTGTCATATGTTACGCAACACGTTATGTGAAACACTTAGTCTGATTGTGATAGTTCGGTCAGCTTCCGCTTCGAACGCTAGCGTTGTGCCACGTCTTAGGGGCCATCTGGTGGTGAATGAACGTACCATTTTCACTTCTACTTCTATTATAACGTTCCAAATTCAAAAGTGTCATTGTGATGGTTCGGTCAGCTTCCGCTTCGAACGCTAGCGTTGTGCCACGTCTTAGGGGCCATCTGGTGGTGAATGAACGTACCATTTTCACTTCTACTTTCATTATATGTTCCAAATTCAAAAGTGTCATTGTTTAAGAAGCCTTTCGCGCGGACTGTAGAGAATTCTTCTGAGGACGCAGAGCACAGTTTTCTGCGAAACGTTAAGAATTTCACCTTATTTTCTTGACAAGGCACAAGCCCAAAAGCCTATACAATATCATGTCAATAACACAACATGTTAAAAATAGTGGCTTTTTTAGCTGTTTGTTCCGACAAGCAGCGCAGCAAAAGTATTCGTCCACTTGTACTTCACACGCACTTGGCTCACAGAACAAATAACTCTTCATTATCCAGTCGAATTTCTTTTTGCAGCAGTGACAGCTTCAAGCTTCTTCGGCATGGTGTGAACTAGTTTTGCCGTGATTTCTGAGGCTATCTTCAGCCACTCTTCCATCTTTCCTTACTCTTTCCTCTTTTGCTTCAGCCTCTGTTTTAGTTCCGCCAATAAATGCTCTACGGTGTTTAAATATGGCGACTGGAGTGATGTTTGCAGCATAAAAGGTGTACCGTAATGCGACCACTGCTTAACGACCTACGCAGTATGTTTAGGATCAATACCTTGTTGAAGTAGTGGTCACTAACGGTCCCTAATTTTTCGACACTAGGATTCGGTTGCTGCTTTGAAATGTCCAAATACACCTTCGTATCCATTTTTGTAGTTATTTGCACCATCCTCCAACATACACCCCATATTTAACTGCAGGCTGAAGGTTTTTTTCCTGTGGATTTCTTCGTCCTTCTTTCCCCCACACATTACGCTTTGCGGACGTATCAAACAAGCTGAATTTACATTCATGGGTAAACACTACTGGTTTACAGAATGTAAGAGGCTTACTGACATATTGTTAATAGAAACGTCTGATCGGTGAGGCAAGTATTTCCCTCTTCATTTTCCTTGTTCACTTCTTCAGTGACGCTATAACGGCAGACAGCGGAGCAGTTGAGAATCAAACAATCCAACAGAGTTCCTAGAGAATCAATAGACTAAATTCGTGGCCTGGATATTAGTTTGTAATTTTATTATGAGATAATTGTAAATATTAATGTTTAGTGATCCATACGTAAATAAATATATTATTAATATTATTATCAACAACATTTGTACCACTGAGCGGAATAGTCGCGCGTTTTAACGCGGTACGCCTGAGGAGTGAAGCTCTGCACTCGGGAGATAGTGGGTTCGGACCCCACTGTCGGCAGCCCTGAAGATGGTTTTCCGTGGTTTCCCATTTTCACACCAGGAAAATGCTGGGCCACGGCCACTTCCTCCCCCCACTCCTAGCCCTTCCCTGTCCCATCGTCGCCATAAGATCTATCTATACCGGTCCAACGTAAAGCGAATTGTAAATAAAATAAATATTCTTAGGCTCAGCCACTTCCTTCCTCCTCCTTAACTAATTTCATTCGCGATCATTCATTTCATCTTCATTAGCTCTTCAACAGAGTTTGGTGTCAGGAAGGGCATCCGGCAGGAGAAACATGCCATACAATTTAATTTCACCTAATCCCCTGCCCCATATCAGGAAACAGGGTAAGGGCACAGTAGTAGTAGTTTTTGTAGTAGTAGTATCTTCGTCAGCCTCTGTTACGCTCATGTTTCCTTTACAAAGTTTGTATAAATCCTTACCATTCTTTCATCTTCCCAGAGGGCTGGTTTTCGTCTGACTGGAGCATGGAACATAACTAATATAATCATTTAAGAGCTTCTAGCCCGGTGTTAAATTTCCCCCCTTTCACTGCGCTCGTACATGTTACAGGAAATTAAAACAAATGCTCCTTGACTTCAATGAACTTTATCTCACGAGGTTCCAGAATTATTTGCAGCACTTTGAATTTCCTGTTCTACATATTCAAGAGGTATAACTTACATACCGGTACGCTGAACAAATAAATCAGAAGAGTGCTACAGTACAAAGGGCGAGAAACATAACATTATAAAACAGCCACAATGGAAGACTTCAATTTGATTTTCAACCCTCAAAACGCAAGATTCCTTTGTTATGTAAAATTAGTTAAAAGCTTTCAAAGTACTTAATCCGATATAATTTAGCAGTTTAATTATTAAATGCACGCTTTCCATTTCAATATTCATTACTGTACTATCGTTTAAATATTTAAGAACCTCTGTACTAGAAGAACCGCACGACACCTCGTAATCTGCAGGCCTTCAGGCTGAGCAGTGGTCGCTTAGTAGGCCATGGCCTTTCGGGACTGTTGAGACATGGGATTTGGTTTGATTTTGTACTAGAAGAAAGACGACAGAAAGCCCAACAGACACCAGACGGGGTCTTCAGGACGGAACTAGTGAAGACCAGTATCCGGAGAATGCCTAAATACAAGTTACACCACGTAAACATACGCTTTGGCGTCCACGGTTTCCGCGGGAAAATATACCTTAATTAAGGCACAGCCCCAGCATTTGCCTGGTGTCAAAATGGGAAACGGCGGAAACAAATCTTCAGGGCTGCTGGCGGTGGGAATCGAACCCACCATCTCCCAAATGCAAGCTTACTGCTACGCAACCCTAACCGTACGGCCAACTCACTTAGCAACTGGCATTCGGAGGAGGGAAATAAAAGGACGGAGACCCCAAGGGGGCTCTCTACTCGGAGAGCATATGTTGGTGACCAGCAACACCTTAGCTTAGTCTGGCTTTTCTGTGCTTGTGCCAGGCATCTCACTTTCAACCTTCCCTATTTCATTTTTTCTTCTTTTTGCCATACCACTAACCTTTGAATGTTCGAACCTCTTACTCTTTTATTTCTGATTAGAGTTAAAAAGAAAGAGCTGCTAAGTTGTCTTTACCCTAAAATAATCATCAGAGTGAAGAAGCGTTAGGTTGTACTAAATACGGCCACTATATGTCTTTCATTTTTTTTTGCTAGGGGCTTTACGTCGCACCGACACAGATAGGTCTTATGGCGACGATGGGATAGGAAAGGCCTAGGAGTTGGAAGGAAGCGGCCGTGGCCTTAATTAAGGTACAGCCCCAGCATTTGCCTGGTGTGAAAATGGGAAACCACGGAAAACCATCTGCAGGGCTGCCGATAGTGGGATTCGAACCTACTATCTCCCGGATGCAAGCTCACAGCCGCGCGCCTCTACGCGCACGGCCAACTCGCCCGGTATTTGTCTTTCATGTACTGCAATTATAAATAATAAACAATTTGACATTTACACATCGATTTACTTATTTATTTAAATGTTCATGATATTAGCATATCATAATTTGACGAGACTTTCTTTTTTACGAGAGGCCAGCACTGCAGACACAAAGTTTCGATACTCTCGTAGCCGTCTTATTTGTTCTGTAAAAGAACTTTTGATCTTACTATATCCGTTATTCAGTCTAATTTCTTGCCGCACACATTTTATATCGGCTCTTACCCACTTATTAGAAGCAAATGGAAAAATTCGTCTATTTTCAGTCACAAAACATGCAATATTTCTTTTAATTTACGGTCAAATTTTAGTTTTTTGAAGTCATCTGATAGACGCTGTTATTAACAAACAATTACACCTCACTCGCTTCTGTGATCATTAGAATCTGAGATTAGTCCGCCTCTGTGGTGTAGTGGTTAATATGATCAGCTGCTAACTCCGGAGGCTCGGGTTCGATTCTCAGCTCTGCCACGAAATTTTAAAAGTGGTACGAGGACTGGAACGGGGTCCACTCAGCCTCAGAAGGTCAACTGAGTACAGTGGGGTTCGATTCCCACCTCAGCCATACTCCAAGTTGTTTTGTGTGGTTTTCTACTTCTCCTCCAGGCAAATTTTTGGATGAGTCCTAACTTAAGGCCACAGCCGCTTCCTTCCGTCTTCCTTGTCTATCCCCATAAGGGCTCTTTTTATCATAGCACGCGAAGACGCCTGGGCGAGGTACTTGTCTTCCTCCCCAGTTGTATCCTCCAGACCGAAAGTCTCACGTTCCAGGACACTGCCATTGAGGTAGTAGAGGTGGGATCCCTCGCTGAGTTTGGGGGTAAAACCAACCCTCGATGGTAAACGGATTAAGAAAGAAAGAAAGAAACCGAGTCTGACCATCATCGTCTTGCTCTCCTTCTACTTGTCTTACCACCGATAAGGGAGTCCATTATTCTCCTAGGTAACCCATCCTCTTCCATTCTCTTCACATGACCCGGTTTATGAGTTCAATCGACTTCATTCCTAACTTAGCCTTTTTTTTCTCCTCATTCCGAGTACACTTCTGCCATTGTTCACAACTGTTTGAACCAACGATCATTTTCGCTACTTTCATGTCTGTTACTTCTAACTTATGAATAAGATGTCCTGAGTTCATCCATATTTCACTCCCGCACAGCACAGTTGGTTTGAAAACCGACCAAGTGTAAAGATAGTTTCGTCAAAAAAAGAACTGCATGTTACCAAGCTGTTGCTTTTTCGTGCAACTAACTACTTTTATGGTTTTCGTGGACGCCGAGGTGCCAGAATTTTGTTCCACAGCAGTTATTTTACGCCCTGGTAAATCTACTGACACAGGGCTGACATATTTGAGCATGTTGAAATACCACCGGACTGAGCCAGGATCGAACCTCTCAATTGGGGCTCAGAAATCCAGTGCCTTAACCGTCTGAACAATTCAGCACGGTGGTCGTCCGAGAAGTGACTTTTTCTTTTACAGAATAGTGTTGATTGCAGGTGTAAGCTCACTGTGTTAATTTTGCTGCACCTTGGTTCAATCTCATTGACTATACTACCGTCCTGGGAGAATACACATTCTAATGCCTTTGCTAGCAGGATGTAGTGTTTACAGTGCACTATGTCTTCTAGTAATACCGTTTCTTATGCAGCCATTCCCTGTTATGAATGGTGTTAAAATATCGCTCATAGGGTCGGTTGATGCGTGCATTTCATTGGGAATGGCAGACTGATATGTAATAGCAACTTCTGACTCAGTGAGGAAAGCAACGGGAAACTACATCACTCCTCATTTCCCTAGTATGCCTCTACAGTGACACCTAGGCTATCTATGACAGCTGTTGGTGGAGCTCTAGAGGATCAAACCAGCCTTTGGGCTGAATACCCAACATACATACAAGTATTTGAAATTATCTACCTGTTCCAGGTTTTATCCACAACTCGACATGCATTTCCCTTAGGTTTCTTCTTCTTCTTCTTCTTCTTCTTCTTTAATACTCATTGCACCCATTTTCAATTTCCTAGATATTAGATTGCAGACTTTCAGTAGAGTCTGCTATTAAGACTAAGTCGTCGCCATAAGCAAAACTGCTTGGTGTATTCTCACCTAACTGAATCCCTCTCTGCCACTTGACACCTTTCAAAAAATGATGCATGTAAACTATGGACAATCAAGGAGAAAGATTACAGCGTTGTCGAACCCCTGTAAGACAATTCAAAATCACGTATTTAAAGCTATTTTAACTTGAAAATGAAATAACCAACACGGAGTGAAAGAGTTTTTTTTTTGCTAGGGGTTTTACGTCGCACCGACACAGATAGGTCTTATGGCGACGATGGGATAGGAATGGCCTAGGAGTTGGAAGGAAGCGGCCGTGGCCTTAATTAAGGTACAGCCCCAGCATTTGCCTGGTGTGAAAATGGGAAACCACGGAAAACCGTCTTCAGGGCTGCCGATAGTGGGATTCGAACCTACTATCTCCCGGATGCAAGCTCACAGCCGCGCGCCTCTACGCGCAGTGCCAACGCGCCCGGTAGGGGAGTGAAAGAGTCTCGGGCAGGAGTTGACTAGCTATGCCACACCAAACTTCGCTTTTTAACATGTCTCCATGAAAAAATAGAATGATTACTATTAGGTTTACGTCCCACTAACCACTTTTACGGTTTTCGAAGACTTTAATGTGTCCATAACTTGTCTTTCAGGAGTGATTTCGCGTGCGTCTCTGGTGTATTGTTCACTTTCAAACATCACTACATTGAGCAAGGATCGAACCAGCCAACCAGGGCACAGATTCTTAGCGCTCTATTGTCTGAGCCACTCAGCGAGTTTGTGGGTTCGGATCCTACTGGTGTATGGCTGGCCATTTTTGTTCTGTACTTAACATCATTTCAATACGTACTACAGGTATAGAACACGTCCTAATGGGTTGAAAGTTGATTACGATTACAGTGCGGTCGTGAAAGTTCAATATTCATTGACTAGCCCACAACGGGCGACTTGCACGCACTTTACAGTGTGATGGCATCTGTAGCCTAGATCCTTTCCAACAGAACAAATATAACCTGGGCCACCATAGCCAGGGGCGTAACAATAAGCCCTACAGGGCCTGCAATGCAGGCGGGCCCGGGCCTTTAAGAGGCTCCGCAGAGACCTCGCATAAATAAATCTATACTAATATTATAAAGAGGAAAAATTTGTTTGTTTGTTTGTAACGAATAGACTCAAAAACTACTGAACCGATTTTAAAAATTACTTCACCTATAGAAATCTACATTGCCAGTGAGTAACATGGGCTGTATATTATTTTCAATACAATTCGAGGTGGGGGGCACGGGGGAGGGGAGATAAAAAAGAATAGGCTAATATAGGCAAAATATCGAATTTGTCGTATAAGGACGAGACAAAACTCAATTTAATCCTCTTGACGCAAAGAACAAAACTCGGTAAACCCTACGGGCCCGAAAACCATGTTTTAAGGCCGTAAAACCAACCGTTATGGAGATATTGGCACCACACTACCCCTGCTCTAGGAATCGGATAAAGTAATGAACTGCCGTAACCATGGCAACGTCAGCTCCAGGATTCTACAGCAACGAAATTATCTACAATAAATCACAAAAACCTAACATGTTACAGCCATGAAAATTGGTATTTGGAATCCCCTTTAAAATAAAAGAACACAAATATTCGTTTTCAGAAAATCCACTTAGGGGTCGGGGGAGGGGTTGTGAAAAGAAGTGAGGAAGGAGTGGAATTATTTATATGAGGATACATACATCTCAAAAAATGAAGATGTTACAGACTTTAAAATTGGTACTTGGAATCTCCTTTAAAAATGAACACACACTTTTTGGAAAATCCCCTTAACGGGGTGAAAAGAATAAAAAAAGCGGGTGAATTTTTAAATGAGTATCTTCTTCTATCGCTTTATCCAGACCTGTGGGGTTGCGGGTGCGAACTTTGTCCCACATGATGATTTGACCCTGTTTTACGGCTGGATGCCGTTCCTGACGGCAACCGTATGTGTAGGGATGTAATCTATACTTCTATACTAATATTATAAAGAGGAAAAATTTGTATATTTGTTTATAACGGATAGACTCAAAAACTACTGATTTTGAAAATTACTCCACCAGTAGAAAGCTACATTGGCAGAGAGTAACATGGGCTGCATTTTATTTTCAAAACAATTATATGGGGGGGGGGATGGGGGGAGATATAAAAATATTAAAATGGCTAATATAGGCGAAATCGAATGTGTCGTACAAGGACGAGACAAGGCTCATTTTAACCCCCTTGACGCAAAGAACAAAACTTGGTAAACCCTTCGGGCCCGAAAACCATGTTTTAAGGCCCTAAAACCAATCGTTAATGAGATATTGGAACCACATTGCCCCTGCTCTAGGAATCGGATAAAGAAACGAAAACCCGTAACCATGGCAACGTCAGGTCCAGGATTCTACAGCAGCATGTACGTTTGGGCATAGCTGCCAATCAAAATTGATACAGTACACAATTGACTTACTATCTGGAAAAAATAAACTGTTGTGTAAGACGTTCATAGCACTCCTTTGGACGGGGATGGAAAGGGAGTGAAGTATAAAAATAATATCCCCGGAGATCTCCGTAGTACAGCGACCAGCGGTTGCCAACGGGCCTCCGTTTGTACGTAGTGGCGTAGGTCTCAGCATTTTGCGGAGTCTGTTACCAATAGTTTAAACTATTTTCTATCAAAGCATGGAGCAGTAGGATCACTGATGTTATTAGTGCCAATATTTTGGTCCACTTTTGAGATCAATGTAACCATGAAAACAACCTATGTACTGTACACAATTGTGTGGATGACTTCAAAAATTTTCTCAACATTTATACTCAGATTTATTATATGATGTGCGACATGAGTGACAAGCCCTGAGAATTATAATTCTCGATAATTATAGTAGATTCTTTTATGCATCGCGTATTTCCTTGATCATTTGTAATAGTTGCGAAATGTTGGAGCAAACAAATACATTCAATAATATTTATATTTGTGGTACTATCTAGCAGAAGTATACTTACACTAAATCTGCAGCTTTGTGAAGGGAGCAGGTATATCTTGGTGGGAATGAAGGAAAAACGGTAACAAAAGATCTTAGAGGTCGACGCTAATTAGGAACTAATATTTAGAGGCGCCCATGAAGAAAAGAAGAAGAAGATACACTTTAATTCCAAACATGACAAATAATTTCTACGTACTTGAGTAAATACACCAGTGATATAAATACCTAATGAAGTCAGTCACACCGATAGTATGAGTAACTAAAGCCAGTTTCTGATAACCCGTACGAAGAACGGGTACTTCTGCTAGTAAATAAATAAATGCCAGATGTACCAAGTTTGGAAGGGCTTATCACTCGTGTCGTCGTATCTACCCATCTAAGTGCCTCTCCAAGAACCTCAAACTCAGACACTACAACTCGGTCGTAAAACCATCTGTTCTGTATGCTTCCGAGTGCCTTGTAATGGCCAGGAAGGGCCCACTCAGAAAGCTGGAGTTAGAAGAGAGGAAGATCCTGAGGAGGATATTAGGACCAATCAGAGAGGAAGGAGGCATTTACAAACACTGCCATAATGATGAACTGTATGAACAACAGGAGGACATCGTCACGTGTATAAGGAAAAATCGCATGACTTTTTATGGACACTTGGCCCGTCTGGATTCCGAAAGACTCACCAACAGGATATTCACAGTAACAGGAAGAGGCAAGGTTTCTAAGAACAAATGGATCACGTCAGTTAAGTCGGATATGGAACAACTAGGTATCGCACTGGGGCAAACTCATGACCGAATACTGGTCCGTCAAGCCATCCGACACGGTGTTTTTCCAACGTCCCTTACAAGCAAGAAGACTACAGGAACTAAGTGGACAGAGGAGAGAAGGAAGGCTGGCTCATAGTCAGCAAATGAAGGAGTATTGGAAGAAGAAGAAAGCAACAACTTTCCCGAAGGGCAGATACGAGCCCCTTGGTCCTCAGTACGCCTAAACGACAAAGAAGAAGAATAAATAAATAAATAAATAAATAAATAAATAAATAAATAAATATCCTAATGTCACTCTGCACGGAAATGGTCCGGGCAGTTTTGTAGTATCAGTCTAAATAATTTGTTTTACAATTTTTACGTAAAAGAATCGCCATGTGGTTGCATTTAGCACCAGTTATTACAGCACAGCTGTAAATACGGCACGCTCATTGCAAAGGACCTGCACCAAATTATTTGAAAATAATTTTATCAACGAAAATGGATACCAAAATATAATATTTTGGTTAGAAAATGATACTTTCTTAATGTGCAGTGCACCAGAGATCGTATTATGGACAATTTTTGCTGAATATTTAACTTATCATGCATGTATTCGACAACGATGTTTAATGCTAATAAGAAGTAGGTGTAGTGACACTGTCAATTCAGTTCCGAACCAGCTCTCTTTGCGCGATGGCTATCAGTTGTGCTGTTTGATATTTTTCAAGCTTTATTTGAACAGTTCTTTGATTCAATTTTGTTCATATATTTCCCTGTGTTGTAATCGAATAAATTATTATGACAGACTTCGGTATCGGTTACAGAGTGCAGCTCTATTGTTACTGAACAATGAAACCAGCTTTAAGTGGTGAATGGTTTAGCAGCTTAACTGTTAAACCACGAAGGCAGCCAAACAAAACATTAATTTTACATACAAATAATCTTACAGCAGTGAATAACCCCATCGTGTATATAATTTGAAAATATATTACCTATTATCTAGCTTGAATGGTCAGCGTACTGGCCTTCGGTTCAGAGGGTCCCGGGTTCGATTCCCGGCCGGGTCGGGGATTTTAATCGCTTCTGATTAATTCTTCTGGCTCGGGGACTGGGTGTATATGTCCGTCCCAACACTCTCCTCATCATATTCAGACAACACACTACACTACCAACCACCACAGAAACACGCAATAGTGCTTACATCCCTCCATAGAGGGTTGGCGTCAGGAAGGGTATCCGGCCGTAAAACAGGGCCAAATCCACATGTGCGACGCAGTTCGCACCCGCGACCCCACAGGTGTGGGAAAAAGCGGCAGGAAAAGAAGAATATTACATATTATCTAGCTTGTATAACTAAATTTATATTAGTTCTTCGAAGGTTTTAAATTTTATTTGAAGGGGTTCGAATTTTTATTTTGCAGGACCGTATCACATTTATAATACCCCTGACCATAGGTCAATTGGTAGAGCAACTGACGCCATATCAGGTGGTTGTAGAGGTTGTTATGTACTTAACATTACTTTAATACGCACTATATGAACGAAACACGACCTAGTAGGTTGGAAGTTGATTTCAATGAAGTGTTTATTCTTAGACTAGTGCAACTTATGAGACAAACACTAATCGGCTATACATAATAGACAAAATCGCCTCTTTACGTGTCTGCTGGCTTTAAGAGGACCCAGAATGCCCTATCCCTTCAATGCTTAATTATCAATGTTTGATATACCTTTTTCTCAAAAACTATCAAAGACAGACGTATGAAATTCTTGTGTTGTTAGGATACCTACCTTGACTAGCTATTGAAGCGTATAAATTAAAAATTTGCCTCAGGTTTAATAAAGTCATAAGTCATGGTAACTATTTTTTTCTCGCGAACAGGAGACAACACGGAAAATCTAAGATATGGATTTGGAAACCTGCGGTATGTACTTGCATATGATGCCACTATATGGTGTATGTAAACAACAGTGTGGGTCTAAGCATGCCCCCAATTTCTGTGTGTGAGTGAGAGCATCACAAAATAGAAGTCAATAAGCAGGAGCAACGATCGTATATTGAAATGACAGTTCTCCGCGGCAGAAATGCACGCCAATGCCATGCAGAGCTGCGGAAAGCCTTAGGTGTGCATGCCATGCCCCACAGAACAGTGGCGAGGTGGGTGGAGACGTCCAAACGGGGTAGAATATCAACTGCCAGTATTTTTTGAGAAAGGTATCACACGTTAGCGATACACATGCTGCCAATGGTATTCATCGTCTGCCCATTCGCTGGCAACGCTCAGTGGAAGCCTTGCGTGATTATTTGGAAGGTCTGTAACCAGTGGAGACCTGTCCTTTGTACGTAGTCTTGCGTATTTGCTGTCTATACCATAATAAAACAATGTTTACCAATAGCCTGTGTTCTGTCACTTTCCTACGAAAACCCCCTGAAGTCAGAATTTGTCTTCAAGCACTCTGCGTAAGTGCATGCCCTATATTTCCAAATGCATATCTTAGATTTTCCGTGGTGTCTCCTGTTCGCGAGAAAACAAATAGTTACCATGACTTATGACTCGACCCTCGTATGTATTTTTTAAGCGTCAATCTTAGTAAGGTTACTAAAAATTTGAAATCAAGCAATTAGAGACGTTTAGTACATGTAGAACTCTTCAATAAACAAACCGTAAATTTTGGAGCTCCTACACATAGTAGAAGCTGAAGAAAAGTACATTAAGTAATTAAAAAACTTCTGAGCCTCCGAAGTTAGAATGTCAAAATAAGCCCTCTCCATAACGTGGGTCATCCGCCCTCCCTCGAAACTGATCCAAAAATTTTCTTTTCTTAGCTCTGTCGTTTTTTGACTTCGTTGGTTAAATTCTGGAACTTTTCAGTCAGTACTTCAGAGTCATTACTTGTCGCATCGTAGCACAGTGTCAACAGTTCCACACCCGATACCCAATCCAAAACCTTACACCTTGTTACATTTCCTTCAATGAGTGTTGCCACTGCATCAAATTCTACGAAGTGTAGGACGTACCCACAAACACTGTCTTGGGAATCCGACTCAAGATGACATTGTTTGTTCTCTCGTTAGGATTTTGTGTCCATCCGGGCAGATATTTTTCAGCAGATCATTGTATGCGAAGTTCCTAAATACTGGCTTTATTATATCCATCACAGCAAGAGAAAGACTGTGAGGATTGTTGTACTGGGTATCATATTACCGAATTCATGACAGAAGTGCTATATTTAAAATACTCATTTGCCTGGCTGAGTGGCTCAGACGGTTGAGGCGCTGGCCTTCTGACTCCAACTTGGCAGGTTCGATCCTGGCTCAGTCCGGTCGTATTTGAAGGTGCTTAAATACGTCAGCCTCGTGTCGGCAGATTTACTGGCACGTAAAGGAACTCCTGCGGGACTAAATTCCGGCACCTCCGCGAATCCGAAAACCATAAAAGTAGTTAGTGGGACGTAAAGTAAATAACATCGTTATTATGAAATACTCACACTGAAACCTTAGAGATAACTCCGCCGGCCATGATGGCTAACAGCTGACTACTTTTCATGCATGAACTAATTAAAATATTTTTGTGAATACTTCCACTTATCATACAAAATTGATTTATATATCATTTTAAAGCGGGGATTCCAGAGTTAATTTTAGATTAAAATTAAGAACATTGATTTTTCTTCTTCTTCTTCATCTGCTTACCCTCCAGGATTGCTTTTTCCCTCGGACTCAGCGAGGGAGCCCACCTCTACCGTCTCAAGGGTAGTGTCCTGGAGCGTCAGGCATCGGTCGGGGATACAACTGGGGAGGAGGACAAGTACCTAGCCCAGGCGGCCTCACCTGCTATGCTGAACAGGGGCTTTGTGGGGGGATGGGAAGATTGGAAGGGGTGGACAAGGAAGAGGGAAGGAAGCGGCCGTGGCCTTAAGTTAGGTGCCATCCCGGAATTTGCCTGGAGGAGATGTGGGAAACCACACAAAATCACTTCGAGTGTGGCTGAGGTGGGAATCGAACCCACCTCTACTCAGTTGACATCCCGAGGCTGAGTGGACCCCGTTCCAACCCTCGTACCTCATTTCAAATTTCATGGCAGAACCGGATATCGAACCCGGGCCTCCGGGGGTGGCAGCTAATCACGCTAACTACTACACCACAGAGGCGGACAAAAAATGATGTGTGACCCTAAATCTCCATTCCGGGTCCCCTTAGTAGTCTCACTTTCTCTAAATCACCTTCACTTGTTACTGAAAAGGGTATTGATGGCTGTATGAAATATGATTCTAATCCATTGCACACAGCGTTCCCTTTGACAACTGGAGAACATCTCAAGATAATAACGTTCTTTCTTTGTTCCTTTTATCGAGTGACATACCACACTATTTTCTTTTTATTTCTCTTCTCGCCATGATTTGGCACGTTCCTTTCATCTCTCTCCCAGTACGTTATCCACTTGTCGATACGATCCGTCTCTGCCAATCCGGACTTCATTATCTGAATGTGCTGACGATTCAGTCTCCAATTGGTTACGTCATGGACTCATATCACAGTCGCTGAAGAAACCCTATTTACCAGGCTGGGCACCTCCTTTGCACGACATTCATTGGTGTCCCATCCAGAATGATTGATTATCCTGCACATATTTTCTTACTTTTATCCGTTAGAGATGCAATACCGTAATGATAATCTAAAAGACATTTGCCATCCCGAGGTTGTAAGGGTAGCGCGCCTTTCTCTTACTCGCAGGGGAGTAATGAACAAAGCCCGGATTTTTATGCAATATCAGGTTAGATTGCAAACTACTGTAATTTAGTAAAAACTGTCGGCCACCCGCTCTTCCATAGTGTAGCAAGAGTAACATAAATTGTAGGGGTTCTGATGGGCCGTACCCCTAATGTTTATGCAAACCCCATAGCATAGTCGTTGTGAAGGTAGACTATACTTGCTGCTCGCTTCTGTAAGATTGCATACTAATCTATTTATGCATAAAAATCCGGGCTCTTGTAATGAATATGCCAAAATAAAAATTTGTGGTCCCCAAATAAGATGTAAAAACTACGAATAACAATTAAAATTTAATTACAGCAGGTAGATAATATGCAATATATTGTCAAGTTGAATAATGTTTTGCAATTTGCTTAACGTCGCGCTGACACAGACAGGTTTTATGGCGATGATGGGATAGGAAAGAGCTACGAGTGGGAAGGAAACGGTCGTGGCCCTAATTAAGGTACAGCCCCAGCATTTGCCTGGTGTGAAAATGGGAAACCACGAAGAAACATATTCGGGGCTGCCGACAGTAGGGTTTGATAACTATAGGCCTGTTGTGTTATTGTCCCTGATTTCAAAAGTGGCAGAGAAGATCGTGTATAAGAGATTGTACACTTCAGTTTCACAGCATATTAATATAGCGCAGCGCGATTTTGTACAGAAACGCTCTACCGTGTCCATTATGGCGGTGTATATCAATTTCATTTTAGAATCTCTGGATAGGAGGCAACAAGTGGATGTTGTTTACACGGACTTTTCCAAAGCCTTTGATTCAGTTCAACATGATGCTCTACTCATCAAATTGTCAGCATATGGGATAGGAGGAAGTGCTTTGGAGTGGATTAGAAGCTATATCACTAATAGGGTTTGCGTAGTAAAAGCTGATGGTATTATGTCAAAGCCGTACCCCCTACTTCAGGTGTCCCCCAAGGCTCTTTACTGGGCCCTCTTTTCTTTGTCACATTCATAAATGATGTAACATCAGTTATACAACACAGTAACTGCCTTCCCTATGCTGACGATCTAAAGATCTTTAAGGTGATCAATAGTGAGTTGGACTGTAAGTTGCTACAGTCTAACTTAAACCTCATAAGTAACTGGTGTAAAAAGTGGCTACTTGCTTTGAATACTTCAAAATGCAACGCACATTTTCACGTAAGTTGGAACCTGTAAATTACCATTACCATTTATGCAATTTCCAAATAGGTCGTGTGAACGAAATAAATGATCTTGGTGTGACACTTTCAAACTGCTACGGTCTTTGCTTCCAGAAACATTTCGACAAGATTTCTAGGAAAGGGTTTAAATTACTTGTCTTTGTGAAAAGAAACTCTGCCGAATTAGTTTCTCCTAGAACTGTAATAACTTTGTTTTGCATTCTAATCAGGCCATCGTTAGAATACTGTTGCGAGGTGTGGCTACCTTCTCAGCAGTATTTATTACAAAACTTGGAAAGAGTCCAAATAAGGTTCATGAAATGGATCAGCTACAAGGGTTAGGGTATTTCTCTCTCTTCGTACGATTACGAGTCTTTATGTGACTATGAGCATGAGGACATTGCACTCACGCCGCAGATGTGCTAATGCCCTCTTTCTTTATAAGTGTCTGACGAATAGAGTGGATTGTTCAACATTACTGGAGCTGATTCCATTACATGTTCCTCGTCGCAATACTAGGCAAAGGTATAATTTTCATCTGCCTAAACTGAGAACTGTGGCTCGGGCTAACTCATGGCTTGTGAGGGCACTATCATCCTGAATGAGGTGGGTGATGCAGTGGGCCTTTTCCACTCACCCCCGTCTAAAATCAGACGTGCCCTAATGAGCTCATGAATGTAAGGCCCTATCTGTAAGGTAAGGGTTATTCTGCCCGAAGGCAGGTCCGAACCTCGCAGAGGTGTTCCTGAGCCGGAATTTACGTGCGGTAGGGTGACCAGTTCCTTTCCGCTCCTCCATTCCCTTACCCCCCACCAACAGCGCGTGGCAACCCATCCAAATCCTGACCACGCCCAATGTTGCTTAACTTCGCAGATCCGGGATCCGGTGGTTCAACACGGCTACGGCCGTTGGCGCCCTATCTGTAAGATATGTAAATATGTAAAAGTTGCTAGATGTAGTTTAATAATGTCAATTATTTAAGGAGATGTATTTATTTATTTATTTATTTATTTATTTATGATGTTGTAAATATGCATCTTTAAAGGTATCTAGGTTTAGTTTGAACTTGGTTATTATTTTAGGAAATTAGTGTTGTTGGTTCAAGGTGTATTTGTAGTATATCATGTTTTATTGAATCAACTTTAATTGGGAAACAATCTGTTGATGATAAATCTATCTATCTATCTATATATTTATCTAGCTATCTCTCGGATGCAAGCTCACAGTTGTGCGCCCCTAACCGCACAGCTAATCACCGAAGCTCATTGCTATGCCCTTTAAAACAATCATGATCGTTTAAAGACACATTAGGCTGTTGTGTTGTGAAACGCGAGCAGATATAACATACCCCCGTGTTGGTCACGGGCCATTGTCGGCAGCCCAGCCGCTCGGGACTCTTGCGAGCGAAGTTACTGAGGGAGAAGAGTAGGAACGAAAAGAACTGCTCCCAAAGAGCTATTCATTTCATGGACGGAGCAATTCTGACACCAGTCCTTCCGGTGAACTACTCTTACCAATCTCTAAACGTGATATTTTTTTTTTCAGGAGACTTCACAGCCCCTTAAAGGCCCAGGCCCGCCTGCATTGTAGGACCTAACGTTACCCCCCCCCCTGATTGTATGTCTGAACATTGAATATCTTGGCAATATTTTGTGATGTTGATCCGCTAGAGATATAATAATGACAATCTAAAAGAAATATGCCAGCCCGGAGTTGTAGGAGTAGCGTGCCTTTCACTTACTCGGAAGCTCTGGATTCGATCAGCGGTTTGTCCAATCATTGTTTCCTAGCCAGTGGACTGCAACAGGTCACTAAAACTACACAATAGGGCTGGAGAACGTGTCAAGTTGACCACGAGCCACTCCTTCATCTGTATGTAGGTCATCTGGCTGGGCACAGATCGTTTTGGAAGGTCTCGACCCACGATATTGAGAGAAGTTGAGAGAGTATTTAAGATCGTTGCCGATCTGTGCGTCTGTTCGGCAAACATGAATATCGTGAAACATGTCATAAATAAACTTTACTGTTAGAATACTCCAATTTCTTTCTTTCTTTCTTTCTTTCTTTCTTTCTTTCTTTCTTAATCTGCTTACACTCCAGGGTCAGTTTTTCCCTCGGACAGAGCGAGGGATCCCACCTCTACCACCTCAATAGCAGTGTCCTGGAGCTTCAGACATCGGGTCGTGGGATATAACTGGGGAGGATAACCAGTACCTCTCCCAGGCTGCCTCACCTGCTATGCTGAACAGGGGCCTTGCGGGGGGGGGGATGAGAGATTGGAAGGGATAGACAAGGAAGAGGGAAGGAAGCAGCCGTGGCCTTAAGTTAGGTACCATCCCAGCATTTGCGTGGAGAAGTGGAAAACCACTTCCAGGTTGGCTGAGGTGGGAATCGAACCAACCTCTACTCAGTTGACCTCCCGAGGCTGAGTGGACCTCGTTCCAGCCCTCGTACCACTTTTCAAATTTCGTGGCAGAGCCGGGAATCGAACCTTGGCTTCCGGGGGTGGCAACTAATCACACAAACCACTACACCACAGAGGCGGACATATACTCCAATTTAAAAATGGATTTTTGAGTACCGGTACTTATGACTTCAGAATCACAAAATGGACCGGGCATATATAGGAAGACCGACAGAGCAATATATTTCTAAATAAGAAAAAAGAAAACACCTTCATGAAAATTTAAAAATTTTGTTTCTTTTCTTTTTATAAACGATCGCCTCTATAAGAATACATCTCTGATCTCGTTCGAAAGAAAGAGGAAGCGTATTCTCCGTGCTTCTCACCACCTGCATTCTTTGAGAGTGGAGTAATATTAGAAGGTTGGCAATGGCGATTACATTCTTATACACACTGTATATACTAGCTGAAACCCATCAAGACATGAACGATCAGTGAGGTAAATATTTATTGAAGAATTTCCTTATATACAACCAACGGCCGTAGCCGTGTTGAAACACAGGATACCGTGAGATCTCCGAAGTTAAGCAACATTGGGCGTGGTCAAGATTTGGATGGGTTGCCACGCGCTGTTGGTGGGGGGCAAGTATATGGAGGAGCGGAAAGAAACTGGTCCACTCTACCGTACGTAAACTCCGGCTCAGGCACACCTCTACGGAGGCTCGGTGTGAAAATTGGAAGCCAGTGAGAACCATCTTCAGAACTGCAGACAGTGGGATTCAAACCCACTAACTCCCGACTACAAGCAGATAGTTATGTGATCCAAACCACGTAGCCAATTGATCAGTTCATTAGTTGTATAATTACCTTTTGGCACTTTTGAATCTTTAAGATATCCATCCCTTGACACTGCAACATTTAACTGGCCATGGTTGAAAACTGGCTGAGGCAAAATAGAGATTTACACGTCCTTTGAGGTTTATTGATCGTGAGAGGAAATACCTAACGAATTGGAAACTGATGCCTCTTGAAGGAACTTATGTTGGTCGAGTTATAAGTCATGGCAACAATTTGTTTCTCGGGAACAGGAGACAACACGGAAAATCTGAG
Source organism: Anabrus simplex (assembly GCF_040414725.1). Classification (NCBI taxonomy): domain Eukaryota; kingdom Metazoa; phylum Arthropoda; class Insecta; order Orthoptera; family Tettigoniidae; genus Anabrus; species Anabrus simplex. Next base: position 105,169,300 of record NC_090269.1, on the reverse strand, counting down.
ATATGCATTTGGAAACGTACGGTATGTACTTGCGTATGATGCCACTGGATGGTGTATGTAAACAATTGTGTGGGTCTAAGCATGCCCCCAAGTTCAGTGTTTGAGTGAGAGCGTCACAAATTGGAAGTCAACAAGCAGGAGCAACGATCGTATATTAAAATAGCAGTTCTCTGCAGAAGAACTGTACGCCAATGCCATGCAGAGCTGCGGGAAGCATTAGATGTGCATGCTATTACGTGGACATCGGTTTACTAATAAACAGGATATTTTGACAGCATTTCACCTTTTGCTCGATAGAGGAGTTTATTAAGGCGCTTATTTAGAATAAGCGGAGTTGAGGTGTACCTCCCGGTACAGCAATAATATTATTACTCTCAAATTTGGAGATTAACTTCTTTAAGAAAGTTCTTAATGTACGAGTGATACGTCTTCCTGGCCTAATTCCCTATAGGGCGGTCGGAAACAACGTGAACAGAGTATATGAGCGTTAGAGGGTTGGTCATCCTGATAAGTAACTTGAAACATTACGCCGATATCTCGCGCCGTTGTTATTTTATCAGCCAATCAGATCGTTTCGCGGGCGACTTCAAATGGACTTTACAAGGCGATGTTGCTAAATGTGCATGTGGCTTGGTCGGGTTTGAGAGCCTTGCCGAGATGTGAGCATCAAACACTAACACACCTTGGGTTCCAGCCAGTACACCGTAGCGTGCTTGCTATGGGCTGATGCTATCAGCAGGGAGGTCCTTGTTCAAGTTCCTCCCCTGGAGAAGTTTATTTCTTCTTTTGCGCTCTATTGGTCCGTATCTGACCGATTGCGTAACGCTGCTGCCACCCAGTGAGAGATCATTGGAATTACGGATCTGCTGGCGTGACCGATGTCGTGTCGTGAAATAGCGCCGAAAGTCGACTGTTATTGAGAAAAGCGTGTTATACCCTTTTCCCTTGCTCGTTTTTCGTACGCACGCATAGTGAGTGGGTTAACACACGAGGTGACTACTGCGAAAGCTATTGCGGCCCCCTACACACATCAGGAGCCTTTCGCGAAACATATATCCAAAGCATCAGGAAGACGATGATTATGATGATGATGATGATTATGATGCTTGTTGTTTAGAGGGGCCTAACATCTAGGTCATCGGCCCCTATGGTACGAAATGAGACGAAATGCGATTACAATTTAAAAATAATAAAAATTCATCCACTGACCAGAATTCAAAACGTGATGATGAGGAATGAATCGATGAATATGAATTTAAAACAATCAGTGGATAAGACGCGCAATGCCTCATATTCCCAGAAACAATATTACTGACCAAGGAACTGCTTCCAAATCCCAATCCTGAATCGATGATGCTTGTCAACGATCCCGCATGTTGCGGTACTAATCAAAGGTAGCGTAAACACACGCTGTTCCAAACATTATGGTACTACTCACCAAGTATTGTACCTCGTACAGGTAACGCAGACCTGTGGTGTTTCTCACACAATGGCGCCACTAACAGCCAATGCAAACCGATGAGGCCCTATCAGGAATCACGGGCGCCGGTATTCCCTTGGTGTTCCTCACATAGTGGGTACTAATCACAGGCAACGCAGACCCACGATGTCGCTCATATGGTGGTACAACTCACAGGCTACGCCCAGACCCGTGGTGTTGCTCACAGGGGTACGACTCACGGGTACTGGAAACCCACAGTCTACACGCACTGCTGCTACGAATCACAAACCTATTGTGTACCTAGCATAGTGGCACTACTCGCAAGTAAAGGCGACCCATGGTGTTCCCCGCGTGATGGTACTAATCAAAAGTAGTTTCATGGTTCTAAGACAATCATCCCTTGGTTGCCCGTTTTAGTCGCCTCTCACAACAGCCAGGGGATACCTTGGGTGTTTTTTTCGTCTGCGTCCCCCACCCACAGGGGGTAGAGAGAGAGAAAAAAGAAGAAGGGATCCGTCACTTCGAAAAATGAAGTAACGGACGAAGAAAGGCAAGGGCCACGAAGGGCGTGAAAATGAAAGACTCCCTAGGCCACGAATGCTCTAATATAGTCGGGGTCGGAAAAGAACAAGAGTTGACCAAGGGAAGTCGGACAGGATAGACGAAAGTGAGGAGCCTGGCACAAGTAAGTGGAAGCAATGCCAAGACTCAGCTAAGGGCCCCGTGGTCGCCAACCCACGCTCGCAAGTTGAGAGCCCCTATCACTCGTAGTGACGATTGGCGTGCTAAGAAATTCCACCGTCCAAACGTGTAAGTTGATGATACGCAATGTTGAAGAAGACGTGAAAGTGATGGCAAGACACTTCCGGGAATCCATTATGACGTCTGTCTATTGGACAGACTTCCCACCATTTTATGGATCAGATCCGTATGGGCAATACCTCAAGAGATAGCCAGAACATCTCAGCGATTTTTATCAGTAAATGGAACGGGAATTAAGAATTCATGTAATTCAATTTCAAGACATTCCTGTGAAGAGCCCTGATGCCAGTTCAATGGATTTCTGCGTATTTCTGTTGAAAAGACGTCTCTAACACCGCCGTCCGTACGCACTGGATGGTCTATCGAAAGCTTGCAGGGATAAATGGGACAGAATTGCCATGCTTGTATTTCGTCGAAGTTTGCTTCAATGGAAACTTTGATATCGGGTGATAGTCCAGAGAACTATAAATCCAGTCGAACAGGACCAGTGGTGGTAATGGTGGCAACGAAGTGTCTCGTAAGATAAAAACCTTTGGGAAAACCGGTCGGATCCTAAACTGAACAATATTCTGTAGAATATACTTCAAGACACGAACCAAAATATCTCATGCCCGAGCTAGAAAAATTGATTATACGCAGTTAAAATTCCCGGCCTAGCCGAGAATCGAACCTGAAGGCCTCTGAACCTAAGCCCCATTGGGTGAGGCAGTAGAATATCATCCACGGTATCTCCTGCCTGTCGTACGAGTCCTCAGCGACTCTTAACTTGGGATCGTGGGTTGGAGACCATGGAGCACTTAGCTGAATTCTGGCACTGCTTCCACTTACTTGTGCTAGGCACCTCACTTTCATCTATCGTATCCGACCTCCGTTGGACAACACTTGTTGTTTTCCGACCCCAACGTTATTAGGGTGAGGCCTACAGGAGTCTTTAATTCACGCCTTTCGTGACCCTCGTCTTTCTTTGGTTGATACCTTCGTTTTTCGAAATGTCGGATCCCTTCCATTTTTCCCCTTTGATTAGTGTTACGTAGACGACGTTGCTCAGTTATACTTCCTCTTTAACATCACCACCACTCTGAACCGAAGGCTTGTGCGTTGATCATTCAGCCAAGAAGGCGGGCTGTTAGTGAATAAAGACATTGCTCTGTAATTCATTTCTATTTGAAGAGGTATCAGAATCATCTGTTTAATACTCTGTTCGGTTTCTCAAGTTCAATGGACCAAATTACAGTACACTTTTCAAACTTTGTGGAATTACTAGGAGTTAATACTGCGGTTGAAAAGATAAGAAGATTATTTATAATAGTATTCCTTGTATACAGACTGTCCTTTGAAGTAGACTCTCACTTACAAATCCTTGGCGGCACCAACAAACTGTAAGCCCTTTTGGCGGCAATAATACCAGCATAATGAACCTTAACAGTCGTGTGACCAGTTCATCAAGCAATTACCTGAGATTCAGAAACAAAGCATTACAAGCTTCTTTGTTCCTTGCTTGCTTGTTTGTTTGTCTGTGAACGTTGCGCTAACACACTGAAGGATTTCGGCGGTGTTAGGGTGGGAAATGTACGGGCCGTAGCCAGTAGCGGCTCGGGGTCCCACGCAATTATTAAAAATGGGTCCTTCGCTACCTGCTAAGGAAAGTTACAAGTTTATTTCATAGTACAAGGTTGTATATTATTACAATGAACAGCAAGGACGATGATCACAATAATAGTAACAATAATAAGTTACACAATTTAGTTTTCAAATCCGAAGGAATTAAAACAATAAACTTATATGGTACGAACACACACAAACACACACAGAGGAAATGCATATTCCAATTATAGTACCCAAAACACGCTGACGGTTACAATATTAACCTTTGCCTAGTAGCGCGAAAATTATTACGTTACTAGTCGCGCACGGAGGTAACCTCCGGGGTTAAACATGCGCGTCATTTTCGTCCTTCCAGATGTTGTTTTGGCATGTTCGTTTGCAGTATTCTTAGGTATAATTAAAAGAAACCCTTTTTAGTACTTGTAGATTATTTTTACACAGTTTGTTTGATCTAAAAGCTGAATATTGTAGACCTTAACTATGTCGACTGATCTTATGGTACTAAATTCATGAGACTCGCCATTACCTACGACGATCACATCATATGAAATAATATTTTTCATAAATAAGTTTAGAAGAACAAAACAACCTCCAGAAAAAGAATGCACTAATATATAAGGAAATTTATTTAATCGCACACGCAGGAAACGTCCAGGCGATGTCACTCGTCAAAAGAATAATCCCACACTCGAACACAGGATGCACGATCGCGCCGAAATGCTGACAGGACGAGTGTAAATGAACAAGGAGAAAGGTATAGGGATGGGGAGACCCACATTTCAACTGGGAAGTTCAGTACCGTACAAAATGTAATCGGCCCGGTGGAAATCTCCGTGAGCGACTAATTAAGGGTTAAGAAATAATCTCATTCCTAGGACCAAACAACTTACATCTCAACCGTCCATCGTAGGTCTACTTAGCTACACTGACTACCGAACGCGATAGCTGCAGTCGCTTAAGTGCTGCCAGTATCCAGTATTCGGGAGAGAGTGGGTTTCGACCTACACTGTCGGCAGCCCTGAAGATGGTTTCCCGTGGTTTCCCAATTTCACACCAGGCAAATTCTGGGGCTGTACCTTAATAAGGCCACGGACGCTTCCTTCCCATTCCTAGCACTTTCCTGTCCGATAGTCGCCGTGAGACCTATCTGTGTCGGTGCGACGTAAAGCCAATAGCAAAAAGCTACACTGACTGCAGAGAGTTATAAACAGGCTCGAAACTTAAGTATTTAGAGTTTAGATAAGGACTTCGTTATCGCATCTTCGCTGACTACTGGGTTCTCAGAACTGACTATAGTGAAATTCAACTCAAGAGCTTAGGAGAAGTATCCTTCCGCAAGTGAGCACGTCCCCTGTTCCCCCTTCCGGTCACCGTTCTCCATCTCCGCCACAAACAGCTTATTATTAACGCCGTGCGTCTATCTGAAATAGTGAAGCATCAGACGAAATCACATCCTTTCACATAACTGTACTTTGATTACGTACCATACCTATTTATTTCTTTATTGACCATGGAAAACCTACAGATTACTGACGAATACACGGGCAAGAGAAGCAAGGTTTATTTTTATTTCATAAAGCAATTTGTGTGAGGCATATGGGGACTTACAACATAAGTATACGATTCCGCTCTCGTGCAACGACTGCCAGTGGCAGTTTTTCAGAGTTCAAAAAGCTGAAAAAACCACCTGTAAGTGGGATTGGAAAACACAATGTTTCCAGGAATGTTGTAAATATTGTAATCTCGTCATCCGGAAAGGAAAAACCAACTCATGATCCCCTCATGACAACATTTCTGCAGGTAGAGGGCGGTTACGAATATAAACCAAAGTACAAATTCTAATTATTATCAAATACGCCAAGGATCCTATTCCCACACCGTGTTAAGCCCTTCCTGTTTTATTTACGGCGAGTGCTGAGCTGATGCATCGACCTTTCGCTGGAACCTTGGATTTTCTGTAGAGTTCAAATTCCACGCGAGCGGCGTAAACACTGTACACAGAAACGCCGGTCAGCTGGGCGGTCTTTTTCACGTCTTCCACAGTCCTTAGCGGATAATCATCTCGTAGGCTACTGTAAACGTTTAAAACAATTTGGTTTAGATTTCCTACAAAAATTTTCTCCACTTTCGTTAGCTTCAAAGTATTTCGCAGGGGACTCAAGCATAACAGCATCGCACACGTCTCGCTCCCAGCTGGCAGCCATTATGAATACTGAACACGCTGTTGCAGTCAGTATTGCCAACAGTTTTATTGGATCTATCTTCAACGTCGCACATATTAAGCGAACTTATCAGCAATGGAATGAACTCGAATAAAGATTACTAAGTACACAGTGTAATAAGATATCAATATCATATTAAATTATTATTATTTTGCTACATACACCACTAAGAGCAATAACTATTCATAGCCATCTACGTATGAAATATAAGAGTTGGTAACGAACCCGAATAACATACAACCTGTGATATATTTTCCATATTTATACAGGGGATAAATGTTAAATTCGTCAAGTCAGTTCACCAGAAAATCTAACCAAACTGAAGGAAGCTCCTGACTTCAGGAACTATTAACTAACCTAGGGAACTATTTGGCGCTGCGGAAGCCTTTTCACCGACCAGAAGTCTGACTAACATCAAAGGGACCGCTGAAGTCTTGAGTTGACTCTCAGTATAATTACTTCAAAAGCCTTGTTGATTCCTCGCACCAGGAAAATGTCCTATATACATACACCCGGAATTGACAATAAAGCTATTTGTAGAAGGACGCGTTAAAGGAAGCCTATAAGACCTGTAATATCGGACCAAACGCTTGAGTACATAATATGACTTTCCTACAGCATGCCACTTCTCTTTTTGTTTTATTTTTATTTTTATTTGCTAGTGGTTTAACGACGCACTAATACATCAAATACTTTTGGCGACGCAAGAAGAGAAAAGATTTGCCTGGTCTGAAAATAGAAAACCATGGAAAACACCTTCAAGGCTGACAATAATAAAAGCCCTGGTCTTCTGACCTCAAGTTAGCGGTTTCAATGCCAGCTCAGTCCGGTGGTATTTGAAGGTGTTCAAATACGTCAGCCCGATGTCAATACGTTTACTGACACGTAAAAGAACTCCTGCGGGATAACATCCTCGCTCCTCGGTGCCTCCGTAATATTACTTAGTGGAACGTAAAACCCGTAACATTATTATTATTATTATTATTATTATTATTATTATTATTATTATTATTATTATTATTATTATTATTATTATTATTATTATTGCTACGGAGATATCCGTGGTAGTTAGAGGTGAAAGAAGGTGCGGGCTGGAATAGGTCTCAACTACAAAATTAAAGTTAATTTAACAAAGGTTATATTTTCAAAACTTAACAGTGGTGACATAGAATTTGAAAACTTAACAAGTCAATAACAAGCCAAAATCAGGTGTTAGGGGATAATACAAGATCTGGGCTTCTAGCCCCACAATAAGAATCCTTGAGCTATGAGCCCAACTTTACCAATGTACCCAGTTCACACAAAGGGGCAGAAAACCCTAATCATGCCAAGGAGCACTTGCTGCCAATTATCATGTTAAGCCTCCTAGAGGCACGTTTCACACACAAGAAAGAGCAGATGCGCTCTCAAAGTCTTCAAACCTATTTAAGAGGCCATAAACTGACTTTACATTAACTGCCCTCAAGGCACACATACAGTGAAACAGGGGTATCTAATACCCAATCTACTGGGCCTTCGCAGGAAGGAAAACAAAACGGGTTAAGTAAATGGCCCAAAATACAAAATGAATGGAGGCAATAACTTGCACTCCTACACCAAGTTTTTGTCTAAACCCTACGTGGCGCTAGGCCGATCATACAGGGGCTAATCCCAAGCTAGGGCGGTGACACGTATGAGAAAACTTTACTACATTAAAGAAGAACGGTTATGAAAACGCAATCACCTCCTATTAAAAAATGAAGGGGAGTTCGAGAGGGTGAAGCACTCTCTATCCCCGCTTTACAGTAATTTATAGATTTATAATTTATAGATTTTACATAGACAGAAAATAATTTACATTTTTAAAAGGTAGGTTACATACTAAAGGTTTCGAACCCTCCCCGAGAGTTAAACTGCTGAGCTAGCAAGAAATGAAGATGTTAACAGGCCATTATCTTGTAGATGAACTGCTGCTTGAAAAAAGAGGCGCTTCCCGCCCCTTGCTGCACATTCACACACTAAGAAAGATGTTACTGAATTGGCACCGAGACAAGAAAATCAGCAGTTTATATACCCTCGTGGAACATTCGAGACCTTTCAGGAATGAGTAGACACACCCTTTCGTTTTTATTGGATAACAGCAAAAACTAATACACAAGACGAGGAAGAAACACCTTATTGGTGGAAAATTAATTACGTAAATTTATGATTGGTTACATTCAAAACGGGCGGAAAGAAAGGATTTATATTGCCAACCCACAAACCACAGAACAAAATTTAGTAAAAATAAAACTTAGGAATACAATATTTCTTCAAGAAAGTTCATTCCATTGCACCAGAGTGTGTTACCATAGTTTTGGGTAGCGACATCTGTTAGAGATCGTCCACACCTCTTAATCGTTGAAAAACAAAAGACAAATAAAACACTCAGTGACATCTTCTGAATAACCGTGGAATTAGTTCAGTAATTAAAGTTCCAAGTTTCTCCAGTAGAGAAGTTTCAATTGGCGCAATATTTGAATTAGCAGCGTGGAGGTGTACCGCCCGGTATTATTATTATTATTATTATTATTATTATTATTATTATTATTCCGGGCTATCTTTGGAACGCAAAGAGGTGAAAGAAGGTGCGGGCTTGAATGGGTCTAACTATAATATCAAGAATTGAATTAAAAATAAAGGTTATATTACTTTTAGAATTTCAAACTTAACAAATTTCTTCACTGAGTGAACAATAACAAATTTGTGGATTAAAATAGAGAACCCCAGGATAGGGCATTGAACAATTTTGGGCTTCAAGGCTTCGATTTACAAGTTCTGAGCTACAAGCTCAAGTTTACAGAATTTACAATTCAAAATGAGGAATAATTTGGTCAAGGGCGGAAATCTCCCAATTCAAGAGCACTTGCTAGAAAAATTACAATCTCCAGCCTTCCAGAGGCACCCCTCACTATTACCAAAACTTATGAAAGAACTTACATGCTCTCAGTTTCTTACAGCCTACTCAAGGCAACATTACACCCAAGTCTTACACTCTCAGGCCTCACAAGGCACGATTTACAAATGGAAATAGTTTTACACAGGGGTATCTAGTACCCAACCTACTGGGCCTTTGAGGAAAAAGAACAGGTTATATAAATGACCCGAACACAAACTGGATGGAGGCGTACACTTGCACTCCTAGATAATGAAATATTAAAACCCTAACAGGGCTCTGGGCCCAACGAAACAGGGGCTAATCCAAAGCTACTGAAGTGACTCGCTTGGAAATAAATTTAATATATTACAGTAAGAAAACAGTTACGAAATCGTAGTCACCTCAAACCAAGATGAAGGGGAGCTCAAGAGGGTAACTCACTCTCTATCCCCGATTTACAGTTAAAGACTTTATGAAGTTTTACATTAGCCGAAAGAAAATTTATATTTTAGAAAGGTTGTGTTACATAGTTAATATTTCGGACCTTCCCCTCGGATAAGTCTGCGGAGGTAGCTACAGAAAAGAGAATTTAAGTTGCTATTACCTCGTTGATGTACTCCCTGCCGAAGAATGAGGCGTCCCGCCTCCTACCTTAACACACACACACACACACACACACACACACACACACACACACACACACACACACACACACACACAGAGAGAAAGACGACGATCAAGTGAGACAAGGAAACTTGAAAAGTCGCAACTTATATGCCCTCAAGGAAGGTTCGAGAGGATTCTCGACTAATCCGGACACATCTTCTCATTTTTATTGGCTGAACCCCTAAGTTACACTCAAAACCGAACAAGAAGCCTGTTATAGACTGAAAATTAATTACAGAAAATTTTCATTGGCCAGATTCAAAACTGGCGGAATAAGACAGAAGTTTTGCAAACCTAGAATTATATAAAAAACAAATTAAAGTTGAGAAAACCTATAAACACAAAATTTATTTCAATAACAACTTCCTTTACCTTGCACCAGAGTGCATTGCTATAGCTTTTTGGTAGTGACATCTGTGGAAAAACGTCCAAACATCTTGATGCACAGCAAAAACAAAACCAAGAGAAATCAAATCAGTTTAGGAAACTTCACAATAACACAATTACTTAATATCTCAGTAGGGACATATTCTGATTAAAGTCTCAACTTTATGTAGTAGCAATTTCACATTTAGGTCGGTAGATGAGTTCATTATGGCGCTTATTTTGAATGTGCGGAGTTGAGGTGTACCTCCCGATACAATTATTATTATTTTAAGCAGCTCGCCTGGCGCCCTTGATCATTAAGGCGTTGAAGTCTAAACGGTCTGGCACCGTAGTTAGCGGTTCGAGTCCCGTTGGTCGAAAAAAGTGTTCACCATCAGAATGTTGACCGGCAGGGTAGGAGAGGGGGTAGAATACAATTACTAATCACTAGACTGCGTGCCACAAGCCTGGATTAAATTCCAAACTTCTCCACAGTGTTCATATGGAGTGAGGGCGTATGACGCTGCTGATTGTGATTCGTACGTCGGATGGAGACGCTAAGCCTTGAAGAGACCCCTTGCTGCTATTCGACAGGAGTAGGCTATGTGCCGGCACCGGATTTCAGCCTCTCCCTTCCTACTATCATATATCACGTCATTCATTTCATCTCAATAACTTCTCTAATGAGCTTGACGTCAGGAAGGGCATCCGGGCATAAAAACCCGCCGCGGCAGATTCATCTCACCTCATACCCGACCTCGTAGGGAAACGGGACAAGAGTTGGAGAGACAAAACAAAACACACATTATTTTAAGCGTTCAAAATTATGTTTAGGTATCGTTTGTATATTATGAGCAATAAACATTTGAGTGCTAGCTAATTTTAGCTAATTAAAGCCGTACTTCCCCCTCCCACTGCTCTGATTCATGCCTGTTAACTTCCCTACGAAATTCGGTCTCATGACAGTTTATGAATTTGTTACAATTGCGCTGCTCTGTCAATTTGAAAGGGGATACTGATACCCGATTACAATTTATTACATCATGTCTCTTGCGATCAGTGTCCCTAGCCACACTATATCTCTGCGTCAGACATCCGACAGCACACGTTCCAATAAATAATAGCAGTGTCATCAGATTTCCAGGTCGAGGTGCATAGGAACTCAGCATTAAAATACTCTGTAGTTTTGAATGGAAAACACCTGAATAGGCTGACAAACCTGGAATTAGAACCAATTCATATTAGTGCTATAACTTCCGAAGTGGATATTTTGTACTTCATGGACCATGATTGTTTCTGAAGAGACTAACATTAATGACTGAAAGGTGGCGATAATGATAATGGAGATGGTGGTTGTTTCTAAAGAGGCAGAACGATTGAAATATCGTTTCCTCGTAACAAACTGAAAGAAGAGGATTTTCGACCGCTCTAAGAATGAAGGTAATCGATGAAGAAAGGGAAGGACGAAGATGATTCTTTATCGAGTTCCCAAATCCAGAGCTGTATGCTCCGAAAGAGAATAATAGCTAACCTCAATGGCTCAGTCGGTTAGTCGTTGCCATTCTTCTCCAGAGGTAACGGGATCAATCCTGGCTGATATCGGTGACATTTGAGGGTATCCGTACCTTCTGGAAAGTTAAAGATATTATGTTACCACAGAATTAACAATGAAAAATCTACAGCCGGTTTTCCAGTCATTGACCGGGTCAAGAGTGGAATGAATGAAGACCCTATCCTGCGGCAAGGATAGGAATTGTGCCGGCTGCCGAGGACTGTCGCACTCCTCTAGCGCAATGATTCATGACTGACAGATGAAATGATAGTGGAGCGTGTTTGCTGGAATGAAGGACAACAGGAAAAACCGGATTATCCGGAGAAAACCTGGCCCTTCTCCGCTTTGTCCAGCATAAATATCACATGGAGTGACCGGGATTTGAACCACGGAACCCAACGGTGAGAGGCCGAGGCGCTGCCGCCTGAGCCACGGAGGCTCCAGAAATAATAATTATAATAATAATTATTATTTTAAATTATTATTATTATTATTATTATTATTATTATTATTATTATTATTATTATTATTCACATACATAAGCAAGCATTATTGTTGGTACAAACGGGAACAGTAGCAGGAGGGTTCTCGGAATGAAGACATAAATTCTGAGTTAGGAATAAAGTCGATGAATGACGCTATAAGCCTACGCGTAAACCGGCTTCGTTCGTGGGGAATTTTATGACAAATCGAAGACGACGCGACGATACGTTATGTAGGAGAATTAGAAGCTCGACCACGAAAGAGAAGTAGAGGGAGACGAAGCGCAGATAGTTACACGTTAGAAATAGAGGATTGTTGAGGTGATGATGATTCGTGACAAATGGATAACTTTGACTTCAAGGGGCTACTCAGAATGATCCAACCAAGTAGCTGCTATATTGTCGCAGACACTCAATGCGACCGACCGAGTTGGTCGTGCGGTTAGGATCGCGCATTTAGGAGATAGTGGGTTTGAACTCCACTCTCGCCGCCCTGAAGTTAGTTTTCCGTGGTTTCCTATTTTCACACCATGCAAATGTTGGGACTGTACCTTAATTAAGGCTACGGTCGTGTCCCTCTCCTATGCCACTGTCGCCGAAAACCTATCCTAGTTGGTGCAATGTTAAATTATAAAAATAAGGAACGACGTCCGACCAGAAATGCAGGGAAACTTTACATGCCTTATATCGCACTCGCGATGCGGGAGCAGAGTGGGAGATAATAATGCTATTACCTTTACGTGCCATCAACTACTTTTATGGTTTCCAGAGACACCGAGGTACTGGAATTTTTATCCCACACGAGTTCTTTTACGTGCTAGTAAATCCAGCGACAGGATGATGACGTTTTTTAGTATCTTCGCAAACCGCTCGATAGAGCCGGGATCGAACCCGCCATCTCGGGTTCAGATATCCAGCGCTCTAGCAGCTCACCCCGGTACGGCAGAAGAAGAGGAGGGAAATTAAAAAGGAAAGGAAGAATAGGATGAATAATCTAACTCCGTAACTGAATTCCAGCGTTCTATTTTCAGACCAAGGGGTTCTGGATTCGTTTTATCCGGCCGAGTCGTGAGTTTAGTAACAACGTTACACATTTTACCTCCCACTAGCTACTGTTATAGTTTTAGAAGACTCCGAGGAACCAGAAAATTTTCCCATAGGCGTTTCTTAAGTCCATGTAAATCCAACAACACTAGGCTGGTGTATTTCCCCATGGTGCAACAGACCCATAGGGCCATGGCCGACCAAGCCACCGCTGCTCAGCCCAAAGGCCTGCAGATTATGAGGTGTTTTGTCGTCAGCATGACAAATCCTCTCGGCCGTTATTCTTGGCTTCGTAGACCAGAAAGGGAGTTGAGCCAACGGCACGTGGTGTTCCCAAGCGGTCATCCATCCAAGTACTGACCACGCCCAATGTTGCTTAACTGCGGTGATCGGACGCGAACCGGTGTATTCAATATGGTACGGCCGTTGGTGCTGGTGTATTTCTGCACCTATAAATGCCACTGGATTGAGCTAGAATCGAACGCACTTCAGGAAACTACACCAAAAATATGCAGATGGTAATTATTATCCCTCAAAAGGGGAACTGTACGAAAATTGCACCAAAATAATCAATGTACGGGCACACAGAGTTGTTACGATTTTATTTATATAGACAGATAAGGAATCTGCTCCACGTCCGCTATGTACGCTGGACTTAACCTGCAAAACCAACCTTCTTTTTTTTTTTTTTTTTTCCTAGGGGCTTTACGTCGCGCCGACACAGATAGGTCTTATGGCGACGAGTAAAAAAAAAAAAAAAAAACCAACCTTCATGATATCTCGCTTATTAATTCTCCTGTCGAAAAATGTACATGAAGAAAAAGTTTTAGAAATGGATTTCCATTAAGGATTGTAGATTTCCATGAATTTCGGATGGGCATATCTTGAGGGAGATCAAAATCATGGTTTCGGTTTCGGATAAAACCTCAGTCTCTTTAGGTATTCAGAAATAATATTAGCCTTAAAATCTACTCAAGTACACGTTGATTCTTAATATCAAGTTTGGTAGAAATATATTTAGTAGTTTTTAAGTTATAAGAACTCATACAATCAAACAGACTAACAGACAAAGAGACACCAAAGCTAAGAAATATGCATGTGGTCATTATTACACCTGAAACGGATATCTGTACGGAAATTCGCCAAAATAGTCTATGTACTGATATTCGGTCGTTACGATTATATTTATATAGATGACAGATAAGCATGGGCACGTTTGGAAGTGCAAATCTTCATTTCGAGATTTACTGCTCCTAAACGGTAGATCATAACAAGAAACGTTTTTCACCCTCAGACGTCCCGTTGTTGCTCTACATGTTTGGTTTATAACATTTTCTCGTATCTCCCATATTTATGGGTTCGATTGAGTTACGATATTTGAATGGGGTGAAATTCGGGTACATTTTTAACGTTTTACATTATTTTTCACATGCTTACGTGAAAGCTAGAATCATAAAATTTGGTTCGCATATAGCCATTGGCCGTGTCTATGTGCGTGCCAAATTCGATGACGCTATCTTTCCTATAAGTGTGTCAAACTAAGTAACATACGTATAAAAAGCACAACATTTACGAACAATCGAAATATACAGCCATATGTACCCTATAAGGTAGAGAGAGAGAAAAACGACAAAATGTCAGAGGACCAAAGTTGCAGATCACTCCAAATTGAACGGAGATTGTGACACCCGTTTTGTGACCGGACTTACCGTTTATCCGCGAAATACCTCGAAACGAAGGTCTGCACCGTCATTAAATTGCCTCCATATTTCGATATTCTTCGGCATAGTGAACAATTTTAAGATCTTGGAAGTTTTCCGTAGGCTACCGGCTAAAACGTATCATCATCATTATTTAAAGGCTTTGCCTTGTCGCTGCAATCGTTGATCTCTTCTCTCTGCGATCCTTTTAATCCCTCCATAACCTTGACATCCCATCATCTCAACTACCTCTTCAATGATCTTCTTCCGTGGTTTCCCTCTGCCTTTCTTTCCCATCACCTTGCCTTCGAACAAGCTCTTTATAAAGTCATTATGCCGGAGAAAGTGATCAAAAACTGACGCTTTTCTCCTTTTTATCGTTGTTATTAAATGTCTCTGGGTGTTTATTTCTCTAAGCACTGCTTCATTACTATTCTTCTCAATCCAGCTGGTTCTTGTCATCTTCCTTCAAAGCCACATTTCCACTGCCTTTACTCGTTTAACGTCTTCCTTCAAGAGAGTTCATCCTTCACAGCCATATAGCAGCACACTCCAAATGAATGTTTTGATAAACAATTCCTTTTGTTCAGTACCTAAGGTTTTATTAATTAAGAGCTGCTTCTT
Organism: Anabrus simplex; assembly: GCF_040414725.1. Taxonomy (NCBI): domain Eukaryota; kingdom Metazoa; phylum Arthropoda; class Insecta; order Orthoptera; family Tettigoniidae; genus Anabrus; species Anabrus simplex. The sequence continues at coordinate 105,153,940 of NC_090269.1, read as the reverse complement.
CTCCTCAAAGGCTTTTTTTACACAGGGAAATTATTTTTATTTCCACAGTGCATCTGTTGTAATCGGTAATAATTTTGCTTAATTTCAATTTTCCAGCTCGTGTGGCAGATTGTGAAGCATTCTTGATTTTGGGCGAGGGGGTAAAATTTAGGACTTTCAGGAAACTATAGCTAAAAAATATGCAGATGATCATTATTACTCCTTAAACGGAAATCTGTAAGAAAATTTCGCCAAAATAGTCAATGCACAGACACACGGTCATTACTATCTGATTTACACTGACTGAGCAAATGTTATGGGATAGCGCAGCAATGATGCGCAGGTGAGTTGTCTGCACAACATACGCCCCCTGTGCCAGCGGCAGTTGTATAGGAGACCTTGTGAGCAGTGGCTGTGCATGTGACAGGTGTAATATGGAACGTCGTCGTGGACTGACACCGTTCGAACGAGGTATGGTGGTCGGTGCCCGACGGATGGGAAGTGCGATTTCGGAAGTGGTGCGGGAATTCGGTATCACACTATTAACCGTGTCCAGGGTGTATTGTGAATGGTTTAATGCGGGTGTGACCGTCCACAACAGACGAACGACCGACGTCCAGCTACCCTCGATGACCGTGACTGACGCCATCTGTGACGGATTGTCAATAGTGACCGACGGGCAACCGTTCAACAAATCACGGCTCAATTCAACACAGGCCGTGCTAGACACGTCTCCCAGTGTACAATCCGTAGGAACATGGGTTCTATGGGGTATGGGAGCCGGCGCCGCACACGGGTGCCACTGTTAACCCAACGTCATCTGGCACAACGACGCGCATTTGTCGCCAGTCACCAAGGATGGACACGGGAACAATGGCGTAACGTGATATGGTCGGACGAATCACGATTTCAACTGCATCATGCCGATGGGAGGCACCGTGTATGGCGCAGACCACAAGAATCGATGGATCCCGCCTGCCTCGAAGGTGTGGACCAAGGCGCTGGTGTCTGTTATGGTCTGGGGTGCATTTTCCTGGTATGGAATGGGCCCCCTAGTTGTTCTGGAAGAGAATGGTACGCGGTATGTTGAGCTGCTCGGTGACCATCTCCACTCATTTTTGGCCTTCCAGCGCCCAGACAGTTCTGCGGTGTTTCAAGATGATAACGCGCCGCCACGACGCTCCCACATCACCCGAGAATAGTTCCAGGAACATGCAGCGGAGGTCCAACGACTGCCATGGCCACCCAGGAGCCCCTATCGAGCATATCTGGAATGCCCTAGAAAGCAGGCTCCGTGCCATGGATCCTGCACCCACGAACAGACCAGCATTGGCGGCCGCTCTGCAAACGATTTGGTGTCAGCTGCGTCCAGAGGACTACCAGGGACTTGTCGACTCACTTCCACGGCGTCTCACTACAGTTCACAGGGCCAGAGGAGGCCCTACACGCTATTAGGTGACTATCCCATGACATTTGCTAAGTCAGTGTAGATAAGGAATCTGCTCCACGTATAAACACCTTTTGCGCTATGTCCGCTGGACTTAGCCTGAGAAACCAACCTTTCATGATACCTCCCGTATTAATCCTCCTGTTGAAAAAATGCACATGAGAAAAAAATTAGCATTGGATTTCCATCAAATTAGGTCGATTTTCAGTCAGGTTGGTCTTGTACTTCATATATTGTGGGAGAATAAAATCACGATTTCGGATCCCTATAAAACCCCAGTCCATTCCTGGAATTTGAAATGGTATTGGCCTTAAAATCTACCCTTGGGTAGGGGGACGCTAAATTTAAAGTAGTTTTCAAGTTATAAGAAATACGCTTTACACGCACCCGCTTCTGCGTTAAGTGCGGTGGGACTTGTATCGAAAAAAGGTCCGTTAATGATATCTCGCTATTAATCCTGTATCGAAATGATGCACACGAGAAGAAAGGTTTAGAAATTAATTTTCACTAAGGCAGGTTGATTTCCAATAAGTTTGGTTGTGTATATTTTGAGGGAGTGCAAAATCACGGTTTCGGTTTCGTATAAACCCCCAGTCAGTTCAGCGATTTTGAAACAATATTTGCCCTAAAACCTACCCAAGGACAGGTAAATTCTAAATGTGAAGTTTGGTGGAAATATATCCAGTAGTTTTCAAGTTATGGAAAGACAGACAGACAGAGAGACAAAAAACAGACAAACAAACAAACAAACAAACAAACACCAAAGCTAAGAATTATGCAGATGGTCATTATTACACCTGAAACGGATAACTATACGGAAATTTCGCCAAAATAGTCAATGTACAGACACACGGTCGTTACGATTTTATTTATATAGATGGCGTGTGTCCTCCGAAGAGGCCTAGTGCTGATGCTGTATAGACGACCTCCGCGACTATGATGGATGAGGCTCTACCCGAGATGAATAAATTCTAATACTGAAGATGGCACAAACACTCAGCCTCTGAGCCAGAGGACTTAGCTATGGAAAGTTAAAATTCCCGACCCAGCCGGAAATCAAACCCGGGACTCCTTGTACCAAAGGCCAGCACGCTAGCCTTTTAGACATATAGCCGTGCATTATTAATTTTTTGTGCTATTTGCTTTACGTCGCACCGACAGGACGATGGGTCAGGAAAGGCCTAGGAATGGGAAGGAAGCGGCCGTGGCCTTAATTAAGGTACAGCCCCATTATTTGCCTGGTGTGAAAATGGGAAACCACGGAAAACCATTTTCAGGGCTGCCGACAGTGGGGTTCGAAACCACTATCTCCCGGATGCGAGCTCACAGCTGCGCGCTACTAACCGCACGGCCAACTCGCCCGGTAATTATTATTATTATTATTATTATTGTGACAGTAGTACGGCCTCTCCCAGAGTTTTAGCTCCCGCGTCATCAACTGACTACCGAGCTCGATAGCTGCAGTCGCTTAATTGCGGCCAGTGTCCAGTATTCGGGAGATAGTAGGTTCGAACCCCACTATCGGCAGACCTGAAAATGGTTTTCCGTGGTTTCCCCATTTTCACACCAGGCAAATGCTGGGGCTACCTTAATTAAGGCCACGGCCGCTTCCTTCCCACTCCTAGCCATTTCCTGTCCCATCGTCGCCATAAGACCTATCTGTGTCGGTGCGACGTAAAGCAACTAGCATCAACTGACTGCTGTGTAATCTAACAAAGACTGCTTGAACTCTACCATGTCACCTAAGTTGTGTCCATCCTGGTGGATTGAACTGTAATTAACTTGGTCTGGAAATCCTCATGTGTTGTGGTTTGATAACCTGATCACCTTCAGCTGTTTATGAGTTGCCACTACTGCCTAATACCAATCAGATTACTGCCTTATGATGTCATGTTCCACCTAATAAAAATCTAATTACATCATTTTCTAGGATGTCTACCAGCTATCCCTATATACAGGGTGTAACAAAAATGTACGGCACAAACTGCAGGACACATTCCTGACACGTAGACGAAAAAATTGTGTTATATGAACATGGGTCCGGAAACGCTTTGTTTCCATGTTACACCTCATCTTCTCCAACTCATTAGTCATGGGAAAAATGCACTCTTGCTTACATCTGGTAACGGTGTCAGTATCGCAGGTGCACTGCCTGTGTTTTGTTTTGTTTTTCATGTCCCTGTTGCCATGAGACTTACGTCATTGCTTGTTTACAGGTAACATCAACTGTTTCAGCAATCAGTACGACCTTGGCAAGCATGTATCAAAGCTCATGGAGGGTATATTGAACATCTCCTGTGCATGTGGTTTGATGCTACGTTCTGTTCTTGTAGGATTCCCATGATTAATGAGTTGTAGGCATTGAGGTGTAACATGGAAACGAGGCGTTTCTGGACCCATATTCATATAACATAGTTTCTTCATCCATGTATAAAGAATGTGTCTTGCAATTTGTGTCGTATAATTTGTTACACTCTGTATAGTTGAGTTTAAGCTTTAAGTATTAAGTTCTGATCGGGACTTTGAGAGTGCTACGTTAACCGAGGAGGTCTCCACCCGGGACCTGATACAGAGGCAGTTAAGGTAAAGCAGACCTATCACTTAACTAAGTGAACTTTATCTACGTGTGGCAAAGGGAAGAATCCAGCGTTACCCTTAGTATGTAAGTGTTAGGTCGATCTGCTTTCCTCAAATTTTAATATAGAGTTTTCTTCCTTCATTAAGACTTAGAATATAGTATTTCTAGCAGGCTACGGACTTCATGTAATACCCCTCTTGGGGACTACGCAAATTGTAAGGACGCACGAGTGTTTACCCTAGTTTCCCTTATTCGCAATGTTTTCCCGTGGCTAAATTTTGTGATTCTAAATTCTTCTACTTGTTTTTCCGACCTAAAGTTTTCCTATCTTAGTCACTATGTAGCATGGCTTATTCTCTGTGTCACCAGAACTTATGCCCTATTTGATTTTATAACTAGCCTTCTACTGGGAGTGCTTGAGTGGCTTTTGCATCCCTTTTCATTTTCGTTCTCGGTCTTTCCATTGACCTCCGTTTCCCTTTGCTTTGCCATGTAGTATGGGCTTCGGCTCCTGTGTTCTGGACCTTTCGATCCACGATTTGGTGTGGTTCCCTTATGAAGGAAGACGTAGCGAGTGTACAAGCTGTTTGAGCTTTTAAGTGCAGAATGTGGTATTCAGCTAAATGTAGCAAGGGGTTTTCTGACATTAATTCATTATTGTAAATTCATGAATCTAATATGAATTCATGGACCATTAGGGCACTGTAAACAGTAAATTGTAATTTGCTGTTCAGGGTTCGAGGTCCATTTTATGTGTACCTTTGAATTTGAGGATTCGATTCCTCTCTTTGTAACGTTGTTCTGGAAGCTCTTGCGTCCTTCGTTTTTGAACAAAGTAAGGTTCTATACTCCCTCTGATAGAGGACTTCATTTGTAAAGGCTAGCGCTTCACTGAACTCATTAATTCTTAAGACGTTTATATTTATAAGACCTATTGCTCTGGTTTCGACTGAAAGTCTTGTGTGAATGCGGGAGTCCTTTCTCCCCAGTCGTGAATTAACTAAGCATCCCTGTTATTTATTTTCCTGTTATTTAATCTTCATTGTTGTAGTAGTAGTTTTCTGAAAAGGTTTTCAAAGTAAAGAACACAGTTCCTGATAAATATATTTTTTCAAAAATTAATCTTTGGTTCTCGCTTTGTCCAGCCATTTATCCCTCAAGCCTTTTCCCCTCTCTGGTCCACTTAAATCCCCTGAATTATTATTATTATTATTATTATTATTATTATTATTATTATTATTATTATTAAAATATCTTGCGGACTTAACTATTTATAACGTGATGTGAATGTTATACACTTGAATTCAATCCAGTATGAAAGCTTTTAACCAACCGCAGCATGTAAAATGTACATATTTGTGACATTACTTAGGAAGGTAGAATGTATCCTGACCACAAATATGGCATGAATCTCCTGCGGGGTCTACAAATTGGACTGCAGTGTCAGAGAACAAAAAGCTTGTACTTGACAACATCAAAGGAAAAGCTGCTTCGCCTAGTGGCATCGGCGAGATAATAAGTAGTATAAATGTCGTTATTAAAATCTGGTACAGGAACACTCCACAATATCTGCTTTACCCAACGCAATTATATTCACAGGAAGATCGAAACATGCTATTATATTTTGTTTCCGATATACATTACGTCTGTCATTTTGTTTCACTACTAGCTCCCTCGGTAAAAGTATGACATAAAGGTGTATACCAGACACCCCGTGTGGGTGGGGGTGGTAGAATAACACCCACGGTATCCCTTTCCTGTCGTAATAGGTGACTAAAAGGGGCCCCAGAGGCTCCGAACTTGGGAGCGTGTGTTGGCGGCCATGGGGCCCATAGCTGACTCCTGGCATTGTTTCCACTTACTTGTGCCGGGCTCCTCACTTTCATTTATAATATCTGACCACCCTTGGTCAACTCTTGTTCCTTTCCGACCCCGACTGTATTAGAGCAGTCGAGGCCTAGGGAGTCTTTATTTTTCACGCTTAGTTATGTATTTTATTTTTTGCTAGTTGATTTACGTCGCGCCGAAACAGATAGGTTTTATGGCGACAATTGGATAGGTAAGGCCTAGGAATGGGAAGGAAGCGGCCGTGGCTTTAATTAAGGTACAGCCCCAGCATTTGCCTGGTGTGAAAATTGGAAACCACGGAAAACCATCTTCAGGGCTGCCGACAGTGTGATTCGCACCCACTATCTCTCGGATGCGAGCTCACAGCTGCGCGCTCCTAACCGCACGGCCAACTCGCCCGTAGTTTTGTATTCTGTCTGCCCGTTCAACCCTCGCACTTCCATTCCCTTTGTGATCAACGATATTATCGTAATAATAATAATAATAATAATAATAATAATAATAATAATAATAATAATAATAATAATAATAATAATAATAATAATAATAATAATAATAAGCACCAGAGAGAGAAAAGACCACTACATCATGGATTAAGGAAAAGAAGAAGGATATGGAAAGGTTAACGGAAGTTCAGCTGTTAGAAAGAAATACGTTTAGGAACACAGTTAGGAATTGGGAAGGGAGGGGTCAAGGCGCACTACGAACTTAGAAGACCGGAAGAGCCTGGACAGATGAACAACGGAAGCAGACCAGCGAACGCATGAAGGAGTATTGGACACAGAGAAAACTCCGCACGAAGAGAAAGAAATGAAGTTGTTGCGTGATCGTAAGGGATCCATTCGCATTTAAATAATAATAATAATAATAATAATAATAATAATAATAATAATAATAATAATAATAATAATAATAATAATAATTGTACCGGGCGGTACACCTCCACGCCGCTAATTTAAAATGTGCGCCAGTTGAAACTCCTCTGCTGGAGGAAGTCTGAACTTTATTGACGGTATTAATTTTCAAGTTTCTCAGAAGATGTCACTACCTGGAAATTTTAGAGTTTTTGAACTGTGTCATTTTCGACGTATTTTGTTTTGCTTGTAGTAAGAAGTGTGAACTTTCTCTTCTAGAGGACACTACTGAAGATCAACAATAGTGCACCCTAGTGCGGAGTGAAAGAACTATTTTTCGGAGAAATTTTTATTTCAAAAGTTTGTTTCTTGTTAAATTTCTTTCTGCTATTGTTTAAGTTGGCTGTATACCCCTCTCTTTCCCCTTGTTTGTATCTAGCCAATCCCGAATTTCTTTTATTAATTTCTGACCAATCGGATGTATCTTCCCCCAACTCGAATATGTTGCTGTATCCTACCCAATAAAGAGTTTGTGGGAGGGTGTTCTCATTCCCCTAACGCCTCGAACTTTCCGCGAGAGTATATAAACTGCTGATTTTAGGGTCTCCGGGCCACTTATGTTCCATCTTTTAGTGTGTAAAGTACATAGCAGGGGGCGGGAAGCGCCTCTTTCTCCGGCAGCGGTCAACAACCAGGTAATGGCCGATTAATTACTTCTTGTCTTGCTTGCTCAGCAGTTTAACTCTCGGGGCGGGTCCGAAGTTTTTCCATTATGTAACCTTCCTTAAAATGTAAAGAAACTTGTATCTATTATATCTTTTAAACTATATTGGGATAGAGAGTGATTAACCCTCTCGAGCTCCCACTCATATTGTTTTGAGGTGAACTTATTTTCTCAACCTATTCTTCCTTAACATTACGTAAATTTGTTTCTTTTCTAAAGTCACCTCCGTAGTATGGGATTAGCCCTTGCATCAGTGGCCTAGAGCCAAATTAGGTTTTGAAACAAATACATTAGGAGTGCAGATCGCCTCCTCTCAAATTGTTTCTTTAGAGGTCATTGTAATTACCCTTTTTCATTTAATTGACCTCAGTAGGCTAGGTATGTTACCCCTGTGTCTATGTCCTGAGAGGACAACTTGAAGGTGGAGTTTGGTGTGGCCTTTGAGAGGCTTAGAGTTGAGAGCGAGTGGCTCTTTTTCGAAAATTGAGTGTTGTATGCCTCGTGGAGGCTTTTCGGTGTAATTTGGAGCAAGTGCTCCTGAGCATGAATGGGGTTTTCTGCCCCTCTGTTAATACTTATTTTGAAGTAAGGTTGGGCTGATTGCCCAAGCATTGTGAAGTCAGGGCGCGAAGCCCAAATCCTGTAAATATTGTAACTACCTTTTTTGACTTGCTACTCTGTACCTGCCATGCTTGTTATTTCTTTATTTTGAAAAGAAAATATAACCTTGTTAAATTTTAAATTAATTTTACTTTCGTAGTTTGAGACCTGTTCACCACCCCGCACCTTCTTTCACGCATAACTACCACAAAAACACGGTAACAATAATAATAATAATAACTCAGCTCACTTGTTGCAGACATTTTTATATGACGCCATTAGGGATGTTTCAGTCTGCATTACTTATGCATTTCTTTCTAGTCTCTCGCAAACCTTTCTCTACTTTGCCATTGATAACCATTGTTCGCAAAAAACTTCATACTCGTCTAACTCCTCGTCCTTCTGCTTTCCTGCTTGTCTTCGTCCTATCTGTGGATCCCAGGCGGTGAGTCTCAGTCCCTTTGGCCGCCGCGTGATGAATAATAAATTATCTCGACAACTGACACACTGATGTATACTAGAACCCAGTTTGCACTTTGGGAGAAAAACATCATGTCATGAGATCAAATGAAACAGTGTCCTTTTGGGAGTGTGCAAGGAGATCCTTCATTTCAGGTGGCCAAGAGTACCAGAGGTGCACTTGGAAGTGAAACTGCAGTTCAAGGAAATGTAATTATTATAATTCACACTGACATCATACTTCACAGTGTTTATATACTTCTTCGTTATTTGTAAACATTTGAAAGTTCCTTTGTAACTCAATTATTTAAATTATAATATGTCTTTATTTATTTATTTATTTATTTATTTTATTTATTTATTTATTTATTTACAAAATTGCCTCCAAACGGAGGTAGCCCCAAAGGACTTCGTATATCCACATGACAATAATAATCTACATTAAAATTATGATTACAGTTTTAAGTATGAACTATGGTGACTATCTCGTTTCGTATGGAAGGTGGAATGTGATTTTTTTCTAAATTGCTCAAAATAACGACGTATAGCACCTCGTGTTCCTGTCAATAGTCCTATTACATCAACGCATTTTGAGCTTATTACCTTTCTTTGAAATTGCACCGGGAAGTACACCCCAACGCCTAATGAACTCCTCTATTGGTGAAACAGTGAAAATGAAACTACAACTTAGAAATTTACTCAGAAGATGTCACCACTAAAATATGATGTAATTTTGTTATTGTGAAGTTTCCTGAACTGACTGTATTTCTACTAGTTTTGTTTGCTATCCATCAAGAAGCTTCGACATTCTTCCACAGATGTCACTACTAAACACTATGATCATGCACCCTTATGCGAAGTATAAGAACTTATAATTCAAAGAAGTTTTGTATTCAAAAGTTTTTTTTTTTACTGATTGATGTCCATTTATTTTTGGGTTGACAATATTTCCTTTTTATTTCCGCCAGTTTTGAATCTAGCCAATCCCTAATTTATGTAATTAATTTTCTACCAATCACAGTCATCTTCTTCTTCTCATTCTTCATCGATTTTGAGTGTAACTTTTAAATTGACCAATAAACGTGAGAGGATGTGGCTAGTTTAATCTTGAATGATTTCGAACTTTCCCCAAGGGTTTATAAACTGCGGATTTTCTCGTTTCTGGGCCAATTGATCGTCATCTTACTAAGTATGTGTGTCAAAGCAGGAGGCGGGCGGCCTCTTTCATCAGGCAGTAGTACATCGACAACGTAATGACCACATAACATCTTTCTTTCTTGCTAGCTCCGCAGTTTAACCCGAGGGAAGGATCCAGAACGGAAACTAGGTAACCTTTTTTTCTAAAATGTAACTTCTGCCGGCTAATTTAAAAAGGATCATAAAATCTTCGCCTTTAAATCGGGGATAGAGAGTGATGTACCCTCTCGAGCTCCCTTTCATCTTGGTTTGAGGTACGAGATACCCCTGTTTCAATTTTTAAGTTGGGCCATGGAAGGCCAAAGAGTGTAAGATTGTTTTGGTGTTGCCTTAAGTAGGCTTGAGAAACTGAAAGCACGTTAGCTCTTTTTCAAGTGTTGTAAAAGGTACCTCTGGGAGGCTTGATATTGTAATTTTGGGAGCAAGTGCTCTTTTGAATTAATGGATTTCTGCCCTTGTATAAATTTGTGCTCATTTGTAAATTTGAGCTAGGAGGTTAGGTAAAGTAAGGTGAGGGCCTGAAGCCCACGATCTGTTAAAACCACTAATCTTGTCCTTCCTAGACTTGTTTAATGTGTGTTACTTGTACCTGCAAAAATGGTTAAGTTTGAAGTTTTTGAAAATATAACCTTCAGTTTAAGTTTTAAATTCAATTCTTGACATTGTAGTTAGACCCATTCACCCCGGCACCTTCTTTCACCTCTGCGTTCCACGGGATTCCCCGGAACAGAAATTATTAACTGTAGGTTCATAGATAGCTTGTTGAAATAATAATAATAATAATAATAATAATAATAATAATAATAATAATAATAATAATAATAATAATAATAATGTTATTGGCTTTACGTCCTACTAACTACTATTTCGGTTTTTGGAGACGCCGAGGTGCCGGAATTTTGTCCCACATGTATTTGAACACCTTCAAATATCACCGGACTGAGCCAGGATCGAACCTCCCAAGTTGGGTCAGATGGCCAGCGCCTCGACCCTCCGAGCCAGTCAGCCCGGCACAGCTTGTTGAAGACCAACCTTGAACTGGATAGAAGGGTAAATAATTATCCCAATGCCTAGAGGTGTTAGAATATGCAATAATATCAACTCTTCTAGTAAACCCATCTGAGGAAACGCATGGGAAATTTTTCGTGCACTTGCCACCCTTTCTTTGGCAAAGCATTAGCGATCTTAGATCTTAACGTGTCTTCTTCTTCCTCCGATTTTCCCATATCTGTAGGGTCGCCGGTGCGAACTGCGTCGCACATGTGGGTTTGATCATGTTTTACGGCTGGATGCCCTTCCTGATGCCCTATATGGGGGATATAATTACTATTGCGTGTTTTTGTGATGCTTGGTAGTGTAGTGTGTTGTCTGAATATGAATAGGAAAGTGTTGGAACAAACACAAACACCCAGTCCCCGGGCCAGGAGGGTTAATGAGATGCGATTAAAATTCCAGACCCGGCCGGGTATCGAACCCGGGACCCTCTGAACTGGAGGGCTCCACGCTGACCATTCAGCCAATGAGTCGGACCTTAGACCTCACCATATGATGGCGTGATTTCCTTAGTAATGTTCCTCTATCACAGAATCCGAAGATATATCCAAGTGATTTGTTCTTGGTGCAGTGTCCGCATCGGTAACCATGTAAGGATCTGCTCCGGACAGGAGCCATGTTTGCGTTCATTTTAAAGCAGGTGATCCATACAGACGTGGATAATCCGGCTTTGTTAGAAATCCACTTGTTAGAGTCAGATACATCCGCAAAGACTTCAACAGTCCTACCTCGTCCAGTTAATGTCTTTCAAGTTTCAAATTCGCGAGTTCTTAGATCTTTACGAAGCTTCTTAATAATTAGGTTCTGCACTGCAAAAAATATTTTGTATTCAAATTTACTTGTCTTGCAAAGAAAGTATGACATAAACCTTCTTAACTGTGTTTTGGTTGCACTGTTTTGCACCTTTTCTTAATGGTGGCGCACCTTTTAGCACTCTCTCCCACGTCGTCTTTTTGCTCCTTTGCCGCGTTTTATTCTCATAAAAATCCAACAAAGGAAACCGAATGTCTGTGACTTAATATACTTTTCTCCATTTGACTCTTGTTAGAATTTACGGTTTTCCGCGTGGTATCACATTACTTTTGCTTCAGCGCAGACATGATAGGCGAAAGCTTTCAAATTAGTGTGAGACTCAATGAAATCCCATTACGTGAAAGGTTCACAAATCAGTTTGAATTTTATCGCATTGCAGTTAGGCAAAGGTAGGGAAAAAAGAGCGGAGCTGGAGCAGGGGCTAATGCGCAAGATGACTGCTATACACGGGCTCTTATGGGACTAACTCCAGGGAGCTGGCGCAAGGGCTACTGTGCAAGATCGCCGCCACAACACACTTCCGAATAACGCAACAAATACTGTCAACAATTTAATGCAAGAATAAAAACTTCGTATTATACTCTACAGGGAAATAAAAAAAGAAATAGCTCCACTAGTCCTGAATTGTCTCCAGTCCACCTCTAGCTACATGTTACTACCTCTGACACGTTCAGACAACTGTGCCGTACTTTTTTGTTACACCCTGTATATTTGTGAGTTTAAGTCTTAAGTATTAAATTCTGATCGGGACTTCGAGAGTGCTACGTTAATCGAGGAGGTATCCAGTGCTGATCGGGGAAGGACACTGCTGGACATCATTAACAACAGAACGTATCTCAACAACAGAAGAGTGAAAGAGGCTCACCAACTGGAACTGTAAAATGACGATGATGATAAAAGATTTTGATGTTTCTCTCGATTACGAGTCTTTTTGTGAGACTGTAAGTATGAGGACATTGCACTCGCGCCAAGATGTGTGAATGCCCTCTTTCTTTATAAGTGTCTGACGAATTGCTCAGCATTGTTGGAGTTTATTCCATTACAAATTCCTCGCCGCAATACTAGGCGAAGGTACACTTTCCATCTGTCAAAAGTTAGAACTGTGGCTCAAGTAACCTCATCGCTGCTGAATGGGGTAGGTTAATCAGTGGACCTTTTTCACTCACCCCCGTCTAAAACTAAATGTACCCCAACGACCTTAAGAATGTAAGGTCTGCTCTGTATAATATATACATTGGTGTATACAAATGTCTCTGGATTTAGTTTAATCATAGCATTTAATTTAGAAGATTCGTTTTTATTTATTTATTTATTTATTTATTTATTTATTTATTTATTTATTTATTTAAGGTGCTGTAAATATGTGTATATAAGCGCCTCTGGATTTAGTTTTAACTAAGTTGGTAATTATTTTAGAAAATTATTTTTAATTATTTATGGTGTATCCGTTGTATATATAATGATTTATTGAATCATTTTAATTGGGAAATTAACCTGTTGATAATAAATAAATCTAGCGAACATTATATCGACCTACACTAGTGTCCAAAAGTTAAGCATAATCACTAAACGAGGGCATACCGCTTGATAGGAATGTCAGACGGATTGCTGAACAAACGGAAGCTGAATCACACACCATATGTTACTCAATTTGTCCAAAAAAAATAGTGTCAAAAAGGTTCTGATAGCTAAGGTAGACCTTTGACACCAACTAACAAAACTTGGCAATGTCTTCCACAACAAAATATGCAGTTAATAGGGTGTATGGTTACCCCTAATGGCCATACATGGTTCGCAGCGACGTGGCATGCACTCTATAAGATGGTCCAAGAGCTCTTGTGGCAGTCGGTCCCATTCCTCCGAAAGGGCAATGCGAAGGTCTTGGAGCATCCTTGGTGGAGGCAGACGGAATGCAATTCGCCTCCGCAATGTATCCCAGGCATGTTCTATAGGATTCAGATCCGCAGACCTTGCTGGCCAGTCCATGCAATGAATGTCTTCCCCAGCCAGAAATTCACCCACCAGAGCAGTGCGGTGCGGTCGGGCATCATCGTCCATTAAGAGGAAGTATGGACCAACCGCACCTCTGAAGAGTCGAACATGTGGTCTCAGTACCTCATCCCTGTATCTCCGAGCGTTAACAGTGTTTCTCGGACCACCCGTGAAGATGTGCAGATCCGTACGGCCATTCATCATGCCACCCCATACCATGACGCTACCACCACCATACTGGTCCCGTTCCACGATAATCCTGTGGTTTTATCGGCTACCCGGTTTTCTCCAGATTAATGTGCGACGGGAATCGTTCTGCAAACTGAAGCGGGATTCATCAGTGAAGAGCACATGCCTCCATTCATTCATGGTCCCAGTTTCGATGTTGACGGCTCCACGGTAAACGGGCACATCTCTGTGCTGCAGTGAGCGGGACGCACACCGCTGGACGTCGGGCAAACAGCCCTGCTGTTCTGAGCCACCGGTCCACAGTTTGCCGGGAAACGGCAACCCCTGAGACGGCTGCAAGCTCCGCCGACAATTGTCTTGCAGGTGCACTCCGATTTTGTCGGGCTGTTAAGGCCAGATATCGTTCCTGCTGTGGGGTGGTTACCCTTGGTCGACGTGGTACTGGCCTACGACTAACATCTCCTGTGTCTCGAAATCGTCTCCAAAGCCTGGAAATGACACTTTGAGACACATTCAAGGATACGGCGACTTCGCTCTGTGTCTGGCCTGCTTCCAGGCGGCCGAGTATTCTACCCTGCAAACCGGGGTCCAAATGGCGTCGTTGTGCCATTACATTGTCATGTTCACCACGAGGCTACACTCCGCACACTATAACAGGGCAAACACGACTGAGGGAATATGGGGCGCAGGCACTGGCTGTGTTTACCTTGCGGTTACGCCGCTAGTCAAAGCAGGGAACACTCCTTTCCTATACAGAGCGAACACGCAAGGTTGATAGGTACATATGTCGTGCGATTTGCGGTCAATTTCCTGCTGCCCTGCTTACTGGTCACTTATGCTTAACTTTTGGACACTAGCGTATATATAAAATGTCAACAGTAAAATTTCAACACCACAATGGCAATCTACTTTATTTCGTCAATATATGTAGATAAGGACTGCTATTTGCTTTACGTCGCACCGACATATATGTCTTATGGCGACGATGGGATAGGAAAGGCCTAGGAAGTGGAAGGAAGCAACCGTGGCCTTAATTAAGGTACAGCCCCGGCGTCAATATATGTAACGCGGTACATATTTTGATGACTTAGATACTAGGCTCTTTAAACAACAAGCATCATCATCATCATCATCAACAAGACTTACAGCCGTGACTCCTACACACTCCAGTTCAATTTTTGTTCTGTAATTAACATCTCCTTGGTATGTACGGACCTAATACGTTGAAAGTCCAGTTCAAGTATAAATCTCTCTCTTTACAGTTCGAAACTACCAACATTAAAACATCCGAAATAGTCAATTTACCTGTAGAAGAAGATCCTCCAGCAAACACCCAATAACAGCAGAAAACTAGCTCTTGTGGCATGAAGCGACGGAAATTCTAATTCCCCAAGGATTGAATAGACAGATTTATTGATTAATTGAATCTGTCATACAGCATGCCACTCTACATGATGTATGTCCATCAATCTAAAAACCCGATACGTCAATTAATGGAATTGGGATGGAATTGTATTTTAGCCTACATATGGAGCCAATATTATTTCAATCAGATGTGAAATATTCGGAACTCATTTCACGGATGCGATGTGGAAACTGATCATGTGACAAAAGTGGAAGCTTGGGTGAAATATAAACCTAAATTTTCCATGCTGTACTACAGGGATACGTATGAACATTTAATTGGTGTGACTTAAGCTGATCACAATTAAGGGACTGTATTATCAACGGAAAGCCTCCGTGGCTCAGAAGGCAGCGCGCCGGCCTCTCACCGCTGGGTTCCGTGGCTCAAATCCCGGTCACTCCATGTGAGATTGGTGCTGGACAAAGCAGAGGAAGGATAGGTTTTTCACCGAGTACTGCGGTTTTTCCTGTCATCTTCAATTCTAGCAACACCCTTCAATATAACTTCATTTCATCTGTCATCTCTCCAGAGGAGTGAGGCAGGCTTCGGCAGCCGATACAATTCCTATCTTCGCCACTAGATGGGGCTTCATTCATTCCATTCCTGACCCGGTCGAATGATTAGAGGCAGACTGTGTATTACTCCACGACCATCCTTTACTTCTCATTTTCAAACTTGGAAAGGATTACAAGGGAATCTTTTGTGGGAAAAATAATAAACAAATGCTGAATGATTGGTCTTCGCATTGTCACCAACATTATAAGTACTGTGTGAGTTGTGTATGTTGAGTGCTCAGCCGGAAGGTTGGTTGGATCCTCAATATCTTCACCATAAGCTGTCATTTACAAAGTGATTGTAAACAACGCGTGTCTGGAAATGCATGGTTTGGATGCTGCGGGGCGTTAAAATAAGATAACACTTTGAATATAGTGATGGGGGTGAAGGGTGTGCGTTCCATATTTCGTCAAGAAACTTCCACCAACCCAACAGAAGTATTACATCAAGCAATAAATTACAATAGGTTCTCATTGCCGACCTCCAGTTTGATTGTAGAGCCTACACCAGTGATGCAGGAAAAGGCGCTCATTGTTAAAAATGTTATTTGGGGTACTATCAAGGGTATGGCTGTACTCAAAGGAGGACTTTATCACATGAATTCACACAGTGATTGAAATACTCAGCACAAAACCTCACGTCTTTGACCATGCACAAGAATCTCTGTAGTTCCGTTGTAGGCTTTGTAATCAAGTCAAGATAAAGTTGGAATTCGCGAGGATAAATTGGGGCAAATATTCGTTTATGGGAGGGGAGTTAGGGATTGGAATAACTTACCATGGGAGATGTTCAATAAATTTCCAATTTCTTTTCAATCATTTAAGAAAAGGCTAGGAAAACAACAGATAGGGCATCTACCACCTGGGCGATTGCCCTAAATGCAGATCAGTCGTGATTGATTAGTGACTGAAGTTGACAATTCTAATCTTTTTTGAAATCGAATACAGTACTTGATGCTCTTGTTGGATTGGTGGCGGTTTTTATTCACAAAACGTAGAATTTACGCCCATCACTAAAGTGTTGTTAATGTTTGACTGTCGACAGCATCCAAACCACGCATTCACCGACGTGATTCCCTTTTCGAAATAGTCATGATCAGTTTGCCTTTCCGCATAACATACTAAGCGTTGCCGTTGTTTTTGATCACTCTGTAAAGTTTTGGTGTCATTGAAGAAAGGTAAGGTAAAGTTATATTCTGCCCGAAGGCAAGTCCGAACCTCCGCAGAGGTGTGCCTGAGCCGGAGTTTACGTACGGTAGGGTGGCCAGTTCCTTTCCGCTCCCCCATGCCCTTACCCCCACCGACAACCCGTGGCAGCCCATCCAAATCTTGACCACGCCCAATGTTGCTTAACTTCGGATATCTCACGAGATCCGGTGTATCATCATGGCTATGGCCGTTGGCAAGTCATTGAAGAGGCGTTCTAAAAAAATTCGAATGAGGTAGATTTCCGTTCCTTTCCTCAGAAGGTGCGGTTACACATCCGTCCACCAAGCAGATTGGAATGCATACACCAGCCAGACCTATGAGTAACATCTCCAAAGTGTCCATCACAGGACTGGCTGCTGTGGAATTTGTGTATTTACGTATTCAAAATTCGATTTCACTTGGGCGATGAGGAGGTAGTGTTTGTTTATCACAGTTGGCAGACGACAATGTGGCGTACAGTGGGTATCGAGTATAATCAACACATAAGTCTCGCATAACGACAGGAGAAGAAGAATTTGAGAGAACAATTTGCGGGTGCTTGAAATGCACAGAACACTTTGCAAGACTGACGGGGATGTGACCCTTCATAACGAACAGGAGAACTGTCCATCACAGGAAGTGCCAAAAACCGTGATTTCGATACACCAATCTCTTGCTGTCACATGTCTCCGTGTACGCATCTTCCGAGTGAGTCAGAGGAGTAGACGCATTTAGTGACCAAGTGAATGCAACACAAAATGGTGCTCACGATGAAACAGCGTGTGATGCGAAACACGATTCACGGGAAACGTGTGCGGAACTGTTTGCGCAAGAGTTTAAGACTGAAAGAGTTTCGGCAAAACCTCCAACAAAGTGTGCAATGCAAAACTTAGTGGAGAAAAAGGCGTGAGACAGGCTGTGTACCGAATGAAAACCGTAACTATCCGAAAAGAGTTCGAGAACCAGAAAACATTGCTTGAGTGAAGAAAGTCTGGGACGAAGTTCGACGAAATCTTAACACCGTTTATCTGTGCAAGTGGGAATTAAGAGTTCGTCGTGTCGAAACATTAGCAGAAAGGACCTGTATGTGTATTCTTACAAATTTACTATTATGCATGCGTCAAAGCGTCCAGACAAATCCTCTCATGCTGAGTTCTGCCGGTGGTTTCTGAGTGAAGTTGATCTTTTCTTCAAATGATGCTATTTCGAGCATTTTCTGTGATGTTCATCAACAACGGTCAATTCCGCGTTAGTCCTATTGTAAACATTTTGCGGGCCACTTTTATTTTGCCCACACGGTATAAACAATAGAGTGAGTTCAGAATGGAATGCGTGTTGATCATTCAGGGGCTGTTCGGCTTCATTGCTGGTCTTTGATTCAAGGGAAACCAGGGTCGATTCTCTGGCGGATAGGGGATTTTGAGCTTAATTGGTTATTTCCACTGGCTCGGGGACTGGGTGTATGTTTGTCGTATTAAAGTAGAAAGTAAGAGAACATGAAGGAAAGAATAAGAAAAATGAGAAAAAGTTAGGGTATAAAAAGTGAAGTGAAGAACTAGTAGGAATATACATTTTTCACATATTTTTAAAATGGTGCTAGAGACATTTGAGCGGAATAAACTGCTGTATCACTAAGCACTGACCAACTGAATAATTGAGCAGACATAAATCTAGCACTCTACTCTACCTGGTGATAAAGCACCGGACGTAAACAAGCAGCAGTTCCTGATATGGCCGAGTGCAATCGAACTTTGAACACGAAATACCAGAATAGCTCATCCCTCAGTTTAGTTTCGTGTTGTCAAAGATGAACAGAGACAAATCAACGAAAATAACGAATATGTACTAGCGCTTACCAGACGATACTGGGCCCTGTAAACACTATATCTTATTCGAGAAGGATCAGGAAACACCAGAATTTATAAAAGCTGTTGAAAGGACAATCGAGCTGGTAGGAAATAGCATCCTAACCTCTTCAGACGAAAGTCCAGAAGAAGTTAATTTTCTTTCGCAACTC
Organism: Anabrus simplex; assembly: GCF_040414725.1. Lineage (NCBI taxonomy): Eukaryota > Metazoa > Arthropoda > Insecta > Orthoptera > Tettigoniidae > Anabrus > Anabrus simplex. The sequence continues at coordinate 105,135,043 of NC_090269.1, read as the reverse complement.
GCTATGTTCTAAATAACTCAGATGTAGGATTAGAAATGGTATTACCGCGCGAGTTGGCAGTGCGGTTAGGGACGCGCGGCTGTGAGCTTGCATCCGGGATATAGTGGGTTGCCCTGAAGATGGTTTTCCGTGGTTTCACATTTTCACACCAGGCAAATCTTGGTGCTGTACCTTAATTAAGTCAACAGCCGCTTCCTTCCAACTCATAGGCTTTTCCTATCCCATCGTCGTCATAAAACCTATCTGTGTCGGTGCGACGCAATGCCCATGGAAAAAAAAAATGGTATTAATTTCATACAACCAAGAAACTAATCTTATCGAGCGAGTTAGCCGTGCGGTTAGGGACGCGCGGCTGTGAGCTTGCATCCGGGAGATAGTGGGTTCGAATCCAATTGTCGGCAGTCCTGAAGATGGTTTTCCATCGTTCCCCGTTGTCACACCAAGCAACTTCTGGGGCTGTACATTAATTAAGGCCACGGGTGCTTCCTTCCCACTACTAGCCCTTCCCTATCCTATCGTCGCCATGTCGGTGTGACGGAAAGCACTGTGCAAACAAAATCTTATACTTCTATGCGGCAGATACTATCACGATTATAACCGCAGAACGTACAAATTTATGTGGAATACGAACTACAAGAACGTGGATTTTCTTTAAATAATCCCGCAAGTTACCGATCTCGCGTAGGATGATCCACCGCTTGAGATGCTGTAACCCAGATCATATATGTTCTATTGGAGAGGATTTGAGCTATATGTCTGGCACGACCGCAAGCACTTCTGTAGAGAGCGTGCTTATCGCCCGCTACGGGCCACTTCAACTGAATATTTAACATCTACCCCGGTTATGGGTTAGAATCCCACTCGTATCTGATAGATCACTTTTGTTCTATACTTAATATCTGCAGAGAGGGATTTAGTTAGGTGAAAATGTAGTAAGCAGTCTGGCCTATGCTGACGACTTGGTCTTAATGGCAGATTGTGCCGAAAGCCTAATATCTTGCAACTTGAAAATAGGTGCCATGAGTATGATATGATAAATAGCCCTTCATAGACTAAATTGATGTCAGTACGTAGAAAATCCAAGAGAACTGAGTGTCAGATTGGTGATAGAAACCTGAAGCAGGTAGATAATTACAAATATTTAGGATGTGTGTTCTCCCAGGATGGTAATATAGTGAGAATGAATCCAGGTGCAGTAAAGCTAATGCAGTGAGCTCGCAGTTGTGATCAACAGTAATCTGTAAGAAGGAAGTCAGCTCCCGGACGAATCTATCTTTACACCAGTCTGTTTTCAGACCAACTTTGCTTTACAGGAGAGAAGGTTGTGTGGACTTAGCATATCTTATTCATAAGTTAGAAGTAACATATATAAATGTAGCGAGAATGATTGCTGGTACAAACAGGTGAGAACAATGGCAGGAGGACACTCGGAATGAGGAGATAAAGACTAATTTTGGAATGAACTCGATGGATGAAGCTGTACACACTAACCGGCTTCGGTGGTGGGGTCATGTGAGGTGAATGGAGGAGGATAGGTTACCCAGAAGAATAATGGACTCTGTTATGGAGGGTAAGAGGAGTAGTGGGAGACCAAGGTGAGGATGGTTAGTCTAAGTGTCTAACGATTTATAGAACTAAATAAGGCCAGCACTATTTGCAAATAGAGGATTGTGGTGACGTTTAGTAAATTCACATAAGCTTGCAGACTGAACGCTGGAAGGCATAACGGTCTATAATGATGATGTATGCCTGTCTGTCTGTCTGTCTGTCTGTCTGTCTGTCTGTCTGTATGTATGTATGTATGTATGTTATTATCTCTTCGACATGCACTGAACACAACCCAATAATCTGGAAACCTAGCGATTAGGCTATCTGGTTTGAGTCACTTAACTGTAAGCTTGAATTCGGCAGATAGTGGGTTCGAACCCCACTGTCGATAGCGCTTCCATGGTTTCCCATTTTTCAGCCAGAAAAATGCTGTGGCTGTACATTAATTAAGTCCATTACGCGTTTCCTTCACAGTCTTAACCTTGTCATATCACATTAATCGACAAAGTTACTTCCTTGGTTCAGTGAAATGAATAGGCTATGATTTCTAATCTTACATCGTCGTCATAAGACCTGGTGAGTCGATGTGACGTACAGTACTTATCCCAGTTATATCTCGGGTTGCTGTAGCAGTCCAGGCTCATTTTTGTTTTGGTCGGGACTCTTTTAAGGCCGCATTTCCTTCCTGACTCCATGTGATCTTTGAGATGAAGATCTCTACCCAGAATCGGCCGGGATTTGAACCTCAGAATTCCGGGTGGGAAGCCAGCAGCTAAGTCACTGGGATAAATACGCCCCCCTCTGACTTCCTCTGCTTCATAATTTATAAAGCTTGAGAATTTGTTATTTTTTATATCCAGAGGAACAAGGCACCTGGAACTGATGACATTCCCTCTAAATTATTGACTGCCTTAGCAGAAACCAGCATGGAGAGCTTATTCCATTTATTGTGTAATATGTATGAGACAGAAGAAGTGCCATACGATTTTCGGCAGAATGTTGTTATACCTATTCCTAAGAAAGCCGGTGCTGACAAGTGTGAAAACTACCACACCTCTAGTTTAGTATCTCAGGCTTACAAAATTTTTACACGTATTATTTACAGAAGAAGAGCCTCCGTGGCTCAGACGACAGCGCGTCAGCCTCTCACCGCTGGATACCGTGGTTCAAATCCCGGTCACTCCATGTGAGATTTGTGCTGGACAAAGCGGAGGCGGGACAGGTTTTTCTCCGGGTACTCCGGTTTTTCCTGTCATCTTTCATTCCAGCAACACTCTCCATTCTCATTTCATAGCATCTATCAGTCATTAATAAATCACTTTGGGAGTGGCGGCCCCATCGTACTAACAGCCTATATCTGCTTCATTCATTACATCCCTGACCCGGTCAATGACTGGAAAACAGGTTTTAGGTTTTCATTTTCATTTACAGAAGAATGGAAAGTTAGAAGAAGTTCAATTTGGTTTGGGAAGAAATGTAGGAACACGTGAAGCAATCCTGCCATTACATCTGATCTTGGAGGATAGAATTAAGATGGAAAAGCTACATGCTTGGCGTTCGTAGATCTTGAAAAGACATTTGATAATGTTGATTGTAACAAGCTATTTGAGATTCTGAAAGTGATCGGGGTCGGATACCGAGAATGAAGAATTATCTACAATCTGTATAAAAGTCTGTCTGCAGTGATAAGAATGGAGGGTCTTGAAAAAGAATCAGCAATCGAAACTGTGGCAGAAGTAAGGAGGACATAAAATGCAGGCTAGCACAAGCAAGGAAGAGCTTTCTTAAGAAAAGAAATCTGCTCGCTTCGAACATTGATATAGGAATTAGAAAGATGCTTTTGAAGACTTTCATTTGGAACGTGGCACTGTATGGAAGTGAAACATGGACGACAACTAGCTCAGAAATAAAGAGAATAGAAGCTTTTGAAATGTGGTGTTACAGAAGGATACTGAATGTGAGATGGATAGATCGAATCGCGAATGAAGGGATACTAAATCGAATTGGTGAGAGGAGATCGATTTGGCTAAATTTTGGCCAGAAGAAGAGATAGAATGATAGGACACATCTTAAGACTTCCAGGAGTTGTGCAGTTGGTTTTTGAGAAAAGTGTAGGGGATACGAACAGTAAGGGTAGACCGATGTATCAACATGACAATCAGATTAGATCAGTTACATAGAAAAGTAGAGGTTAGGACAGGATAGGGTGGCTTTCAGAGCTTCATAAAATCAGTCTATGGACTGATGACTCAAACATCAACAATAGAATTGTTAGCATTCGCCTAAAGTATCACATTTCAAACACCTCAATCTACTAGAATTGCCGTAATTTAATCCAAGTTTACGATACATATATTAATATAGTCCAGCACAATGCTCTCAGTATTCTTAAGAGTCTCACGGTGGAATTGCACGATTGCTCTTTTCTGACATGAAAGCTCCTTTTGACTTAAGCTATCCGGTATCTGATTTCAGTGAAACATCTTCCATGATTTTTTTTTTTTTTGCGTAGGAAAGGATGCTGAACATCTCTTGCATTGATTTGAAAGTTGAAGACTCTAGACATCATACACTCTAAGGATGATGGACTCCCAGTAAAAATTTATTAACAATCAGCAAATTTAATTATTCTCACACATATTCCATTGATTCTTACCCCCATACTAATCTCTGCTAGTGCTTCTTCCACCGTCATTACAGAGAAGCCATTAAAAAGAATCGGAGAAAGAGGACATCGACTCCTTTCTTTATCGATACTGGGTCGGAGAGACCCGACTTTAGAGATACCATTGCCTTCTGAAATTCGCAAAGGTGCCAAGTGAGAGAGATCAGTTGCTCATCACCTCCAATCTTTCGTAATAATGGAAAAACTCTGATATAATCCAATATCCACATATATGTAGGTAAATGTTTGTATAAAATAAGTGTTTTGTCTTTACATTGCTCGGAATTTAAAAAGAATGGTATCTTAGTATCGGTCGTGTTCATAGTAACAAGGAAATGCTTTTTATCAATTTCCGTCATTTATGTCTGACTGTAGCCCATATGTATATACAGGATGTACGGGCATCACGAGAAAATAGCTTAAGACAAATTCATGGAAATCGGTATGTAAAGTCGGGAATGGGCACTACAATGGTTATACATAACTTTATTCACGCTAAGTGAAATAGTAGTTTAGGGGAAGGCTTAACATTTAATTCTCAAATATTTACGTTATTAATGGTCATATCGATAAATACTACATAACTGAAGTTATATTGAATTAAATATCCGACCATTTATGTCCTATACATTTTTACCGTACCGGCTATGATAACAGAGATATTCCTAAATTTCTATTTTTGTAGTTAAGTCCATATCAACGCCGAATCATGAGAAAATGGACGAACAGAATTTAATGAAAATCGGTATGTAAAGTCTGGGAATAAGGTGCTAGAGTCTAGGTTATAAATAATTTTTATTCGCGCTAAATAAAATGGTAATTTAGTATTACATACCATAACAAAAGTTATAGAAAATACGAGTTCCAGTCATTTATGTCCTACACAGTTGTACCATACCGACTATGACACCTGTGAGGTGCTAACTGTGTCGCACGTATGGATTTGGCCTAGTTTTATGGCCGGATGCCCTTCCTGACGCCAACCCTATATGGAGGATTTTATTATTATATTATTATTATCTCTCAACTTTATAGTTGCTAATATAGCAAGTATTTCGATATTTTAATATAAAAGTAGAGTTTAATTTATAATATACGCCTTCATTATTCTCTCCGTTTTAGAGGTTGCAGCCTTTTCTCTCTATGGTCAGTACGGAGCATTCAGGAATGTTCGGACAATGTTGCACGTCTTCAAAATTGCAGCCGTTTGTGGCACATTGTTAAAGTAGATGAGAAGCTCTAGTATCATTAAGTTTGCTGGAAATTATTTTGGTGTGAGTCCAGTGGGAGAAAGGAGAAAAGGAAGAATTGTCACTCTGTCTTGTTTCCAAATCCTTGCTACTTCCATAACCAGAGGAGTATATTCATCGACCTTCTCCCTGCATTTCTGTTGCATATTTGGTCATTCGGGACAGCGATGTCAGTGAGATATGTGCGTTGATTCTTTTGGTCTGGTGTTAAGTCTGGTCTATTGCGCGGAGTTATTTTATCTGTTTGTATCGTTTGAACCCTGTAGAGTTTCAAATTTTCATTTTCCCGTACACTTAGTTGGGATTATTTGTAGTAAGGCACTCTGTTCTGGATCAAAGATCGGCTGAGGGCGATTTCTTGGTGTAGAACTTAGGCTACATCATTATGTCTGTCAGTGTACGATGTTGGCGCTAGTAATCTGCAGTTGCTCATGATGTGCTCAATTTTTATTATTATTATTATTATTATTATTATTATTATTATTATTATTGTACCGGGAGGTACACCCCAACTCCGCGCATTCAAATTTAGCGCCTAAAAGAACTTCTCTACTGGTGAAACAGTGAAACTGAAACTACAATAACTCAGAACTTTACTCAGAAGATGTCACCACTAAAATCTGATGTAATTTTGTTATTCTGAAGTTTCCTGAACTGTGTGAATTTTGATGTTCATTTATTTTTGGGTTGGCAATATTTCCTTTTATTTCCACCAATTTTGAATCTAGCCAATCCCTAATTTCTGTAATTAATTTTCTAACAATCATAGTCTTCTTCTTCTTCCTCCTCGATTTTCAGTGTAACTTTTAAATTACCCAACAAAAATGAGAGGGTGTGGCTAGTTTAATCTTGAATGGTCTCGAACTTTCCCCGAGGGTTTATAAACTGCGGATTTTCAAGTCTCTTGGCCAATTGATCGTCATCTTACGAAGTGTGTGCGTCAGGCAGGAGGCGGGCGGCCTCTTCGTCAGCTGCTAGAACTTCGACAAGGTAATGGCCACATAACATCTTTCTTTCTTTCTTGCTAGCTCCGCAGTTTAAACCCGACGGAAAGGTCCGAATTATCTACTATGTAATCACTTTTCCAAAAATGTAACTTCTGCCGGCTAATGTAATAACTTCATAAAATCTTTAACTGTAAATCGGAGATAGAGAGTGAAGTACCCTTTCGAGCTCCCCTTCATCTTGGTTTGAGGTGCCACGTTTTTGTAACCTTTCGTTTCTGCAATGTATTAAAGTTATTTCCTTGCGTGGTACCACAGTAGTTTGGAAATAGCCCCTGTTTCGTCGGCCAAGCGCCCTATAGGTTTTTAAATTTTTTGGAGCTCAATCTTCGACTCCATTTAAGTTGTACTCGGGGCGTTTATTTAATCTGTTCTTTTTCACTAAGGCCCTGTAGGTTGGGTACTAGATACCTCTGTGTAATAAGGTTTCTGTTTGTAAATAGTGCCTTGTAAGGCCAGAGATTATCTGAGTTTCATGCTATGTTGCCTTGAGTAGGCTTGGAAAACAGAGCACGTTAGCTCTTTTTCAAGTGTTGTAAAAGTGCCTCTGGGAGGCCTGATATTGGAATTTAGGGAGCAAGTGCTCCATGTATTAGGGGATTTCTGCTCTTGTATAAATTTGTGCTCTTTTGTAAATTTGAGCTAGGAGCTCAGGAAAAGTAAAGTGAGGGCTTGAAGCCCACGATCTGTTTACACCACCAATCTTGTCTTTTCTAGACTTGTTTAACGACTGCTACTTGTACCTGTAAAAATTGTTAAATTTTGTGTTTTGAAAATATAACCTTCAGCTTACGTTTTAAATTCAATTCTTTACATTGTAGTTAGACCCATTCAACCCGGCACCTTCTTTCACCTCTGCGATCCACGACAAACCCCGGAACAATTATTATTATTATTATTATTATTATTATTATTATTATTATTATTATTATTATTATTATTATTAAGGTGCAATACGTGCATTGAAAGTTAAACTCTAACGATCCTGAACCTCGTAGAAAACCATACATCTAACACAAATCACAAGAGTGGAATGTTTCAAATACCTCGGCTCAATAATATCATGCAGCGGTGATACTGAAGAGGACATAAATAGCCACATAAAGACAGAATAGAGAAGATAAATACAAGTGACAGCTGTGGTGTGTGATCGAAACAAACCTGTCTGAATCAAACGGAAAATGTTTAAAATAGCACGAGACCAGCGCTTGCATGTGGTTCGAAATGCTGACGACAGAAGAAAGAAAAAAGGCAGGAAAAAAAAATAACAAGTCATAAAAATTTTGAGTGTTGGAGTAACCCACGTGGACAAAATAGAGAATATCTGTATCAGAGAGACCTAAAAATTCAGACCCCTAACAGAGAAGCTGGCAGTGAACCGGTTGCGCAGGTAATGGACTTGTCATGGTAAGGTCGGAACAACAGATAAGGTGCAAGGTTCTAGACAACCTTATGACAGAGGAAGACCCCTATCAAGTGAACAAGTGTTATGAAAAAGGGAGATCTGGAAGAATCCCATACAGACCGACCTATCATGCAAGTCTCGTCGCCTCTGATGGGACAGAAATGACTGAGCTGATAGCTAAGTGACCCAAACTACACAGCCACTTGCTCGTTCTCTATTTGATATGAGAGGCATCGGACCCGGTCAATTAAGCCAAGAAGTAATAGGATGTCATCGCTCTAACAACGTAGCACTGCAATATTTTGAGGCCATCTATCTGGGCAGCAGTCGTCTTGGCAGGTCAAGGCTCTTAATGGGTGTTGTATAGTTCTTGTTCTTGTTTTATATGCGAGACTTGATGCATAATAATAACCGTGTACTTAGTATGGGAGAAATGTTGTCGATTTATGGTGTGTACTGTTCTGTATTTCAATTAGCTGGCATTAAGATTAGTAAGAAAAAGCAGCCTTCGACTAAATTACACCATTCTAGCATCTTCTTGGAAATAATGAAATGGCGTGTGGCTTTTAGTGCCGGGAGTGTCCGAGGGCATGTTCGGCTCACCAGGTGCAGGTCTTTTGATTTGACTTCCGTAGGCGACCTGCGCGTCGTGATGACGATGAAATGATGATGAAGACGGCACATACACCCAGCCCCTGTGCTAGCGAAATTAACCAATGATGGTTAAAATTCCCGACCCTGCCGGGAATCGAACACGGGACCTCTGTAACCAAAGGCCAGCACGCTCACTATTTAGCCATGGAGCCGGACTTCATGGAAATGAAGTGTGATGACACGGATAACTAATTCTAGGGAGACCGAGGGCAGGAATTTTAACCTGGTAATCTGTGCTAAGTGCACCCTATTCCAGCAACTCAAACCAACCTGATATTCATGTATGGCAGTGAATCGAGCTCAAAGCAGTCGGATTATAAGTATAATAAATTATAAATTAAATGAAAAAACTGTTAACCACATCTCACTCGTCAATCCTCTTTCCCTCCCTACTAAGCTCACGCTACGTATCACCACCACCACCACATTAGTCCAACAGCCGGAGGTAGCGCCAGAGTGTATTTTATGTATGCAACCCCCTGTGCATTGTTGTGCTGCGTTGTGTATGGTTTAGGCATTGAGCAGGCTACACGTTGCATACTGGTGAAGCTAACCGTACAGGAGCGACGCGCTGCTTTTGATCACTTATCTCTACATACAAACTCTTAACGAATGCAGTCACACCAACTGACAAAATATATTATTATTTTCACCAAACAATCAATTAATGAGAATCCACATAGTTTATTGGAAAATACAATCATTACACATAAATGGGACGGTCTGAGCCGAGCTTGTGGTTCAGATGGTAAAGCAGTGGTCTTCTGAGTTCGAGTTGGCGGATTCGATCCCGAAGTCGGGTAGTATTTGAAGCCCCGTATAGGCTGATTTATATAATTTTGGGCACCTCGCCGCTTTTTACCTCCGGAGTATAAGGATTATTGCAACCGAGCTCGATAGCTGCAGTGCGACTAGTATCTGGTATTCGGGAGGTTCGAACCCCACTGTCGGCAGAGTTGAAAATGGTTTTCCGTGGTTGCCTATTTTCACACCAGGCCTCAATTAAGGCCACCGCCGCTTCCATTCCACTCCTAGCCCTTTTCTGACCCATTGTCGCCGCAATACCTATCTGTGGCGGTGCGACGTAAAGCAAGTTGTAAAAAATAAAAAAGATTCGCGCAGTTAACTGGCATCCTCAGAGACCCATACTCAATTCCTGACATTGTTAGAGATTGCATGTTGTCATTGGTGCCGTGTCTCCGAACATCGTGAAATGTTAAACAAATAACATTGAGGACAACCACACACGAGAACGAACAGCCGGGCTAAAAGTCTCGGATGATAGAGCACTGGAGATCTGACTAGAGAAGTGTTTCATGCCGAAATCTACCTAGAAATGTTAGTGATATAACCCATGTGTTACACGAAGTCCGAAATTCGAAGTTGGAATCCTGCCTGATCAAACAGTAACGCGGCGCATCTGGATATCCTTGCTTCACTGGTGAAATGTGTGCAGCCATCCGTTTGTATTATTGACCTTGATTCATGATTTCCTATTCGACGTTTCATTTTTGGCCTGCCCACAGTGAGGGCTGTACAGTCCTACCTGTAGCGACTAGTGTAGGCCTAATTTGTTTACATGCGTAAGTCAGGGGTTCATTTGCGGGCCTTGCATTGGGAACAGGCAGCTATCCTTTTGCTCGTGAACTTCTCTTCGTACATAGATTATGTCACCAATTTTTCCAGGTATCTTTTGGCATGAAAGAGTGACATCTTCCTTGTGGGTCCACTTTAGTAGATTTAATCACAGCTCACTGCGGTAGTACTTGAGGGTGCTGAAATACAACAGGCAAATGTCGGTCGATTTACTGATGGGTAATGAAAACCCTGAAGGACCAAATTCTAGAAGTCGGCGCTTTCAAAGACCATCAAATTAGTCAGTGGAACATAAAACCAATAACATAATTATTATTAGTAAACTAATTGCCTCGTTGGAGCACATCCAGTCTCTTTCTGGGCGACCAGTCTCAAAAATCTACACTTATCTTTTTCTTCAGAAACGACACTGCCAACGACTGCCGTTGAAGGCCACGGAGACAGAACGCATTCTTACTCAGGTTCCTCAGGTGTCCTTCTCCGTAGCGTAACGGTTAGTGTTATTAAATGACGTCCTCGGGGGCCCGGGTTCGATTCCCCGTACTGGTAAAAATTTAAGAATGTCAGGAGGGCTGTTATGTGGTTAAAATGGTACATGCAGCTCACCTCTATTCGGGGTGTGCCTGAAAAGAGCTGCACCACCTCGGGATCAGGACACCAGTTTACTTTTATCATCCAGGTTGAGTTCATGGAGGTTTTGAGTCTATTTTGAATACTGTACTTAGAAAAACGACTTTTTCATAGCATAGTAAAAGTGGTAACATATTTCTAGAGGAAGTTTCTTAACGAAATATTCCTCAATTTAATTAGAAAATTCTGAATTGTTCTAATTATGGCACTTATCTGATTTTTAGCGTTTTAGCTCCCTTTCAAACACCTACAGTTCTAGCCATTTAGCCATGCATCTCATTGTTGAAAACATCCTAACTACGAATTTTAGGCAAATAAAATATAATAAAGGATGAGAATATATTCTTTACTTAATCCTAAAAGTTACAATCCTTTTCTTAATCATCGTTATCCGGTCGATTAGATTAGCAATTTCTTTTTCTACCACTGCGAGTCCTAATGTGAGTCGATGCATTGTTTCACATAAACACCACTAAGAGCGCTAATGTGAGTCAATGCAGATATATACTTCAGCCCTTAAAAATACATTCGGACAGGACAGTTTTCAAATAATCTGAACAAACCTGAGGCTATTGAAGGAATGATTTCTTCTTCTTTATCTGGTTACCCTACAGGGTCGGTTCTTCACTCGGCCTCAGCGGGGGATCCCACCTCTACCGCATCAAGGATAGTGTCCTGGAGCTTCAGACTCTGGGTCGGGGGATAAAACTGAGGAGGACGACCAGAACCTCGCCCAGGCGGCCTCACCTGCTATGCTGAACAGAGGCCTTGCGGGGGGTTGAGAAGATTGGACGGGGTGGACAAGGAAAAGGGAAGTAAGCGTCCGTGGCCTTAAGTTAGGTACCATCCCAGCATTTGCCTGGAGGAGAAGTGGGGAAACCACGGTGAACCACATCCAGGATGGCTGAGGTGGGAATCGAACCCACCTCTACTCAGTTGACTTCCCAAAGCTGAGTGGACCCCGTTCCAGCCCTCGTACCACCTTTCAAATTTTGTGGCAGATAATCACACTAAACACTACACCACAGAGGCGGACGCAGGAATTATTTAAATAAGTTAATTTTAATACGATTTGAATAAAAAAAGAATAGGAGTAAAGAAACAAGCGATTTTACGCGGATTTTCCGGAACTGCACTTAGGCCGAAAATTATTTTCAAAATTAGCATTTTAAGTTTGATAGAGCTATTCAAGACTCATAATTTAAAATATTCTCTGGCCCTTTATCCCTAAAACTTTCGGCATAATTGAGGAAATTGGTTAGTTATACATTTTCATATTATAAGGACTCCTACTTTGTCTACTAAGAAGTGTTTTCATCATTAAAGTAATTTATACAGAACTGTACAATCTAACAACAAAAATGGGCAACTTAGTTTTAAAACCGTACAATTTCCCCGTAACTATTGGATTGTCATATTTTTCTTTAAGGAACGATTGTTAGAACCTTTATCGCCAACGCCAAATAAAGTGATAACCTAGAGTCCGGATTACTAGGTACTGATAGGTTAGTATGTAAACTTACTTAAGCCAGTAACAAGTATACCCTACACTGTACAACGGTTATGCTGTGAGATTTGCATAGATATTAGGGGTACAGCCTATAAAACTCCTTGAATTTATGCTACTCTTCCTATATTGTGGTACAACGGGTTGCATCACACTTCCTACAAACCAAATTACTTTGCATTCTAACCTATTACCACCTAAAAATCAGAGGTATAGTGATAACTTTATAAAACTTTTTTTATATGTGCCCAACACGGCCCTTTTAAGCAGTATTGAACACCAACTATATAAAATATCTCTTTCACTTCATACGGCTTGCTACTGCGTGTCTCCTCAACCGCTGTGGGATTTATAGAATAGGGTTATCCTTCCTCTCACTCCAACAATCTCATGAAGAATCCTCTCTCTATGTCACGTTATTTACCGTAAAGGCCACATACATTACAGTGCGACTCCCGCCCATTAGCTCCGTCATTGCTGCTGAACCTCCACAATTAATCCAGGAGAGAAATTGCCACTCACACTCATGTTTATAACGTCCCACAAAATATGATCTTTATTTCATGCCTGAATGCCGTGATTTAAAAGGTAACCTTATATACAAACTCGGTCATTTATTTAAGCATGATCTCTCCCATACTTGCTCACGGGCTTATATTCCCAATCGTTGACTATGGCTCAGTCGTATACAACGACTAACCTGAAACTTTAAATATAAAACTACAGAGTGTACAAAACGCACTTGTTCGTTACCTGACAAATGCCAGGCGTGATGAACACATAACACACTCTTACATACAGCTGCAATGGTTGAAACTCCATGAACGTCAGGAAATCTCAGTAACGGTTGCTACTCGCAAAATTCTCAAGCTGAAGACTCCATCCTACCTTTATTAATGTATTTAAACGTATGGAGTCGGTACATAACAGAGATAATAGGTTTACAAAAACTGCCCTTCAGATTCCCCTCCATCGTACCACTAAATTTAACAAATCCTTTGTTTACACTGCATCACGTATCTCTCTAACGTCTTTAATATTCACGTAAATAACTAACTGTACTCCACTAAAGCAGTCCTTAACATCCATCTTCCTGGAGGATTACGCAAGGGGCTGATATCGAGCATTCTTGTGTCTAACAATCAGAAGTATGTGTATTCTTTGTTTCTCTGTTTTAGCTTTATATTGTTTAGATTCTTGTGGCTGGCTCCGCGCTGTAGGGGTAGCGTGCCTGCCTCTTACCCGGAGGCCCCGGGATCGATTCCCAACAGGTCAGGGACTGGATCTGAGGGCTGCTTCGAGGTCCACTCAGCCTACGTGATTACCATTGAGGAGCTATCTGACAGTGAGATAGCGGCCGCGGTCTAGGAAGCCGAAAATAACGGCCGAGAGGATTCGTCGTGCAGACCACACGACAGCTCATCATTTGCAGGCTTTCCGGCTGAGCAGCGGCCGCTTGGTGAGCCATGCCCTTTATGGCTGTTGCGCATGGGGTTTAGATGGTTTGGTTTTAAATTCTTGTAGTCTAAAAGTAGTAAATAGGCTTAATGTTTTACTTTACATAATGTTTTACTTTCTTACTTATTATATAATAATGTTTCAGTTTTACTGGATTGCGTGCCTGCATAATAATTTCTTTAAGTTTAATGTTCGATATAAAAATTTTATATTTTAAAAATGTAGTTAGTGTGTTCATAGACTTGTATCATAGTTCTAAGAATTAAGGATATTGAAAAACAAGACATTGATGCACAATGTAGAAGTAAGAGGTCATTAGAAGAATTTTGTAATATATATGGGAGAATGAGAATAAATGTAGAGTTTATAACAAAAAAGAGAATGAGGGGTATAATATGGTGGTTAATGGGGATACATAAAAATAAAGCATATAGAAGGAATAGGGATGAAAATGAATGTTTAATATGCTCTGAAGAGATGGGATGGGCACACCTTATAAAAGATTGCCCTATGACAAAGGAAATACGAGAAAAATTAATAGACGGTGAGGATGTAAAGAAAATTAAGAACGAAAATCAGTTGTATACAATTGTAAAGTTATTGAACAGAGAATTGATGCACCCGGATAGAATTGCCAAATTATTTAACATTATTACGGGAAGGTGGGGCAGGAAATTGAAGGAAGGACAGGATGTGATACATGTCAGCCAGGAACCGAATTGTGCCTAAGGTAACCTAGACAATATAACTCCGTTGAAGTCTACAGCCATTAGGTACATAGGCTTAAGGGATAGCATGGAACTACCTCGTTACAGTAGTTCTACTAGTTTTATGTATTGTCCAGTAATAATATCCGTTTTCTCTCTTTTCTTAACAGCCTGCAAAGGCAATATTATCTTTGATAATCTGAAAAGATATCACTATAAATAGATGTTTTGGTTTTTTTCTGCCATAATACTATAAAAAAAGAAAAAAAATTATTATATGAAAAAGCTACATGAAGGGGCTTTCTAGCCTCAGGGGCATGTAAATAATCAGTAAATGCAATTCAGTTCAATATTATATTATTAATAATAATAATTTCACAGACCACAGTGTCTATATGCGGCGGAAACCATGACAATAGTAACGGATCCAGTCACTGATATAAGGGAAAGAAGATTCCTTAGGAAAATCCTAGGTCCAAACAAGTCACTAGATTCACAACTTATTTTCCGATTGAGACCGAATCGAAAACTTTATGAAAAAGTTGAGAAGATAACAAACAACTACTATGTGTTTTACGGGAATATTAAGAGGATGAATGAAAAGAGCCTGGGACATATGATACTCGCATATTATATGAGCCATGTATTTGATATTCCCTCCCCTCTTATACTATTTATTGTGTCTGTTTTAATGTTTTTCAATTTTTATGCATTATTGTGTTTTTCGCCCGTTGTTGTCCCTTTGGGCAAATAATAATAATAATAATAATAAATTATTCCTAAAAGATGGTCCCAGGGTAAAGGAACCTTTTCCGCCCTGGGAACGGCCCGGCCTGTGCTGCCTCCCCTTTGCTTCCCCCCCCCCCCCCGTACCCCTGCGGATGCGCCGAGCTCTTTCACGCAGCTTGACCGCGTCGCCTTGCGTCACGTGGTCTCGCGTCATGGCTACTCTTGGCCAGGCCGTGCGGCCTGGCTGGGAGCAAGTGTCATTCTTGCCTCGCTCTCTGACTTGAGCATCTCACGCACCCGACTTCGAACCCCGGACCGCTAGGGGTATGGGAGGTAAGCACCTAAAACTTGCTTAACAATTACAGACGATGGGAGGACATTATTTGATTGTAAACCACTGAATAGGCGCTGGAGTTGTTTCAAGGTATTATAAAAGCAGAGTTGCTTCCAAATCGTAAAGCACGTGTGAACCCCTTGGGACTGTTTATTGCAGTCTTGCCGCAACTTAACTTATTGGGTGTTTGTGCCCTTAGTGGTTGAAAGTATATATACGTATATGGTACCATGGTATGTCATGTTAAGGGAAATTTGCGCTCCTCCTTGAGCCACCTGAGGTGGCGCTTTATCAATAAGCCTTATCTAGAATTACCTTTTACATTGTTCTTTGGTGATGAACTGTGAACAGGGCTGGATCCCTGTAAATTACAATAGGGCACGTGTCGGAAGAACCTGAGTGATGTTGGTGTTTAAATACTTTAATCCTTTTTTACTTTTCTTGGTGTTTACCTATTTTGTTTAATAAACTTGTTAACCTGATTTCCTCGGGTATCTGTGTTCTTGCCCTCTGGGTAGTACTATATCCTCGAAAAGTCCAGATCCTATGGAGGCCGCACCTTCTGTAGGTTTTGCCAGTGATAATTCACGGTACAAAAACTGGTAGCAGAGCGTGGTTGGATCTGGACTTGTTTTCGATTAGCCGAGGAATTTGAGCCCGTAACATTCTTTCCGTTTCCGGGATTTCTTTAGTTGTTGTGTGGTTATATCAATTGAACCATGTCCATTCGAGACATACCTTATCCGGGTTCCCTGCGGAAGGAGGAGCTTTTGTATGAACTTGGGATACGTAACTTAGAGTCTAAAGGCACCGTCAAGGCCGATGAAATTTTGTTACGGAATAACTTAAATAGACCGATTACGGTACCCCATTATGCTGAAGGTGAGGTCGCTAGCGCGCTGTCCCTTATTCAGGCTAACCTTTCTAATATTGCATCTGTGATGGATTTTCTGGAGAATGACGTGGCTTCTCCTCATCAACTCAAGAGACTACAGGGTAGATTAAATCATTATTGTCAACGAGTGGAAGATCTCCTTTACCTGGAATTGAAGGAAGAGATATCGGGTCAGGTTCTCGAATTAAAGGACACATCAGCTGACCTTTTAGAGAAGGTGGAGGCCTGGTTAGCAGGGCTTTCCATTAAATCTAAGCCCGTTCTTCCCCCACCTGCCCAGGTGGAAGGCGAGTTGAATCAACAGTCTCGTAGCTGTGAGCTTGACGAGGAGAGAGCTTCGTTTCCACCGCAGCAGTCTGTTCATTTAAATGCTCCTGCTGATTGTCGCCCGTTGAATCAACAGTCTACTGTGCCATCTTTGAGCTCACCTTTTTCGAATATGCCTCACCCTTTGAATATGATGTTGAAAGGTGCCCCTCGTTACTCAGTAAACTCGGCAAGCGATGTGGTTTCTTTTCTTCGGTTTCTGGTTGAATTTTTGGATCATGCCTTAGTCTTTGGGTTAACGCATGCTCAAATTCTACAGATTATTTACCCATATACGATTGGGGTTTTGTCAAATAAAATAGTAAACGCTATTTCGAGTCAATCCTCACTACATCATTTTCATGCTCATTTATTGGCTCAGTTTATTCCTCCTAGGGCTCTTCATTCGTTAGTCCAGAAATTTTATTTCAGAGTGCAGCGCCTGGATGAGTCTCTATCGGAGTTTATTTCGGATATCAAGTTTTATGCCAAGGTTTTTGCGCTGAATTTCACTGAAGAGCAAATTGTAGCTACAATTGTGGAGGGCATTTCTCCCTTATACCGTTCATGTTTATGCTTCGCGTCCCAGCCTCGTAATTTTGAAGAGTTAGAAGCGACGGTTGTGTCTGCGGAGGGTTTTCGGCATGCTGATTCACTTCGAGTTGAGAGTACTTCTTCCTTGCCCTGTGATAATTCTGGTTTTTCGTTGGTTAATAAACCTGCCCCATTAAAAAGATGTTTTGGTTGCGGGGCTTCCGATCATCTTCGAAATAAGTGCCCGGCTCGTTCTACTGGCGCACAGGTGTCGGGTGCCAGTTCGGGCACCAGGGTTCAGTCTAGGCCTTCTAATGTTGTATGTTTCAGGTGTGGGGTTCCTGGCCACGTGGCGCGGCAGTGTTCGTGTAAACCAAATGTTAGTTGACTAGATCGGGAAGCGGGAAGTGTTGGCCTCCCCGATCTAGCGCCTGTAGAACCAGGTTATTCTCGCCCTTCTTCCCGCGAATATTCTCCTGGGTGCCCTGATCAGTGTTTAGCCATATCTACCGAGGTCAAGGGATTAGCCCCCTTCGTCAAGGTAGAGATAAATAATGAACCGGTATCGGCCCTTTTGGACTCCGGAAGCGTAGTCTCGTTTATCAGTGAGAAGTGGTTTGCTCTCAATAGCTCTGTTTGCAAATTTTCCGATGTACTGCCTGTTTCTCTGTCGTTTGTTGCTGCAAATTCTTCGAGAGTGGAAGTTTCCGGCGTGGTAAAGTGCAACGTTCGACTGGCTAATATCTCCTGGAAATTTCCCCTTTATGTAACTAAAAATTTGCCATATCCTATAATCCTCGGCTGTAATTTTTTGCACATACTGAGCTCCTGTTGGATATGCAGGAGGGCTCCTGCTGGTTTAAATTCTGCAAGGCTACTAAGATACCCTTATTTATGTGTAATTCTCTTTCTTCATGTGTTGCCTCACCTCCTCAGGACCAAATAGCATTAGACCTTAGTCATTTGCCCGAGAATCAAGCTGAATGTATTAGGGAAATATGTGATGACTTCCCGGACGTTTTCACCGAAGAATTGGGGATGAAGAATCTTTTAGAGTACAAGATCGAGATCACGGACTCGGTTCCGGTTAGGTCACCGCCCTATCGCTTGGCTCCTCCCAAAATGCAAGCGTTAAAGGAGATAGTTAATAAAATGTTCTATAAGGGCATTATTCGGCCGTCTACTTCTTCCTACTCCTCCCCCATCTTCCTTGTCCCGAAGCCTCAAGGTGGTTATCGACCTGTGTTGGACTATAGGGCTTTGAATAAGAAAGTCGTATTGCAGTCAGTTCCTCTCCCTGATCTGCATTCTTGCTTCTCATGGTTCAAGAAGGCTAGATATTTTACAGTTTTAGATTTAAATCAGGCATATTACCAGATTCCGTTAGCTGAAGAGTCTCTTCACTTGACAGCCTTCGTTACGGACTGGAATCTTTACGAATTTTGCCGTTTGCCCTTCGGAATTTCCACTGGCGCTGCCGTCCTCACTAGGCTGCTTGATCAACTGTTTTCTGACATCAAGTTCAACTATCTTTATCACTACCTTGACAATGTCGTAATTTTTTCTGAAACCTTTGAGGATCATCTCCGCCATTTGAGGGAAGTGTTGTCCCGTCTTCGCAAGGCTGGTCTTACGGTCACACTTTCTAAGGTATCCTTTGCCAAGCCCCATATGTCTTTCTTGGGACATATCGTGTCATCCAATGGCGTCTCTGTTGATCATTCTCGTACCGAGGCCATTCGCCAGTTCAAACCTCCTCTGGATGTTAAGGGTGTTGCTCGCTTTGTTGAGATGGTGAATTTTTTTCGAAAATTCATTCCAAATTTTGCCAATCGAGCCGGGCCTCTTAACGCCCTCCGACGTAAAGGGGTTAAATTTGAATGGGGGCCCTCCCAACAAGCTGCCTTTGATGATTTAAAGTTGGCCATATCTAACGCTCCGGTGTTGGCTATGCCTGACTTTTCCAAGCCTTTCATTGTTCAGACCGATGCGTCGGCGTCTGCCGTTGCGGCCGTCCTTTTGCAGGACTCGGAATTGGGGAGACGTCCCATTGCATATGCTTCTAGGACCTTGTCTTCTGTCGAAGCCAAGTATTCTGTATACGAGCTAGAAGGATTGGCGGTATTGTTCGCTTTAGAAAGGTTTCGTATTTACCTAGAGCATGTAAGGTTTGTGCGCTCAGTAAGCCTCTCCTAACACACGTGTAGGCTTACTGTCTTCTAGCCAAGCTACCCTACCTATGCAGCGGCTCTATATCGATTATGTAGGTCCCTTGCCGAAAACTAGGACTGATGGTAATAGGTTCGTTTTCGTTTGTGTGGATGGTTTTACCCGTTTTTTCTGGTTGATTCCGACGAGGTTAGCCACTTCTGAGACTACTATTAGATGTTTGAAGTCTATATTTTCGTCCTTTGGTCCTTGCCAGTACTTGGTCTCTGACAACGCCAAGGCCTTTACATCGAACCTGTTTAAGAAATTTTGTTTCAGTTTGTCCATTTCTCATGTTACCACATCCCCCTATTACCCACAACCTTCTTACGCTGAGAGGGTTAACCGAAATTTGCGGTCTGCTCTCATTGCATTTCACCACGACGATGTTTTGAGGTGGGACACGTCGTTGCCTTGGCTTGCATTTGCTTTCAATTCTGCGGTACACGAGGCTCATAAATTTTCCCCTAATTCTCTCATGCTTTCTTTCGTTCCTAACTCTTCGCTCACCAACTTGTGGAATATAAATGAGTTGTTGCCTGAAAAGATTGATCTCCCTAACATCAGGGCCGTTTGGAGGAAGGCTAAACAAAATCTGAAGGTCTCGTATGAGAAGAAACGGGAGCGCTATGATAAGGGGCGCCGTCCTACCGATCTTGCCGTCGGTGACAGGGTGTTTGTTAAGAATTTCGTTCCTTCGGGGAAACTCGCTCCTCGCTTTCGCGGGCCCTGCGAGATTATTGATTTCTTGACACCAGTCACCCTGTTGGTGAAAGATCCAGACACGGAGAGAGTGTTCCGAGTCCATTTGTCCCAGGTTAAAGCTGCCTAGTGCTATCTAGGTTTGTGGCATTTTGTTTGCTATGAGTATTTTCTCTGTTATTCTTTTCCTTGTGTTTACCTTCCCTTCGGTTCCCTTGACACGTGTTCTGCCTAAAGAGGAGCTATTATCTTTGGATTTAAAATTTTAGTGGTATGTTTAATGATTATGTGAGTCCTCCCGGAGTCGCGTTTCTCCCTTATCACTCCCATACCCCGGTCCGGTTCTTCGAACCATCTCTTGCTTGTATCTCCCCAATGTGCTGGGCATCCATTCGACACAATTGCTGGCGCTTGATTTGTTTTACAGTGTACTGGAGTGACTATCTTCGCCCGTGCCTGCATGGCAAGGGCCCCCCGTGTGGGCTGCCTTGGTGTGCCTCGTCTCCAGTTCCCGAGCCCTTCGACCTTGCTCTTGTTGGACTACCTACTGCCAGCCTACTGCTGACCTAGTGTGTGCAGGTCGCTACTGCCTTTCGTCATGTGGCGTGTTTCTGCCACGAGAACTGTCCAGCTGTTTGAGAAGATATTTTTCGTTGTATTGGTGATGGTGTGTGAGGCCGGTCTGGTCTCGATAATCTACTGAGATGTCACTTGGTGAAGCTATTACTTAACTAACTGAATTAAACTGAAACTATTACTAGTCTACATCCCGGGATATTATGACAAGAACTTTCGTCTATTATACTGCAAGGACTTTCGTCTATTATACTACAAGAATTTCCTCTATTGTACTCCAAGTTATTTATTTATTGAGCTTATTAATTGTAAGGCAAATTTTTTTAAATATTATTAGCCTATGAGCAAGTGAATGGACTATACTGCAAGAGTATTTTATTGATGAAAATTTATTGCTCACCCTGGTTGGTGCTTTAGGGGGGGGGAGATCTGAGCCATGTATTTGATATTCCCTCCCGTCTTATACTATTTATTGTGTCTGTTTTAATGTTTTTCAATTTTTATGCATTATTGTGTTTTTCGCCCGTTGTTGTCCCTTTGGGCAAATAATAATAATAAATTATTCCTAAAAGATGGTCCCAGGGTAAAGGAACCTTTTCCGCCCTGGGAACGGCCCGGCCTGTGCTGCCTCCCCTTTGCTTCCCCCCCCCCGTACCCCTGCGGATGCGCCGAGCTCTTTCACGCAGCTTGACCGTGTCGTCTTGCGTCACGTGGTCTCGCGTCACGGCTACTCTTGGCCAGGCCGTGCGGCCTGGCTGGGAGCAAGTGTCATTCTTGCCTCGCTCTCTGACTTGAGCATCTCACGCACCCGACTTCGAACCCCGGACCGCTAGGGGTATGGGAGGTAAGCACCTAAAACTTGCTTAACAATTACAGACGATGGGAGGACATTATTTGATTGTAAACCACTGAATAGGCGCTGGAGTTGTTTCAAGGTATTATAAAAGCAGAGTTGCTTCCAAATCGTAAAGCACGTGTGAACCCCTTGGGACTGTTTATTGCAGTCTTGCTGCAACTTAACTTATTGGGTGTTTGTGCCCTTAGTGGTTGAAAGTATATATACGTATATGGTACCATGGTATGTCATGTTAAGGGAAATTTGCGCTCCTCCTTGAGCCACCTGAGGTGGCGCTTTATCAATAAGCCTTATCTAGAATTACCTTTTACATTGTTCTTTGGTGATGAACTGTGAACAGAGCTGGATCCCTGTAAATTACAATAGGGCACGTGTCGGAGGAACCTGAGTGATGTTGGTGTTTAAATACTTTAATCCTTTTTTACTTTTCTTGGTGTTTACATATTTTGTTTAATAAACTTGTTAACCTGATTTCCTCGGGTATCTGTGTTCTTGCCCTCTGGGTGGTACTATATCCTCGAAAAGTCCAGATCCTATGGAGGGCGCACCTTCTGTAGGTTTTGCCAGTGATAATTCACGGTACATTATACATTTTAGTCTACAAGAAAAATGGAAGGCACTCTTAAAGAGGTTCACAAGGACTTGGAAGAAGCGGCGATCCAGGAGGGAGATATACCGGAAAGAACAAACTTCAGGAAGAACATTGCGGGATTGAAGGGTGCACCGGATAAAATCGTCAAGTCACGGAACATCTCGGTTGAAGAGCCACAAAGAAGAATTAAAAGAATTAAGAACATCTGGAAGGAGTGCAAAGAAAAGGGACTAATTTTGAGAGATAGAAGATTGGTGGATTGTGTAAACGTGGTCCATAGATGACCTTAACTAATGAAACAAAATAAATTATAGATTTAATCTTGTTCTAATTACTGAAGATTTTAAGTGATGTCAGGATTTTGCTCACATATATTTTTAAGGTGCTGGAAGCGGATGATTCACAGCTGACACATTTAAACATCTTCGAATGCTATTGAACTTAGCTATGAATGAATCCGTTATTTTGATACAAAAAACGGTAAACCGACTTCTCTAATGAAGTTGGCAGTTTTGTTCACTTATAATGCATTTAGACATATTCAATGGGAAAATAGTATTTAAAAAATCAGCTACAGTTTCGAGTATTTTTAATAACTGTAATTAAGTTAATTAATAATTAAATTGTTTCTTTTTCAGGTAGTTACAAAATTGTATTTATTCATAAATTAGGTTCGACCTCACAGTTATAAATTAAACCAAACCCCATGGCGCAACAGCCCCGAAGAGCCATGGCCTACCAAGCGACTGCTGCTCAGTCCGGAGGTCTACAGATTATGAGGTGCCGTATGCTGAGCACGACGAATCCTCTCGGCCGTTATTTTTGGCTCTCTAGACCGGGTCCGCTACCTCACTGTCAGATAGTTCCTCAGTTCTAATCACGTAGGCTAAGTGGACCTCGAACGAGCACTCAGATCCAGGTAAAAGTCCCTGACCTGGCCGGGAATCGAAATCGGTTCATCCGGATAAGAGGAAGGCACGCTACACCTACACCGCGGGGTTGGCCACAGTTATAAATCAACTGAATAGAAATTGAAAATTAATGGCTTCCACTACAATAAATAAATTAATTAATAACTGCCGTGCATTTAGGGGCGCGTAGCTGTGAGCTTACATCCAGGAGATATAGTTGAGGACAAAACATGTCGACCTCAGTTCCTAGAAGCGAGCTCGAAGCCAGCTGTAAATCCTACCCTGCACCCTGCTGAGTTAATGAGCTCTAAGTGATCCTTGTTTGTTTTGGAGAGGCTGCCAAACCACTTTCTTCCTCACTCTATGTAGCATTTACCCTTTCTTCGTGTAGAGTGCAGTAGCCGATTTGGCAACTCTGGCTGCAGCAGAGGTAGTAAATCCTATTAGTCGCTAATAGACACCGAGCTGCCGCTGGAAAGTAGTGGTGTGAGGCGAGGTCGTTGTGATTTGTCCCCAACTATAGCTGGTTCGAACCGTACTGTCGACAGCCCCAAGGATTCTTTTCCGTGGCTTCCCATTTTCAAACCAGGCAAATGCTGGGATGTACCTTAATTAAGGCCACGGCCGCTTCCTTCCCACTCCTAGGCCTTTCCCATCCTATCGTCACCGTAAGACCTATTTGTGCCGGTGCGACGTAAAACAAGTTGTAAAATAAACTAATAGATAGGTAGATAAATAAATAAATAAATAAATAAATAAATAAATAAATAAATAAATAAATAAATAAATAAATAAATAAATCCCAGTATATCATGATTTACTGGAAAAGTTCAGTAAATGTTAAATAAAACATGAAGTTCAATTCTTCAAAGTAACTGAGATTTGCTTCAGCCAGGTGACGACGATAATAATAATAATAATAATAATAATAATAATAATAATAATAATAATAATAATAATAATAATAATCACGATTTTATTTATTCATATCAGAATGCTGTAATATAGAAGCATAAAACACGATCATACTCTATACTGTAAAAAGTACACAATAATGTGTATAAAACAAATGCAATAGACTCTGAATTACATTACGTGGGCTCAGTGCTGCTCTACTTGCAGAGCCACGTCCGTAATATACATTAAATCTTCCTGGATGCAGGTCACAGGAGCCGGAGGGCATCGAATAAGATGGCCCATAATCTGAGTGTCTCCACATGCACGTAGTGTAGTATCATTATAGCCCAGATATCCTCATTTCGCAAAGTCCTTCTGCATCTTCCCTCTCCTGTTCGAAGTCCGTTTAGGGGTTTCCCAAGTTTTCTAATCACATCCATGACTTTGAGGAACAAATCACAAAGCGATGAGGTGCTCAAAAAACCAGATGAGCTCTGTAGAGAAACTGAAGTAATAGAAGGTATAAACGATCATGAGGTTGTTTTTCTCGCAGTTAAAAGTAAATGCGATAGAAATGAAGGTTGTAAAACCAGCACTATTACACAACACCATACGGTTGATAGCAGAGTCTTCGGGGAGTTTTTTAATTATGATCAATGGACAATAAAATTTTAAATAGCCTAGGGGATGGGTTTTAAGCAATTCTTGAGGAACGTGAACGTACCTTTAGCCACATTCAAATATTTTCATCAATATTTTTTCCAGTTTTATTGAAGACACTTCAAGTCTTGTATAGTCACTTCCTTTTTAATTTCCTTGTAGATTACAATACGTAGTTTTTATCCTTGTACTAAATGGTTGACAGTATATGCTGCTTTATTCGAAAGGTGCATTGGTGTAGAGTAGAATTCCCCGGGCGAGTTGGGTGTGCGGTTAGGGGTGCGCAGCTGTGAGCTTACATCCAGTAGATAGTGGGTTCGAACCCCACTGTCGGCAGCCATGAAGATGGTTTTTCGTGGTTTCCCAGTTTCTCACCAGGCTAATGATGGGGCTGTACCTTAATTAAGCTCCTAGGCCTTTGTTACTCCATCATCGCTATAAGATCTGTCTGTGTCGATGCCAAATGTACAGAGTAGAATTCCGCGAGGGTTAAAGTGCGCTTATGTATTCTTAGGCCATTTAATTTCATTGCTCTATTGGGAAGATAATGAATGCAGTGTTGCGTTGTTAAAATATTGATGGGATTTATAATATCAGAAGAACGGATGATTATAACACAGAAGAAGGAAAGGTTCGAAAATTGCTACTCGAAATCGAAATTTTTAATAAATGGAACGACGGCAAAGAGGAAAAAAAGCTATTATGTTAAAGTAGAAGACAGTGAACACGATTATGGAAGTGAGGTGTAGCCAGACAAACATTCGGTTGCGTTTGAAGAGTCACGTTTACCGCCATCAGGTCAAGAATTATCGCAACCCGCTACATCGACAGCGATGGCATATTCGCTGGGAAAGGACATTCCCCACGTCTAAATATTTTGACCCAACTTACCAGGGGTAAAGGGACTTGAAAGAACTCCTACGGCTTCCTGAACCGAAGACTACTACGATGACCATTCACACAAGGAGTCAAACTACACTACTCAATAATGGTTTATTTCAAATATTTAAATTTTTTGTATTATTATTTATCTCAGGACGTTTATATGACTATGTTGTCTAGTGATAATTATACTATTCTTTCTCCAAATATATGTTTTATTTCTTCGTCAATATTAGAATTAGTCTATTGTAATCTGTATCGTTGAATGCACATTTAAGTATAAAAATGAGTAATCATAAGTACAATTTTGAATTCACGAAATTTGAACAACAGTTACGAAATTCCGCGTACGACAAAGTGTGTTACATCGAGGTTGCGACTATATTGAGGTAAAGGTAGCAAAGAATGGAAGAGACTCTCTATTCTCTTAACAGAGAAATAAAAATATTAAGAATTAAGTGCTGATTAGAAAGATATAGAATTAGGAATGGTTGTGGAAGTAATAATAGATTGAAAGAACATACTAGGAAATTGAATTTGGCAAGAAAATCAGCTAATTAAAGAATAACATGGCAGCAAGCATAACCGGCAGTGAATATTGCATTTTGATGATGATGATGATGATGCTTGTTATTTAAAGGGGCCTAACATCGAAGGTCATCGGCCCCTAAATATTGCATTTTCACGACCACGTTGTACTCTAAATAAACGTTCAGTACACATAGTAAGTACATGACGAATATAAGAAAAAGTGTGAGGACTCCTCAACTTCAAGCTTGCTCCGCCAGGTAGCACCAGGGTGGACAAGCTCCACAGTACCTATTCGCTGGTCTTAATAATGATGCCAGAGGAAACGTGTTACTCCGTAGTTGATAAATATATACACTGACTTTTAAAACGCAATGAGAGATTGCAATTAAAATACCACGGCAGGGTACAATGGAAAAAATCATACATGGAAATAAGAGATACGGCCTTCTTCACATGTTGCGAAAAGCACAGGTTGCT
This sequence comes from Anabrus simplex, assembly GCF_040414725.1. Classification (NCBI taxonomy): domain Eukaryota; kingdom Metazoa; phylum Arthropoda; class Insecta; order Orthoptera; family Tettigoniidae; genus Anabrus; species Anabrus simplex. Next base: position 105,108,529 of record NC_090269.1, on the reverse strand, counting down.
GGAGTGTAAATATACAGATAAATAGCACATAACTCCGAGCATATTAAAACAAACACTCATAAAACATTTAAAGGCAATACTCTATTTACCAACTCAATTTGTCGGTTACTGGAATTTCTAAAACTTGCGTAAAAATGCGGCAGATGTTCGAGATTATAAATTAAATTTCGATTAACATTTTAGGCGCCTTTTGAGCGATAATGTTTTTTTCTTGTCGGCATCAGAAAGTACAGTAAAATGACCCGAATTTTGATCAACATTAGACTCACCTTTTAATTCCCTATTCGCTTCAGCACTCTCGTCTTCAATCTTCTTTCTTCTTTTGCTGATGGTGTCTAGGTTCTTTTTCCTGTTGGGAGTATCACGGGACTTAATCTCACTTGAAAGGTATTTCGGTAAATGTGAGGCACTGCTCCTGGACCAAATTTCCATCTCACACGAGAGATATCCAGTTTTTTTTTACATTCACTATAAAATGATCTGGTTTTACTATCAAATCATCAGAGAAATGAACGTGATAAATTCTGCTGTTACGCGGTAAATCATTATCATTCCGTGGAATAGCTCTGGCCAATTTTTCAAGTTGATTTCTGTCCTTCGGTGGTGAAGACAATCGCATATCTTCAACTACTCTACCATAACCTGAGGAAACAACAGTACGGCATGTTGAACTATTAAATCAATCAAGCCACATAAGATATGTGCTTGAAGTACACAACACAAAATGAACTGAGTTTAGGAAATGAGAGCAAAGAAAATTCAACTTATTCACTGAAATATCTCGAACAGTAACGCCTGTCGCACTTTTCTATACCCGGCTTGCCGGAACTGCTGGAGAACGTGTTGGATATAATCGCTTGCAGCACTTGCAGTGGCTTGACGATAAACAACAATGGTTTAATGATACAGTCCTTACACTTGGCCTTATATAACCCTACAATAATTGTAGGTAAAATAGGGCTACCTTCATTGGATAATAATAACTAGCATATGTACCCGTGCTTAGCTACGGTATTCTACATTGTACACTGATATCGAAGTAAATTACTGTACATGCAGTAAGTAGGATTTTTTCTAAAATTGCATGTCTCTTAGCGTTATCCGAGAATAAGCATGGGAAAGTCCCGGTACGTTGTTTCCAATGCGAAGTGTGGGTTGCGGAGTTGTGATGATAACGGCAGGCTCACTTGCTTACTGCCATTCACAATCGAATTGGAAATTTTTTATTATAATGACAGGTCCCACTACCTTCTGCGTGCTCACAATCGATTTGGAGAGTATTCGTTACAATGGCAAGCCCCCTTCCCTACTTCCAGACAAATTACAGTTGAGGAGTTGTTATTATAATGGCAGGCAACTTCCCTACTCAAAGTCAAAACTGAGTTGTGCCGTTATCATTATAATGACAGGCCCCTTCTCCTACTGCCAGCCAGCTTTCTGCCAGTCACACCGAGTTTGTGTTTCCATTAAAATAACAGGCCACTATGCCTAAGGCCATGGCAAATTTAAATCATATTTCGAGTGATTTAACATCAATGTCTCAGAGGATTATTTACGCAATTGTGGATCCTCTCAAACAGTGCAGCACTTAATTTCTGATTGTCCTGCCATCGAAAGACCAAGATATACCCTAGTATGTCAATTGAACTTTTGTGACACTGAATTGAACAAACCTCTATTTCATATACAGTATTTAAAAAACAATGTTGTTACAATATTTTTTTAAAATTTAATCCACTGCATCTTTAATAAGCTTTCATCACAATGTTCAATCTGTCGCAAATTGTATGTAGATGTTAAACTATGGCCCTAACATGCTTTTGCACAATAAGGTTCCCTTTTATTTTCATTGGAAATTCAATAATAATATGCCTAATGCCAGTCACATTTTAGGTGGGTAGGCTACATTTGTTTATAATGGCGGGCACCCTTGCCTACAGCCAAACACAATCGGGTAGGGGAGATTTGAACAAAATTGCATCCTCCCTTGCCTTCTGCAAGTCAAATAGAGAAGGGAATTATTCATTAAAATGGTAAGCCCTCCTTACTAATGCCAGTTACACAGGAGTTGTAGCAGGACCCCATTGCTACTGCCAGTAAAAGTCGATGTGGGGAGTACTGATTACAATAGGAGACACACTCTTTCTCGATAGCTACAAATCGACATTAGTGAATATGTATATAGATCGACATACCAAAGTATATGCATGTATTAAATATTGCAGACCTTCATTTACAAATTAACTGCTCCTAAACGGTACGCCATATCGACAAATGGATTGTACCAAAAGACGCCGCATTTATCGGTCCAAATGGCTAGTCCTATGATATTTTCTTGCATCTCATCTATTAATGCGTCAGATATAGAAACATTGAATATTACTTTTGTAATAATTATATGACAGCTACAAATATAGCATTTGGCTCACATATGGCTACTGGGAGGGCCAATGTTCGTGTAGAATTTGATGATTCTATTTTTCATATAAGTGATTCAAACTATGAATTATGCGCGTAAAACGTGCAAAATGTACTTAAAATCGAGAAATCGAGGTAAAAGTAAAGTATACGGGATACAGATACGACAAAAAGTAATAAGACCAAAGTTGTAGATCACGTCAAATTGAACGGAGATTGTGCCGTCCGTTTTGTGATAGGACTTCCCATTAAACCACGAAATACCTCGAAACGAAGGTCTGCACCGTCATTAAAATTGCCTCCATATTTCGATATTCTTCGGAAGCAAAAAGTGAAAAATTTGAAGATCTTGGATATTTCCACCTGTTAAAGACTAAACCGTATAATTTTGCCAAATTTCAACTTTCTAGCTCATTTGGCAGATGTGCCGCAATTTTGTTTTCGGGGGAGGAGAAATAAATTAGGACTTTCAGAAAACTAAAGCTAAGAGTATGCTGATAGTTATTATAACCTTTCAAACGGATAGCTGTACGAAAATTTCGCAAAAATATTCAATGTACAGACACACGGTCATTACAATTTTATTTATATAGATAGACTAGCAAATGTACCCGTGCTTCGCAACGGTATTCTACATTGTATACGGATATCGACGTAAATACTGTGCGTGCAGTAAATGAGATTGTTTTAAAATTGCATGTCTCTTAGCCTTATCCGAGAAATAGCATGGGGAGATCCCCATACGTTGTTTCCAATGTAAAGTGAGGGTTGCGGAGTTGTGATGATAACGGCAGGTTCACTTGCCTACTGCCATTCACAATCGAGTTTGCAAGTTTACATTATAATTGCAGGCCCCATTGCCTACTGCGCGGTCACAATCGATTTGGGGAGTTTTAGTTACAATGACAGACCCATTTCCTACTTTCAGACAGATCAGTTGAGGAGTTTTTATTATAATAGCAGGCAATTTCCCTACCACTAGTCAAAATTGAGTTGTACAGTTATCATTATAATGACAGGCCCTTTTTACTGCTGCCAGCCAGCTTACTGCCAGTCACACAGAAGTAGTGAGTTTCCATGAAAATATCAAGCCACTATGCCTAAAGCTAGTCAAATTTTAGATTGGAACATTTGTTTATAATGGCGGGCACCCTGACCTAGAGCCAAACACAATAGGGTAGGGGACTTTCGAACAAAACTGCATGATCCCTTGCCTTCTGCAGGACAAATCGAGAAGTGAATTATTCATTAAAATGGTAGGCCCTCCTTACTAATGCCAGTTACACAGGAGTTGGAGAAGGACCCGATTCCTACTGCCAGCAGTCAAAGTGGGTGTAGGGAGTACTGATTACAATAGCAGACACACACTTTCTCGATCGCTACAAATCGACATCATTGAATATATATAGATGGACATACGAAAGTATATGCATGTTTACAATATTGCAGACCTTCATTTACAGATTAACTGCTGCTAAACGGTACGTAATATTGGCAAAGGATTGCACCGTAAGGCGCAGTATTTAGCGATCTAAATGGCTGGTCCTATGATATTTTCTCGCATCTCATCTATTCATGGTTCAGATTGAGTCAGAAACGTAAAATAGTTTGAAATTTGCGTAAGATTATCTTACATTCCATTACTTTTCGGATAATTATGTGACATAGCATTTGGCTCACATATGGGTACTGGGTGGGCCAATGATCGTGTAGAGTTTGATCATACTATCTTTCCTGTAAGTGATTGGAAGTATGAATTATGTAGGTAAAGAGTCCAAATTTACTTAAAATCGAGAAATATAGACGAATCTAACGTTTAAGCGATACAGATACGACAAAAAGTCATAATACCAAGGTTGAAGATCACCCCTAATTGAACGAAGATTGTGCCATCCGTTATGTGATAAGACTTCCCGTTTATCCCATGAAATACATCGAAACGAAGGTCTGCACCATCATTAAAATTGCTTCCATATTTCGATATCCTTCGGGGATAAGAAATTAAAAAATTAAAGATCTGTGAAGTTTTTCGTTCGTTGCAGGCTGAAACATATAATTTAGCCAAATTTCAATTTTCTTGCTTGTCTGGCAGATTATGCTGCAATCTCAACTTTGGGTGAGGGGGTTAAACATTTGACTTTCACGAAATTAAACCAAAAAATATGCAGACGATCATTATTACCCATCAAACGGGTATCTGTACGAAAATTTCACCAAAATAGTCAATCTACAGGCACACACAGTCGTTACGATTTTATTTATATAGATAGATAAGGAATCTGCTCCACGTACAACACATTTTGGCTACGTCCGCTGGACTTAACCTGCAAAACCAAACGTTTATGATATCTCACTTATTAATCCTCCTGTCGAAAAATTCACATGAGAACAAAAGTTTTAGAAATTGATTTCCATTAAGGATTGTAGATTTCGATCAATTTCGGATGTGCGTATAATCGTACACAAATTTCAACCTATTCAACGTTTCTGACTCAATCTGACCCATGAATAGATGAGATGCGAGAAAATATCATAGGACCAGACATTTAGATCGCTAAATACTGTGCTTTACGGTACAATCCTTTGTCAATATGACGTACCGTTTAGCAGCAGTTAATCTGTAAATGAAGCTCTGCAATATTGTAAACATGCATATACTTTCGTATGTCCATCTATTCATTGATGTCGATTTGTAGTGATCGTGAAAGGGTGCGTCTGCTAATGTAATCAGTACTCCCTACACCGACTTTGACTGCTGGCAGTAGGAATGGGGTCCTTCTCCAACTGCTGTGTAACTGGCATTAGTAAGGAGGGCCTACCATTTTAACGAATAACTCACTTTTCGATTTGTCTTGCAGAAGACAAGGGATCATGCAGTTTTGTTCAAAAGTACAATACCCTATTGTGTTTGGCTCTAGGTCAGGGTGCCCGCCATTATAAACAAACGTTCCAATCTAAAATTTGACTAGCATTAGGCATAGTGGCCTGCTATTTTCATGGAAACTCACTAATTCTGTGTGACTGGCAGTACGCTGGCGGGCAGCAGTAAAAAGGGCCTGTCATTATAATGATAACTGCACAACTCAATTTTGACTGGTGGTAGGGAAGTTGCCTGCTATTATAATGAAAACTCCTCAACTGTAATCTGTCTGAATGTAGGAAATGGGTCTGCCATTGTAACTGAAACTCCCCAAATCGATTGTGACCGCGCAGTAGGCAATGGGGCCTGCAATTATAATGTAAACTTGCCAACTCGATTGTGAATGGCAGTAGGCAAGTGAGCCTGCCGTTATCATCACAACTCCGCAACCCTCACTTTACATTGGAAACAACGTATGGGGACCATCCCATGCTATTTCTCGGATAAGACTAAGAGACATGCAATTTTAAAACAATCTCATTTACTGCACGCGCAGTATTTACGTCGATATCCGTATACAATGTAGAATACCGTAGCGAAGCACGGGTACATTTGCTAGTCCTCCTATATAAATGATGCACATGAGAAAAAAGTTTTAGAAATTGATTTTCTGTAAGGATGGTAGATTTCCGTTAATTTTGTATGTGCATATTTTATTGGAATTCAAAATCATGGTTTCGGTTTCAGATAAACCCCCAGTAAATTTAGGTATTCAGAAATAATATTAGCCCTGAAACCTACCCAAAGACAGGTGGATTCCAAATATCAAGTTTGGTAGAAATGTATCAGTAGTTTTCAAGTTATAAGAACTCAAACACCAAAGGCGGTCATTATTACACCTGAAACGCATAACTGTAAGGAAATTTCGTTAAAATAGTCACTGTACATATACACGGTAATTATGATTTTATTTATGTAGAAAATAATAATAATAATAATAATAATAATAATAATAATAATAATAATTGTACCGGGCGGTACACCTCCACTCCGCTAATTTAAAATGTGCGCCAGTTGAAACTCCTCTGCTGGAGGAAGTCTGAACTTTATCTACGCTATTAATTCTCTACTTTCTCAGAAGATGTCACCACGTGGAAAATTTTGAGTTTTTGAACTGTGTCATTTTTTATGTGGTTTTGTTTCACTTGAAGTAAGAAGTGTGAACTTTCTCTTCTAGAGGACACTACTGAAGATCAACAATAGTGCAACCTAGTGCGGAGTCAAAGAACTATTTTGTTGGAGAAATTTTTATTTCAAATGTTTGTTCTTTGCTAAAATTTTTTTAGTTATTGTTTAAGTTGGCTGTATACCCCTCTCTTTCCCCTTGTTTTGCATTTAACCAATCCTGAATTTCTTTGAGTTATTTCCGACCAATCCGATGTATCTTCCCCCAACTTGGATATGTTTCTGTACCCGAGCCAATAAAAAGTTTGTGGGAGGGTGTTTTCATTCCCCTAACGCCTAGAACCTTCCGCGAGAGGATATAAACTGCTGATTTTAGGGTCTCCGGGCCACTTCTGTTCCATCTTTCAGTGTATAAAGTACATAGCAGGAGGCGGGAAGCGCCTCTTTCCTCGGCAGCGGTCATCAATAAGGTAATGGCCGATTAATAAATTCTTTCTTTGCTAGCTCAGCTGTTTAACTCTCGGGGCGAGTGCGAGGCGTTCCTCCATGTAACCTTTTCCTAAAATGTAACGATCTTTTCTTCTATTCTCTTTTAAGCTGCATATTGGGATAGAGAGTGCTAACCCTCTCGAGCTCCCACTCATATTGTTTTGAGGTGAACTTATTTTTCTCAACCTATTCTTCGATAACGTAAAACAAATTGTTCTTTTCTTAAGTCACCTCTTTAGCATGGGATTAGCCCTTGTATTAACGGCCTAGTGCCAAGTAGGTCTTAATCAAAGTGTATTAGGAGTGCAAGCTCGCCTCCTCTCAAATTGTTATTTTAGAGGTCATTTAATTAACCTGCTTTTCATTTAATAGACCTCAGTAGATTGGGTATTTTACCCCTGTGTTTATGTCCAGTGAGGACAACTTGAAGGTGGAGTTTGGTATAAATTTTGAGAGCGAGTGGCTCTTTTGAAAATTGAAGGTTGTATGCCTCGGGGAGGCTTTTCTGTGTAATTTGGAGCAAGGGCTCCTAGGTATGAATGGGGTTTTCTGCCCCTCTGTTAAAACTCGTGTTTGGGGTAAAACTGAGCTGATTGCCCAAGCAGTGTAAAATCTGGGCGCGAAGCCCAATCCCTGTAAATATTGTAACTACCCTTTTTGATTTGCTACTTTGTACCTGCAAGGCTTGTTATTTCTTTGTTTTTGAAAAGAAAATATAACCTTGTTAAATTTTAAATTAATTTTGCTTTCGTAGCTGGAGACCTATTCACACCCGCACCTTCTTTCACCTCTACCTACCACGGAAAAACCTCCGTAACAAGTGGTAGCAGAGCGTGGTTGAATGGGTCTCAATTTAGCCCCTTTTGACGGCTAAATATTGTTTGTTCCGAACTCTAACTATTTTCCCAGTTGCTGGAATTTTTTGAGTTTTTCAAAATTGTTCTGTCACCATGCCCGGCCCTCGCGATGTTCTCCATCTTAACTATTTGCGCAAGGAGGAGTTGATCTATGAATTGACTATTAGAAATGTACAATCTGGAGGCACGGTTGCAGTAGACACAAACAAGCTTAGAGAGTCCCTAGATTTGCCTATTTCCATCCCCAATTTGGGAGAGAAAGAAATTGACGACTCTCTTTCCACGATCACGGAGAATATTACTGGGCTAGCTTCTGTAGTTAGTTTTTTTGATGAAAATGATCCTTCTCCTAATCAAATTAAGCGTGTGCAAGCTAGGCTATATCATTTTTCGAATAGGGTTAACGATCTGTTGTCTCTAAAGTTGAATGACGTTCAGAAGAAGGAAGCTAGTACGCTGCTTGAAAATATGTCTGAATTATCTAGCAAGGTCACTCAATTGTTAACAGGGGAGGTTCCTCCCAAAAGTGATCTACCCACCACAGTGAATGCAGGTAGTGAGGAAGCGCCTCCCAAGGGAGAAGTGAATAGGATAACCGTTGCTGCTCAAACTATCCCTGCCCCATTGGACAACGAGTCTGAACGTCGTGCATCATTGAGTAACATCCGTTCTGAATTAACTTCTCTGCCATTGAAACCTTTACCTACTATGTCACCCGGGTTTAGCAGCTTGCCTCATCCATTGGCAATGTTGCTCAGAGGTATCTCTAAGTTTTCCGTTAATACCACCAGTGATGTAATTTCTTTTTTAAGATTTCTAGTTGAATTTCAGGATCATGCCCTTGTGTTTTCTCTTTCTCCATGTCAAATTTTGCAAATTATCTATCCGTATGCTATTGGTATTCTCTCAGATAAAATCGTAAGAGCCATTGCCGAGCAATCATCTATTGAGGATTTCCATGCCCATTTGCTAGCTAACTTCATCCCGGCTAGGGCCAGGTCCTCCCTTATTCAGAAGTACTATTACCGTGTACAACGCTTGGATGAAAACTTGGCTGATTTCATTCAGGACATTAAGTTTTATACTAGGGTGTTTGCTCTTCATTTCCCTGAGGATCAGATTGTACAAGCTATTGTGGAAGGGATTTCACCACCCTACAGGTCATATTTGTGTTTCGCGGCGTGCCCGCAAACTTTCTCTGAACTTGAAGCATTGGCCGTCTCAGCGGAAGGAGTTAGATACGCCGATTCTTTGCGTGTCGCGAAAGAACCCCCGCCTTCCTTTAGTAATACTCGGCCTCCACCTCGCCGACCAGTCAATCCCCGTAAATGTTATGCTTGCGGGTCGCCTGACCATCTGCGCAACAAGTGTCCACTGATCAAGTCAAGTGGGACAAGGAATGGAGCCGGGTCATCACAAGGCTGTTTTAAATGTGGGGCTTTCTCACATATCGCCAAGAATTGTCCCAATTCGAATAGCACCCCCTCCTGCTCAACTTCTGGTGCAAATTCCACCTATGCCAATAACAAAAAGTGACTAGTGGCTTCGGCTGAGTCGACTAATCCATCTTCCCGAGACTCAGCCCCGGGTAAAGAGGTTGTAACTTCAGGGAACGAGCAATTTTCAAATTCATCTTTTGAAGGTCCCAAAGAGTGTCTTAGGATTGCGGCGGATTCCCCCGCACCGGTCCCCTTTCTCAAAATTGAGTTAAATAACGAGCCTATAACAGCTCTCTTAGATTCAGGTAGTGTTTGTTCTATTATTTCGGCTGATTGGTATTCAAAATTGAAATCTGTTTGCAAGCTTCCTAACTATTGTTTGTCGGCGATCCAATACGTTGCGGCTAATTCCTCTCCATTAGAAATTCTCGGTTCCTTATATGTCAAAATTCGTATTTTTCAATTCACATGGAAAGTTAAATTGTTTGTGGCCAAGCATTTGTCTTGCCCCATTATATTGGGAGCGGATTTTATTTCTCACACTGGTCTTGTGCTCGATCTTCAGAGTAGGTCTTGCACTTTCAAATTTGCCTCTAATTGTAATATCCCTCTATTAAAGTGTAATTCTGCATCATGTTCTTCTATTTCGCCTACCCAGGATGAGATGTTGTTAGACCTTAGACATCTACCTGAGGAGCAGGCTGATAGTATTCGCAAATTGTGTCAATCGTTTCCCGAGGTGTTCTCTGATACTCTTGGTGTTACTGACCTTATTGAATACAAAATTGAGGTCACGGATTCGATTCCTGTCCGTTTTCCACCTTATAGGCTATCTCCACCTAAAATGAAGGCTCTAAAAGAAATCATCGATCAGATGTTGAAGGACGGTATTATTAGGCCCTCTAAGTCAGCGTATTCTTCGCCTATTTTTTTAGTCCCGAAACTCCAAGGAGGCTTCAGGCCTGTCATTGATTACAGGGCTCTCAATCGGAAGGTGGTGTTACAATCTGTGCCCCTTCCCGACCTTCATTCTTGTTTTTCATGGTTTCGTAAGGCCAAGTTCTTTACTATCTTGGACTTGAATCAGGCCTATAATCAAATTCCCCTTGCCGAAGAGTCTAAACATCTTACAGCGTTTGCCACGGACTGGAATTTATACGAATACAACCGCGTGCCTTTCGGGCTCCCCACCGGAGCAGCTGTACTCACTAGGCTACTAGATAGGGTCTTCTCCGACATCAAATTTGAGTACTTATATCACTACTTGGATGATGTCGTCGTATTTTCAGAGACTTTTGAAGAACATCTAGATCAACTGCGAGAGGTTCTCGATCGCCTTCGTAAGGCTGGGTTAACTGTTAAGTTGTCCAAGGTTGCCTTTGCTAAGCCCTCTATGTCTTTCCTAGGGCATATTGTGTCACCTGATGGTGTAGCAGTCGATCATTCTAGAACACAGGCCATCCGTGATTTTAAACCTCCCAAGGACATTAAAGGTATCGCCAGGTTCATTGGTATGGTGAATTTCTTCAGGAAGTTTATTCCTAACTTCGCTAATAGAGCGGCGCCCTTAAACTTTCTTCGTAGGAAAGGCATCAAATTCGAGTGGGGACCTTCTCAACAAGCCGCTTTTGAAGACCTTAAATTAGCACTTTGTAATGCCCCTGTACTTGCTATGCCTGATTTCTCGAAGAAATTCATCGTCCAAACCGACGCGTCGTCGTCAGCGGTAGCTGCAGTCCTTCTTCAAGAGACTGAACTAGGGAGGCGCCCCATCGCCTATGCGTCTAGGACATTGTCGGCTCAAGAAGCCAAGTATTCTATCTATGAGCTCGAAGGTTTGGCAGTCTTATTCGCCTTAGAGAAGTTCCGTCTCTATCTGGAACATGTTAAATTCGACCTGGAGACAGATAATCAAGCCTTAAGCTGGGTCTTAGGTAGGCCGCGTCGTACTGGTCGTATAGCCCGCTGGGCCATCCGTATTTCTGCCTTCCAGTTTGATGTTAGACATATCAGAGGTACCGAAAATATTGTTGCTGATGGACTCAGCCGTATGTTTTCTAACGACGTCGAGACCCACGAACCGGTCGACAGTTCATCACCTTCCGAGTCCATACTATCTAAGGTTAATGCCATCCTAACAGATGCCCCCATGCTCTTTAGGGATATCGAGAAATACCAACGTGAAGATCCGACGCTGGCTCCGATAATGGAAACCCTTTCTTCTGGGGAACATGTTGTCCCTTATGTTCTGAGGAATGGTGTTCTATGTTGCCCCTCGAGGCATGATAAGATGATGAAAGTTGTTGTTCCAGCGGTTCTTGTACCTATGATCTTCAAGTATTATCATGAGACCCCATTAGGAGGGCATCTTGGTATCTTTAAAACTCGTGAAAAGATTCGTGAAATGTTCATCTGGAAAGGTATGGACGGTGAAATCCGTGAACTAGTAAAGGCTTGTAAATCTTGTTTGCTCAGTAAACCCACCATGTCCACCAAGGTAGGCCTTTTGTCTTCGCATCAAGCATCGCGCCCCATGGAACGCCTGTATATCGATTATGTAGGACCCTTCCCCCAGTCGAAGGGAAATGCCAACAAATTCATCTTTGTATGTGTAGATGGTTTTACCAGATTTTCCTGGTTATTTCCGACTAAGCTGGCTACCGCTCAGTCTACCATTACTTGCTTAAATTCTATTTTTGCTTCTTTTGGTCCGTGCCAATATATTGTATCTGATAATGCTAAGGCTTTTACATCTAATTTATTTCGTAAATTCTGTTTTGACTTATCCATCTCTCATGTAACTACTTCTGCTTATTACCCTCAACCATCTCTGGCTGAACGGGTTAATCGTAATCTCAGGTCCGCACTTATTGCCTATCATCATGAAGATCATTCCAGGTGGGACACGTCCCTGCATTGGTTAGCTTTTGCTTTGAATTCGGCGGTTCATAAATCTCATAAGTTCACTCCAGCTTCCTTGATGTTCAAGTTTGTTCCCAACACGCCGCTCTCTAACATTTGGCCTCTGAGTGACATTCTACCCGAGACAATAGATCCGGATAATATTAAAGATCTTTGGAAGAAGGCTAAAGCCAATCTTAAGGTATCTCATGAAAAGGTTAGGGAAAAGTATGATCGTGGACGGAGACCCACCACTTTGAAGGTAGGTGACCAGGTGATGGTCAAGAATTTTGTTCCCGCGGGCAAGCTTGCCCCCAGATTTCATGGGCCATGCATCATTCTCGATTTTCTTACTCCGGTTACATTGTTAGTAAGCAATCCAGCCACCGAGAGGATATTTAGGGTTCACCTGTCCCAGGTGAAACCGGTGTAAATTTTGTTTCAACTTGCTTCATATAATTTGATAGGAATATGAAGGTTATATTTTTTTTGTGAGTTCCACTCTTAAGGCTTTCTGCTCCTTCTATTATATTTCTCTATATTTAAGCATTTCTTGTAAACCTCCCCCGATTTGTTAAACTGCCATCCTGTCCTTGCCACGGCCATTACCACGCTCCCGTCTCCTGCTCCACTACACACAGTGGCTGGCTTAGATGAAATGCCATGGATATCTGCACGCCGCTGGCCCCTCTACCTCTCCAACAAGCCTGTGCCCTCAAAAAAATGATGATGGTCCAACACAATTCTGCCGCCTAGGTTTAATGTTTCAGTGCCCCCGCAGCCGCGCGGCGCTGTGCCGCGGCTGGGTTCGAGGACGGGCCCCCTCGGCCCCAGCGAGGACGACATGTGCACGGCGAGCCGGAGCTCTTCTCCCGGCCTAGGCTGATGTGCGGCGCACGACCTGCTACTTGCCCGCAGCCTGTATATGTTCACCGCGGGCGCGGCGTGTTTCAACACCTCTGCTCCCCTCATAGTGCGGGCGAGCGGTATCTCAGGGTACTTAAGGGGTCCGAGCGGCCTCCTTTGGACGCAAGCTGCAACGGCCGGTCTGGCCGTCCAACTTCATTAACATCAACTACATGAACAGTTACGATAAGCAATGACTACACTTGGGAATTCAACAGCAATATTTGGTGGACATTGCAAAATTTTTCATCGCTTTTAAGTATTAAAAGTTTATCCTCAGAATTCTACTTCTACAAACTTAAAAACTATTCTTCATCTGCAACAACAAATTTTGAAACTAAATCAAACCAAATTAAGAAAACCTTATAAATTTTTTTTGGCAATTAATCTCCATATCTACATCAAAACTTGGACCTTGTTTTCAAACAATTTCATGTGTCACCCCGGGAGGAACTTTTGGGGGGGGAGGTCTGTACCGGGCGGTACACCTCCACTCCGCTAATTTAAAATGTGCGCCAGTTGAAACTCCTCTGCTGGAGGAAGTCTGAACTTTATCTACGCTATTAATTCTCTACTTTCTCAGAAGATGTCACCACGTGGAAAATTTTGAGTTTTTGAACTGTGTCATTTTTGATGTGGTTTTGTTTCACTTGAAGTAAGAAGTGTGAACTTTCTCTTCTAGAGGACACTACTGAAGATCAACAATAGTGCAACCTAGTGCGGAGTCAAAGAACTATTTTGTTGGAGAAATTTTTATTTCAAATGTTTGTTCTTTGCTAAATTTTTTTTAGTTATTGTTTAAGTTGGCTGTATACCCCTCTCTTTCCCCTTGTTTTGCATTTAACCAATCCTGAATTTCTTTGAGTTATTTCCGACCAATCCGATGTATCTTCCCCCAACTTGGATATGTTTCTGTACCCGAGCCAATAAAAAGTTTGTGGGAGGGTGTTTTCATTCCCCTAACGCCTAGAACCTTCCGCGAGAGGATATAAACTGCTGATTTTAGGGTCTCCGGGCCACTTCTGTTCCATCTTTCAGTGTATAAAGTACATAGCAGGAGGCGGGAAGCGCCTCTTTCCTCGGCAGCGGTCATCAATAAGGTAATGGCCGATTAATAAATTCTTTCTTTGCTAGCTCAGCAGTTTAACTCTCGGGGCGGGTGCGAGGCGTTCCTCCATGTAACCTTTTCCTAAAATGTAACGATCTTTTCTTCTATTCTCTTTTAAGCTGCATATTGGGATAGAGAGTGCTAACCCTCTCGAGCTCCCACTCATATTGTTTTGAGGTGAACTTATTTTTCTCAACCTATTCTTCGATAACGTAACACAAATTGTTCTTTTCTTAAGTCACCTCTTTAGCATGGGATTAGCCCTTGTATTAACGGCCTAGTGCCAAGTAGGTCTTAATCAAAGTGTATTAGGAGTGCAAGCTCGCCTCCTCTCAAATTGTTATTTTAGAGGTCATTTAATTAACCTGCTTTTCATTTAATAGACCTCAGTAGATTGGGTATTTTACCCCTGTGTTTATGTCCAGTGAGGACAACTTGAAGGTGGAGTTTGGTATAAATTTTGAGAGCGAGTGGCTCTTTTGAAAATTGAAGGTTGTATGCCTCGGGGAGGCTTTTCTGTGTAATTTGGAGCAAGGGCTCCTAGGTATGAATGGGGTTTTCTGCCCCTCTGTTAAAACTCGTGTTTGGGGTAAAACTGAGCTGATTGCCCAAGCAGTGTAAAATCTGGGCGCGAAGCCCAATCCCTGTAAATATTGTAACTACCCTTTTTGATTTGCTACTTTGTACCTGCCAGGCTTGTTATTTCTTTGTTTTTGAAAAGAAAATATAACCTTGTTAAATTTTAAATTAATTTTGCTTTCGTAGCTGGAGACCTATTTACACCCGCACCTTCTTTCACCTCTACCAACCACGGAAAAACCTCCGTAACAATAATAATAATAATAATAATAATAATAATAATAATAATAATAATAATAATAATAATAAAATTAAATGGCGAATGGTTTTTAGTGCCGGGAGTGTCCGAGGACAAGTTCTGCTCGTCAAATGCAGGTATTTTTATTTGACACGCAAGGGTGACCTGCGCGTCGTGATGAGGATGAAACGATGATGAAGACGATACTTACACTCAGCCCCCGTGCCAGAGAAATTATGTTGGTTAAAATTCCCAACCCTGTCTGGAATCGTACGTGGCACCAGCACGCTAACAATGAGCTATGGAGCCGGAATTATTTTGAATAACTGACAGTCATATGAATTTTATAGAAAAATCTGAGGGTTTGTATAGGTATTTTAAGGTAAAAACAGGCTCCTGCAAGTGCATTCCAGGGATCATTAATGAACAAGGTGAGTGTTAGAGTAGGTGAAGCTTTGTCTGACCCTGTAATAGTTGAGAGGGGAGTTCCTCAGGGCAGTGTTATCGGACCTTTATGTTTTCTTATATATATAAATGATATGAGTAAAGGAGTCGAATCGGAGGTAAGGCTTTTTGCGGATGATGTTATTCTCTATAGAGTGATAAATAAGTTACAAGATTGTGAGCAACTGCAACGTGACCTCGAAAATATTGTGAGATGGACAGCAGGCAATGGTATGTTGATAAACGGGGCTAAAAGTCAGGTAGTGAGTTTTACAAATAGGAAAAGTCCTCTCAGTTTTAATTACTGCGTTGATGGGGTGAAAGTTCCTTTTGGGGATCATTGTAAGTATCTAGGTGTTAATATAAGGAAAGATCTTCACTGGGGTAATCACATAAATGGGATTGTAAATAAAGGGTACCGATCTCTGCACATGGTTATGAGGGTGTTTAGGGGTTGTAGTAAGGATGTAAAGGAGAGTGCATATAAGTCTCTGGTAAGATCCCAACTAGAGTATGGTTCCAGTGTATGGGACCCTCACCAGGATTACCTGATTCAAGAACTGGAAAAAATCCAAAGAAAAGCAGCTCGATTTGTTCTGGGTGATTTCCGACAAAGGAGTAGCGTTACAAAAATGTTGCAATGTTTGGGTTGGGAAGAATTGAGAGAAAGAAGAAGAGCTGCTCGACTAAGTGGTATGTTCCGAGCTGTCAGCGGAGAGATGGCGTGGAATGACATTAGTAGACGAATAGGTTTGAATGGCGTCTATAAAAGTAGGAAAGATCACAATATGAAGATAAAGTTGGAATTCAAGAGGACAAACTGGGGCAAATATTCATTTATAGGAAGGGGAGTTAGGGATTGGAATAACTTTCCAAGGGAGATGTTCAATAAATTTCCAATTTCTTTGAAATCATTTCGAAAAAGGCTAGGAAAGCAACAGATAGGGAATCTGCCACCTGGGCGACTGCCCTAAGTGCAGATCAGTATTGATTGATTGATTGATTGATTGATTGATTGATTGATTGATTGATTGATTGGTTGATTGATTGTATATGTGAGAACTTACAGAAGGCACGGGTATTCAGTCAGCAGTTGTAAAGGTAGCTAGAAATAAGGAAATTAGGCCTATTCATATAAAGGTGGTTACGAAACATTATCTATGATAAATTTCTTTCTTTCTTTCTTTCTTCCTTAATCTGTTTACCCTCCAGGGTTGGCTTTTCCCTCGGACTCAGCGAGGGATCCCACCTCTACCGCATCAAGGGCAGTGTCCTGGAGCGTGAGACATTGGATCGGGGATACAACTGGGGAGGATGACCAGTACCTCGCCCAGACGGCCTCACCTGCTATGCTGAACAGGGGCCTTGCGGGTGGATGGGAAGATAGGAAGGGATAGACAACGAAGAGGGAAGGAAGCGGCCGTGGCCTTAAGTTAGGTACCATCCTGGTATTTGCCTGGAGGAGAAGTGGGAAACCACGGAAAACCACTTGCAGGATGGGTGAGGTGGTAATCGAACCCACCTCTACTCAGTTGACCTCCCGAGGCTGAGTGGACTCCGTTCCAGCCCTCGTACCACTTTTCAAATATCGTGGCAGAGCCGGGGATCGAACCCGGGCCTCCGGGGTGGCAGCTAATCATAGTAACCACTACACCACAGAGGCGGACGGTAATAACTTTACTTACAAAAAGATATAAAAGTTGAAAGCACCGAGCTCGATAGCTGCAGTCGCTTAAGTGCGGCCAGTATCCAGTATTCGGGAGATAGTAGGTTCGAACCCCACTGTTGGCAGCCCTGAAGATGGTTTTCCGTGGTTTTCCATTTTCACACCCGGAAAATGCTGGGTCTGTACCTTAATTAAGACCACGGCCACTTCCTTCCCACTCCTAGCCCTTTCCTGTCCCATCGTCGCCGTAAGACCTATCTGTGTCGGTGCGACGTAAAGCTACAAAAGCAGCTGGAGTTGATAAGATTCTGGCGATATACTGCAGGCAATATTACTGTTTGTATGAAGGAGTTAACCAAATGATTGCAGAGCTGTTATAGTTGCCCCATTGTACAAGGGACAGGGTGATAAAGAAAGTCAGCTTGGGATATGTTGCATGTATGCACTGGGTAAGCGTTCTTTCTGATTATAGTAGACACGTTTGCGAAATTACTAACTGGCTTGATAGAAGGCATGTCGGGTTTCAAAGATGTTATTCCAGTGAAGCTCAGCTTGTAGGATTCCAGCAAGATATAACAGCTATTTTAGATTTCTTTTTTATTTTTTATTTATTTTTTTTTTTTGCTAGGGGCTTTACGTCGCACCGACACAAATAGGTCTTATGGCGACGATGGGATGGGAAAGGCCTAGGAGTTGGAAGGAAGCGGCCGTGGCCTTAATTAAGGTACAGCCCCAGCATTTGCCTGGTGTGAAAATGGGAAACCACGGAAAACCATCTTCAGGGCTGCCGTATTTTAGATTTAGAAGCTCAAATGATCGGCATCGCTGTTGACCTATCGAAGGCTTATGATAGGCTACATCATGAGAGATTGCTTACGAAAATGAGAGCTATTGGATTAGAGAAAAGAGTGACTGAGTGTGTAGGTAAATTTCTACAGAACAGAAGAGAATTAGAGGGGGTTAAAGCACTATCTGATCCAGTAGCAAATAAGAGCGAGTCCCCCAGGGCAGTTTTTAATTATTATTATTATTTTTTTTTTTTTT
This sequence comes from Anabrus simplex, assembly GCF_040414725.1. Lineage (NCBI taxonomy): Eukaryota > Metazoa > Arthropoda > Insecta > Orthoptera > Tettigoniidae > Anabrus > Anabrus simplex. The sequence goes on along the minus strand of NC_090269.1, from coordinate 105,090,395 downwards.
TACATGAGTTAATAACTGAAATTGCATGACCAAATTCCGTCCCCGGACCTGATTTTGTCTCCCTAGGGATTTCCATTTTTGCACGGTTGGTACCTAATGTTTAGCCGCGCAAGAACACGCGTAGCCTCATCTTTTTGTGTCTTTTTGTGAGAGTTTAATTTCCGTGTACAAGGAGGATTCATTTTTCATGCTGAGCTGAGTGAGAACAGTATTCAAATTAGGAGCCTGTTATTCCTACAGTGAGCACTGGACTGCATTTTTAGTCGTGTGGGGTAAATCCTAAGGTGTAATCGCTACAGTGAGGTGATTGGCATTAGTTAGTGTAGCGGCCATAAATCAGGGATTGTTCCTAATTTCGTCAACATTCATTTAATTTTTTATTTATGAAGTTTATTATTATAATTTTCAGATGGGTGAAGGCAAGCAGTGGGATAAGTAGGCTACAAAAACAGGCTATTAAGGCAGTTAGAGACAAGAAAATGGGTTAAAAACGTGCAATTAAAGTGTTAACATCCCACGATCATTGCTGAAAGACTATGTTAAAAAGAATACCAAGAGAATATTTTTCATACATGAGAAAACAAACCAAACCCCATGGCACTACAGCCCTTACCGGGCGAGTTGGCCGTGCGCGTTGAGGCACGGCTGTGAGCTTGCATCCGGGAGATAGTAGGTTCGAATCCCACTATCGGCAGCCCTGAAGATGGTTTTCCGTGGTTTCCCATTTTCACACCAGGCAAATGCTGGGGCTGTACCTTAATTAAGGCCACGGCCGCTTCCTTCTAACTCCTAGGCCTTTCCTATCCCATCGTCGCCATAAGACCTATCTGTGTCGGAGCGACGTAAAGCCCCTAGCAAAAAAAAACTACAGCCCTTGAAGGGCTTTGGCCTACCAAGCGACCGCTGCTCATCCCGAAGGCCTGCAGATTACGAGGTGTCGTGTGGTCAACACGACGAATCCTCTCGGCCGTTATTCTTGGCTTTCTAGACCGGTGCCGCTATCTCACCGTCAGATAGCTCCTCAATTCTAATCACGCAGGCTGAGTGGACCTCGAACCAGCCCTCAGGTCCAGGTAACAATCCCTGACCTGGCCGGAAATCTAACCCGGGGCCTCCGGATAAGAGGAAGGCACGCTACCCCTACACCACGGGGACCGGCTTTCCATACATGGCTTTCAAGTAATTAATTATAGGGAAAGTAGCATAATTTCGTCCCCCTAGGGATTTACAGCTTGCATGGTTGGTACCTAATGTTTGTCCATAATATTCCTGAATTTGTACAAGTCCAAATCTGCTAAGGGGACAAATATGGGCCCCCTACCTTAAGTCTTTGTTCAGATGATGTTATAGTGTATAGCAGAAGAAGACAGTTTCAGGCGGTGTGACGAGACGAACGAAGAGTTCGTGTGACGTCAGTAATTTAATATCAATGAATATTGAATTTTCACGACCGCATTGTAATCGAAACCGACTTTCAACCTATTAGGTCGTGTTACGTACATTTAGGACGTGTTGAAGAGATGTTAAGTACAGAACAAAAATGGCCAACCGGACACCAGTGGGATCCGAACCCACAACCTCCCGATTTCGCGTCGGGACAAACGACACTAGCAGTACAGAGACGGAGGGGTCAGTCACCCATAACGGTATCAAATGATAATGATATGTAGAGTACTTTAGTAAAATGAAGCTGCCAATGTTTATTTCTGTATGAAATATATTTTTCTAATTGTGCAATGCTGTGAATGTGCAAAGTATTAAGAGTATTAAGAAATATAATTTGCAACGTCATTATCCTGTGTGCCACGTAAATGGATATGAGAAATATCAAGAATAGCATGACGCAGTATTTTCAGAATTAACGGAACATGCTGAAGTGGAGGACTATCCAAGTAGCGAAGCGTCTGTTAGTCTATGCCACATAATACCTCTTCATATAGCAAAGAAGGCAAGGTCTTTTACCGAGAAGGTTTTGCGAAAAAAGTGATTGTGATAGCCGCTGACGACATATGCTCGCATTTGGTAGAAGACTTTGAAAGAATAAATTTATCTGCTAAGACCATTATACCACGTATTCATAAAATGGGTCCACGAGGAACTCTGTGATATGGCACGTAAATCTGTTCATTATTCCTTAGCTGTAGAGTAAAGTGGGGCATATCAGATACTATGAAATTAGCTATTTTCATTAGGGTCGTCGATGACCAGTTGAAACATCACAGAGGAATTGCTAGATTTACTTCCCTTTAAGGTCACCACCACAGGGTTTGACATTTTCAAAGGCACTGAAGGAGCTGTTCAAAACGCTGGCCTGAGTTGGAATAAACGTGTTTCCTAGCAAAGGATGGCGCTCCGTCTCAGGTAGGAATTATTGTTGGATTAATAACATACGAAACGTGTTCCTGGTGCAACACATCATCTCACTGCAATCCATTGTATTATTCGTCAAGATAATCTTTGATCCACGTACATAGTAGCAGAAAAGCTGGTTGATAATTGGCTAAGTTGCGATTCATTGCAAGAAGCACGAAGAATTATTATAAACACTACCTAACACAATAGGCAATGGAATGTCTAATAAGAAAATACAATGTTTGTGGGGGGGGGGGGGAAGTGACTTCTACTCCACCCTTTTCAACACGTAGTCCCCCAAACTTGATCAGACACACCTCCAGCAGTCTGAACAAGTTTCAAGAAACAGGTATGAGACAGAAAATTAAAGAGAGCTGGTAAATTTCCAAGAAGAATAAGTCCGTATAGTTTGATGGCCTAAGGCAGGCCAGCCATATATCATGGAATGTGCAAGATTACCAAAGTAGCACAAGACTTAGAAAAATGGATAATTACAATTCGCGCCAGTCTTTCTATAGAAATATGACTGGAGATGTTTGCAGATCTTAATACGATAAATACGCCAAGTCGCTTAAGAATGGAAACATCGTATTTAACAAAGTCCTGATTTTGTACAGGAGCGGAACAACTGCCTGAAGGTTGAAACAAAAAATAGTGCCAATAAAACATTACGAATTAAATTTTACAACAATATTAGTGATTAGTACAAATAAAGATATTCTTTTTGATTTTGTTTTCAGTTTTCACTTACGAGGTAGACAACTATTATAAGGTACGAAATACGAGATGGCGGTGTTGTTAAACAAGTATACTGAATATTTTCTTGCGTCGTCTCCACAGAAAAATCTGGAGGCTTTAGTTTTCGCACAGTAATATAATACCACTGAGCAATTTGGCCGCGCAGATAGGATCATGTAGCTGTGAGCTTGCATTCGAGAGATGGTGTATTCGGAACCCACTGTCATAGCCCTTAAGATGGTTTTGCCATGGTTTCCAATTTTCACACTAGGAAAATACTGAGGTTGTACCTTATTTAAGACCACGGTCGCATCATTCCCAATCCTAGCCCTTTCCTATCTCATGGTCGTCATAAAAACAAATAGTGGCATAAAACAAATCGCAAAATATATATAATACAACAATATTTCGGAAAATTGCAGATACAAGGTCTCATTTTTAAGCGACGATATCAAGTACTGTATTTAGGATGTAAATAACAAACCAAGCATATCAGTTTCAAGAATACTGTGCCCCCTATTCCCAGCTTCATTAAGCCCTCTAGAATATAATAGTATAGAAACGTTAGTACATGGTAAGTCCTCCAGAGTGCTCTTAATTACTTTCAGATTACTACACGGCGTCAGCTCTTGAGCAGCCAACTAATGGTTTCAGCACACAAATATTTTGACATTATGAAACACTAACACAATGAGTTACATTACCTTGCTAAGCTGCTCTTAACTCGCTTAGGTGAGAGTTTGTATACCTTGAGTATGCTTTCGAGCGCCTTTAAGGGAGATTCTGTCACTTAATGCAACCACCATTGCTCAATTATTTGTATTATTGTAAAGGTCTTGGATACTGTTGTCAACAGCTGTATGTACATTGTCTGATGGACTGGGAGGTTGTATTGACTCGACTGCACAAGGTGTTTCAGATACTTACTTCACATTATGTTGGGTTGCAGGCGCATTCGTTCCGTGTTCAGGACAACCTTCTCTGCCCACGTCCTTCTTTCCCTTCTGTCTTGCCTTCTATCATTAGATGTATCAGTCTGTATTTCTCATTTAGGAACAAGTGACCGACAGACTGATTTCTTGCATTATGTAAGGGTTAATACTTTACATGATTTCCCAGCAAGTTGAAGTACCTCATCGTTGATGGTGTGTTCTACCCATGGGATTTTAACCATCCAGCGATATCTAAGGCATTTGGTCGGTTCATTGACGAAGCCTTCAGTGTTCACCACCTGACACCGTAAAGCAGGACCGCCAACATAACACTTCACGACACGCCAACGAGTAGAGATGGCACTATCGACTGAAAACCGCTATCGACTAGTCGGGCGATAGTCCCTTCGAACTATTGACTAAATAGTCGAATGTTTTCAGTCGAAAAAATGTATTCATTACTTCCTGTCGAGAAGACTGAACATCGAATGAAAGTATTCATACAACGTAAGTAGTCGGTCCATGAAAAACATTCGAATGTTTCCAGTCGAAACTCTCCGTGTCAAAAGTGAGAGAGTCGTACTTTTACGAATTCGACTCATTTTAACGCAATTTACCAATAATTAGAAATCACTTGTATAGACACCCATTAAAATCCGATTTACGCACTCGTTCGTACGCGGGGCTAATAGATAGAGAGATGCCCTTAATACGGACCAACATCATACGAATGGCCTTTCTTGGTGCTATATGGACAGTGAAACGTAGAAAGACGACAATGAGGCTCTATTCCCGAACAATGCTAACAATAATAATATGTAAAACGCGTTGCTGTATTACACAATCAAGATATACTGTAACTTATATGAGAACAGCCAAACAGAATTCTACCGTATTTTCTAGATTATTATTATAGTTATTCATATTATTATTATTATTATTATTACTATTATTATTATTATTATTATTATTATTATTATTATTATTATTATTATTATTATTATTATTATTATTATTATGTATGAATAGGGCTTAACGTAATTAACATAAACAAATATGCAACGAAATAAAGAGCATATAAACGACAAGAGAAAATCGCCATAGATCGTAGGTACATATGAAGTTAACATAATTATATATTACATATCCGAAGTGACCATAAACCGATAGTTCCATTCGCTTCCATGTCGCTGTGACTTGAGTGCGATTCAGTCGACTTGTTTTGTGCTGACTGGACAGTGAAACGTGGAGAGATGCGTGACGGGAATGCGACTGAATTCAGTCGACTTCTTTTGTGCTCACTGGATAGTGAAACGTGGAGAGATCCGTGGCGGGAATGCGACTGAATTCAGTCGACTTCTTTCTTAAAGTAGTCGACTATTAGGATAGTTTAAACTATCGACTAATTCGATAGTTATCAGTCGATAGTGCCCATCTCTACCAACGAGTTTCGAGTCAGAAATCATGGTTGCAAACGGGGAAATTTTGATTTCAGAAACGCACTTTTTGCAGTGCAGACTCTACACCTGGATCCCATTCTTTTGTTAGCCACCATCCTAGGTACTGGAAATATGATACCATTTCAATGGTGTTTCCGTCAAGGGAGACGTCTAGACAACTACACTATCTGACCTTATAACAAATGCAGCCCATTGTGGGTTTTGGTCTAACAAGTTGACTGTTGCTCAGCTTTGCTGATCATGTCCAGACTACAACTAGAACTGTACCTTACTTTTAGTCCGTTTCAATCCTCCTCTGAGCTAGTGATGCTCTCAAGAGGTACGGGATTATTGACTTGGTTTGTCTGAACAATCAGTAGAAAAAGAACTACAACCACTAATTTGTCAAAGAATGTGTAAGGATCGTGAGTTTCAGAACATAAACATCTTTCTATCCCATCTAGGTAGTTCCAGAAGCACGGCTATGTCAAGGTTCTGCAAGTGCTGGAAATGTGAGTTGCAAATTATCACCAAGAACAGCTGGGAATCTGTTGCTGCTATGATAGACGCTAGAGTGCAAAGAATCTAGCTATGCTAGTACATGTGCTTTGGCTCCGAATTCTTGTTCAGTAGTTCCTCAGCCATCAACAACCCGCAGATCCTCTGAAGTTTGTAATATGCAATGGTAAACTAGAGACCTAATTTTGATTTTGGCACTGCATCAATTTATTTCATTTCTATCCAACCTACTTTGTTCATCTCTCGTTCTCTTCCGTCCTTAATCGCAAAAGAGTCGCTCATCTTTATTCACCATGTCTGGATAACCACTAGAACTGTATCTTTAGTCCAATTCAGCCCTTCTCAGAGCTTACGCCTTTCATGGACTTGCACTTTATTTTACCAATAACTTCATCTTCGATGGGTCAGATCTCTTGACATGGAATAAGTACGTAGTAGAGTCATTAAGTTCGTGGACTGGACGTACAGTGTTACTGTGGTGCACTAGAGCGGAGAATTTGCACCACAGAATGTTATCGTGACAGTTCTTCGCTAGTCCCAGCAAGATGCTGTTGCGTGCTTACAGTATAAGCACTACTACGGTCTCTGTTGTGAATGGTCAGCGGCGTAATTTGAAAATGTCGTAGTTCGAGCAGCGGGCGAATTTCAAGTTCTGCCAAAAATTAGGCAAATCCGCTAACGAAAAGTTTGAGATAATCAAGTCGAAATGGCTCCAGATCACCACGAAGGAAAAGAAATGTGAAAAGGCAGGTCAAGAGACTAGTGATCCTTGAACTCTTATCGACAGTCCACGATCATATTGACAGTAGTACATACATATGTGTACACTGTGTTGCCTATACTGTAGGCACCAGTCCAAGACGTTACTGACTGTAGTACATGAGTGTACGACGTATTGCCTGCAGTGTAGGCGTCAGTCCACGAACTCATTACTGTAGTAGTATATCGATTCGTACCCGCACTGGGTTACTCGGTGTACGCCCGCCTGTCCCTAGAAAATGTACACCAGACTTCTTTCCATAAATTCAGAGCTATAAAAGCTAGCAAAAACATAATAACTGATCTGAAAAGAGAAAGGTCCGAAGAGATTATCCAATTAACTTTCAAGGTGACGTGACACAAAGGAGAGCAGCGTGCGCATGCGCTATTTTCTGGTGGGGTTGAACGTCAGAACATATAGTAAAATTAGTATCACTCGGGATCGCGTACCGTACCGGTACACGTACCGTGAGACGTCATTCGTACATTTCACGCGAGATCTGTGGACAAATATCATAATACCTGTGTACGTGTATGAAAAATTTCTGAACTTTGTGAACATTTCCGAAATGTCCCAATATCTTAGTTTAAAGAATATTCAAGCCTACTGAAATGCAAACAAGAAAAGATAATGAATCAAAAGGAATCGAACACGATCAAAATATTCGAATTCGAGCGTAAGAGGGACTACATGCAAGGTAACAAAGCCGAGGTGGCGGTGCATCACAAGCCGCAACTGAATACTCCATGTGGGCGAGGGCGGTAGAATACACCCAGAGAATCGCCTGCCTGTCTTAAGAAGTGATTAAAAATGACCATAGGGCCCTCAACTTGGCAGCGTGGGTGGGAACCACGGAGCCCTATCTGATCCCGGCGTTGATGATTCCACTTACTTATGTCACATTTCTCTCTTTAATATTTCCTATCCGATCACCCTTAGTCCGGTCTTATTCTCTTCCGATACCGACGAGGCCTAGGGTTCTTTCATTCCCTCGCCTTTCATGGCACTTTCCTTTCTTTTACCGATACCTTAATTTTACTAAGGATTGAACCTTTGCTCTCTGGTTAAAATTAATAGAGGACAGTTCCCCAGTTCTGCTTCCTCGGAAAACAATAACCACCACCACCACCACAACAACTACAACAAAAACTGAGTACGTCTACTTCTCCTGCTTAGCGTATGGAGCAAATACGCCTGATGAAACTCAAGAGGATGTGATCGAATCCATGACCCTGCGCAGAAACCTAAATTAGGCTAGTGCGCATCTTGTTGATGTTACGTGATTTGACAACATTCACTGTGCTTAAAACTGAATGCCTCTATTTTAGTGAATACCTGTCCATGAACTACGACCTGAAGAGGCTAGAAGTCTTAGATAGAAGAATCCTAGAAACTGGGCGCTGTGAGAACTTAAGGCGGATGGAAACTTTGGAGCAACAAAATAATAATACTAATCATGTTATTTCGAAAACGAACAAAACCTATGGCATGTGATGGCGATGATTGCGATAATCGGATGGTCTCTCTCTCATGTTGGTGGTTATCCGTGGCTGAGGATGGGGGAATTCTGTTCATTGTCTTCGTCCATTCATATGTAGTATGATAAGGATGTACAGTATAATATGTATGGGGTATGCAACATATACCAACATGATTTAACATTTAAGGAATTGTAATATCTTTGGATTTTTTGCTAGTGGCTTTACGCTGCACCGACACAAATAGGTCTTATGGCGACGATTCTTTGGATTTTTGTTCGTTTGTTTTTAATATGTTGAAAGCTAACTCCATGTAATGTTTATCGATTTTAGTCCCACTAACTATCTTTTTACGGTTTTCGGAGAGGCCCAGGTGCCGGAATTTTGTCCAGTAGGAGTTCTTTTACGTGGCTGGCGTATTTGATCCCCTTCAAACAGTGCGGGAGCCACGATCGAACCTCCTAGCTTGGAGTCAGAGAGCTACACAGCCCGGCGTTCAGGATCCCACTTACCTGCTTTGTAGAGGTACTAAGCTATGTTTACACCACTATAACTCTAGGGCAATGACAAGAAAGTACGTTACATGTGGAGAATGGCTGCTTGCTTCGCAGCCTTGGAGAGAGTCAGTCTTTCTTTCTCTCTCTCGTCTTCGCCTAGGTGTCCACTATTCTTTTTCTGATGTGAGATTCTTAAAAAGAAAGCTCATGCCCCTGTGATTCAACTTCCACATGAAATTGGACTTCCCATGACTATAACCACGATCACGAATAGTTTGCTTATTTTCAAGTTGCCAGGAGATTCCATCGTTGTGTCGCAGTAGGGAACCACTGGACGGCAGTTCCCCAAGAGGAAGATTTTACTCTCTCAGATGGCTTCATAATACTTCTCTGCATTTTAGAACCGCAAACCAGTCATTAATCCTCAACATTGCCGAGCAGGAGTCTAAGCATGACTACATATAAGAGTCTCAAATCATACCGGTTCATTCAATGAGGTACCTTTAAGCTGATATTCGCATTGCTATAACTATTCTCCTTAGAGAACATTAAAAATGTGGTGAGTGGATAAATCATACCGGGAGATCAGACACGATTTACTCCGACGTCAGGTGTTTTTACTACGAGGAAGCGCGCGCTCGTTTGCCGCGTACGGGTCGAGGTTGGTGGAGGAAAGGTAAACAATGGAACTGTAACACAAACTATTTTTAGAAATTAATTAGTTACAAATTATGAATGGAGGTGCTGAAAGTGGCCGATTTCATTCTCTACACATTTCTGGCACCTCCTTAAGAAATTATTCATCACTCCCCGTAGTTCACGTTGAGGATTCAAGGAAATTTCCTGACGAATATTACGTTTTAATTTTTGTATAGTGTGCGGGTTCATTTGCACACGGCATTCCTTAATTTACCCCAGAGATAATAATCGCAGGTGGGTAAATCGGAGGACCGAGAGGGCCAAACATCCCTACTAATAACTCTGTTCTGTGGAGACATTTTGTGAATTTTCCTCGTGGAAGTATTCGCAGTGTGAGCAGGGACAGTGTTCTATTGAAAAATGAAAAATCACGCTCTCTGTCGGTTAATTCTCTGAGAGTTTACGTGTCCTTTATTAAACTTTTCGCCATCCTAGTGGGGAACTGAAACCGAGACCTTCCAGATAAAATGACAACGATTTTACAGCCTCGACTAGGCAGATTTTTCTCTTCCTTCTTTCCATTTATTGGGGCAATAATGAAGTTAGAAGAGCGAAATAAAAAATTAGGAGAATAAGATGGAAAAAAATTCGCAGACTCAACTAGAGGGCCCTAATAACTTTCCAAATCCATCAAATCTCTGACAATTGATACATAGTGAGAAGTATAGCGGCGAGTTGTGAAAATATCTATCGCAATATTATGAAACTTAAGCTCATTCTGAGAGAATATGATTTTGTTATTCTGCGGGAATATGAAGTATATTTTTCTTTTTACTTCTGCTGAAAAGGAAACATGGGATTACCATTCGAGTGTTGCATACATTATTCAAAGACGAGAAACAGGGGCTTATTTGAAAGTCGTATTCATCCTTACGTTTACATACTCCAATCTTGTGAAAGTGAATTCTGGTCTGTCTATATAAAGAAACATATATATATATATTTGTTTTACATTTACAGTACATACTAGTTTACTAAAAAGGGAAGATATTTGAATGACGTACAGTAGAGTATTTTGAAGGTTTATAATAATGCGATGGTAGATATTTACGTGATTTCATGGTTATTGTTAAAAAATATTGCACAAATTGTTTAATTCTAAGGAAGGTCTGTAAATTCCGAAGTATTCCTATAGAATCCACTTAAGTTGATATCCAGAAAAATTTGTTAATATAGTGTTTTACTATTGTAATATGTTACGATACATTATTTATTGTTTTGAAAGATATGTCAAATTCTATCTTAAAAGATTATCTCTAAATCCTACAAAAACACCTACAAAACAAAGTAATTGCCACTGAAATAAAGAGAATCCTTCCTTAGGATAGCTACCCAAACATAATGAATTCTGCAATTAATAACGTTCTTTAAAATTCAATGAAGATTAATTACACGTACTTTAATTATTCTGAAAATTACAGGATATTCAAAGGAAAACTGGGTGAACGAGTCATGGTGCTTTGTTACTCCTCTACCACTCGCCCTTTGTCCGGACTTGTGACAGGCAGAGCCTGACTTCCAAAAATGTGGTTCTAGGTTGGTGGGGGTTCTCTCCATTATTATTATTAAATCATGTTGGAAGATTGTAGTTAACATGAATGTTTCAAGGACATTGGCGAGAAGATGACCTGGTACCATTCTTTTCCAGCCACGCACCAGACAGTATCGTGTGAACCTGGAAGTTTGTTTTTGTGTAAAAGTAAAGCTATAGTGATGTCTCAAAGATTCGAATCTTGGGACTTCGTGATTCTGGTTGACATATAGACGCACTGCTGTACATGTTGGTCATGATGCATGGTAGAGTGACGATGTCATCAAAGTTGGTCAGTTTAACCCGTAGACTAGTTTCAGGACGGCCGCATTTGTAGTACAGATGCACTTCAAAATCGACTTAATGTTAGGGAAACACTGACAGATCGTAGCAAATCTACTACAGGGATCCGAAATATTCGCACATGTACAATTGAGAGCCGTTTACTTACAGTAGATATACAAAAATCCCTGCCATTGTCCTGGATTCTGTCACAACACCGTCTTGCATGTCTTCTGTACTGTCCAGCAAAAAGTATTTCCTGGAGGATAGAACTGTTCTCTGTTGTTATTAGTGATTATAGGAGGTTCTGGCTCCATGGTTAAATTGTTAGCGTGCTGGGTTATGGTCACAAGGATCCCGGGTTCGATTCCCGGGAGTATCGGGAATTTTAACCATCATTGGTTAATTTCGCTGGCACGGGGACTGGGTTTAAGTGTCGTCTTCATCGTCATTTCATCCTCATCACGACGCGCAGGTCGCCTATGGGTGTCAAATCGAAAGACCTGCGCCTGGCGAGCCGAACCTCTCCTCGGACACTCCGGGCACTAAAAGCCATACGCCATTTCATTTTTTCAGAGGAGGTTCTGCCTTCGTTCAAGTTACACCTGTGTGACATCGAACCGGTGAACGTAATCTTCCAGAGTGTATTCATCCCCGACATACGGGCTCAAATCCTACCATCATGGTGTTGGGTGCATCGAGTTACAATTCCCGTTCACCTTTGGCGTTCGTGGAGGGCCCGCTAAACAGCACCCGCTACCTCCACGACATTCTTGGACCCATCCTGTTGCTTTTTTCTGGAAAAGGAAGGTCATGAGCTGTTCCAACAGTTTAATGCTCGTCCACGAACTGCTTCTGCCACGCGATGTGCTCTTCGTGGTGTTCGATGCTGCCCTGGCCTGCACGGTCCCCAGGCCTCTCTCTCTTATTGAACAGTTTTGCGATATGAAGGAACAACGTCTGATCCAGTTTACACGTCCAGCTACTAACCGTTCACAGTTCGGACAACAGGTGCAAGAAGCATTTTATTTTTTTGATTTTTGTTTTTTTAAAAGCTATTTATTCAGGGCGTCGACCTAAGAAGATCTTTTACCGCTACTTTGCACCATATGTTGTGAACCTGCGTGTATTTGGAAATGGCGGAAGTGTAAAGTGCTGAATATGAGAAAAGGAACATTAAGGACGACACAAATACCCAGTCCCCAGGCCAGGGATATTAATCATTTACTATTAAGGACCCCTGACCCGGCCGGGAATAGAACCCGGGGCCGCCGGATGACAGGCGGACGCGTTGCTCCCTACACCGCAGGGCCGGACTGTAAGAGGCTTAGAAGTCACAGGAATTTCTGATCCCACTGCTCTTCGTCACTTCTTCCTCACGATCATTCAACCTCTCTTGAACTACTGCTCTCCGATTTGGACAACAGCCTCCCCCTCCAGTACTAACCAGTTAGACATAGCAGTGCCCTTTTTTCCTCCAATTGCTAGAAACAGAAACCCCAAGCTCAGGTATTAAGGGCAATAATTGTGTCACCGCTGCACATCAGGCGACAGGTAGCTAACCTGAGTTTCCTCCACGGGATCTTGAATGGGCTTTACCGATCGGAACTTCTTATCTCGCTCTACTCTCTTCGTGTTCCTTCCCGCTCCACCACAACCAAAGACCTTCTCCATATTCCCCAGCACTCCATACTTCAACGACATTTCCTAATCCACCTCCCAAGTCTCTTTAACAATATAGGAGAAAAGAGCTTTATATAGCATCAAGTAAAAGTATGTTCGTGAGGGGTGTAAACAGTCTCCTAAGGATAAGTTGATTGCGAAGAGTTTATACCATCATTTTGATCCACGACGACTTGGCTATGAACATGGACATTCTCATGGTTTTCGACTCGGACAGTTGTTGTTAGTAGGCTGTGTACCTGATCTTGTTACCTTTAGTTATGTTTGTTATATTTTATCATGAAAGTTTACATTTGTTAATTAGTCTGTTGGCAATGCAATTGAAATTTGCTCAGTGTAGCTGTATCTTGTGCTTCGTGAATAAATAAATATCGTAGAATGGTATTCGTCACTTGTACGATCGAGCTCATAAAATTAGAGCAGTTGAAGCATGATATGCTCATGTAATCATAAGGTGGGAATTCTTCGAGGCAGTATTATTAACCTGTATGTTTTCTCGTAGACAGAAATATTATTTATTAAAAAAATCAACTTCCCTTATGTAAATGATTTAAGTGAAGATCTGTAATCAGAGATTAACTCTTTCTGCGGATGATATTATACTCTACATCTCGACAATGTTGTGAGATGAACAACAGGCAATGATATGATGATAAACCTTGTGAAATGTTAGTGTGAGGATTCATTAAGAGGAAAGTTCTCTCAGTTTTAATTAGTGCGTTGATGGGGGATCACTGTAAGTGCCTAGGCATTTATACAAAGATATGGAAAGAACTTCTTACACGTTGTTTAAAGTCGCACCGACACAGATAGGTCTTTTGGCGACGTTGGGATAGGAAAGGCCTAGGAGTGGTAGGGAAGCGGCCCTGGCCTTAATTAAGGCACAGCCCCAGCATATGCCTGCTGTGAAAATGGGAAACCGCGGAAAACCCCCTTCAGGGCCGCCGACGGTGGGATTCGAATCCACTACCTCCCGGATGAAAGACCCTCATTGGGGTAATCACATAAACGGAACTGTAAATAATGGTTAAAGATCTCTTTAAATGGTTATGAGGTTATTTAGGTGTTGTATTAAAGATGTTAAGGAGTAAGCATATACGTCTCTGATATATCACCATTAGAGTATGGTTCCAGTATATGGGACACTCACGAGGATTACTTGATTCGAGAAATGGGAAAATCCAACGAAGAGCAGCTCGATTTGTTCTGGGTGATTTCCGACAAAAGAGAAGGGCTACGAAAATGTTGCAGAGTTTGGGCTGGGAAAACTTGGGAGAAAGGAGATGAGCTGCTCGACAAAGCGGTATGTTCCGAGCTGTCATTGGAGTGATGACGTAGAATGAAATTATCTGACGAAAAGCTTTGATTTTTTAAAGTAGGAAAGAACACAATATGAAGATAAATTTGGAATTTAAGATGATAAGTTTGAGCAAATATCATTTATAGGATGAGGAATTAGGGATTAGAATAATTTACCAAGGGAAATGTTCGATTAATTTCCAAGTTTTTTGAAAGCATTTTAGAAAATGCAAGGAAAACAGATGATAGAGAATCTGTCACCTTGGATGACTGCGCTAAATGCAGATCCGTGGTGACACAAGAATGTAAGCCTGTATATTGATGTGGCGTTAAGGGGATACGTAACGGTTAAAATGGTCAAAAATATATTTTTTTATTTTTTATATTTTATGAATCTCTGAAGTCTGCTCTTTAAAATGATTTATAATACATTATAGTTTAACAATTAAAAGTTGCCACAATTTTAATTTAAACTTGCGCTAACAATGCGAAAATCATATGTTTGGAAAGTTTTAACTGCAGTTTTCTCAGTTTCCAATTTTTTCAAATGTATGTTCCTTTTTCTAGGAGACTATTTATCACAGAGCAGATGGCGTCAAATCGAAATGTCTGCAAACGGTAGCTGAGGCCATACGATTATTATTATTATTATTATTATTATTATTATTAATTTGTCTCATATTGGTTAACGTTTTAACGGAGGGATTTCCGGATTTATATAAAACTGTTTGAGATTTGGCTGTTTTTTAGGAAAAAATTATTCTATTTATTGACTGTTTAAAAAAATATGTATCTGAGCCCCCTTAAGTCCAATTACGAAACCGCTTCGTCAGTATATCAAGTAAGGTTTGAATAAAATGTGACATAAATTTCATTATCATAACTTTATTAGATCCTGAGATAAAGGAACATGAATTAAACAAATTTAACATTGGTAAAACAGGCGGCTCCGTATCCCCTTAAGCGCCTTCAGTAATTAGCATCCACTGCTTTTATTGGTCTGTGTTGTTGATTATATTATCATAAAAATATATTAAATCTAGATTGAATCGTGAATAAAGTTACAAACTCACTCACGGTATTGCAATCTTTTCATTCCTCCAGCATACATTAATTAAGTTTCGATCAGTGTAAAATTATTCCGATTTCTGCTCGAAGCAATATGCCTGTTTTTTTTTTCCTGAGAGGAAACCTTCTTCCAAAGAATATTCCTTTGTCTTGCTAACTTTTAAGCTAAACTATCAAATTGAAAGTATTTAACGCATGACTACAATTCATTTACAAATCGGGAAGTAGAAGGCAATCGTGAAGTAAGATGCATTTCTTCACTTATTCACTTTCATTTCGGTCAGAAACACGAAGAAACTATCGCCTGATGGCCGTTCAATGAATACCCAATGCCAATCCCTGTTGTTATTCGAAGAGAAAACAGGTAACATTGATAGCTTACTACATTAGCATGAGCGCTGCCCCTCGAGATGACGCAATTTCTGTACTCTCTTAAAGTAGAGAAAAAGATAGCCTTTCTTCGAGGCCGATGATCAATAGGTTGATTCCCATTTTTTATTTTAAAAATTACGTCTGTGAAATAACCCATGCAGAGCTTACCAGAAATAAGAGAGCAGGTTCTCGGCGGTTGTGGTTTCACAGTACCTGAA
The DNA here is from genome assembly GCF_040414725.1 of Anabrus simplex. Lineage (NCBI taxonomy): Eukaryota > Metazoa > Arthropoda > Insecta > Orthoptera > Tettigoniidae > Anabrus > Anabrus simplex. The sequence continues at coordinate 105,074,528 of NC_090269.1, read as the reverse complement.
TATACATTTATCTACAGTGCTAGGCAAAGTAAGAATAAGTTATTTTCCTCTGCAGACCTAGATACCCAATGTGCACCTCCAGTTCTTAAATATTTCGGCCGAGGTTGTCTATGTTACGTGCGCTGTAACTGTAGGAAAATTTGCGAATCCCTAGGTTCATGAAAATTCACCAGGACAAGACCGTCTTGGAGTGAAATATTCAGTGATCTCAAGAAGGCGGACAGACATAAGATATCTCTGGGAGGCTTGATATACTCATGTCCAAGCGTTATGGGATCTTCGAGATTCACGGTAAAATATGGGACACCGAGCTCGATAGCTGCAGTCGCTTATGTGCGGCCAGTATCCAGTAATCGGGAGATCGTGGGTTCGAGTCCCACTGTCGGCAGCCTTGAAGATGGTTTTCCGTGGTTTCCCATTTTCACACCAGGCAAATGCCGGGGCTGTACCATAATTAAAGCCACGGCCGCTTCCTTCCAACTCCTAGGCCTTTCCTATCCCACCGTCGCCATAACACCTATCTGTGTCAGTGCAACGTAAAGCAAATAGCAAAAAATATATATATGGGGCACGGTGATAATGTGTACACTAAAAGGTGTCATGGCAACAGTTTGTCTAGTGACACAGTGTTATTGATATCAGGTATAGCGTACAGGGAAACCAGACATGGCACTGACGGCGTATGGTGCCCCACCGCCGGTGGCATACAGGATGTCAATACGGGGTGTGATGACCTCTCATGGCAATACAGGACCCATAAAGGCTCCCCATATTCTAGATCAGCCCGTCCAACATGGCTTGTGGTAACGCATCGCATTGCTGGACAAGCGCGATTACTTTTCAGGCCAACAATGGTCCGTGGTGGCGGTGTTAGGGTTGCAATCCTTTGGTCTAGAGCTTACCATGCATGTTTAACCAGATTTAAGTCCGGGGAGCGTGCCGGCCACTCTAGATCTGTGATGTCCTCATGTTGCAGGTACTCGTCTACTACCCTGTGTGGGCGGGCATCATCGTCCATCAGATGAACCCGGGTCCATATGCACCATGGAAAAGCCACACATACATTTGCAGGATGTCATTCTTATAGACAGCACCCGTCACAGTATCCCTAGAAGAAACATGCGATGGAGTACGTGCTCCTAACATGATGCCGCCCCAGACGAAAACGCGGGCGCCGCCATATACAGTAGGTCCTTTTCCACAATCCTGGTATGGTTATAACTTGTCACAGGTCGCGCCAGATGAACAGATGACGAGAATCACTCTCCAGGCTAAACCGCGACTCATACGTTCCTGGGTCCATTGACGATGAGCAAGACACCACATTCGACGGCGGATCGCCGAGAATATAGAGCTATCTCTTCAAGCAGACGATACACAATCTGACGGGAGATGTGTGACTCAGAGGATGCTGCGAGATCGCTCTCTAGTGCAGCTGCTGTGCTGGTTGGACGACTTCGGTCATTTAAAGCAAGATAACAGTCCTGACGCTGGATTGCAGCTAGGTCGACCTTGCCCACACTGTCGGTGAATGTTTCCTCCCTCCTGGAATACTCTCCACTGTCGTGACGCTACGGGCTACATTTATCTCCAGGCTCGCCTGGCACTGATTGTGACCAGCCTACAGCCTGACGATGATCCGGCCACGGGTAATGTCATCAAGATGAGTTCTCTGTGCCATCCTCGAACAATTTCCGTCAAACGCACACAGCACGCAGTGAGAACCGCTGAATCCCAGACCTCTGCACACACGGACTGTTCTAGACACACTAATCGGTCTCGTACTGAGCTGCCAGGTTTGTCACGTATTTTCATGTTGACCAGCCACAGGTTAGTCCGCACATCATCGCCATGACGCAATGATTTCCCGTGGATCTCGAAGATTCCTTAACTTATGGAGATAAATGTATTTTAATAGGATTTTGACTGTTGCGATAATTTTAGTTGCTTAGCTACGGGGCTTAAAATCTAAGTCGTCGACCCCCGGTAGTTATGACTTTCATATATTCTCTTCTCAAACCTTGAAAGCTATATTTATTAAAATTTGCTTTAAGAATACACTTCCACGGTATTTTAATTCAATATCATGGACATACACGTGTTCCCGTAAATTGAAGAAAGCCCTCTGTGATTGAGTATTTAACTGTTGGTCTGAAAATGAAAACCTACAACCTGTTTTCCAGTCAATGACCGGGTGAACAATGGGATGAATAAAGCCCCCCGCTTGCGGCGAGGACAGGAATTGTGCCGTCTGTCGATGCCTGTCGCACTCCTCTGCGGCAATGATTAATGACTGACAGATGAAATGAAATGATAGTGGAGAGTGTTGCTGGAATGAAAGATGACAGGGAAAACCGGAGTACCCGGAGAAAAACCTGTTCCACCTCCGCTTTGTCCAGCACAAATATCACATAGGGTGCCCGGGATTTGGAATCCAGCGGTGAGAAGCCGGCGCGCTGCCGGCTGAGCCATGGAGGGTACTTAAATGTTGGTCTCTGGATCCAAGAATACCGGGTTAGAGGAAGCCATATTCGTGAAAGGCGGAGAAAATTCTGCATGTAAACGGCCTCTGGTGATACATTGGAGGTTTACTAGACAAAATTAATTAATATTCATCCATAGGTTGCCCAACCAATTGCTCCACAATCAAGATTTCTGCAATACAATAGCAGAGGCCACACGATTAGTATTATTTTTTTAGGACTGGTGGGAAATATACCGCTTATTCTTCTTCTTCTTCACGAATGGGTCACCTAGAACTACGCGGAATCAACATTTTTCAGCCTTCTTTTTTGTCCAGTAGTTCTTCATCTTCAGTGATTGTGCACGTCTCCGGTCCTCCCACCATGCCGATCGTGTTGGTTCCCTTTCTTTTTCCTCAAATCCCCGTGTTTGAACGATGTTTTATATTTCCTTTCGATCTTGTAGATTTAGCGATTCTAATTCAGTGAGGTCTTTCTCTAATAATTTGTACCATTTTGGTCTAGTGGCCTTGTTCTGCAGAAATTTGTACATTTCATGTGAAAGTCTGTTAGGGTCCATTCGTTCCAAACGCCCTGCAAATTGGATTCGTCGCATTCGCATTGCATCTGTAATTTTGGAAATGAACTTGTAAATTTCAGTATTATGTTTAGGATAATGAGTTCCGTTTATGATTCTTGGTCCTAAGATTTTCCTCTTGATTCTTCGTTCTGTAATTTCTTTTAGTTCCTTTAATCCCTTTTGTTGTAAGTTGAGAGTTTCCGCAGCGTCGAGTAATTCTGGTTTAACTGCTGTATTGTCATGTCGTATCTTATTGTTCCATGAAATATTGTGTTTATTGTAAACGGTTCTTGTTAGTTGGACAGCAGTTCCTATCTTTTGAATTTTAAAGTTATGGATTTCCTTTCATTACAATTTTTTGTAATCCATTCACCTAGGTATTTCAATCCATTCACCCTTGAAATTTTGTTAGTCCTTGTGGTGCAGTTTTGGTGTCATATATCTAGTTTTTTCGTATGATATGTGAAGTACAATTTTTTCTGCCTGTTCTTGCAGAATATCAAGTTACTTTTGTGCATCTTGTATGTTTTAGGCTATAAGTGCCATATCAACAGCAAAGACTAGACAGTCAAATGTTTATGCCTTTATTCTTAGGTCCAAAATCAGGGCCTCTCAAACGCCCAAAACCTCACGCGTGCATATTGGGGCGCAGAGTTCCTGTGCACAGTGCATCGGTCCCATTCGGATCGGCTCGGACCAACGCTTAGTCTCTGGGCTACTCGGCTAAGCTCGGCTCACCTCGCCTCAACTCGGCTCAGATTTGGAGCGCTTCGGAGCAAGTGAGGAAGAGGGAGACAGGCGTGGGGAAAGAGAGAGAGAGAGAGAGAGAGAGAGAGAGGGCGCTATTGCACTCTGGTCAACCAAGCAAAGTCGTCTTTTGCACCGTGCACAGTGCATGCACTCTGAGAGGCCCTGTCCTAAATGATGAGTTTGTGGATCTGCTTTCTTCTATTCTCTGACAACATTTTCAAGAGTGCAATTATTGGAAAGCAATGGATATACCCAATACCGTTGGCGCATTCCTGTGTTTATTTGAAATATCTGACTATATTCATCCATGAACTTTTTGCTGTAGTTTCGGTAAGCGTTTCCTTGATAATATTTCTTGTTATTTGATCTAGTCTAAATTCTGTTTTATTTACTGTTTCATGTAGGGATAAATAAGAAAAATGTTTTCTGCTTAACGGAAAATATTGTTGTTGGCTCTGTAGCGATTGTTCATCATGATATTTATATAAATAATATTAACAAAAATGTTATCATTATTTATGACGAATTTGGTAAACTGTGTCCCTGCCATCTTGTAGCCAAGCAAGCAGCAACATTCCACAACCAATGTCTACTCCCTCGTCATTTATTTATTTATTTATTTATTTATTTATTTATTTATTTATTTATTTATTTATTTATTTATTTATATTCACTAACCGGCCAACTTGGTACAACGATAAGTAAGTTTCATTATACATTCAGGCGTTTACTCAGTTTTCGATTGATCTTGTAGGTTTTCATTAGCTCACTGTGTAATCCGACCACTTTGCACCACTTGCCCACTTCACATCGCGGGAAATCCCAAAAGTCACGATGCTTGTTCTGGAAAGGTCTCATTTAGTTTTGAGTCAAAATGGTTGAAATTACGTTTTGTCCATCTAGAGTCGTCAACCGTCGTAAGTGACCGTAGAATCGAGCCCTGCGTTTGCGCATCGTGTCCGTGGCCTTTTCGATCTTAGAGTAGATGTCTAGATTTTCTTAAGTAAATTCTGTTCATTTTTAGTTCCGGCCAAGAATGTTGTGGAGAATGTTTCTCTGTTTTTGCTCTAACTTAGCGAGCACACATTTCTAAGAGAAGATGAGACATTCCGACGAATAGAGAGATTACAGCTTGATGAGAGTGCTATAAGCACCTTTTGTTATACACTGAGTGGCCAATAGTTAGAAAATGTGCCGTGTATGAACCCTGAGAGTTGCGGCTAGCTGCGGCATACCTGAGCAGTCTGTCAGTGTCACCAGACTCGTAGAAATGGCAACACGTCGCGAGTTAACCGACATTGAACGCGGGATGATCATCAGCGCACGGTGCATGGGTCATAGCATTGTGGAGATTACACGCGAATTCGGCTCTCCGAGGTCAACAATGTTGAGGGTGGATCGGATCTTCAGTACCACAGAAAGAACGTTACCACCCGCGTAAACTGCTGCACGGGAAGGCCACAGGTGTTTAATGAACGGACATCGCGTCGCCTCCGCAGAACCATACTGAGCGCTCCACGGTCTACTGTGAGTCAGATCAGCGTCCAATTGAATGTTGGGAGTCAGGAACTCATTTCTACCACGAATGTAAGGAGGCAACTGCACCACATAGGCTTCACCAGCCGACGACCAACTCGTGTCCCTTTGCTGACACCCCGACACAGAGCTCAACAACGTGGATGGGCCCGCTAGCATCGGCAATGGGCCATGAAACAGTGGCGGCGTGTGGTATGGTCCGGTTCCAGTGGTGTCAAGCTAATGTGCGCGTGAGAGTATGGCGTATGCCCCATGAAGGTAAGGATCCTGCGTGTCAACAAGGTTGTGTGCAGGCGCAAGGTGGCTCAGTATTGGTATGGGCGGCTTTCTCATGGTCGCAGTTAGGCTCCATTGTCCGGCTGCAGGTTCACGTTATGTGGACATTCTTTCAGACCGTCTATATTTCTTTCTGGTTCTAGATTACCCTAAAGGAGATGCCATTCTGCAACAGTACAACGAGTCTTGTCACCGTTGTGTGGTAGCAAACAGGTGGTTGGAGGAGCACTCCAGTGAAGTTAAGACCATGGATTGGCCCTCCAGATCCCTCGGTCTTAATCCTACCGAGCATTTATGGGATGCTGTCGATGCTGGTGTTCGCTCCATGAACTACGCACCAACTACACAAGACCAATTGTGGGTAGCAGTGCAAAATACGTGGTCCAATCCCTCCGTATTACTGCCGTTTTGAGGACTCGCGGGGTAACAACATGTTATTAACATCATATTCAGTGTCTTTCCATGACTTTTGGCCACTCAGTGTATATGATTCGGGTGCTTTGGAATGCTATCTCCAATTTTATTGCTGTGAGCGCTAAGGCCTCTGCATCTAGTCCGTTTGATTGGATCCACTTATCAAGGTATTATTAATTAATATTCTCTTTAATTCTGAATATGCGTGATTAGTCTATTATGCGTTAAGAAAGTAATCAATAGAACTTGGTTTCATATCGTCTGATCTAGGGTCTTAAGAGGTTGATCTGATGGCAGCATAAGTAGCTGGAATGGTGATGGTGAGCATGCTAAAACATACTTGGTGGTACGTAGATTGCATTGTTGTTTCGTGCAAACTGAACAAAACAAATCAGTTTTTATGAAACCTCCTACTAATTTCCATTAAAAATCCTGAGTCTAGTTTAACATGCATATTGATAATCTGATTGTCTGGAATCTGACTTACAGCAGTGCGTTGGAACGAACTACAGCAGAATGATGCCTCCTCTGCTGTAACCACACAATGTTTTTGCATCATATTGCGAGGAAGGAATACACTATGGATTTAGTAGCCTGTGGTACCGAGTCTCAGGGGAAATTTAAATAAACAATGAGGATAATGAGTGAGAAATATACTATAGTAAAACTATAGCCCTGGGAAATAGCGAAGCTATTGATCAAATATAAAAATATAGTACGTGAAATTAGCCGGCACAAACCACCATGAGAAAGATAATAATCAGCGCATCTAAAATCACTGAATACCCTTCAGCTATGGGTTGAGGAGAAAAGAGCTGATCTGGTTCAATATACTACCACTTCCACTCCAAACTCAAGTGTTCGGGGTTCAAGTCCCTATGCTTCCGAGTGGAAATTTGAATACTTTAGCGTGCGGTTTTATTTAACTTACGTTACATATTATGACCTGTATATATATTGGAAAAGGAATATGATTAAAAATAATGAATAACTTGTGATATAGAATAAACATAAGAAAAAAGAAATACAATGAAGAGATGGAAAATGCTATACTATGCCATACAGGGAAGAGAAAGAAGAATACAAAAATAGAAGTGAAGAAAAAATATATATCGGGTGGCCCTCCAGACAGGTACTTTCGACGTGTAGGTATACCACATACATTAAAGATGAATGAGATGCCTACTCGCTGGCTTACAAAGGAGCGCTACAAGGTGCTCTAATTCGTATGTGAAATAAATAGCAGGCATTTTACTACACATTCTGTTACAGGGTGCATTTGCATTCCGACCAGATTATCCAAAAATTAAAATTATGTCTGTATATTAGTCGTTGCGGAACACGCCAGACATTATCGATATGTTGACAGCAACTGTAGTGCTACTGAACCAGATACAAACCTACTACTATGGGTTCGAAAATGAGGCTTACAATCGCAAGAAGGTGCAATAGACGGGTAGCGCTGAGGAACATGCAGAAAGCGGCCGTCCTGTTGTTATCTCTTCATATTCTGACGTAATCTACCAGCAGGCAGTAATATCATATGAAAATCAGTTATCATACATCCAATTCATCATTAGTGCATGCGGGACACATAATTAGAAAGCGAAGCGCTGACGGGCCTTCTCGTATACATCATCATCATCATCTGTTTACCCTCCAGGTTCGGCTTTTCCCTCGGACTCAGCGAGGGATCCCACCTCTACCGCCTCAGGGGCAGTGTCCCGGAGCTTCAGACTCTTGTTCGGGGGATACAACTGGGGAGAATGACCAGTACCTCGCCCAGGCGGCCTCACCTGCTATGCTGAACAGGGGCCTTGTGGAGGGATGGGAAGATTGGAAGGGATAGGCAAGGAAGAGGGAAGGAAACGGCCGTGGCCTTAAGTTAGGTACCATCTTGGCATTCGCCTGGAGGAGAAGTGGGAAACCACGGAAAACCACTTCCAGGATGGCTGACGTGGGAATCGAACCTCTACTCAGTTGACCTCCCGAGGCTGAGTGGACCCCGTTCCAGCCCTCGTACCACTTTTCAAATTTCGTGGCAGAGCCGGGAATCGAACCCGGACCTCCGGGGGTGGCAGCTAATCACGCTAACCACTACACCACAGAGGCGGACTCTTCTCGTATACACAATTTAAAAGATGAAGAAATGAACTGAGCTGGAATTGCAGCCACTTGAGTCGTCATTGCTGTTAATATCAGAAGGTTGTTGATAGTCCAAAACTGTGTGCGCAAGTAAAAGTAATGTGGTGCATTATTTGGATTTGTTCCCTGCAGTCTCAGCTGGCAGAAGGCTCTACGCCCAAAACATGCAGCATGTGGTGGCTGGTGAACATCCAACGTTAAAATCCCAGTCAAAATATCAAGGTGAACCTAGGTACTCCATTTATTCCATCTAAAGTACAGAGAGAGGCACCAGAAAGTCACCAGAAATTTAGCTGGTGCTGCCGCGCAAGGTGGACTAGGGAAGGGCTTGCTTTGTATCCGGGTGGCGAGGCTAGAGTGCGCCGTCAAGCAGCGCAGCGAGCATGGTTAGCGGTGAGCATACAAGTGGAGTTCTTGTTATTAGTGTTGCATTCGTACACTCGTTGTCGAATGTTACTTGAGTATCTATAAGAATAGCTGCCTCTGTGGATCAGCGGTAGAGTGTCGGCCTCTGGATCCCAAGATAGCGGGTTCAAACCCGGCAGAGGTAGTCGGATTTTTGAAGGGCGGAAGAAAGTCCATGCGACACTCCATGTCGTACGATGTCGGCATGTAAAAGATCTCTGGTGACACATTTGGTGTTTACCCGACAAAATTAATTAAATCTCAGCCATAGACGGCCAAGAGAGTTTCGGTTTACTCGGTCTCCATCTAGTGGGGGCCTAGAGTAAAACGGAACGTCGAAATTGACGAGCAGACAGCCAGATGGCGTCAAATTGAAATGTGTGCACACGGTAGCTGAGGCCATACGATTATTATTATTATTATTATTATTATTATTATTATTATTATTATTATTATTATTATTATTATTATTATTGTCTATAAGAATGGTGACGTGCAGTATTGAGCAACGGGCATTTATAGTTGAGACATTTTTCCTAAAGAGGGAACCGTATGACACGACCGATTGAATATGTCTCCGTTTCCGTGGTACTGCAATGCCTTCCAGAGAATACATAACTAAGTTATTTAAGAAATGGCCAGAAATAGGATCTATTTTAAACAAAGAGCGAGAACCAGAGAAAAGGGTTTTAACGGAGGAAAATCTTGCTGGGAATCAAGCAAGATTGCATATCGGTCAGAGGAAATCTTCATGCCGATTGGCGCAGGAGTATAGTATTTCACAAATATTAGCATTATGGGGACTGAAAATGCCACACTTTTATTCTTACAAATTACACTTATTTACAAAGGCGAGATATCTGGCATGATGTTTACTGTTTCTAGTGCAGTTTGTCATGCTGGTTTCAAATCTGAAAACCGTTTTGCTCTATTACGTCAGGGCTTTCATGGAACAGCGTCCATAGAGAATTGTTTTCATTGTTTTTCGTTATTTTTCACACAAAGCCGAACAAATATGCTTCTTTTTTATTGTCAGTGATAGTGGATATTATGGGGTGCAGATATTGTATAAATTCACCTGATCTGTATTACTACTAATGATGAATGGGATGCCTAATCGCTGGTTTCCAAAAGAGTGCTACAACGTACTCTATTTCGTATGTGAAACAAATAGCGGGCATTTTACTACACACTCTGTAACAGGGTGCATTTGCATTCCGACCAGATTCTCCAATGAATAAACTTGTGTCTGTATATTCGTCCTATTCGTCCAATATGGGCCATATTGTGCACTTGCACCAGTCTTAGCTAAAGCCATGTTCATTAGTACTCCACGTAATAATGCTGTAGTGCTCTATTGAAATTTCTGTCTGTGAGTTGTTTTCCTTTGTACAATGTTTTTTTTTTTTTTTTTTTTTTGCTAGGGGCTTTACGTCGCACCGACACAAATAGGTCTTATGGCGACGATGGGATAGGAAAGGCCTAGGAGTTGGAAGGAAGCGGCCGTGGCCTTACTTAAGGTACAGCCCCAGCATTTGCCTGGTGTGAAAATGGGAAACCACGGAAAACCATCTTCAGGGCTGCAGATAGTGGGATTCGAACCTACTATCTCCCGGATGCAAGCTCACAGCCAACTCTGTACAATGTTAAACATTTGTAAATGATTGTTGTCGTATATCTCAAGAAATGTGGGTGATAGAGACAGATGGATTGTATATGTTGAATCAACATGTATTAGTTGTCTTAGAACGCGTGTTGAGTACAAAGACAGTTGACGATCATTTTTTGTTTATTCATGTTATCCTTTAACACAACGGGATCCAGCTGCCTACGGAAATTTCTGTCGATGGATGGTGCAACTCTTGATCCTTCCTTGTTTAATTACGACGGACAAAGCTTATTTACATTTAATTAGGCATGTGAATTCTCGGAATTCGATGTAATTTAGAACACTGACAATCCTCATGTAGTGCATAAAATATTCAAGATTAAAAAGTCTTTCTTAGGTGTGATATGACTGTACTCAAAGTAACTGGCCCCATTTTCTTTTGTGATACAGTTAACTCGGAACATTATGCAGACATACGTCAGTCACTTTATGAAATGTAAGCCTACTTCTAACTGGATAACACTAGTGTCCATAAAGCTCATCAGTTAGTGTATTCATAACAGTTAGGTTACCTTCAGACTGAACTTGACAGTTAACCAGAAGTCCGAGTGGTGGTGCCAAGTTGTTAACGAGAAAGATCAGCTCATACATGGCACAACGCTAGAACAGATCAGCATTAATCCGTTATCGTCTTCAGAATAATATTCTTTCTTAATCTTTACCCTTCAGAGTTGGATTTTCCCTCGGACTCCGTGAGGGATCCCACCTCTACCACCTCAAGGACAGTGTCCTGGAGCGTGAGGACATTGGGTCGGGGGACACAACTGGGGAGGATGTCCTATACCTCGCCCAGGCGGCCTCACCTGCCATGCTGAACAGGGGCTTTGTGAGGGACGAGAAGATTGGAAGGGATAGACAAGGAGGAGGGAAGGAAGCGGCATTTGCCTGGAGGAGAAGTGGGAAACCACGGAAAACCACTTCGGGGATGACTGAGGAGGGAATCGAACCCCCCTCTACTCAGTTGACCTACCAAGGCTGAGTGGACCCCGTTCCGGTCCTCGTACCACTTTTCAAATTTCGTGGCAGAGCCGGGAATCGAACCAGGGCCTCCGGGGGTGGCAGCTAATCACACTAACCACTACACCACAGAGCAAGTCTCAGAATAAAATTCATTATATAAAATACGAAATAATGCAGTCATTGCGAATAATAACGTACATTTGGTGAGAAAAAGTGAGAGAAAATATAAACAAACACACAGTTACCAAGGCTCTAAAAAGTTCGTCATCTAAGAAGGTAGTGATTATTTTGGCATTCGACGGTCAAGGTATTCTTGTGTGTCTTCTAGTTCATAAGGGACATAGTGTAACTGCCCAGCATTCCACACACTGCTCGGCTCCATGTCCAAATGGTTAGCGCGCTGGCCTTTGGTCACAGGGATCCCGTGTTCGATCCCGGCAGGATCGGGAATTTTAACCATAATTGGCTAATTGCGACATCACGGGCCAACATCTGGCGAGCCGAACTAGTCCTCGGACACTCCTGGCACCAAAAGCCGTACTCCATTTCATTACACATACTTTTGGCCGTACAACTTGAGTCGTGGTTACAGCATTACGGATAAGTCTTGTCCAATCCTCACAGAATACTCTGATGTACTCCAATGTACTCTGATCTGATTCCAGAAATGAGGACGTCGTTGCGTGGGAAGTGGTTTGGCAACTCACAAGATAAAGCTATTGCAGCTCCGTATCAGTAGATTTATTGAAACGTCAAGTAAATCCTACAGGACAAAATTCCAGCATCTGAACGTCTCCGAGAACTGTAAGAGCAGTTAACCGAACGATAAACCAATAACATTATTAGATTCTTGCACACATGTCTCTTCTGGTTACAACAAAAATCGTGCATATCACATACATTTTAGGAGGAATAATTGTTGCTGTCCGCCACTGTGGTGTAGTGGTTAGAGTGATTAGGAGCCAACCCCAAAGGCCTGGGTTCGGTTCCCGACTCTGCAACGAAATTTGAAAAGTGGTACGAGGGCTGGAACGGGGTCCACTCGGCCCCGGGAGGTCAACTGAGTAGAGGCGGGATCGATTAACACTTCAGCCATCCTCGAAGTGGATTTCCATGGTTTCCCACTTCTCCTCCAGGCAAATGCCAAGATAGTACCTAACTTAAGGCCAAGGCCGCTTCCTTCCCTCTTCCTTGTCTATCCCTTCCTGTCTTCCCATTCCCCCACAACGCCCAGGTGAGGCAACCTGGGCGAGGTACTGGTCATCCTCCCCTGTTGTATCCCCAGACCCAAATCTCACGCTCCAGGACACTGCCCATGAGGGGGTAGAAGTGGGATTCGTCGCTGAATGCGAGGAAAAATCCAACCCTGGAGGATAAACAGATTTAGAAAGAAAGAAAGAAAGAAAGAAAGAAAGAAAGAAAGAAATTGTTGTCTTGGCTTATGAATCAACTCCGCATTGATGACCCGTATTCGATATATAGGCTTGATTGATTTTGTTATTTCCTACGAAGAGAACCAGTAAAGCTCTACAGTTCGTAAATTGGTGCAAAGGATGTATTCCTTTTCTGTCGACCAGAACAATTACGATCCAAGTTTCAATTATTCTTTAATAATGCTATTGTTTTCAGGTCCCACTAACTATTCGGTAGTCGGAGACGCTGAAGTGTGAGAATTTTTAGCGTACAAGAGTTCTTTTAAGTGACATTAAATATATCGACAAGAGGATGGTATAATTGAGCAACTTCAAAGACCGCCGAACACAGTCAGGATCGACCCCACTTCGACACACAAAGCCAATACCGTACAGCTTGAAACACACAGCCTGAAAAGTCTCTCTTAAAAATCTAGTAATATGAGAGGTGTTTAACAAATTATTATTATTATTATTATTATTATTATTATTATTATTATTATTATTATTATTAATCCGACCTTTTGTATGAACAGACAGCGTAGTGGTCTTCGATTCGGAGGTCCCGCGGTTCAATTAACAGCCAGGTTGTGGTTAAATTATTAAATGTTCAATTCCGTTGGCTCGGGGACTGGGCATTTGTGCTGTCCCCAACATCCCTGCGTCTCATACACCGAATATAGCACTATCCTCCACCAAACCAAGCCAAACCAAACCAAACGAAACCAAACCAAACCCCATGGCACTACAGCCCTTGAAAGGCCTTGGCCTACCAAGCGACCACTGCTCAGCCCGAAGGCCTGCAGATTACGAGGTGTCGTGTGGTCAGCACGACGAATCCTCTCGGCCGTTATTCTTAGCTTTCGAGACCGGGGCCGCTATCTCACCATCAGATAGCTCCCCAATTCTAATCACGTAAGCTGAGTGGACCTCGAACCAGCCCTCCAGTCCAGGTAAAAATCCCTGACCTGACCGGGAATCGAACCCGGGGCCTCCGGGTAAGAGCCAGGAACGCTACCCCTACACCATGGGGCCGGCATCCTCCACCACAATAACGAAGCATCTCATAGCCTGCAAAGCAGATGCCGTCCACTCTTGTCGAACTGTCTACCTTAAAAGGGCTGGAGGTTTGGAATAGCCACACGAAATTTTATTCTTTTTATTATTATTATTAGTATTGTACCATTACGTTACATTTTGACGTCAGTTGACATGAAGATAGATCGGAAGAAAAATGGCGCAGATCAGCTTCAAACGTTAAGAATGCACGGAATAACTTTTTGTGACAAGTTGACCGCAATTAGGAGGCAGTGCCTGGCGAGATTGAAAGGAAACTCTATGAGAAATGAACCATTATACGTAAAAAAAATTGAAAAACGGTCTATTATTATCTACTTTGGCAAGAAGATTTTTCGTCGTAAACGGACTGTGAATTGTAATTACTTGACCAGAAGATTAGCTGACATAATCAATATAACCATAATAGGAGCCATACGAAGGAAGAATCCAGAAACAAACTACTGGAAAATACGTAAAAACGGCAGGGAAACACGCATAATAGATTTCAAATACTGTACGGAAGAAGAGGTGTTGGAATACGGCATTCGTAAATAAGGCCTACACTGACTTAATAAACGGCCAAATTTTCATCAAATTATACGTATAGCCCATTTATAAGATTTAAAGAACATTATTCAGACAACAAAAAAAACCAAGGAAGAGCCAGTTTATGAAAATAAAATTGAATCTGAGCAGTATCTTTAGAGGAAAAGAAATATAAATACAGTTAGAGAAAGTCCTTGGAAAAGCTCTATATACTGAAAATTAAGATGTATTCTATCAATTTAATAATATCTTTTCGTTGCATGGAAATTGGACACGAAATGGAGCTAGCCTAAAGCGATGGAGGGAGGCTGACCAGATCATCGTAAGCTCAAGCCTGAAGACCTAGAGATCCAGCATGACGTGATCCGGCACAAGGCTAGACGTTCCGAGATGCCGTGAGCAGGAAGAAGAAAGCAACGTCGGACATAACATGGCCATGAGATAAGTAACATTCTAAGAAATTTAACTATAAAGTATTTCATTTGGTGTAGTATAATTGTAGGAATGCTGTAGTGCCAAATATATGACCTGTTTGTGCCATTGTGTGAATTCTAAGGCATATGCCGGAGAAAATAACCACAGATACGTATTATTTATGTGTAGTAATATACTGCCGTGCTCAAAGGTTTCATCTGAGGTTAATGTGAGCAGTATCGGGAAGAGAATTGATGTTTTTGAACCTATATGCTTAGGGAAACGTAGTATTCAAGCTAGGCGAGACTGAGATATGAAAGTGAAGTGCAGTATAATAATAATAAACCTAGGCTACCCATTGACCAGATTGAATAACGAGGCCGATATCGTCTACATTTACGATGAGTTGAAATAAACAGTAGCAGCTTGCGGTGTTTTGAGTAGATATTAAGGTAAAAGAAATGTTTTACTGCGACGTGGTAGACATTACGAAGAAGCTGAGTAGAAATATTGTTGTATGCGGAGGAGTCGCAGTAATTAAATGCAGAAACGTTAATATGTTGTTGGAGATTTGAGATGTTGAATAAGTATTGTGTAAGTAAATGATTGAAGGAAATAGGTGCGAATTTATGCTTAGCTACAGTTATGTTGCCATTGAAAATGAGGCAAGCAGTGAAATTAAGGCCTAGATACGTGAATATATTAAGTGTAGCAGTGATATTAAATGGTCTATTGGTCGAACTTATTAGGAATATGGAGATAAATTGATCGTAATTTACATGTATTTTGAAGTGCATATAGAATAGAGATATAGTCGCCTAGTAATATATTTGTCTCACATAATGAATATACAGCATTGGAGCACGCGTTAACCTGAAAATGGTAAAATTAGTAGGCAGTAGAAGGAGTAATTTTAATTGAAAATACACATAATAATTAATTGGTCGGTACGATTCTGACAGGTCATGACGGTTGAAGAACATGGCGATGGCACTCGTAAATGAAGATATTTAATTTTATTTTTGGCACACATTTTTAATATATATAAGGATGTTGGAATTTATATTTATGGTTAGGATTAATTTCTTTTAGATACTTAAAATGGCATTTTGAAGCCATCATTGGAAAGAGTTACTTATCTCATGCCATAAATAAGTCAAAACGCAAATTCCCAAACCAATTCCAAAGAGTACTGCAAAGAGACCTAAAGGAAAGAAAGACCACTCCCTCCTTTAATAAAGAGTAAATCCTAGTTGTCCCCATATTGAAATAAAATGATGAAGTGTGGTCACGCAACAAAATAATAATTGCCCAGATGAATTAAAGATACCTGCCCAATTTTAATTATGTCAATTCGTCAATTTTAGTTGTCAAGAAAAATAATATGTGATTTTTTTTAGTTTACTTTCCTCTATTACCAAAGATGATCATTATTTTGTTAATTATAATATTGGCATGCTAATAAATTAGTTTTAAGATTATTCTAGCGTTTATTTTCAAAGGTAGAAATAGGAAGATTAGTTGTAAGGATACATTTAGGATGATATTTCGGAGTCATGATATTTAAAGGCTTATATTAATTCTATGGTAGGATTTCGGAGTAAATGAGTAACACATTGAACTATACACCCTCTTCAACGGAACTTGCGAAAGTAAATAGTATTGTCGAATATGTATAGATGTTTTTACCCTGAGATATTGACTTAATATTGACATGCAACCACCGCGTTTGATTGATATATCCATCCCCGATTTCGGATAGTTAATTAGCAACTTGTAAGTTGGAGATATTGCACGGGCAACATATATTAAATTAGTACTACAACTTGAGGTGAAGTATGAGGAAGTACAGCGCGATGGTGATGCCTATATTTTTTTTATCAGTCCAACCTGGAACTTGGTAAGAATTAGGACTACGAGGCCACCAAAGGTTGCATTAGATTTATCACCCATTCGTGAGGCATAATTGTAGAGAAAGGCACCGTAGGGCATGTTGCATTAAATATGGCATCCCGAACGTGAGGCAAGTTTGAAGAGGTCGGATGAATAATTAGATTCTGGATATACAGAAATTTGATAACTTGATTATGGAGTGAATCTTGAGGATGAGATATGGATTTTAGGCTTGGACATATGTCATATGATACCGTAGCGTCGAGCAAGTCTGAAGAGAAGGACGAATTGAGGAATGAGAATGGTTTCAAGAGAAAGATACCGGGGTTGTTGAATTAAATCCTGGACCACAGTCATGAAATTTATTCGAAGAAGGAGACGATGCCTGATAGTTTATGAACTTAGGTATGGCATGCGACGCAGAATGGATTGATAGTCATGAAGATTAAGGAAGAGAGGGCTTAACTAATGGAGAAATTTATATTTTTGGATGGAGAAGAAGAAGGTAGCAAGAAATTTGATGCGGAGTCTCGCAATATTTGACAGTCTCGTGGAAGGAGAAAGTCTACTGTATATATATTTAGGTTACTTTAAGGAATTTGATGCATGAATGATGATGAGGGAAGAGTTTTATAACGCAAGTTACATATTATTTATTTTATATATATGATTAGGTGAATACGACATAAATATAATTAAAATTGGGCATATAGGTCAATGTTTGGATTTGCGTATGACTTGTATAGGTTGTCATGGCTGAGTTACGATGGTCTGGGTTAGTCTTTCCCAGTTAAACAAGAAAGTACAGAGTAAACTTTGAAGTATTTATAATAATAGATATAGTTATAAGTCTGATAGACTATTTTATGTTGATATTTGATGATTGGTTGGTTGAAGTTGAGGGATAAATAGAGAATTAGGGTTATATATAACATAACTGGAATTATAGAGCATTTTAAGTGGAATATAAAAAAAATGTCGAACTTAGCTCAATTAAAATCCCAATTTGAGGATTATAAGAAAGAAATTGAGGAGGAGAACAGGAAGAGAGATGAAGTAATACAGAAAACCAAGGAAGAGCAATTAGGGATTCTTGAAGTGTTTAGACAGATAGCTGAAGAAAATAGGAAGCAAAATGAGAAGCTGCTCCAGGACATGATTAAAAATCAGGAGGAGAAACAACAACAGGCGAATGAAGAAAATAGGAAGCAAAGTGAGAAGCTGCTCCAGGACATGATTAAAAATCAGGAGGAGAGACAACAACAGATGGCTGAAGAAATTAGGAAGCAGAATGAGGAAATTAGGAAGCAGAATGAAGAAAATAGGAACCAGATGGCTGAAGAAATTAGGAAACAGAATGAAGAAATTAAGAAGCAGAATGAAGAAAATAGGAACCAGATGGCTGAAGAAATCAGGAAGCAGAATGAAGAAAATAGGAACCAGATGGCTGAAGAAATTAGGAAACAGAATGAAGAAAATAGGAAGCAGAATGAAGAAAATAGAAAGCAGAATGAAGAAAACATTAACAGACTGGAAGGAAAGCTCTTGGAAAGGATGAATGAGAAAAATGAGGAATTTCAGAAAATAATCAACGGACAGGATGAGAAACAAAAGCAAATGATTGAAGGTAAACTTCAAGAATTCATTAACAGGCAAGAAGAAAAACAGCAGGAAACAATGAAGGAAGTGAGAGAAGCTATAAGGGTGGAAATGGAAAAAGTCGGAAGTGAAATGACACAAGTTAAAGTGGATATTGACGTTTTACGTAAGGATATGACAGGGATTATGGAAAATAAGAATAAAGAGGTAAATCAAGAGATAAATAAAGTTATGGAAGAATTGACAGAAAGCAGAAATGTCATTCAAAAGTTGAAAATGGAAGAGATGAAGAGTATAACGGATAATTTGGAGAGTTTGAGGATAAATTCCACAGAAAGAATTAACAAATTGAATGAAGCAATCGAAACAACGAATAAATCAGTGGAAGTAAATATCATTCTGGCAAGAGAGCAGGTGTCAGATAAAATTAAAATAATACAAGAAGAAGCTGAACGGAATAAAAATGAAACTGACAACAGAATCAGCAGAACGGAGAGAGAATTACATACGATTCGTAAGGAAATTCAGGAAATGAGAATAGAGAACCGAACAACAAGGCCTAATGTCATGAGAACAGTAGAAATTCAGGCTTGTGATAGGGAAACAACGCCAGCAATGACTACGGATTCAAGCCAAGGTATTAATGGAAGTTCGATGGGGAACGGAAATGGTAATAATGGAAGTCCAGCAATAATAAATATAATGAAAACCATCGAGGATAAGCCAAAACATTTTAATAATACTGCAAGTTTATCCCCAAAACGATTTTTGAGGGAGATGGAGGATTATTTTCGGGATAATAACGTTCCAAACGAGAAACGACTCAAAGTAATTGAAAAACATTTAGATGCTAACCCAAGTATGTGGTACCAGGCATTTAAGTACAGTTTCCACGAATATGAGGATTTTAAAACGGCATTTTTAAGGAAATATTGGAGTCCGGAAGTACAACAGCAGCTTAGAATGGAATTGTATTCACGAAAATTCGCTGTTGCCGGTCAGACAAGATATAGTGACTATTTTGCTTTCCAATTTCAACGTTTTCAGGATTTGGATTATGCACCCAGTGAATTGGAAGCTATTAAAACTATTCAAAGCCAACTTCCACCTGAAATACAAAGATTATTGGCGACCTCGAACGTTCAAACGGCAATTGAAATGGAAGATAGGCTGAGACAAATTGACATGACGACTTCTCATCCCACGAGTAGGTTAATACGTAGTATGGGAAATGAAGAGTCAATCAATGTAATAGCCCATGAGAATTACGAAATTAACAAACGAAGAGGACAAAGAGACGTGGCGAGGAACCAGGAGATGGATGAAAGAAAAGAGATGAGAGGATACCAACGTCAAAGAGATCAAGAATATCGACGGACATATCAGATGGATGGAAGATATGTGCCATATGACAGGCAAAGTAACAGATATACAAGAAACAGAAATATGATCCGAAGAAGGAATTATTACGGAGAAAGAGGTGGACGGAACTTCAGAGAAAGGGAGTTCGCAAATAGAAGATATGCCCAGGAGCAGAAAGAAGACTTGAGAAATCAAGAAAAATGGAAGCAAGCGATTAAAGACAAGGAGATTGTTGGAGATATCGAGGGCGCAGAGAGTTTAGAGCTCCAACAATATAAAAATTCGGAAGCAGGGAAACGTCATCTTAACCCTAATGCACAGAATTTCAATACAGGGTTAGACGTTCCTGAGAAAAAAAAACGACAATTTTGAAATAGATTCTGATAAAAATGGTAATAGAGGAAAGAAAACGGATAAGAAAATTATAAGTTTCACCCTCAATTGAAGGTAAATGACCTGGTACTTATTAGAAAGACACCAAGTTCCAATGTATCCGGAAAGATCTTTGCAAAACTTCTGCATTTATATGATGGCCCATATATTATAAGAAAAGCATTTGGGAATAACGCTTATCAAGTTGAAAATTTATCTGGAACATATAAAGGAATCCATAACGCAGCAAATATCAAGTATTATTACCGGGAAAATCAGGAACAATCCTTAAATAATATACCGGAGATATGCGGAAAGGAAGGATGCATTAATTCAGAATGTCAAACAGATGGAGGAGAGGAGACTGTTTAAAAAGAAATACATGGAGTAATTGCAAAGTCAACAGTTATGAAATGAAGTACGGAGAAGGAAGTTGAGTAACGTAAAGGTCTATTTATTACACGAATGGAAGCATAGTATAAATATATTGTGACCAATATATTTAAAAAAAATAGGTGGGAGGAGAAAATGTACCATTACGTTACATTTTGACGTCAGTTGACATGAAGATAGATCGGAAGAAAAATGGCGCGGATCAGCTTCAAGCGTTAAGAATGCACGGAATAACTTTTTGTGACAAGTTGACCGCAATTAGGAGGCAGTGCCTGGCGAAATGGAAAGGAAACTCTATGAGAAATGAACCATTATACGTAAAAAAAAATGAAAAACGGTCTATTATTATCTACTTTGGCAAGAAGATTTTTCGTCGTAAACGGACTGTGAATTGCAATTACTTGACCAGAAGATTAGCTGACATAATCAATATAACCATAATAGGAGCCATACGAAGGAAGAATCCAGAAACAAACTACTGGAAAATACGTAAAAACGGCAGGGAAACACGCATAATAGATTTCAAATACTGTACGGAAGAAGAGGTGTTGGAATACGGCATTCGTAAATAAGGCCTACACTGACTTAATAAACGGCCAAATTTTCATCAAATTATACGTATAGCCCATTTATAAGATTTAAAGAACATTATTCAGACAACAAAAAAAACCAAGGAAGAGCCAGTTTATGAAAATAAAATTGAATCTGAGCAGTATCTTTAGAGGAAAAGAAATATAAATACAGTTAGAGAAAGTCCTTGGAAAAGCTCTATATACTGAAAATTAAGATGCATTCTATCAATTTAATAATATCTTTTCGTTGCATGGAAATTGGACACGAAATGGAGCTAGCCTAAAGCGATGGAGGGAGGCTGACCAGATCATCGTAAGCTCAAGCCTGAAGACCTAGAGATCCAGCATGACGTGATCCGGCACAAGGCTAGACGTTCCGAGATGCCGTGAGCAGGAAGAAGAAAGCAACGTCGGACATAACATGGCCATGAGATAAGTAACATTCTAAGAAATTTAACTATAAAGTATTTCATTTGGTGTAGTATAATTGTAGGAATGCTGTAGTGCCAAATATATGACCTGTTTGTGCCATTGTGTGAATTCTAAGGCATATGCCGGAGAAAATAACCACAGATACGTATTATTTATGTGTAGTAATATACTGCCGTACTCAAAGGTTTGATCTGAGGTTAATGTGAGCAGTATCGGGAAGAGAATTGATGTTTTTGAACCTATATGCTTAGGGAAACGTAGTATTCAAGCTAGGCGAGGCTGAGATATGAAAGTGAAGTGCAGTATAATAATAATAAACCTAGGCTACCCATTGACCAGATTGAATAACGAGGCCGATATCGTCTACATTTACGATGAGTTGAAATAAACAGTAGCAGCTTGCGGTGTTTTGAGTAGATATTAAGGTAAAAGAAATGTTTTACTGCGACGTGGTAGACATTACGAAGAAGCTGAGTAGAAATATTGTTGTATGCGGAGGAATCGCAGTAATTAAATGCAGAAACGATAATATGTTGTTGGAGATTTGAGATGTTGAATAAGTATTGTGTAAGTAAATGATTGAAGGAAATAGGTGCGAATTTATGCTTAGCTACAGTTATGTTGCGATTGAAAATGAGGCAAGCAGTGAAATTAAGGCCTAGATACGTGAATATATTAACTGTAGCAGTGATATTAAATGGTCTATTGGTCGAACTTATTTGGAATATGGAGATAAATTGATCGTAATTTACATGTATTTTGAAGTGCATATAGAATAGAGATATAGTCGCCTAGTAATATATTTGTCTCACATAATGAATATACAGCATTGGAGCACGCGTTAACCTGAAAATGGTAAAATTAGTAGGCAGTAGAAGGAGTAATTTTAATTGAAAATACACATAATAATTAATTGGTCGGTACGATTCTGACAGGTCATGACGGTTGAAGAACATGGCGATGGCACTCGTAAATGAAGATATTTAATTTTATTTTTGGCACACATTTTTAATATATATAAGGATGTTGGAATTTATATTTATGGTTAGGATTAATTTCTTTTAGATACTTAAAATGGCATTTTGAAGCCATCATTGGAAAGAGTTACTTATCTCATGCCATAAATAAGTCAATACGCAAATTCCCAAACCAATTCCAAAGAGTACTGCAAAGAGACCTAAAGGAAAGAAAGACCACTCCCTCCTTTAATAAAGAGTAAATCCTAGTTGTCCCCATATTGAAATAAAATGATGAAGTGTGGTCACGCAACAAAATAATAATTGCCCAGATGAATTAAAGATACCTGCCCAATTTTAATTATGTCAATTCGTCAATTTTAGTTGTCAAGAAAAATAATATGTGATTTTTTTTAGTTTACTTTCCTCTATTACCAAAGATGATCATTATTTTGTTAATTATAATATTGGCATGCTAATAAATTAGTTTTAAGATTATTCTAGCGTTTATTTTCAAAGGTAGAAATAGGAAGATTAGTTGTAAGGATACATTTAGGATGATATTTCGGAGTCATGATATTTAAAGGCTTATATTAATTCTATGGTAGGATTTCGGAGTAAATGAGTAACACATTGAACTATACACCCTCTTCAACGGAACTTGCGAAAGTAAATAGTATTGTTGAATATGTATAGATGTTTTTACCCTGAGATATTGACTTAATATTGACATGCAACCACCGCGTTTGATTGATATATCCATCCCCGATTTCGGATAATTAATTAGCAACTTGTAAGTTGGAGATATTGCACGGGCAACATCATATTAAATTAGTACTACAACTTGAGGTGAAGTATGAGGAAGTACAGCGCGATGGTGATGCCTATATTTTTTTTTTATCAGTCCAACCTGGAACTTGGTAAGAATTAGGACTACGAGGCCACCAAAGGTTGCATTAGATTTATCACCCATTCGTGAGACATAATTGTAGAGAAAGGCACCGTAGGGCATGTTGCAGTATTATTATTATTGTTATCATTATTTAACTTGAATAATAAAATTGCATGTTTCTTAGGTCTATGGAATCGATATACCATTGAGGAAAGTCCTAATTATATGACTGTATTGTGTATATTACAATAGTGGCCGCTGGGATGATGATAATGAAGTGCCACTTCGCCAAATTATTAGAAGTATGTAAGTATCAAATATTGTTCCTCATAATTGTAAAACTTTTAAGTCCACTGTCGAAATATCTGTATTGGAGTTAAGTTCCAACTTGATATTTTCTATCTCAGCATTAGGTTCACTTGTAGGAGTATTAATAGGAAGAGTGTGTACAACGGTGCACTGTTGTTTGTCAGAACTTCTTGCTTGCCTTTGGCCTACAGGATGAAGTTCCTTCCAAAGTCGTGATGAATAGGGGCATGTTTACGTTTGGCTGTCATGACAACCAACTAGAGTTTACGCTTGGCTAAAACGTGTTTCAAGTCGAAGTGCATTTCCATTTCCAGATCTACCTGGGAGATTGAGAAGCACATTGTAGCCTTCCTTGCCAGTCTGGTTCAATGACACGGGCAAGAGAGAGGTAGCAGTACATTTTAAGCCATGCATTGCGCCTTCCCCATTGTAAATCTCTCATTCTACCCTCAGTATTTTCATTTTTATTGTACGAATATGTACGAGTGTTCGTTAAAATCAGCTATTAGGCATGAGAAATTGTAAGAAAGAACAATATTTTATACTTAACTAATGTATTATAGTTATAAGTGACATATTAATGACAACGTGGACGCGGAATATTTCTGAAAAATTATATAGATCCTAAGTGGTGCGTTAAGGACACAATTTTAACACTGGACTTGACTTTTACGTGGTCCGGCTACTTGAGTAAATGATCAGCGTAATTGTCTTCGGTTCACAGGGTCTCGGGTTCGATTCTCGGCAGAGTCGGGGGTTTGTTTATTTATTTATAACGTACCAGAAACAGTGTTACATATACATACAATGTCTACAGAAGAGATGAAAAATTATTCGCCAAATGTTCAGATTGTGGTGCACCAGAAACTAGCAACGTCGAGTGCACCTTAAGCAGCTCTTTCTCAGTACATGTGGCAGGACAAAGACGGCATTTTGGCAAATTGGCCGTAGTCTGCACCTCATCAAAGCCACACAAAACAGAATATACCAATTATCCCCAGTTGTGCAGATTGGTTTTGCATCTAGTAACACCCAGAGCCCAGGCTATTTAAAGATCTCCGAGATGGCCAGTACTCCATATGTCTAGCTGGTAATTAATTCTTCACGAGGTGTTTTCCATTCTCCAAGATGCTCGAGATTGTATTCCTAACCCTAGAAATGCTGCAGGTCTATCTGTGAAATGCTGCAGTTATTTCCTTTAATATACGGTGTGTGTTTAGTCCTCAGCCCGAAGGCTGGTTGGATCCTCAACAGTTCCTCCATCAGCTGTCATAGATGGCCTAGGCAACACTGAAGAGGCGTACTAGGGAAATGAGGAGTGAGGTAGTTTCCCTTTCCTTTCCTCACCGAGCCAGAAGTTGCTATTACATATCAGTCTGCCAAGCCCACTGAAGTGCATGCACCAACCGACCCTATGAGCAATATTTTCACACCATTCATAGCAGGGACTGGCTGCAGAAGGAATGGCATTACTAGCATCGCTCATACCTCAGTCACTTTCATTTTGTCAAAGCCAAAGGTAAAGCTGAGACAGATCAATGAAAGTAACAAAATTGCTCTAGCCCATACCAGAAGACATAGTGCACTGTAAACACTAGGTCCCGCCAGCAAAGGCAATGAAATGAAATGGCGTATGGCTTTTAGTGCCGGGAGTGTCCGAGGACAAGTTCGACTCGCCAGGTGCAGGTCTTTTAATTGACTCCCGTAGGCGACCTGCGCGTCGTGATGAGGATCAAATGAAGACGAGGACGACACATACACCCAGCCCCAGTGTCAGCGGAATTAACGAATTATGGTTCAAATTCCCCACCCTGCCGGGAATCGAACCCAGGACCCTTGTGACCAAAGGCCAGCACGCTAACCATTTATTTAGCCATGGAGCTGGACAAAGGCAATGATATGCGGTATATACCGTATACCAGGAAAATAAAATCATGCCTGTAAGCAGATATTAATCTTAATAAATCCATAATATACACCAATAGAAATCTGAGAGACTGATATATATGAAGATAAATAACAAAATATATTATTTCGATTTCTATCGTAAAATCAAATTCCAATTTTTTAGCAAGGGAAATTGTTGAAATATTTTGCTCTAACAAAAGAATTTATGATAATTTATTCCTGAAACATAATATTCTGAAACGCACATGTATGTTCTTACATATTATTCCACAGTTCTCCACTTTTCATTTCGAATGCAAATTAAAACGCAATTTTTTTATCTAAATGGATTTTGATTTCTTTTCACGAATTTCGAACTTACAGATTATCTCAGTTTTCATAGATTAACTTCTTCTTTCCTATGTTTTGATCAAATTCTTTATAATAATCTACACAAATATCAACAGTTCACACTTATCCTTTCACTGGTTTCTTCGAATACTGACGTACTACCAATAATAACATAACCTGCAACGACTTGAACATCATTCCCATTACTTCCGAGGCAACTTGTACTTCTCTGTCATTTTCATTACTTTCAGGAATAACGTCCTCCTCGGAATTAACACAATAATCACTGTCACCATCACTACTGTCATTGAGATCTTCGAAAATCAAGCGCTTGATTTCAAAATCATTAACAAAGCGGTCTGATATCTTGATTCTAAAAACATATGTACGTACTTTCACTTCTACGGCTAAATAAAATTATCCAGACCGTTGCTTGTTTTTCAAAGACTTTTGAAATTGAAGATAAAAGTATAAATACTCAGCTGGTATCAATATTAGTGTCATCTAGTGTGCAATTTTAAACCTACGACGGAAGAACTACACCGTATCTCAGAAAGACGATCGCAATTGACAAAACAATGCCCGTCTCGCAGAAAAATGATCTGCAGTTTTAGGGTTAAATAGTTCATTCCCTTGGCTCAAGGACTGGGTATTTGTGCCGTACCCAAAATTTCTGAAACACATACACCGCGCGCAACATTATCCTCCACGATACTAACACGTAGTTGGTGGGTATGAGATGGGCCGTCGTGTCAGAGAATCTCCGCTTCCAAAAGTGTTTCACCTGTGGTTCAGCTCACAAGCCACTACCACTACATTATCTCAAGAGAGAATGATCTCGATGACAGTCAACTAACACACTGCATTTATAAAATCAAACCGATGACGCCATTTCAAGAAATAGTACTCTTATTTTAGGAATGTGGCTAAGGCTCCTACGACATAACAAGCTGAACATTCCACAAGGTGACTGATGCGATATGCTAGTGCCAGCAATGTTACAATCTCAAAACTAGGGTTACTCAAGATGCAAAACTCAAATCACTCGTGAAACGTTAAAAATATCGATGTTTGTTTTCACCTACTACTGCTGCTGATGCTGATGCCGTGCTGATAGGGGCGCGCGGCTGTGAGCTTGCATGCGGGAGATAGTGGGCTCGAATCATAGTGTCGGCAGCCCTGAAGATGGTTTTCCGTCGTTTCCCATGTTCACATCTTAATTAAGGCCACGGTCGCATCCCTCCCGCTCCCAGGCCTTTCCTATCCCATCGTCGCTGTAAGACCTATCTGTGTCGCTAGTCGTTTTACGTCGCACCGACACAAATAGGTCTTACGGCGACGATGGGACAGGAAAGGGCTAGGAGTAGGAAGGAAGCGGCCGTGGTCTTAATTAAGGTACAGCCCCAGCATTCGCCTGGTGTGAAAATGGGAAACCACGGAAAACCATTTCAGGGCTGCCGACAGTGGGGTTCGAACCTACTATCTCCCGAATACTGGATACTGGCCGCACTTAAGTGACTGCCTATCTGTGTCGGTGCGACGTAAAGTCACTAGCAAAAATCTACTACTATTACTACCACCACCACCACCACCACCACCACCACCACCACCACGTTTCCCAGGCCTGTGGGGTGGTGGGTGCGACTTATCGCGCATGTAAATTTGACACTGTTTTACCGCCGGATGCCCTTGCTGACGCCGATCGTATGTGGAGTGATGTAATCACTATTGCCCTTTTCTGTGGCGGTTCGTAGCGTGATACGAATCATTTATTTCAGAAACAGTGTAAGTAACATTTTTGGTCATTTTAACGTAGACTTATGTTCTTCGACAACAGGGTACCGGTATATGGAAAAGAAATGTTTTACGACGCTTTTAGTGTTTGGTTAGAACGCGTATATCCCCGAGAGTGTTTAATTTAAGATTGTGTTTAATGTCTCAATTGACAGATAAAAGAAATGAGAATCTGAAATACAGATTTCAATCAATCAATCAATCAATCAATCAATCAATCAATCAATCAATCAATCAATCAATCAATCAATCAATCAATCAATCAATCAATCAATCAATCAATCAATCAATCCAATCAATCAATCAGTCACTACTGATCTGCATTTATGGCAGTCGCGCAGGTGGCAGATTCCCTGTCTGTTGTTTTCCTAGCCTTTTCTTAAACGATTGCAAAGAAATTGGAAATTTATTGAACATCTCCTTTGGTAAGTTATTCCAGTCTCTTAACTCCCCTTCCTATAAACGAATATTGGCCCAAAATTTGTCCTCTTGAATTCCAGCTTTATCTTCATATTGCGATCTTTCCTATTTTTAAAGACACTACTAATGTCATTCCACGCCCTCTCTACGCTGACAGTTCGGAACATACCACTTAGTCGAGCAGTTTGTCTCCTTGTTCCCAAGGCTTCCCAGCCCAAACATTGCAACGTTTTTGTAACGCTACTCTTTTGTAGGAAATTACACAGAAGAAATCGAGCTGCTTTTCTTTGGAATTTTTCCAGTTCTTAAATCAAGTTATCCTGGTGAGGATGGCATACGCTGGAACACCATACTTTAGTTGGGGTCTTACCAGAGACTTATATGCCCTCTTCTTTACATCTTTACTACAACCCTTAAACACCCTCATAACCATGTGCAGAGATCTGTACCCTTCATTTACAATCATTTTTATGTGATTACCCCAATGAAGATATTTCCTCATATTAACACTTAGGTACTTATAATGATCCCCAAATAGTGCTTCGAACTAAGACAAAATGTGTGCTAAATATGTGACGTCACATGCATACTCTGTTATAAAATGGCGCGCTTAGTTCGAGGTTAGCTGTCGTTGTGAATACATCGTGGTCAGTTGTATAGAATGATACATTTAATAAGGAAGTCTAGGAAAACCTCAAAACAATGGGGCAATTACAATAGTGACGGCCTATTGCCAAAACTTTGACTTAACAGTGAAGTTAAACAAACAAACAAACAAATAAACAAACTAGTGGACCCGCCCTGCTCCACAGCATTCCTTATAAACAGATAACTCGTGTCCGACTCATTGGCTGAATTATCAGCGTTGAGGCCTTCGATTCAGAGGGTCCCGGTTCGATTCCCGGCCGAATCGGGGAGTTTAATCGCCTGAGATTAATTCTTCTGGCCCACTAGGTGTTGGTGTTTGCTTCAACACCTTCCTCTTCATATTCAGACTACACACTACACTATCAACCACCTCAGAAACACGCAATAGTGATTACATCCCTCCATACAGGGTTGGAGTCAGGAAGGGGATCCGGCCGTAAAACAGGGCCAAATCCACATGTGCGACGTAGTTCGCACCCGCGAACCCACAGGTGTGGGAAAAGCGGTAGAAAAAGAAGAAGAAGAGGCCAGATAACTTCTCTTGATATGCCTGCCGTAGTCATGTTGTTTAGTCTGCACTTTTCAATTATAGTCTTACGAACATTTAATGCAATATTCTCTGTGGTTCGACCATTCGACCTTATCAAACGATCTTGCCCGAGAAACTGTAACATACTGTTGACCGTGGCTGAAGACTGGTTCAGGTAAGTCGACTACCCAAATTTTCAAGAGTTTGTCCCTGAGCTTTATTAATGGTCATACAGGAGGCTAGTAGACTTATAACCTTCCTGTATGTACGTACGTGAACTGTTTACTCTTAGCAGCATGTAAGTCATTAGGAACGTACTGTCATCTGTTGAAAATATTCAGAAGCTGGGGAAGGTCAAAGAATCAAAGAATATCTAGCAGAGAACATTATTCTTCCATCATCAGAGGAAGTGTATACTCTCTCGCTTGACAGATAGCAATCAAACATTATTGCGTGCAATGACATTACTAAGGATGAAAATCACATATATCAGAATATTAATGAAAGTGTCAGTCCCTTAGCAACCCGCTAATTATACAATGCATTGCGGGTTAGGATAAGCCTTCGCCTGCAATTACTGGAGTGATCATTAAAGCCCGGATTTTTATGCAGTAACAGGTTAGATTGCAATCTAATTTGGTTAGTAGGAAGTGTCGGCCACCCGCTCTTCCATAATGTAGCAAGAGTAACATAAATTATAGGGGTTCTGATGGACCGTACCCCTGAGGTTTATGCAAACCCCATAGCATGATCGTTGTGAAGGTAGACTATACTTGCTACGCGCTTCAGTAAGTTTGCATTCTAACCTATTAATGCATAAAAATCCGGGCTTTAGTGATCATTTAATGATTTGATTTTATGATTAATCAAAGACGGCTGAACATAGAGACTCATCAATATCTCATGATTCACCGTCAGGTAATTCCGGAGAGAACAAAATAAAAATGAAGCAGATCGATCCAGTAGAACGGACGGACGGATTTGCCAAAGCTGTTTTTAGTTAACTATTTTACTATATAGATAGCGTAAGACAGGCTACTATTAAGAGTTTTAGACGGTCATGGAAAATGGCTTTTAATGCAGGTACCACATAAGTCATTGTTATTTCGCACTTAGCAGCCCATATATCGAGGAGGAAGTAAAAATCTACTGTACTTGGAGTACTGAACCCAGGTTGTTGTGATACAACAGACTTTAAGTGTTGGTGGAAAATTTATTACAAGGAAACCATCACATCTCTTGAGCATGAGGAAGAGATGATACAATTCAAAATCAGCCAGTATGTGCACCCTCAGAGTGATGACACACCACGTAAGCATCTGCGTTAAATCTACAGCTCCATCATCCCATACTACCCAGAAATATACCAGTTTAAAAGGCTCTCTATAACACAGTGCTGCCGGGCTGAGTGGCTCAGACGGTTGAGGCGCTCGCCTTCTGACCCCAACTGGGAAGGTTCGATCCTGGCTCAGTCCAGTGGTATTGGGAGGTGCTCAAATACGTCAGCTTCCTGTCGATAGATTTACTGGCACGTAAAAATCTCCTGAGAGACTAAATCCCGGCACCTCAGCATCTCCGAAAGCCTTTAAAGTAGTTAGTTGGACGTAAAGCCAATAACATTCACGTCGCCAGTCAATTTAGAATCCGTGCTTGGTAGTGTAGGGAGAGGACGAACAACACAGTTTGCCTTTGTGCCTAACTGGCAAATAATGCATGACACCATGCGCGACACACTCTCACCATGGCACTGAATGTCACCCACACTCAGCCTGAGCGAGTTTGCCGTTGAAGCAGTGCAGGCAACATGTGGCGTAAATCGGAAACACTGAAGTCGTTTTATGTAAGTACTAGAGCAGTTCAATTCTTCGGCGTTAGTTGACAATGTCTGACAAGTGTTATGGGAATTTGCTGGATTTAGATTTCTGTAAAAATTTCTGCCTGAGAGACAGTTTAATTACCGAAATATGTCTATACGCAGTGAAAGTTTAGCTATGTACACTTAGGAATCATTCATGTACCTCAGCATTGTAATTTATGAATGATAATTTTTTGCAGTTTTAATATAATTCTGGTATCACCTAAATGAACCTAGATTAATTATGTTTTAAGTCGTTATTTCATTTCATTGCATCATCTGTTTAACGTTCAAGTTTGGCTTTTCCCGTGAACTTAGCGAGGTATCCCACCTTTACCGCCTCAAAGGCAGTGTCCTGGAGCGTGAGACATTTGGTTGGGGATACAACTGGGAAGGAGGACCTTACCTCGCCCTGGCGGCCCCATCTGCTATGCTGAACAGGGGTATTGTGGGTCTTGGGAAGAGAGAGGGAAGAAAGCGGTCGCGACTTTGAGTTAGGTTCAATTCCGGCATTTGCCTGGAAAAGAAAAGGGAAACCACGGAAAACTACTTCGAGGATGGCTGAGGTGAGAATCGAACCTTCTCTACTCAGTTGACCTTCCGAAGCTGGATGAACCCCGTTCAAGCCCTCGTACTACTTTATAAATTTTGTGGCAGGGCCGGGAATCGAACCCCTGCCTCCAGGGTTGGTAGTTGATCACACTAACCTCTACACCACAGAGGTGGATTAAGTCATTTTTATTAGTTGAAATGTTATATTATTTTTGTGGTTTTAAAATATAAAATCATAATTTAATCTAATTTTGTTGTATGTTTTGTCAATGTTCTAATATTAAATGCAAAGGCATGTTAGTCCGCAGTTCATTTTTGATAAAAATTAAGTTGATACACTAACTTATTGCATGGGTGAGACGGAAGCAAGAGTTTGCAGAATATTCCCAGATTGTGCCAGGATTACTTCATCGAAGTCATATATATTCCTCATAGTAACCTTCCATGTTGCGTGAACGTCAGTCATGTGAAGGAGAGTTCTAGAACTTTGCTAAGTAAACTACCTGTACTAACATTCCACCTTCAAACTCCCTTTAATGCATTAAGCAAATTTACATTAATCATCTATATGCAGCCACTGACACGAAAATTACCATTCAGTCTACACGAAACGTAATATGTTCTTATATGATTTATTGCTGCATACGTTTCAACCTTCAGTTTTGCCTCAAATTCATATTTCTTCGTAAATGTGTCTTTTCTGCACATATATTGACATTTCTAGAGAAGATGTGTAATTCAGCATTGTTGTTCTGGAATTTGTATCAGGAATGCCTACATGTGAAAACTGTAGTGAGTCAAGTAATTAAACAGTAAGGCGAATTTTTACACCTCTCATAAAACATATCTTGTTGATGTCACGAGTTTGGCACAAAATACAACAAACACAAGAAAGTAAATTCATGGCAAACATAGTTCATTACGTGCCTTGGTGTGCCAAGACGACTGCAGCCCATATAGGTGGGCAGCAGATACTGGAATGCCATGTACTCACCTTGACGATATCCTGAGTCGTATTGCTTGGCTTTCATGATCGCTCACTGCCAGTCGTATCAGCGAACTCATCAATTGATGACTTGGGTGCAAGGATCAGACAGCTCTACTTTTTTCCTGATTGTCACTTTTTCACAGAAAAGAAACATACAGCTTCAAGCAATGGCTATAGAGATATAAACGAAAAGGAGCTGTACTGGTGTCTCCCTCCTAGGTTCTTCTTGGTTAAAAATTACCATTCCACTGCTGTGTCCTTGGTTCAAATCTCGGTTTCTTCATTTACAATTTCTTTTACGTCGCACCGACACAGATAGGTCTTATGACGACGATGGGATAGAAGAGGCCAAGGAGTGGGAAGGAATCGGTCGTGTTCTTAATTAACGATTTGCCTGTTGGGAAAATAGGAAACCACGGAAAACCATCTTCAGGGCTGCCGAAGTTGGGGTTCGAACCCACTATCTCCCGGATGCAAGTTCCTTCATTTAAATCGGGGGGTGAAAACGCATGCTTTTATGGATCTTCTATTCACTATTTTAAATAATCAAGATCGAAAATGATTCTTTAAACTTCACTCTGTAAGTAGACAGCAGGACTCACCACCTGACACAACTCTATCCCCTCCTTCCAGAGTTAATGTAACAATGTGCAAGAAGAATTGCTCGGGTACACTTAGCGAAGGTTGAAAAAATTTGTCTCCGCAAAAAATGGTTCTGCACACACCTCGAATGATAACCGATTTGCTTTCTCTCTCTCTCTCTCTCTCTCTCTCCCCATCCGATCTTCCTCATGGTGGTATAGACGCGAGTGAGAGCCTCTCCAGTATTTATCATTGCGAAGGTGTCATAAGACGGTGTTAAGTGTATTTCAAGTGTGCATTCAGTGGTGTTTTAACTTGTGCATGTGCAGTGGTACTTTAATTGGAAGAAGGTATCGTGATTCGTAAGTAATTTGCAAAAGTTTATCGAATTACAATGGGTAACTCACGTAAACAAGTGAAGGCTAAAGCCCGCATCGCTCAGCCCGCGAGCAGGAGTGCCACCCCACTCTCTAACGGCAAGGAAATAAACAGTGACAGCCCACGCTCTCATGTGGCAACTGCTGAAACTACGCGGGAACAAGTGAAGAACACCAACCGTTCTGTAAATTCACAGAACAGCGCTGCCAACATCTTGGCCTGTGATGATCAGTGCACTCCATCGGACACTTTGCGAACCAGTGTAAGCAAGGAGGTTATAGATACTACGGTGTCGCTAACGTTGGATAACCTCATTAAGAACAGTTCACTCCTCGACGAACTTGTAGACAGAGTAGCCAATAAGGTCATACAAAAACTTAAGGAAAGTATTGATTTTAATACTGATGTAATAAGAGAATTAAAATGTGAACTCAGCAGACGAGACGAGGCAATAACTGAACTTCAACGGCAGTTAGACGATAGGACAGATGAGTTGGAAAGTTATCAACGTCGGAACAGTTTACGCATGTTTGGAGTACCTGAAATTGCAGGGGAAGACACGGACAAGCGCATTCAGGAGATTGCCACTCGGATCAACGTTCCACTTGATCCAGCGATGATCGACCGTTCACACAGAGTTGGTACCAGAAGTCACAACAAAACCAGGCCCATCATTGTGAAATTTGTTTCATACGCCTACCGAAATGCAGTCTTCAAATCAAAGAGGCTGTTAAAGAACAGCGGTATAACTATACGGGAGGACCTAACTAATACCCGTACTGATATTCTCAAACGTGCTGTGAGCCATTTCGGACTAAATTCAGTGTGGACTATGGATGGTGTTATAATGGTGCGCGTTGGTGATGTGAAACATCGAGTGAAGACTGAACGTGACCTTGAGGAACTGAAGAAACGCTACCCAGCTCCACTGAAATGATGCGGTGAGATAATTCGTATTCCTGTGTATCACTCTATTACTGGAAATACTTAGGACGAGAAGTAGAGATAATTCTGGCGAGGCTAACAATACAAAAGTCTCTCTTTCGCAACCATTCTATTTAGCGTAGTATATTAGTTATATTTTTTTAATACTTAGAAATATCTACTAACGCGATTCATTTTATACCAATTTTCTACTCATTTATTTTTCTCACTTCATCACATAATTTCTAAATCCTTAAGTTATTTTATATTTGTATAGGCTACTAAAATCATCGTACTTCTTTGTACGATTTGCTATTGAACTATTGAACCCTTTGTACCATATTGTACACATGACAAGTAATGAGTGTGTCTTATCTGATTTACTATACGATGTTAGTGTGAGAAACACAAGAAATCTTAAGGTCATTCATATCAATTCTCAGTCTCTTGTCGACTCCTCCCATATATCTGAGCTCCGGCACATTTTTGGCAAGAGTTCGTTTGATATTATCGCAGTCAGTGAAACATTTCTTAAACCTTCAGTACCAGATTCTGCCATCTGTCTCGATGGGTATAATATTTTCCGTAACGACAGAATAAACAGAGCCGCTGGTGGTGTTGCAGTTTATTTGAAGAATAGCATAAAATTTAGTGTACTTAGTAAATCTCCTGGAGAGTACAGTAAGAAACCTGAGTACATAATCCTTGATATAGCCCTTTCAGATACTAAAATTCTTTTCGCTTGTATATATCGTCCACCAAAAGTAGGGTTCATGGATACATTCCTGAATGATATGTATTCTCATGTTATGAATTATAAATATATATTCGTTGTGGGCGATGTTAATGCTCGGTTCGGAACTGGGACGTTTGAAAGCGAAAAAGTACGTGATGTGCTCAATGCTTGTAACCTCGACTGCCTTCCATTCAATCCAACCTTTCATACTGCCACTTCCGATAGCACTCTCGACATAATCTCATCGAACTGCAATGAGTTGGTAGTAGAATACGGACAGGAACCAGCTGCCGGTTTTTCTGGTCATGACTTGCTGTATGCTGTATTCACTTTATCCACGCCAAAACAAATTCCTAAAACTATTCTTGTTCGAGACTTCAGTAAATTTGACGTGAACAATTTTCGTGCTGACGCTGAATTACTACCCTGGTATATGTTTTTTCAGTCTAATGACGTAGATCAAAAAGTATCTCTCTTCAACAGCTTTGTACTTTTACTCTATGACAAGCATGCGCCACAAAAAAGAATTCTCGTAAAACACCGGTCATCACCATGGTTCAATAAGCGTATTAAGGAATTGATAAGCAAACGGGACAGAGCTAGGAAGAAATTTATTAAAACTAAACTTCCAGATGATTACGAGCAATTCAGGATCTTACGTAACGAGACAAAACAAGTAATTAGGAACACTAAAGTGAAGTATACGTACAACATCTTCCGTAATTGTAAGAGCACCTCAGCTTCTTGGCGTGCTGCAAAATCTCTTGGTATTGGAGTCAGTCACTCTCTAGATAGCCAGATGCCTGTTACTCCATCTGAATTAAGTGAATATTATATGACATCAGTCTCTAACTCCAACTCTCCGAAAGTATCAGAGACTGCCAAACATTATAGACATCTCACTCCAAGTAACAGAGATAAATTCTATTTCATGTACGTACACCCTTCACAGGTAGAAAAAGCAGTCAGATCAATACGAACTAAAGCTAAAGGTCCAGATAATATTCCAATATCCATGATTTCTACCTGCATGGACATATTTCTTCCTGCCCTTGTGCACTTATTTAACTTCTCTCTACAGAATGGAGTTTATCCCTCAGAGTGGAAGCGTGCCAATGTACGTCCTGTGCCCAAAAAGAAAATACCAACAGTCTGTAGTGATTTTAGGCCTATCAACATCCTCTGTGCACTTAGTAAGGCACTAGAAAAAATTGTTCATGAGCAGATATGTGAATATTTGTCTAAATACAACATTCTAAATCCCTACCAATCTGGCTTCAAGAAGGGCCATAGTACTGCTACTGCTCTTCTGAAGGTTACAGATGATATACGCGCAGCCACCGATAAGAGGCAGCTTACTATCTTATGTCTCTTTGATTTCTCTAAGGCTTTTGACTCTGTTAATCATGAGTTGTTTCTTGCTAAGCTGAAGTCAATTGGCTTCTCCCAGAGTGCTCTGTCGTGGTTTGAATCATATCTGTCAAATAGATCACAAAGAGTCACGTTCGTTGACGGTCGATTCTCTAGCTGGGAATCAGTAAACTGTGGCGTACCACAAGGATCAGTCCTCGGTCCTTTATGTTTTTCTATTTATATTAATGACATATCTGAAGTCTTTAAAAGCAGTAGCTTTCACATGTATGCGGATGACTTACAAGCTTACTTCCACTTTTGTCCCACTAACGCATCTTCTTCTATAACGCATTTTAACCATGACATCTCTCGATTAATTGAATGGAGCGCAAATCATAACCTCCAATTAAATGTGGCTAAGACCCAGCTTATTTGCATAGGTTACACAAAACTCCTGAAAACTGTTGACCTCAAATCCCTCCCAGCAATAAAAATTCTAGAGACAGATATTCATTATAGTGACACCGTTAACAATCTAGGTCTAATTTTCGACAGAACCTTATCCTGGTCTGATCATACGTCAAATGTAATCCGAAAAGTTGTGTCATCCATGCATATTTTGAAACGTAACGTGTCATGTACACCACCTTTCATGCGAAAACTACTTGTTCAAAGTCTTATATTTCCAATAATTGACTATGGTTCAGTCGTATACAACGACTTATCTGAAACTTTGAACATAAAACTACAGAGGGTACAAAACGCATGTGTTCGTTACGTTACAAATGCCAGGCGTGATGAACACATAACACCCTATTACATACAGCTACAATGGTTGAAGCTCCATGAACGTCGGGATATCTCAGTAGCTGTTGCTACGCAGAAAATTCTCAAACTGAAGACACCATCCTACCTTTATAATGCATTTAAACCTATGGAGTCGGTACATAACAGAGATAATAGGTTTACAAAAACCACCCTTCAAATTCCCCTTCATCGTACCACTAAATTTAACAAATCCTTTGTTTGCACTGCATCACGTATCTTTAACGTCTTTAATCTTCACCGTTTCGCAAGTAACACTAACTGTACCCAACTAAAGCAGTTCTTAACATCTGTCTTTCTGGAGGAGTACGCAAGAGGCTGAGATCAGGCATTCTTGTGTCGAACAATCAGGAATATGTATATTTCGAAGAAAATTGTTTCTCTGCTTTAGCTTTATATTCTTTAAACCCATGTAGTCCTGAATAACAGAAGGGCTTAATGATTTACTTTCTTACTTTTTATATAATGTATGTCTTAACCTTACTGGATTTGGTATCTGTATTTTCATTTTTTTTTCTAAGTTTCTTGTTTAGTTTAATACTTTAATATTATAAAAATGTAGTTACTGTTTTCATAAATCTGCATTGTATTACAAGAAGACGCTGCATAAAGGGGCTTTTCAGTCTCAGTGGCATGTAAATCATGATCAATAAATTCAATTCAATTCAATTCTCTCACACACACACACACACTATTTCAATGACGTTTAGCAACTGTTTAACGGTACGGAGAGCTGTACGTTTTCCATGTGCGATTAATTATACACGGGGTTATAAAATTTTAATTTACACCCAGAAAATGTAGTAATGAAATGAAATGGCGTATGGCTTTTTGTACCTGGAGTGTCCAAGGACATGTTCGGCTCGCCAGGTTTGACTTCCGTAGGCGACCTGCGGGTCCTGATGAGGATGAAATGTTGACGAGGATGACACATACACCCAGCCCCCGTGCCAGCGAAATTAACCAATGATGGTTACAATTCCCTACCCTGCTGGGAATCGAACCCGGGACCCCTGTAACCAAAGGCCAGCGCGCTTACCATTTAGCAATGAAGCTGGACAGAAAATGTTGTGATGAAGGTGTTAAAAATTTAATGCGAGTTATTCCCTTTTTACTATTGACCCTGCAATGTTTCAGTTTATTTCCTCACTATACACTAATTCTGTAAAATTGGAGAATATTTTGGCTGTTTGGAAGTTCAAACACTGAAGAAAGGTTACTGCTTTGGAAGTGCTAACCATACGCTGCCTGATTCAACTAATTTTTTTTTTTTTTTTTTTTTTTTTTTGCTAGGGGCTTTACGTCGCACCGACACAGATAGGTCTTATGGCGACGATGGGATAGAAAAGGCCTAGGAGTTGGAAGGAAGCGGCCGTGGCCTTAATTAAGGTACAGCCCCAGCATTTGCCTGGTGTGAAAATGGGAAACCAGGGCTGCCGATAGTGGGATTCGAACCTACTATCTCCCGGATGCAAGCTCACAGCCGCGCGCCTCTACGCGCACGGCCAACTCGCCCGGTAACAAAAAAAAAGAAGGGGGGAGTCATTACTTATATGTTTAATAAGGTAGAATTTCATATTCTAAACTAGCAAGGTTCCTAGTAGGATGAGCAGCCAAATCCGGTACCTTTGCGTAAGAAATTCGCAAAACTTTCCCTAGTTTTCGACGTCATTTTGTCTTGATTTCCTGCCGTAACTGTGTCAGCTGGTTCCAGTGGTAGACTATACGTCAATGATTGAGATGCCATTTTGAATATATTCGGCATTACTGACACCCCATCAATTCCAAAACATCACACCTCGTTGATCACAAAACACACTCACCATCACCTTTCCTAACACCTTTGTTTGTGGTGGCGACGCGGTATGTTTCAAATAATCTCCAATTTTCTTCGATTCAGGGTCGTAATGATAGACCCATAATTATTTTATCCGTATGATCTAGTGGTCAAAACTTTATCGTTTTCGGCTCGACATAGCTGTAAACATTTCCTGAACGAATTGTTAATGAAGTGATGTCAACAATCGCAAGACACAACGATCAACGTCAATATTCAACTCGTTAGAGCTGATATTGAAAACAGTCCCTCAGTTCTTGCGAATCTCATGAAAAATAGTCTCGATAGTCATTCGCGAATTTGATAAAGTCAGGGATACAACCCATGCTCCATTTCTTACCAAGAGATGGTCTTCAATTTTGAGGTTCATTTTCAGGGTTGTCGCTTCACACTGAAAGAACTCTTTCCACCTGTCAGCTGTGTTATACATGGAGATATATTGTAATTCATTGCTACACGGCGCATCTGGTTGTTGACCTTCCTAGCAGGTGCCCTTGCAAGTATATAAACCCTGTTGATGTACCGGGAACAGCGGTACGGAACTAAGTCCCCGCAGTTAAAATTTGAAACTTCGCGCTACGCACCGGCCCAGCAACAGAAGTCAGCCAGGAACAGCGAGCAACCTGTGTGTGTGACGTAGAGCGGGTTGACGTCACAGCCTGCCTCCCCGTGACACAGAGAGAGCCTACGTCAGTATGGAATGTTCCAAGAGTTTCTTCAGCTAATAACTTTCCTCGCAGTAATAGCTGGATAAAATCAGCTACATCATCATGTAGATCCATATTTTATCTCTATTGCTAGAAGGTTTGGTAAAAATCCGGCAAGAGACTACGAAGTTGTTAAGCGAAATGTAAAGACATATTTTGGCTTGGATCGTGTATAAATTGAAAGTTGGTTCCCTCAAGACAGCCCCTTGCACCAAGTAAGGCTTGGCTCTTAATCCCCCTCTCCAAACGGAGACTTGGCACCAGGGACCACTGGCTGCTGGACAAAGGGACGAACCTGTGGCCCAGAGCCCAGACGCCAGTGGAACCGAGCCGACCCGGCAGTGACACGAAGGGCTGATCCCCATAACAGACAATGGCAAGGAAATGGTTATGATTGCATGACATATCTTCCTAACTAATACAACCTCTGGACTCTTCCAGGCCACATCCTTGCATGTGCTATCACAAGATGTCAGATTTTACATGTAGGCTATTTCTCTTTCTGCCTATGTGGTTTTTCCCTGACCCTCCAACACCACACCTTAACACTACCTAACCAATACAAACTCTTGCCGTGGTAGCGAGTCTAACTCGGAAACCGGCAGATACTCCTTGTATCACTTCCCACTCTCCCTGCTATCTCTTTCTTCTTAGAAATTAATAGCATGTCGGAGGCCATGTAGATTGAGTCGATGGTCACGGCGGGGGAGCGGGCTACGGGGCCCCCCGTAAAAAAAATCAGCAGAACAGTGTGCGTCACAGTGTGTGTGGAGTTCGTGCGGCGAACAGTGGGCGGTCGGCTCGTGGGGACCGCAACGCTACGCGAGTGATAGTCTCATTTCGCTGAGTTCAAGACTTAAACTCCACTTTTGAACTTATAAATATTTCAGCGAGTTGCAAGTGATAATTTTATTTC
This sequence comes from Anabrus simplex, assembly GCF_040414725.1. NCBI lineage: Eukaryota > Metazoa > Arthropoda > Insecta > Orthoptera > Tettigoniidae > Anabrus > Anabrus simplex. The sequence continues at coordinate 105,033,838 of NC_090269.1, read as the reverse complement.
GCCGAGTTTCCGTGATTCACGAGCGATAGAATCTAGCCTCATCTATGACTGATTTAAACTTTAATGGTGATTTATTCGGACAGATGTTTCAAACTTACCTTTCTTACGAGTGTTTATAACCCATGATTGATGAAACAATTCGAACAGTGATAAATTGTGAACAATATTCACCTTGCCATCTAATTGAAACATTTCGCAATATTTTGTGTGTCAGATTTAGAACTTTTCAGACTGTGACAAGTGATTAATTAACGAATTAACTTCAATCTATGACTGTATCTTCGGACTTATAGAAATCGTGAGGTTTTCCAATATCTCGTGTGTTCAGAATAGACATTGGACTGTGATTAGTTTCAATCCGTGTACTACGCATTTAATCTGTGCAGACCTTGAACTGTGAGTTAACGATAGGCTGTGAATTACATATTCAAACTTTGCCTTCATGATAGACATTGAACTGTGTTAAGAAGTGAATTACATATTCGAACTTTGAATTCATGGTAGACTGTGTTTAATGTGTACAAGTTAAACTGTTTATTTATGACTAGTAATGAACTCTGCATTTAAACTATGAGTTTTCAATAGACGGTATTTTTTGTGTGTGATCAAACCACGGACTGTGGAAGAGTGAAACCTATTCCATTTAATTTCAAATTAATGAACCAAATCGGTTTACAAGTGAAACATTTTCTTTTTCAAGTGACTGAGTTAAAATTGCACGTAACCCTAAACAAATATTTCATGTGTGATAGTATCAGACTGTTTTCCTTTAGTCAATTTTATTGACATTTGGTTACGTTACACTACGAGTGATTCTTTGTTCAACATTCAAATCTGTTATTCAAGAAACTCTTTCCGTGTCCCAGGTGCTAATGTGTACAGTCATAAGTCATTCCCCGTGCAACCAAATCTCAATGCTCACATTACTACGTTACCCCGATCTTCTGGACGTCGTATGGATATTCCAGAACTTCTAAAATTTCCATCGTGGGAGAAATCGTGGTTCCATGGTACCGAGAGGAGACTGATGGCAGTACGAGGAGGGCAGCCGGATTTCGAGTACATCCCCAGCCTGGATGAGGGAAGAACCATTTCCTGTATATCTGCTGTATGAAGGTGATATGATTTGAACTTAGTTAATAAATTCAGAATTTAAAATAGAACTGAAGAATCATTTCAAGAAACCCCTCTCCCTCTGTAAGCACTTCAATCAGAACGGTACACGCCCTACGTCTAACTCATGCTCGTCAAAGTACCATATTTACTGTTATATTATAGTGTTAGAGTCCTGCACTTTCTGGTGACCTGATTCGTCCATTTAGTGATAGTTGTTTTTTAAGCGGTCATCGGTCATTAGTTATCCACTCATTGCAGGGAATCTGACAGTTCGATAAATTCAGGAAATTAGGTACCTCATATAAACGGCGATATTCTTCTATTGTGATTTTAACATTGTGATAATTACAAATGATGTCATTTTTATTCTCATTCCATTGATGTCGTGGTGCCCCAGATTTGGAGAATAATTTAAACTATTCTATTAAAATAATTAAGAGAGAAAGGCTATTTTCTCTACCTATTTTTCCAAATAATTCATATAGCGCATTGATTTTAATCAAGTACAATAGCCGTACGTTGTAGACCACCACCTCGAACACAAAGATATTTATAATTCTTTACCACTATTCTCTATTTTTCCCATATTTAATACAGTATCTCATAACGTCAACCCCAATCACAACAATACCATTGACCTACTACACGGAATTTTTCTTTGTCTTCGGGTCATATTGTGTGCAACTACAAAACATGTTTATAGCTATTATTATTGAAGCTGATTTGTACAATAGCTACAATTGTGTTGACAACCATCACAGTTGCTGAGTTTCCAATTCTATCAATATTGAACACTGTTCTCTAAATCAGTGGGGCTTCAGAGATAATGCATGCATATTTAACTACAGGTCATTTGATAAATTTCATACTTCATGGACGAATCGGTGTTATTATACACGAAACAACTATGGGATTGGTTGGTTATCTTCCGCTCGCAAATGAACACTGTACCGGGAGGCACACCTCAACGCCACGCATTTGAAATTAGCGGCTTAGCCTCCATCGATCAAAAGTGAAACTGATACCACATGAAGTTGGAACTTTAATCAGAAGATGTCACTACTAAAATATTAAGGAATTGTGTTATTATGAGGTTTCCTAAACTGACTGAATTTCTCCTTGTTTTGAGTAGTATAATATACGGGTTCGGCCGCCACCGCCACCTCCGGCTCTCGGAAGAGGCCTCCTCCTCAGCCAGTGGCCTCCTCCTCCTCCTCAGCCAGTGGCCTCCCAGTGGCCACCTCCTCCTCCTCCTCAGCCAGTGGCCTCCCAGTGGCCTCCTCCACCTCAGCCAGAGGCCTCTTCCAGTGCTGCCAACTTAACCAAACTAGCGCGAGATAAACAAAGCCACGTGCTTTTTGACAGACAACAACGCACCGCTAACCTCAGTACTGCCATCTTGACGGGCCTAAACCTCAGTAGTGCCAACTTAACCTCACAAGCGCGAGGTAAACAAAGCCACGTGCTTTTTGACAGCCACGTGCTTTTTGACAGATTTGTAAACAAAGCCACGTGCTTTTTGACAGCTGTCATCGACAACAACGCATCGCAAACCTCAGTACTACCATCTTGACGGGCCTAAACCCCAGTAGTGCTAACTTAACCTAACTAGCATGAGGTAAACAAAGCCACGTGTTTTTTGACAGCCACGTGCTTTTTGACCGATTTGTAAACAAAGCCACGTGCTTTTTGACAGACAACAACGCATCGCAAACCTCAGTACTGCCATCTTGACGGGAATAAACCTTAGTGGTACCAACTTAACCTAACTAGCGAGAGGTAAACAAAGCCACGTGCTTTTTGACAGCTGTCATCCGCCATCTTTAAACCACAAAGCACTGTGCTGCCCTCTTTATCGCAGTAGCTGCAAAATTCGTCACCTGTCATCCGCAGTGCTGCCATCTTGACGGGTCTAAACCTTAGTGCTACCAACTTAACCTAACTAGCGTGAGGTAAACAAAGCCACGTGTATTTTGACAGCTGTCATCCGCCATCTTTAATCTATAGAGCACAGTGCTGCCCTCTTTAGCTACTTACCTTTGAAATGTGGTGGCGGATAATTTGAAAAATGCTTTTTGACAGCAGCCATATTTGTACACCGTGCTGCCCTCTTTAGCTAGATACCTGTGGTGGCAGACAATTTCACGTGACAGCAGCCATCTTTAATCAAGAGAGCACCGTGCTGCCCTCTATGTGGTGGCGGCAATTTGAAAAATTCTACATTCTCTTGTTTGGAAACAAACCCATGCGCTTTTTTTTGACAGCTGTCATCCGCCATCTTTAATCCAGAGAGCACCGTGCTGCCCTCTTTAGCTACTTACCTTTGAAATGTGGTGGCGGCAAATTCTACGTGCTCTTGTTTGGAAACAAAGCCATGTGCTTTCTTGACAGCTGACATCCGCCATCTTTAATCTATAGAGCACAGTGCTGCCCTCTTTATCGTAGTAGATGTAAATTCGTCACAGCTGTCATCCGCAGTGCTGCCATCTTAACGGGCCTAAACCTTAGTGCTACCAACTTAACCTCACTAGCGTGAGATAAACAAATCTACGTGCTTTTTTTGACAGCTGTCATCCACCATCTTTAATCTATAGAGCACAGTGCTGCCCTCTTTAGCTACTTACCTTTGAAATGTGGTGACGGATAATTTGGAAAATGCTTTTTGATAGCAGCCATCTTTGAGCACCGTGCTGCCCTCTTTAGCTAGATACCTGTGGTGGCAGGCAATTCCACGTGACAGCAGCCATCTTTAATCATGAGAGCACCGTGCTGCCCTCTACGTAGTGGCGGCAATTTGAAAAATTCTACATGCTCTTGTTTGGAAACAAACTCACGTGCTTTTTTCTGACAGCTGTCATCCGCCATCTTGCATCACAAACCTCTGTGCTGCGCTCTTTAGCTAGATACCTTTGAAATGTGGTGGCGGCAATTTGAAAAAATCTATGTGCTCTTGTTTAGTAAACAAAGCCACGTGCTTTTTTTTGACAGCTGTCATCCACCATCTTTAATCAATAGAGCACTGTGCTGCTATCATGCGGGTAATTTCATCACCTGTCATCCACCATCTTTAATCTACAGAGCACCGTGCTGCTCTCTGTAGTAGCGGGCAATTTGAAAAGTTCTGTTAGCTGTCATCCGCCATCTTTGAGCACCGTGCTGCCATCTATGTGGTGGCGGTAAATTCCACGTGCTCTTGTTTAGTAAACAAACTCACGCGCTTTTTTGTCAGCTGTCATCCGCCATCTTACATCGCAAACCTCAGTGCTACACTCTTTAGTTGAAATATGGTGGCGGATAATTTAAAAAGAAAAATTCTACAGCAGCCATTTCTCGGCGCTAATTGCACAAGATGGTGGCTATACATGACTCCTTAAAGGTGCTTATGCAAGATGGCCGCTATACATAGACTCCCTTGGGATGCTTGCGCAAGATGGCGGTTATACATGGCTCCTTTTGAAATATGGTGGCGGATAATTTAAAAAGAAAAATTCTACATCAGCTATCTCTCGACGCTAATTGCACAAGATGGTGGCTATACATGACTCCTTAAAGGTGCTTATGCAAGATAACCGCTATACATAGACTCCCTTGGGATGCTTGCGCAAGATGGCGGTTATACATGGCTCCTTATGAGACGCCCTAGAGATGCTTGCGCAAGATGGCGGTTGCTCTTATGAGGTGGCTTAAGGGTCCTTGCACAAGATGACTAGAGACGCCCTAAGGATGCTTGCGCAAGATGGCGGACGCAAGATGGCGGCTATACACAACTCCTTATGAGACACTTTAAGGGTGCTTGCGCAAGATGGCTGCTGCTCTTAGCTTAGAGGCTAACGTGTCGTGCTAGTTCGATTCATTAAATTTGGAGGCTTAAATGCAAAATGTTAAAATTCTCGAAAACGATGCATCGTAGAGCAAAACGGACAAAATTTTTCTGACCAATGATTTAACAGCTGCTGTTATGCATGCGGTGGAGGGCAATTTGAAATTCTATGTGCTTAATCAACAGAGCGCCCTGCTGCCCTCTTTAGCTGAAATGTGGTGGTGGATAATTTGAAAAATTCTTTTGACAGCTATCATCCTTAAACAATGGCGACTATACATAGGCTGTTAAGGCCTTATCATGCTCCTCCTCCTCCTCCTCCCCCTCCTCCTCCTCCTTCTCTACCTCCTCCTCCGCCTCTTATGTCAAGGCATAGCTTTATATCGAACAAGTTTAAACCTGCATCGCGAAGGCAAGCGCGTGCAGCGATAACATTATTGTGCATGTTTAGACTTTCGAAACATAAGAAGAGTAGAATCAAACGCTGTACTCGATACGACATGTGATCAGAACATTGATTGATGCGTTCAGAAAACAAAATAAGTGATCAAGACTAGAATCGAACACTGTACTCAATACATCATGTGTTTAGAATATGTCAGGGGATACGCTTGTTCTAAGAAGATCAGATTGAAACATAACAAGACTAGAACAGAACACTGTAATCGATGTTGTTAACTTCAACATGTGATCAGAACATTGATTGATGTGTTCAGAACACAAAATAAGTGATCATGACTAGAATCGAACACTGTACTCGATACAACATGTGATCAGAACATTGATCGATGTGTTCAGAACACGAAATAAGTGATCAAGACTAGAATCGAACACTGTACTCAATACAACATGTATTTAGAACATGTTAGGGGGTACCCTTGTTCTAAGAAGATCAGAATGAAACATAACAAGACTAGAATCGAACACTGTAATCGATGTTGTTAACCTCAAGATATGATCAGAACATTGTTTGATGTGTTCAGAGCAAAAGTACAATTTTGATGATTTGCGCAGCTAACTCGCTCGGTAAACGATGTGGCCAAAGTATAACTTCAAATTATTTACCTTCCATCATTCGTCTTGTGTGTAAAAATCAGTCGAACAAGTTATCGCATAAACATAGCTGAAAAAAAATCGTGATAGGGTATGGAACCCAGGGGTTACATCTTGTCAGAAGAGCAAAAAGGATGAAAGGACTCTTCCTCCTCCTTACCGCACATTCCTTGGCTAAAGGGCTAATGGGCTAAAGGGCTAATGGGCTAAAGGGCTAAAGGTGCAACAACCTCGTCGATCGCTATCAGCAAGAACGCTTGTACTTTGTAGAAAATTAATCTTTATTTGTAAATGGTTTTATGTTCAGAACAAGGAATGGAACCTAGGGGTTACGTCTTACGTAATAAAATCCCCGAGGTGCGATGAGTTACGTTTTTCGAACTAGTGTTTGGAACACTGAACTTTTCAAGATGATAGCAGAGAGTTTAGCAATGTTCTGTTGTTGGATTTTAAATTCCGCGCTACAACATGCATAAGGTGGCAGCCTTGAGGTTTACCGCCGTAAAGATGGCAAGAGTGAGGTTAACAATGTTCTGTTGTTGAATTTTAAATTCCGCGCTATAACATGCATAAGGTGGCAGCCTTGAGGTTTACCGCCGTAAAGATGGCAGCAGTGAGGTTAGCGACGCTCTATTGTCCTTCAAAGTGAGGTTAGGGTTCGTCAAGAAGACAGCTGTCAAAAAAGCACGTGGCTATGTTTACCAAACAAGAGCACGTGGTCGTGACGTCACGGTCACGTAATCAATCCTTAGCTCGACGTCGTTAAGAGCAGTATTAGGGTTAGCTATGCTTGAAAGTCTTGGGAACAGAGCAGCAGTATGAATTGCTATGTTTCAAAGCGTGTACACATGACCTATCGATTTTACATGCATCAACCATCGAACTAAACTTCACCCGCTAGATCGTGCTGCTATCTTAGCATAACCTATACCCATAAAATTAAAGTACAATGAATAGCCATGTTTCAAAGCGTGTACACATCACCTATCGATTTTGCACACATCGACTCTTGTACTAAACTTCTTCCGCTAGATTGTGCTGCTATCTTAGCATAACCTATACGCGTGACCTTAAGGTACAAAGAATAGCCATGTTTCAAAGCGTGTACACATTACCTATCGACTTTGCATGCAACAAATATCGTACTAAACTTCTTCCGCTAGGTTGTGCTGCTATCTTAGCGTAACTTATACACATGAACTTAAAGTACAAAGAATAGCCATGTTTCAAAGCGGGTACACATTACTTATTGATTTTGCATGCATCAAATATCGTACTAAATTTCTTCCGCTAGATTGTGCTGCTATCTTAGCATAACCTATACCCATGAACTTAAAGTACAATGAATAGTCATGTTTCAAAGCGTGTACACATCAACTATCGAATTTGCATGTATCGACTCTCGTACTAAACTTCTGCAGGTAGATTGTGCTGCTATCTCAGCATAACTAAGACGCATGAACTTAAAGAACAAAGAATAGCTATGTCTCAAAACGCGTACACATTACCTATCGATTTTGCAAGCATCGACTCTCGTACTAAACTTCTTCCGCTAGATTGTGCTGCTATCTTAGCGTAACCTATACGCATGACCTTAAGGTACAAAGAATAGCCATGTTTCAAAGCGTGTACACATTACCTATCGACTTTGCATGCAACAAATATCGTACTAAACTTCTTCCGCTAGGTTGTGCCGCTATCTTCGCATAACTTATACACATGAACTTAAAGTATAAAGAATAGCCATGTTTCAAAGCGTGTACACATTACTTATTGATTTTGCATTCATCGAATCTTGTACTAAATTTCTTCCGCTAGATTGTGCTGCTATCTTAGCATAACCTATACCCATGAACTTAAAGTACAATGAATAGTCATGTTTCAAAGCGTGTAATCATCAACTATCGATTTTGCATGTATCGACTCTCGTGCAAAACTTCTTCAGATAGATTGTGCTGCCATCTTAGCATAACTAAGACGCATGAACTTAAAGTACAAAGAATAGCCTTGTTTCAAAGCGTGTACACATTACCTAATGATTTTGCAAGCATCGACTCTCGTACTAAACTTCTTCCACGAGATTGTGCTAAAATCGTGTAAGTGTGCTGCTATCTTAGCATAACCTATCGATTTTACATGCATCGACTATCGCGAGCATAACTAAGACGCATGAACTTAAAGTACAAAGAATAGCCTTGTTTCAAAGCGTGTACACATTACCTATCGATAATGTATGTATCGAATATCATACTAAACTTCTTCCGCTAGATTGTGCTGCTATCTTAGCATAACCTATACGCATGACTTTAAGGTACAAAGAATAGCCATGTTTCAAAGCGTGTACACATTACCTATCGACTTTACATGTATCGACTCTCGTACAAAACTTCTTCCGCTAGGTTGTGCTGCTATCTTAGCATAACTCATACACATGAACTTAAAGTACAAAGAATAGCTATGTTTCAAAGTGTGTACACATCACCTATCGATTTTGCATGCATCGAATCTCGTACTAAACTTCTTCCGCTAGATTGTGCTGGTATCTTAGCATAACTTATACCCATGAACTTAAAGTACGAAGAATAGCCATGCTTCAAAGCGTGTACACGTCACCTATCGATTTTGCATGTCTCGTACTAAACTTCTTGCGCTAGATTGTGCTGCTATCTTAGCATAACCTGTACGCATGAACTTAAAGTACAAAGAATAGCCTTGTTTCAAAGCGTTTACACATTACCTAATGATTTTGCACGAAACGACTATCATACTAAACTTTTTCCACTAGATTGTGCTAAAATCATGTAAGTGTGCTGCTATCTTAGCATAACCTATCGATTTTACATGCATCGACTATCGTACAAGACTTCTTCCGCTAGAGCATGTAGCAATCGCTTTTGTGTATCCCAAACCCATGTGCACGAACTTAAAGCATAAAGATGAGCTATGTTCTAAAGCGTGTACACATCACCTATCGATAATGTATGCATCGACTGTCGTACTAAACTTCTCCTGCCAGAGCGTACGACTATCGCTTGTGTGTGCACGAACTTAAAGCATAAAGGATAGCAATGTATAAAAATCTTGTAAACAAAGCAGCAGCATTACGTATAGTCATGTTTAAATGCGTGCACACATCATGTATCCATGATGCACATAGTACTAAACTTATTCCATTAGAATGTACAAAGTTCGCATGTGTTTGTGCTGCTATCTTAGCATAGCCTATGTGAATGAACTTAAAGCATAAAGAATAGTTATGTGTAAAAAATCTTGTGAACATAGCAGAATGTTTACTACGTAGTTGTAGACATTAAACTTTGCATGCTGAGGCGGCATACTACGTGACCGTGACGTCACGACCACATGCTCTTGTTTGGTAAACATAGCCACGTGCTTTTTTGACAGCTGTCTTCTTGACGAACCCTAACCTCACTTTGAAGGACAATAGAGCGTCGCTAACCTCACTGCTGCCATCTTTACGGCGGTAAACCTCAAGGCTGCCACCTTATGCATGTTATAGCGCGGAATTTAAAATTCAACAACAGAACATTGTTAACCTCACTCTTGCCATCTTTACGGCGGTAAACCTCAAGGCTGCCACCTTATGCATGTTGTAGCGCGGAATTTAAAATCCAACAACAGAACATTGCTAAACTCTCTGCTATCATCTTGAAAAGTTCAGTGTTCCAAACACTAGTTCGAAAAACGTAACTCATCGCACCTCGGGGATTTTATTACGTAAGACGTAACCCCTAGGTTCCATTCCTTGTTCTGAACATAAAACCATTTACAAATAAAGATTAATTTTCTACAAAGTACAAGCGTTCTTGCTGATAGCGATCGACGAGGTTGTTGCACCTTTAGCCCTTTAGCCCATTAGCCCTTTAGCCCATTAGCCCTTTAGCCCATTAGCCCTTTAGCCAAGGAATGTGCGGTAAGGAGGAGGAAGAGTCCTTTCATCCTTTTTGCTCTTCTGACAAGATGTAACCCCTGGGTTCCATACCCTATCACGATTTTTTTTCAGCTATGTTTATGCGATAACTTGTTCGACTGATTTTTACACACAAGACGAATGATGGAAGGCAAATAATTTGAAGTTATACTTTGGCCACATCGTTTACCGAGCGAGTTAGCTGCGCAAATCATCAAAATTGTACTTTTGCTCTGAACACATCAAACAATGTTCTGATCATATCTTGAGGTTAACAACATCGATTACAGTGTTCGATTCTAGTCTTGTTATGTTTCATTCTGATCTTCTTAGAACAAGGGTACCCCCTAACATGTTCTAAATACATGTTGTATTGAGTACAGTGTTCGATTCTAGTCTTGATCACTTATTTCGTGTTCTGAACACATCGATCAATGTTCTGATCACATGTTGTATCGAGTACAGTGTTCGATTCTAGTCATGATCACTTATTTTGTGTTCTGAACACATCAATCAATGTTCTGATCACATGTTGAAGTTAACAACATCGATTACAGTGTTCTGTTCTAGTCTTGTTATGTTTCAATCTGATCTTCTTAGAACAAGCGTATCCCCTGACATATTCTAAACACATGATGTATTGAGTACAGTGTTCGATTCTAGTCTTGATCACTTATTTTGTTTTCTGAACGCATCAATCAATGTTCTGATCACATGTCGTATCGAGTACAGCGTTTGATTCTACTCTTCTTATGTTTCGAAAGTCTAAACATGCACAATAATGTTATCGCTGCACGCGCTTGCCTTCGCGATGCAGGTTTAAACTTGTTCGATATAAAGCTATGCCTTGACATAAGAGGCGGAGGAGGAGGTAGAGAAGGAGGAGGAGGAGGGGGAGGAGGAGGAGGAGGAGCATGATAAGGCCTTAACAGCCTATGTATAGTCGCCATTGTTTAAGGATGATAGCTGTCAAAAGAATTTTTCAAATTATCCACCACCACATTTCAGCTAAAGAGGGCAGCAGGGCGCTCTGTTGATTAAGCACATAGAATTTCAAATTGCCCTCCACCGCATGCATAACAGCAGCTGTTAAATCATTGGTCAGAAAAATTTTGTCCGTTTTGCTCTACGATGCATCGTTTTCGAGAATTTTAACATTTTGCATTTAAGCCTCCAAATTTAATGAATCGAACTAGCACGACACGTTAGCCTCTAAGCTAAGAGCAGCAGCCATCTTGCGCAAGCACCCTTAAAGTGTCTCATAAGGAGTTGTGTATAGCCGCCATCTTGCGTCCGCCATCTTGCGCAAGCATCCTTAGGGCGTCTCTAGTCATCTTGTGCAAGGACCCTTAAGCCACCTCATAAGAGCAACCGCCATCTTGCGCAAGCATCTCTAGGGCGTCTCATAAGGAGCCATGTATAACCGCCATCTTGCGCAAGCATCCCAAGGGAGTCTATGTATAGCGGTTATCTTGCATAAGCACCTTTAAGGAGTCATGTATAGCCACCATCTTGTGCAATTAGCGTCGAGAGATAGCTGATGTAGAATTTTTCTTTTTAAATTATCCGCCACCATATTTCAAAAGGAGCCATGTATAACCGCCATCTTGCGCAAGCATCCCAAGGGAGTCTATGTATAGCGGCCATCTTGCATAAGCACCTTTAAGGAGTCATGTATAGCCACCATCTTGTGCAATTAGCGCCGAGAAATGGCTGCTGTAGAATTTTTCTTTTTAAATTATCCGCCACCATATTTCAACTAAAGAGTGTAGCACTGAGGTTTGCGATGTAAGATGGCGGATGACAGCTGACAAAAAAGCGCGTGAGTTTGTTTACTAAACAAGAGCACGTGGAATTTACCGCCACCACATAGATGGCAGCACGGTGCTCAAAGATGGCGGATGACAGCTAACAGAACTTTTCAAATTGCCCGCTACTACAGAGAGCAGCACGGTGCTCTGTAGATTAAAGATGGTGGATGACAGGTGATGAAATTACCCGCATGATAGCAGCACAGTGCTCTATTGATTAAAGATGGTGGATGACAGCTGTCAAAAAAAAGCACGTGGCTTTGTTTACTAAACAAGAGCACATAGATTTTTTCAAATTGCCGCCACCACATTTCAAAGGTATCTAGCTAAAGAGCGCAGCACAGAGGTTTGTGATGCAAGATGGCGGATGACAGCTGTCAGAAAAAAGCACGTGAGTTTGTTTCCAAACAAGAGCATGTAGAATTTTTCAAATTGCCGCCACTACGTAGAGGGCAGCACGGTGCTCTCATGATTAAAGATGGCTGCTGTCACGTGGAATTGCCTGCCACCACAGGTATCTAGCTAAAGAGGGCAGCACGGTGCTCAAAGATGGCTGCTATCAAAAAGCATTTTCCAAATTATCCGTCACCACATTTCAAAGGTAAGTAGCTAAAGAGGGCAGCACTGTGCTCTATAGATTAAAGATGGTGGATGACAGCTGTCAAAAAAAGCACGTAGATTTGTTTATCTCACGCTAGTGAGGTTAAGTTGGTAGCACTAAGGTTTAGGCCCGTTAAGATGGCAGCACTGCGGATGACAGCTGTGACGAATTTACATCTACTACGATAAAGAGGGCAGCACTGTGCTCTATAGATTAAAGATGGCGGATGTCAGCTGTCAAGAAAGCACATGGCTTTGTTTCCAAACAAGAGCACGTAGAATTTGCCGCCACCACATTTCAAAGGTAAGTAGCTAAAGAGGGCAGCACGGTGCTCTCTGGATTAAAGATGGCGGATGACAGCTGTCAAAAAAAAGCGCATGGGTTTGTTTCCAAACAAGAGAATGTAGAATTTTTCAAATTGCCGCCACCACATAGAGGGCAGCACGGTGCTCTCTTGATTAAAGATGGCTGCTGTCACGTGAAATTGTCTGCCACCACAGGTATCTAGCTAAAGAGGGCAGCACGGTGTACAAATATGGCTGCTGTCAAAAAGCATTTTTCAAATTATCCGCCACCACATTTCAAAGGTAAGTAGCTAAAGAGGGCAGCACTGTGCTCTATAGATTAAAGATGGCGGATGACAGCTGTCAAAATACACGTGGCTTTGTTTACCTCACGCTAGTTAGGTTAAGTTGGTAGCACTAAGGTTTAGACCCGTCAAGATGGCAGCACTGCGGATGACAGGTGACGAATTTTGCAGCTACTGCGATAAAGAGGGCAGCACAGTGCTTTGTGGTTTAAAGATGGCGGATGACAGCTGTCAAAAAGCACGTGGCTTTGTTTACCTCTCGCTAGTTAGGTTAAGTTGGTACCACTAAGGTTTATTCCCGTCAAGATGGCAGTACTGAGGTTTGCGATGCGTTGTCGTCTGTCAAAAAGCACGTGGCTTTGTTTACAAATCGGTCAAAAAGCACGTGGCTGTCAAAAAACACGTGGCTTTGTTTACCTCATGCTAGTTAGGTTAAGTTAGCACTACTGGGGTTTAGGCCCGTCAAGATGGTAGTACTGAGGTTTGCGATGCGTTGTTGTCGATGACAGCTGTCAAAAAGCACGTGGCTTTGTTTACAAATCTGTCAAAAAGCACGTGGCTGTCAAAAAGCACGTGGCTTTGTTTACCTCGCGCTTGTGAGGTTAAGTTGGCACTACTGAGGTTTAGGCCCGTCAAGATGGCAGTACTGAGGTTAGCGGTGCGTTGTTGTCTGTCAAAAAGCACGTGGCTTTGTTTATCTCGCGCTAGTTTGGTTAAGTTGGCAGCACTGGAAGAGGCCTCTGGCTGAGGTGGAGGAGGCCACTGGGAGGCCACTGGCTGAGGAGGAGGAGGAGGTGGCCACTGGGAGGCCACTGGCTGAGGAGGAGGAGGAGGCCACTGGCTGAGGAGGAGGCCTCTTCCGAGAGCCGGAGGTGGCGGTGGCGGCCGAACCCGTATATTATACTACTGTTTTGTTTTGCCATTCATCAAGAAGTTTGGACATTCTTTCAAAGATGACACTACCAAAAACTCTGATCATGCACTCTGGTGCAAGGTGAAAGAACTTACAACTTAAAGAAGTTTAGTATTTCTAGATTTTCATAACTGAATCTATGTTCATTTATTTTTGGGTTGGCATTACTTCTTTTTCTTCGCGCCAGTTTTGAATCTAGCCAATCACGAATTTTTGTAATTTATTTTCAACCAATCCCGCATTTCTTGTTCACTTTGAATTTGTCAATAAAAAATTTGAGGATGTGTTCTGATTAGTCCTGAATTCTCTCGAACCTTCCCTGAGGGTATCTACACTGGGGCTTTTCTGGGTACCTTGTCAATTGATCGCCGTCTTCCTATGTGTGTGTGTGTGTGTGTGTGTGTGCGTGTGTGTGTGTTAAGGCAGGAGGCGGGGCGCCTCTTTCTTCGGCCGGCAGAACATCTACAAGGTAATGGCCACGTAAATTCTATCTTTCTTGTTGTCTCCGCTAATTTATACGAGGGGAAGGTCCGAATCTTGGACTATGTAACAAACTTTTCTAAAATGTAAATCTTCTTACGGCAAATGTAAAATTTCCTAAACTCTTTAACTGTAAATCTGGGATAGAGAGTGAGTTACCCTCTTGAGCTCCCCTTCATCTTGATTTGAGGTGACTACGTTTTGTAACCTTTCCTGTAATGTATTAAAGTTATTTTCATACCAGCCAGCTCAGTAGTTTGGGAATTGCCCCAGTTTCATCGGCCGAGAACCCTGTAGGGTTTTAGTTTTCATTATCTGGGAGCGCAGTGTACGCCTCCAGTCAGTTTGTGTTCGGGCCGTTTATGTAAGCTGCTCTTTCTTTCGCAAAGACCCAGTAGGTTGGGTACTAGAGACCCCTGTGTAAGATTATTCCCATTTGTAATTCGTGCCTTGTGAGGCTAGATTGTGATGTGATGTTGCCCTGAGTGGGATGTAAGTAATCGAGGGCATGTAAGCTCTTTTCAAAGTTTTGTAATAGTGAAGGCTGCCTCTGGAATGCTAGATATTGTAATTTTGGGGAGCAAGAGCTCTGGAATTAAGGGTTTTTCTGCTCTTACCTAAATAATACCACTTCAAATTGTAAATTTGTAACCTACGGGCTTGAAGCCCCGAATTGTTAAGGTTCTGAATTTGGAATTATACAATTTGTGAAATTGTCATTGTACCTGTAACCTCATGTTGTTCACTCAGTGAAAAGATTGTTATTTTCGCGATTTAAAGAGAAATATAACCTTTGTTAAATTTTTAAAATTCAATTTTTATATTGTAAATAGACCCATTCACCCCAGCACTTTCTTTAACCTCTTTCTTCTCCACGCGTAACCCCGTAACAAACACAATTAGTGATGATAACACTATGTAGTTTATGAAAATGAACTACTTTAGTATCAATAATTTAGCTGAAAATATTCCTCACCCTAATTCCAATTGTGTTCTTAACTTCTTTCCAGTTAATTCTGATTTCAACTTGGATGTTTTGGAAGGATTATCGCAGCAAAGTTGTAAGTGGTGGTTATTTAATGACCACAAATACATAGTAAAAGTTGTAGAAACGCATTTTCATCTTACAGATTGTCCTTGAAAAAAGTTCCAGTATCTACAGAGGAGGCAGGACGCAACAAACGAAAGGAGAAAGGTGCTATAAGCCAGGGCCTCTCAAACGCCCAAAATCTCACGCGTGCAAACCAAGGCGCAGTGGTTCTGTGCACCGTACATCGGCCTGACTTGGCTTGGCTCGGACCAGCGTTTTCTCTCGGGATGACTCGGCTAAGCTCGGCTAGGGCGGTGGAGCGCTACAGAGCAAGTGAGAAAGGGGGAAACAGGCGGAGCGAGCGAGACAGACGTAGCGAAAGAGAGAGACAGCGCTATTATTTAAAATCCTGGAGTGGGGGTCTGCACTCTGGTCAACCATGCAAAGTCGTCTCATGCACCTTGCGCCATGCAATGCACCGATACATGCACCCTGAGAGGCCCTGCTATAAGCATTCGTCGCAAATCTAATATCTTCGGAGTTATGGTCCTCTACTATTCCCATCAATGATCACTATGTCTTTGATCTACTCTTCACAATAAGTGCTCGATGTGACCGCCATCAATTGCAATGAAGCCTTCCACCCTAGGTTAGGTGGGATCACGCATTCGTTGGAAAACCCTGGCTGTTGCCGGATTGCATCACAGTATTGAACACGCAATCACATAGTGTATTCAAAATATTTATGGAGAATGCATACACCGCGATTTTTTTATGACCCCAAAGCCATATATCTAAAGGGTTAACGTCAGGCGAACGGGAAGACCAAGGTATCAGCCCTCTCGGACCAATCCATCGCTCATGGAACACCCGGATTTGGTGTCACCGAAACCTAAAATAGACATGGGCCGGTGACTCATCATTCATGTACTACATTTGTAGTCGTTTACGACCGATGGTTAGGTAGGAACGTATTTACGTCCTTTTTTGCACACGACCCTCCATAAATTATCGCAATATGATATTCATTGATAGTAGTGGTAGCGGACCATAAGTCTAAAGATACTGAGTTTGCGACGAATGATTATAGGACCTTTCTTCCTTTCTTGTTGCGTGCTACCTCCACTCTAAATACTGGAACCTATTTCAAGGACATCCTATATATAGCACATATCGAACTGATGTTAAGTACTGAGCAAATCTGGCCAACCGGGCACCTGTAGGATTCGAATACACTCCACAGTTGTGCTGGCAGCAGTGGCAGAACTGTAGCTTAAATCCTTTCCAACAGAACAAATATGCCGTAAGCAACCAGACCTAAATTGCAAGAGCGTCCAACGGTAATTTGAAAGGTTAGGACCCAGCTTGTATCCGATTGGATATTTTTGTTATATACTTAACATAATGTTCGATATAGCCTACTTTACCGGGTGGTACACACACTCGTTTCGATCTAGTTTTATGCAACCCACCGCATATACTTAGTCGAACCAAACCCCACCGCTGAACAGCCCTGAAGAGCCATGGTCTACCAAGCGGCGGACGCTGTTCAGGCCGAAGGCCTGAAGATTACGAGGTGTCGTGTGGTTGGCTTTAAGAATTCTCTCGGCCGTTATTCCTGGCTTTCTGGACCGGAGCCGTATTTTCACTATCGGATAATTCCCCAAATGAAATCACTTAGGTAAAAATCCCTGTCCTGGCCGGGAATCCAACCAAGGTCCTCCGGGTAAGAAGCAGGTACGCTACCCCTACACCATCACCGCGTATACTATAATTCTGAAATACTTCGGTCTGTCTGCCTAAACGCGCATGTGTGCGTGTGGTTACGGCCTAGAAGACAGTAGAAATCGTGACCCCGAATGAATCCGTAAAATGAACACAGATAGGAAGAACAGTTACCTTACGGCTGGCGGTTCACATAGAGACTAGGCTGGCTCTGGTATTGTATAGGCTGGGATCTGCCCGCTGCATGTCAAGCCTCGCAATAGCTCACTTTGCAGAGCAAAATAAACAAACCAATCCAATGGCAGTGAAAATATACTTTCGTGGAATTCGAAACTTCGAACTTTCGAACACTGTCCACTATCACATCTCCAGCCACGCCCATGCCAAGTGAACTATGTATGTGATTCAGAATTGTATTGAACGCGGTGGGTTGCATACAACTAGATAGCAAGGTGCGGGTAGACAACCCAATACGTACTGAATTGGAATAAGATGCAAATTTATTTAGAGTAAAATGCGGCCGTGAAAATTAAATATACAGTTAGAGGTGGTAGTATTCTCATCTTATACAGCCTTGTGCCCTGAATCATCCAAGAAAATTTTGTTGCCTCACGTAGGCTGCAAGACAGGGGTGTAGCCAAGGAAGGGGTCATGCCCGGCTCAATGGCTAAATAGTTAGCGTGCTGGCCTTTGTACACTGCGGTCCCGGGTTCGATTCCCGGCAGGTCAAGAATTTTCACTTCGTCTGGTTAATTTCTTCGGCTCGGATGCTGGGTGTTTGTGTTCGTCTTAAATGTACAAGCTCAATTCATCAAAATCGATTCATAATTAATAATCAGAAACATAGAAAATTATAGCTAGCTAACTGGTCGTTAAGACCGAAAGCCAAAATTTTAAAAGTAAAAAGACAAATAGATTTTGTAGTGTACTGGTATTGCAATCTGTCTAATGACGCTCATGAATTTGCGCACTTCAAACGTGAATAGTTTTATGGCGAATGGTATGTTCAGGTTACAATCTAAAATCCAAGAGATATGGTGGATTTACAATTATGTCTCTGTGAATGTTTATTGTGAGTTTCTGTTTATTTCATTTCGTAAAAATTCCATGGGGGAAGGGGATCTAGCCCCCAGTGACCCCTGATTTTTTAACTTTGTAAATTTCTTAAAAATATTTAGCCAGATACAATTTTTTTATGTTTCTGATTATTAATTATGAACTGTCAATTTGTTCTTATTCTGTACTGTATGCTAATGTAAGATTTTGGAGTGTGCCGGCACTGTAATCTGAATATCTACAGTAATGACGCTCATGAATGTGCGCACTTCAAACGTACAAGCACCTTTATTACTTTTTTCTTTCTAAATCTTCGCTCTTAGTAAAAATATTTGTGCTTCCGGGCTTTGCTTCTAGAATTCGTACCACCTAGAAATTAAGTCTCAAATGCTGTGACCAGACAAAAATGTTAAGATACTAAGTAAACGAAGTACCACCATAGAATATGAGGCGTGATCAAAAAGTTTCCGTTTAAGGGCGTTGCTGCAGCAGACATGCAACGTATCGCGACTCCGATGGGGGTATATACGGAACTATTGCGACGTTATTACCAAATGCGTCCAAACAGGACCAATGTGCTGTTATTCTCTTCTTGGCTGCTGAAGGACAAACACCGGTGGATATCTATCGGAGAACGAAGACTGTGTATGGGGAAGCATGTCTGTCCAAAACCACCGTTGTGGGATGGTGGACAAAATTCCGTGCCGGTCGCGTTTCGACACAAGACGTCGGTCGATCTGAAAGGCCAGCCTCACCCATTACGGACAACCACAACTCAAGTGGGAGACACTCGAGTATCCGCCCTATAGTCCTGATCGCTCCCCATGTGATTATCACGCCTTCAAAAAAGAAGGCTTTAAAGGGTCGACGCTTCCTGTCGGCCGAGGATGTGCAGCAGAACACTGCGTTTTACCACACGGGGATCTTCAACCAGGTGCGTGGGTGGGAAGAGTGCCTCAATGAAATTCATAACCATTAATGACATCCCGATTCAGGACTGTACGGCCGTCGAACGGAAACATTTTGATCGCCCCTTATATTTGCAATTTCAAGACGATGTTCAATTTAATTGTTTTCGTTATGAAAGTTTGGGTCTTTCTATAAAAATAGAAAAAGAATTCATGTTTTCTTCTATATAGTTTACTACGAAGAACGTGGGCTTGGCTCCATTCCAGAAGTTGAGAAATTTAGAGAGAGAACCGTCACTTCTAGAGAGATAAATAACTTTAGGTTAAATAACCTCCTCAGTCCGTATGTAGCATATGCTCTACATGTGGTTTCCTTTACTTATAATAATACAAAACAATTTAAAGAAAAAATAATAATGGTAGGAAAGTTAACTCTGAGTCCTGATGTTGCATATATGCTACACGTCATAAAAAACTTAGTGAAACATGCTACATTCTTTGGTAAATTTTTTGAATTTTTAAAATTTATTTGAGAAAACTGTAATCCATCCAATGCAAAAACAAGCTCGGGACTGAAGAGGATAAAGAAATGTGTATCTGTTTTCTGACCGACGTAGTATTTTGCAGAATGATGCTTAAGCACCATCACACGCTATTACTGTCTCCCAGTCGGGGATGAGGCTAAAGGTGGAGCACAGACCAAAAGAAAACAAGCAGTTATAGTCTTAGGACCGCCAGTTTTACGTGACTGCAATTGAGAGTTCCTTAGAAATGAAAAGCATAACCTTCAATAATCTGTAAATCTACAAAAGTATTTTGTCTGGACCTGGTGCATTTTGAACTAAAAATTATAAACTGCAGTGAAATAAATTTTTTGTTAATTTTCTAGACACCTCGAGAATATTTGTCAACTTCGATTACAGGGTCTTCTAATTTATGTTCATTTCTATTCCTTACAAAATAAAATCCTTAATAACTTCAACGTTAAAAAAATCTCAGTTAATACATTTCAACAAGAGTATATCAATATTTACCAAAAGACTAAGTGAAGATATGGCCTACGATTCTTCGACAGAGAGACTAAAATTTTGAAGCGGGACTTCTTCATGGCTCTGGGATTCAATCAGCCTGCAACACAAATGATTACCTGGTTAATTCCTGATGTAAAGGTGACTGATCGTATAGCTAACTACTGTATCCCACTTTGTGCCGAGGTTACGGGAAGCCTTTACCTTCCATTACTCCTAAGATCTTAATGGTTTTCACTGTTGCTTTGTTTTCCTTCGCTTATTAAGTATGAGGGAGGAGATAACTCTAGACCGAATAAACGTTTCTCTTACGAACAACACGATGTTCATTTCTGGCGCAGTTTGAGTGAACCACATGGCAACGAGCAAGTCGTAGGCGGTGTAGATGCATCTCTAAATTTCTCGACTTCTTCACAGAAAAAAAAACCGACTTGCTCCCAAACGAACCAAGCACTCCGTTAGAGTCATGGCAAAGTAGTCTCCAGATCTACCTGACGAGAAATGAGGCTTCAAAGAGAAGTCTTGTTCATTCAAGAAAACGAATTTAAAGACGCAGAACTCTATTCATGTCTGTAACTTTGATGGAAGAATTCTCAAATTCAGGAATATGCCGGTACCGTACAAGATGATGATATTTATATTTGTACAGCTCTTATGTCCCAGTAATTAATGTCTAGGATTCTTGGAACGTCGAAGTGTCAGAAATCTTGACCCGAAGGAGTCCTTTTCTATGCCATGAGAAAATGAAAATATTCTATCGTGTGAAGAAATACCAATATGCACTTAGAAGTTTTAAATTCGAATGACCATCTTCCTATTTCCATACAGCTACTGTACTTAATTGTCAGATTTTAGTTCTTTAAAATAGTGACAAATTGGTTCATACACCTCTTAAAGCCTGCCTGGATGATTGCTGGTAAGGCATAAAGTTCTGGCGATATACTCTATAACAACACTTGGTCAGTGGAATGAGTACGTTTGCCTATTGCCTAGAATTCATAATCAGTTTCATTGGCTCTCTCCTCAGGCAATACCTTAGCGGACCTGACAAGCCTGAGTGAAATCTGTTCCTATGTTCAAACCTTCAAACCAGATATAAACTGGTTATTTTATCTAAGCCTTCTGACAGTGCTTACTCATTTATTAATGAAGTAGGAACATTAAAGTGAATGATATTCTATTTCACGTCAGTTTCTCTATTGCCATCAACAGGTGGCTTTGTATTTTGGTCTAATTGTGAATGAAAATGTTCCTCAGGATATGTGCGTTTATAAAGCAAAATTAAAATTTTGTGGTTTTTTAATCTTAATTGTAGCCCTCCTTTGCAAGATCTGGAAGTGTGTGTATAGTTTTCGGTTCTGTTTTTGTGTGATAGATATTCTCACTCATAGCAACATTTGTGAGATTAACTATTCATGTGTATTTGTCTTAAGCGATGAAATGAAATGGCGTATGGCTTTTAGTGCCGGGAATGTCCGAGGACATGTTCGGCTCGCCAGTTGCAGGTCTTTTGATTTGACACCCGTGGGAGACCTGCGCGTCGTGTTGAGGATGAAATGATGATGAAGACGACACATACACCCAGCCCCCGTGCCAGAGAAATTAACCAATGATGGTTAAAATTCTCGTTCCTGCCGGTAATCGAACCCGGGACTCCTGTGACCGAAAGGCAGCACGATAACCATTTAGCCATGGAGCCGGGCTTTTTTAAGCGATGATCGTTTGTAAAACATATTTAATACACCGTCACCCTATTGACAACGTTCAGGTCGATATGGAAGTGACGTTAGGAGACATAGAGAAAGACATTTCGATTTTTCTATATTCTTTTCCAGACAACAGCACGTCGAGAGGAATGTTTTAACTTCATAAGATCTTGAGACACCTTCTTCTACAATTAACATCGATCAACTGAGACAATATATTGACAGAATGACATCTGCGGGGAAATGATTTATTTTTCTTATTTAACACAGTAAATGACAGCAGGAAACAACCACTAAAATATTTTCCCTTGACAATCCCATTATGGTTTTGCTCACTTTAAAGTGTTCTGGAATTTCAAGTCCACCGTTATATTCTTCAATGGGAACGAAATGACAGAAGCTCCTGTATGAATGAACAAATTATTATTATTAGGTTCGTTACGACCCCTGAGGATCACGAGTGACTTGTTCGGTACGCCTTCTTTCTTCCCAATACCTCTTCATTCTCTCACTCCTCCTCTTTCTCTCGGCTTCCGTGATCTGAATCTGGATCCTGGTGTCTGTCCATCTGTGACCTTCCACGAGCTTTCTGTATTTGGACCTATCCTGTACTGTCATCAGTGGATATTTTTCCTTTATACCAATAGTCTCCCAATCTTCTCTGACTTCCTGCATCCACTTATTTCCAGTTAAGCAGGTTGCATTCCATATCTTCTTCGTCAGCCTACTGTGATCCATCCTCACGAGATGTCCAACAAATCCTAACCTTCTCTTTCTTATCACACTCGAGATTGGTTCTACACTCTCATATAGTTCCTGCCTTGATGTGTGTACCCAGATTTCACCTTGCTTTTTGGTGCCCCATATATGTCTCAAGATTCTTCTTTCCTCCTTCTCCAGAATGAACAAATTATCCTTACGTGTCCGTAGAAACATTGAAATACGGAATTTCTTGGACGTTTGCAACCAGGTAAGCTCGAAATTGTCTAAAGAGCGTACACTCACTGGATATTCTAAGTAGGAAACACTGGAGGGGATGTGACAATTTTACGACCCACGAGATGAACACAATGTACTTTTCAGGATGCGAGGAGAGAGAATTGTCATGCCCTGTTAACATTTGAGGGATCCACTTTGGTGAACTCTGGCGCCAATACTACGGACAACGCGATTAACTATTGTGTTTTATTAATTAATTATTATTATTATTATTATAGGTATATTTTATTTCAGATGGCACTCAACAGCGGGGCAATGGCTATTACTCGTTATTTACATATATTTCAAGGTTTAAAGATAACGACTGTCGCCCTATCGCTGCTACCCTGCAGCTTTTCCAAATGGCATGGCCATCACAGCGTGGCCATTGGCAACGTGACCATGATATTCAAGAAATTGCATTTGTCTGCGATTCCTTCTTCGTTATTATCCTTAACAGGACAATTATCTGGATTTTCATTCTCTCCAGTGTCTACAGGTGACTTTCTTGGTCACACATCAACCAAGTTGCATATTGATCTTGCTGCCGTCGGTACACCGTGTGAAATGGCCCTTAGACTTGCCAGACCAAATGTTTACCCCGTACAGACATTCGAGTGCTTATTCCGAAGTAACGTAATGCAGTTGAAAGGGACGGAGATTATGTAAAGAAGGGACTTTGCCTGCCTAAATGTGTGACCTAATGTCCATACTCTTGATTGATTGATTGATTGATTGATTGATTGATTGATTGATTGATTGATTGATTGATTGATTGATTGATTGATTGATTGATCGATTGATGGATCGATCGATCGATCCATCGATTGTAACTAACTCTTCGATCGTAGATGGTGAGCATTAACAAATAAACATCGCAAACCGCCCATGATCTCTGCCAGTGTACTCATATGGAGGATAGCAACTGGTGATTGTAAACTTGTTTTATTTTCGGTTTATTTGTAGATATAGGAAAATACTGTGAAACTGTTGATGAAATTGCAAGAATGCTTGCAAAATCATCAATCAACAATCACTATTGATCTGCATTCAGTGGAGTCACTCAGGTGGCAAATTCCTTATCTGTTGTTTATCAAGAATTTTCTTAAATAATTTCAAAGAATTTGGAAATTTATCGAACACGTCCCTTGGTCAATTATTATTTCAATCCCTAACTACTCTTCCTATAAACGAATATTTTCCGCAAATTATCCTCTTGATTTCCAACTTTACCTTAATACTAAGTTCCTACTCTTAAAAACGCCACTCAAACTTACTCGTCTACTAATGTCATTCCTCGCCATCCCTTCACTGACAGCGTGGAACATACAACTTAATCGAGCAGCTCATCTCCTTTCACCCAAGTCTTCCCAGCACAAAACTTTGCAACATTTTTGTAACGCTACTCTTTTGTTGGAAATCGCCCAAAACAAATCGAGCTGCTTTTCTTTGCATTTTTTCCACTTCACGAATCAAGTAATCCTGGCGAGGGTCCCGTACACTGGAACCATACTCTAGTTGGGGTCTTACCAGAGACGTATATGCCGTCTCCTTTATATTCTTATTCCGTGCATCAGAGGCGAATATTGCTACACATGCGTGTGATCCTGTGTCCATTTTGATGGCTGAATATATAGTAGTAGGATGATGATGATGATGATGATGATGATGATGATAACGAGGCATAGAGATGTTAAATCTAGTGTCGATGCATAGACTACTCCTGTTGAATGACACCGAAGGGTCTGGTCAAGGCTTAATGTCTCCATCCGACGGACGAATCACCATTAACAGAAGCGTTAATCAACTCCATACAAGCAATGTGGAAAGGTTTGGAGTTGAACGCAGATTTTCATCACGCAACTTACTCATCAGGAATTGTATTTTTGTGCCTAAAGTATATAGCAAGGTATTGTAAATATTACACGGGTATTGAATAAATACTGCCTTTGTAGAATACTTTCTGCAGTGAACCAATAAACGCGTGTAACTTTCTTTCTATTGTGCTGCATGGCGGGTTACGGTTTCATTTGAAATATCTCATTTATTTGTCCAACGTTTCAGTTTAGTAGGGTTCCTCGTATGTTAAATACTTTGTACGCTTCCTGAAAGTTCCGTTCGACACATATCAATTCTATTGTTAGATATTTGGTTTGCTGTTGATCTCTATGTTCAAAGGCACTATTGAATTTCGACAAGTTTGACCTTTAAAGTGCCTCTCTATTACACTCGTTAAACTTGCTGACACAGGTCTTACGTACGTGTTCATGCTGGATTATGTTTTATATTCACTCTTTTCTAAGCAAACATGGTATATTATATCAGCTTTGCTGGAGCTCTTTGTGAACATATGGTGCTGCACGGAATTAACAAACGTGTATCTTTCTTGTGTTGTGGTGCATGGCGGATTATTATTCCATTTGAAAACCCCTCCATATATTTGTCCATCCGTGAACTATCCGGCACTGAAGAGTTACTACTTTTTATCCCCCATGATATGATTCCCGTTAGCTCTATTTACATCCATAATAGAGCTCCTAACATGAGATCTAGAATCAGAAAAACGGGACACTTTCCTCGGAGAAACAGATGAAATCTAACATATAAAATGGAATATTTCTTTGTTCGTCGCGAGTGGACTCATGAACTACTGGACCAATTTCGGTGAAATTTTCACAATGTGTTCTTATTACTCCTGAGAGGGTTTAGGAAGTCGTTTGAACGAAATGTGACAAGTAGATTTTTATGATGAGTAATTTAACGTAATTAAATTAATTACAGAGCCGTACCAAGATTTTGTTCGACATTGCTGAACAGATTGTCGCCAGGCGACAACGACTTACGCCATATCATGATAGTCTGGTAAGATATGCTGTAGCCTACAGTATATAGAAGGATGGGAACACGCTGCCATGTTTTATGAAATAGGTACCTTCTCACATCTCCTCCTAAGCCACTGGAGCAATTTCAACCAAACTTGGTACACGTATGAATTACTATCTGAAGACATATAATGTTGGGTTAAGTCACCCCTAACACCCCTGAGGGTGGGAGTGGGAAGGGGATGACATGTAAAAATAATCGAAAACAGTGTCGAATTCATCGTTTTCGATGTCGCTGAGTTGAAGGGGGACACTCTGGATGCCATTTAAGTTAAAGTTCAGCCCCCATCGACACAGGGGAGGGGGAAAGAGAGATAAATGTCCAAAAATGACCAATATTATGTATGTGTGTGTGTGTATGTTCCAGCATAGCTCTCAATCAAACTTAGAACAAATATGATTCACTAACTGAAAGAAATATTGTGGGGTCAAGACACCCCTAGCACCCCCAGAGGAGGAGGTGAAATGTAAAAATAATCGAAAACAACCGATATTAGCGTGGAATCCATAGTTCAACCTCACAATAAAGACATTTAAAAATATTACTTCAAACAGTTAATACAAATCCTAAAATTAAACATACAAAGAAAGTGCCTGAACAAGCTGGGTACTACAGCTAGTGATTTCATAAAATCATTGACATGTTACATCAAAATTCTACTGATTCCATAAATCACTATGAGCCATATCAGTCATTAAATGATGTGGCGTCTTTTAAGTCATAGATCCAAATATGCTTGTAACAGTATTCTTATGTGGTACGATTTTGTGTGGGTCTCTGCCAGGTGATATCCGCATTCTTCCTGATATCCCTGTCCTATCTATCTGGTGATCTTCCTCTAGTCCTACGATGTTCTTTCGGACTCCATTCTAGCACTAGCTTCGTCCATATTTCATGATTATGTCGTGGAACATGGCCAACCCACTGCCAGTTTAAAGAGCATACTCCGTCCAAGATAACCTTAGTGATCGATCGGATGTCAACGGTTCCTTTCCTATCCTTCCTTGTATAGCCCAGCATTTCCCTTTCCGTGGCTCTCTGAGCTGTCCTGAGGTTTTTTAAAACTGTTTAGCGTCCAAGTCTCACAACCATACGTTAACCCATAACGCGACACGTACTCCTAACCACTCCGTAGCGACACGTAAGCATGAGACACTCACATCCACGAAAATTCACAATATCAATGAATTCCCAGAATATGAAACTGAAGCTGAACTTACTAATGATAATTCAATTAAAATTACACATTTTAAAGGATTTTAAATGCCACAGTAAGGGAGAAAATAAAGGTAAGCTAAATTATAAATGTAGAATCCATAAGCTTTCAAATAAAATTTATAAACGGAAACAAAATACAGAAACCGTGAACTGTGAAATGAACTTCATAGACAGGAAAACTTGCAGTAACTATTAATTTTTGAAATAAAATATTCATAAACAGAGACTAAAGAGGAACAGAATTTACACTTTTCATATTCTTCGACAGTCACTGGCAGTCATCACTTGAAAGAAAACTTCATCTATATTATTCCTGGGCTGCTATCATCTGAAAGGATCTGTCGAATAAGAACTAGACCACTTTTAGTTTTCCTGCAGGCATTTCAAGAATACCTTCCGTAAACATTCAAGGCAAATAGGATTGTTACACTTCACACACCTGTAACCGGTTTGCCGATGATTATTGAACGAAAACCTCACTTATTTTCATATACTGTAACATGCTCCCGAAATATGTTTTCTTACCTTGTGCATATTCATCGCTTCCGGGTAGTGACATTGGACTGCTGCGTTTACCATCTGTCTGTTGTCTTCGCTGTCTCACGACTGTGTGTATGCTTGCCTTCCTCTCCTCGCCACCCCCTGACGTCATCATTGTTTCCGTATGTTCCACGGCTGGCTCGCCGGCCGTATATAAACTTGCCGTTTCGCCTCAATCTTTGATCAGGTGTGTGTATTACGCTAATGTGAGCAGTGGGAGTTTTACATTGTCCGCGGCTGGTCCGTGCTGACTTATTCAACCTGTGGAAACTGTCTACGTCTCGCTGGGTGAGCAGACTCATGGTTTTATTTACTTGTTCATGTTGGTATTCTTGTAGCTCCACGAGACTTTGTTACGTATATTGAGCTTTTAATAATTTCGGCCCCTTTTGGACACTACTTACATTATAGAGCTCATCTTTCATTTCTGTGAACATTAACAACTGTGATTGGGGAGTTATTCTTGGCGGACCAATAAGCGAGCTAAAACTTTACATCGTGTGTTGTAATGAACTTAACCTTCAGCGGGGTTTTGCAGCCTGATTCTTGCCTGTTCTCTTAATGTCCTTACCTGTGGTTTGTTTTCTTTTTTCTCTTCATCCCTTTTCCCTACCTCTCCTCCTACCGGTATATGCCCTCGTTGCTTCGTATTCTTCTTCTTCTATGAGAAATTTATAATACACTAGAATAGATTTGTAATGGTCTGCGAATTTTCATAGGTGTTCTTA
This sequence comes from Anabrus simplex, assembly GCF_040414725.1. Lineage (NCBI taxonomy): Eukaryota > Metazoa > Arthropoda > Insecta > Orthoptera > Tettigoniidae > Anabrus > Anabrus simplex. The sequence continues at coordinate 105,005,724 of NC_090269.1, read as the reverse complement.
CTATTTAAAGGTCTTAAAATTATTGCCAACTTGTTCTTCTACTGTGATGAAATTCGTTACCGGGGGATAAATATTGTCAAGTACTTGTGGTGGTTTCTACGCATTGCTATCCCAATCTTTATTGTATATATCATTCTACTAGTAGTGTTTCTTTTTGAAGTATATTCGAGGTGCCACCCTGCTACGATGTTGGTACTATTGTAACTATTCAAATCAAGTTATCTGTCTGTAATTCTCTCCAAGCACTAGCTCGTGCGTCTTATTATTCTTAACTTATTCATCTAAGACGCCCATCATGTCCAGTACCTGACTAATACCAAAGATTTGTGAAATATAATTGTTATGTATCATGTTTATAAGCCTTCTTAGATGTTGTTACAATATGTCATGATTCTTAAAACCTGATACCTTTGGGTTATTTATTTTGTTTGCGTCCCCCTTTCATTACTATGTTCCTACTACGGAATACCTCTCGGGAAGGGCCTTGATTTGTGTTCTGCGCGACTAACTGCGCCCTGCCTCGTGCACGCTTCCAGTTTACTCTGCTTGACCTGACACGTAAACTTTGTGCTCTGTCATATGATTGAGGGAGACTCTCCTCTCCTTTCTTTGAGAAATCGTGTTTTAGAACTGATCTATGCTAAAAACATAAAACGTAGATATAAAATCGCAACAATACGGGAATAGTAATACTTTCTCATATAATTGAAAATAAGGAAAATAATACCGAGATAGTTGAACCTAATCTAGAGACAACATTTCAAGATCTATAACTATCGGTATACCAGCTAACCTTAAAAAGTATCGGGGGAAGAATGTTAAGTTTACCCTTACAAACATAGTTGTAAATTGAACTTTTTTTTTTTTTTGCTACTTGCTTTACGTCGCACCGACACGGATAGGTCTTACGGCGACGATGGGACAGGAAAGGGCTAGGAGTGGGAAGGAAGCGGTCGTGGCCTTAATTAAGGTACAGCCCCAGCATTTGCCTGGTGTAAAAATGGGAAACCACGGAAAACAATCTTCAGGGCTGCCGATATTGGGGTTCGAACCTACTGTCTCCCGAATACTGGATACTGGCCGCAGTTAAGCGACTGCAGCTATCGAGCTCGGTGATTGAACTTTTAATCATTTAGGGTTTAAGATGAAAGAACTGTTTTATTTTAATAACCTGGCAAAAAATAAATGTGAATTACTAGCAAAAAAAAGTATTCGAGGTCAGGGAACACACATCTACACGTAACTGCAGTCTGTCACCATCCCGTGATGACACGTGAGTACACCAGACTCATATTATTTTATAGCCTGATGCGACACGGGTGCTTACGAGACTCGCTAGGTGTTAGAAATATTTCCCTCACCTTCATCGGCTGCTGTCAGTCGGTGCGCCATATGCCACAGCTTCACGACAACTGACTGTAGCGAATTTACGTAGGTGTTTCGGACCGCCTAGAGGCTCAGGGCAGCCAACACTTGACATGAAAGAAATCGTATGAGTCTGAAAGACTTACGTGTCACGTTATAGGTTAAAACAGGAAGAATCCATTGATCAAAAACTGATTTCTTCAAATTTACCGGATTTATTTAAAATCCAAAAACTGATGAATTCCTTCCAAAAGCTTGCCATCCAAGCTTGATGCACCGATAGATTTCTGGTTTTATATCTCCCTTCGTATTTAAAATCTGGCCAACGTAGATAAATTCACTGACCTCTTGTAATGGTGTGTCCCTCATTTTCATTATTCCAGCCTGGACCCATTTTTGGACGTGACTTTCGTTTTTGGAAAGGTTAACGCTTAAGCCAACACACTGACAATCCAGAACGAGATCTGTAACGAAGGTTTGTAGCTCATCGAGGTAATTTGCCAGTAAAGCAATATCATCCGCAAATCTCAAGTTATTAAGTTTTCTCCCATTAATTCTAATTCCATTTTCTTCCCAGCACAGCTTTGACGTAGCCATTTTCAGGACATCTGAGAACAGTTTCGGAGAGATGGGATCACCTTTCTTGAAACCCCTCTTAATGGGAAATTATTGAGTCGATTCACCGATATTAACATAGGCTGAAGAAATCTCACTGAAATATTGATGAGAGTAGTTTGATGTAAGCTGCTCCTACTCCTTGCTCGCTTAAGTCATTTCTCAGTAAGTTACACGATATTTTGTTCATAGAATAAAGAGACATTTTAAGTACGTAGGACATTATCTAATAAATTGTTCTACCAATCTACTGTAGTAAGATGTGGATGGCTGCAAGTCTATTTAATTTGAGAGTCAAATTCTTATATTTTTATGCTTAATGCACGTCCTTCATAACCTTAATGTTCTGCAACAGGATTTATTGAAATTCATTACCAGGTGAATCTTAAAAGTAATTTTAAAAGGAAGATGGCTTTGATCTTAACGAGAAAATTCCCTGACCAATAAAATATTAAAAGGAGGGGGCTTATTGGGTCCCCATGTAGGACGCCTGTTGTCTGGTCGATCACGTCGGAGACAGTGAGTGCATTGTCGACCTCAATACAGCTTGATATATACGACGTGGTACAGGCAAGGAAGACAGAGGACGTAAAGTAAACCTGTACGCGGATGATGCAGCCTTAGCTTCAACATCGATCACTTCGTAACAAACAGCGTTCCATCACCTGGTAGACCGGGCCCATGGCAATTATCTCCAATTCAACAGGCTGAAGACGGTGAAAATGATCTTCAAAAAAGGAGGAAGACTACTTAGGCTAACAACCACTAAGCAATGTGAGTAGATTCAAATATTTGGGAAACACTCTGCAGACACATGGAAGAACAATTTCTGCGCATGTCAGAGAAAGAACAGCCGCAGCTCTGATTTGCAATAAATGAAATCAGACATATCAGAGAGATTACGCTTCGAACAGCGATGTAATTGTATCAACCCAAGGTCATACCCGTAGCTAATAATAATTTCGTGTGGCTATTTCTAGCAGAGTGCAGCCCTTGCAAGGCAGACCCTCCGATGAGGGTGGGCGGCATCTGCCATGTGTAGGTAACTGCGTGTTATTGTGGTAGAGGATAGTGTTATGTGTGGTGTGTGAGCTGCAGGGATGTTGGGGACAGCACAAACAACCAGCCCCCGGGCCATTGGAATTAACCAATGAAGGTTAAAATCCCCGACCCGGCCGGGAATCGAACCCGGGACCCTCTGAACCGAAGGCCAGTACGCTGACCATTCAGCCAACGAGTCGGACATACCCGTAGCTACAAATGAGTTACAGTTAACTGGGAATGCCTCACGAAGTCGAACTTGAAGCACATCCAGAAATTAAAGGCCTCATACAAGAAAAGAGTCCTCGGCATCTCCACTATTCCCCATCCAGTTGTGCAGCGAAACAATGCTTATGGAAGATACTCTACAGTTCGGACTGCCATCCACGCCAGCCTAGGAAGAAATAGTTTCCGAACACCGGAGAAAAAAGAAAGACATATGGATTGAATTCTACAGTACAGATTCAATGCTGACAAATGATTGGAAGGAAGCGAACTATAAGCTGAGGTGACAAGGTTCACGATTCACGGCTTCCACTTCAAAGTCTGCCGTACGGATCGATTCCATGAACCATGAGAAGAGTGTATATGCTCCTTATGTGGAAGGGCATGCACTCGATACCACGTACTCTTCTGTGGGAACCACCGTTTGTCCCTCAAGACATTCTGCTTGAACGGGAATAAAGATTACCAACATTACTGACAACTCTCTAATTTTACGTGTTTATCCTTTTAATGAATGAAAACCGAAAACCTGCTAAACCTTGATCATGTAATGGTTTCATTCAAAAGTCAAAAGCGTTAATACACTTATTCCACTGGAAGACAAGACGATCAATTCCCAGTTTTGTAGAAAGAGGTAAGTCGCTGTCCAATCTACAACCACATCCACTCTTGCACGTCCTCCGTGATTCGTCGGTTTTCCCGGATAAGGCCATCAATTCGCCCTATCACATCAGGTGTAATGGCTCGAAGGATCTGTCCTGGGTTCCCGTGGTCTTGCAGAGTTGTGCGCTCTTGTCGGAATCTCCTGTTTTGCGACGATGAGTTCCGCGTGCTCCAGCACTCTCACCCGCTAGGAAATGGACCACACTTCTCTCCTCTTTGCTTGCCACCATTTATACAGCTGGACGAACATACAAAACCTGTTCGCGCACCAACGAAGAAATAACCCAACAACTGTCTGCACTTGTGACTTGTCACCATACAGTTCTCCTACCACAGTGATGCCAGTATCGATACTGCAACTGCAGTGTTACCACCTTACGCACGGAATGTGTGTTATGGTGGGTGTTCTGTTTTGATTTGACTGCCCCTTACATATGAGTATCTACAGCCATTGGCTGCAAAGAATATTAAACACAGTTGCAGTCCTTATCTTAGATGTTTTAAATGCTACTTTTATCTCAGTCAATGAAGGCTGAATAGAAACGGGACTGTTACATGTCCCGTCAAGATTTTGCCAGGACAACAGGACAGACACTAAAAGAAAGGACAATCCCATTAAAAACGGGACGTTTGGTCACGCAAAGCACATTTCTCAGTCGTGCAGACGTGGTAGTTTTGATTCTCAAGGAGGCTCTGAGATCCGTATCAGACTCTTCGAATACTATGCTCCTACCATCATAACGACTGATCTAATTCTAATTAAAACGTTTACCCGTAGATAATTAATCTCATTTTACATTTTACAGTGATTAAAACCCTCGCACAACGCCATGCACTCCAGAAACTGTCGATAGAGGGCGGTAAATCAGTAACTTCACTCCCAGCCACCACGGAACAGCGCGATGATATATGAGTCCAGCTAGTGGGGATGGGGGAAGGGGGCCATGGATAATATGATTGTGACTTGCGCGTTCTTTGAAGAATTTCTATGACCACTATCAGAAGCAGACTTTCACATGTCCTGATGATTAATGTAATTTAACGGAAAGTTGGGCTATCTTTTAGTAATAAATTAGTGGCTTTAATCCTATTTATTTATTTATTTATTTATTTATTTATTTATTTATTTATTTATTTATTTATTTATTTTAATATTGAATGTTATACAGTAAATTTCTTTCAGCCAGTCTGGTAGCCTTGGTCATTACAGCGTCAAGTATATATGGTCTGACTCTGTGGTTAGCTGGTTCGAGCCCCGCTGGTCGAAAAAGCAAATCACCATGAGAATGTTTGTGGGCAGGGTAAGAGGTGGTGGTATACAATTTCTAATCACTAGATTGCGTTCCAAAAGCTTGGATTACATTCCAAGCCTCTCCGCAGTGTCCATATGGAGGGAGGGCATAGGACGCTGGTAATAGTGATTCGTGCCTCGGATGGCGATGTAAAGCCTTGAGCAGACCCCTTACTGCAGGAGTAGACTGTGTACTGGCACCGGATTTCACTCTCTCCCTCCCTACTACCGTATACCACATCATTTCATATCATTAACTCCTCTGATGAGGTTGACGTCAGGAAGAGCATCCGGTCGTAAAAACTCGCTAGTCAAAAATTCATTTCACATCATTCCCGACCTCGTAGAGGAACGGCACACGAGTTGGGTATGTATACTGTAGTTTCCTTACATTAATGCGCTCCAAATCGTCTTTTTTTACAACATGGAAATAAATATACTTCCTCCCCCTCTCTCATCTCTTTCCTGCTGCATCGGCACTGAATATGAACTGAACTGTTGTATGTCATTAATATAATCCGCCGTATGTTCAGGATTCATTTCACACTGTGTAGAGATCACTAGGTTGAAACGAAGCTGTAGAATATTTTTAATTTACGAGTTGTTCATATTGCTCCCTCGGGCATTACAAGTACGTTCTTCCATCAACGAACGGGTTTTTCTTAACTCGACGGAGTAAGAGCAATCAAGAGCAAAACATTCTTGCATCGGGTGCTATGTTCTTCACTCGAATTGTGAAGAGCCACTGCGAACACCCGTTTGTTTATTGCCAATGTAAAGAAAATATTTTCAATTTAAAATTTTAATATCTCTGAATGTTTAAGTGTAGCAGTTATTATTTCGAGTTACCGAGCTCGATAGCTGCAGTCGCTTAAGTGCGGCCAGTATCCAGTATTCGGGAGATAGGTTCGAACCTCACTGTCGGCAGCCCTGAAAATGGTTTTCCGTGGTTTCCCGTTTTCACACCAGGCTGTACCTTAATTAAAGCCACGGCCGCTTCCTTGCCACTCCTAGCCCTTTCCTGTCCCATCGTAACCATAAGACCTATCTGTGTCGGTGTTTCATAAAACAACTAGCAAAAAAAAAAATTTATTTCGAGTCACAACGATGATTTTCACAACACCGCAAATGTTTACACGGTGTTTGCTCAGAAGTAAGAAACATCATTTAGAGGACTGGAAGATAGCATATTTGGCAAATAACAAGAAGATTACTAGTAGTCACCCATTTTTTAAATATATCATTAAGTTCCGCATCGGCAATATAATCTTATACATTGTCACAGAAAGCTCTTCAAGGTGCTTAAAGAAAAAATGCTTTCAGTCTCATCACAACAACGTGCCAGTATTTTATTCGAGTGACATCTTTATATTGGTCATTTGATTTTAAAAGAAGAAAACACTTGAACATTCTCTATCTTACAGTCAGCAATTCAACGGCCGTTAAAGTGGGCATTTTTATCGCAAAATCAATGTGTGTTCTTAATATTATCTTTATAATGACACTCACCTTTTTAAAGTGTAGGGTCTATAGCTTAATTTTGATAGCAGCTGAAGATGGCCAAATATGATAGGCCCGAAACATATCCTGACGTTTTAAAGAAATGTTTGCTATAATAAGACAGATATTGAATAGGTGAACCCATTAATGAAATCCTTTCATAAGAATTGAATTTAGCATTTCTATCTGCAGCGGCTTGAGTAAGATCTGGAATACTGCAATTGGTGGGGCAGAGACGACACTTACACATGCGTGGAGTAAGCCGTAGTATTCTACAATTTTTACTTCTTCAAATACTCTCACTTCCTAATATTTTCCGCGCATCTTCCATCGCCGCTCCTCAAGTGGTGAAGTCATCTTCAAGTTGTTCAGTCCAGCCGATGTCGAGGAGATGGAGATTCTGCTCGGAGAACCGTTGTTGGCCGATTACTCAGAGCAATGATGTTATTGAGGATTCTATTCTTTGACTTCAGTCTTTTGCGTGGAGGTCCATATTATCTATTCCAATAATGTGTGGGTCCCATTGCGATCCACCTTCATCCTCTCGCCGTATGTTAGGTGGAACGATACCAGACAGGCAGTAAAGTTAAGGTGTGAATGAGGAAATGTAGTTAACATCACAGGAAAAACCAATCAGTCAATCGATCGATCAATCAATCATTAACAACTGATCTGTGTTTAAGACTGCTGCCCAAGTGACATATTCCGTATCAGCTGTTTACCTAGACTTGTCTTGAACGCTTTCAATGAATTTGCGATTATTTTATGGAACATCCCCCAGGGTAAATTATTACAATCCCTATTTCCTCTTCCTATAAACTAATATAAGCCCAGACTTGCCCCTTTCATTCCAACTTTATATCCATATTATGATCTTTCGTACATTTAAAAACTCCATCCAAGCTTATTCTCATTTCATTTCACGCCATTTCTCCACTGACAGTTCGGAACATACCGCTTAGTCGAGCAGCTCTTCTCACAGAAATTCTCTGAACTTCACCATATCAACGCAGTTTAATGAATCTTGTCTGTGCTGTCAATTCTCAGTGCCACCTAGCGTACTGAAGTGTAATAACTTGATTGAGAATGTTCATGTTTAAAGTTTTGATAACGTGATCCGGTTTCAGTTGTTTTTGACTTATCTTTGAGTTGTCATTACTGTCTGAAACTTTGATCAACCAATCAGATTTCTGGCTAATTATGTTCCACAAATCAAACAGTTCATTACGTCGTTGTTTTAGAACAGTCAACCAGCCCCTGCCCCTGCCCCTGCCGCCTGAACCAAAAGTGTCTATCTCCATCGGAACTTTGAGAGTGCTACGATAATTGAGGTCTCCCTCTGGAGGCCAGATGATGTTGGGGCTTGCTTCGGAGTAAAGTAGGTGGCAACATACAGTAAAGCAGAACTCTCATCTAACTATGTGAACTTTAGCTGCGTGTGACAAAGAGAAGAATCTAGCATAACCCTTAGCGTGCAACGGTTAGGTCGATCTGCGTTATCTCTTAAATTAAATGTAGAGTTTTCTTCTTTTGCTAGGAAATAATGTAGGTTTATAGGCAGTCTATCGACTTAAGAATTTAAAAAACCCTCTTGAGGGTCCTGTAAAATATAAGGACGCGCGAGTGACTTTCTGGCGACTTTCATTTCTAAATTTTCTACCCTGGTTTCGAACTTCAACTTCTTCGTTAGCCACCAAGTAGCATGGCTTATCTTATGTGTCATTGGGACTTAAGCCCTACTATGTATCATCATTAGTCTTGTATTCGAGTGGTTTAAGCCTCAATTTTCATTTTGTACTCGGTATTTAACCTTTTGTTTTCTCCTTTGTTGGCCGAGTAGTACGGGCTCCGGCTCCTGTATTATCTGGATCTTTCGATCCGCTTTTCTAATGTGACTCCTCTAAGAAATAAGGGTAGCGAGTGTAAAAGCTGATTAACGTTTTAAGAGTGGAAAGTAATATTCAGTTAGAGGATTTATATACATTCATTAAACCAATGCGAGTTCGAGGCCTAAAAGGGCATTCTAAAGTGTAAAAGGTAATATCTTGTTGTTATTGTTATTTTTGTTGGTTCAAGATCTTTCTAAATTTAACTCTGAAATTGAGGGTTCGATTCCCCTCGTGACAATTTATTCTGGAGACTTCTGCTTCTTTCACTACGAACATGTACCCTTCTATATTTCCTCTGTTGGAAAACACTTGTAAATTTATTAACTGTTCAAAATATATTTGGTGTCGCATGCGCAACAGTTGAGAGTTGTCGGTGATTTCACGAGTCCGTTACTGGAAGGGGAAGAAATATTCAAGCCTAATCACTTGATATGTGTAGGGAAAAGTTTGAAACAGAAGATGAAATTGGTGTTGTAGCGTTGTGCTTACAATCATCCCACAACCCACATCGATTCAAAACCCCACGAAGTTAATGTTGTCTTGAACAAAGTGGGTGATAATGTGATGTGCAACTGTACATGTAAAGCGGGTTTGTCAGAGAAATGTAAACACACGTTGACACGCTAATTCACCTTAAGAGTTAAGCTGCTGTAATGTTTCACTATTAGAGGTTATGGAGTAATTTCTTGTTGATTTGGTTCATGCCAAAGCCTTAGCCAGGTGAGGGGGGAGTTACCTGGTTTGTAATCCCCTCCCTGATCTCTTGGGGAAGAAATACAATAAAAACTCTACTAAGTAAATGTACTAACCAAATTAATCCTAGGCTTGTGTTGGAATAGCCCACATAATCTTAATGTTATCCTTCCATTTTTACCATCAGAACTTAGAACTGACAATAATAAGTATAAAAATTATAACTACCTTCAGAATATGCAGAGCAAAGTTTGAAAATTACAATTTAAGAGTACTGTAACCTCTACAGTCACACTTGTTTAGGGTTGAAGAATACTTAGTTTGTCCATTTCTACCAACTAATTAGGTTGTGTATGTAAATACGTTGACTCATCAGCCCAGAGACAGGTTAGATCCTCAAATAGCACTATCAAAGGCTATGCCGTTATAGGAAAACCACAAAAAACCAATGGCAGAGCCCAAATGAGGCGTACTAGGCAAGATGAGGAGTGAGGTAGTTTGCCATTGCTTTCCTCATTGGATCAGAAGGTGCTACTGCACCACGACTGATCCTATGAGAAACACCTTTCGTAACACTCAGACACTATTCGTGCTCTGAATGTCATTACTCAGCACCACTCATACCCCAGCAGCTTCCATATTGTCACAGCCATGGATGAGACTGGGACTTCGGTGGAAGCTACACTTTGCTCTGGCCTGTGCCAAGAGATATGGCTTCTAATTTATGATGGCAAAATACTACATATTTTCTTCCATTGATAGAATTAATTTTATAAGCAATTTAAATGCAGTGTTTAATTACTATCAATTAAATTTTTTTTGCTAGGGGCTTTACGTCGCACCGACACAGATAGGTCTTACGGCGACGATGGGAGAGGAAAGGCCTAGTAGCTGGAAGGAAGCGGCCGTGGCCTTAATTAAGGTACAGCCCCAGCATTTGCCTGGTGTGAAAATGGGAAACCACGGAAAACCATCTTCAGGGCTGCCGACAGTGGGATTCGAACCCACTATCTCCCGGATGCAAGCTCATTAAAAATATTACCAACGTGTAGATAGTTAATTGACTGTATGCTGTTATATATATATATATGAAGAAGTTTACAAAGAGCGGATTACATTCTATGTACGGCACAGACGTATTAGGCTATAAGTTTATCAGTATTTTTGGTGTAGCTAAATCTTTGTGAATACAAATTAGAAACAATAACTATCAATGAGTACAATAAACAGTACCGGTACTTACGCTGTTGAAAGAAGTCGTCTTCACGAAAATGCAGACTGCACACTGTCATGTAACGCGTTACACGTTTTCTAATTGACAGCGCAGAAGCCCATCTTCCTCTCTGAAATTTTTGCACAAGAAAGTAGTGAAGAGATTTCGCACCCATTTTATACGATTTTCTTTCTGTTTCCGTCACGACGTCAATGCTTCGCCATGTAAATAAACCTACGTTACAGCTTCAACATTCTACCGCGTGGCTGTGCCATCCAACTTTTCTGACGTCAATATAAAGAGAAAATTACACCGTAAATTTAACAGCGCGTATACATGTTGGCTATTTGGATATGTGTACCTGCAACACCGAAGATCTAATGGTCAGCGCCCCTGATTTTTCGCGTGCGTTTCTTCTGAAACACGCCAAACACCCATTTTCTTCTCTCTTCCTTTCCCCTGTTATCTTATATATGTGTTATTCTTCAACTACGCGAACGAGGAAATGACAAGAATAAATATAAACATATACTTCTCCATAAACTTGTTTACCATCGTCTCGTCTAACTTTTTTCTTCTTTTTCTTCTTCTACTTCCTCCACTTTTCCCACATCTATGGGGTCGCGGGTGCGAACTGTGTCGCACATGTGGATTTGGTTACGTTTTTACGTCCGGATGCCCTTCCTAACGCAAACCCTGTATGGAGGGATGTATGTACTATTGCGTATTTCTGTGGTGGTTGGTAGTGTAGTGTGTTGTCTATGTATGAATAGAAAAGTGTTGGTACAAACACAAACACCCAGTCCCCTGGCCAGAAGAATTAGCCAGACGCGATTAAAATCCCCGACCCAGCCTGGAATCGAACCCGGGACCCTCTGAACCGAAGGCCTCAACGCTCGTCTAAACTTTCATTGATGATAAATCACTTTTCTGTTAATAATAATAATAATAATAATAATAATAATAATAATAAACAATAAACATTAGATTCAAAATACTATTTAATTCCGAACGAGTTGGCCATGCGGTTAGGGTCACGTATTCGGTAGATAGTGGGTTTGAATCCGACTGTCGGCAGCCCTGAAGATGGTTTCCCGTTAGCCCTTTCCCATCCTTGTGTCATCGAAAACCTTCGATTTCGTGCGACGTTGAACTATTAGCAGAACTATATGTTTAATCTTGAGCTTTCCAGATTCTCTTAATTAATTAGTCCCAACTTATAATTACAGTGGGAGAGAGGCTATAGTCTCGTAGTGAACTTCTGTGATCACATAATGAAGGGCTGGTAAGAAGAGAAGGTCAGGGACGAGTTTCTCAATTATATTCCCTCGAATAAGCGCCTTTGATGTGTAAAGGTGCGTGTGCGCGTGCATACGAACCTGAGACGATGCGGTGTGCCGTCTTGCATCCTCCAGCCTGAGAGCTGTATTCATGAATTTCTGTCACAAATACAGTGGCTTGTGAAAGGATTTCAGCTCCCACATTCTTAAGTAGGCCTAGTTCAATTTACAACCTCTCGAAATAAATGTACGCATATTATGGGTCGGCTCACGCTGTTTCTACCAAAAAGTCAAATAATCTGAAACCAAATCTCGTTCGTTGATTTAAGTCATGTGGAGAGAAGGAAGTACATTTCAACAGAATATTGTAACAAATACTGGATCAGAAATTTCTTCTATATACTTCTTTCTGGATGAGAAATAATTATTTCTAAGGACTTTTTCAACTCTAAGAAAAGGAATTCGTCTTTAATTAAATACCTACCGAGCTCGATAGCTGCAGTCGCTTAAGAGCGGACAGTATTCAGTAATCGGGAGATAGTGGGTTCGAGCCCCACTGTCGGCAGCCCGGAAGATGGTTTTCCGTGGTTTCCCATTTTCATACCAAGCAAATGCCGGGGCTGTACCTTAATTAAGGCCACGGCCGCTTTGTTCCACTTCCTAGGACTTTCCTATCCCATCGTCGCCATAAGACTTATCTGTGTCGGTGCGACGTAAAGCAAATAGCAAAAAAAAAAAAAATAAAAAAAAAAAAATACTAAATACCACATACCAGTCGCAACATTTATAGCCCTATTTGCTTGATTTCCTCCTATTCTCTGTACGTTATCCATATCATATTTAGTGCAATTCACTCTCACTCTCCTCTTTAAAACTGCGTATGATGGGGCATCTATTATGTTGTGTAAGTGTTGTTTCCTTCGCGCCTGTCTGTCCTGTTCTCAGGTGCACTGCTCCAACGCCATGTGATATCCATTTAACAAGCCCATCTCGGTGTTTCCCTCTGTGATTCCTGAACCCTGTCAGGTTTTAGACTATTTTTCAGATCCTCGATATCCTTATTCTGATCCATACTCAATGCCCTTGTAATGTCGACTTGGCTTACCTCATTTATCATACCCTTATTTTTTCAATATTTTCCCAACTCAAGGGCCCTGGATTAATCTCCACTCCTCCAATCACCAAACTCACCGCAGTTACAATCGCTAACAACACCATTTCAAGGTAATTAATCCCACTTTTTATTCCACGTAGCTAGTATTTTAAGTGGTTATGCCATCGCTCGATGACTGCCCAGTAAATTTCAAGAGTTATTACCATTTTGCTTACATTTAGATTTTTTTATTATTGGCTTTACGTCGCACCGACACAGATAGGTCTTATGGCGACGATGGGACAGAAAAGGGCTAGAACTGGGAAGGAAGCGGCTGTGGCCTTAATTGAGGTACAGCCCCAGCATTTGCCTGGTGTGAAAATGGGATACCAAGGAAAACCATCTTCAGAGCTGCCGACAGTGGGGTTCGAACCCACTATCTCCCGAATGCTGGATACTGGCCGCACTTAAGCGAATGCAGCTATCGAGCTCGGTTTTACACTTAGCACATACGCACACCCGATTGGCTTGCAAGGTTTCAATCAATTGCCAATTGCTTGAATACATTATTGGATATACCACACGAGTGGCTGTGTGGTCCAGCTTGCATTCGGGAGGTAGTGAGTTCGAATCCCACTGTCGGCAGGCCTGAAAATAGTTTTCCGTGGTTTCCTATTTTCACACCACACAAATCGTGGGGGCCACGGTCACTTCTTTACGGCTTTTAGTACTTTCCTATCCCATCGTCGCTATGAGTCCTAGCTGTGTCGATGCGACGTAAAGCACTTCGTAAGAAAAAGGAAAAGAAACGGTATGAAAACCTAAGCTGGCTTGATGAGTTTTGGATAAGTACCTGGTGATTTGAAGAAAATTTGAATCCTGTAATAAATGTCAAAGAATGCGGATGAAAGTACAAAAATAATTCGGCCAGCCACTGTTAACACAGCATGTTATTGCTTCCTGGTCCTCTCTTAAGGTATGAGTTTATGCCTTCTTGAATGATGGCCGTAGAATAAGATAGAAAATGGTGGTGATTGTTGTTTTAAGAGGAAATTGGCAAGATCCTCAAGTTATCAATTCCTCTTAAATAATTTCGTCCACTTATGTTACTTAAGGAGAATATTTTCAGTGTTACTGTAAACAAAAATTATCCTCCCTCAAAAGTTTAACCAGTTGGAGTTATCATATAATGCGAGGTAAGTAAAAACATAACTTTCCCTATTGTTTTATTGGTGAACAGATAAAGGTAGATCAAACAAAAGAACTCTGGTTTATTTGGATATTACTCCTTTATTTTTAGCATAATCACCCAAGTTATTGAGGCATATGTCACAAAGTTAAATGAGTGTCTCCATGCCTTGAAGACGGGAAGTGACGTACTTTCGTTGAATACCTCTAATTGACTGAGCGTTACATGTCTGTTCTCCTGCACCATTTCATGAAGAGCCTATATAAGGGGGCGGAGACTCTCCTCTTCCTCTTTCATAGCTGTTCGACCACCTCCAAATTGACGGCACAATTTGCGCTACTGTTGGACAGACCTCACTTTCTCTCTGCAATGGTTCTATTGACAGGTTATGGTACGTGTTTTCGCCCGCAGAAAACAATCACTGTAGGATTTCCTCCGATAACCAGTATTTCAACAATATCATAATTTCTGAAACTGTATAAAGGTTCTGGTTTACCAACATGTGCACCTGTGAGCAATATATCAGTGTGCCTACAAACTCTCGGATACTTAAGTCGGAGTGAGGCCCGTTCCTTTATTTCTGAGCAATAAAACAGGGGAAACTTACTTTTAGGCTCACTCTGAAAACGATCCAAAGGAAAACAGTAAGATTTGAGTGTTGGGAAGACTTGGGAGCAATGAGACGAGCTGCTCGGCTAAGCGGTATGTTCCGATGTCAGTGGAGAAATGGCGTGAAATGAAATCAGTAGACGAATAAGCTTGGATGAAGTTTCTAAAGGTAGGAAATGTCATAATATGGAGATAAAGTTGCAATGAAAGAGGACAAATTGTGGCTAATATTCGTTTATAGGAAGAGGAATTAGGGATTGTAATAATTTACCCAGGGAGATGTTCCATTCATTGAAAGCATTCAAGACAAGTCTAAGTAAACAGGAGGGCGGGAGTCCAAAACACAGATCAGTGGTGACTGACTGACTGATTGATTGATTGATTGATTGATTGATTGATTGATTGATTGATTGATTGATTGATTGATTGATTGATTGATTGATTGATTGATTGATTGATTGATTGAATGAATGAATGAATGAATGAATGAATGAATGAATGAATGATCGATCGATGGATCGATCGATCGGTATTTCTTATGATGTGGACTACATTTCCTCATTTACAGCACACCTTAACTTTACTGCCCATCTGGTATCGTTCCACCTAACATACGGCGAGAGGACGCTGTAATATATGAGAGGGTGAAGATGGACCTCAATGGGACACACAAATCATTTGAATATGGACCTACATGTAAAAGACTGAAGTCAAGGAAGAGATTCCTCAGTACCATCTCTGCTCCTAATAATCGGCCGAAAACAGTTTACCGAGCGGAATCTCCACCTCCTGGACATCGGCTGGACTGAACAACTTAGAGGACACTGAACTACTTGAAGAGTGGGGATGGAAGGTTCGGGAAAAATTTCAAGAAGTGAGGATAATTGAAAAAGTACTAAACTGTAGGAAACTACAACCTATTTCACGTAGGTATAAGTGTAGTCTCTGCCCTACCAATTGCAGTGTTCAAGATGTTACTCAAGCCACTAAAGGTAGAAATGCTATACATAAATTCAAATTTTGTTTAAAAGTCATGGACAAATGAATAATAATAATAATAATAATAATAATAATAATAATAATAATAATAATAATAATCCAGCATTCTGAGTAAATATCAGACACTATTAGAATAAAAGGCAATTAAAATGTTATTTCCATATAACGGAGTGTGTTGTCAGACAGCTTTGAAATTAAGACAGGAGTCCGACAAGGGGATGGTCTGTCACCAATATTATTTAACCTAGTTTTAGATGAAGTGGTGAAGCAGTGGAGACAGTTGAATAGAACCATGGGAATTGAAGGTGTACAGATTGGATATAAGATCAAAAACAATGTCATTGTGGATTGCCTTGCCTTCGCAGATGATATGGCGTTGTTATATGAGAAGGAAGAAGACGCAAATTTGGCATTAGCAAATCTAGCTGAGACTGCAGCAAAGGTTGGTCTAAAAATAGCCTACAACAAGACGAAGGCACTGAATACGAAGACCGATTGGAATGTAAAATGCCAAGTGGTAGAGGGAGTCGACAGATTCCGGTACCTAGGTGAGAATATCACGGGTAAAGTACAAAGCAACAAAAGTACCACAGACAGAGCTCAACTGCTGCTGAAACTACGATATGCAGCCATGACTACATATGGAAAGAAGAGCCTCGACTAGTGATGGGATAATCGAATATGGAATCGAATATGGATTATTTCATTTTTTCGATTATTCGATTTTATTTCTCATTCGACTATTCATTCGAATACTTTTCCATCCAATTATTTTTTCGATTATTCATTCGAAGCTCCATTCGAATCAATGAGGCCATCGAATAGTGAAATTTTCCATTCGATTATCTTTTCGATCATTCATTCAGAACTGCATTCGAATGAATGAAACAATTGAATAGTGAATGCTTTCGAAATAACCGAATGAAAAGTGATTTTATTAAGACTTATTTAGTTTCGACATTTGGGAATACGTTTGAAAAAAAAGCGTAATTTTTCTATTTTTCATAAGAGTTCATATATTCGCTTATTTCAATGATTATCCATGCAACATGCTTAAATTGAGAAATTGATTCATGACGCATCCGAATATTCTATGCTATACAACTGAACTCTCGAGGAGCGCCAAACTGCGACACTACATGAGGAATCCTGCATTATATGCAACTGAAACGCTGACATTGGGCAAGAGAGCATGCATACAATTGGAGAAGGAGGAGAGGAGAATCTTGAGACATATATGGGGCACCAAAAAGCAAGGTGAAATCTGAGTACACAGATCAAGGCAGGAACTATATGCGAGTATAGAACCAATCTCGAGTGTGATAAGAAAGAGAGGGTTAGGATTTGTTGGACATCTCATGAGGATGGATGACAGTAGGCTGACGAAGAAGATATGGAATGCAACCTGCTTAACTGGAAATAAGTGGATGAAGGAAGTCAGAGAAGATTGGAAGACTATTGGCATAAAGGAAAAATATCCACTGATGACCAGTACAGGATAGGTTCAAATACAGAAAGCTCGTGGTAGGTCACAGATGGACAGACACCAGGATCCAGATTCAGATCACGGAAGCCGAGAGAAAGAGGAGGAATGAATGAAGAGGTATTGGGAAGAAAGAAGACGTACCTAACAAGTCACTCTTGATCCTCAGGAGTCGTAACGAACCGAATAGAATAAAATATTAAAATATATATTTAATTACGCCTCCTCGCTAAAGGTTAATAACTGGATAATCGAAACTGAAAAAGATCTTCAAGAAATCAGCATAGCAGGGGAAATTATATGAGACATTCCTACCTTGAGAACATTGGTGAACAATAATATTTTTTCTGAAAAACCCAAGATGAAAATCACCACTGTATGGACGGAAGAACGCAAGAAAAACGACAGAGATAAAATGAAGATATTCAGGGAAGAGAAGAAAGCAAATAAGTTCAGTCACGCTCCTTAGTTGGGTACACCATTGTATAATAATAATAATAATAATAATAATAATAATAATAATAATAATAATAATAATAATAATAATAATAATAATAATAATAATGTTTTCGTGTGGCTATTTCTAGCCGAGTGCAACCCTTGTAAGGCAGACCCTCCGATGGGGTTGGGTGGCATCTGCCATGTGTAGGTAACTGCGTGTTATTGTGGTGGAGGATAGTGTTGTGCGTGGTGTGTCAGTTGCAGGGATGTTGGGGACAGCACAAACACCCAGTCCCCAGGCCATTGGAATTAACCAATGAAGGTTAAAATCCCCGACCTGGCTGGGAATCGAACGCGGGACCCTCTGAACCGAAGCCTAGTATTCTGACCATTCAGCCAACGAGTCGGACAATAATAATAATAATAATAATAATAATGTCATACGATTAACGTGTCTGCAATTGGTATATAATTTTTGAGACGCCAGGATGACGTAAGTTTTCTCCCCGGGAACTCTTTTACCTGCCGGGAGCCAAGGATGTGAATTTGTCGCAGTTAAGCACTCTGAAATGAAACTGACATCAGTCGGAATAGAACCGACCACCTGAGAAAAACGACAACCGCTAACCGAGTGTGCCATTGAGGTTTGCTATTTAGAGTTACCTTTCTGTCGCTTACCGAATCGAAAACTAAAATAGCGACCGAGTTGGCCGTGCGGTTTGGGGTGCACAGCTGTGAGCTTGCATTCGGGAAATAGTGGGTTCGAACCCCAATGTCGGCAACCCTGAAGATTATTTTCCATGCCTTCTCATTTTCACTCCAGGCAATTCCTTAATTGAGGCCGCTACCATTTCCATCCCACTCCTAGCCCATCCTATCTCATGTCGCCATAAAACCTGTCGGTGTGACATTAAACAACTTGTAAGAATAACTGAAATTTGAGAGTTTTACATAATTTTATGGTGCTTAAGTCAGATCATCAGGCATAGGCTAGAATGCTCATAAAAAAGTCGCCATATTGAATTTATGCTGTACAGTACATGTGGAAAATTAATTTTGTTTTAAAAGTTACTCTCACATGTTGCATGTTATACGGCATCAGAATTCTGTGCTAATATTTCATGCGTGACTTCAAAGTTGTCCGCCTCTGTGGTGTAGTGGTTAGTGTGATTAGCTGCCAGCCCCGGAGGCCCGGGTTTGATTCCAGGCTCTGCCACGAAATTCGAAGAGTGGTACGAGGGCTGGAACGAGGTCCAGTCAGCCTCAGAAGGTCAGCTGAGTATAGGTGGGTTCGATTCCCACCTCAGCCATCCTGGAAGTGTTTTTCTGTGGTTTCCCACTTCTCATCGAGGCGAATGCCGGGATTGTACCAAACTTAAGGCCACGGCCGCTTCCTTCCTTGTCTATCCTTTCCAATCTTCCCATCCCCCGCAAGGCCCTGTTCAGCATAGCTGGTGAGGCCGCCTGGGCGAGGTACCGGTCATCCTCCCCAGTTGGATATCCCGACCCAGAGCCTGAAGCTCCAGGACACTGCCCTTGAGTCGGTAGAGGTGGGATCCCTCGCTGAGTCCGAGGGAATAACCGACCATGGAGGGTAAAGAGAAAAGGAAGAAAAAGAAGGTTTCAAAGTTTTATCTTCAGTTATTTACTATTGATACAGTCCACGAGCTTCTTGTACGAAACTCCAGTCCTGCTAAGCTCCACGACAATACAATGTATCGGTTTATGGAATTAATTTCTACGTCACGCAATATTTTGTGCACTACATTAGATGAATTTACCTGAGGAAATATTTTGCATTAAATAACTAATATAAGCATAGTTTAGTGATAATCACTTAATTCCGTCACGAGGCACGGTTTTAATGAATTTAGAAATCTAATGGGTGTTTTATACGAACAAGTAGAGAACGGCTTTGGAATTACAATCTTAAAATAATCTTTATAGCTTCACTAACGTATTGTAGGCTCTATTCTTGTGCATATAATGTTTTATTAAACGTTGCAACTAAGATCTGACAGAGGTCTAGCTTTCCGACGTTGTAACGTTGAGCTTCATTCGCCAGGAAGAACGTGATGGATTCGATTGCCCGTCAGGGAGTTTACAAATTAAAGTACGAAACGATACACACATTTCCAGTGTTTATTAATCCCGGAGCCAACAAAGAACTTCTTACTTTATTGCAATTTCTGCCAGGCTAAGTGGGCCAGGCGGTTGAGGCGCTGACCTTTTTGAGCTCAACTTGGCAGGCTCGATCCTGACTCAGTCCGGTGGTATTTGAAGGTGCCTAAATACGTCAGCCTTGCGTCGGTAGCTTTACTGGCACGTAAAAGAACTCCTGCGGGACAAAATTCAGGCACCTGGGCGTCTCCGAAAACCATAAAAATGTAGTTAGTTGGGCGTAAAACAAATAACATTATTCCAATTACTGTCACAGATATTCCACCATGGATTGACCCAGCCTTCCATACCTTTGCTTTATATTGCCTGATGGCCTCAACATTAAGACATATTCATACAAGGTAAATATAAAAGATCAGTCAGACTTCATTACGTACGTTATTCACTAAACAGTGATTTAATTAACGGATTGATTGGGGTATCAAGATGAAATCTCCTTAAAACGCATCATAAATGAACGTGTATTGGCTGTGCAGTTCGGATCGTGTAACAGTTAAGTTGATATTTGCGAGATAACCGGTTAAAATCCCATCGTCGGTAGTTCTGAAGACTGTTTTGTGGTTTCTCGATTTCAAATCACGTAAATATCCGGGGTATATCTTAAATTAGGTCATGGTCGCTACCTTTCCAGTCCTAGTTCTTTCCTATACCACGTCACCGAGTAGCTATGTGAGTTGGTGTAACACCACACAAATAGCAACATATTAACATTTCACTTCCTCTTAAAAAGGATCTTGTAGTAGTAGTTTTTCCTACTTGTTTAACCTCTCACTAAGACAGCTTAGGTTTTCAGCAAGCGGTGAAAATGAGAAACCATGGAAAACCATCTTCGGGGCTGCCGACGGTGGGATTCGAGCCCACTATCTCCCGAATACAAGCTAAACACATCATAAACTCTCAACCTCCAACACACAACACTAAAAGGACAATTAGAAGTCAAAGAACGTAAATTAATGAGGAAAATCCTAGGACTGAGAATCAAAGATGAGTAAATTTTCCAAAACTAAATGCGGAAATATATAAAAGAATCTCCAAAATTACGTACACAATGTGCATGCGAAGAATACAATTCACGGGGCACTTAGAAATAATGGATTCAAACAGACTGATCACGTAATTTACACATTCTTAAAGAACAAAACCACTAATAAAATTGGTACAAACAGACAGAGAAAGACCTGGAGGAATTAGGATCACCAAATCTACTGGACCGAGATGAAATCAGAAAAATTACGCTCACACGGGGTTCCTAGGATGATGAGAGAAAGAGTATTCGACATGCATGATCCCTGCAACAAAAACACACCCATTCACTACGTACGAAGGAATGTTGGAGTGAAGCAACCGCGTGGTCCTAAGTGGCCCATTCGCGACGAAGAAGAAAAAGGTAAAGAGAGTTATGTACAGTATAAGCAATTAACATTCCTGAGTCATAATTTGTCATTTTAGAAGCCTTCCTGGCTCAGGCGGCAGCACGTCGGCCTCCCACTGCTGGGTTCCGTGGTTCAAATCCCGGTCACTCCATGTGAGATTTATGCTGGATAAAGCGGAGGCGGGACAGTTTATCTCCGGGTACTCCGTTTTTTCCTGTCATCTTTCATTCCAGCAACACTCTCCATTATCATTTCATCTCTCAGTCATTAATCATGCCCCAGGGGAGTGTGACAGGCCTCGGCAGCCGGGGCACAATTCCTATCCTCACCGCAAGTGGGGGATTTCATTCATTCCACCCCCGACCTGGTCAATGACTGGGAAACAGGTTGTAGGTTTTCATTTTCAATTTGTCATTTTAAGTTCATATTTTATTGTGTATTTGGAGAATTTAAAGTTTTAAATATCCGAGCTCTAAATATCACGTTTTAAAAGGCACTTGTTGTTGTGGCACTTCCAGGCAATCTAGGAGTTTAAAACTTGCTACCAAAGAAACTCACACCGCCAAGATGCCATGAACATTTTAAAGCTTTCAAAACACACCTAGGAAATGGAGGTGCTGGGCACTTGTGACGAGAAGTAGGCATTCAATTCAAATATAAACTTCCTCACCCCTTGGGCTGAGAACGATGTGGATAGTGAGTTTCCTTTCCATTTCCGCGGTTACCTTACCTCAGAATGTAATAACACGCTTGGTTTGTGTTTCTAATTTCCATCTGTTCTCCATCGACCAGGGAAGAAATACCCACACAATCGCATTGAAGCGTGAGTACAAAGCCACGGTTAAGTGCGAGTTTATCTTTAGTACTTTGCAGGAAAGCAAATGGATTTGGTGAAACATAAAGAAGAGTCTCGTTAAAGAAATCTCTCGAAGCTCCTGACTTGTTAAAATTGAAGTGGAGCTGAGTACATTGAGTGACAAAGAAGTGTATTCAAAGTTACGACTCTTGCAAATGTGTTCCGGCGAAAGTTAAAGCACAAATCTGAATATAATGGTCTATAAGGATATCCGCTTAAATTCTAGTTTATCTAGATAGGCACTCGAAAATGCTGAACACTACGTCTGATTACTGATCTGTTGATCAGTTCTATTATTCGCAGTAAGATAACCAGCCCTGGTACATGACTCATCTAACAGCTGAAGACTCAGACTTATACCATGAGGTGCAATTATACAGCGCGTTCGCCTGGGAACGTAACACACCTACTCCGCTAGAATAGGAAACATACAGAACTGAAAGCTGAGGACAGCTCATTTGATCAGTAGCGCTGCCCACCATGTTTAAACCGAGTACACGAGAGGCAGACGATAGTTGTGGCACTTCCAGGCAATCTAGGAGTTTAAAACTTGCTACCAAAGAAACTCACACCGCCAAGATGCCATGAACATTTTAAAGCTTTCAAAACACACCTAGGAAATGGAGGTGCTGGGACTTCGGTGTACGAAACAGGAGCTCAGCAGCATGCTCGCGTAAGTGTGTAGTGTACAGTATGTTCAGAAAGTGCTATTCAAAAAATTTGTGCCAAACCCGACCATGGGTACGTTCCATGAGCCTTTTAACCCTTTCACTCCGGTTGACTGCTGTAGCAGTCGTGCTGGAGTCGTGCCTTATAGCTAGAGCCGTGCACGGATGCGGAGTTATTGTCTTGGCGGATACAAACTGTATGGCAGTGTGGATAATTTTGCTGATAATTTCTAAATAATGACGTGTATTGATTTTCACTCAGGTATGCTTTTGTTTTTGCCTATGGTTAGGTGACCATTGACATTGATATGGGAGAATAGTGATGTATAAATAGCCTTGAAACCATAAAGAAGTAAATATGACCTCGGCCTAAGTGGCTCGTGCCCGCAATTAATGGAAGGGAAGAACAAAGGTCAATACGTCGGTAGTTGTCGCAAGAGAAAATCCCTGATAAACTTGTGACTGTAGGAGTTCTGGTGCCAGGTGTCAGGCCTATTGTATTATTTTAACCAATCTATCCGTTTCAATACCTTGGGTGTAATGAAAAATGAAAACCTACAGCCTGTTTTCCAGTCTTTGACCGGGTCAAGGTTGTGATGAATGAACCAGATATAGGCTATTATTAAAATGGGGTCGCCACTTCCAAGGTGATATTGATGAATGATAAATGCTATGAAATGAGAATGGAGAGTGTTGCTGGAATGAAAGATGACAGGAAAAACCGGAGTACCCAGTCCCGCCTCCGCTTTGTCCAGCACAAATCTCACATGCAGTGACCGGGATTTGAAGCACGGTATCCAGCGGTGAGAGGCCGACGCGCTGCCGGCTGAGCCACGGAGGCTACTTGGGTGTAATATACTTTAGTTAAATATTTAATTTATCCGCGGATAATCATTTTTCGGATTCGGATAACCATTCGCGGATGCGGATATTATTTTGTAAATCCGCGCAGGGCTCTACAAATAGCCGGTCGACTGTTGTAGAAGTCGCGTGCCTTTCGGCTGTTTTCCGTTTCACTATGATAGACTGCTGTGGAGGTCCCTCGTGGCTCTCTTGCGAGCCTACGGCTATAATCGTCCGACTCGTTGGCTGAATGGTCAGCGTACTGGCCTTCGGTTCAGAGGGTCCCGGGTTCGATTCCCGGCCTGGTCGGGGATTTTAACCTTCATTGATGAATTCCAATGGCCCGGGGGCTGGGTGTTTGTGATGTCCTCAACATCTCTACGACTCACACACCACACATAATACTATCCTCCACCACAATAACACGCAGTTACCTACACATGGCAGATGCCGCCCACCCTTATCGGAAGGTCTGCCTTACAAGAGCTGCACTCGGCTAGAAATAGCCACACGAAATTATAAATTATATGCGGCTATGATCATCAGATGATACGAGTAACCAGTTGGAAGATGAAAGTGTGTCTGGTATGTTACTCACTTCACGCCTAGTTGCTCCCCTGTGCTGACGTGCTTGCGCTTCTCGTCTTTTAGCTTTCAATCGCTTTGAAATGGTGAAAGACCTGATGACGGAGGAACGATACACTGCGGAGGAAGCTCTTGCCCTTATATTGGGTAGTGACTTTGAAGGAGATGACGATGATAATAATTTGTCATCTGATTCTGGTGACGGAACGACTTCAATCACACCTTCTACTTCAGGCACATTTACTATTCCAGTTACCGCTTCATCGTCTAACTGGTCGGCCTACATCGATGATTTGACTGAATATGAAGATAGTGAGGATGAAGATCAGGTGCCTGAACCACTGAGCAGAAAACTAAATTGAAAAAAAAAAAGTAGAATCTGAATCCGAAGAAACATAAGTTCGATGCAGCTAGGCCTAATTCCGGACTGAAAAGTTTAGTGGACAATGCTTGGAAGTGCCACAACTAGCGTCTGCCTCGCGTACACTCGGTTTCAGCATGGTGACCAGCGCTACTGACCAAAAGAGCCGTCCTCAGCTTTCAATCCCGTTTGCTTCCTATTCCATGATTCTTTCACCTGTTTTTAACACGGGTATCATAACTCTTCTGTGCGAGCAGGATGAAAAGTGCTAAAAATATAGTCATAAGCATTTCACCGAATATGCGTTACAAATTCTGTTAAATACTTTTAAGCTCTACCTATTCTCTCCTCACAAATGAGCCGTCTGCGGACTCGAGAGCGGAGCGAGACAAAATCCCGCTGCTCGCGTCCGGCGTGCCACGGTCGCATGCGGCACGGTCGCATCTGGCACGCCACGATACTCGCTACGCCGAAGTGAAAAGGTTGATTTAGTTTTCTTCGACTTTTCCCACAACTTTCTTAAGGCAGAAATAGCAACTTTTGAAAAGACACTCCTCAAGTGTGCAAGTGCACGATTTTTTTTTTACCCAGTGGAATACTTGATTATTTTTCAAAACGATGACCAATGGTTTTCATAGGCTCAAACGTTTCCTGAATGTCCAAATATTTCTTTTAACACAAAACCTCGGGAAAGCGCTCAGGGAAATTTTCAAAATATTAAGGAGGTTATCTATACTAATAAATAAAAGTTAGTGTGTAGTACTGTGCCGGCCCCATGGTGTAGGGGTAGCGTGCCTGCCTCTTACCCGGAGCCCCCGGGTTCGATTCCCGGCCAGGTCAGGGATTTTTACCTGGACCTGAGGGCTGGCTCGATGTCCACTCAGCCTACGTGATTAGAATTGAGGAGCTATCTGACGGTGAGATAGCGGCCCCGGTCTAGAAAGCCAGGAATAACGGCCGAGAGGATTCGTCGTGCTGACCACACGATACTTCGTAATCTGCAGGCCTTCGGGCTGAGCAGCGGTCACTTGGTAGGCCAAGGCCTTCAAGGGCTGTAGTACCGTGGGGTTTAGTTTGGTTTGGTTTGGTTTGGTTTGGTTTGTGTAGTACTGTCCCGGAGGCCCCGGATTCGATTCTCGGTCAGGGCAGGGATTTTTACCTGGATCTGAGGGCTGGTTCGAGGTCCACTAAGCCTACGAGATTACAATTGAGGAGCTATCTGACGGTGAGATAGCGGCTCCGGTCTTGAGAGCCAAGATTAACGGCCGGGAGGATTCGTCGTGTAGACCACACGTCACCTCGTAATCTGCAGGCATTCAGGCTGTGCAGCGGTCGCTTGGTAGACCATAGCCCTTCAAGGGCTGTTGCGCTATGGTGTTTGGTTTGGTTTTGTGCAGTAATGTACATAAGGTAGATAAGAAAATGAAAATAGAATTGAACTGAGTAAGTCTCTAAATGTATGCCACATATAGTGCCTATCACAAATAACTGGGGAAAGGCCATTAATAATAATAATAATAATAATAATAATAATAATAAGGAGAAGAAGAAGAAGAAGAAGAATTTTCATCCACCACAAGAGAGTCGCATATATGGATTTGGCCCTGTTTACGGCCGGATGCCCTTCCTGACGCCAACCATATTTAGAGGGATATAATCACTATTGCGTGTTTCTGTAATGGTTGGTAGTGTGGTGTGTTGTCTGGACAAACTCAAACACCCAGTCCCCGAACCAGAAGAATCAATCAGACGCGATTAAAATCCCACTCCCGTCCGGGAATCGAACTCGGGACCCTCTGAGCTGAAGGCCTCAACGCTGGCCATTCAGCCAATGAGTACGAAGATAATAATAATAATAATAATAATAATAATAATAATAATAATAATAATAATAATAATTGTACCAGAGGTACACCTTCCCCGGGTATTTAAACTGCGCGCCTTCTCTATGACCATCTGCGTCAGTGAAAACGAACTAAAAAATGTATGAAGCTTTCTTCTTCGATAGTTAGATGGCTCTAGCATCTAGTTTCTAGCAATCACTGCAATGTTAAGCCCAAATGAATTTCAGGAGACATTTTAGGTGTTTCAGTTGGTAAACTTTTTTCTGTTTTTTTTTTTTAAATGTACCGAAGTTGTCAGCTACTTCACCTGGTTCCTCCCCTAATGTAATCTGCCCATCACATGCCTGTAACTAAGTTCTGTAGCCAATCAAACCCGGCGGTGTGTATACAAATTTAGCCTACCCGTGCTCTGGATTTTAATTTTCTCTGGAACTTTCCACTACGCAGATATTTAGGGACAGCGCTTTAGGGCCGTCTTGTCGGATTTGCTCCGGTTATTGGGAGTGTGACTTGACGAAGTTTAGAAAGGGCAGGAGGCAGGGTGCGGCCAGCTTGAAGAAGATCCAGCTCTAAAAGGTAATGGCAGAATTTACCTACACATGTGACTGTGCCGGCGTGTGTTTCGAGGGGAATGTTTCAGCAGTTTTCTTAATAGCTAATATATAAGATTTTCATCTGGTGCTGAAATGTAGGACCTTCTGCGTAGTCTTCGGACTCTATGTTCCCTATTGGGAAAATATTTAATGTAAGTGAGCACAAGTGGTGACCCTCGGTACTCTCCTCTTCTAGTTTCGAGCTGGGTGACTAATGTTTTCAACCTCTATTTTTTTCTTTTTTGCTATTGGCTTTACGTCGCACCGACACAGATATGTCTTATGACGACGATGGGACAGGAAGCGGCCGTGGCCTTAATTAAGGTACAGCCTCAGCATTTTCCTGGTGTGAAAATGGCAAACCATGGAAAACCATCTTCAGGGCTGCCGACAGTGGGGTTCGAACCTACTATCTCCCGAATACTGGATATTGGCCGCACGTAAGCGACTGCAGCTATCGAGCTCGGTGCCTCTAAATTTTGGTAATCTTGTCTCGGCCTTTACATTTCCCGCCGTTAGTCACCCTTCTTTTGAATGGGATTGGCCTCTGTGTCAGTGGGTCTTAAGTCCACTTAGGTTCTTATCTCTTCCCGAATATTCGTTAAGGAGTACTGGTGTTTCGCTCCCTTGGCTCTTGTTTATGGCCTGTTTTGTGTAAGCTTTTCTTTTTATTCTAAAGGCCTTGTAGCATGGGTAATTATGCCCCTGTTTTTTCCTTATGGTTCCTCGGGTAACCGAGTCTACGTTTAGGTTCCCTTGAGGAACAATACTTAACCCGATTGTGATACTTTTTAATAGATAACCCCACAATGGGGCAAACTGCGTATAAACACTATGAAGTAGGATCATATTAGGGGTTACCGAGTGTAATTGAGATTGTAAATAGCAACTGATTGCTTGATTGAGGCTAGCCTCTATTATATTGTGGAGCTGAGACTCATACAATATTGTACCTGTCGGGAGCAATTATGCTCTTTCATATGTAAGTTAACTACTGGGAGTTTCTCTTAATTTATTTTGTACTTGATTAAGGACTGCTAAGTCCAATGCATAGTTAGAGCTGACGAACTCGTTGTTAATGTAAAAAAACCCAAGTTATATTTCAACTGTTTCTTGTTATGTCAGTAAATTACTCTCTCTGAACTTTAAGAAAGGAAAGAAATAAAATGTCCATTTAAAAAATAAAAGTAAATAGTTGTTCTAAGTTATCCCCTGTCCAGCCATTCAACCCAGGCGCTTCCTATTCCTCTGTGAGCCACGGAACCACGATAATAATAATAATAATAATAATAATAATAATAATAATAATAATAATAATAATAATAATAATAATAATAATAATATGGCCAGGGGAGTACTGTTATTTTACTGCCATGGGTCTTAAAGGAATTCTGTAGTATATTCTGCATACACTCGTATAAGGATTAGGACTTAGAAAATAAAGTAAGAGTCATAATTTTAATTCTTTTCGATATTACTTTCCTTCCTTGCTATGATCTCTCAGTCCACTTGAATTGGCACAAGTGGTGCTAAATCTTTATATACCGGGCGAGTTGGCCGTGCGCGTAGAGGCGCGCGGCTGTGAGCTTGCATCCGGGAGATAGTAGGTTCGAATCCCACTATCGGCAGCCCTGAAAATGGTTTTCCGTGGTTTCCCATTTTCACACCAGGCAAATGCTGGGGCTGTACCTTAATTAAGGCCACGGCCGCTTCCTTCCAACTCCTAGGCCTTTCCTATCCCATCGTCGCCATAAGACCTATCTGTGTCGGCGCAACGTAAAGCCCCTACCAAAAAAAAATCTTTATATAGAAATTATTACACAAACCTTGAAGCTGTTCATATTTACACCCGCAAGCTGAAAAATCACTAACGTTTACTGTTGAAGATCAGGAAAATTTATTCTGTAATGCTTGGATATTTTGATCGAAATAATTTTTATTGTCCGTTCAATTTATCTTCACTAGGGCTGTGAGCTAATGAATTCAACAGATTTCATGTTATTTAATAAGCAAACAATGGAAGATACAAACAACAAACAGTCAGGGAACAAAGAAATCAAATTAATTTAATTGAAACTGTCTTCGACTTTCGCTTGCATAATTTTAGGTAAGGAAGGTGGGTAAACAAATAAACGGCCTGGAAACAAAGAGATCAAATTAATGTAATTGAAATATTCTTCGACTTCCATTTATGTAATTTGAGGTAAATCAATAAATGAGACAAAAATCGAAGTTGATAGAAGAAATGGCAATACACGGGTGGAAACAGGAGTTGTGTTAGCTAAACGAAATTCAGGAGGCGAGTTTGCACATCTGAAAGATGACGTCCATTCAAATTTGCGCGCTGGTCGACAAAGAGTGGTGCTAGTAGCACCTTGCATACCAGTATAAATACAAGTACAAATACGCACTGTACACATCGTGAGCGTTGGTCATCGTCCGGTTTTGACGTGAGGTAAGTGTGAGTCAAAGGAGGCGAAGAAGGCAGTACCAGCAGCTTACCGAGTTAGAACGTGTCCGTGTAATAGGACTATGAGAAGGTGCATGTTCATTTCACCATATGACGGGAATAATTGGCAGGGGTGTATCCACAGTGCATCAGTGATGGCGAGAATAGTCAGGGGAAGGCACTATCTTAAAAAAAAAAAAGACCGCGGTACGGCCACACACGGGCCACTACGGTGAATGAAGATCGCCGTCTTCGCCGCATGACTCTGATGCATCGTACTACATCTGCAGCAGGCATTAGAACTTCAGTTGGCACCAGAGTGACACACAGAACTGTAACAAATCTATTAGTTGAGGGAGAGCTCCGAGCCAGACGCCCTGTAGCGTTCATGCCACTAACTTCGTATCACTGCCATTTGCGACTTCAGTGGTGTCAAGCTAGAACTCACTGGAGGGCGGAGTGGAGAAGTGTTGTGTTCTCAGATGAGAGACGTTTCTGTCTGGGTGTCTGTGATGGCCGTACGTTGTTAAGGAGGAGGCCAGGTGAGCGCTTGGAACCAAGCTGTCTACGGCGTCGACACACTAGACCAACACCAGGAGTTTTGGTCTGGGGAGCGATTTTCGTTGACAGGAGATTTTTTGTCACTATCCCAAGAACATTCACAGTGGATATTTACGTCGTATTGGTGATTCAACCGGTTGTGCTGCTATTCATGCGCAATATTCAAGGGGATGTTTTCAAACAGGATAACTCGTTGTCGTACGGTTGTCGTCACCCAACCTGCTCTACAGAGTTTCCACCAGTTGTCTTGGCCTGCGAGATCACCAGACCTTTCACCCATTGAGCATATACGGGAAATTATTGGACGACAAATCCACATAAATGACACACGGCACCTTTATGACACAATGCATGTACGTTTGCAAGCTTGCATTCGAAATCGTGGCAGCTACAGAGGCTTCTCGCGTATACCTGTGACCTGGATACTTTATGTTCCGAGGTATCTGTGGAACAGCAGAGGTAAAAGAAGGTGCGGGGGTGAACGGGCCTCAAAATACGAAATTACAGTTAAGATAAAATTTAACAAGGTTATATTTTCTTTGCAAAATCAAGAACTAACAAGAATGGCAGGTACAGAGTAGCAAGGACATTATTCGAAAATGTACAATTACAGAGTTACAGGATTTGGGCTCCGAGAGCCAGCCACACAATTGTTGAGCAATTAGCCCAATTTTACCCCAAAACAAGTTTCAACAGAGGGGCAGAAAACCCCATTCATGCCCAGGAGCACTTGCTCCAAATTACACAGTAAAGCCTCCTTGAGGCGCGCAGAAACCAAAATTTTCAAGAGAGAGCAACTCGCTCTCAAAATTTAAGCCTGTCAAAGGCCACACCAAATTCCACCTTCAAGCTGTCCTCTAGAAGAGAAAGTTCACACTTCTTACTACAGGTAAAACAAAAATACATCGAAAACGACCCAGTTCAGAAACTTCGAAATTTCCAAGTAGTGACATCTTCTGAGAAACTTGAAAATTAACACCTTAGATAAAGTTCAGACTTCCTCCAGTAGGGGAGTTTCAACAGGCGCAAAGTTTGAATTAGCGGCGTGGAGGTGTACCGCCCGGTACACTTTAATCAAATAAATATGTTACCTAGAAAATTGCTTAGCCTAAATTTTATTCCTCTAAACTAATATATTCATGGTGCTCAGATTTCATTTTCTCCAGTGTATTATTTTCAATATGTTTATCCCAAAACATGCAGAATGTTTGCAACGTGATTATGAATATTAACATGTGAGTTTCCTCATGAATAATGTGTTCCGCTAATGACGATGAATATCATTTGAAAGCGCCAAGCATTGAGGTTATCGTCTCCACTTAGTTATTAGTCTCTGGCGGTACAGGTAATGTTTATTCTCTCGCGCAGAAGGTAATAAATGTGAATCAATGTAATATACAGTAATACTGTTTCTTAAATCGAGATCACATTCAGAGCACCAGAATTCGACCAGAATTGTACGGCATTACTTCAACATTTAAGTAATTCCTTGCTGGTGTATAATGAACTGATCTAGATATAGAACTATAACAATTGAATTGACGAGTTACGATGAGCTCTTAAGCTTGATGTATTATTGAATGCTGTACTTACATTGATATTTCTCCCAGGATCATCCTCCATGAGCTGTCTGGCAAGATCCTTACAAGCCTTCCTGGAAGCAGGCGGCACTTTGCTGTCGTCTTCCCAATACCTGCTCGGTGAATGAGCATAAAGAGCCGCAGGGGTGGCGTGGGTGATTCTTGTTGTCGTCACAATGCCCGTCGCTTTACCTGAAACAAGCAACTCCCTCTTTAGGAAAAATGAAATGCTAGGTCACTATCAATTAACAAACAAGTGTACACCAGATTTAGGGGTTCAAATTCGATTTTTGTCACACGTCTTTAAGACTGACTTAGAAATTGCACATACCTGGGAGCATTATTTAACTAAAGTTCAGATGTTTTCAGAAAAGGCGGCAAGACAACCACAGATGACACTATAACGTTAAAAATTAATCTAATAGAAATAGTAAAAAATTCAAATACTTTGGCATCATATTTCAAACGGCCATGAATTCCCTCAATTACCACATTTTAGACATAACGACAGCACCAAGCAAGGCGATCCACGGCATCAATAACCTATCTATGCTATCACTGAACACAGCGATGACATTATTCAGGACCACAATAGCTCCGGTTGTCACATACGGAATGAAGACAATCTGAGACAACCTCACAATTAGCGACCTGCAGAAGATAGAAGAAGTCAAAGCAAGATTCCTCAAGAAGGCCCTAGGAGTGAGAAAATCGGCTCCTTCCAGACTCGTCTACGTTCTGGCCCGGGAAAAAAATTTCATAGAAGATCTACTTATCAACCTACCGCTGTCACCTACCAAACCATTCAAGGCACTACAGATTAAACTTCTAAAGAAACGCCCTGATAGAGCTTTTGAATGCTACGCCAATGACGCTATGATCGATCGTAACTGGACCTAAGAACTACAAGAACAAAGGCATGTTATAACCAGATACGCGATACATGGCTTCCACCACAAAGTATGTGCAAAGGCCAAACACCATAACCCAGCGAGTGACCGTGTTTGCACACAGTGCAATGACGTCTGTGATCGTCACCACATCTTAAAGTGTAAAAAGAGACAAAAAACGCTGTCTGAATATAGAAAAGAGTGAATCCATTAAACTCAATACTCATTCGAGTGCTCCTTATCATTATTATTATTAGTTAACGACCATTGAGATCAGTCATCAGGGATTAAACATGTCCAGGGTGGCGTTTCTGAGGATGATGAAGCTATTTTGTGTATCACGATATATCATTCCAATGTAAAACAAGACTATTGATATGGTAAGTCCTCCCATAACTTGAGTCCAGGATTTGATGCAAACATCGAGTCAGAAACTGGAAGCCTATGAAATTTATTCAACAGTCGAACACTGATGATTTATTGGACAGACCATATCAACTATGGCACTGTCCTGGAATGAACGGGAAAGCAGAAATAGATTCCTTTAACAATCAAATCTCATAAAATCGAGTATTTACGGCATTTAATGGCGTACAGGCGACGATATGTTTTAACGATTGATTCTCCAGAGGATGATGTCTGCAAAGAGAGGGCCTGGAAGAAGAAATTGCGAACATGCTTCAGTACATGTTCGAAGACAACTTTCAGATCAGTAACAAATAAAGGACGCATTGCTATGCTGATCGCCAATCTCTGAAACGGATAGGCAACCCAATAATGAGACTAAGAATAAGACAAGAAGTCGACGTAGTACGAATGTCGGTAGATGATACAAAAAGTCACCATAAAATTTTCGAAGCCATATTTAAGAGATAATTTAATTCTTCAGTTATTCTGAGGTATGTTATACCTTCGGCCGAGAGGAATTGTCGTGCTGACCGCACGACACCTCGTAATCTGCAGGCCTTCGGGCTGAGCAGCGGTCGCTTGGTAGGCCAAGGCCCTTGAAGGGCTGTAGTGCCAAGGGGTTTGGTTTGGTTTTATGTTATACCTTAATTTTAAATGGAATAATGTTTATTCAGAATAATTTGTAATAATTCTTCCTTTCATATTTCTATAATAAGAATGTTCTTGGCTTTACATCCCACTAACTACTTTCACGTTTTTCGGAGACGCCGAGGAGCTAGAATTTAATCCAGCGGGAGTTCCTTTACGTGTTAGTAAATCCACCGACATGAAGCTGACGTATATGAGAACCTCAAAATACCACCGGACTGAGCAAGAATCGATCCTGCTAAGTTGCCGTCAGAAGGCCAGCGCCTCAACCGTCTGAACCACTCAGCCAGGCTTTCTTGTTTCTTTCCTTACAGAAACAAGTGACTTGTAGACAATGTTATTTTAGTCAACGATATATTTTATGGATAATTTAGACATTCTAGAACTGTTTTAGAAACTTTAAATGTAAATGTTATGTACCCCGTCGTACTGAAGAAGAATTTCTATTTCTGAAAACCAGTTTTAATATAGTGATTCATGCTGATATAGACTGCGTTTATATTTATTGTATCTGTGCTTGGGTACACAAAATATATCCACGATATTCCCTCTGTTGTACAAGGTGACTGAAAAGAACAACGTGGAAGATCTCAACTGAAGAACGTGGTATTCCTTCCACTTACAATACTTTTAAAAGCCCTCGATTTTCATCATTCCTATCCGACCTCTTTTGGTCAACATTTGTTTTCTTCCTACCCCACAGTGTTAGATTTGTGAGACCTAGGAAGTCTCTCATTTTATGGCCATCAGTGACCCTTCTCTTTCTTTCACCGATTAACTTATTCTTCAACATTTTTATAATCTGAATAAAGACATCTTTTTCTTGTCCTAAATCTACCGTTACGGTTTTCGGAGACGCAGCGGTGTCATATATTTTATCCCCCAAGAGTTATTTAGCGTTCCAGAAAAGTCTACCGACATGACGCAAACATACTTCAGCGCTTTCTAATACCATCGTAATTAGCTGCCTTGGACTCAGAAAGCCAGAACTCTGTGTAAACCACTCAGGCCGACGAATAACTAGAAGTAATGATGATGATGTTTGCTGTTTAAAGAGGCCTAACATCTAAGGTCATCGGCCCCAACTAGAAGTAAGTTGGGATGGCTATGTCATTGTACTTTCCGTCAAAAATGGTAATCACCAATGTGTACTTTGAATTGCGAATAATTACTTGAGTGCGACCGGGAGATTGGGCCATGCGGTTAGGGAAGCGCAGCTGTGAGCAGTGTTGCCAACTTATATTTTGCAAGATCCGCTAAATACTACTAAAATAATGAGCAATAAAATGAAAATAATAAAAGTAAATGTCTGCACTCACCTGATCTGTGAGTTTCACTGGGATTAACCCCGTGCCTGCGAGCCGGCGAGCTAAAACTTGTAGGCGTTTTAGTGCCGGGTGCAAATTAGGTGAATCCCCTACCTCGAGGGCCACACACATAACAGTCCAGTCCATTAAACGGTCTGCCTTCATAGCATAAATATAAATTCTACTCTCTCACAGTTTCATTATCTGTCGTCATTCGTTAAATAAGAGAGAAGTACCCTTTCCCCACGCATTAGAAGTTTATGATACCATGATCTCATAACATCATATCCAAATACAGTAACTTTTCCTCATGTGAGTGCTAGCTCCTGACAAGAAATAGGGAATAGCTCGGAGACAGACTGAAGTACAAATTGAAAAAGAACGTTAAATGGATAAAACACTAAATTCCGCTATAACAAATCTAATTCCGCCAAAAATTCCGCTGTCCGCTAAATGATATATTTCTCCGCCGACAGTTTTCCAATTCCGCCAAATTTAGCGGAAAATCCGCTAAGTTGGCAACACTGGCTGTGAACTTGCATCTGGGAGATAGTAGGTTCGATCCCTACTGTCGGCAGCCCTGAAGATGGTTTTCTGTGGTTTCCCATTTTCATACCAGAAAAATACTGGGAATGTACCTTAATTAAGGCAGCAGCCGCTTCCTTCCCACTCCTAGGCCTTTCCTATCCCATCGTCGCCATAGGCTAAGAACTATCTGTATCGGTGGGACGTAAAGGAAATTATTTAAAAAATGAGTGCGAGGTTGCTAGTTCTGTGTCTAGTTATGGCCGTCCGAACATTGGGGGTGATACACTTTCTGCATAGGAAACGGAAAGAAACTGGAAGTACGGGAATAACCTGCTATGAAACGTATTTGTTGCACTATAGAAAATTGGCAGAATAGGCGTTCATACAAAATATTTTATGGCCCTCCATGACCCTTTAACTTGTATCATAAGCAGCAAATGGAAAATAACGTGTCATAGTGATCGCGCTAGCAAATCACAGGCGAACTCCTTGGGAGTTCTTGGGTCGATCAGCTGGGTATCCACTCTTGGAGAAAGCGTACATAATAATATTGGTATAACGTGGCAACATAAGCTGATGGAATGCAACCAAATGCGAACCAGTCCATCTTGCAGCTCATCCTGAATTGTTATCCTTAATGGGCATAGCTACAGATGGTGCGATGCCATGTTTTGTAGGCACGAAAGAAACAAACATTTTTCTTCTTCTACCACTTTTCCTACATCTGGGGGGGGGTCACGGGTGCGAACTGTAAAGCAAATATGGATTTGGCCCTGTTTTACGACTGGATGCCCTTCCTAACGCCAACCCTAGGAGGCATGTAATCACTATTGCGTGTTTCTGAGGTGGTTGGTAGTGTAGTGTGTTTTCGGAATATGAAGAAGAAAGTGTTGGGACAAACAGTCCTAGAACCAGAAGAATTAATCAGACGCGATTAAATTACCCGACCCGGCCGGAAATCGAACCCGTGACCCTCTGAACAGAAGGCCTCGGCGCTGACCATTCAGCCAAGGAGTCGGAGGAAGATACAAACATTCAGTGTGTGCCGGTTCTAAGAATTTTAATGTGCACACTTTCCAGTCGCCTAGTGGGAAGCATTTTGTTCGCAGAACAAGATTCAAGCAACAAGTAATTGTCACGAGCTATGGGCGAGCTCAGCGTTCAATCAAAGCTTCAGTTGCAGTTTTTCACTTTTATATGGCATTCTAGAGTTGCAAATCTTCCAGCTGGGTGAAAAGTATTTTAGAGTCAGATTCTCAATATAAGGACTCTGTTCCATACACTGCTATATGCATGAAGCCGCTTACAAAACTAGAAGCAAACAGTTGACTAGTTAAAATATTTCTTCCCCTTTAGCTATTCAATGACACTGCGGTAAATTATCATAAGTAAGACGGACTTTTTCTGATAAATACGAATACATTTTTAAAATAAAGTATTTAATATAACTGGGTTGATGTAGTTAAGTAAAATAAGTTACATAAACATTAAGTGTTACCTTTGTTACTTGCACGAATTATCACTAACTGAATAGTTTTTATTAGGTACTTTATCAATGGTGATTGTGATTCTTCTTCTTCATCATCTGTTTACCCTCCAGGGTCGGTTTTTCCCTCGGACTCAGCGAGGGATCCCACCTCTACCGCCTCAACGGCAGTGTCCTGGAGCTTCAGACTCTGGGTCGGGGGATATAACTGGGGAGGATGACCAGGACCTCGCCCAGGCGGCCTCACCTGTTATGCTGAACAGGACCTTGTGGGGAGATGGGAAGTTTTGAAGGGATAGACAAGGAATAGGGAAGGAAGCGGCCGTGGCATTAAGATAGGTACCATCCAGGCATATGCCTGGAGGAGAAGTGGGAAACCACGGAAAACCACTTCCAGGATGGCTGAGGAGGGAATCGAACACCCTCTACTCAGTTGACCCCCCTAGGCTGAGTGGACCCCGTTCCAGCCCACGTACTGAGACTTTCCTAACTGTCTGACTAATTTTACAAATATTATAAAACTGCATTTAATTTGAAAAATCTGAAATATCTGCATTTAAAATGAAAATTATGAAAATGAATATTCATTAAATAAAATACACACTCGTCGGACCTTGTACTCACACTTACTTGTTACCTGCTTACTTACACATACGTTATTTGAAGGGCGCCAGCTACCACTCAGTGCAGCAATAATAAAATGAGAATCTTGACTATCTCTACGGTGTGGGGTAATAAGCTTACTTTTGACAACATACCATATAAGTTCTGGGAAAAGGAGATTGGCGTTCGATTTCCGCATTAATTTTGAGGTTAAGATATTTTACTGTCATTGAAATGAAACTATGAATTCGTTTGATAGAACAAAATATATTCTTTAAATAATATATTAAAAATAGTGAGTCTTGTTGCGATAAAACAGATGAGAATATGAAATTATGACATTGAAACTTAAAGAAACTAGGCATGAATTTGAATTCTTCTTGACCGGACATTTAACAATTTATATGAAATATTTCCCTCACTGATTCACTTGACTGTACCTTCAACACTTTGAGTGTAATTACGACGTATTCCTTTGATCTGGTGTTTACTGTAGATGTGTCACGCCTAACTTGGTGATACATCCTTGTGACTGCTTCTTCTCCATATCATCTGACTTCTTTGTAAGTCAATATGGTATCCCTCTCTGACTCCATGGTAAGCCCTTACGTCCGTGTCTTCAACTAAGTGAGCGACCAGCTTTGTCCTCATTCTCTCAATGACCAATAATTAATGGCTCACTGAGTCTTCTCCATCTCTCGTTCACACTCGTTGACTGACCGACTGCGGTCTCTTCATCTCGTAGACTTCTTCACTGTTCAGCTTCCGTTTAACTAATGACTGTTCACCTATCCACTTTGGCTTCTTCACTGTACTGCTTCCGTTTAAATAATGACTTGACCGACTGAGGCCTCTCCTTCCCGTAGACTGACGCTATAAGGCGCTGGTCCTCGTATTTATAACCATTGGTTGACACACCTACGCAATCTCCAGAAATAACAATGACATACTCCCACAACGCCTCAAACCGTTGCATGTAATGGTGAAATCCCCTGGGGCGGCTGAATCTCTGAGCGAATTTCTAAAAGCTCACGATGACGTAGCCATGACGTAGCAATGACTTGGCAGAATCGCCAGTAGTGCAAAAATATAACAACGTCATATCCAACATCTGATATATAACAATTCTCACTGTACATGTATTGAGTGTTATTTTACACACACGTATATATGCATACATCTAAGTACAATCCTGCAAGCGACAAGCATTGTAAAATTGGATTGAATAAGAATTATAACAAAATAATAGTAATCTCACAGATAAAATATTATAATACGGACATGATAATAATAATAATAATAATAATAATAATAATAAAATACAGATATTACCTCTTAACGGAATTTGAACCGTTACAGTACCACTTTTCAAATTTCGTTGCAGAGCCGGGAATCGAACACGGGCCTCCGGGGACGATTGTGATTATTACTTAAAGAAAAAATACAGCGAGGTAATAATTCCCTTGGACAATCTTATTGGTCCACAGTCTAATAATTTGAGAGTGTCTGGAAGTAAAAATATCTACTACAGGGTCGCAATTCAAGACAGCATGTTTTTCAGTAGTTGCTTAGGTAAAATGTATGCGAGACTCACCTTGCTGCTGGGCCCAATCCACCAGGGATGGAACTCTGGACGAGAAGCTGGAGAAGCAGTGCTCGAAGCGTCCTCTGGCATCCAGACCGACGGTCTCTAGGTTCGCCTTGACGCCACATAACAACGCTGTAGCACAGGCTGACGACTCGCCAACTTGAGCATCAGCATTATAGGTCTGGAACGAAGTAATAAATTACATTAACCAATTTTCATGGAGCACCAGAGTACTCAGAGAGGTAACGAAATAAAATGTTGAAGACGGGAAAAGAACTACTGTTCCTTTCTAATGTCTTACTGCTATACAATGGAACTATTGAACTCTTTTCTCGGGTATATATTTCAAACTATCAAATGTGCCCATGCTTCGCTACGGTATTCTACATTGTATACGGATTTTTAGGTAAATTACTGTACACGTGGTGAGTGAGATTTTAATAAATTGCATGTTTCTTAGCATTATCAAAGAAACGCCATGGCGAGGTCCCCATACTTTCTTTCCCTTGTAAGGCGCGAGTTGTGGAGTTGTGATTATAACGGCAGGTTCACTTGCTGACTGCTATTCACAGTCGAGTTGGTGATTTTCTATTATAATAACAGGCCACTTTGCCTAACGCCAGTCACATTTAAAATTGATAAATTTTTTTGTAATGCACAGGCAACCTTGCTTACTGCCAGACACAATCGGGTAGGAGAGATTTGAACAAAATGGTATGTTCCATTCCCACCTTACTAACGCCAATTACACAGGGGTTGGAGAAGGACCCCATTCCTACTGCCAGTCAAAGTAGATGTGGGGAGAATTGAATACAACAGAAGACGCCCTCTTGCTGACAGTCACTATCAATTGTAAATTATTAATTATGAAAGAACACCCGTTTTAGATCGCTACAAATCAACTTCAGTGAATACAGATCCACATACGAAGGTATATGCACGTTTATAATATAGCAGACATTCATTTACAGATAAACTGCTGCTTAACGGTACGTCATATCAACAAACGGTTAGCGCCATCAGACGCCGCTTTTATCGTTCTACATGTGTAGTCCAAAAGCATTTTCTCGTATCTCCCATATTTATAGGTTAGATAGACTTCGAAAATTTGAGTAGGGTGAAAATTTCGGTACATTTTTAACATTTTACATTACTTTTTGCATACTTATGTACAAGCTAAAATCACAAAATTTAATCCACTTATGGCCATTGGTTGTATAAATGTAGGTACCAAATTTTATGACTATCTTTCCTATAAGTGAGTCAAACAAATGAAATATACGTGTAAAAATCAAAAATTTACGAACAATCAAGAAATACAGCCAAATATAACGTATAAGGGAGAGAGATACGACAAAATGTCATAGGACTAAAGTTATAGATCACTCCAAAGTAAACAGAGCTCGTGCCATTAGTTTTGTGATACGACTTGCCGTTTAGCCAACTAATGTTTTCACAGGGTTCTGAGGGTCCTTAACGTGGCTGTACTGTGGAGAGTATATGTGTTCACAGCAGATCACAACCAACTTGCACACAGTCACCTACCATGGTGGAGGTGGTGGTGGTGATTTTTATTTTAAGAGACAATACAACTAGGTAATCACCCTCTCTGAACAAAATATGTACAAACAATAAAATAAAATACAACTATTCATTCGAGGAAGAAATTTTAAAATGAATTAAATAATAAAATTATTATTTTATTAAGCCAAAATGGCACAAACACATCAAAAGGGAACGTAGGTTCCCCGAACAACAGAACACTTCATATTTGTATGTGCTTGATTAATCCACCCATAAAGTGAATGAGGAGATCAGCAGCTGGACGACCTGCGAGGTGGGTGGCCACACTTGCAGGTTTGCACGACGCGATTTTATTAGTGTGTAGTATATTGTAAAGTAGCTACTTTTTTTTTTTTTTTTTTTTTTTTTTGCTACTTGCTTTATGTCGCACCGACACAGATAGGTCTTATGGCGACGATGGGACAGGGAAGGGCTAGGAGTGGGAAGGAAGCGGCCGTGGCCTTAATTAAGGTACAGCCCCAGCATTTGCCTGGTGTGAAAATGGGAAACCACGGAAAACTATTTTCAGGGCTGCCGACAGTGGGGATCGAACCTACTACCTCCCGAATACTGGATACTGACTGCACTTAAGTGACTGTAGCTATCGAGCTCAGTTTGTAAAGTAGAAAAACACCACCATTGCTCTGCATATGGAAGGAATTTCATTACATAATAACTCAATAATGTGCTGCGTTGATATTCCTCGTTGTCGCAGTCGTCGTTGAATTATTTGTAGTGTTATCTGGTTCCATGGCTAAACGGTTAGCATTTAGTTCAAAGAGCCCCGGGATCGACTCCCGTTCGGATCGGGGCTTTTAATTTTCATTGGTTAATTTATATGGCTTGGGGCTGGGAGTTGGTACCGTCTTCAATATTAGAATTCATCTTAAGAAGGTCCCCGTTCCCACAGGCGCGCAGGTCACTTAACTCGAAAGACCAGTAATAGGACTGTCCAGAGGCCACACGCCATTAACTGTTAAATTTGCGGTGTTATTGACTATCATTTCATTGATTAGCGTGAAGTTAGCCTTGACATGCTGTAGAATTACACGGACTGCTACGGATTTAACCGAAGTATCGTATTACAATTAAGAAAATTCATTCTTTCTTAATCCGCATGCCGTCCAGGGTTGGCCTTTCCCTCGGACTCAGCGAGGGGTCCCTCTTCTACAGCTTAAAGGCAGTGTCCTTGAACGTGGTACAATTGGTCAAGGATACAACTGGGGAGTAGGATCAGTACCTCACCCACCCGGCCTCAACTGCTATGCCGAACAGGGATCTTGTGCGGGATGGGAAGATTGAAATGAATATACAAAGAAGAGGAAAGGAAGCGGCCGTGGCCTTTAGTTACTATCCCAGCATTTGCCTGAAGGAGAAGTAGAAAACCACGGAAAACCACTTCGAGGATGGCCGAGGTGGAAATAGAACCCCCTTCTACTCAGTTGACCCCCCGAGGCTGAGTGGAGCCCATTCCAACTTTCATACCAACTTGCAAATTTGGTGGCAGAGCCGCGTATCGAACCCGGGCCTCCGAGGGTAGCAGCTAATCACACTAATCACTTCACCACAAAGGCGAACATCTTTAATATTCAATAAACATTTATTTATTTCTCCATAACACAATATTAGTTGTTATTAAGTATACTTTGTCTTTCAGGCAACCTCCAAATAGAGAAAGTGGTACTATGTAGTAAATACCTAGGGTATTTAAAAACTATTAGAGGGTACAAATGTTATTTTGATAGCCACTCTCAAACTATCTTAATATTGCCGATATATCCGAGTCTCAGTTACATAATGTGCATAACATAACGACACGGTCTGACACGGATGAAGAACGTAATAGTAGTTTCTAAACATCATTATGTGGAGGAGCGAGTTTTGCGTCGTTTCATGAAATTAAATTCCATTAAGAAATATATCTACGTAACTTTTACTTTCCGAGAAAATTATCAGGCCTGACAGGGTTGACGTAGTGGTTAGGTCTGCAAAGAAAGTTGGTTATTGTTTAGATAACGAAATCCACTACGTTAAATGAACCTTAAATTATGCAGAGAGTTGTAAGTGGAATTCAATATCACACGTACCTCGTTCCTAGGAGGACTCTCCATCTCCTTAGTTAAAGAGGATAACTCGAACGACGTCGAGGGAAAATTGTTTTTAAATCATACCGAGAGTTGAGCGATTTCAGATACATACAAAATATAAATCATCCTACATGACATGTAATATATAATAGTAATAATAATGAGACCACAATCCTTTCCAAGCTTCCCATCCCCCACACGGTCCCTGTTCAGCATAGCAGGTGAGGCCGCCTGGGAGAGGTGCTGGTCCTCCTCCCCAGTTGTATCCAGACCAATTGTGTCACACTCCAGGACAATGACCTTGAAGCTGTAGGAGCGGGATCCATCGCTGAGTCCGAAGGAAAAACCAACCCTAGACAGCAAGCGGACTAAGAAAGAAAGAAAGAAAGAAAGAAAGAAAGAAAGAAAGAAAGAAAGAATTCATTTACTTAATTGTAATACTTTGGTTAAATCCGTAGCAGTCCGGGTAATTTCGCAGCATGTTATGGCTAATTCCACGCTAATCAGTGAAAT
Source organism: Anabrus simplex (assembly GCF_040414725.1). NCBI lineage: Eukaryota > Metazoa > Arthropoda > Insecta > Orthoptera > Tettigoniidae > Anabrus > Anabrus simplex. The sequence continues at coordinate 104,962,620 of NC_090269.1, read as the reverse complement.
GGTAGCCAATAAAACGGAAATTTAATTTTTAATGGCCTGTGGGATAAAATTGCGACATTATATAGTAACTGATACGACGTTAAGGAATTGTATTATTATGAATGGTTCATGGTGTGGGTTACTGTAGTCACGTCCTAGTTCGTGAACCTTGGGCAACGGCCGAGTGGCTTAGTAAGCGGTCCTGAGAGCCGCGTTCCAAGTTACTATGGAATTGAAGTGGGTCTCGCATATATTCTGCGCAATGACACTCCTTGTGCTGAAGGTGTATAGGACTATACAATCCACCGGTGGTCCCTAACCCGTTAGAGGAGAGATCCTCACTTGGACTCTGTGTAAATTCTGCTTCACAGAACTGTCACCGACCACTCTCAGAACGTTTTAAGCAAGCCTCGGACATATGGGAGTAACGGAGTCCCTCTCCCATTTGACAGGCGAAGGACTCTTTAGAAACAACTTGACGAACGAAATGGAATTCGATGGGCAGCTATGTATATTAATGGGGCTTATGGAAGAAAGCAGAACTGGCTGAGTCAGCAATGAGAATAGTTAGACTCAGTTTCTATCTATTTAAAGATATAAATATAGAACTAAATGAAGCCACAGAACTAATTGCAAATAGAGGATTGTGACGGCATTTAGTAAATTCACAGAGATTTGCAGATTGGACGTTGAAAGGAATAATAGTCTATAATGAACATGTATGAATGTACGTATGCTGTTGTTGTTGTTATTATTAATATTTTAATATCGAGCTTGATAGCTGAAGTCGCTTAAGTGTGGCCAGTATCTAGTATTCGGGAGATAGTGGGGTCGAACCCCACCGTCGACAACCCTGAAGATGGATTTTCGTGGTTTCCCATTTTGACAGCAGGTAAATACTGGAGCTGTACCTGTATTAAGGCCACGGCCGCTTCCTTCCCACACATAGCCTCTTTCTGTCCCATCGTCACCGTAAGACCTGTGTGTGTCGGTGCGACGTAAAGCAACTTGCGTAAAAAATATGATTATTATTATTATCATTTTGAAATAAATATCACGTTGTTTTGGACTGAAATGATTCTTCTTATTCTCCTCCTTTTCACAATTTATCCGGGGTAGACACTTTGTGTGGAATTAGCCAAGTTAAACGGGCGGATGTCTTTCCGTATGCCAATGCTGTGTAGAGGGATGTAGTCAGTATTATGCGTTTCTGTGGTGGTTTGTATTGCTATGAGTCGTATGCAAATGAATATGCATTTCAAGACGAATACAAACCTCTAGTCACCGAGCTAGAGAAATTAACCAAACGTAGTTAAAATAAAACCCGGACTCTCTGAATTGAAGGCCACTACGGTGACTATAGGCATAGGGATAGTTTATAGGCATTGGAGTGTCGCGTGGTATGAGTGATGATGCAATTGTTTAATGGACTAGTATAATTTGGAAACAATTAACTACCCATGGGCAAAGATTATTATCATCATTATCATCATCATTATTATTATTATTATTATTATCATTATTATCTACGCAGTTATGTACGACAGGTTGTCAATACGGACATTATCTGGTATATATCATAGTGGTATCCTTTATTATTTGTGTGTTGTATGATCTGTCTTGTGTAACAAAACATGTGAGGTTATGTCACTATACGTCTGCTGTATGTATATTAATACGACTTTATTTATTGTAAGAACACGTAATTAATAGTATATAATTTATTATTACCAGAAAATATGATGTATAAATCCAATGTAATGTTCTGCATCATGGGGTAATAGTCTAGAACAACGCACCTTTGTCTCTGGAGTTTTACAGAATGTTCTATTCATTTGTACGTAGGATATTGGAGACTCGAGAAGATACGAGAAAGCATGTTGTGTCATACTTTTCTAGAAGCCTGACCAGGCAAGGTATATAAGGAGACAGTCTTGGGATTTGAGTTGAGTTGAGTTGTTTGCGAAAGTCATTAATCGAGTATGTGAACTCATGTTGTGGTAATTCCGTTGCAGTGATGTTGTGTTGGTAGTTTATTAACATGCTAACGTGGCAGTCTTCTTCTTCTTCTTCTTCTTCTTCTTCGATTAAATTCGAGATTGTGGTTTATTAATGTGTGTGTATAATGCGTGTAATTTGTAAATGAAAAACTGTGTACAATTGACTGCTTCGCGTGAGTGCTTCTTTGTGAATGTGACAGTGATGACTTCCTTAGTCGAAGTATAATACTATAATTGCTTTCTTTACCAGTTTAAATACGGTGAACAGTAATTATACAGTCAAAATAGTTCTCTGTGTCATACTTTCAAATTGCAAAGTACGTGAAAACTACTAGGATTTTAGGAATTTCTAAGGACTATTGAACGATTGATCAGCTGTTCAGCTTTGCATTTTTACTTCCCTCATCACCAAATAGACGTTGCAGTCTATGTTAGTAAAAGTTTCCACAATGATTTACTAGATTCCCTTCTTGATAATCTGAGCGCTACTTTAGGAAAGGTAACCTGTGTCCTCGAAGTGCTGTACACCCGTACTCACAGGAAATAATAATCGTGATTCTGCTCGTAATTTTCTAAACACTGAAGCTTCTAGAATTCAGTTTTCTTAATGTTAATGCTCAAGTGTCGGATTTAATAGCATTCAATAACGACTTGGTTCACACCCTTCAAAGGTATTAATTTAATTCAATTACACCTTATGCAATAACATATTGGAAAGCCTTACAATCCCTCGCGGCGAGCTAAGTAGCTCAGAGAGTTAGAGCGCTGGCTGGCTCTTTTAGACCATGTCGGCGGATTCTATCTTGGCTTAGTCCGGTGATAATTGAAGGGGACGCAGGCATTTGCGCCACTACGAATTAGATAGGAATTTAAGCTGTACTATTTTTTGCCCCACAATACTTTCATTTAGGGTGTAGCAATGAGGTCCGGCCAAACTTTAAGGGCACATTTCTCATACGTAGAAGAAGAAAATGTATGTTCTTTTCTTTGTTTGTTTCTTTCTTTCTTAATCTGTTTACCCTCCATGGTCTGTTTTTCCCTCGGACGCAGCGAGAGATCCCACCTCTACCGCCTCAAGGGCAGTGTCCTGGAGCGTGAGACTTTGGTTCGGGTGATACAACTGGGGAGGAGGAGCAGTTCCTCGACAGGCGGCCTCACATTGTATGCTGAACAGGGGCCTTGTAGAGGGATGGGATGACTGAAAGGAAAAGCCAAGAAAGAGGGGAGGAAGCGGAAGGTACAACCTCGGCATTTTCCTGGATGAGAAGTGGGAAACCAAGGAAAACCACTTTGGGGATGACTCAGTTGACCTTCCGAGGCTGAGTGGACTCCGTTCCAGCCCTCATACCACTTTTGAAATTTCTTGGCAGAGCCGCGAATCGAACACGGGTCTCTAGGGGTAGCAGCTAATCACGCTAACCACTACACCACAGAGGCGGACACCTTATCTTACACTCATCTTAGTAGTTAAGTGCATAAATTGGCAATACGAGTATAATGTCGCGCATAATACAGTAAGAGTTTTGTAGGAGCAATGCACTCGATTGACTGACAATATTACAACCCAGGTTTTAAGAGTAGGTTCTAATCGGGGGAAACGATTTAATTTTTAAGTAAATTTAGCAAATCTCTCTCTCTCCCTCTCTCTCTCTGTAGTCATCTAGTCATCAGCCCTGAGGCTGTCTGGCAGCAACTCTCCATTCTTCACGTTTCTCTGTTTACCCTTTCAGTTCATAGTAGGAACCTCATCCCATGCCATCTAATATTTGCATCATGTACTCTAAACTTGATCGTCCTCCATAATATTTTCCTTCTATGGAACCCTCTATTATTTTCTTCCATAACCCAACAGGTCTAAGTATATGGCCTATCACATGATACCGCCCATCTTTTTATTTGTACCATGAAACATCTTCTCTCTCCGGCTCTTCTAAACACCACTTCGTTTGTGATCACTTCTCTCCAACTAATTTTCAGCTATCTCCTATACCACCGAGCTTCAAATGCAAGTAGTCTCTCTTCTTCTCTTTCACCTAATGTCCTAGTTTCACTTCCATACAAAGCAACTCTCCATGCACACAGTAGGTCTTCAGCAGTTGTATACTCATGTTACGTATACCCAGATGGACGTGTTTAGGGGATGGTACACAAAAAATTGTGAGATGCTATTTTTTCTAGTTGTTTAGCGTCGCACTGACACATAGGAGGTTTCCGATGACGTAAGGATGGGAGAGAACTATAACTGGGAATGTAGTGGCCGTGGCCTTAATGTAGGTACCCTCCAGCATTTTCCTGGTATGAAAATGGTAAACCATCTTCATGGCTGTCGACGGTAGAATTCGAACCCACCATCTCCCGAATGCAAGCTCACAGCTACGTGTCGCTAACCGTGTAGCCATCTCGATCGGTGGTATCTAAATAATATATACTATATGTAAATAATACCTCCACAAGAAGATGGTTTTCCGTGGTTTCCCATTTTCACACCAGGCAAATGCTGGGGCTGTACCTTAATTAAGGCCACGGCCGCTTCCTTCCCACACCTAGGCTTTACCTATCCCATCATCGCCGTAGGACGTATCGATGTCGGTGCGACGTAAAGCAAAATTTTAAAAATATATGATATATTATGTAAATAAATATAAGTTGATTGACAGTGGCATGTATACTGCGCTCTGCTAGCAGTTATTCACAGACTAACGTAATCTCATAAAGAGTATCGAGCAATAGGATGACAAGTTTGTAGTAGTTGGACGTTAGCCAACATAAGAACAAGAACAAAGTAATTTATCTGTGCTTCTTCGTGACAGGCATTCAGATGCTTGTACTATTCTTACAAATTATTTCAATTATATGATCTTGAATAGCAAAATGTTTAGCTTTGACGACTGATTGAAATTCCTTAAATAACACCGAATGACCGTAGCTGGTGTTCGTATTTCAATTACTGTACCATGTCGTTGCCTCAGTCCAGTGAATCGATAGATTAGAAAACAGGGCGGACTTAGTAGTAGTGAATGTAAAGATGACGTTAAGATGACAACAAACGTCGAATTCAAGGCAGATCCAAGGACAACTGCTCTGGGGTCGAAATATTGGTTCATGTCTTAGGACCTTGACGTTATAGCGAATTCCAGACACTGCAGCAGTGGTGATTTCTGAGCTGGTTGCAGGTTTGAGTAATCACCACCTTTTATATCCTAAAATCATTAATTACAGATTTCAAATTATTTCTGAGCAGTGAATCTCTCCTTTAACCCTTAAATTTATGATTTTTCATTTCATTTAAAAAACACTTTTGCATTCTATGGAAGGTTCATAGCTAAGGGGAAATGATTTTAAAATTCCGTACCATTAGTTTAAAGAGCAAAGAATTAATTTTTGTAGGTTGCGTATAAACTGGGCCTACATCACAGATACACTTTCGTTTCACAATCAACTCCTGTTGAAATGAAATGTCGTATGGCTTCTAGTGCCGGGATATCCCAGGACGGGTTCGGCTCGCCAGGTGCAGGTCTTTCTATTTGACACCCGTAGGTGACCTGCGCGTCGTGATGAGGATGAAATGATGATGAAGACAACACATACACCCAGCCTCCGTGCCATTGGAATTAACCAATTAAGGTTAAAATCCTCGAACCGGCCGGGAATCGAACCCGGGGCCCTCTGAACCGAAGGCCAGTACGCTGACCGTTCAGCCAACGAGTCGGACATCTCCTGTTGAGAGAGGCCCCGTTCCCCCTCTCGCCAGAACAACCTCATATTTCAATGGATTTTATTAAGGGTCTGCTCATCCATGGAACCTTCTGCCATCTTCCTCTTCTTCAACTCCTCCACGCAGTAAAGGAAATGTATATGTAAATACAAACCCATATGTGATATATATAACTTGTATTAATTAGAATTTCACATACAGTTGAATGTAAGCGAATGTGTATGTGTGCGAGTGTGGGAGGTATTGTGAATGTGTTTGAGCTCAGAACAGTGTGCATAGAGGGATACGAGTGAGGGTATGAATGACTGGTCTTTTTGCTCTTAATTATTATAGCTTAAATCAAGGTAATTATTATTCTATGAATACCGTGTTTAGAGTGTAAATATGTAAATTTAAAATTGTGTATACATCTGTAAACATTCTGTAGAATCTATGTAAAAATACATGTGGGAATAGAGGCACTTCCGTGTACGTGGGGCTCGCCCTTTCTCCATCTGCCTCCCCTAGATTGTACATGTACATTTTAGGGAAAATAATAATAATCATAATAATAACACATTAGTATTCAATTCTGTCTGTTAGGTCATCAGCCTGAAGGCTGGTTGGATCCTTGAACAGCACCACCAAACCTTGTGCTGTAATAGAAAATTCACAAACACCGGGGGCGGCGCCAAAACGAGCATAGTAGGCGGGAAGAGGAATGGAATAATTTGCCATTGCGTTCCTCAGCTACTCAATATGTAAATAAACAATTATCCTTTCGCCTTTATTTTCACTTATTTGCTACAAATTACTTGTATACAGTACATGCTGAATGGTCATTCACTGACATGATTCAACCTACGTTCCTGGTTTCAGTTTCTCTCAGACCGGGTGAGTTGGCCGTGCGGTTAGGGAAGCGCAGCTGTGAGCTCGCATCTGGGAGATAGTGGGTTCGAATCCCACTGTCGGCAGCCCTGAAGATGGTTTTCCGTGGTTTCCCATTTTCATACCAGGCAAATGCTGAGGCTGTACATTAATTAAGGCCACGGCCGCTTCCTTCCCATTCCTAGGCCTTTCCTATCCCATCGTCGCCACGGACCTACCTGTGTCGGTGCGACGTAAAGCAAATAGCAAGAGAACAAATGTGAGCCTACCGCATCCAGAAAACTTGCAACGGTTTCTTTTGACATTCCGCTTGGGCGAGGGATCAGTTAAGTCTTCAAATAATACTTTTAGTAAGTCAAAACGAATTCGAGAATTCGATTCAATGTAGCACACCTAGGAAACGCTAAACTGCCTGAATTTTTGCCCACAGGAATTCTTTTAGGCGCCAGTAAATCTACCCACACGAGGCTGACGTGTTTGAACACCTTTTCAACCGCTAAATATTGTAATGTTGTCTCGGCTTTAAATTTTTCTCATTTAGTCGCCCCTTTTTAGCATAGGATTAGCCTCTGTATCTTTGGACTTTAAATTAAACCTACTTAGGTTTCAAGAAATTTCTATGAGGAGCGCTGGTGATTCGCGTCCTTGCCTTTCGTTGATGGTCGGTTACATTATGTCCCACATACACGGAAGTGCCTCTATCCCCACATGTACTTTTATACAGACTCTACTGAATATTTACAGGTGTATGGATAATTTTAAATTTATATATTTATAATCCAAACACTATATCCATAGAATAGTAATAATCTTTATTTAAGCTATAAGAGCAAAGAGACCCAGTCATTCATACCCTTACTCGTATCCCTGTGTACACACTCTTCCGAGTTCAAACTCATTCACAACCACTCACACACCCGCACACATACATATTCGCTATATAGCAGTCACCCAATTGCAAGGTTGAATGGGAGACAGCAGAGGGTCACCACTCTTCTTTCCCTTACATTACATATTTCCCATTAGGGAATAGAACAAGAGCCTTCAGACTTTGCCTAAAATCCTACATCTAAATCACCAGATTACAAAATTACATTGAAAGAAAACAGCTGAAACCTTCAACTCAAACTACTCGCAGGCGCTTTTACATGTTTAGGTAAATTCTGCCATTACCTTGTATCGCTGGATGTTCTTCAAGCAGGCCTCCCCCCTGCCTCCTACGCTTCCGTCAAGTCGAACTCCCAAGCACTGGAGCAATTCAGACAAGACGACCCTAAAGTGCCCTGCTTTTATATTCCAGTAAGGGGAGGCTTCCAGAACTCTTTGGTAATAGGCTGGATTCCTTTACACACCCCAGGTTTGGATAGGCTAGAGGACCTGTTTACACAATTAGCTTTACAATTAGACACAGACAGGTCTTACGGGGGACGATGGGACAGGGAAGGGCTAGGAGTGGAACGGAAGCGGCCGTGGCCTCAATTAAGGTACAGCCCCAGCATGTACCTGTTGTGAAAATGGGAAACCTCAGAAAACCATCTTCAGGGCTGCTGAGGTTCGAAACCACTATCTCCCGGATGTAAGCTCACAGCTGCGCACCCCTAACCGCACGGCCAACTCGCCCGGTGAACCTATTTATGTAAGCCCCTGATAGGTGGATTACAATAGAGGAGGAACCAACAGAAGTGTTTACAACTTCGGTACAGTAAAGAAAGGAATCCCCAGAAAAAAGGTTTACCAATAAAAGGTTTACCAATAACAAAAATGAAATTCCTAAGCTCTAGGTTAGTTTTAGTCCATGAGAGTGCGCTAACAAGTCGATGGTAGAGCCATCTAACCATAGAAGACAAAATTCTTTGCGAGTTTACAAGTTCGAGTCCGTTCGCATAGATGGCCATAGAGAAGGCACGCAGTTTTAAATAGCCGGGGAAGGTGTATCCTTGGTACAATTATTTTAATTATAACCCCAATATATTCCGACTGCTAGGCGTCTCGAACTACATGGCCAGTTCGAAAAATAGGCAGCCCTGAAGATGGTTTTGCGTGTTTTCCCATTTTCACATCAACTTCATTAAAGCTATGATCGCTTCTTTGCCACTCCGAGCCCTGTCTTACACCATCAATGCCAGAAGACCCATCTCTATCGGTACGATGTAAAACTAAGAAGAAGAATAGTAACCAGCATATCCCTCCGTTTTTCCCGCACACTGGTAGGTTCTTAAGGGCGACCGGTGTAGAATATGCGGAGTGGCCACGTATGATAAACACAAATACCCAGCCCCCAAGTCAGCGAATTGGCCGTGAAACGAAAGCCACTACACTGATCATTCAGCCAATGCAACAAACAACATAATTTAAAATGTATCAAATTATAATTAATTAATAGTTTATATGATTATGGTATATAAAGTCGCCTTCCTGTCTTTACTTTTTGAATATTAACCTGATACCTTATCTCAGGGCCTCTCAGGGTGCATGCGCGTGGTGCATGCACTGTGCACGGTGCAAAAGACGACTTGGCCTGGTTGACCAGAGTGCAGACCCCCCACTCCTCGATTTGGAGCAATAGCGCTTACTCTCTCTTTCCTCACGCCTCTCTCGCTCGCTCCGTCTGTCTCCCTCTGCCCCACTTGCGCCGTAGCGCTACAAATCCGGGCTGAGTTGAGCCGAGTATAGCCGAGTTGAGCCGAGCTTAGCCGAGTAGCCCAGAGACGAAGCGTTGATCCGAGCTATACCGAGCGGCACCGATGCACAGTGCACGGAGCTCTTGCGCCTCGCTCTGCACGCGTGAGATTTTGGGCGTTTGAGAGGCCCTGCCTTATCTCATCCATGGCTGTGACAATATGGAAGCTGCTGGAGTATGAGTGATGCTGAGTATTTACATTCAATGAACGACCAGTGTATTTGATTATTGTGAATGGTGTTGTTCCTAGGGTCAGTCGTGCTGCTATGTCACTTTCAGATAATGTGAGGAAAGCAATGGCAAACTACTTCACTCCTCATCTTGTCTAGTTCGCCTCATTTTGGCGCCGCCATCGGTTGTTGCAGTTTCCCAGCAACTACATAACCTTTGGTGGTGCTGTTTGAAGATCCAGCCAGCCTCTGGGCTGATGACCTAACAGCAGACTTTATTTATACTGGATAGGACAATTAATAGCCTACTAGTGCATAAGCCTGTATTCGCCAGTCAAAATCACTATCTATAAAGTAATTGGAAATTCTAAATGGATTATTAGGCTAATATATCTTATGAGAGCCTCTGTGGCTCAGGCGGCAGCGCGCCGGCCTCTCACCGCTGGGTTCCGTGGTTCAAATCCCAGTCACTCCATGTGAGATTTGTGCTGGACAAAGCGGAGGCGGGACAGGTTTTTCTCCGGGTACTCCGGTTTTCCGTGTCATTTCATTCCAGCAACACTCTCCAATATAATTTCATTTCACCTGTCATTCATTAATCATTGCTCCAGACGAGTACGACAAGCTTCGGCAGCCGGCATAATTCCTATCTTCGCCGCTAGATGGGGCATCCATTCATTCCATTCCTTACCCGGTCGAATGACCATCTCTCAATTCAATCTCAATTTCTGAACACGACCAAAATCTGATACAATCTTATTTATTCCACCTTATCACATCACAAGGCACACAAATTCATTTACCGGGCGAGTTGGCCGTGCTGTTAGGAGCGCGCAGCTGTGAGTTCGCATCCGGTAGATAGCGGGTTCGAACCCCACTGTCGGCAGCCCTGAAGATGGTTTTCTGTAGTTTGCCATTTTCACACCAGGCAAATGCTGGGGCCGTATCTTAATTAAGGCCAGGGCCGCTTCCTTCCCATTCCTAGACCTTTCCTGTCCCATCGTCGCCATAAGACCTATCTGTGTCGGTGCGACGTAAAGCAAATATATATATTCATTTGTTATTTCTTCGGCATGACAATGGAATACACTACCTGTCTCTGTCAGAGGGGCCTCACCTGCTAGTTTCAGGCAACTTTGTCACCGATATCTACTAAGTAATAGAATGAGTCCTAAATTATTGATGTTCGTGTGTTATATCAATATCGTGCTATATATTAATTTTTCATCAAGCTACAGACTGTAAGCAAACTGTTATTATTAAGAATAATAGAAAAGAGCTAACATTTGATGAATGCTGTTGTCATGTCATAATTGTGTAAATCATTATCATTATTTTCAAAATCTTCCTCCACTTCCTCCACCAGACCTCTGTGTCGTCCATTTCGTACTGTATTTATTCATATGACACGGCCCTGTAGCCAGGTGGATGGACTCCTTTTTTCTGTCTACTTCGTCTGGTTGGTCAGAGTGTGTTTCAAATTTTACTGTGAGATCTAATATATAATCATTTTTCTCCTTTAATTAGGATCATATCTGTCCTTATCGTGCTGCCATTTACCGTCCGGCTCCATGGCTAAATGGTTAGCGTGCTGGCCTTTGGTCACAGAGGTCCCGGGTTCGATTTCCGGCAGGTTCGGGAATTTAAATCATCATTAGTTAACTTCGCTGGCACGAGGGCTGGGTGTAGTGTCGTCTTTCATCCTCATCACGACGCGCAGGTCGCCTACGGGAGTCAATTCAAAAGACCTGCACTTGGCGAGCCGAACTTGTCCTCGAACACTCCCGGCACTAAAAACCATACGCCTTTACTGTTTTCTTTTTTTTTTTTTTTTTTTTTTTTTTTTTGCCATTCACTCCAATGTCACGGTCTTCATCGTGCACTTGAAATCCTTTCTAAGGAGCAACTGCGCCATGGACGACCTTCTGCTGTGATGTCTGGAGTTTGGAAGAGTTTATCTGAAGGCACCGGAACCCAAGACGTGAACCGGGCTGACTAGCTGAGACAGTTGAGGCGCTGGCCTTCTGATCCCAATTTGGTAGGTGGTATTTGAAGGTGCTCAACTGCGTCAGCCTTGCATTGGTAGATTTACTGGCAAGTAAAATAACTCCTTCGGGACAAATTTCCGGCACCTCGGCGTCTCCGAAAAGTAGTTAATGGGACGTAAACCAAATATCATTAATATTATTAACACCAAGACGTGAGGTATAATTTCAGTCTCACTACATCTTCTGACAGCGGTTACCATCAAGGGACTTTTCCCGGTACTGTATTGTTTAGTAGCTGTAAGACATTCAAGTTGTCTATTTCTTTTAATTCTGCATACATAAATATTGTATTCTCTGCTTAGGTGGAAGGAAGTGACTAATGACCTTAATTTTGCCAGGCAAGATAAATCCATTGTATTGTATTATGAGTACCGTAAGATATGTATTATATGGCATAGTTTTGTTTTTATCTAATTTTAATTGCGTTGAATGTGTAGAATGTTCAATGAAATAATCGACTAATGTGTAATCATGTCCATGTTAATCAATTGTCTCGTCAACGGTTAGTATTATTAAAAAGATAAGGGTAACACTCCTTGGTTGAATGGTCACCATCGAGGCCTCACATTTGGAGGATCCCAGCTTCGATTCCCAGCTGATCGAGGATTTCAATCCCGTCTGATTAATTCATCTGACTCCGAGATTGGATGTGTGTGTTTGTCCCAACCCACTTCTACATAGGGTTGATGTCAGGAAGAGCATCCGGCCGTAAAAAGGGTGAAATCCATATGTGAAACAGGCTTACACGCGCGATCCCACCAATATTATACAGAAAACAGCCAATATTCTAATTCTTATCAGAATATATAAGGAACTGAAAATTCCATGATCAAATGGAAGACACCTAAAGCGAATGAGTGATATGGAGGGTGAGATCCTATTTAAAAATGAATGGATATGGAAGGGGGGCGGTAAAAAATGAAATGGCATATGGCATTTAGTGCCGGGAGTGTCCGATGAAAACTTCGGTTCGCCAGATGCAGGTCTTTTGATTTGACGCCCGTAGGCGTGATGAGGATGAAATTATAATGAAGACGACACATACACCGAGTCCCAGTACCAGCAAAATTAACCAATTAAGGTTAACATTCCCGACCCTGCCAGGAATCGAGCCCGGGACCCCTGTGACCAAAGGCCAGCACGCTAACCATTTAGCCATGGAGCCGGACGGGAGACGGTAATTCGAAGTATGCATGATGTTGATCAAAGAATATTCTGGAGTTTGAGAATCGAAACAGGTTTAAAAGACGCATCCATCTGGTGAGAACTCGAGGGATGGTGGTAATGATGATGATGATAATGAAATGGAAATGGCGTATGGCTTTTAGTGTCGAGAGTGTCCAAGGACAAGTTCGGCTCGCCAGATGTAGGTCTTTTGATTTGATGCCCGTTGGCGACCTGCGCGTCGTGATGAGGATGAAATAATGATGAAGACTACACATATACCCAGTCCCCGTGCCAGCGAAATTAACTAATTAAGGTTAAAATACCCGACCCGGCCGGGAATCGAACCCGGGTCCCCTGTGACGAAAGGCCAGGACGCTAACCATTTAGCCATGGAGCCGGAAAATGATGATGATGATGATGATGATGATCCGGCGAGAATTTTACTTCACAGAATCAAACTTACGTAGAAACTAAGAAACCAGGATTCTTGACATAAATATTTAATTCCCCCTTCCATCTGAGTGATCAACACCGTTAGAAACAATTTCCTTTCTTACTTAAATGAGGAGCTGCGGTATATAAAGTGAAATTCATCATAATCTTCCTTCTCTTCTCTTATCGACTTCACTTGTGTTATAGCGTTAATGAATTAGTCGGAAGACTTTTATATAATCTCCTGTCTGCAGCGCAGCTATCTTTAGATACTTCCTGAATTAAATTCTATGAATCGACGTCTTTCCCGTTTAAATTCTGAGAAGTTCGGCTTAATATAACGGGCGTGGCTGGTTTGAGTTGTCAATGTAAATGAAAATGACCGACTGAGTAGCATCGATTTGCTCAGTAAGCGATCGTTTCATGGGCTCGAGTTTCTAAAATCGAATCCTAGCGCAATGAGCACACAAGTTTTCTTGAACCTGTGCGGATAGAATAAACAGATTAACTGATAAATTAGAAAAATTTATTTTCAGGCCATAAATCCAGCATTCGAGTGTCTCTTCAGGCAATTACTTCTTTAAATGATACTAAAAAATGTCATTAACGACGTCTTAACGAGCTTCTCACCAAAGAGGTTCGCCAAAGCATCAGGTATTCACATTAACAATCCTGCTTGTTACAATAAGTCAAACTGAAGAACGAAAGTATGAAAATTATACTCATAGATATGTCCGCCTCTGTGGTGTAGTGGTTAGTGTGATTAGCTCCCACCCCCGGAGGCCCGGTTCGACTCCCACCTCAGCCATCCTGGAAGTGGTATTCCGTGGTTTCTCACTTCTCCTCCAGGCAAATGCCAGGATGGTATCTAACTTAATGCCACGGCCACTTCTTTCCCTATCACTTCCCATCCCCCACAAGGCCGCTGTTCAATATAGCAGGTCAGGCCGCCTGGGCGAGGTACTGGTCCTCCTCCCCAGTTGTATCCTCGGACACAAAGTCTCACACTCCAGGACACTTCCCTTGAGACGGTAGAGGTTGGATCCCTTGCCTGAGCCCGAGGGAAAACCCAAACCTGGAGGGTAAAATGATTAAGGAAGAAAGAAGGATATTCATATATATCCAGATATCTTTAGAGAATATCGTTCAAGAACTCTGATGACACTGCCAATTCCAACCAAGCTCACGAATATAATAGACTGAAATACCACAAAAGTTAAGTCTCGAGGGTAAATTTAAACCAATTGGGCTGGCTAACGCAGGGAGATATATTACAGCCCCAGAGAGTCTGAGGTTTACTTTAAAAAATCATAATCACACTACTGACGTAATATTTAGTACGCAGTTCCAAGAAAGAAAGAGGGGAACATGTTTTGTAACGTCCGGTATGTGAACATTAATTTGGTAGATCGGGTTCCAATGGTCGTACAGCATACCTTCAGACCTTAGCTACTCAGGGTATATCAAATCGGAATTATGCTCTATCTGTAGGCGTAGCTATTTATTAAACAATCAGGTGACCCCTCAAAACAAAGTGAATAGCGGTGCGCCCGTGTGTTGTTGTAAGGTACACAGACTACTGCGGTCATTAGAGCACGTTGTACGTAAATCAGCACATCCCATGAGACATCTTAATGAAGTTTTCAAGTCTCAAGGGCCCCCACTACCATCCAGGAAGGTTGGACTTTCCGTCGTATTGCTGTGGGTCTCAATGTGTCTCCGTCAGTTACTCAACGCTTGTGGAATCACTACCGTGAGACAGGTCAGTTCACAAGGGGGGATGGACAAGGTCGTGGACGCATGACAACCCCACAGGATGACCGATATCTGACCATCTGTGCGTTGCGGTGTCGTTCAGCAACTGCCAGAGAACTACAAGACCTCAGGAGGGTCACTGGAGTCACGGTGTCCGACCAGACAGTAATAAACAGGTTAAGAGAAGTGTCCTTACGACCCAGACGTCCTTTTCGTCTGCCCCGTTTAACGCAGTAACTTCGCGCAGCTCGCCTTCTGTTTGCCCGTACCCACGTCAAACTGGCAACTTCGCCAATGGAGACCTATGTTGTTCACAGACGAGTCCAGAAATCCCCTGACACAGCGTGATGGACGTCAACGTGTATGGAGACGCCGTGGTGAGCAGTGCATGCCAAATATTGTCCAGGAAGGCAACCGATTCGGACAAGGTTCTGTTATGTGGGGTGGCATCAGTATTGATGGCCGTACGGATCTTGTCATCGTCCGTGGTAATCTTACCGCTGCGGGGTACATTGAGCAGATACTGCTATAGTATGTGTTGGTTGCTGCACACGGTGTTGGACCTGAATTCTTACTCATGCACGACAATGCCAGGGTTCATGTAGTGCGCATCACCAGAGCTGTCTTGCGAGAACTGGACATTCAAGAGATGGTATGGCTAGCAGTGAATTCCGATCTTAATCCCATCGAGCATGTGTGGAATAGGCTTGACCAAAGTGTTCATGGGCGTCTTGTACCACCACAGACTCTCCAAGACCTCGAACAGGCTCTCATTGAAGAATGGAGCCTGATACCACAACGACACCTCCGTCGACTTATACGGAGAATGCCACGTAGGTGCCAAGCAGGTATAAATGCTCGTGGAGGACTTACACCAGACTGAAGCTCTCCAACTGTAATAAAAATCTACCCTGGAGGACTGTTATCAATTTGTTTCCGCCCCTATTTTGACATTTCCGTTTGTGTTCTGAAAATGAACTCGAAGCCATCGATGTGCTTTTGTACACTTCAACGGTAAAGAATAAAGGTTTAGTTGGTAAGAAACATGTTCCCGTAATTGCTTTGAACTGTGTATTTACTATAACGCTTCACAAATTTGCCAGTATCTGCCGGACCAAGATTCGTAAATTGTTGAGAAAAATACAGAGTTAGCTTTATTACTTGCAGCAAGACTACTCGACAATGTCAGTAAATCGGTACGCGACTCGTCTTAGATACCCCGCAGCACAACTAGTCACGTAGTAGAGGATAGGCCCTCAACGATGGTACATAACTAAACGAAATCTATTAGTAACTTCGTGTGCGACTCGTTGGCTGAACGGTCGGGTCGAGGATTTTAACCTTAATTGGTTAATTCCAGTGGCACGGGGGTTGGGTGAATGTGGTGTCTTCATCATCATTTCATCTTCATCACGACGCGCAGCTCGTCAACGGGCGTCAAATAGAAAGACCTGCATCTGGCGAGCCGAACCCGTCGTGGGATATCCCGGCACTAAAAGCCATACGACATTTCATTTCAGTAACTTCGTTTCTTAAAAAGGCTTCAAACCGCTACCTTATTTCTCTACTCTAACTTTTCTAACATGTAGCAGACCAAATTACAGGATTTTATCATACCTAAAGAAGAAACTTTGGTGTAAATTTCTAAGATGAAATTATTTTCGGAAATAATATTTTTAGCTTGAAGCCTAAAAAATTGAAAATAAAAAATTGTGATATTTATATTTTACCCCTTAAATTAATTTGAAGTATTCTGATTAAATTGAGATATCAGTTAAAAAGAAACTCGTTCCGAAACCTAGCTGCTGATGTGCAATATTACTCCACATTCACATGCTTCTTTCGAAAAAGTTTCCTAATTTACGTTGGTAGCATTGCCATAAGAATATGGCTGTGAAGGGAGACGTAACTGATTTATAATTCTGTGTTTTGTTGTATGCATATACAAAGCAATTTGTTGGTATTTAAAATGTTTATATATAGTATGGTCTTATATTATTTTCTCAAATTACAGACAGACGAATCTACATAATTTCATCACGTCTTTACAACTGAAAAGCGGCCACAGAACCAAAACTGTGGCGAAGATTTTCACACTGTCTGAATTAGACACCCTCAGATAATATTTGTAGCTCTTAATGCCATAACTGAAATAATTTATTATATATATATGTATGTATATAATTCGCTAGGGCCATCAAGGACCACGTTAAGTCTTGTTGCATTTGACACTGAACTTGGCTTTCTTTAGAGCCCAAATTTCCCTCATTCTTTGTGAGTGGGCCTGCTTACGTTCCTCTGTCCAAGGGGAGCCGTGTCTTCTCTTCGGTTGCTCGTCTCGGTTTAGCCCGTTCGTCAATATTTTCTTGCGGAAGAGATCTCTGTTAAGGGCGTCTTAAGCTGAGATATGTAGTATTTGCAGGTCTTCTTTGGTATTTCTAAACCAGGGAATTGTGGTTTTGGGGTTTGAATCAAAAAAGTGAAAGATTTCTTTAGTTAATTTTCTTCCGTCCATTCTTTTCAGATGACCGTAAAATCGTGCCCGTTTTTTTCTGATTGTGTCGGTAATTTTGTCTATTTTGCTTGTAGACTTCCTTGTTGGATCTCTTTTGATGGATTCCATTTTTGTACTTTGATCCCAAGATCCCTCTCACAATTTTGCGTTCTCTTTTCTCCAGTTTTTAAGGAGTCCTTCGTTGGCATTTAGAGACAGGTTTCGGCTGAATATAGAACTACTGGCTTCAGAACTGTTTCATAGTGACGTATCTTGGTGTTTTGGGAAAGGCATTTTTTTTTGTAGATTGTGCGGGATGTTTGGTAGGCTATTTCCAGTTTGCGTACTCGCCCCTGAAGTGCTTCTTTGTCCAGTCCATTTTTCATGATGATCTCACCCAGGTATTTGAATTTGTCTACTCGGGTGATGTCCTCGTATTTTGTATGGAGTTTTGGTGGAGCCTCTTTGATGTTAGTCATTACTTCTGTTTTCTCAAATGATATCTGCAAACCAGTTTGTTCGACAATTTCCTTTAAAATTTCAACTTGAGATCTAGCGGTTTCTATGTCATTTGACAAAACAGCAATATCATCGGCAAATGCTAAGCAGTCTGTTGCGATCCCCTTGGATTTGGTTCCTATTCTCAATGGACTGTAGTTGGTTTCCTGTAATCTCACCCGCCAGGTTCTGATGATCTTTTCAAGAACACAGTTGAAGAGTATCGGGGATAGCCCATCACCTTGTCGGACTCCTGTTTTGATGTCAAAGGAATGCGAGAGACATCCGTGGAACTTCACCTTGGATTTTGTATCGGTCAGGGTGGCTCTAATTAATGCCAGCAGTTTCAAATCAACTCCAAATTCATTTAAGATGTTTAGCAGGACTTCCCGGTCAATGGAGTCGTACGCTTTCTTAAAGTCCACAAAGACAGACACATACTGCTTGGACCTTAGTGTACAATATCTGATGATCGTTTTGAGATTTTGGATCTGTTCAGCTGTTGAGCGACCTTTTCTGAACCCTCCTTGGTATTCGCCTATTTGATGTTCGACTTGTGCTTCCAAACGCTCCAGGATGGCAAGTGATAGAATTTTGTAAGTCACGGGTAGCAAAGATATTCCTCTGTAGTTGTTGATGTTCTTCATGCTGCCTTTTTTGTGTAGTGGATGGATCAAAGCTATTTTCCAATCTTCGGGTAGGGTCTCCTTGTTCCAAATTTCTTCTATTTGCTTTTGCAAGATATCAAGTGATTCCTCCGGGGCATATTTCCATAGTTCTGCTACTACTGAGTCTTCCCCCGGCGCTTTGTTATTTTTGAGACGGGCAATGTGGCGCTTGATTTCATCTCTGTCGGGTGGTCTGGAATCTGGGTACCTGAGTAAGGGTTCCTTGGTCTCAATGGCGCTTTGCGGTTTAGAGCAATTAAGTAAATTATTGAAGTAATCTGCCAGAATGCTGCAATTTTTTTCATTTGACGTCGCCAGTGTGCCGTCCTTTCGCTCAAAGCATAGAGATGGTGGTTTATAGCCAAAGTTTTGTTCTATCTTTTCCATGAGAGATTTTTCGTATTTACGTTACTCAGTTCTGAACACCCTAGCTGCTTGGGCACGTTGGGTTTCGTAGGTTTCCCAATCATTTTCTGATTTCGTAGAGTAGTACTGTTTCCATGCATTGAGTCTTTCTTGGAGGACTGATTCGCAGGTACCATTCCACCAGGCATGCTTTTTGCTTCTCTTGATTTCTTTGGCGGCCTCAACAAGGAGACTTTTGGCGTTGTTAAAGTCACAGTCATTTGGTCTAGCCTTCTCCTGGAACTCCTCGACCCTTTGCCGAAGTTTATCATTGTCGAAGCGTGTGATCTGTTTGGTTGTCTTCCTTGTGTTCGCGGGAATTGGTTTGAATTTGATAAGAGACATATAATGATCTGAGGCCACATTGATGCCTTTCTTTACCTTGACATTCATAATCTCAGGGCTGTTTCTCCTGGAGATTGCAACATGATCAATTTGGAACTCTCCGAGAGCTTGGACGGGAGAACGCCAAGTCATTTGCTTTCTGGGTAGATGGCGAAAGTGGGTCGACATGACCTGCAGGTTGTGATTTTCGCAAATGGACACCAGTCTTTTTCCGTTGGGATTGGTTCTTTTGTGAGCAGGGTAATCTCCTATAACTTTCTTGTACTTCTGTTCACGACCTAGTTGGGCATTTAAGTCACCCAAAAGAAGCTTGACATGGTGTTTGGGGATTTTGTTTAATTTTTCATCCAGTAGGTCCCAGAAATTATCAACTTCGTCTGGATCTGACTTGTTCTTATCGTTTGTAGGAGCATGTGCGTTAACTAGGGCGTAGGTTTTGTTCGCGCATTTAATTGTGAGTATAGACAATCTGTCATTCACAGGTTCGAAATTTGCAACCGATTTAAGGATCTTGGTTCTAACAGCAAACGCGGTTCCAAGCATCACAGCTCCATTGCGGATTCCTCTTTGGGCTTTGCTCTTGAAAAATCGGTAGCCTTCGGATTCAAAAATCTCTTCATCTGGGTACCTTGTTTCCTGTAGGGCCATTATGGATATCTGATTTTCGTGAAGAGCTTTGGTGAGGATTTTCAGCTTGCCAGTTTGTGTAAGTGAATTTATGTTGAAAGTTGCTAGAAAGGTTTTAGATTTTGTCCTGAGTTTTTGACTCTTCGGGGTACACCGAGACGCTCCGACTCGTCTCTTGCATGATGTCGAGTCTTCCCCAGAATCCGAACGAGACTCGTGCGCCGTGGCATTCACGACGAGGGATTTATGCGAAGATTTACCCCCTGGGGTATGTTTCTTGAAATGTTGTGCCATCATGCTTTTTGACTTGACTTTGCTTTGGACGGGTACCCATCCTTTTACAACTAGGGTTGTTAGCCCTAGAGGTTGCCTCAAGATGTTTTCTGGCTTCTGGTCATTTACCAGTCTTTGCCGTAACCCTGGCAAGGGACCAGTTTTTTTTCACGGTGGTATTTTATTTCCCTACTACCCTCTGACTCTGCTGGCGGCAGAGCCAGCGAGCTTCTCCAATTCCAATGGAACGCGCCCGATGGAGGTAACCGGTAAATTATTATTATTATTATTATTATTATTATTATTATTATTATTATTATTATTATTATTTATATCGCGCTTTTTCATCAGGTGTAGGGTCCGTCCGCTGGATCTTGGATCACCACTTAATACGGTTAAAAGTAGGCCTGCACAACTGGTTGATATCGGGTAACGTGACTCCCACGCCGATCAGGGCAACCACACGGCGACTTCCTTTAAGGCTACGTCAATGTCTTTTCTCACAGCAGTCGTAGACCCTCTCTCTCAGCCGACCTATTTCAAGGTCCCCAACTCTACAAAGTGACCAGCAAATTAAAAATTCGCATATTGTGTGAAAATCTTCACGATTTCAACCAAAACTTTTATAAGAAAAGATTTTTACGCTTGCTCAGATGGGCTGCCAAAATCTTCAGTAAGTTCGGTACGACGTACCTATGTGAATAGCACTTTTCTAGAATGAAATTATGTAACATCCATTTTTGCATATCAGACGTTCACTTAAAATCTGCCTGAGAATAACCAGTGCACATAACATGGCTCCAAACATTGGAAAATGCATCCAACAAAAAATATGCATATTTCTCCGAAGAAATATGACAAATACGCCAGAATTTAAATTACTCGCTGTTTTACGTTTTATGAGTTCCTTTGGGCTGTAACAGAACCATCAAATTTGTTTAAGTATAGTTATATATATTATGCTTACCATTTTTCACAATGTTCAATATATGCTGAAATATTCATTATTTTTTTGATTCACAGGAGGTTTTCATTGAGTTCGAACTGAATAAATTGTCACGTCCTTACAATGCAGTATTCTAATTCGCAAAACTCTAGATTTCTTCTTCTTCTTCTTCCCTTTGCATTTTGTCGCAGGTAGTGTTGCGAATAAATAACCTGGAAACGTTTCCACGGTATGTACAGGAAGGAGACAGTGGTTCGATTGCACCACCTCTTCGCGGTAGGCGATCTACGACGGGAAGACTGTGTCCTGTGCTTCCTCCGTGCACATAGCATGCGCTAACTCGCTCTGTGTGGTCCTCATGCCAAGCATGGCCCACTGCTGCCTTTACCTGTTTCTGCAGGGAAGCCCAGTGGTGCAGGCTTCGATTAAAGCATTAACTGGACCTAAAGTAGTCTTCCTCAGCTCTACGTGCATAGTGTTTTGCCAACGCTATTTATGTCAGTGCCTTGGTCGATGTCCACCCACATTCAGGTTATGGCTCATACTGGCTACGGCAGAAAACAGCTTTCTCGAAGATTTTCACGGATGGCTGCAATGCCCATATTCTGTCTTATGTTAGTCAACGCGAGTGAAGCCCAGCGTCCAGCGCAAAATTCACATCTCCTTAACATGGAACTTAGACTCAGCGCCCATAGTTGACGCAGGCACTCACTTCCATAAAGGGCGAATCATTGTTCGATATAATGTAGTTTGGACTTCTCATGCACTGGGTTTTTCGTATAACAGAGCACCGGTACGCAAATAGCCTGCATTTACTCTTGAGCGTATCTCACCACAGATAATATCTCCATCAGCTTGCACGCTACATCCTAGATATCTAAACGCAGTAGCCATGCTCAAATCGTTGCCGTCGACTTAGATGCTGCTGGTATCTCGACCGATTGCAAGATGCTCCCTCTTTTTTATACTAAGGCTACGACCAATTTGGCTGAGGTATTCGTGCCACAATTGAACTTGATACAAGAGATCTTCTTTGGTGTTACTAGCAAGCATTATATTGTCGGCTTAGAACAAGGACCATGGAACTTCAAGTTGCGAAACTCGAGGGATTGTGCCCATAACAAGGACAGAGAGAAGAGATAACAGCGCTCAACCTTGATGTACCTCAACGTTTCAAGGAAAATTCTTCGTAACACCTATAGCACATCTAACTCGACTGGTGCTCCTTACGTAAAGCATCCGCACGCAGTTGATAAAGAAGTCTGATACCCCATGATCACTAAAACCCTATTATATCAGTAATGCGGAACACAATCAAAGTATTTATCAAGGTCGAAGAAGGCCACATGCAACGGCCTCTTCTTTTCTAAGTAACTTTCAATAAGTATTGCATCAGTTGTTCTGGCCCCTTTGATAAAGCTTCAGTGATTTGCACAATGCCACGCAGTCTTCTTTCTAGGATCCTATCAAAGATTTTCATTGTATATGACAGGAAACGGACAGGTTGGTAGTTGGAACATAATGCAGAATTTCATTTAGAAAATAGGGATCGTGTTACTTGCGGCCCATTCATTCGGTACATGAACTGAAGCTATTATCATGTCACCACAAATAAGCAATGTATCTTTCTCGGTTCATTCATCTGTATGATTCTGTTGTCCCAGCTAGAAGAGATCTCTCTCTGCTTCATCACACCCACTTTGCGAGCGCAGGCTGAGAGGAAATGCACTCGATGTGCTGGGGTGCCGATAACAGCAAACATCAGACGAAAGGTATATCGGTGAACTTCTGCAACGTGGCTGCGTACCTCGGAAGTGACAATGATAGCTACACTTGTACTACTGTATTCGTTGTTCCATAATAGATAAGCTTGTAGCTATCTCCGCCGTCACGGGATTTCTAGACTTTCCACCGTCTAACCAGCAGACATGTATTTGTCTACCCGACGATGCTTCAGCATCTCAGCCTGTCTCTGCAGCATGATATCGGACAAGAAATCAGCCGCCCCTAACTTGGAGTACAGACGCCGTTCGCCACCGCCTGCTCCTGGTCAGACACTGCCGTTTGAAACGAATCTCCGCATCAGACCCGAGTAGCCGGCAGCGTGCCTACCTCTCACCAGGAGGCCCCCCTGTTCGATTCCCGGTGAACCTGAGGTTTCGTTCGAGCTCCACTCAGCCTATGTGATTACAACTGGGAAGCTACCTTACGATAGGATGGTGACCTCGGTGTAGAAAACTAAGAATAACAACCGAGAGGATTCATTGCACTGACAATGCGTCACCTCATAATCTGCAGGCCGTCAGGCTGAGCAGTGGTCGCTTGGTACGTCAAGGCCCGTCAGAACTGTAGTGACATGGGGTTTAATTTGGTTTGGTTAATCAGATCCGAGTACTGGGCTGCCTCATCCACTACCTGCAATGTACCAAAGTGCGCAGTTGTCGTTATTACCCTGAGCTTGGGCTGTCCATACTTATGTACCCTGTCTTGGTATTTTAAAGCCACCAAGAGTTGGGCTCATTGTTGGTCCGCACGTCCATTTCCGAGATATCTGAACCAAACTTCATATCACCAGCCCCTATACGCCACGTGAGAACGCGCCCTCTAGGAGTTAAAGGCTCCTCTGAGGGTAAAATGAGTCATATACCATACTAAAATCTGACTGGTCACCTCATTCTAGACCGAGCTCGATAGCTACAGTCACTTAAGTGCGGCCAGTATCCAATATTCGGGAGATAGTGGGCTCGAACCCCACTGTCGGCAACCCTGAAGATGGTTTTCCGTGGTTTCCTATTTTCACACCAGGCAAATGCTGGGGCTGTACCTTAATTAAGGCCACGGCCGCTTCCTTCCCAATCCTAGCCCTTTCCTGTCCCATCGTCGCCATAAGACCTATCTGTGTCGGTGCGACAAAAAACTTCATTCTAGTCCAGTGAACTAATTATAGATACCAAAATCAGTTTCAATAATAGAAATTATAGCTGAGGGAATTTCAGGGATACAGAGATAACAATTTAGCAATTTTAAGATATTCCAGGTGAGATATACCAGCTATTCTTAGAACTAATTTAAACAAATTTGCACGAGAATCAGTCGCTAAAATACCTCGCATACAGTAAACCTGGATGTAATGGTTTATGAGTTTTCCAGGGAACCACGAGGTGTGAAAGGATCAAATAGACTAATATATACTTACTTTTTATTGAAATAAATTCTCCTAAGATTGTTAGACAACATGGTCTGCGGTTTATTATGCATATTACGTGAGTATTAATTTTTTTTAATTATTTCCAACTGCGTATTCTTAATTTGTAATATTAAGTTCGATCTTGAAATTATATTTTATCATTATTATATTTTCGTAAACGTATGCACATTTTTATTTAATTATCACACATAGAAATCTTGAATTTGAACTACGGTATATAATTTAGAAGTACTAATAGCTGCTGATAGGCAAAATTATGTACTTAGATCCAATAGATTCCGAGGTATTAATTTTTGATTTTTAAAAACTTGTCGTAATTTCATGTAGGTATGTGACAACCTGTTTCCAGTCATTTGACCGGGTCAAGAATGGAATGAATGAAGCCCCCCATCTAGCGGCGAGGATAGGAATTGTGCCGGCTGCCGAAGCCTGTCGCACTCTTCTGGGGCAATGATTAATGGCTGACGGATGAAATGAAATTATATTGGAGCGTGTTGCTGGAATGAAAGATGACAGGGAAAACCGGAGTACCCGGAGAAAACCTGTCCCGCCCCCGCTTTGTCCAGCACAAATCTCACATGAAGTGACCGGGATTTGGACGACGGAACTCAGAGGTGAGAGGCCGGCGCGCTGCTGCCTGGGCCATGGAGGTTCTTGATAATTATTTTCTCGAGAATCAGTCACTAAATTTCTTTCAGTTAGGAAATTGAATTTACTTATCAAGCTGAAGTAGTAATATTAGGAGTTGCTTCAGTTTCTTAAAAAAACATATAAATTGTACCTGAACATTTGAATGTTATGAATTTTAGTAAGTTTTAAAATTGTTTAATAAAGCTGTGGGGAAACGACGGACACGATTTGAGAATTTATAGTCGCCCCGAAGTGGTGCAGCAATGGAGGTGCTCTGCGTGTAATATTTCAACCATATACCAGCCCTCCTGCCATTCTTAAATCTTTGACAGTACCGGGAATCGAACCCAAGCCACCGAGGACGGCAATTAACAGTATTAACCATTACGCTACGGAGACGGACAAAACTTACAGTAAGAAACCCAAAATCCATAATAAACTTTTAAAGAATTAAGTTATTACCAACATGTACATTTCTCTGTTTGGAATACTTCCAGCTGTAGTTCCATCGTATCCTGACTACTCCATCCTTATCTGCCTGCAGACTGAAATAAGTAATGACCACCAGCTCCTGTGGAAGCTCTCTGTGAAATAGAATCGTTGTTCTGCTGCCAGAGCCAATTACTCAATCAACAGACATTTTGCGACACACCTGAGGCCGCCCCCCCCCCCTCTACGTCTATAATTGAATTTCCTTCTCGTCTTTTAAGCTTCTGACCATTGTTTTGAATGCACGGGAGATTTCTTTCTTCTCCTTGTAGATAATTCAATTCGATTACACAACATAGATCACTCTGCCACCTTCTTCTTATTCTTCTTCTTCTCAATCAGTTTACCTTCCAGGGTCGGTTTTTCCCTCGGACTCAGCGAGGGATCCCACCTCTACTGTCTCAAGGGCAGTGTCCTGGAGCGTCAGACTTTGCGCCGGGGGATACAACTGGAGAGGAGGGCCAGTACCTCGCCCAGGTGGCCTCACCTGCTATGCTGAACAGGGCCTTGTCGAGAGAGGGGAAGAGTTGAAGAGACAGACAAGGAAGAGGGAAGGAAGTGACCGCGGCCTTACTTTAGGTACCATCCCAGCATTTGCTTGAAGGAGAAGTGGGGAAGCCACGAAAAACCACCTCGAGGATGGCTGAGGCTGGAATCGAACCCCCTCTACTCAGTTGACCTCCCGAGGCTGAGCGAACCCCGTTTTAGCCCTCGTACCACTTTTCAAATTTCGAGGCAGAGCTGGGAATCGAACCTGGGCCTCCGGGGGTGGCAGCTAATCACACTAACCACTACACTACAGAGGCGGACCTACTCTGCTACTTTGATATTCTAATTTACTCTAGTTATATTTTGTTAATCTCAATAGGCATTGTTCTATTCGAAAAATGTAACATTTAAAATTAATACACTTTTTAATAATTATTAAAATCTGTGTATAGGTCACATTTATGGCCCCTTGGTACACTTAATTTCTGTGAAAATAGCACATCAATAGCATTTTCCATTTCAGAAATAATTGTGGGTGCAAGTTTTAGGTGATTATCCCTGTACAAAAAAGATCATTTTCATCTCTTTAATTTCATAATAATAATAATAATAATAATAATAATAATAAATAATAATAATAATCGTATGGCCTCAGCTACCGTTTGCAGACATTTCGATTTGACGCCATCTGGCTGTCTGCTCGTCAATTTCGACGTTCCGGTTTACTCTGTCTGCCATCTAGCGGACCTAGAGTAAACCGGATCTCTCTTGGGCGTCTATGGCTGAGATTTAATTAATTTTGTCGGGTAAATACCAAATGTATCACCAGAGTTCTTTTACATGCCGACATCGTACGACATGGAGTGTCGAATGGACTTTTTTCCGCCCTTCAAAAATCCGACTACCTCTGCCGGGTTTGAACCCGCTATCTTGGGATCCGGAGGCCGACACTCTACCACGGATCCACAGAGGCAGCTATAATAATAATAATAATAATAATAATAATAATAATAATAATAATAATAATAATAATAATAATAATAATAATAATAATTGTACCAGGAAGTACACCGCTACGCCGCACGTTCAAAACGAGCGCCTAAAAGATCCCCTCTATCTATCAAATGTGAAACCAATAATACAACAAGTTAGAACTTTACTCAGAAGATCCCACCACTAAAATATGATATAATTTTGTTATTGTGAAGTTTCCTGAACTGACTGTATTTCTACTTGTTTTGTTTGCCATTCATCAAGAAGTCTGAACTTTCTTCAACAGATGTCACTACTAAAAACCTATGACCATGCACCCTGGTGCGAAATGGAAGAACTTTTGATTTGAAGAAGTTTTGTATTCATAAGTTTTTTTCTAATTGATGTTCATTTATTTTTGGGTTGGCAATATTTATCTTTTCTTTCCGCCAGTTTTGAATCTAGCCAATCCCTAATTTCTGTAATTAATTTTTCGCCTATCACAGGATTCTTGTTCGATCCTGAAATGTAACTTTGAATTTGACCAATTAAATTGAGAGGGTATGGCTGGTTTATTCGTGAAAGGTCTCGAACTTTCCCCGAGGGTTTATAAACTGCGGATTTTCACGTCTGTTGGCCATTTGATCGTCATCTAATCTAGTGTGTGTGTGTCAAGCAGGAGGCGGGAAGCGCCTCTTTCATCAGGCAGCAGTTCCTCAGCAAGGGAATGGCCAATTGACATCTTTATTTCTTGCTAGTGTCGCAGTTTAACCTGAGGGAAAGGTCCGAATCTTTAACTATGTAACCTACTTTTCTGAAAATGTAACTTCTGCCGGCTTATGATTAACTTCATAAAATCTTTAACTGTAAATCGGGGATAGAGATTGATGTACACTCTCGAGCTCCCCTTCATATTGGTTTGAGGCGACTGCGCTTTGTAACTGGTTTCCTTCCTTTCCGTAATGTCTTAATTTATTCTTATACAAGTCATCTACATAGTTTCCTCGTCGGGAATTTTTCTGGGGTGGGGGCCCTCAACCCCGACACGGCGCGTCCCAATGGCTGATAGGGAAAGTTCCTGTAGATATGCAGGGCAGGTGCGAATAAGGCGTAGCCAAATAAGCACCCGCGGATCAACTGAGGGAACAAGGAAAATGGTCAACGGCCTCGACGGCATAAGAGGATTCATCCCGATGGCGGAGAGGGTGGAAGAACTGACTGAAATCCACTTCGCGTCTGACTTGCAGCAAGCGGCAAAGTGGTCAGCGTCTGTTCACTAGAGGTGCGGCTGGAAATGTATGTTCTGGAACTATCCACTCCAGTCCTATGAAACTGGACTACGGTCCAATACTTGGATAATCAAGTACCATGAGGCGTGGCAGAAAACAAATTTGTACCCCAGGTGGTAACCAATCCACTGCTGACATTAGCAGCACAACCAGACTATCGGATTCTGGGGAGTCTGGCTGGACACGCAAACAGAGGGAGTCGGAGACCTCTGGCCAACTTCGCCCAAACAGCAAAACATTTTTCGGAACACTGAACATAAATTCTCTCCTGCGGGCAGGGAAGTTGTACGAACTACAGCAAACCCTAAATGATCAAAAAATAGAAATACTGGCACTCCAAGAAACGAGGCTGACTGACGAACACGCAATGGATTTCGGGAACTACAGACTCTTCAAAAGTAAAATAGACAAACGGATTCTCAAAAACACACCCCATTTAGGAGTTGTTTTTGCAGTCAAGAAGAGCATACTTAACTCAGTAACAGGAGTGAAATGTGTAAACAATAGGCTAATGACAATCACCCTAAAGTGTGCAAACAAATCATACACACTGATCAATGCACATATGCCAGTCAATGAAGACAATAAAACAGATCGCCAGAAGGTAGACAAATCCTGGGAAATACTAGAAGAAACAGCATCAAAAATTCCTCAAAACCACGTCAAAATTCTGTTAGGAGATTTCAACGCTCAGCTAAGCAAGGAAAGGAAATACAGGAAAACAGTTGGAAAATTCCCAGCACATAAATGGACGAACCAAAATGGACAGAGATTAGTCGAATTCTGCAGGGCATTCAACCTTAAAGTCATGTCGACTCACTTCAGGAAAAAACCTTCTAAACAAATGACATGGAGATCACCCAACTCCCTCTTGGGCGAGTTTCAAATTGACCACGTGGCAATTTCGTACCCAAACCACAGAGAAATTATGAATGTCCAAGTAAGGAAGGGTGCAAACATAGACTCAGACCACTATCTGACAAGAGTCAAACTACAGTTGATACCCCAAAGGTTCAGAAGAAGGAAGCAAATAATTCCGAAATTTGATACTAGTCGGATCCAGCCATCTCTCACTGAAGAATTAGAGAAAAAGCAGTCCAACAATTGGCAGCAACTCAAGACCAAACAAATTGAAACAGCACAAACACTGATTCCTCTGCAGAAAAGAAAAAAACACCCTTGGTGGAACGCAGACTGTGAACAAGCCATCCAATCCCGGCAGAATGCATACAATAAGTGGAACAGCAAAAAGACCGATAAGAATCACAAAATGTTTTTGGCAGTCAGGAAAGAGGCAACGAAATTAATCCGACAGACCAAAAGGAAATTCGAGAAATATCAACTACTAGAAATTGAAAAGGTCTTCGAAAAAAACCACACACGAAATTTCTACAAGAACATCAAAACAAAGCTAACAGGGTATCAGCCACAAAACCTTTGCTTTAAGAAAGTAAATGGGCAATTTGCACTGAACAATCAAGAAAACTGCACCGAACTTGCAAGGTATTTTGAAGAACTGCTTAACTGCCCAGAGCCAACACAAAGATTTCCACCGCAGGAACCTGACTTCACAAACCCAAATTCAGTACCACCGGATGAAGAAGAAATTACCAGACAGATAAAGCGACTTAAAATGAATAAAGCTGCAGGTGAGGATGGGATCATAGCAGAAATTCTCAAATCAGCAGGCCCTAATACTATAAAAGAATTCACCGGTATCATACAAGAGATTTGGGAAACAGAACAAATTCCAGAAGATTCGAAAAGTGCACTAATTCATCCTTTACATAGAAAGGAGACAGAACAGACGTAAATAACTACAGAGGAATCTCATTGGTATCTGTTGCCTACAAAATTTTATCTCAGTGCCTTC
Source organism: Anabrus simplex (assembly GCF_040414725.1). NCBI lineage: Eukaryota > Metazoa > Arthropoda > Insecta > Orthoptera > Tettigoniidae > Anabrus > Anabrus simplex. The sequence continues at coordinate 104,932,601 of NC_090269.1, read as the reverse complement.
TCGATAGAGCCCAACAGCAACTAGAACCAAAAATTGGAAAATATGGAGCAGGTTTCAGACCAGGCCGTTCATGTCCAGAGCAAATTTTGAACCTAAAGTTAATCCTAAGGCATCAGAGAATTTGTAGCAAAAATGTAGTTTGTACTTTTGTTGATTTCAGAAAGGCCTATGATTCAGTTGATCGTCAATCACTGTTTCAGATATTAAAAGAACAGAGTCTAGACCGAAAAACACTCGCAATTGTAAAAGAGACATTGACAGACACAAAATCTAAGGTTAAATTCATGGGGGAAATCTCAGACCCTTTTCCGATCAAAACAGGAGTAAGACAGGGAGATGGGCTCTCTCCACTACTCTTCAACTCCGTCCTTGAAAAGGTAATACAGGAATGGCGCAAACAGAAGTCTGTCCTCAAGATTGACCAACCAATCACTCTTGGTAGGGGCAAATTAGCAGTAGACTGCCTGGCATTTGCGGACGATCTGGCAATCTTAACTCGTGACGTTTCAACAGCCATAAACCAGATCGAACTCCTGAAAGAAACAGCGGAAAAAGTCGGCCTCCAAATATCGTTTGAAAAAAATACATGATCTGCAGCAAAGAAGCCCCTAAATTCATGGAGACAAAATATGGCAAAATAAAACGGGTCCAGCAATTCAAATATCTCGGTGAAATAATTCAGGAGAATGGAATGGAAACAAAAGCCAATGAAGTTAGATGCCAAAAAATGGAAACTGCGTATAGACTCACCCAAAATATCTATAACAAAAAGTGTCTCTCCAAGCATGCAAAACTAAGACACTATAATTCGGTTATAAAACCAGAATGCCTCTATGGATCAGAGACACTAATTTTGAACAGGAAAACTGATCTAGAAAATATTCAGAAAAAGGAACGTAAGATCATTAGAAAAATTTTAGGCCCAAAACTCGTAGATGAACAGTACCGCCTTAGAGGGAAACAGGAAATCAAAGAATTTTCTAACATTCACAGCGACATCAGAAAACGCAGATTAAGATTCTTTGGACATATAAAAAGGATGAACCCAGATAGACTTACCAAGCAAATAGTTGAATTTTATGAAAACCGAAGTAAAGCCAAAACGGACACAATAAAATGGATTGGCGAAATTAAAACAGATCTCAAACTGGCAGGAATTACACCTGCAGACATCCAAAGCCGGGTTATCTTCAGAACCAAAGTTCATAAGTGGCAAGTTGACCAAGAGGAAAAACCAAAGAAGAAGACCGGAACAACATGGTCTCAAGAGAGAAAAGAAGCACACAGCAAACGAATGAAGGAAGTGTGGGCACAAAAAAAGGCAAATGACTGTCTCTAAGTACTTTGCGTAGTCCTAATGGGCTCATTCGAAAAATATATAAATATATATAATAATATGACCTGAGCTTCCGTGTGCAGGCATTATGATTTGATATCATTAAAGCTACCTACGTGTTTGTTTCTACGTTTTGTTTATTTCGAGTTTTAATTATTTTTGTTTTATATAAGGCGTGATCGAAAAGTTTCCGTTTGAGGGCTTTGCTGCAGTGGACATGTAGGCAAAGGGATTAATGTAGCAGTCGTGTCGTGCCAAGGTGCGTGCGTTAAATGCGGCTACGTGAACTATGGCAACGTTATTACCAAATGCGTCCAAACAGGACCAACGTGCTGTTATTCTGTTTTTGGCTGCCGAAGGACAGACACCGGTGAACATCCATCGCAGAATGAAGACTGTGTATGGGGCAGCATGTCTGTCTAAAACCACCGTTGTTGGATGGTGCACCAAGTTCCGTGCGGGTCGTGTTTCGACACAAGACGCCGGTCGATCTGGGTGGCCAGCCTCATCCATAACGGACAACAACAAGCGGGTGGCGAATGAGGCGATTAGGGTGCATAACCATTCATGCACTCAAGAAGACCTTGAAGGATCGATGCTTCCTATCGGATGAGGATGTGCAGCAGGTGGTTACGGACTTCAGCAGGATACGATGTTTTACCACATGGGGATCTTCAACCTCGTGCGTCGCTGGTATGAGTGCCTCGATTCTCACGGCGATTTTGCCTGATTGGCATCCCGATTCAGGACTGTACGGCCGTCGAACGGAAACTTTTTGATCGACCCCTATAAATATCACTTGTGTCATCAGAGATTCTTTACATGCTGACATCTTATGATATGGAGTGCCGAATTTTTTTTTATTCTTGGTATCCGGGGGTCAACATTCTGCCAGAGATGAACCGAGGGAACTGTTTTAATATTAACCTGGTGCTTTGCTTTTGTATCGGACAAGACAAGTACTGGCCAATATTGGATTCAGTTTCACTCTTCTCTGTTTGCCTTTTACAGCATACGAAAAAATATTTGTGTGGAATTTCATTAAACTACTTCTTTACATCAGGGGTAATGTCGATGAGAATCATTGCTACACATTTTGTGATTCGTTTCAAGCGGTTTTAAGAGAGGTAAACCTGAACTCAAGTAAAACAAGTTTGATAATGTGGTCATAGCCACGGGTCATCAAATTTTACGTGGAATCCGAACTACGGGGACGTGACTTTTCATTTCAAAATTCTCCAGTGCATTGACTGGTGTTCGATCCGCAGCCACATTAGTGAGAAGTCAGTGACAATGCCAATTGATAATTAGGCCACCTTGGTCTCAGCACTAAGACAAAAATAACAAAATCGCTTACATTTCCCTTAATGTGTTTTGATCCCCCTGTGGGTGGGGGCGGTAGAATAACACCCACAGTATCCCCTGCCTGTCGTAAGAGGCGACTAAAAGGGGCCTCAGGGGCTCTGAACTTTGGATCGTGGGTTGGCAACCACGGGGCCATCAGCTGAGTCCTAGCGTTGCCTCCTTTTTCTTCTGCCATTTTTCTCACTTTCATCTATCCTATCCGACCTCCCTTGGTCAACTCTTGTTCTTTTCACCACCGACGGTGTTACGTATGGAGACCTCGGGAGTCTTTCATTTTCATGCCCTTCGTGGCCCTTGTCTTCCTTTGGCCAATACTTTCATTTTTCGAAGTGTCAGACCCCTTCTATTTTTTCTCTCTGATTAGTGTTATATAGAGGATGGTTGCCTAGTCGTACTTCCTTTTAAAAAATAATCACCACCACCACCACTAATGTATTTTGATAATGTGTTTGTTCCGTAATACGCTATTATATGAGACTGACATACCGGTATATTAAAGTACAGTTGCTATTCCAACTAACTATATCGGATATTGATTAATATCGGTATACACGGTACAGTCCTTCAGCCTCATAAACAGCAATCGCAGCAATCTAATGTGGAAAGCACGAGTTTAGAAAGTGATACAGATTTCGAATGACTGAAACAGTTGGAAATTATGGCAGAGGCGTTGACTGTTACTAACAATTTCCGTGAAACTCAAGGAAGATGTATGAGAAATTATACGCGAAGTTCATGAACTGGAGAAAAATTGAGCCCCCATTTCCTGTGTTTTAATGTGTCTTCCTTCTAGGTTAAAATTTCCAAACCAGAGACCTGCTTTGTGCATGCCGTCTGTCGAACTAGTCAGGAAAACTCATTATCAATATGTATTAAGTTATACCTGCCATTTGTCGCAGTAGTCAAGAACGAGCTGAACGGTCATCCTTTCATTATCAATAAAGTAACAAAGTAAGATATACTGTGTACACTCTAAACGTAGACATTGATTAAGGTCGAACAAAGATAATCGTATGCATCTTGCCTGCATTGGTAATTAAGTATGAAAATTATGAAACTCGATTATGCTCGATTCGTAAACATACGTCTAAATAAATGCCATTGGGGCTATAGGCTCTTTTCATAACATACTAGAAGTAGTGAGATTTGTTAGAAATAAATCATCCGTCCTCCAGTGAGGGTGATCATAAGTGTCCTGAATACATAACTTGAAATATGTAATATAATAATGAAATAATATATTTTCTGGAAAATTTATCGTAAGGAGATTACGATTTCAAGGATAAATGCAACTGTATAATTTGCAGAAAATCTCTTACGATCTGTAATAAGATTTTCTCTATCCCATAAACAAATTTGGAGGATAGTGCTTGTGTTCTTCGGCAGGGTTCCTCTGTGTCCATACAGGAGGCCTCTGACCACTCATTGACCAAGAGAAATATTATATTTGGCTGATAAATATGACACACATGGCTTGTATTTTCAGATTAACATCCTGAGCCTGTTACAGGCCCCCCCGCGAAGCAAATGGTAGGATGTAACATCAACGCTTTATTCTCTTTCTTATAGATGGTTGTGATGTCCACTCTTCTCGTTAAGTAGTCGATAGAGAAACAATGAACGTCTTCGTGCACCTCTCATCTACGCTGCCTCAGGCGTTGAGCAGTTGATGTCCTTACTCGATGGTGACGATTGCTACGCAGTAATTCGATGCTCCTGCAGAACGCCAGTACATATCGAAGAGTTTCGGTCTCATTATTATTATTATTATTATTATTATTATTATTATTATTATTATTATTATTATTATTATTATTATTTTATATATATATAATTCGCTGGGGCCATCAAGGACCACGTTAAGTCTTGTTGCCTTTGACACTGAACTTGGCCTTCTTTAGAGCCCAGATTTCCCTCATTCTTTGTGAGTGGGCCTGCTTACGCTCCTCGGTCTAAGGGGCACCGTGTCTTCTCTTCGGTTGCTCGTCTCGGTTTAGCTCGTTTGTCAATATTTTCTTGCGGAAGAGATCTCTGTTAAGAGCGTCTTCAGCTGAGATATGTAGCATTTGCAGGTCTTCTTTGGTATTTCTAAACCGGGGAATTGTGGTTTTGGGGTTTGAATCAAAAAAGTGAAAGATTTCTTTAGTTAAATTTCTTCCGTACATTCTTTTCAGATGACCGTAAAATCGTGCCCGTCTTTGTCTGATTGTGTCGGCAATTTTCTCTATCTTGCTGTAGACTTCCTTGTAGGATCTCTTTTGATGGATTCCATTTCTGTACTTTGATCCCAAGATTCCTCTCACAATTTTGCGTTCTCTTTTCTCCAGTTCCTCAAGGAGTCCTTTGTTGGCATTTAGAGACAGGGTTTCGGCTGCATATAGAACTACTGGTTTCAGAACTGTTTCATAGTGACGTATCTTGGTGTTTTGGGAAAGGCATTTTTTGTTGTAGATTGTGCGGGATGTTTGGTAGGCTATTTCCAGTTTGCGTACTCGCTCCTGAAGTGCTTCTTTGTCCAGGCCATTTTTCATGATGATCTCACCCAGGTATTTGAATTTGTCTGTTCGGGTGATGTCCCCGTATTTTGTATGGAGTTTTGGTGGAGCCTCATTGATGTTAGTCATTACTTCTGTTTTCTCAAACGATATCTGGAAACCAGTTTGTTCGGCAATTTCCTTTAAAATTTCACCTTGAGCTCTAGCGGTTTCTCTGTCGTTTGAGAGAACAGCAATATCATCGGCAAATGCTAAGCAGTCTGTTGCGATCCCCTTGGATTTGGTTCCTATTCTCAATGGACTGTAGTTGGTTTCCCGTAATCTCAGCCGCCAGGTTCTGATAATCTTTTCAAGAACACAGTTGAAGAGTATCGGGGATAGCCCCTCACCTTGTCGGACTCCTGTTTTGATGTCAAAGGAATGCGAGAGAGATCCGTGGAACTTCACCTTGGATTTTGTATCGGTCAGGGTGGCTCTAATTAATGCCAGCAGCTTCAAATCAACTCCAAATTCATTTAAGATGTTTAGCAGGACTTCCCGGTCAATGGAGTCATACGCTTTCTTAAAGTCCACAAAGACAGACACATACTGCTTGGACCTTAGTGTACAATATCTGATGATCGTTTTGAGATTTTGGATCTGTTCAGCTGTTGAGCGACCTTTTCTGAACCCTCCTTGGTATTCACCTATTTGATGTTCGACTTGTGCTTCCAAACGCTCCAGGATGGCAAGTGATAGAATTTTGTAAGTCACGGGTAGCAAAGATATTCCTCTGTAGTTGTTGATGTTCTTCATGCTGCCTTTTTTGTGTAATGGATGGATCAAAGCTATTTTCCAATCTTCGGGTAGGGTCTCCTTGTTCCAAATTTCTTCTATTTGCTTTTGCAGGATATCAAGTGATTCCTCTGGTGCATATTTCCATAGTTCTGCTACTACTGAGTCTTCCCCCGGCGCTTTGTTATTTTTGAGACGGGCAATGTGGCGCTTGATTTAATCTCTGTCGGGTGGTCTCGAATCTGGGTACCTGAGTAAGGGTTCCTTGGTCTCAATGGCGCTTTGCGGTTTAGAGCAATTTAGTAAATTCTTGAAGTAATCTTCCAGAATGCTGCTATTTTCTTCATTTGACGTCGCCAGTGTGCCGTCCTTTCGCTCAAAGCATAGAGGTGGTGGTTTATAGCCAGTGAGTTTGCGTGTGAAGGCTCTGTAGTACTCTCTGCTTTCATTATTCCTAAAGTTTTGCTCTATCTTTTCAATGAGAGAATTTTCGTATTTACGTTTCTCAGTTCTGAACACCCTAGCTGCTTGGGCACTTTGGGTTTTGTAGGTTTCACAATCATTTTCTGATTTCGTAGAGTAGTACTGTTTCCACGCATTGAGTCTTTCTTGGAGGACTGATTCGCAGGTACCATTCCACCAGACATGCTTTTTGCTTCTCTTGATTTCTGCAGCGTCTTTGGCGGCCTCAACAAGGAGACTTTTGGCGTTGTTAAAGTCACAGTCCTTTGGTCTAGCCTTCTCCTGGAACTCCTCCACCCTTTGCCGAACTTTATCATTGTCGTAGCGTGTGATCTGTTTGGCTGTCTTCCTTGTGTTTGCGGGAATTGGTTTGAATTTGATAAGAGACATACAATGATTTGAGACCACATTGATGCCTTTCTTTACCTTGACATTCATAATCTCAGGGCTGTTTCTCCTGGAGATTGCAACATGATCAATTTGGAACTCTCCGAGAGCTTGGACGGGAGAACGCCAAGTCATTTGCTTTCTGGGTAGATGGTGAAAGTGGGTCGACATGACCTGCAGGTTGTGATTTTCGCAAATGGATACCAGTCTTTTGCCGTTGGGATTGGTTCTTTTGTGAGCAGGGTAATTTCCTATAACTTTCTTGTACTTCTGTTCACGACCTAGTTGGGCATTGAAGTCACCCAAAAGAAGCTTGACATGGTGTTTGGGGATTTTGTTTAATTTTTCATCCAGTAGGTCCCAGAAATTATCAACTTCGTCTGGGTCAGACCTGTTCTTATCGTTTGTAGGAGCATGTGCATTAACTAGGGCGTAGGTTTTCTTCGCCCATTTAATTGTGTGTATAGACAATCTGTCATTCACAGGTTCGAAATTTGCAACCGATTTAAGGATCTTGGTTCTAACAGCAAACGCGGTTCCAAGCAACACAGCTCCATTGAGGATTCCTCTTTGCGCTTTGCTCTTGAAAAATCGGTAGCCTTCGTATTCAAAAATCTCTTCATCTGGGTACCTTGTTTCCTGTAGGGCCATTATGGATATCTGATTTTCGTGAAGAGCTTTGGTTAGGGTTTTCAGCTTGCCAGTTTGTGTAAGTGTATTATTATTATTATTATTATTATTATTATTATTATTATTATTATGGCTATATAAAGAGCATGTCCTATCATCTACAAACAATACTTTCCTTCATACCACAATAGTTAAACGGCAGGGCTTAGCGCTGCGTGAAACATTCTAAAAAGGGAAGGGCGGAATAGTGATCAGCCCTCCTTCCTACCTCTGTCGTTCTGATCTTCGAGTACCTTGCGTATGGTCACGATGAACGGAACAAGACTGCTAAAAGATTCCTTCTTGTTTTATTGAGTTTTCTATTTCTTTTCATGTTTTCCCACACGCTGATGAGGTTCTGCCCGCGAAATGTGATGAATGGGTGCACTTGGCCCTGTTTTATGATCGGATGGCCTCGCTGACATCAATCCAATGTGGAGGGATGTAGTCACTATTGCATGTTCCTCTGGCGATTGGTAGCAGGATGTGTTGTGTGTACATTTTGAAGAGCAGTGCGATGGGAAAACCTCGTGTGTGGTGTAGTGCTTAGTGTGATTAGCTGCCACCCCCGGAGGCCCGGGTTCGATTGCAGGCTCTGCCACGAAATTTCAAAAGTGGTACGAGGGCTGGAACGAGGTCCACTCTGCATCGGGAGATCAACGGATTATAGGGGGTTGGATTCCCACCTCAGCCATCCTCGACGTGGTTCTTCTCTTCCAGACAAATTCCGGATGGAAACCTAACTTACGGCCACGGCTGCTTCCTTCCCTCTTCCTTGTCTGTCCCTTCCGATCTTCCCATCTCTCTACAAGGCCCCTGTTCAGCATAACAGATGAAGCAGCATGGGTGAGGTACTGGCCCTCCTCCCCAGTTGTATCCCCGACCCAATGTCTCACGCTCCAGGACACTGCCCTTGAGGCGGTAGAGGTGGGATCCCACGCTGAGTCCAAGGGAAAAAACTACCCTGGAGGGTAAACTGATTAAGAAAGAAAGTGTGATGAGAGGCCAAGGGAAGAGAGAGGGAATGTCAAGGAATATACAGATAGCGGTGCCGTCAAGATAAACATAAATAAAGTAACTTATGTAAATAGACCGAATGCCATAATCATCAAAATGAAACCCCTGATCCATCAAGGGACTTTAAACCCAGATCATGGACAGTAGCAGATGCATCTTGTAACGAGATCCACGACTTTGAAAAAGTTCTGTAACAATGGAAAGAATATTGCAGTAATATTTATAGGGATTATTCTGATGCTGAAATGAGTTGTGAATAGGAAGCTGAAACCGGACATATTACCGTGTGAGAAACTCCTTTTTGCAGTCTCAAAACGTCAGAATGTTTCTTGTTTACGTTAACACTAGCTGTTTTGGACTCCTACAGACGTTTAAGAGTTTCCTTTTTTTTCCAAGGACTGCCACCGTTTTTGCCATTTGGCAGAATCGAAGGCCTTTTTGTAGTCTAGGTCACATACAACCACAGGAATATCGAATTCCCTGCCCTTCTCAGTCAGTTACTTTATAATATGTACCCTGGTACGCTTTCCTTCCACAAAATCAGCTTCTTCGCAAGGAATTTGCCTTGAGACACCGAGCTCGATAGCTGCAGTCGCTTAAGTGCGGCCAGTATCCAGTATTCGGGAGATAGTAGGTTCCAATCCCTCTGTCGCCTGCCCTGAAGATTGTTTTCCGTAGTTTCCTATTTTCACTCCAGGCAAATAGCTGGGACTGTACCTTAATTAAGCCACGGCCGCTTCCTTCCCACTCCTAGGCCTTTACTGTCCCATCGTCGCCATAAGACTTACCCGTGTCGGTGCGACGTATAGCAACTCGTAAAAGAAAAAAAAGTTATACAACCTTTCTTTCAAAACATGCAGCACAGTTTTATTGACATAGGAATTTAAAACAACTGTGGTTTGGCTGTCACATTTGTAGTGCCGCAATTTTGTGAATGGGCACAAATGTTCATTTCTTCCAATCAGATGGCCATTTTCAATTTTTTTCATATTTGATTACAGATATTATTGGTATACTTGAATTCCCTATTTCTTTTAACACACCCGTAGTGATATTATCTGCGCTATGCTCTATGCAACCATAGTGCTCTCATAGACCATGAACATTAATGAGTGGAAACAGCGTTATGAAAGTAAATTAAATAGATGTACATAGCTTATTTACTTTTATCACCAGTGATGGTTTAACCGACTCTTTATGATGATTTTTCTTCATATCTTTAAATAATAATATACCGGGCGAGTTGGCCGTGCGATATGAGGCGCGCGGCTGTGAGCTTGCATCCGGGAGATAGTCGGTTCGAATCCCACGGTCGGCAGCCCTGAAGATGGTTTTTCCGTGGTTTCCCATTTTCAAACCAGGCAAATGCTGGGGCTGTACCTTAATTAACGCCACGGCCGTTTCCTTTCAACTCCTAGGCCTTCCCTATCCCATCGTCGCCATAAAACCTATTTATGTCGGTGGGACGTAAAGTCACTAGCAAAATAATAATAATAATAATAATAATAATAATAATAATAATAATAATAATAATAATGTCTTAATACTTACCAAGATGATGGGAACGACTGTTACTTTAACGTCTCCTCAATTAATACAGTTATTAAAATACGCCAGGTTATCGAAACTTCGACCTGCAAGAGTTCGTTAACGTCCCGGAAGATCACGATAAGGAGTTGTCTCATTTAAACATCCTCAACTGTCCCTGACCTCACCGAGGATCGAACACCCTGTCTTGGAAATAGAAGGAAAACCACTGACAGACTGCGTCACTTTACTCGACGATGTCCTCATTAAATTCCAGAGTAATATTTCACTACAGATATTAAAAATGAGTTACTATTCTCACATATTGTCAGCGTTCCCATAACAATTAGGCATTGAAAGACACGACTTTAAAAATGTCATCTGTTTAAGGACTTTTTTAAAAAACACTGTGATCTACAATAATAAAAGGAAGTGTTTATGTGTGCGCGATGTCCAGCCAAATCTACGGCACGCAAAAATCTGAAATGATTAACATAGGTAGATGGGAGGGGTTCCAAATACACCTCGAAGTCAGATATTTCATTTTTGCTTTTGTTGAGTAGTTATAAACGAAAACCCGGCGAAAGTTGTTGGGGTATGACAATCCATCGTGCTGACACCAGGATTAAATGTACAGATTTAACTGTTGCTAGGCAACCTACATAAGATGGGAAATACAAGTCAAGGAGCCATTTTAAATCCATGGCATAGGAAGCCATTTTTAATCCCCGACAGCAGGAGCCACATTCAGACCGTGATATCCGGAAGTGTTTTTCTGTGTGTAGGCCTATGTGTGCGATTTCCAACCACATATATGTAGAGATTTAACATGCTTTCATTAATTATTTATATTACATTTAATCGTTTTTTATTAATTTCGTTCCTCATTTATGTATTTACTTATATCTTATTTACCTTACCTTTCATCGATTTATTTATTTATTTATTTATTTATTTATTTATTTATTTATTTATTTATTTATTTATTTATTTATTTATTTATTTATTTATTTCATTTTCGTGCCATTCACTTAAAATGTTAGGTACGAGGAATTCGCTATACCAGCAATAAAACGTGAACCTTATTTTCTTTCTGACTCAATCATATTTTATTAATTTTATTTTGAGGAAACATGAAGTACATAAAGAAGGAAATAATAAACCAGAAATAGTAACTCATATATTAGTCAAGGTACCATTTTGGTTCATGTTTGTGGGTTACTGTAGTCACGTCCTAGTTCGTGAACCATGGGCAACGGCTGAGTGGCCTAGTAAGTGGTCCTGAGAGTCGGGATACCAGTTGCTATGGAATGGGAGTGGGCATCACGGACATATTCTGAGTCGTGGCCCTCCTTGTGCTCGGACGGCTAGGACTATACAATTCACCGGTGGTCCATAACCCGTTAGAGGAGAGATCCTCACTTGGACTATGTGCAAGTAGGGTAGCATTCTGCTTCATGAATTTACCGAGCTCAGAACACTTTAAGCAAGCCTCGGACCTATGGGAGTAATGGAGTCCCACTCCCATTTGACAGGCGAGGGACTCCTTGGAAACAACTTGGCGAACGAAATGGAATTCGATGGGGAGCTATCAATATTAATGGGGCTTATGGAAGAAAGAAGGTAGAACTGGCTGAGTCAGCAAAGAGGATGCATCTGAATGTGCTAGGAGTAAGTGATATTCGGGTAAGGGGAGATAATGAGGACGAGATAGGAGATTATAAAGTGTACTTGACGGGTGTTAGAAAGGGAAGGGCAGAGTCTGGGGTAGGGCTCTTTATCAGGAATACCATTGCACGCAACATAGTTTCTGTTAGGCACGTAAATGAGCGAATGATATGGGTAGATTTGTCAGTGGGAAGGAATTAGGACAAGAATTGTGTCCGTGTATTCACCATGTGAGGGTGCAGATGAGGATGAAGTTGAAGAGTTTTATGAAGCATTGAGTGACATCGTGGTCAGAGTCAACAGCAAAGATAGAATAGTGCTAATGGGCGATTTCAATGCGAGAGTTGGGAATAGAACTGAAGGATATGAAAGGGTGATTCGTAAATGTGGGGAAGATATGGAAGCTAATGGGAATGGGAAGCGTTTGCTGGACTTCTGTGCTAGTATGGGTTTAGCTGTTACGAATACATTCTTCAAGCATAAGGCTATCCACCGCTACACATGGGAGGCTAGGGGTACCAGATCCATAATAGACTATATCTTAACAGACTTTGAATTCAGGCAATCTGTTAGGAATGTACGCGTTTTTCGTGGATTTTTCGATGATACAGACCACTGTCTGATCTGTAGTGAACTAAGTATCTCTAGGCCTAGGGTAGAGAAAGTGATATCTGTCTGCAAACGAATAAGGGTAGAAAGTCTCCAGGACGAGGAAATTAGACAGAAGTACATGGATATGATTAGCGAGAAGTTTCGAACAGTAGACAGTAAGCAGGTTCAGGATATAGAAAGTGAATGGGTGGCATACAGGGATGCTGTAATAGAAACAGCAAGGGAATGGCTAGGAACAACTGTGTGTAAAGATGGGAAAAGGCGAACATCTTGGTGGAATGATGAAGTGAGAGCAGCCTGTAAACGTAAAAAGAAGGCTTATCAGAAATGGCTCCAAACAAGGGCCAAGGCAGACAGGGATTGGTACGTAGATGAAAGAAACAGAGCGAAACAAACAGTTGTTGAATCCAAAAAGAAGTCATGGGAAGATTTTGGTAATAACCTGGAAAGGCTAGGTCAAGCAGCAGGGAAACCTTTCTGGACAGTAATAAAGAATCTTAGGAAGGGAGGGAAAAAGGAAATGAACAGTGTTTTGAGTAATTCAGGTGAACTCATAATATATCCCAGGGAATCACTGGAGAGGTGGAGGGAATATTTTGAACATCTTCTCAATGTAAAAGGAAATCATCATGGTGGTGTTGCAAACAGCCAAGCTCATGGGGAGGAGGAAAAGGATGTTGGTAAAATTATGCTTGAGGAAGTGGAAAGGATGGTAAGAAAACTCCATTGTCATAAGGCAGCAGGATTAGATGAAATTAGACCTGAAATGGTGAAGTACAGTGGTAAGGCAGGGATGAAATGGCTTCATAGAGTAGTAAAATTAGCGTGGAGTGTTGGTAAGGTACCTTCAGATTGGACAAAAGCAGTAATTGCACCTATCTATAAGCAAGGGAACAGGAAGGATTGCAACAACTATCGAGGTATCTCATTGATTAGTATACCAGGCAAAGTATTCACTGGCATCTTTGAAGGGAGGGTGCGATCAGTCGTTGAGAGGAAGTTGGATGAAAACCAGTGTGGTTTCAGACCGCAGAGAGGCTGTCAGGATCAGATTTTCAGTATGCGCCAGGTAATTGAAAAATGCTACGAGAGGAATAGGCAGTTGTGTTTATGTTTCGTAGATCTAGAGAAAGCATATGACAGGATACCGAGGGAAAAGATGTTCGAAATACTGGGGGACTATGGAATTAAAGGTAGATTATTAAAATCAATCAAAGGCATTTATGTTGACAATTGGGCTTCAGTGAGAATTGATGGTAGAATGAGTTCTTGGTTCAGGGTACTTACAGGAGTTAGACAAGGCTGTAATCTTTCACCTTTGCTGTTCGTAGTTTACATGGATCATCTGCTGAAAGGTATAAAATGGCAGGGAGGGATTCAGGTAGGTGGAAATGTAGTAAGCAGTTTGGCCTATGCTGACGACTTGGTCTTAATGGCAGATTGTGCCGAAAGCCTGCAGTATAATATCTTGGAACTTGAAAATAGGTGCAATGAGTATGGTATGAAAATTAGCCTCTTGAAGACTAAATTGATGTCGGTAGGTAAGAAATTCAACAGAACTGAATGTCAGATTGGTGATACAAAGCTAGAACAGGTCGAAAATTTCAAGTATTTAGGTTGTGTGTTCTCCCAGGATGGTAATATAGTAAGTGAGATTGAATCAAGGTGTAGTAAAGCTAATGCAGTGAGCTCGCAGTTGCGATCAGCAGTATTCTGTAAGAAGGAAGTCAGCTCCCAGACGAAACTATCTTTACACCGGTCTGTTTTCAGACCAACTTTGCTTTACGGGAGCGAAAGCTGGGTGGACTCAGGATATCTTATTCATAAGTTAGAAGTAACAGACATGAAAGTAGCGAGAATGATTGCTGGTACAAACAGGTGGGAACAATGGCAGGAGGGTACTCGGAATGAGGAGATAAAGGCTAATTTAGGAATGAACTCGATGGATGAAGCTGTACGCATAAACCGGCTTCGGTGGTGGGGTCATGTGAGGTTACCTAGGAGAATAATGGACTCTGTTATGGAGGGTAAGAGAAGTAGAGGGAGACCAAGACGACGATGGTTAGACTCTGTTTCTAACGATTTAAAGATAAGCGGTATAGAACTAAATGAGGCCACAACACTAGTTGCAAATCGAGGATTGTGGCGACGTTTAGTAAATTCTCAGAGGCTTGCAGACTGAACGCTGAAAGGCATATCAGTCTATAATGATAATGTATGTATGTATGTATAGAAAGCAATTTTCGTTTAGTCCGTGATATCCGGATTGTTTGTCTGTGTATGCGTGCGATGCCCAGCCAAATCTTTGGCACGCAGAGAGACGAAATTTTTAACATACGTGAGCACAGTATTTCACAAGTCATACATGGCTATGTCAAAGATCAATTTTTGCTCCAAGGTATGAAGCTGCCAACGTCATCAACAAGCAACGATTACAAGAATTACCCCAATGTACATGTCTTTCGATATGACGTGCCCTCCATCCTGACTGGACATGCCGCAGGCGAAGTAGTATTCATTCCTCCAATTCAAATCACACCTTCGAATATGTCTTTTCAATTTAGACGTCTGCAGTTCCCCGTTTGTTTGAGTTTCGCTAAGTGCATCAACAAGGCACAAGGACAATCGCTTAAAGTGTAGGACTCGATCTTCTGAAACCGTGCTCCTCCCATGGTCAATAGTACGTGGGTTGTTCAAGTCTTGGAAAGTCAAACATACTATAGGCTATATTTTAGCTCTAAATGGAAGGATATAATTTAACCGGAAGCTCTAAAAGGGAAAAAAATACTTTGTTTTATATATAATATGGTCTTTTTATTGTTTTGGCACTATTTGTGCCATCCACCAACCCGGAATCTTAAGCATTGAAAGTAACAAAATAATCAAAGTAATAAATCATTTAGCCTCCGTGGCTCAGCCGGCAGCACACCGGCCTCTCGCCACTGTGTTCTGTATTTCAAATCCCGCTCACTCAATGTGAGATTTGTGCTAGACAAAGCGGAGGCGGGGCAGGTTTATCTCCGGGTACTCCGCTTTCTTCTGCCATATTTCATTGCAGAAACCCTCTAGAATATCATTTCATTTCATCTGTCATTCATTAATCATTGCACCAAAGGAGTGCGTCAGACTTCGACAGCCAGCACAGTTCCTATCCTCGCCGCTAGATGGGGCTTCATTCATTCCATTCCTGACCCGGTCGAATGACAGGAAACAGGCTGTGGATTTTCAATAAAAATCATATACGTCAAAACGATGCGTACTAATAAGTATAAATTTTTATTTTTGTTTATGCTAGTTTTGGAATAAACAACTATTTTACTCGTGTTTGCTACTGCTATACATATTAGGTCTATGGTGAATTTACTCAGTTACCTTTTGTAGAACTTAGCGAAATAACCATGACTAAAAAAACATATTATTTAGATTTCTTTACATCAAGCAAATAAAATACCTGTTATATTCCTATTGCCTTTTGAATATTTTCTGACGAGAACAAGTCCTGAACCGCTTATGTACGTAAACCCTCATTGAAGTTTGGAATATTACAGTGTATGACCATTCGCTCACAAGAACTCTATGCAAAGTCATAGCGCAATATGAGTTTCTCTTTGACAGATGACCTCAAACGTTTTGTTGAGAAGAAGGAATTCATGTGTAAACTTTCCTTAGAACCATGAATTCCCTAACGTCAAACATGTTAGATGAATAGTCCCACAGGCATCTCCCAGCAGCATATGCAAGTTGAGTTGACAGAACATTAGCAGACAGAAACTTTGAGAACTGGCACTTCAAAGACGATGACATGACTGGGTTGACTTAAAACTCAGTTGTTGCGATCACCTATGGATATGATCAAGTCATTTCTTAAAGTATGATATCGAACGAAGGATTACTATGTAATTATTAATAAACTGAGTGCAATTGGGAGATACCCCCGTGACAATACTTGCTTTCAGTAGTATAGCAGTAAAATGAAATAGCATAATTTATTTAGCAACCATTCAATAAATCACCATTGATCTGTATTAAGGGCTGTTGTCCAGACTCTACCTAGTATATTTTTAAATGATTTCAAAGATTTATTATTATTTTATTTAGCATATGGCAACACATCGGAATATTCAACAATATATAAATTCTATACTAAAATAACTAGCTCATTATTACAATTAAACTTAAAACAGAGTATCCAATGACCATTAAAAAAAAGTTGGACACACATAAAACATTTCTCTTAATCAATTATTCCAGTCCACAATTCCTCTTACTATCAATTAATTTTCACCCTAATCTCTCTTCCTGATTTCTTTATCTTCATATTATTAATATTTTTACTTCAAAAAACTCCATTCAAGCATATTTGTCTACGAATGTAATTCCACTTATCTCGCTACTTGCAGCTCGGATTATATTACCTAGTCGAGCAGTTCGTCTCCTCACTTTCAATTCATCCCAGCACAATTTTGAACATTTTTCGTAAAAGTAAATTCGTACCCTCATCCCGAGGTGGCACAGCCCTTCGTGCATTCCCCCGTTGGAGGTGAGCTACGTGTACATACTAGCGCTCCTGTCAATTTTAAAACCCTTCCAGAAAGGTATAAAAAGTGTACGTAGGACGGAGGGGACGGATGGTTGGCTCTGAATGACGTCCAGTTACCCGATGATCGCTCAGGCTGAATCTCTCACCTCTCACTTCTAGTTTATTTCTAAGGAATATAGAAAGATGAAATAAACTGGTGATGTAGATAACGTCGCCTGTCTACGTTTTCTCAGCACATCATTTCGTCCCTTCCAGTGCGGGGCTGTCTATCCTAGTATACAGTCTGACCTCTCCAGGTCAATAGCTTCACTTCATTCTCGTCTCTACAAGTGAGAGGCTGTCTATCCTAGAATACAATCTGACTTCTCTAGGTCAATAGCTTCACTTCATTCCTGTCTCTTCCAGTGAGATGTTGTCTATCCCAGAACACAATCTGACCTTTCGAAGTCAATAGCTTCACTTGTTTCTCTTCCCTTCCAGTGAGATGTTGTCTATCATACTATACAGTCTGACCTCTCTAGATCAATTGCTTCACTTCATTCTCGTTTCTTCTAGTGAGAGGTTGTCTATCCTAGAACACAATCTGACCTTTGTAGGTCAATAGCTTCACTTCATTCCCGTCTCTTCCAGTGAAATGTTGTCTATCCTAGAACACAGTCTGACCTTTCTAGGTAAATTGCTTCAGTTCATTCTCGTTTCTTCTAGTGAGAGGTTGTCTGTCCTAGAACACAGTCTGACTTATCTAGGTCAATAGCTTCACTTCATTCTCGTTTCTTCTAGTGAGAGGCTGTCTGTCCTAGAACACAGTCTGACTTATCTAGGTCAATAGCTTCACTTCATTCTCGTTTCTTCTAGTGAGAGGTTGTGTTGTAGCAGCTATACAGGGAATAGCTGACACTGGGAATGTCATACCCAGGCGTGAAGCTTATGGGCCTAGACGTGATCTTCGTGCAGAGGACCGCATATTAGGACCCTGGAAGGAGTACTCCCCAAGTCGTAGCAGTGGTAGGAGTGTTCCATAGGACAGTCCAATGAATATCATGTCAAGACTAGCAACATCCATACCATCTGCAGCGAGCTGAGCACTAACCGTAGAGAAAGATGCACCACGCATGTCCTTCTGTGAATGGGTCCATCGTCAAAGACAACAGATGATGCCTCGCTTACGAGTGATATCTTATATTTTCGCAACACCTGTGGTCGGTGAACAATCCCCATGCTACGAGTCGTTTCCACAACCAGCTTCGGTTAACCATTAATGTTTGTACAGGGATGTTTGAGGGCATTATCACAGGACCTGTAGTATTACCTCTTGGAATGACTGGCATATCTGATCTACAGTTTGTGGAAGGCACTCTACCACTATTACTCGAGGATGGGCCATACCCGACAGAAGATGTGGTTCCAACATGATGGAGCAACCCTGCATATTACCAACCCAGTGTGCGGACACCTGAACGCTACCTATCCGCAGTGATAGATTGGGCGTTTTGGCCCTCAATCAGTCACTACTGATCTGCATTTAGGGCAGTCGCCCAGGTGGCAGATTCCCTATCTGTTGGTTTCCTAGGCTTTTCTTAAATAATTGCAATGAAAATGTAAATTTTTTGAACATCTCCCTTGGTGAGTCATTCAAATCCATAACTCCCCTTCCTATAAACGAATACTTCCACAATTTTTCCTCTTGAATTCCAACTTTATCTTCATATTGTAATCTTTCCTATTTTCAAAGACACCACTCAAACTTATTCGTCTACTACTGTCATTCCACGCTATCTCTCCACTGACAGCTTGGAACATACCACTTAGACGAGCAGCTTACCTACTTTCTCCTAAGTCTTTCCAGCCCAAACTTTGCAACATTTTTGTAACGCTACTCTTTTGTCGGAAATCACCTAGAACAAATCGAGCTGTTTTTCTTTGGATTTTTTCCAGTTCTTGAATCAAGTAATCCTGGTGAGTGTCCCATACACTGGAACCATACTCTAGTTGGGGTCTTAACAGAAACTTATATCCCCTCTCCTTTACATCCTTACTACAACCCCTAAGCACCCTCATAACCATGTGCATATATATACACCCTTTATTTACAATCCTATTTATGTGATTACCTTATTGAAGATCTTTCCTTATATTAACAGCTAGGTACTTATTTATTACTCTGTACAGAATATCATCATCCGCGAAAAGCCTTACCTCAGATTCCAATTCTTTACACATATCATTGATATATATAAGAAAACAAAGTTCCAATAATACTGCCTTGAGGAATTCCCCTCTTAATTATTACAGGGTCCTACCGCCTGGCCGGCAAGAAGACCCGATCTAAACCACTTAGTTTAACGTTGAACTCTCTGAAACGAAGACATCAACACTGACCATTCAGCCGAGGAGTCAGACAATTTACCTTTTTAATAGAAGAAATGAAAACACAACGGCAAAGCATTTATGTGCCTTTCAGAGAGTTACACCCCGGACCAGACTGGTCGTGGGAAATGGTGCACATTGTTGCAGCATGTGTTCGAAATGTCCTCCATTGGCGGTAGTACATGCTCAGCACCTTGTGAGAATTTTTTTTTTTTTTTTGCTAGTGGCTTTACCGCATCGACACAGATAGGTCTTATAGCGAAGATGGGATAGGAAAGGCCTAGGAGTTGGAAGGAAGCGGCCGTGGCCTTAATTAAGATACATCCCCGTTATTTACCTGGTATCAAAATGGGAAACTATGGAAAACCATCTTCAGGGCTGTCGACAGTGGGATTTGAACCCACTATCTCCCGGATGCAAGCTCACAGCCACGCGCTCCTAACCCCACGGCCAACTCGCCCGGTGGGAAGAAGAAGAAAATTCTCTTGAACCCGCCTTAGTACCTCGTGGTTTTGGCTGATGTCCTGAGCAGCTTCCAAGACATATTTCAGAAGGTCTTTCAGGATTTCCACTTTTCTGCGATACACCTTAGATTTCATATACCCCCCAAAAGATGCATGAGTATGTATTCTAGAATCTACAACGCAGTTGAAGCCTAGATAATACAGTAGTTCATGAAGTCTACTGAATGATTAATTATTACGATATATCAATAAATAAATGTATGGGATGAAATCTATATATTAAAATTTATGAAAACTAAAGTCAGTCAATCCAGCCATTCTATCCCGTCGATTTCCTTCATTTTTTTCAACTGAAAGTTATTCATGCACAGATTTGTCATCAGGTACTATAAATCACTTAACTTCCGCCTTCCTCAAATTATTTGATTTTTCAATTTTTTGTCTCTTTGAAGCAATCATATCTTTGGTTTTAATTGAGATACGGAGTTCATTTTGGCCTAAGAACACTCAGTGGATCAAGCTCTTTCATTTAAGCTCTTAACTATTCAAATTGGTTGATTCTGAGGAAAGTTATGAGTGCACATTTAATTTGACGTCTCATTTCTTCAACTTTTTTTCTCATTGAAGCAATCATATCTTTAGTTCTGATTGAGGTACGCAGTTAGTTTTGGTCCAAAAACACTCAGTGGATCAAGCGCTTTCTTTTGAGGTAATAACTGCTTAAATTGGTAGATTCGGAGAAAAGTTATGAGTACATTTGTCTCCATGACGAAGATCTTTGAAGGACCATTTAGCAGTTCGGCGCGTAGTGTTGTTCCAAAGAACGTTTATTTCAATTCCTTTGTGTGATGTATTTTCAAGTGTTTTGTTGACACAATATTACATTCTATTACCACAGCAGATCATGTGCTTCATTTCATTAACTCGAAACTTTGCAAATACATACGTGAGGATAGTAACGAACAACACCATACTTTGTACATTGCGGGCGGAGCGGAAAACTGCTAGTATAGATTAAAATACATCAAAAACCAAATCAAACCAAACCCCATTGCACTACAGCCCTTGAAGGGCCTTGGCCTACCAAGCGACCGCTGCTCAGCCCGAAGGCCTGCATATTACGAAGTGTCATGTAGTCAGCACGACGAATCCTCTCGGCCGTTATTCTTGGCTTTCTAGACCGGGGCCGCTATCTTACCGTCAGATAGCTCTTCAATTCTAATCACGTAGGCTGAGTGGACCTCGAAGCAGCCCTCAGGTCCAGGTAAAAATCCCGGACCTGGCCGGGAATCGAACCCGGGGCCTCCGGAAATGAGGCAGGGACGCTACCCCTACACCACGGGGCCGGCCTTAAAATACATCACACAAATAAATTGAATTAAACGTTCCTTGGAACAACACTACGCGCCGAACTGTTAAAAAGTCCTTCAAAGATCTTCGTCATGAAGACAAATGTACTCATAACTTTTCTCTGAATCTACCAATTTAAGTAGTTATTACCTCAAAAGAAAGCTCTTGATCCACCGAGTGTTTTTAAACCAAGACAAACAATTAGAACCAATGATATGATTGCTCTAAAGAGATAAATAATTTGAGGAAGGCGGAAGTTAAGTGATTTATAGTGCCTGATGACAAATCTGTGCATGAATACCTTTCAGTTAAAAAAAAGAATGAAGGATTTCGACCGGATAGAATGACCGGACTGACTGACTTTAGTTTTCATATCTTTTTAATAATAATAATAATAATAATAATAATAATAATAATAATATTTGTTTTACGTCCCACTAACTACTTTTACGGTTTTCGGAGACGCCGAGGTGCCGGAATTTAGTCCCGCAGGAGTTCTTTCACGTGCCAGTAAATCTACCAACACGAGGCTGACGTATTTGAGCACCTTCAAGTACCACCGGACTGAGCCAGGTTCGAACCTGCCAAGTTTGGGTCAGAAGGCCAGCGCCTCAACCGTCTGAGCCACTCAGCCCGGCTCATATTTTTTTAAAATATATAGATCAACAAATAAATGTATGGGATGAAATACAGATTAATTTGTTTTATAATAATTGTAAAACTTTTAATTGTCAATTAAAAATAACCAACTGCATGAATTAGTAAAGGTTACATTAAATGAATATTCTCTCCAAAATTTCTGGTCATGTATGATTTGGAGAGGAAAATATACCATATAACAGGTTTTCGGCGATACCAAGATGAGGAGGGGCTAGAAATGAAAAAGTAGAAAAGGCTGTGGTCTTGTGAAAATGGGAAAAATAAAAATACTCAATTCTATTCTACTCACCCTTGCCAAAGCCACGGCTGGAAACCTGTCCCAGGCCAGCTCGTGCTCTTCGCCACTTTGCCCTCTTCTCTGACCACTCATGATCCTAGCAGCAGTCACTGTGGCCACTCCCATGCCATCTCCCACCAGGAGAATCACGTTCTTGGCTCTGTAGTGTCCATCTGCGGCGCCACCAATGTCCTGAACGCGGCGACGTATCGCAGCTCGGGCCATCTCGTACCAGAATTCACGATCTGTTGAAGGAAGAAACAATAGATATAGTGAAAGTGATATTCTTTCTTTTTTTAATATCTGCTTTACGTCGCACCGACACAGATAGGCCTTATGGCGACGATGGGATAGGAAAGGCCTAGGAGTGGGAAGGAAGTGGCCGTGTCCTTAATTCAGGTACAGCCCCAACATTTTTCTGATGTGAAAATGGGAAATCCCGGAAAACCATCTTCAGGGCTATCGACAGTGGGGTTCGAACCCATTATCTCCCGGACGCAAGCTCACAACTGCACGCCCCTAACCGCACGGCCAACTCGCCCGCTAATAATAATTTCGTGTGGCTATTTCTAGCCGAGTGCAGCCCTTGTAAGGCAGACCCTCCGATGAAGGTGGGCGGCATCTGCCTTGTGTAGGTAACTGCGTGTTACTGTGGTGGAGGATAGTGTTATGCAGGGATGTTGGGGACAGCACAAACATCCATTTCCCGGGCCAATGGAATTAACCAATGAAGGTTAAAATCTTCGACCCAGCCAGGAATCGAACCCGGGACCCTCTGAACCGAAGGCCAGTACGATGACCATTCAGCCAACGAGTCGGACATTATTCATAATTAGAAACCACTAGTGACACTCACTGGAACAAAATAATGTTGTATACAGCAACTTACAAAATCATTCCAGTGGCCACCTTTGCAGCCTAAAGTTCACTTAACTCCACATTGAAAAAGGAAAGTAAACTATCCGGAAATCCAAGTTTCGTATCCTTAGTGTAGATTTTTCCTCCGGTTTTTCTGTACTCACTCCTGGCAAATACCACGATAATACTGTACCATGGGAGCGTATCCAAATCCTGGACACAGGTCATCAAACTCATCCGTACGCGCGGCTAATGAACGGAGATCCAACATCAAACGAACGACCTAAATGTTTCAATTGCGATAGGTATGGAAGATGTACGCAGTGACAAAAAAACTTATATTTTTATTCGCTACCATATTGCGGTGATGTGAGTGCGACTGAATTCAGTCGACTTGTATTGAGCTAACTGGACAGCGAAACAGAGAGGGACGACAACAGGTTCTTTCCAACACGCAGTTTGCTGTCAGTACATGGACGCATCCATGTACCGCTCTATACGCATGCGCTGACTTCGTATCGGTTCCGGGATTGATACACGATTGGGTTGTGTTGGAATGGATTCTCGTTCATGAACTCCAAGGAATAGGAGTAACGCAAATACTATTAATATACTAACCTGGTGTAATGCCGATATTTTCCCATATTGCCCGTAATGTCTTTTATGATGTTCATTTCTTTCATATCGATTTGTAATATCTTGAGCAACTCCTCGGCTAATGCGGAAATGCTCGAAAAACTCATTTTCATTATACTGAGGAACAGTTTCTTCTGAAAAATACATCATATTTCAGTTATATTTTGTTTCACCTTTTGTTTCAGCTTTTGTGCCTTCATAAACTATAGGACTAATGTAACAATACATAAATAACTAAAGAAAGATGTTTAATTACCGTCACCTAAATAATTGTCATTTCTTTTTCTTTTTTGCGAAAAATAGTACCTCTTCTTCACTGGATGAAGAGTGTAAAAATTCGTCGTCACTATCCATCCTAACCTCAGTAACCAAACAGCTGATTCATTTATTAATGGGAGAAGAGCGCGCAATGCGCATAAAAATAGCTGATTAAGGAACTCCAAAGAAATCAGCGTACAGCAGGAAGCAACGATACAGTGTTTCTGCGCATGTCAAAGAAATGTACGGCTCAGTACATGCTTTAGACTGCGGAATAGTTCCGACCGTCAGGGATCGATGCGAAGAGTTCGTTGGAACGCCTGACTGCAGTACACGGACGAATACATGAACGCAATTTTGACTGTGTTGGAAAGGATTCTTCGTATTGCGCATGCGCAAGGAGATCATATACTGGTACAGGGACTGTGTTGGAAAGAACCTAATGAGGCTCTGTCCCGCAACAGTGCTAACAATAATCGAATAAGTAAATCTTCTTTTGCTACAGAATACATTACAATAGCGAAACACGCTGTTTACCAGCTTATTATCGTAGTTATGCCTTTTTATGAATAACTCTGTGTTGAAAACAACCTAGGGATATGAGCTACGAATTTTAGGTAAATAACATAAAATTAAATGAGGAAATATTCGTTATTTATTCCTAAAAATTACAACCTTTCCCTTAATCATCGTTATCCGGTCAGTTAGATTAGCAGTTTGCCTTTTCCTACCACTACGAGCGCTAATGTGATTCAATGCAGAGTTTCACTTAACCACTACCACGAGCGCTAATGTGAGTCAATGCATTGTTTCACTTAACCACCAGTACGAGCGCTAATGTGATTCAATGCAGAGTTTTACTTAACCACAACCACGAGCGCTAATGTGATTCAATGCAGAGTTTTACTTAACCCACTGCCTGCTCGATCTGCATCCGATGGCTGCTTATACTGCCTGCTCATTACAACATTTTAACATGGCACTAAATGAAACACTCCGTTTACAATTACCCACAGCAGGTGGCAGCACTAACCGGCTCCAGACATGTCGGAATGAAATAGCGGGAAATAGGATAGGCTGTACTTGTTTTCAGTGAAAATGGTGTACTGCTGCGTGCCTTTCTGCAAATCAAAGAATGGGAAACCAGAATGCCGTGATATTTCATTCCATGTTATACCTTCAAGTACACAATTGCGTCGAAAGTGGTTAAGTATTATATCCAGGGAAGGAAACAGCAAGGGAAGTAAATGGATTCCTGATTATTCCGTGGTTTGCAGTCTACATTTTGTAAATGACGATTTCAAAGTGACCAGCAAAACGCGAAAATTAAAAACAGGATCTGTACCCAGCCCTTTCCCTGATTATCCAGCTTATAAACAACCGCTAATTTCAGAGATGATTAAGAGAAGGGATTCAAGCACAGAGACGTCTAACAAGAGCTCTTCAAACACCATTGCAGAAAATGGTAAGTGTAAGGTTTGAAGTATTACATACTAAGTAATATAATATCTGGGGACACTGTACTGTTAATGTGAAGGTACAAAACAGAATAATATGCTGTCATAGATTCCATTGTCCGCCTCTGTGGTGTAGTGGTTAGTGTGATTAGCTGCTAACGCCGGAGGCCCGGGTTCGATTCCCGACTCTGCTACGAAATTTGAAAAGTGGTACGAGGGCTGGAACGGGGTCCACTCAGCATCGGGAGGTCAGTAGAGGTGGGTTCGATTCCCACCTCAGCCATCCTGGAAGTGGTTTTCCGTGGTTTCCCATTTCTCCTCCAGGCAAAGGCCGGGAGCTTCCTTCACCCTTCCTTGTCCATCCCTTCCAAGGCCCCTGTTCAGCATAGCAGGTGAGGCCGCCTGGGCGAGGTACTGGTCATCCTCCCCAGTTTCATCCGCCCGACCCAGAGTCTGAAGCTCCAGGACACTGGCCTTGAGGCGGTAGAGGTGGGATCCTTCGCTGAGTCCGAGGGAAAAGCCAACCCTGGAGGGTAAGCAGATTAAGATTTTATTACGAGTCTTTTGCTAGCAGTATAATATCGTGTCAATATACTGCTCTTTTTATTACTATTATTATTTACGCAAGTAGGGCCTATTTAGTTAATTGGTTAATTCCAGTGGTTCGGGGGCTGGGGTGTGTATGGCATCTTCAGCATTAGAAATCATCCTAGGTAGGGCTTTCATCTTCACAGATATGCAAGTCGCCTAATAGGCCGTCTATTATTATTATTATTCCCTGAGTATGTACTTGGTTTACTGGAAGATTTTCGTGAGCCCCCTGAGTCAGTGTGTGTCACTTCGGAAACTGCTTACCAGGGATTGGTGTGTGGTTATTTAGTGCGTGTAATCGAAGAGAAAACAGAATGCAGCACGTGCTTGAATAACGTTTCTACCTCATTTAATTCATCCCCATTGATAGCCGCGCTAGCCCTAGCAACGATTTATTGGCCTAATTATGAGGCTTCAGAAATTTGTTGTGGCGGCTCTACCGTACTGCAAGAAATCTGCAAGTCTGCTCCAGATCATAAAAAAACTATGTTCTACCTTCTTTGTGCCAATGTAATTTTTTGAAGTGTTTTAGTAACAATAAGCACCAGGAACTTGTGTCAGAAACTGTGCTGGCCAAAGTCGTGAAACCTCTACTTAGTAATGTAGGGAAGTACCATACAGACAAAGTTTCCAGGTTTTCTTGTTCGTCGAAACCTCTTTCTTGAAAAGTGCTGAAGCTATAACTCTCTAGAGCACCACTTTATACGTAAAATTCTTTAATATTTCTCTTACTTTAAGATTTTAAATTTTGCTGGTATGCGTATCTAGTTGTATTCACGCGGTAAATGGGTACGTTTGGTGCTGCCATCTAGCGGCAGATTGTTTGTAAGGCGTGTTACACGTTTGAGTATGGAATGAGCAGGCAGTTTAAGCAGCCATCGGATGCAGATCGAGCAGGCAGTGACTTAACCACAACCACGAGCGCTAATGTGATTCAATGCAGAGTTTCACTTAACCACTACCACGAGCGCTAATGTGAGTCAATGCATTGTTTCACTTAACCACCACCACGAGCGCTAATGTGAGTCAATGCATTGTTTCACTTAACCACCACTACGAGCGCTAATGTGATTCAATGCAGAGTTTTACTTAACCACAACCACGAGCGCTAATGTGATTCAAAGCAGAGTTTCACTTAACCACCACCACGAGCGCTAATGTGATTCAATGCATTGCTTCCTTGGTATTTGAAGGGTAACTATTCTCGCCGTCACATTACCAACATTATTCGTCTTCGCTTTAACCATGCTCTTACTCCTCTGTATAAACATCGTTTTAACCTCTCCCCCCACTCCTCCTGTATATGTGGTACTCTGAGTGCTGATGTAAATCATTTATTATTCCAATGCCCTGTGTATGATTCTTTTCGTCCGGCTTTTATTTCTCGTCTTCTCAGTCTTCAGAAAGCTCTCCCCACCAACGTCTCCTGCTTGCTTACCGATATGTCTCCTGCTCTAATACATGCTATCAATCAATATTTGGATGACTCTCATCTTCATTTGTAAATTACTGTCTGTTTATTGTTCGCACCGTTACATACTCCTGCTTCCACTGTTTTTTGCTTCTACGCACTTCCTTTGTTATGTTTCGCGTTACTTAAGATGTGTACATAGACCCGATGCTCAACTGTTCTTGAGACCTTCGTAGTGAAATTCATTGCGTGTGACCTTCGTAGTGGACTAATTGCGTGTGATTTCGCATTATAAGTGTAATATCACGATAATAAGTGTAGTGGCTGGGTGAAATAATAGAGCCCATAACCTCTCCTACAACAACAACAACAACAACCACAACTACGAGCGCTAATGTGATTCAATGCAGAGTTTTACTTAACCACCACTACGAGCGCTAATGTGAGTCAATGCAGAGTTTTACTTAACCACCACTACGAGCGCTAATGTGATTCAATGCAGAGTTTTACTTAACCCACTGCCTGCTCGATCTGCATCCGATGGCTGCTTAAACTGCCTGCTCATTCCATACACAAACGTGTAACACGCCTTACAAACAATCTGCCGCTAGATGGCAGCACCAAACGTACCCATTAACCGCGTGAATACGACTAGATAAGCATACCAGCAAAATTTAAAATCTGAAAGTAAGAGAAATATTAAATAATTTTACGTATAAAGTGGTGCTCTAGAGAGTTATAGCTTCAGCACTTTTCGAGAAAGAGGTTTCGACGAACAAGGAAACCTGGAAACTTTGTCTGTATGGTACTTCCCTACATTACTAAGTAGAGGTTTCACGACTTTGGCCACCACAGTTTCTGACACAAGTTCTTGGTGCTTATTGTTACTAAAACACTTTAAAAATTTACATTGGCACAAAGAAGGTAGAACATGGTTTTTTATAATCTGGAGCAGACTTGCAGATTTCTTGCAGTACGATAGAGCCGCCTCAACAAATTTCTTAAGCCTCATAATTAGGCCAATAAATCGTTGCTAGGGCTAGCGCAGCTATCAGTGGAGATGAATTAAATGAGGTAGAAACGTTATTCAAGCACGTGCTGCATTCTGTTTTTTTCTTCGATTACACGCACCAAATAACCACACACTAATCCCTGACACACACTGACTCAGGGGGCTCACGAAAATCTTCCAGTAAATCAAGTACATACTCAGGGAATAATAATAATAGACGGACTATTAGGCGACTTGCATATCTGTGAAGATGAAAGCCCTACCTAGGATGATTTCTAATTCTGAAGATGTCACACACACCCCAGCCCCCGAGCCACTGGCATTAACCAATTAACTAAATAGGCCCTACTTCCGTAAATAATAATAGTAATAAAAAGAGCAGTATATTGACACGATTTTATACTGCTAGCAAAAGACTCGTAATGGAATCTTAATCTGCTTACCCTCCAGGGTTGGCGTTTCCCTCGGACTCAGCAAAGGATCCCACCTCTACCGCCTCAAGAGCAGTGTCCTGGAGCTTCAGACTCTGGGTCGGGGGGATGAAACTGGGGAGGATGACCAGTGCCTCGCCCAGGCGGCCTCACCTGCTATGCTGAACAGGGGCTTGGAAGGGATAGACAAGGAAATATGAAGGAAGCTCCCGGCATTTGCCTGGAGAAGTGGGAAACCACGGAAAACCACTTCCAGGATGGCTGAGGTGGGAATCGAACCCACCTCTACTCAGTTGACCTCCCGAGGCTGAGTGGACCCCGTTCCAGCCCTCGCACCACTTTTCAAATTTCGTACCAGAGTCGGGAATCGAACCCGGGCCTCCGGCGTTAGCAGCTAATCACACTAACCACTACACCACAGAGGCGGACAATGGAATCTATGACAGCATATTATTCTGTTTTGTACCTTCACATTAACAGTA
Organism: Anabrus simplex; assembly: GCF_040414725.1. NCBI lineage: Eukaryota > Metazoa > Arthropoda > Insecta > Orthoptera > Tettigoniidae > Anabrus > Anabrus simplex. Next base: position 104,903,495 of record NC_090269.1, on the reverse strand, counting down.
CAGTGTCCCCAGATATTATATTACTTAATATGTAATACTTCAAACCTTACGCTTACCATTTTCTGCAATGGTGTTTGAAGAGCTCTTGCTAGACGTCTCTGTGCTTGAATCCCTTCTCTTAATCATCGCTGAAATTAGCGTTTGTTTTTTAGCTGGATAATCAGGGAAAGGGCTGGGTACAGATCTTTTTTTTTTCTTTTTTTTTTTTTTTTCGCGTTTTGCTGGTCACTTTGAAATCGTCATTTACGAAATGTAGACTGCAAACCACGGAATAATCAGAAGGATTCCATTTACTTCCCTTGCTGTTTCCTTCCCTGGATATAATACTTAACCACTTTCGACGCAATTGTGTACTTGAAGGTATATCATGGAATGAAATATCACGGCATTCTGGTTTCCCTTTCTTTGATTTGCAGAAAGGCACGCAGCAGTACACCATTTTCACTGAAAACAAGTACAGTCTATCCTATTTCCCGCTATTTCATTCCGACAGGTCTGGAGCCGGTTGGTGCTGCCACCTGCTGTGGGTATTTGTAAACGGAGTGTTTCATTTAGTGCCATGTTAAAATGTTCTAATGAGCAGGCAGTATAAGCAGCCATCGGATGCAGATCGAGCAGGCAGTGACTTAACCACAACCACGAGCGCTAATGTGATTCAAAGCAGAGTTTCACTTAACCACCACCACGAGCGCTAATGTGAGTCAATGCAGAGTTTTACTTAACCACCACCACGAGCGCTAATGTGAGTCAATGCATTGTTTCACTTAACCACAACTACGAACGCTAATGTGATTCAATGCAGAGTTTCACTTAACCACCACTACGAGCGCTAATGTGATTCAATGCAGAGTTTCACTTAACCACCACCACGAGCGCTAATGTGATTCAATACGAGAGTTTCACTTAACCACCACCACGAGCGCTAATGTGATTCAATGGAGAGTTTCACTTAACCACCACTACGAGCGCTAATGTGATTCAATGCAGAGTTTTACTTAACCACAACTACGAGCGCTAATGTGATTCAATGCAGAGTTTCACTTAACCACCACTACGAGCGCTAATGTGATTCAATGCAGAGTTTCACTTAACCACCACTACGAACGCTAATGTGATTCAATGCAGAGTTTCACTTAACCACCACTACGAGCGCTAATGTGATTCAAAGCAGAGTTTCACTTAACCACCACCACGAGCGCTAATGTGATTCAATGCGGAGTTTCACTTAACCACCACCACGGGCGCTAATGTGAATCAATGCGGAGTTTCACTTAACCACCACCACGAGCGCTAATGTGTGTCAATGCAGAGTTTCACTTAACCACCACTACGAGCGCTAATTTGATTCAATGCAGAGTTTCACTTAACCACCACCACGAGCGCCAATGTGAGTCAATGCATTGTTCACTTAACCACCACCACGAGCGCTAATGTGAGTCAATGCATTGTTTCACTTAACCACCACTACGACCGCTAATGTGATTCAATGCATTGCTTCACTTAACCACAACTACGAGCGCTAATGTGATTCAATGCAGAGTTTTACTTAACCACCACCACGAGCGCTAATGTGAGTCATTGCATTGTGTCACTTAACCACAACTACGAGCGCCAATGTGATTCAATGCAGAGTTTCACTTAACCACCACTACGAACGCTAATGTGATTCAGTGCAGAGTTTCGCTTAATCACCACTACGAGCGCTAATGTGATTCAATGCAGAGTTTCACTTAACCACCACTACGAGCGCTAATGGCATTCAATGCAGAGTTTCACTTAACCACCACTACGAGCGCTAATGTGATTCAACGCAGAGTTTCACTTAACCACCACTACGAGCGCTAATGTGATTCAATGCAGAGTTTCACTTAACCACCACTACGAGCGCTAATGTGATTCAATGCAGAGTTTCACTTAACCACCACCACGAGCGCTAATGTGATTCAATGCAGAGTTTCACTTAACCACCACTACGAACGCCAATGTGATTCAATGCAGAGTTTCACTTAACCACCACCACGAGCGCTAATGTGATTCAATGCAGAGTTTCACTTAACTACCACCACGAGCGCTAATGTGATTCAATGCAGAGTTTCACTTAACCACCACTACGAACGCTAATGTGATTCAATGCAGAGTTTCACTTAAGTCCATATAACTATATTCGGAGGGGACACTTTTCAAAAAAATCGAAAAATTCCTGAGGATACTGAAACAAGGAACACATTAAACAACAAATTACGTAAATAGTTAATTTGGCTAGGATTTTAATCAAAAAGAAAATGAGTAAAGAAACAAGCGATTTTTGTTTTTTCCGGAACTGCATTTAGGTGGGAAGTAATTTTTTTGTATTTAAAAAAAAATTGATAACATGTCCGAGACTAATAATTCAAAACCTTTCCGTGGTCTTTAGCCCTTCAAATTTCGGTACAATTGAGGAAAATGCTTAACTTTACGTTTGTCGTAGTATTGAGACCCCTCACTTTTATGCTAAGAAATATTTTGAACATTTAAAAAATATATATTTACAGCTGTGACGGGAGTGCGACTTAAATCAGTTGACTTTTTTTGTAAAGTAAGAAATGCTGTGGATAAATTCCACTGCTCCCATCCAAAGGGAGTAAGCCAACCTGAGTGCTCCAGATAAGAGGCATACATGCCAAGTCTACAAAATGGAGCTGGCGGTTTAGTACAAAGCTGGTGACAATTTCATTAAACTCTCACGTCTTAAAGCCTGAGGTAAGCTACCTTAACAGCAACTTGTTGGTATGATTATCGGAGTGAGGGCAGGGAAGAATTACTCATTAAAAAAGAGATTCAACTCTAGTCCGAGATCGAGTAATTCAAATTGTGTTTACTCAACTACGTTGAAGGGTTGCTTGGTTTTCATTGTAGTCAGGGCCGGATTAAGGGGGGGCTAAAGGGGCTGCAGCCCCGGGCCCCGCATGCCCTTGGCCGAACCTAAAATTGTATAAACAGGCCTGCTGCTCCACCTCCGTGCATGTATATGAATATTTACGCTCGCAAAATATCGAACACGCACTCTTCCTTCCGGAGACACTAATCCTCGCTATTTACGCATTGTAATTATTGTAAAGTTTATTGTTGACGAAAATTTAAATCTGGCAGCTTGCGAGTACGGGCAGATGGTGTAACTGTTCGACCCTAAGCTTCTCACTAGAGGAGACGAAAGTTAATACCCTGGGACACATGAATATCAAATAAACTATGTGGCTTGCCCGTAAATTGCCACGCAAATAGAAACAATTAACATTCCATGGTTTTTCATTTCTCTATGTGATGTATGGGCGCCAGCGTTACAGTTTTAAACAAAACTGTAAAGCAACATTTATATTTACTAGCATAGAGACTTATACTTAAATCACAGGGGTAGGATTTTAAATAATTAACCATTAAGTATCGTTTAAGAAAGAAAATTAACGCAATATAAGATACAAATGAATTTATTATACAAAAAAATGAGATGAATCGGAAAAGTTCCTTAAAGCGTGGAGGGATTTAGAAATTACTAATTGCTTGCTTTATCTAATTGAAGCTCACCAATTGCAGTTTCCGTTGAAGTCATCTGGTTTCCGTGGTTACTCGTTCTCTTCTTCTCGATGTAGAATTGGCTCCATGGACATCCTTCCTTCTCTGATGTGGTACGGGCTATCTGGATTAGCACTCCCTAATTGCCTAGTCTTTAAATTAGACATTGGCCCTATACTTGTAAAAACTGATCAGCGTTGATCCCATGAGAAGAAAATTCAGAGATATGAATTTTTCCATGTTAGTAGAAATCTCAATCCAACTGAGCTATACTATTTATACGGTACAGACTTGTACCAAATTCCATGGACTTGAACTAAACATAGTTCTTCGTCCAGAAGATTTACTGAATATAACACAAGCCATAAGCTTGTTTCGTCTCACGCAGATCCGATAACATAACGGTAGCTAAGTACTGTATCGAAGCGAAAACACACTGTACAAAAATAACTATGTCTCGGAGAGACCACACAGTCTCAAAATCAATAACGTCGTTCAAAGTAGATGTTCACAGTAGAAGTTCTAATAGTAGTTATGTTCTCAGCAGAAGTAGCGATGTGAGTGAGTATCCGAGACTTCGTGAATCGAGGAATGCTCCGCACTACATAATATATCACCGGGCTCTCCCCACTCTTGATAATAGCTCAATATCAATTCTCTATATAACGAAGCATCTGATTCGTAGATCGCATTATCATCTCCCTCTCTTCTTTCTTCTTGACAAGTCCAGTAGGCGTGGCGATGATGTAGTCTGCAAGCCTAGCCTTGCACGCAGGTCGCTGTTTACTGCCTTGGCTCATGAGTTTAACCCAATGACTCATGTAATTTTCCCCCGCTATAAGGATAACCTTTTCCGTATACACAAGTATGAGATGAATAGACAACAACTATGTCTCAACATATTGACCATATTTACGGTACATAATGAATTCCTATCCTACCTAATAATAATAATTTAAATAACAAATGATGTTATAACTATATGATTCCTTGTTTACAAATGATTGACGTAGAATAAATATGTTATTACGAATAATTGCCGATGGCGGATAAACTTGATATCGAGTGATATCGCGTAAAATGATAGAATATTAAAGTAGTCTGGCTGGAGAAGCCTGGACGGTTACAGTGGGGAAGTAGGGAAGAGGTCTGGGAAGTGAGCAGGAGGGGCCAGGGGAAGTACGGTGGAATACGCATGCTATACTATATCTTTGCATCAGGAAGAGAACTTCCAGTTCACCTCTGATTATTGAACCATTCGTAAGTTACAACTGTAATGTTCTTGTAAAATGGATAGAAAATATCCTAGTGGTGCCGAAAAATGTAAGTTCTGTTTTGTATATCAATTTGATAGTGATGATGAGACTAATGTAATATATGTTTTGGCATTATGAAATATTAACATGAAAAACTAGAGAAAAATTTCAGTCTATTTCAACACTTCCCTATTCATCAATATAAGTGGAAGTAGTTCTTTAACGACTTCAACATGCTAGTCTTACGTGATGTTACGAAGAAGGGGCCCCACATTCTTAAAAAGCCCAGGGCCCCCAAACACCTTACTCCAGCACTGATTGTAGTGCATGTTTTCTTTTTTTCTTTCTTATTTTTCCTATTTGGTTTACGTCACACCGACACAGGTAGATCTTATGACGAATATGGGATAGAACTGGGAAGAAAGCGACCCTAAATGCCCACGGTAAACAATATTCAGAGCTGCCGACAATGGGGTTGAAATTTACCATCTTCTGAATGCAAGGTGACAGCTACGTCACTCAAACCACATAGTCCACTCGCTGGCTTCAGTGCATGATATTTGATTCAGTATCCTAAGACGACGGGCACAAACCCGGTTTTTTTGTTTTTTGTTTTATTTTTTTGGATGGACAGCTTTCAGTAGTCTCGGGTCACGTCACTATCAACTTGCATTAGGGGTTCGAACTCCAATGTCCGTAAGCCCCGAGGATGGTTTTCCGCGGTTTCCCTTTTTCACTCTAGGCTGCACCTTAATTAAGACCACGGCCGCTTCCTACCCATACCTAGCCTTTTCTTATCCCATCGTTGCCATAAGACCTATCTGTGTCGGTGCGACGTAAAGCAAATTGTAAAAAAACGAAAGAAACTAAGCGTTAAATTAACATGAAGGCGGTCTTCAGGTCCCCCAATCAAAATGCCTGCAAACAGATCACACTATTATTATTTCTTCGATGTTGGCCGCCTGCGGACCACCTGCAGAAATTTACTGATTTTCATCCTCTCCTTGCCTTTTTGCCTTTGGAAAATTTCTTCATTCTTTCACCATCTTTCAAAGGAAATCAATCTGGACAGAGGTAAGGAAGGAGAAAGAGAAGGAAAATGAACTTCACCGTACCGTACTCTACGAATGTATATTCGCACGAGTCATTTACACACTTCTACAGTATAATGTACCGTACTTAAGGTTAATTTTACTTTACACGTTACAAAACGAAAATGAACACAAGGAAAATAGTTCTGATGGACTGCATATTCATACGTGGCCGGGAGGCGTGACCATTCTTAAGGGAAATAATGGATAGGAAGGGCATTGTGAGTTATAACCTCTTGCCGGAACAGCAACGAAATATTCTTTTCGTTAGCCTCTCTGGATGCATCCCGACCAATATGGCCATAAAAGGTATTCTTTATGTTTCTGATAATTCCGATTATTATTATTATTGTTACCGTATTTTTGTGGTAGGTAGAGGTGAAAGAAGGTGCGGGGGTGAAACTACGAAATTAAAGTTAATGTAAAATTTAACAAGGTTATATTCTCTTTTCAAAATCAAGAAATAACAAGCATGGAAGGTACAGAGTAGCAAGGCAACAAAAGAGCAACAACAGTATTTACAGGCTTTGGGCTTCGAGCCCCGAACTCACAATTCTTGAGCAGTTAGCCCAAGCTTACATGTACATAAGGTTTAACAAAGGGGCAGAAAACCCCAATCATGCCCAGGAGCACTTGCTCCAAATTACACAGTAAGGCCTCCTAGAGGCACGCAGAAACAAATTTCAAAAGAGCGATCCGCTCTTTAAGTTTTAAGCCTATCAAAAGGCCACACCTAACTCGACCTTCAAGCTGTCCTCTAAGGACGTAAACACAGGGGTAAAATACCCAACCTACTGAGGCCTATTAAGCGAGAAAAGGATAATTACATGGCCTCTAAAATACCAATGTGAGAGGAGGCGAACTGCACTCCTAATACATTTTGTTTTAAAACCCAATCTGGCTCTAGGCCACAAATGCAAGGGCTAATCCCATACTAACGAGGTGACTTTAGAAGGAAACAATTTACATTACGTTAAAGAAGAATTGGTTGTGAAAAGGTAAGTTCACCTCAAAACAATATGAGTGGGAGCTCGAGAGGGTAAAGCACTCTCTATCCCAATATGTAGCATAAAAGAGAATCGATACTAAGAGTCTTTACATTTTAGGGAAAAGTTACATGGTGGAAAAGCTTCGGACCCGCCCCGAGAGATAAACTGCTGAGCTAGTAAGAAAAGAAGTTATTATACGGCCATTACCTGGTTGTTGAACTGCTGTCCGAAGAAAGAGGCGCTTCCCGCCCCCTGCTATGTACTTTACACACTGAAAGATGGTACAGAAGTGGCGCAGAGACCCTAAAATCAGCCGTTTATATACTCTCGCGGAAAGTTCGAGGTGTTTCAGGAAAGAAAACACCCGCCCACAATCATTTATTGGTTAGGGTTAAGCAGCATATCCAATTTGAAGAAGAAACACCTTATTGGTCATAAATTAATTAAAGAAATTCGGGATTGGCTAAATTCAAAACAAGGGGAAAGAAAGGGGTATACAGCCAACTTAAACAATACCAGAAAGAAATTTAACAAGAAACAAACTTTTGAAATAAAAATTTCTCCCAAAAAAAAAAATACCGGTTCTTTCACCTTGCACTAGGGTGCACTATAGTAGTTCTTCAGTAGTGTCCTCTAGAAGAGAAAGTTCACACTTCTTACTACAAGCAAAACAAAAATACGTCGAAAACGACCCAGTTCAGAAACTTCAAAATTTCCAAGTAGTGACATCTTCTGGGTAACTTGAAAATTAATACATTAGATAAAGTTCGGACTTCCTCCAGCAGAGGATTTTCAACTGGCGCAAAGTTTGAGTTAGCGGCGTGGAGGGGTACCGCCCGGTACAATTATTATTATTATTATTATTATTATTATTATTATTATTATTATTATTATTATTATTATTATTATTATTATTATTATTATTATTATTATTATTTTGCTATTGGCTTTACGTCACACCGTCACAGATAGGTCTTATGGCGACGATGGGACAGGAAAGGGCTAGGACTGGAAAGTAAGCGGCCGTGGACTTAATTAAGGTACAGCCCCAGCATTTGCTTGGTGTGAAAATGGGAAACCACGGAAAACCATCTTCAGGGCTGCCGACAGTGGGGTTCGAACCCACTATTTCCCGAATACAGGACACTGGCCGCACTTAAGCGACTGCAGCTATCGAGCTCGCTCTTTTATTATTATTATTATTATTATTATTATTATTATTATTATTATTATTATTATTAACGTTAAGGTAACGGAAGCACAAGTACGGAGTTGTCCCATTTATTTATTTATTTATTTATTTAATGAATATCCTAATGCAGTAGTTGGAACGTTCTTTTAGAAGAATATATTAGCGCTATAGTTCAAATTAATAAATTATTGCTCCTTGACACAACAAGAGTTGGTGTCTGACATTTCTTAGAGGGAGGTCCGTTTACTGCCTGCCGAGGCGGGATAAAGGGAGTGGCTGTGTGGTTGCCATGGAGATAAAACTTCAGGGCAGCTCGTCTTGCTGGGAGTTGCCAAACCTGTCACTGTCACTGATAAGAACCTGATTGTTTGTATAAGAGTGATCGCAAATGAGACGACACCGCCGGCCAGGTAGTCTACAACAGATCACAGCGGTCAGAATGAAGGACGGAACAAGTGAGCCGGAAGCGAGGGATAAGATCATGTAGAAAGGAATGCTGGAATGTGGCAACATCGTGAAATGGCACGTGCAGTGCTCCTCCCTCCAACCTTACCTGTCAGACGCCAACTTAAGTTAAGTCTAGTATAGTACGTAAAGTGCACGTCAGATGTCTCACGGCGATTCATAGTTTGTGTACAAAGGCTGCCAATACTAATCTCGAAGATTGCCGATGTCTACCGATTCAGCACTAGAGTGTACAGCTATCAGTAAAAGTTTCACGAATAATATTTAAAGGCAGCGGTTCGGCGTATACAGAGCTACTCCACGTCCCTTTCTTTCACGCTGTCCGACGAAATTAGCTTCATAGTTCTTTCGGACTACCATTTCAATAATACCGCTGGAATATATTTACCCTATAGTAGGCATCCGCAGTGCGTAAGAGGAGATAGACATCTGTGAGAGCAATTTACAGTCTAGGGCAGTTTTAAAGCAAGTAGGTTTGTTGAAACTTTCAATTACTTTTACCTACCTTAAAACCTTCTCAGCTCTTTGCCAAGCAAAAAATGCTCCTTCTGACAACATTCTTATCGGATTCACCTGAATTTTTTTTCTTTGCTAGTTGCTTTACGTCGCACCGACACGGATAGGTCTTGTGGCGACGACGGGACAGGAAAGGGCTAGGAGTGGGAAGGAAGCGGCCGTGGCCTTAATTAAAGTACAGCCCCAGCATTTGCCTGGTGTGAAAATGGTAAACCACGGAAAACCATTTTCAGGGCTGCCGACAGTGGGGTTCAAACCTACTATCTCCCGAATACTGGATACTGGCCGCACTTAAGCTATGGAGCTCGGTACCTGAAATTTTCAGAGAACGTACGAATATATACAGGAATTAAAAGTACGGTCGAAACTCGATATGTAGAACCTCCATAACTCGGTTTTTCAGTTTCTCGAAGTAACTTCAATTTCCCAGCCGTTTGTCCTATTTTTTCCATGTATTTATTTCTCTATTACTCAAAATTCGGTTACATGAATTTCTCGATTTCTCGAAGCAAACATTTCCTCCCTTGAAGCAGCATTTGTGGTTTGTGAGGAACAGCTAACAAGTAAAGAAAGGGTTACAATGATGCTGGGAGCTAATAACAGAACAGAAAAACTGAAACTTCAAGTGATCGAAAAATAGGTGAAGCCTCGCTGTTTCTCGTGTGTGAATTAATTAGCGGTCACGTACGAAAACCAACCACCGAAGTCGCGGACAAGCTTCATTTACGAATCTTGGCTGCGAGAAGTTTCAGCTTGAAGGGAGGAAAGTTTAGAAATGAAAGAGACTAACGGATTTTTTTTTCCAAACGTATGTTTCTTGTTTCACTGCTGTGTGTTCTCCATCCTGTCTTCTAAAAAGTTACTATATTAAAGGTTATAACTAAAATGATGCTGTAAAATAGAGTTTGTTTGTATATTTTTAAATGTTGTTAAAAATAATGTACCGAGCTCGATAGCTGCAGTCGCTTAAGTGCGGCCAGTATCCAGTATTCGGGAGATAGTAGGTTCGAACCCCACTGTCGGCAGCCCTGAAAATGGTTTTCCGTGGTTTCCCATTTTCACACCAGGCAAATGCTGGGGCTGTACCTTAATTAAGGCCACGGCCGCTTCCTTCCCACTCCTAGCCCTTCCCTGTCCCATCGTCGCCATAAGACCTATCTGTGTCGGTGCGACGTAAAGCAAATAGCAAAAAAAAAAAAAAAGTAATATATTCGGTATAAGTCCGTAGATACATACTGTATGATTCTATTATGTGGTATATCTCGAAATTTCGATAACTCGATACAAAATTTAGCTCCCGAGGTGATTCGAAATATCGAGGTTCCACTGTAGTTCTGCATTTTATTATCAGTGGAATATTACCTCCATATTTTTAATCCTGAAATAGCACGAAACTAGATTTCTGCTCATTCAATGAATAATGAAAAAATGAAAAAAAAAATGTTTCCAAAAGTTTATACCTCACTGAAAAACCCGGAGTTTGTTCTCAAATATGACATTTTTGACAAGTCTTCCAAATTTTAGCCTAAGAAAATGGGGGGAAACTGGGCCACAAGGAGCATTTTGCATGCAACATACAAAAATTTAAAAAAAAATATTTATCAATAACTTTGCAGCCAAAATGTGCTTGTGTTTTAAATTTGGTTTTGCTAAATTGTGTACGTTAAAAATTTCACTAATGACTCCCTTAAATGTCTTAATCGAAGTATTTTTTGTTCACTTTGATCTATATTTATAGGTATTTGATCTATTCAAATTGTGAAGAATTTGATGTTCTTTCAAATATATGGTATTTCTTTGCCAGTCTGGCGACCATGATCTTTCAGTCGTGGACTCTATATGGGATGACACCGTGGTTTGCCGGTTCGAGTCCCGAATTGAAGGCCAGTTCCTAAGCACATAATAATAATAATAATAATAATAATAATAATAATAATAATAATAATAATAATGCTGAAGTAATTGGCTCCACGATTCCGGTCGTGTAGATGTGAATTGCATTCGGCCAACATTCTGATGGTGAAAATACTTTCGGATACAGCAATGCGGGAAAAATTATCTTCCAGAAGAGTTTCTACCCCGCCATTGTATCTATTGACATGAAGCTGGCACCTTCAAATACCACCGGACTCAACTAAGATCGAACCTGTCAATCTGAGTGAACTCAGAGACTCCTCCCCTCAACTAGGTTATTCGAAATTTCTCGTGTTTTGCTACTCTGTGGTACATCCAGAGATGAACATAATCTCTTGATATAACCTTCATTGCTTTATTAGTAAGTCTCCCTACTCGTGTTTCCATCAAGTTTCCTCTTTTGTCACCGTTCTGGCCGCTCCACTCACCGCTCGGAGTAACATTTCCAATTAATTTTATAATGACATTCCCTTCACCATGATGTTTCTAACTTTTAATGTTCAACAGCAAAATGTACCTGTCGGGAATAAAGGAACCATAACAATTTAACATGAACGTAATTATATTTTGTATGCACTTTTTTTATAAAACTTACACCATACCGCAGTTTTGAAATATATATTCGATATTTATTACTCTATTGTATTGTGTCTATTTTTTAAAAATCTCTTGTCGCTGAGCGATCACGTAATAAATTTTCAGACACATCATGTTGTCATGGTTAATACAGTGAAGCAAAGTGGGGAAATAATGAGTCATCGACGTTTCCAGGCCAGCGACTGCCCTAAATATAGAACAGTAGTGATTGATTGGTTTTTCATTCTATTATAACTAACCTAGATACCTCTTTTCGTAATAAATTCGGCTAGTTATTGTCCGTCTATTCCCAGCAACTCAGCCGGTTCGATCCCACCTAGTGTCAGTGTCGTTTGAAGATGTATAAATGGGACAAGTATAGTCACTGTTGTTGTTCACACGGCAAAATATATAATTCATGCTAGGAACAAAATTCGCATCCAGAAATGGTACATAATGTGTGTGTGTGTGTGTGTGTGTGTGTGTGTGTGTGTGTGACACAGTTGTTGGTTTCAGATTAAAAAAAGGTTTAGAAAGTTCATATCGATCGATCATACTATCGATTCAATTCAGATTTCATTTCCATTCAGCTGGCAGTATTACCGGAACCGTTGTAGCTCCCTTCTTACTCTGATGATGATGATGATGATGATGATGCTTGTTGTTTAAAGGGGCCTAACATCGAGGTCATCAGCTCCCTTCTTTCACCTCACCCCTGTAAAACGAAGTGTCCCTAAAAGTTTCGCGGATAATAATAGGGTCGGCTAGTCTGCACATGTTTCTACATTTTTCACGGCCTGTGGCTTCTTCCTTGTTGACAATGGACACTCGCATGTCTTCCTTGATTTGAAAAATCTATTGCTTCTTGGGTCGCCCTCGTCTTGTTAAGACAATGGACCAACGCATCATCTTCAGCTTCGCAGTATTATACAACACATTTTCACATCTATTGGTTACTGGCCAACATTCAGCATTAGATCACACATAAATATCCCAATTTAACATTCAAGAGACTATCAGATCAGATCATAATTTGGACCGACAAACCTGAAATAAATTTTTAAATATTAGTCCAGAGTAGTCCGAAGTCCGATTGTTCACATCTAACCGATAATCTACCAAATGTATTGCGAATATTGATAAGCGGGCTATGTTTGAATGGAACGGTATTTCGAGTTCTGCAGTACACAAGATTTTACGATCTCATGCGCTAATACTGAATGTTCTGTATATGTCGAAGAAGTTTTTATTGTGTAAAATTCCATTAGCGTATGGCCGGGAGTGTCCGTGGACAAGTTCGGCTCGCCAGGTGCAGGTCATTTGATTTCACACCCTTAGGCGAACCGCGCGTCGTGATGAGGATGAAATACACATATACCCAGCCTCCGTGCTAGCGAAATTAAGCAATGATGGTTAAATTCCTGACCCTGCCGGGAATCGAACCCAGGACCCGGGCCATGGAGCCAGACAGGTGAACAATTGAACATTGTACGCAAATTAAGATAAGAAATCCTGCGTCTTAACGCAATTCGTATGTGTCACGTACAATAAAAGTCTCAAAAATATTTGAGCCATTTCTACTGTATTTCTAGTTTTAAATAATCCAAATATCATCAGCATATTTCAGGTTAATCTTTGGTCTTACAGTTACTGTTATGGATCTCTTCCATTTTTTTTCTATTGGCTTTACATCGCACCGACACAGATAGGTATCACGGCGACGATGGGATAAGAAAGGCGTAGGAGTTTGAGGGAAACGGCCATGGCCTTAATTAAGGTACAGCCCCAGCATTTGCCTGGTATGAAAATGGGAAGACACGGAAAATCATCTTCAGGGCTGCCGACAGTGGGATTCGAACCTACTATCTCCCGGATGCAAGCTCACAGCCATGCGACACTAACCGCACGGTCAACTCACGCGGTGTTCCAATTCTTAGGTAGTATTCTTAACACTCTCAGTTGAACAATCAAACTAGACTCAAAATATTCCAATATTTGTCCTAACAGAGCCGACCTTTATTAATACAGTTAGAGAGGGAATATGAGTGAAACTGGTAGTAACAGTACAAAGGTTCAGATTTTTAAAATTACAAGTAAATTACCTAAATTATTAAACTTTCTATTCACTTTTTATTAACCATCTCCTCTATAGCCACCAGCATCGGGCATAATACTGGAATGTTTGCTATTCATACGAGATATTCGAACTTTTCATTCCACAACTCCAATTATGTGTGTTCATACAACACCGGACCTCACGCCTCACAGTATTCTGCATCGAAAGTGAAACAGATAAAGTTTTCATCCTCGTACGGCAAACATGACGGAGTGAAACTCACAGAAGTCGATATTATACTCAATGTTTTAATACAGCGAATGCCACGTCAGTGATTTCTATAGATCCTTGTTATGAAGTAAAATTAATCATACTCTAACTGGAACTTTTCACAGTATATGCAATTTATTTAGACATATTCATTCAGTCGCCTGCTCACTGGACAAATCAAATCAGAATGAATGCAAGTTGGTTTCAGGCTTCATTGATATGCGGTCGCTGCTTGTGAGAGAGAATAAAATGTTTCTGTTGGAGGGTCTGATATTTAACATTTATCAGTATCATCTGATTTCATTTTGAAGAATGAATAATATGACCAAAACTATGGCTTCCGATTGAGGGTTGACGGCCGTTGAGTAATAACGGCAACTCTTCACTCTCCGTCAGTTCTTAATGTTCGTTGAATGTCTGTGAGGTACCAGGCTCATTGACAAATTGCTCTTTCGAAAGATTGCTCTTTTGGAAAGAATGAGCCTGGTCCTGTGTGTTTGTTTGAGATGAGTTTCAAAATATTCCCTCCAACTGTTCAATGATTCCCTGAGATCTATTGTGAGTTCACCTGAATTACCCAAAACACCGTTCATTCCATTTTTCCCTCCCTTCCTAAGATTCTTTATTACTGTCAAGAAACGTTTCCCTGCTGCTTGACCTAGCCTTTCCAGGTTATTACCAAAATCTTCCCACGACTTCCTTTCGGATACAGCTATTTGCTTCGCTCTGTTTCCTTCATCTACGTACATTGCCCTATGTGTATCAGCCCTTGTTTGTAGCCGTTTCTGATAAGCCTTCTTCTTACGTTTACAAGCTGTTCTCACTTCACCATTCCACCAAGATGTTCGCTTTTCCCCATCTTTACACACAGTTGTTCCTAGGCATTCCCTTGCTGTTTCTACAACAGCATCCCTGTATGCCACCCATTCCCTTTCTGTATCCTCAACCTGCTTACTGTCCACTGTTCGGAACTTCTTACTGACCATATCCATGCACTTCTGTCGAATTTCCTCGTCCTGTATATATTTTACCATTATTCATTTGCAGACAATGTCACTTTCTCTATCCTAGGCCTAGAGATACTCCGTAAAAGCCGTAGATTACTAACAGATCTCCTGCATTCGAAGTCGGTTAATACGTAGTCTATTATGGATCTGGTACCCCTACCCCACCATGTGTAGCGGTGAATAGCCTTATACTTGAAGAATGTATTCGTAACTGCTAAACACATACTAGCACAGAAGTCGAGCAAACGCTTCACATTCCTGTTAGCTTCCATATCTTCCCCACATTTGCCAATCAGCCTTTTGTATCCTTCAGTTCTATTTGCAACTCTCGCATTGAATTAGCACTATCCCATCTTTCCTGTTGACCCTAACTACAATGTCACTAATGTTTCATAAAATTTGTCAACTTTATCCTCATTTGCACCCTCACATGGTGAATACACTGAGACAATTCTCATCCTAATTTCTCCAACAGCCAAATTTCTCAACCTAATTCCTCCAACAGCCAAATCTATCCACATCATTCGCCCATTTACTTGCCTAACAGAAACTATGTTTGGTGCAATAGTATTCCTGATGAACAGCCCTACCCCACACTCTGCCCTTCCCTTTTCAACAACCGCCAAGTAAACTTTATAATCTGCTATCTCTTCCTCGTTATCTCCCCTTACCCGAATATCACATACTCATAACACATTCAGATGCATCCTCTTTGCTGACTTAACCAGTTCTACTTTCTTTCTTCCATAAGCCCCATTAATATTGATAGTTCCCCCATCGAATTTCATTTCGCTGGCCACGCTGTTTCCAAGGAGTCCATCACCTGACAAATGGGAGTGGGACTCGGTTACTGCCATGGGTCCGAGGCTTGTTTAAAATGTTCTGAGCTCGGTGAATTCCTGAAGCAGGATTCTACCCTACTTATATATAGTCCAAGTGAGGATCTCCCCTCTAACGAGTTAGAGACCACCGATGGATTGTACGGTCCTAGCCGCCTGAGCACAAGGAGGGCCAGAATATGTCTCAGATGCCCACTCCAATTTCGTAACAACTGCTATCCCGACTCTCAGCACCACTTACTAGGTCATTCATCCGTTGCCCACAGTTCACGAACTAGGACGTGACTACAGTATCCCAAACCATGAACAACATAATAATGATAGTAATAATAATAATTTAAGTATATTGGAGAGATCATATCCCTTACTGCATCAGTGGAGAAAGCCCTGAAATATCGGGCTAAGCCCCTGAAAACAGCTTTTAACCTCTGCCAACCCATTCATCAGTCCAAATCGAATAGGCCAAATGCAGCCACTACACTACAGCAGAATGTCATGAAGCCTTACGTGCTGATGAATACCCCCTGAGAATGACAAAATTGGAAGGAGCATGTGACTGGTTTTCTACACCAAAACAACTGAATACTTTAGTAATTATATAATATTCAAACTTATAAAATAGAAAAGTATTCCTTTACAACATTTGATCAGAACATCTATGCTTCTTTACCCCAACCGAAATAAAACATTATGTACCTACTTTGTACATGCGTCCCTGTTTTCACTTTTAATTACAGTTACTACCGCATAGACATAATAAGCCTCATGGATGGCCTCCATAGGATCCCGTTCACCATGAGGTCCAGATATGCCGCTGCACTCTTATCGTCATTTCTTCTTGTGATGGTGCGCACAAGAGAGGAAAGTTCTTACAGACGATGAGCTCAATGTGCACCATGTGTTAGCTCACAGCGAGTGACTCGTGCGTTGAGTTTGTGTGTGTACATCTGCACTAACTGCGTACTATTGACTTGACTTCAACTTGTGCAGAGTTATGGACTGCGAAAAGATGAATGCAGACTTGTGGCCTGAACCACCATTTCCGAATTACCCACTTCAGATTATCGACGAAAGTGTACGATCATACAGCGTTGACTGAACCGCTGACGATACTAGATCATGTGTACTAACCCACCGCCACTGACTGATGCACTGACAATAATCGAACACAATCCCCTCTTTCCTCCCCTTTATACAGGGTGTATCTTAACTATACCGACAAAAAAAAGGATGCACTTCGTGTTATGTTAAAAACGATGGCTCAGTCGTATTGGCCGAGACAATGTTTCCTTTCAAGAAAATGAGGTATTTGCTATGTCAGAGCACAAGCCACTGTGTGCTTCGTCGAAGGCAAGGGGAGGGAGGTGAAGTAGGGTGTATGATGGAGAGAGAAATAATGCTCCACGTGTATGTAAAAGTTTCCTCGTTCGACTCGCACAGGATTGTCCTTGCCTCTTACAGGCAATATCCACACTAACAGCCGTAACTGCACGCACAGTACAACAACGCACTGTAATTACGACACACTTGTCAGTCAAGGAATGCACCAGATCGTTTGTTCTATCGTCTATTGGTCGCAGTAACGTTCTTTATTATTTAACATGCTCGAAGATGCAACGACGCCGCTCTACTATTGAGTATTCCTTCACTCACAACATTGTAAATACTGAAATAATGAAATACTGAACGACGGAAGCAATACGCCCAATGGTTTGATTACAGTAGTTGTTCAATATTCCCCCTCCTACTTCCAAGTACAGTTCACAACGGTGTAGTAGTGATTGACCTTTGGACTCCATTCAGGATGTGTGGTGTGTCACGTATTACCTTTGTCTCCCACTTCCCGCTTCCCCTCCCTTCCCTTACCTCCTCTGACGCACAGTAACAATAAGTTGCTGGATCTTGGAATAGCAAATATGTCGAGTTCGTCAATTTGAATCGCGCGCCCGGAAGTGACAAAGTGAGATATGGTATCCATTCTCAAGTGGCGAGGCTGGTGGTGGTGTCAAAGGGTTGGTTGGCTTGTGTTCCTTACCGGGGCTGAAACCGCGACCAGCCTACTATATATTTTTTATTTGATTTTTAGTTTTATTTATCTTTTAATTAGTTTCTAGGTGGTGGGTTCGAGTTAGATGATTAGGGTTGTTTGTAGTGCGGTGGCATCCTGCATGTGTGCTGGCTATCAGCGCATATGTGGGATGATACGGAGTATATGTAGAGGTAGTCAATATAGTTAAGTAGTTTTAGGAGAGGTGTAGTGGTGACGTTATCTTTCTGTCTTTATTACCTGTAAGACGATGGTGTACACTAGGGTGTATATTCTTTTCGCCGGGTGTAGCTAAGCTGCAGAATGTGTTATTATTATTGCATAAAGTAGCATTTGTCCAAGGAAGCAGATAATCTGATATTCAAAATGCCATTGTCCATAGTACAGTTCGTGGTTGAAAAGTTTTAGTAGAAATAATGTCTTGCATATATTATTTTGATGCCGTAATAAGCTGGCCAAAGTAAAGTTCAACTGGGGCAGATGGCCCAGTGAAGAATTTAATGTCAAAATAATATTATGATTAATCTTGCTCACCAGATAACCTGACGAAATAACAGTCCAGATGGTAATGACAACATAGAACGTAGTACAGCTGTTTGGGTGCTCCACCACTCCGAAACGAAGGCAGACTCAATGTTTAGATTATTTTTCTTCGGGGGGGCCCCCGAAGCCCGCTCCCCCCGCGTGACCAACGACTCAATCTACATGGCCTCCGACATGCTATTATTTCTAAGAAGAAGAAAGAGATAGCAGGGAGGAGTGGGAAGTGATACAAGGAGTATCTGCCGGTTTCCGAGTCAGACTTGCTACCACGGCAAGAGTTTGTGTTAGATATATGGTATTGAGGTATGGTATTGAAGGGTCAGGGAAAAACCACATAGGCAGAAAGAAGAAAGAGCCTACATGTAAAACCTGACATCTTTTGATAGCACATGCAAGGATGTGGGCTGGAGAAAGACCAGAGGTTGTGTCAGTTAGGAACAGGTAACATGCACAAAACATAAACCAATTCCTTGCCATTCCATCGTCTGGGGATCAGTCCGTCTGGGCACTGCTGTGACTAGCACGGTCCTTGCCGGCTGCGGAGCCATGCGTCAAGTACCACTAGGGCCTGTCGCACAGCTCCACCTCCTTGGGGTACCTCGTACCCAGTCTCCGATCCCGGAGAGTGAGGCCAAGCCCGCCTAGGCGGGGGCCTCCTGGAAGGGGGTTGGTTATGGCGCCGGGCCTCCCTCCTGGGCAACTGCGGTGGGAGGCCGGATGGCCTCCCGCGCAATTGGCGCACACCGGCGCCTCCTTAAGTGTTGCGCAGGCCGTGTAGTGGTGATCACCACCACAGCGGTTGCACTTCACTTGGAGTCCACAGCTAACTTGACGGTGGCCCCACCTCAGACAGCGGAAACACTGCAAGAGCTGCTGAGGGGGACGTTTTAGTCTCACCTGTCTGCCGCTACCCGCTGAGGTCCTCTCCTGATTGGCTCCTCGGTTGACTGCTGTCCTGGGAGCAGTCTTGGGTTGCGGCTGGGCGGTCCTCTCCTGATGAGCCAGCGTCGCCTTCTGGTTCCTGGTGCGGCGTCGTCTTCTTCTTCTTCCCTGGGGCTGCTTCTCGGCTGGGGGGGGAGGCCTCGTCCTGGTGGCCCTCCTCCCGACCTGGTGACCCCGGGGTGACTGGTGGTTCCGCTGCGTTGCCATCTGCTTCTTCCTCCTGGGTGGCGGCGGCGGCGTCGGTCGGTGCTAACACTCGACTGCGTTCCCTGTCCTGTGGGGCGCACATCGAGGTCTGCATCTCGAACGACATGTTGACTGGCAGGGCTTGGACGGCGGCCTCAGCACGCCAAGGGGCGTCCTTGTCCACTGCCGTGCTGCCATCCACCATCACGGGTGGTCTCCTGGTTTGCGCCCGGGTTACAGGCCCCTCCTGGTAGGCCTGCGTCTGCGACCACTTCGCCTTGGTAGGTGGTCGACGATCCTGGATGGCGGCCTTGTTGGTCTGCGTGTACTTCGTAAAGTACCGCATTCCAACTGAAGTCGCGCCGTCGCGGCGCTCGGGAGCGCCGCCATCGTCCTCGGTCCTTGGCTCCGTCTGCGTGGCTGCCTCCTGGTAGCCCGAGACGTCCAGGTGCTCCCTGAGTCCTGGTAGTCGGACCACTTGGTGCTGCTGGGACGCCAGCTCTTCGTATCTCCTGAGGCTGGTTGCATCCCTAGGACGGATGATGACCGCGCAGCCAGGGATCACCTCGCTGATGATCTCGAAGAGCGACTCTCCGATGAACTCCGCTATGGCTTTAAGGAGGTCGATTATATAAATCGTCTCCTCGTAGGTGTGCTTCCCCCATCGGTTGTGCACCAACAGCGCCGGGCGTCGGAGATCGGGGGCGTCCACAGCTATGAGCGCCGCTTGTAGTTTTGCTACGGCTCTCCCGCAGTCGTAGTCGGCTGGTCTCGCTGGAACATCCTGGTCCTCCTAAAAATAAAGCTCCTGAAAGAGAAATAGCGAGCACTGAAAAGTGCTCAGCTCTGACAAATGCTCTTTCGAAGATGTACTAATAAGTACAAGAGCCTGGCTGATACTTGAAAAGTACAGAGCGCCTGGCAAGGAGAGAGAGAGCGCAGCGAGAGGCACGTACGTCCTTTCACTTCGGCAGTCACCTCGTCCTTCTCAATGTTTAGAGCGGTGGGGCGAGATTATATAGCAGTACAGAAACGTCGAGAAGAATAGAGAAGTTGAAAGCCAGCATATTCCAGAAACGTCATAATCACGTGTCCAATAGAGGTAAACACAAGCACACACACAGGCGGAGAAGGCGGTGCGTGGAGGAGAAGATGACGTCAGAGTCACGTGATGAACAGAGTAGGCAGACGACAGGTGAGCATAGCAGAAGAGTGAGTGAAGCAGCGGCGGCGCGATTGGAGAAGGTAGGAAATATACGTAGCATTAGCGGAGATCGTAACAGGTGGGCAATAAAGTTATGTGTGTATGTAAAAGTAACAAATTCACCTCATTTCCTCGTAAAGAAAAATCCCCCCCCCAATCCGATTACAACATCGTTCTTTACATAACACGAAGAGCATCCCTGATTTCTTTCGTCGGTATCCCTGTATACAGTGAAACCTGTCTTAAGTGGACCATTTAATAGGTGGAAGCCCGCCTTTAACGGAAAACTACCGCGGTCCTTTGATTTAGACGTAGAATATAATGAAAAGCACTCTAAATTAAGCGCAAATTGATAGACGCGTAAACAAAAGAAAAATAATGCCTTGAAATAGAAAATTTCCAAGCCTCCCTATTGGATTCTTGAGCAATATTTTAACCATTCCATGCATATTAGGCGATCCGTGATACCAGAGGTTGTTATTATGTGACGGTACATTCCTTCTTTTTTAACCCCTTTGTTTTGGGGATTATCTACTGAACCTGTGAATCAGTAGTTCTCACTACGAGAAAATAAAGATGTAGAAGTAGAAGAGGAAGAGGAGGTGAAAGATGATGTAATTGTGTACGAGGAAGTAAAAATGAAATGGCGTATGGCTTTTAATGCCGGGAAATCCCAGGACGGGTTCGGCTCGCCAGGTGCGGGTCTTTTGATTTGACGTCCGTAGGCGACGTGCGCGTCGTGATGAGGATGAAATGATTATGAAGACAACACATACACCCAGCCCCCCTGCCAGAGAAATTAACCAATGATGGTTAAAATTCCCGACCCTGCCGTGAATAGAACCCGGGACCCCTGTGACCAAAGGCCAGCACTCTAACCATTTAGCCGTGGAGCCGGACTTCGAGGAAGTGACTGACTAGAAATTGAAGACTTGCCAAGATGCGGTCAGAAGTTTAAATGATTTAGAGGAATTCTCCCAGTGACGGAATGATTAGGATATGTCCAGTGTTACTTCTGAGGCTTAATTTTAGTGAAAAGTTGAGAAATTTAACACTACTACTAGCCTACTACTATTATTACTATTACAGTTGAGAAAACTCTATCTGACTGCTAAAGAATATAAATTGTAGAAATTACTGGTACGAAAATTTATGAAATCAATGTATTTTGATGTCGGATGTATTTTCAAGTGCCTAGTGCGAATAAATACGGAATGTGCACTATCTTCCATTACATCTTCATTAAGCGGAAACTCTCTTTAGCGGAAATGTTTCTCGTCCCTTGAGATTTCGTTTAAGAACGGTTTTGAAGTATCACTTCCGTCATTTTCGCGTCTTTTAGAATAGGTCCTGGGATAGCCCCGACTCAGCGATTTCATACGAAACAACCGCACTCCAACTTGAACGCCGAGTTCGTAACTAAAGCTGACTCACCTGAATAAGTCTAACGCAAGGAAACTTCCCCGTACCAAAATGCACTTGTACATAACTCTTGCGTAGTGCCCTAAACCCTCACAGTATACTTTGACATAATGCAAAATGTTTAGTTTTAACTACATTTTCAATATATTTACCTACTGTATTAAAATATTTAATGTCTAATCTTTATGATAAAATGCATACATGAATTATGATCATTATTATTACTGGTGGATAGTTGCGTAAGTTAAGGTGATGTACATTGTTGCATTTAAGCTGTCTTATTCTTTGCTTAACAATAAACAGAAGCACTTGGTTTTACACTTACATTCGCAGACGAAGAAGGATGGAATGTTGAAGTTAAAATAACATACATCCTTTTTAATGATACTGCACGAAGCATAATTATAGAGAGCAGATGTTATTTCTACATGATTTATACGTTCCTAAATACAAACCTTTGTGATCACGAATGGTTTCGCCGAATGCATGACTAGCCACTTTTATCACGCCAAAGTTGCATTAACTTCTAAGATTTCGAAGTTTTACCTGTAATGTCCATGCATTTCATTCTCCTTACTCTCCCTAATCTCAGCTTACAGGACAAAGAGTACGAGATACATGAAAATGAGCTTTAAGTAATTCAAACGTATAACAGACAACTGATACCACGGGTTACAACTCCAAAGACAACTCGTAATAACGCTGTGTGAGCATCTCCGTACAGGCCATAGAGGTCTCAGGAACGTAAGCGCTTCCACTATCGACAATATCATCACTAAAGCCCGGATTTTTATGCAGTAACAGGTTAGATTGCAAACTAATTTGGTTAGTAGAAAGTGTCGGCCACCCGCTCTTTCATAATGTAGTAAGGGTAACATAAATTATAGGAGTTCTAATGGGTAATACCCCAATGATCATGCAATCCCAATAGCATAGTTGTTGTGAAGGTAGACTATACTTGCTGCTTGCTTCAGTAACTTGGCATTCTAACCTATTAATACATGAAAGTCCGGACTCTAAATCATCACCGAATATAACAGAGTGTGCACTAATTGTCAACAAAAATCATTCATTAGAAAGGAATTGTCGGAATCGCATGAAAGTGGTCTAATGAAAACAAATTACACTTTAATATCTCTAAACGTGTTACCCTTCCACGCGAAGAAATGAGCCGATTTTTTCACGTATAAAATAGGACTCCACGATCTACGAAAGGTGATTGATATGAAGGATATTGGAATATTACAGTATTTCACAGAGAATTAACGTTCACTCCTCATCTACACAAAATGAAAAATGGAGCATGCAGGAGCCTGGGTTTTGTACAGTACATAGGAATATAAAAAATGTAAAGAGGTAAATACGCGCATTCCATTTGTGAGACCATAATTAGAATTTGCAAGCGTTGTGTAGAGTCGCATATGTAAAAAAACACATTGCAAAAATTGAGAACGTACAGAAAAGATTTCTTAGAGTGTACAAAAAATAACAAGGATATATACACTAATGACAACATACAACAAATTTCTTCTAAGTTTCGAGTTTTACAGCCTAGAATTTTCTCTAGATGAAAGTCCGAACACAGTTCCCTAGGTGACAAACTCAAAAAAGGAAGGTAGGTTTCAGAACTGCTCATTCGGATAGAGTTCAGCGTATCTCCACTAGATGTCACTGCAGGTACAGTAGATGTTTTAAGTTCTGTACAACTCCAGAGAGGGGCGCTCTTCATGTTACAGTTCCAATACCGTAACATTTCAGAGTCAACCTAGTTCCTGATCAAGACGGAGCATTCTTCTTTTTACACGTAGCACAGTTCTATGCGATCATTCGTTGTTACCTCATCATTGCTGGTTTGTTACCAACGAATACGTGCATTTAAAGCCTATTAGCTGCACAATGTGTCACCAGACGTCAGGGGTGATGTTTTTACGTTAGCTTATAAACTACAGGTTGCTTCATTCCAAAGAAATTTGGGCGGCGCACAAACACATAGTCGTCAAAGTGTTTGACTAACTACGCACACTAATCTCCTCTTCAACCCTCTCGATATTAAGCTGCAGCTGTTGATTGCTAGGCTGCGATATTTATGGCACAGTATGAAGTTTAATGAATAACACACATTTATGAATCAATGTCGCTATATGATGTGATTCAGCTACTACGCTACGCTGAATATAGAAGCAATAGAAATTCTTACTTTCTGTTGCAAATAATTTGCTGAAAAGCCTTCAATGCCCCGAGGAAGGAAGTCAGCTGAAACCTGCACTCACAGAGGTTACGACGAGTGTGATTTATTTTGCATGTTTACTTCCCACTCCCTCGCTACATAGGCCTACGCCAGTGGAAGAGTGTAACCCTCCGGACCCCAAGATAGCGGGTTCAAACCCGGCAGAGGTAGTTGGATTTTTGAAGGGCGGAAAAAAAGTCCATTCGACACTCCATGTCGTACGATGTCGGCATGTAAAAGATCTCTGGTGGCACATTTGGTGTTTACCCAACAAAAGTCATTAAAAACTCACCCATAGTCGTCCAAGAGATATTTGGTTTATTCTGCCATCTAGTAAGCCTAGTGTGAAACAGAACATCGAAATTGACGAGCGGACACACAGATGGTGTCAAATTCAAATGCCTGCACGCGGTAGCTGAGGCCATGCGATTATATCATTATCTTCTTCATCAATAGAGGCTAATAACCGATTTTCAGCTTATTCAATCACAACAACCGCCTTCATTATTAGCAAGTTGATTACCACGACGACAGAACAATAGAGACCATCCCTGTCAGCAATGCCCGCCGTTGATGGACTTGCAAATAAAGTTTATAAATTAGCGAATATCTCCATTATTGTAGTTCCTTTACTTCACTCTATACGCAGCAGCAATGAGATGAGTGGCCGCAGAAGAGACAAAGCAAATCACAACGATCAACATTCAATGTCATTCTATTGTTGACCTGTTTTATAGGCTTCTTCACAATTATTTTACTTCAAAAACTTCATTTTAGTGTCCGTACTGAATCAAGATTCACATAATAACGAAAGGAAGCAAAAAGATCCACCTGTTCAACATTAAAAATTATGTGATAGATTCTACATATCTGTTAAATCATCACATTCCATTTATTCAACTTATGTGACCGCTTTCGACAAAACAAATTTACATCAACAGGCTAGGAAAAAACTATACAAAAACATTGAAAATTACATTGAAATATGACTCTTCTAATAAAACCATATCAATAATTCAAAAACTTATTCATGTTAAGGCTAAAATTGTTTTTACAAATATGAGGTGATAGTCATTGTTACATAGGTAGTCGTTTATGTAGTTAGGTGTACACCAGAGCAATTATAATTAAAAAGAATAACATACGTAAAAAATTGTACTATATACTTTGTAGTAAAATCTAGATAGTTATAAGTTTTTGTCAGTCGTAATTGAGTATAATATTTGTATCCATTAAATAGCTTGATTCATTTAAAAAATTAAGTAGGCTGATAATTATCTGATAGTTCTCTCGTTTGGCGGGCCTTGTGAGGTGTTGCGTTATCGTGCAACAATAATCACACCGCGCTCAATTTTCCCCGGCGCTTCTCAATAATCGCTTTACGTAACCGGTGCAACGTTTGACAATACGACGCCGCGTTGTTCTTCGTTCCTTTCGGCATGAATTCCACGTGCAGCAAACCCTTCATATCAAAGAACGCTGTCACCATAACCTTACCGGCTGAAGGTTGAACCTTGGCCTTCTTTCGTTGTGGTGATGAGGGGTGCACCCATTCCATTGATGTTCGCTTCGTTTCTGGGGTGAAGTGGTGGACCCACGTTTCGTCGCCTGTGACGATTCGCCGCAGAAACCCGTTGCCGTCTGCGGCATAGCGTTGTAAAAATGCCAGGGAGGATTGGAAACGTTGTCCCTTGTGTTCATCGGTGAGAAAACGTGGGACCCATCTTTGACACAGCTTACGATATCCAATGTCCTCGTGAACAATGGCAAACACACTGCCATACGACATGTTCAGCTGCGTCGCGATTTCTCTCAGTTTAATGCGCCGGTTCTGTCTAATGATCGCATTCACACTTTTGACCTTTGCACGGGTCCTGGACGTTGCGGGCCTGCCTTCCCGATGGTTGTCCGTGATATCCGTGCGTCCGGCTTCGAATTGCTGGCACCACTTTACGATACCTTGCCGGGAAATGGCCCGCTTCCCATACACAGCACTAATTCCACGATGAATGTCCGTGCAATTCTTCCTTTTGGCCCATAGGAATCGGATTGTCCCACGCACCTCATATGTGGAGTGAACGTCCAGTTGACGCGCCATTGCATTCGGTCGCTATTCACACAATACTAGACGAGAACAGACGTGTGGGCAGTGTCTGTTCCTTTCTCCGCTGTGCCCACGTTTGCGACACACAGCGCGCTGCTGAGGCGCGTTAGTGCAACTAACCTTTTGATGCACCTACGTATTTTTCAATGTCTTTGTATAGTTTTTTCCTAGGCAGATGATGGCACAAAATTTTGCGAAACCGTTCCCATTAGTTTGAATAAACGAAATGTGATGAATTAACAGATATTATATAGAATCTTTGACATAATTATTAGTACTTATTGCTTCCTTTTATTATTATTTTCTTCACAATTAGTTTTCTTTCGATTCCATGATATCAGGGCATCCAGTGTAAAGTAGGTCCTCCTCCCTCCTTTAATGACACGTTCCTTCAAGGTTTCTCACCTCCTGTTGATAATCATTTTCACAACTTGCCTTGTCGCGCTTATTCCACCTGAAGACGACCACGACAGAAACCACCATTGTCAATTAAAACAATGGAACAATATTTCCTTGTTAGCGATGCTCTCGGCGCTGATTTGGACTAAGCGGCAAAAGTCGAAATTCGTGAACAACTATGTTATCATAGCCGGTACGATAAAACGGTATAAGGTATAAATGATCGAAAATTGTATTCAATGTAACTATTTTAATGTAGTATTTATCGATAACCACTAATAAGATATTTGAGGATTACATTTTAGAACTTCTTTTAACTACCATCTTACTCACAGCGAATAAAATTATTTATAGCCTGAAATGTGGTGCCTTATTCCTCGACGCTACAAACCGATTTTAATCAAATTCCGTTCAGCAATTTTCTCGTAATGCGCTTACAGACAGACAGACAGACAGACAGACAGACAGAGATGATGGAAATTTTAAAAAATGGCATTTCCTTCTTAATGTGAACACGACCTGTACATAAATACCTTTTTTTTTTAAATTCTGAACAATGAACAGACAAACTCATATTAGACCGTATATATACGTCCATGAATATTGAACTTTCCTCCTTATATATATAAGGAAGTAGTGAAATACTGCGACGGATTGAGAGTGTATCAGAGAAAAGCATCAGTTAACTATGTTTGTACAAGCGCTGGTTAGAATGTTACACATCTACACTAATGAAGAATATGCAGATATGGTGTATGTTTACGAAGTCCTGATCGTAGAATGTTTACCAGAGTTTTCAGCACATTGCTTGTTGCAGGTATTCTTCCAAGTCCCCGTTTTTCTTCTGAACGTGTAGTTAACAACCTGTGCGGGAACAGCAACATATTGTTGAAATGGTGCAGCGTAGCCTACTACCGGCACACGGCGACTTTCTGCACGCATCAGTGTCCCACGAACACATGTATGGCGAATACAGCATTCGGAAAACTTGCACCCATTACAAAACACAGTGAGTGAGTGACAGAGAAAGATGTAAATATCTTATGCAATATCCACGAATTACATAAATAAATAAAATAAATACATAAATAAAAATAGTGGTGTTTCAGAAGTTGAAAGTCACAAAATGCGAAAATTCTCTCTAATGATAACGGACAATCCATAGGTCCCTGGCTGCTGGCACTGATCCATCCTGTTCGGATCTAATATGCACAAGTATGAAGCGTGTAATCAGTGGGCAAAGACAGACAAGCTCACCTCGGCAGTTTGAATGAGGCTAATATTGCAAATTCCTTTCCGATACAGAAATCACGACCATTGATTGTACTGCAGAGAAATAGTAGCGAAGGCGAAGGCGCGGAGAAGCTCAGCCGTGCGTGAAAATCGGAAATTGCAGGCTCGTTCGTCGTGGGTGGAACCGTAATTCTTTACAGAGTACATCTCACTTGCAGAGTATAGAACGTAAGTAAATAGAAGGAAAATAGTTAAACAAATGCAGATATAAATATATTTCGATATCTCGGTATTGACATTCTTTAAATCTTAGGACACGAAACGTTCTTCATTGAAAAGAGATTTACTTCCCATACATTCATATTTCGGCTAGGAATTGGATAACAATCGCACCAGAATTGAATATATCTTATAAACAGATAACATTAGGAATTGTAAGATATCTAATCAGTGAAAATTCCCCAAGTTTTGAGATGCGTAGGGTAACGAAAATGAAAGTAGACAGCCTACTTACAATCAATCAATCAATCAATCAATCAATCAATCAATCAATCAATCAATCAATCAATCAATCAATCAATCAATCAATCAATCAATCAATCAATCAATCACTAGTGATCTGCATTTAGGGCAGACGCCCAGGTGGCAGATTCCTTTCCTGTTGTTTTCCTAGCCTTTTCTTAAATAATGATTGCAAAGAAATTGGAAATTTATTGAATATCTCCCTTGGTAAGTTATTCCAATCCGTAAGTCCCATCCCTAAAAGAAGAATATTTGCCTCAATTTGTCCCTTTGGATTCCAGCTTTATCTTCATATTGTGATCTTTCCTACTTTTCAAGACACCACTCAGACTTATTCATCTACTGCTGTCATTCCACGCCATCTCTCCACTGACAGCTCGGAACAAACCACTTAGTCGAGCAGCTCGTCCCCTTTCTCCGAAGTCCTCCCAGCGCAAACTTTGCAACTTTTTTAACACTACTATTTTGTCGTAAATCACCCAAAACAAATCGAACTGCTTTTCTTTCGATTTTTCCAGTTCTTGAATCAAGTAATCCTGTTGAGGGTCCCATACACTGGAACCATACTCCAGTTGGAGTCTTACCAGAGACTAATATACCGTCTCTTTACATCCTTACTACAACCCCTAAATACCCTCATAACCATGTGCAGAGGTCTGTACCCTTTATTTACAATTATATCTATGTGATTACCCCAATGAAAATCTTTCCTTATATTAACACCTAGGTGTTTCACCCCATCAACCCATCGACCGGATCGGGAATGAAATGAATGAAGCCCCCATCTAGCGGAGGATAGGAACTGCGCCCGCTTTCGAAGTCTGTCACACTCCTCTGGGGCAACGATTAATGACTGTCAGGTGAAATGAAATTATACTGGAGACTGTTGCTGGAATAGAAGGTGAAAGGGAATCCTGGAGTACCCGGAGAAAAAACTGTCCCGCCTCCGCTTTGTCCAGCACAAATCTCACATGGAATGACCGGGATTTGAACCACGGAATCGAGTGGTGAGAATCCGGAGCGCACTGCCGTCTGAGCCACGGAGGCTTGGTATTAAATATATTAATTCTAAAATGTTTTATTCATCCACTGAGCCTCTCCCGCCCCACCAACACCACTTTTCCATTGTTCTTCGGCGAGTCTTAACTCATCCGTATTCAGTTGTCTTCAATTGTTAAGAATATTTTATAATCTTGTAGTTCTTATTTTTCTTACCCTATATACCGGCATATAATTCCTGTAACGGACTAAACATCAAATTACATTAATTTAAATCCCTTGAGTTTTACGACAACTTCAGAAAAGACTAAAACTAAATGATGCGTTCTTCTATAACATTTGTCGAGTACTAACGAGCTCGATGTCCAGCTCCATGGCTAAATGGTTATCGTGCTGGCCTTTGGTCACAGGATTCCTTGGTTCGATTCCCGGCAGGGTCTGGAATTTTAACCATGATTGATTAATTTCGCTGGCACGGGGGCTGGGTGTATGTGGCGTCTCTTTCATCATTTCATCCGCATCACACGACGCGCAGGTCGCCTACGGGTGTCAAATCAAAAGACCTGCACCTCGGATACACCCGGCACTAAAGGTCATACACCATTTCATTTTCAAGGAGCTCGATAGTGGTGAGGTACGAAGAACTTACTCCCATCATACATTTATGCTTAGTGAGCAAGCCTTAAGACACTTATGGGGTAGATTCCAATCTTTCACAAATGAGCTTTACGAACTTTTCTACCCTCATTATGATCCTAATGAAGAGCTCCTTAAACGTAAGGAAACGGCATTTTAAAGTTCCCATTGCTTGTCAAGAATGTTCTATGGAACAGCAGTGATGGCCGAAGAGCTCTAGTGCAGTTCGTTCGTTGAAGAAAGCTGGCATTTGGAAATGCATGTTCTATTTATGTTATATTGCTCGTTTCACGCTGCGATACAGTACTGTACTTTACACCCCACATGGTATAAGAGGCGACTAAAAGGGGCTAGTCCTGGAGGCTCTCAATTTGCGAGCGTGGGTTGGCAACCAGGGAGTTCCTAGCTGAGCCTTGCATTACCTCCACATATTCATGCCAGGCTCCTTACTTTCACCTTCCCTGTCAAACCCCTCTTAACAAACTGTTGTTTTCGTCCCACCCCTACGGTATTATATTTGCAAGGCACAGCGAGTACTTCATTTTCGTACTCCCTCTCTTTCTGTTGTTGATACCTTCATAAAAACCAAACCAAACCAAACCCCATGGCACTACAGCCCTTGAAAGGTCTTGGCCTACCAAGCGACCAATGCTCAGCCCGAAGGCCTGCAGATTACGAGGTGTCGTGTGCTCAGCACGAAGAATTCTCTCGGCCCTTATTCTTGGCTTTCTAGACCGGGGCCGCTATCTCACCGTCAGATAGCTCCTTAAGTCTAATCACGTAGGCTGAGCGGACCTCGAACCAGCACTCAGATCCAGGTAAGAATCCCTGACCTGGCCAGGAATCGAACCTGGGGCCTCCGGGTAAGAGGCAGGCATGCTACCGCTGCACCACGGGGCCGGCTTTGATATCTTCATCCCATATGAAATTGTTAAGAGAGATTTATTACGCTTTAGTTCAGTCTGTTCTTAGCTACGGTATATTGGCATGGGGAGGAGCCTACAAAAATACAGGTTCTTCAAAACCTTATATTACGAATAATGTACCAGAAAAATGATTATACCCAAGTAGTCAATTATATGCTGAAGCAAATATATTTAATGTAAAGCAGCTCTATACCCTTGAAATATACAAACACATTAACAAAAACAAAAATATAATTGAGAATAATAAACATGAATATTCAACACGCAGTAAGATGTACCACCGTTGTATGTTATACAAACCCAAACTTAGCATAACAAAACGCAGTTCCCTGTACTTCATTCAAAAATTCTTTAATATCCTTCCAGGTTCTTTACAAACTACTTCATTAAGCCAGAAAATGAGTCTGAAGCATCTTAAATCCTTTGTCATGGATAATAAAACTTTTACTGAAGAAATAAATAAATGAAAATATCACGTCGTAATATTCAATTTCTATTCGATGCTCGACCATGTGCTGTTGATCATACCTACCATTCGCTCATATCCATACTCGTACTTCAGACAATATTTTTAATTATATTTCTCTATATATAATTGCCAACGGCCGTAGCCGTGTTGAAACACCGGATCCCGTGAGATCTCCGAAGTTAAGCAACAATGGGCGTGGTCAGGAGTTGGATAGGTTGCCACACGCTGTTGGTGGGGGTAAGGGAATGGAGGAGCGGAAAGGAACTGGCCACCCTACCGCACGTAAACTCCAGCTCAGGAACACCTCTGCGGAGGTTCGGACCTGCCTTCGGGCAGAACAACCCTTACCTACCTATACAGGGTGTTAGGTGTATACGTGCAGATATTCAGCTAGTCGGCAAAGAAAAAGACATCTCACAATATATGCTATGTACTTTTTATCTTGTCCTATTAGTTTGCCCATAACTGAGCCAAATATTTCAGGACCTAATGTGTTTTGAACGGCCGTAGCAGGATGTGCCGGTTACGTCATTCTGTCCACGCGTAGTGGAAGTACAGTAGCAGAGTCTAGGGCTTGTTGAACCTGTTTCTTATCGCAGGCCAACACATGTTGTTGTGCACTTCCCCTAAAAGCTTGGCAAGTAGGAGAGGATGACTCGCGTGCCAGGCCA
Organism: Anabrus simplex; assembly: GCF_040414725.1. Classification (NCBI taxonomy): domain Eukaryota; kingdom Metazoa; phylum Arthropoda; class Insecta; order Orthoptera; family Tettigoniidae; genus Anabrus; species Anabrus simplex. The sequence goes on along the minus strand of NC_090269.1, from coordinate 104,871,245 downwards.
CTTGCTGTACTCGAAAACCGGTCTAGGGTACTCTGTGTGAAATGTACACAGGATCCTTACAGTGACCTCGAAGATACGCACCAGCACATGCGTGCGAATAAAGTATTGTGTAGTTGTGTGTGATTTATAAGACGTCAATGGCATTACTCAGTGATCCAAGCTGACAAAATGAAAGGAAATAGTTAATAAGTAAATGAAAAATGAGCGCAACATTTCTGTGCTGTTATTGCGACAGTCTACGATGAATTTCTGACAATAGACAATCCGAGTTGTCTATGCTTATTCATAAACTTTTCAGGTCAATGAAAGGACGGTGGACACTGAAAGAAAAGGCTGTAAGTATTCAGTCATATTGTTATTAATGAGACAGATTTCAAAAACCGTAGTTGCAACCATGCGTGAACATTGCTCGAAGGAAAAATAGCTACTGTGGATTTCTTTTGCTAGATGCTTTACGTCGCACCGACACAAATAGGTCTTATGGCGACGATGGGACAGGAAAGGGCTAGGAGTGGGAAGGAAGCGGCCGTGGCCTTAATTAAGGAACAGCCCAAGCATTTGCCTGGTGTGAAAATGGGAAACCGCGGAAAATTTTCTTCAGGGCCGCCGACAGTGGGGTTCGAACCTGCTATCTCCCGAATACTGGATACTGGCCGCAGTTAAGCGACTGCAGCTATCGAGCTCGGTCTACTGTGGAATTGCCGCCGGGCATTTCTAATAGAAGCCTTATTCTTCTTTTTCCTAATCTGTTTACCTTCCAGGGTTGGTTTTCCCTCGGACTCAGCGAGGGATCCCACCTCTACCGCCTGGAGGGCAGTGTCCTGGAGCGTGAGACATTGGGTCTGGGGATACAACTGGGGAGAATGACCAGTACCTCGCCCAGGCGGCCTCACCTTCTATGCTGAACAGGGGTCTTGTGTAGGCCTTGCGGGGGAATGGGGAGATTGGAACGGATAGACAAGGAAGAGGGGAGGAAGCGGCCGTGGCCTTAAGTTAGGTACCATCCCGGCATTTGCCTGGAGAAGTGCGAAACTACGGGAAACCTCTTTCAGGATGGCTGAGGTGGGAATCGAACCACCTCTACCCACTTGACCTCCCGAGGCTTAGTGGACCCCGTTCCAGCCCTCGTACCACTTCAAATTTCGTGGCGGAGCTGGGAATGGAACACGGGCCTCCGGGTGTTGGCAGCTAATCACACTAACCACTATACCACAGAGGTGGACAGAAGGCTAATTATTGGACAGTAAGTGCCGATAGGTAATGTAACGGACCCGTTTAATTAAAACGTCCGTAATAATAATGCTACTACTACTACTACTACTACTAATATCTTTACGTTCCACTAACTAATTTTCACGGTTTTCGAAGACGCTGAAGTGCCAGCATTTTGTAAAGCAGTACCTTTTTAAATGCAAGTAAATCCACAGACACGAGACTGGCGAATTTCAGCACCTTCAAATACCACCGAACTGAGCCGCCATCGAACCTGCCAAGGTGGGATCAGAAGACCAGCGCTCTATCGTCCGAGCTACGCAGACCGGCATTGGAGCTTAGAGTAAGTTGATCGTGCAGTTAGGGGCGCGCAGCTGTGAGCTTGTATTCTGGTGATAGTGGGTTCGAACTCCACTGTCGGTAGCCGGGAAGGTGGTTTTCCGTAGTTTCCCATTTTCACATCAGGGAAATGCTGGAACTGTACCTTTATTAGACTTCGAACGCTTCCTACCCACTTGTATCCCTTTCCTCTCCCATCGTCGCCGTAAGACCTATTTGTGTCGGTGCGACGTAAAACAATTTGTAAGTACATGTTTCGGTAATTTCGGAGACATGTCTGCAATTATAATATTAATAATAATTCGGACCTGTTAAAAGTTCACTATTTTCTTTAGTGTTTTCTGACAGATTACGAGCTACGAAGTTTGAGTGGGGCGATTAATTTTTATTTTCATAATAGTCAGTAATAATAGACTAACACAGTTTTTATAATAATATTGTTAGTGGCTTTTCGACGGATGCAAGCTAATCGCACGGCCAACTCGCCCAATAATAATAATAATAATAATAATAATAATAATAATAATAATAATAATAATAATAATAAATCTTCACGTGCCAATGGAGACGCGCGGTGTCGGAATTTTGCCCACAGGTATTCTTTAACGTGCCCGTAAATCTACCGATCAGAAGCGGTCGTATTTGAGCACCTTCAAATACCAGCGGACTGAACCAGGATCGAGCCTGCTAAGTTCATGAAACCAGTGCTTGAACCGTCTGAGCCACTCAGCCTGGCAACGTTGAATAGGCACTGCAAAATCAGCATTAAGCTAGAAGGTTCTCATTTACATTTAAACATGTTCTCTTCGGTTGGAAGCACGAAAGGAAGGTACGTTTAATTAATTTATGTTTATAACATGTCCCTTACTGGTATGAAGTAAAACGTTCGATGTGTTTTGACATTTCAATTCCGATACTACTCACTTTGAAATTCTATCCCATGCATTCTTTCGTTGACGTAATAAACTTTATTTACGTACACGTCAACACGGGTTGTTTCTGCATACGGCGAGTTGGACTCCCAAAAGACCATGATATTGAAATCGCACTGTGGGAGAATATTCCACGTAAGCAGTTCGACAAAAGCACTAGACCTGTCACATGCCGGTTGTCTGCTGTTCTTAGCGACGGGGATGTCGCTGGACGGCTTCCCCACCCCTACATGAAACCGGTCTGTCTGACCTTGACCTGAATAACAGCTGTCAGAGATGCGAATTATCGTCCGTACTAGTACGCGAGTTACTTCATTGTAGTAGCATCAGTAGTAGTATTTGAATAATGCCAGTGTATGAATACCACGAATACCATTATATGCTTCTAGTGTATCGTGTGGCAGAACAGAACACGGGTCGCCCTTCATGAATCTATCGGGAAAGACATCCAGCAATTTATATTTTGTTTCTTTTTCCCTACGAGTTAAAACAGAGGACACTTTGCGTTTTTAAGGGCCGATGACATTAAGACAGCAATCATCATCATCATCATCATCATCATCGTCGTCGTCACGTATAAATATTCAATAAAATAATCGTTTTATATTCATCATTACTGAAATAGGAACTATAAGTTAACATTTAACTTAAGAAGATTGCCTAGAGTGTTTTGTTAATTTACAAAAGAAAGTTTATCATTTCTTTTAATGCAATCTGTATGTTTTTGTTTTCTAAACTGTTGTACTGTAATGTTTAACATAGGTACATTATGTTGTTCACAGGCGTTTTCGTGTACGTTCGTAAATCCGTACTTTTCTATTCGAGATAGTCTTGTTACCGTCCACCTGGAATTACGGAGCCCGTACTGTATGTTAGTTCATTATTTTTCTACAACAGAGTGTTACGAATGCGACTGTAGTTCCCGCGACCATGCCACTCTTATGTCTGTGTCACTAATGTGCACTTTGTTCAGCTGTGTGCTGCTTGACTATGTGGCTCTCGTCACCTTCTTCTTCCTCTTCTTCTACTGCAGCCTTGTGTCTTAACAGGTATACTGTATTCTACCGACATCATCTGCCTCTGTGGATCAGCGGTAGTGTCGGCCTCCGAATCCCAAGATAGCGGGTTCAAACCCGGCAGAGGTAGTCGGATTCTTGAAGGGCGGAATAAAGTCCATTCGACACTCCATGTCGTACGATGTCGGCATGTAAAAGATCTCTGGTGACACATTTGGTGTTTACCCGACAAAATTCATTAAATCTCAGCCATAGACGCCCAAGAGAGTTTCGGTTTACTCGGTCTGCCATCTAGTGGGGGCCTAGAGTAAAACGGAACGTCGAAATTGACGAGCAGACAGCCAGATGGCGTCAAATTGAAATGTCTGCACACGGTAGCTGAGGCCATACGATTATTATTATTATTATTATTATTATTATTATTATCATCTCAACACGCAGTAGCGTAATCTGCTGCGATTTACCGAGCTCGATAGCTGCAGTCGCTTAAGTGCGGCTCCATGGCTAAATGGTTAGCGTGCTGGCCTTTGGTCACAGGGGTACCGTGTTCGATTCCCGGGAGGGTCGGAAATTTAACCTTAATTGGTTAAATTTGCTGGCACGGGAACTGGGTGTATGTGCCATCTTCATCATCATTTCATCCTCATCACGACGCGCAGGTCGCCTACGGGAGTCAAATCAAAAACCTGCATCTGGCGAGCCGAACTTGTCCTCGGACACTCCCGGCACTAAAAGCCATACGACATTTCATTTCAGTGTGGCCAGTATCCATTATTCGGGAGATAATGGGTTCGAACCCCACTCTCGGCAGCCCAGAAGATGGTTTTCCGTGGTTTCCCATTCTCACATCAGGCAAATGCTGGTGCTGTACCTTAATTAAGGCCACGGCCCCTTCCTTCCCTGTCCTAGCCCGTTCCAGTCCCATCGTCGCCATAAGGCCTATCTGTGTAGGTGCGACGTAAAGCCAATAGCTGCTGCGATTTGTTATTAGCACCATCATAGTAAAATGTAATATAGTTGTGGCGGAATCTTCTTAGATATGTTCGACATCTGTGGATTGTGTATAATTTGAGAACTCATCTGTACTCATGAAAGCGACCGTCGGCCTGGCGTTCAGGTTAATAGCTACATGTCTCTAACGTGTAACCTTGTTTATGTTTCTTATATTTGTTGATGTGTATGTTTGATGTTTATACACAATACGAGATTACAGCTGACTCATCCCCACGAGCTTGACCTGGTTCTCGTTTTACGCATAGTAATCTGTAGGTAACTACTGCGACCGATGCTAACTCACGTGACATACATTTCATCTTGTTTCCTCTTAAACCACGCATATTTTACTATTTTCTTCCACGTATTTCAGCTTTTAATTACCTATTAATAATAATAATAATAATAATAACAACGTTAAGTGCTTTACGTCCCACTAACTACTTCTACGGTTTTCTGAGACGCTGAGGTGCCCGAATTTAGTCCCGCACGAGTTCTTTTTATGTACCAGAAAATGTGCCGACACGAGGCTGACCTACAGTATTTGAGCACCTTCAAATACCACCGGACAGGGCCAGGTTCGAACCTGTAAAGTTGGAGTCAAAAGGCCTGCACCTCAACCGTCTGAGCAACTCAGCCCGGAAGGAGGCACGAAATGTAGGTACGTTTAATTTATTTAGTTGTATAACATGTCCAATATTCCTTTGAAACTAAACGTTCGATGTGTTTCGATAATTCAATTCCGATGCTACTCATTTGGGCATCCCATGACTGCTTTCGTTGGCGTAAGGACCTGCCATCTTTCTTCTACCTTTACGAAATGCACAACGGGGATCTACTGTATTTCACGTCCCGGCGCGCCTATCCCAACCAATAATTATATCACACGCTCGTACAGGTCCCGCACCGATTCAGGTTTTCAGGTCATTTCCATACTCACTAGACCACGGGGCTGATGACCACACATATCCCAATCCCTTAAAGGACACAACAGCAAATGAACCAGTATTAACGCTGAGAATTCGGTACATCTCCAGGGTCCGAAACCGATGACCAGGGTTGTCTGAAGCCCCTAAGACGGAAACTGAATACTGACAACTACGAAACCAGTCTGGCGAGAATGTAACGTAACAAGGCATACGCTACTGTAGTAGCCACCTTCAGCTGTTATCGTAGCTCAGTTGCTCTTAAACATAAAACCAGTTTGACAAGTATGTTACGTAACATCTCGTGCATATCATAGGTAGCATTCAGCTGTTGCACGTAAACATAAACAGAAACCAGTTTGGCACGCATGGCGCGTGACTCGCCTGTTCTCAAAGGGAAGCTATTCATTCACAAGAACAAGGCATACTACCTATTCTAAAAACATCGTATCTCTTTGCTCTCGAAAATAACTTCCGAGAATTACTAAAAGTTTGATATATAGTGGTTCGTCACATCGTTCTCTATTGCTAGAAGAAATATCTGCAGGTATACACCTAAAACCCTGTATATACTTAATATTCTAAATTACCACACACATGGTTTCACCTTACGTGGTATTTTACTGATATCCTGACTCTGTTGAGGTTGGTGTGATTTTTGTGTAATAATAATAATAATAATAATAATAATAATAATAATAATAATAATAATAATAATAATAATAATAATACCAAGACCGAAAAATTCTGAGGAAAATATATGGCCCCGTTCATGTAAATGGTATATGGATCAAAAGGAAAACTGTAGATGTGTACAAAGCAATCGACAACTTCACCGATACCGTACGCAGGAGACGATTGAAATTCTATGGCCACATCTGTAGAATGGACGACACTAGATATGCAAAAAGATTGCTTGGTATAATTAATTCAAAGAAGGTCAAAATAAGCTGGTTTGAGGAAATAAAGCAGGACTTAAAAGAAATTAACACCACAGAAGATTTCATCAGGGATCGCAAGACTTTTGGGAATCTGGTTGCAAAGCACACGTTCACAGAAAAGGCTAAAAGAACCACAGGGAAACAATGGACGGAAGAACGCAAGAAACAGCATAGCAAGTTCATGAAGAGATTTTGGTAGGAGAAGAAGAAAGGAAAACCATCATCTAGCTAACAAGTTCCAACGCGCTCTGTAAACGGGCATAACGAAGAAAGAATAATAATAATAATACATTTAATGTTTGAAAGAATAGTTACAAATTCAGTGTATTTTAAGTAGCAATATGGTAATAATAATACTACTTCTGTAATATATGTAGCCAACGGCCGTAGCCGTGTTGAAACACCGGTTCCCGTGGGATTTCCGAAGTTAAGCAACATTGGGCGTGGTCGAGAAGTGGATGGGTTGCCACGCGCTGTTGGTGGGGGTATGGGAATGGAGGACCGGAAAGGAACTGGCCACACTACCGTACGTAAACTCCGGCTCAGGTACACCTCTGCGGAGGTTCGGACCTGCCTTCGGGCAGAACACACCCTTACCTTACCTTAATATATGTAAGAGTTAGTTACAAGATTAATTTTTTCAACTATTAATCTTATTAGAAGAGTTATGTAAATAAGAAACAGAGTCCTGTATATATGTAAACAACGTAATGAGTGAATTACTATTACTACTATTACTACTACTACTACTACTACTACTAGGCCAGTTCCTTTTTCATTTTTCATTGTAAATAAGAGCTGTAGTTTACCTAGTAGTACTTTCCCTTAAAACAATAAAAATCACTATTTTTGGTAGCCCTAGATTCTTGACAATAAAAGTATTCTCCAAAAAAGGTTCTGTATATCTGAGATGTCTTTCATGATTCTTCTGTTCTGGGTGATTTCCGGATCTAATTAGTTAACTGATTATTTTTAACTGTTTGAAATACAAACAATCTATGAAAAGATATAATGCATAGAGGATGAAATGTGAATATTGCACCGTTTGTGACAGCCATTACATACATACTAGTAATTCGTTTAATATTATTGTTGTATGTAGTAGACTTATCGTATCAATTTGAATGAAACTGGAGCTGTTACTGTCAAAGATGGGGTGCCGAAAAGATCTGATGAGTTATTGCTCGCAACTGGCCAGTACTGACAAAATTAGCAAAAAGAAAATACGAGAAAATAACTATGCTAATAATACTAATCGTTCGGTATCAGCTACCGTGTTGTGTCAGTTCGGTATGACAACATTTAGCCTGTCTGCAGGACAATTGCTGAGAGATCTATGGCTGAGTTTTAGATAATTTTGTCGGGTAAACACCAAGTGTGTCACCCGAGAAATTTTACATGCCGATATCCTAAGTCTTGGTGTGCTGAAAATCCTACTATCTCTACTGGATTTGAACCCGTAACCTTGGGATCCAGAGGCCGATACCTCTGCCACTAACTCAGAGAGGTAGCTAATAACTACAATGACCGGATCAGGAAGGATGAACTTAAACTCTGTACATGACAGCCAAACCAACGTAAGTCACATTTTATGAAACTTAGAACCATATAAACGCAAGTCCAGTCATATTATTTTATTTCAATAAAATAATGAACAATTTTAAATGCAAATTATATTAATGAATGTGTTCATTGATCAACATTACACAAAATATATGAACAACAATGATGAACGACCAAAAATATGGCTTCTCATTGAGATAGGTAAATAAAATTCAGGAAACTCAATCGTCAACAATTACCAGTGTTTCGCCCCAATGCGGCATGGGCTCATCAGTTAGAATTTTATTTAGCTATCTCAATCGGAAGCTATATTTTTGGTCGTGCTAGCCCGGGAGAGCATTTATAGCAAGTGGAGATGCAATTCTCCCCCAGTACGTCGGCACTGCATTGTGCTTATCACATGTATAACGTGCAGTGGGATCGCAACCGGCGTGCTAGCCGGCCAGTGCCTTGGGAAGGTGCGGTATCCAACTGATGAGCCCATGCTGCACTGGGGCGGAACACAATATTTTTTGACGATTGAGTTTCCTGAATTTGATTTAACAATGATGAAAATTTATTGTCCAAGTCATAACACGGCAAAAATGCTTTCCAACTGACGTTCTTTCTCTCTCCTCTAAATTATTAATTATTAATAATTAATAATAATAATAATAATAATAATAATAATAATAATAATAATAATAATATTCTGGTCACGTACTTGTCAGCTTTCACTCGGGAGATAGTGAGTTCAATACCCACCATCGGCACATCTGTACATTCTGTACCCGAGAGCTATACCAACGTAGGGCACATTTTAGTCATTTCACACGAGAGAAGAAAAACTTCGGTTGTAGAGCATTTTTTCTTGATTGTGACTTAGACATTAAATGTCCATCATTGTTCTTGATATATTTTGTTTAATTTTGAAGACTCAATACTCTGATTAATATAATTTACACTTAAAATAGTTAATTATTATTTTTGCCATAAAAGTAAAATGACAGTGGACTTACGTTGATTTAGCTCTTAGATACAGAACTACTAATGGATGCTAGCACTGACGTACATGAAAATTTTATAAATACGTGTCCTTAAGTTTTGCTAATATGGGGAAAATCCTTCGACTTCTGTATATTTAGCGTTCGACGTCGTATTTCCTTTAAATAATTTACTGAGATGCACGCTAGAGTTCAGCGGCCGCCATGTTCTTGATAACACGCAACGTTATTTTAGGGAATGCCAAGATTAAAGTTTCATAATATCCTAAATACGTAATATTTCTGTATTCTGATACGATAGCGTTAACAGAAATGAGGTATTCAATGTTTTTCTGCTTCTACCCTAGATTCTCAAATACAGTAAAATTCCATTAGTCCGGCATCCAACAGTCCGTAACGCCCGATGGTCCGGCACCAATCCAGGATATTTTTATATTTTTATATTTTTATTTGTGACAGTTAAAGCGCACGGCGCGGTTCGAAACCACCCAGAAGTGTCCACTACGCGTCTGCTATTGTTAGACACAATCGACATTGTTGACTGTCACCACATACAGATTCAGTTCATTGTTTTGATTGCGCGCACTTTTCGCTGCAGTACTTTCTTCTTGAGATTTAGGATCCGTATTACAGTAGTGCAGTAGTGTAGCGAACATACATATCAAAGTCCCTTGTGGTAGTTTCCTTGGTGTTTAAGCAGTGATAATGTTCTCGAAACCGAAACCTTCTTCAAGTTTCAAATCAGAAGAGAAATGTAGGCACGTAACTCTGACCATCAACCAGAAACTGGAAATTATGAAACGCCTGGTGAAAGGTGAGAATATAAATATTTTGTTGACTGAATTTAATATTGGCTCGTTAAAAATGTACGACAAAAAAAAGATTTTACTCCAAAACGCCGTGTTATAGCTGTTTTCGCTGTACGCCTTAATCTATATCGTCGTAAGAGGTTCCGCCCGATAGTCCGGCATTTTCGGTAATCCGGCACCGGGCCGGTCCCGAACGTGCCGGATTATCGGACTTCTACTGTAAATGGAATTATGCAACATCACTCCTGGTAGGTATTAAATTGGGCTCTTTAGTCATTTAATTATCGGCAACGTTGATGCACTCCGTGTACAATCGTTCAACTCGTCAGTAGGTGACTGACTATGATAATACCTACACTTGTAAAATAGGACATAATGCAACAAGCCTATAATGGCAATAATTAAGACACGAGTGTGTTTATAAAACGAGCGAAGCGAGTTTTATAATTTCCATACGAGTGTCTTAATGACCATTATAGGCGAGTTCCATACGACTGTTTATGCTCGATGATAATTATAACTCTATTTTTTAAATATTCATTCATTTCTGTCGAGATGTCGCTTGACAGTTGAGTTTACTGAACAGGCGCAGAGCGCATGCCTAGCTTATTGAATTTCCGTGACTACATCAGAGACCTTCACAATGTCATATGTTTTCAAAGATTTGATAGACGGTTATCATAACTAAAACCCGGATTTTTATGCAGTAACAGGTTAGATTGCTAACTAATTTGTTTAGTAGGCAGTGTTCGCCACCCGCTCTTCCATAATGTAGCAACAGTAACATAAATTATAGGTGTTCTGATGGGCTGTACCCCTAAAATTTATGCAAACCCCATAGCATAATCGTTGTGAAGATAGACTATACCTGCTACTCGTTTCAGTAAGTTTGCATTCTAACCTATTAATGCATAAAAATCCGGGCTCTAATCATAACCTAGCTTTATTTCAAATAAAAATGGTTTATCGTACAGTTGGTGAAGTGAATTTTCGGGAATGTGCCGTGTGGTTGTGGAATGGAAATAGAAGATGTATCGAAACATGTTTTATTTTCTATCCTTACCTAATTGGTCAAACAGTTGCATCATAATGAAAATCTGAACTTTGATCGGTGAAGAACCTGTATAATAATGAAAATCTGAACTCTGATTGGTGGAAAACCTGTATCATAATGAAACTTGAACTACAATAAGCTTCATTAAGATCCAGTTTTCTGGCATATTATATTTCGGCATCGTCGAGCATAAAATATATTATATATTTGAATTCTACATATTTCTTAAATAATAATAATAATAATAATATATAAGTGCAATTAGTAACAATATCCTCTACCTTCAAGCTCCGTTGATTAGTGCACGCATTTGTGGCTCTCTCTTCCCTTATAATGTTGGAAACTACTGAGCTAGAAAATAGAACTTACGTGTTAAGAGCCACCATGATACATATAACTAATATAGATGGAATAATGAGAACTATCTTGGGCTATATCAGATATATAGAACAACATTCTCAAGTCTTTTAACATCCCAGACATGCGACATGAAACTCCATCCCATCCCTCTCTCACACAACGAGTGACCGCTGTCACAAAGCAGCTATTGAAATTTTATAATGGGATGTGCGAAGTTAAAAATGTAAATTTATACCAGACTCGCAACATTTGTGCGGACTTTATTGGACAAAAGTTGGGCTAACCACAGTAAAGTACAGCCTTGTCACGGAAGGGCGTTATTGTCTCACGATGGTTGGAGGAAACAATAAACAAAATAAGTCTTCCTCAGAACACATATCATCCCACCGACGAAGGTAATAATAATAGTAATAATAATAATGTGTATGTTCAATCATCAGCCGTAAGACTGGTTGGATCCTCTACAGCTCCGACATTAGCTGCCTTAGATGGCCTAGGCATCACTAAAGAGGCGTACTACGGAAATGAGGAGTGAGGTAGTTTCCCGTTGCTTTCCTCATCGAGACAGAAGTTGCTTCATAGCAGGGACTGGCTGCATAAGGAATGGCATTACTAGCATCGCTCATACCTCAGTCACTTTCATATTGTCAAAGCCAAGGGTAAGACAGAGACAGATCAATGAAAGTAACAAAATTGCTCTAGCCTATACTATAAGACTTAGTGCACTGTAAACACTAGGTCTTGCCAGCAAAGGTAGATAATAATAATAATAATAATAATAATAATAATAATAATAATAATAATAATAATAATAATAATAATAGCCTTGGTAAAGACGGAGTACGGGGAAAAGACGGAGAAGAAAATAATACTGTTGCTTCATTCATAACGGCAGATTCCTTCTCAATGGAGGTTGTGGCTTGAGAGCTTTTAAATTATTATTATTATTATTATTATTATTATTATTATTATTATTATTATTATTATTGTTGTTACGGAGTTACCCGTGGAATGCAGAGGTGAAAGAAGGTGCGGGCTGGAATGGGTCTATCCACAAAGCTGAGATATGAATTAATATTGCATTAAAGTTTATATTTTCGAAAATATCAAAACTTAACAATTTTCACATACAATTTCAACAAATAACAAGAAGTTAAATCAGGTACAAGACGAGGAAAGCCAAGATTTAGAGACAATTTAACAATCTGGGCCTCAACCCGTAATTTTTACAATTTCTGAGCTCTCAGCTCACAACCACATATTTACAAAAGGGCAGAAAACCCCTTCAGTCAAGGAGCCTTGGCTCCAGAAACCATATCAGGCCTCCTAGAGGCACTTTTACCACATATAAAAGAGCTGAGCCTATCAAAGGCCACAACAGTCTTTATCATTAACTGCCCTCAAGGCACGCTTACAAAGAAACAGGGGTATCTTGTACCCAACCTATTGGGCCTTAGTAGAAAAATAACAGGTTAAGTTAATGGCCTAAGATGCAAAATGAATGGAGGCGAGAATCTGCACTCCTACATGAAACATCTTAAAACCTAAGAGGCACTAGGCCGATGAAACAGGGGCTATTCCCAAACTGTGGAGGTGACTCGTATACAGAATAAATTTAACACATTAAGGAAGAGTAGAAAAACGGTTACGAAAACGTAATCACCTCAAATCCCAAAATGAAGGGGAGCTCGAGAGGGTAAAGCACTCTCTATCCCCGATTTACAGTTAAAGATATGTGAAGTTTTACAAAAGCGACGGCGAATTACAAGTTTGAAGATAGGTTACATAATAAACGTTTCGGACCTTCCCCGCGGGTTAAACTGCTGAACTAGCAAGAAATAAAGATGTTAAGCGGCCATTATCTTGTTGAAGAGCAGCTGCCTGATGAAAGGGGGCGCTTCCCGCCTCCTGCTACATGTCCATACACTAAGCTAAATGTTGATGATGTGGCCGAGAGACAAGAAAATCTGCAGTTTTTATACCCTCGAGGAAAATTCGAGACCTTTCACGAATAAAACAGCCACACCCACAGACTTTTATTGGCTGGCTAAAAGTTACACATCAAAATTGAAGAAGAAAGACACGATTGGTCAAAAATTAATTACAGAAATAATTGATTGGCTAACTTCAAAACTGGCGGATTTTGCTAACCCACAAATGAAAGAACGAAATTTAGTTATAGGAAAACTTATGAGTACAAAATATCTTCAAGAAAAGTTCCTTCACTTCGCACCAGGGTGGATGATCATAGTTTTTTTTTTTTTTTTTTTTTTGTAGAGACATCTATAAGAGAATGTCCACACTTCTTAATCAATGGAAAACAAGTTGAAATCCACACAGTACTGACAACTTTGTAATCACAAAGTTTACGGTAGTGACATCATCTGAGAAACTGATGAGTTGATCCAGTTTTTAAAGTTCAGAGTTTCTCCTGTAGAGGATTTATTGGCGCAAGATTTAAAATTGCGGCATAAGGGTGTACCGCCCGGTACAATTATTACAATTATTATTATTATTATTATTATTATTATTATTATTATTATTATCCATAACGAATATCAAGCCGGCGCCCAGAGAGTTGGTGTTGGGACAAGGAAAAGTCATAAGAACAGAAAAGTTTAAGTACCTGGGATAGTGGATAGAACTTAACGTCTTCGAGAAAGAAGCTTTCGCGTCACGAATGAACAAAATAGATACGGTATATCAGCTAACGAAGGGTGCCTACAACAAAATCAACATTTAATAACCTTAATTGCGAAGCTGAGGCATTACTCAAGTGTCATTCTACCTGAGGACTTATACGGTGCTGAATGTCTCGCAATGAACAAGAAAGGCCTGGTTGGAAAACTGGCGTCCAAAGAAAGAAAAAATTTGAAACAATCTTGTATCCTGTCAAAGAAAATGGTGAGCGCAGAATTATACTCCCACGTGGAGAAGATAGCCGATACCATCCGGAAAAGGAGAGTCGCGTTTTATGGACATGCAACGCGAATGAGCGAACTAAGATTAGCCACTCGGCTCATTAACTACGTTCAGCAGAAGAAAATCAAAGGATTCTGCTTTACTGACGTAGAAAGAGATCTCCAAAAGCTGAGGATAACGCGTAAGTTAATGACTTCCTTGAACGTGTCCCGCTCAAGAAGAAAATTCAATTCCAAGAAAAGCCAAAACTTAAAACAGGAAAATCAAGGACACGGGAGAGAAAGGAACAACACCCATAAGTATAACGAATGCTGAAGTAATAGTTCATATAATGTACAAGCTGTAAAGCTCTTTTCATACTGAACTGACAATTTAATAATGGTGATATACTGTATTTCCCATTGTAGAAGTATGTGTTGGAGCATGCTGGTGTCCAGAAGATATTCTTATAGAGATTTGAGGATTTTCACCCAATCAATACAATTTTTAATCACTCTTAGCGATTAATCATATTTCTAAAAATATACAGTACATGTTTCTTTTTTTTTAATTTGCTTGACGTCGCACCGACACAGATACGTCTTTATGATAGGAAAGTCCTAGGAGTGGGAAGGAAGCAGCCGTGGCCTTAATTAAGGTACAGCCCCAGCATTTGCCTGGTGTGAGAATGGGAAACCACCGAAAACAATTTTCAGGGCTGCCGACTGTGGGGTTCGAAACCACTATCTGCCGAATATTGGACACTGACCGCAATTAAGCGGCTGCAGCTATCGAGCTCGGTAGGTGAATTAGTGAGAAACCAGTAATGATATCACTGAACTACCATGCTCAAAGTTCGAAGTGCTTCGTGACATTTATTGTAGCAAAATAATCACCTCACTAATGCATATGATCTACTAAGCTGTAAGCACATGAGCTGGGTATTATGTATTTTTTTTTTTCATTTTCAGACAAGGGTACAAATACATTAACTGAAATAAAATGTATATTCTTTGTACTGGAATCCTTCCACTGTATTACGTTTAATGTCACAATGTAGAGAATGATCTCGCCCGAAACACCACGGAAAACAGCAATGTAGAGAATGCTTTGAAATACGCTTATTGACTTAAATTCCAATATTTTAAAATCGAGTTCGTTTTACATTCCGCACCTCAATGGGCTTTTTCATACAAATTTACCCGTTTCACATTAAAAGTTAACCACTCTCATTAGTTGTTTCCAACGTTGCTTTACAGTTGGGCGGTATCGCAACAGGCCAAAATGTAATTGCGGTATTCCATCTGAATGCAGGAAGCAGACAATGTAGCTGTCTCTACGCCGAAGTGCGAAGCTCTGAAACCTACACATATAAATTAGTAAGGGGCCCACTACCTGCTCATTCGTTGCTTTTGAAATGTTGGGGCTATGTCTCCATTTCAGGTCAGCCCGATATCTCATTAGTGGCTTTTAGCTTTCGTATCTGTTCCTCTGTTTGTTCCACCGTCACGGAGAACCCCCTTCCCCCCAAAGGCGGAACATCTCCGAAGGGCGATGGCCTACCAAGCGACCGCTGCTCAAACCGAAGGCCGGCAGATTGCGAGATGTCGTGTGGTCAGCACGACGGATCCTCTCAGCCGTTATTCTTGGCTCTCAAGACCGGGGCCGCTACCTCACCATCAGATAGCTCCTCAACTGTGACCATTTAGGCTGAATGAACCTCGAACCAGTCTTCAGATACAAGTAAAAATCCCTGACCTGGACGGGAATCGGACCCGGGGCCTCGGGTAAGAGCCAGGCATGCTGCCCCTACACTGCGGGGCCGATACGCCACTGAGAAACGGCTGAATATACATCTAAACTTCGTATTTCTAGTCTACGCATCCAGAAGTAGGTTTCTAAATATTTGTGAGTTCAAAATCAATCAATGAACTGGGAGTTTACAGTAATAACAAACCGGTTATTTAATGTTTCACAAATAGTATTGATTCTTTGTAAAATCTATAGATCTTTCTAAAACGTCCATTTATTTCAATTTTTAATCAGTACATCCTTTTTGTTTACTTGGGAAATAACGCAGCAAGTAAATGTTTTCGTTGGGTTATGTTCTAGGAGTAACTAGTTCCCTCACACCTTGGAACTGATTACGCCGGTTCTAATGACAACGCTGCGGTCTGTCTGCATTAGCTGACGAACTGCCGAGGTATTAACGTGACGCCTTGATCAACATTAGAACAAATAAACGGGTGTTCATATTCCCTTTATAGAACCTCCTGATAAATTATTTTTCATGTTCATTTTTTAAGGTAATGGAAGACAATTTTAGCTTAGGAGTCAGCTAATTCAAATAAGTGTAGTATCAGAAAACTTCTACTATTTATTTTACGTCGCACCGACACAGTTAGGTCTTATGGCGACGATGGGATAGGAAAGGCCTACGAGTGTGAATAAAGCAGCCGTGGCCTTAATTAAGGTACTTCTCCAGCATTTTCTTGGAGTGAAAATGGGAAAACACGTAAAACCATCTTCAGGACTGCCGACAGTGGGGCTCGAACCCACTATCTCCCGGATGCAAGGTATGTATCAGAAACACTACCACCGCATACTTTAGTATCATACCACAATACCATGTGGATTGCGTTTAATACGGAAAGGTTTCGCCTTACAACAGCATAATGACCCAAAACATCGGTCAGAGTTCTGTAAGAAGTACAATGCGTGAAAGGAAAACAGGAAGTACTGAAGATATGGTCTGGCCATCCCAAAAGCCCAGATTGTAATCCTATTGAAATGGAGAAACGCATCAGGGAAGTTCATATATCCAGAAGGAAAATCCCTGGAACTTTGTTAATGATGTCTGGAATCATTATAGACTCAAAGTACCTACAAACACTGATGACCATATGCGTCGAGTTTGTGAGACAGTCATTAAATCCAAGGGAGGGTATTCTGATGAAAGTAAAATATAATTATTCTGCTCGTATTATGTTTAATATAATATAATTATATTTTTGCAGAAATAAATTTTGTTTCGTGTTCATATTTGAAATACCAGATAACATTCATGGTGTACTGAAATTAATGAACCCCCTGTGGGTGGGGGCGGTAGAATAACACCCACGGTATCCCCTGCCTGTCGTAAGAGGCGACTAAAAGGGGCCCCAGGGTCTCTGAACTTTGGAGCGTGGGTTGGCGACCACGGGGTCCCCAGTTGAGTCCTGGCATTGCTTCCACTTACTTGTGCCAGGCTCCTCACTTTCATCTATCCTATCCGACCTCTCTTGGTCAACTCTTGTTCTTTTCCGACCCCGACGCTATTAGGTTTGCGAGGGCTAGGGAGTCTTTCATTTTCACGCCCTTCGTGGCCCTTGCCTTTCTTTGACCGATATCTTCATTTTTCGAAGTGTCGGATCTCTTCCACTTTTCCCTCTGATTAGTGTTATATAGAGGATGGTTGCCTTAGTTGTACTTCCTCTTAAAACAGTAATCATCACCACCACCACCTGAAATTAATGAGTGGTAGGGTATTTGCAGACCTCAATCACGTATTCTTTAGATGTTAACACCACTACGTGTCTACTACAAAAATTATCGTCATTAGGATCCAATTACTGCCTATTCTTACGTCCATTCCCCAGAAAAGTGACCAGTCTGCCTACCTTGAGTTAGATGCATTCCTCTTTGATTGCGGATTTAAAACACTCAACTAGTGATCTTACCCTGCCACAACTATTCCACTCCCATCCCCTTCCGTTCCACAGACTACTCATGCATACCAATAAAAGTCATGAAGAGTCTTATCACGAGATGGCGAACCCACATCTCCTTTGTCCTTTCAACGTATAAAATAAATCCCTTACATACGGTGATTCACTGTCTGAGTGGGTTTAGCATTTCCGTATGCACTTCGTTGACCACACAATGAAAACAGAACGCGAATACTTCGTTCGGTATTCTAATAATGAAGATTCGTATATTTTCGGTATAGGTGACAGTACTTCTTCCGTTTTATTTTGGCCGTTATGGCCCCAGGAGTAAACTCTACGGCATCCTGGATCATCTTTTCCCTCCCCTGGCTTTGATCTTCTGCCAATATAGCTTCATTCGTTGGCTTCTCCACTTCCTTCTTTCTTCTGAGAGAAAAACGCATTTAAAGATTTGTTTTCTCCTTCTTCTCGAAAGCCTCTGAAGTCTGAAACTAATTGTCGAAAGTGGTTTCTGTTTTGGATGTCTTCACGACTAATGCTCATTCTCTCCATATCAGCATGTATCCTCATAAACTACCTGGGAACAATATTTTTCCCTTCGAAATGTTTAACGAGTTTTCGAGTCAGCCTTTCTTGATTCATACGTAGATGTCCATTCAATTGTATTCGTATCTTCTTTATCGACTCTATAATTCCTTCAGTCTCTTTATATAACTCTTTCTTAGGTCTTAATCTTCGTTGTCCACCACCGTATATAGGTCCCAGAATCTTCCTTAGGATCTTCCTTTCTTTCTTATTCTGTTGTTCTACCAATTCTCTGCTTGCTAAATCCAAGGTCTGAGCAGCGTATAGTCCTTCTGGTTTGATCAATACTAACGAACAGGAATAGAAAACTGAAGAGTATGTGCTCATATTATAATTCATTGTTTTTGTGGCCGATGGTCACATCATAGCTCTTTCTTATCATTACGGAGTTAAAAATTGAATTAAGTTATTGAGAAATAATATATACATTAACTAGTTATCTTTGTTCATCCGCCTAGTCAGTAAAGTACAAAATCAATTGTGTAAAATATTTAATTCGCTATACACTCCAGAATAGATAGTACATGTTTCAAGATTCTCTTCTTCAGCTATACAGGTTAAAATCACATATTTATGTTAAGACCTTATGAGAAAAGGAGATCCCTCCCTTAAAAGTTAAAACTGTAATGGGGTACAATAACACGAATTAAAATGGCTCATAACGTCTTGGATCATGTTTCCAAACTTGTCATCTTCATATAAAATCGACATTGTTACTAGACATTTCTGCTGTTATTGAGGTGCTCTATCTTGGTGTGGCATCAAATGTGGCCTCGTTGTAGCGAAAACACACTTGTCCCGATTTCTTATTTATGTCCTTAGGTCTAGTAAGCTGTAAAATAAACTATTGTCAATACGTTCCCAACTGAAGACTGGTAAGTCAACGATTATCCTACCAGGTTGAATAAAACCAATCACACTTGACGCCACACCAAGATAGTGCACCACAATAACTGCAGAATGATTAAGTAACAATGTAGATTTTTATATGAGGACGACAAGTTTGGAAACGTGATCCAAGACATTATGATCCAACTTTAAATTTGTGTTATCGTACATGTTTGCAGTTTTAACTTTTAAGCCCCCGCCTCATTTTACTATAAGGTCTTTACATAAATATGTGATTTTAACCTGTATAGCTGAAAAAGAGAATCCATATATTCTCGAAGCAAGTGCTATCTATTCTTGAGTGTATATGAATTATATCTTTTACACAATTAATTTGGTACAGTATTGATCAGGTGGATGCACCAATGTGATTAGGTCAATATGGACCCATCACTGGCCAGTTTGGTCAATATTATAAATTTAAAAAGTATGTATATTTTTATACCTGGTGGTGCACCAGCCCCTTGCAATCCTGTTTTATGCATCCCTTCAAATTTACTACAATTCTGAAAAACATCAGTTCCTTTCCTAAAACTGGGATAATATAACGAGATGTGTGTTTACGGGCTAGAAGACAGCATACATCGTGAGCGCCACTATTAATTCATTATGGGTGCCTCGAATGAACCCGTGAAACGAGAACAGATAAGCAGATCACGTACTTCAAAACAGGAGGTGGATTCCTAGACCGGGAGCACGATACTGTGTAGGCTGGGAAGTGGGCACCGTAGGTCAAGTGTCGCAGTAGCTCACATGGCAAGCGGACGGGGAAATAAGTTACAGTGGACAGTGTTCCAGGTACGAAGTTCTAATCAGACATAATATTTTTTAACAGCCAGTTGCCTGGGATTTGGTAAGGTTGCATACTTGATAGCTTTCAAGGACTTATTTGTTTATTTGACTCTGTAAAAGGCCGTATGTATCGTTGCATTGGGCATGGTGTTGGGTTGAACGAGGATGAGGAGATAATGGTCTGCGGCCAGTTAGCTATGTTGTACATGTTCCAAGCTTCATAAATCACAGGTAGGGCAAAGTATGCCCCACTGGAACGATAACAACATGCGATGGCAGGTAAGTATGTAGATGCGCGAACTCCTCTCCATAGAAGCAGTACATAACACAAAGTTTATTCACTGCCTTGAGATGTATTCCAGCGAGGAGTATGTGGATATATTACTTATCTATGGAGGAGCTAGACAGAATGCATACCAGGCACAACGCCTGTACCAGGAACGCTATCCGGATAGATGACAACCGACGGGCATGATATTTCGGAGTGTGGAAAGACGCCTGCGTATACTGCATCCCTGGGAAGGACACGGTCTGTTCGAGATCATCCCGTGACGTCTTCTGACAATGAAGAGGTCGTGTTTGACGCTATCCGGCGTAATCCTCATACTAGCACACGGACCATTGCACAGGAGACGAACATCAGCCGAGCGTCTGTTATGCGGATATTGCACACCCACCTGTTTCACCTATACCATCTGCACTTACACCAGGAGCTCCATGGTCCTACAGCATGTGGACACTGATCCTGCTTTTCTAGTGACTCCCTTAGTTACGGACGAAGCACGATTCCACAACAATGGAACCGTTAATCGCCATTGTACCGGGTGGTACACCTCAACGCCGCTAATTCAAACTTTGCGCCAGTTGAAACTCCTCTACTGGAGGAAGTCTGTACTTTATCTACTGTGTTAATTTTCTAGTTTCTCAGAAGATGTCACTACTTGTAAATTTTGAAGTTTCTGAACTGGGTCGTTTTCGATGTATTGTTGTTTTGCCTGTAGTAAGAAGTGTGGACATTCTCTTCCAGATGACACTACTGAAGAACTACAATTATGCACCCTAGTGCGAAGTGAAAGAACTATGTTTTTGAAGTAATTTTGTGTTCATAAGTTTGTTCTTTGTTAAATTTCTTTCAGTTATTGTTTATGTTGGCAATATTAACCCCATCCTTCCGCCAGGTTTGAATTTAGCCAATCCCGAATTTCTTTAATTAATTTATGACCAATCAGGTGTATCTTCTTCAACTTGGATATGTTGCTTAATCCTAGCCAATAAAATTTTTGTGGGAGGGTGTTCTCATTCCTGAAACGCCTCGAACTTTCCGCGAGGGTTTATAAACTGCTGATTTTCGGGTCTCCAGGCCACTTCAGTAACGTCTATCAGTGCATAAAGTACGTAGCAGGGGGCGGGAAGCGCCTCTTTCTTCGGGCAGCAGTTCAACCACAAGGTAATGGCCGTTTAATAACTTCTTTTCTTGCTAGCTCAGCAGTTTAACTCTCGGGGCAGGTCCGAAGCTTTTCCACCATGTAACTTTTCCCTAAAACGTAAAGACACTTAGTATCTATTCTATCTTTTAAACTGCATATTGGGATAGAGAGTGCTTAACCCTCTCGAGCTCCCACTCATATTGCATTGAGGTGAACTTATTTTCACAACCGTTTCTTCCTTAACGTAATGCAAATTGTTTCCTTCTAAAAGTCACCTCGTTAGTATGGGATTAGCCCTTGCAGTAACGGCCTAGTGCCAAGTAGGTTTTATATAAAGTGTATTAGGAGTGCAAGAACGCCTCCTCTCAAGTTGGTATTTTAGAGGCCATGTAATTAACCTTTCCTTACTTAATAGGCCTCAGTAGGTTGGGTATTTTACCCCTGTTTTCATGTCCTTGGAGGACAACTTGAAAGTGGAGTTTGGTGTGGCCTTGGATAGGCTCGTACTTAAGAGCAGGTTGCTCTTTCTAAAAATGTTGTTTTCTGCGCGCCTCGAGGAGGCTTTACTGTGTAATTGGGAGCAAGTGCTCCTGGGCGTGATAGGGGTCTTCTGCCCCTTTGTTGAATTGTGTATATCGTAAAGTTGGGCTTATAGCTCAAGAATTGTGTGTCTGGCTCTCGGAGCCCAAATCCTGTAATCACTGTAATTGTACATTTTCGAATTGTGTTTCGGCTACTGAGTACCTGTTCTATTTGTTATTTCTTAATCTTGAAAAGAAAATATAACCTTGTTAAATTTTATCTTAACTTTAATTTCGTAGTTTGAGACCTGTTCACCCCCGCACATTCTTTCACCTCTGCTGTTCCACAGATACCTCTGAACAGCCATAATATGCATTATTGGAGTGTGAATAACCCCCATTGCGTGAGGCAGACAGCTTTTCAGGTACAGTGGGGTGTGAATGTATGGTGTGGAATCATGGGTGATCACCTCATCGGTCTCCATTCCCTTGAGGGCCATCTGACCAGCCAACGCTATCTGCGGTTCCTCCAAGATGAACTACCACCGTTTTTGGAACATGAGCCACTCCTTGACTGCTACAGGATGTGGTTTAAACATAACGGAGCTCCACCGCACGCGGCGGTGGTCATCCGGAACCATCTCCATGCGACGTATCCTAATAAATGGATAGGAAGCAGAGGACTTGTCCGCTGGCCCACCAGATCGCCCGATCTTACGCCCTTGGATTTTTTTCTGTGGGGCCATGTAAAACAACTGGTGTATGCACAGGAGTTGGCCAGTCCTTGTCACCTTAAACGTTATCTGGCGTAACCATCATACTAGCACACGGCCACTGCACAGGAGATGAACATCAGCCGAGCGTCTGTTATGCGGATATTGCATACCCGAGGCATGCCGATTTGTTTCGCCAGAGATGTTGCAACGGGCCAGACAGTCCTTACAACATCGCGCTCAGCTCTGTATCGACCACAGAGGTCGTCAGTTCGAGCAGGTGCAACGTTAAAAGATGTGAATAACTGGAACCCTGTCACATGTTTCCTAGCCTCCATAACCTAGTTCCATACCAACAGGCAAATAAACTAATCAGTCTGTGAAAAATACCGGTATTAAGTATGAAAACCTTGCCATATCCCAGGCAATTGGCTTAAAAGAATACTTGCATGGGACTTGAACCTTCTAACCCTCGAGCACTATCAATTATCACACATCCTACCGCGCTCTAGCCATGTGAGCTCCTGCGACACTTGACCTACGGCGCCGACTTCCCAGCCAAACTCAAACTCAAACTCAATATTCTGATGGCGTCTACTGTAACGTACGCGTAGGAGTGCTCTGTCTATATCTCGCAGAAGCCGCAAAACTGGTAGCATATTTATCCTGCAAGTGTGTACTAAGCGATCTCGTAAAGTGTGGTTAGAGTTGGACATAAATAACAACAGATATGTCCGTCCAGAAAGTTAATAAGAGGATTAATGCTTTTGAAGCAACGATGAAGGACTTTGAGACGCGCCTTCAGTTGTTAACCAGCTCTGCCAACCCCAGGGAAGAGTCCCTAGACTCGCCGAGTCAGGATTTTTGAGACTTCCGAGGCGCCATCTCCTCCGAACTTGCCGTGCTGAAAGAAGAGCTGAGCAAGTTAGCACGGCAGCTCGACCATCAAGAAGCACTCCTTGATGAAGGAGAGCAGTACAGCCGTAGAAACTTCCTCCTAATACATGGAGTCTCCGAGGAACCGCGGGAGGACATTTACGAAAAAGTGAGGGGAACCTTCCGAACGAAGTTGAACGTGGACTTCACGATGGAGAGCTTCGACCTGTGCCACAGGATGGGGCAGCCTCAGCGCTCAGCAGCTGACGTGGTATCTACAGGCAGGCGCCCAATAATAGTTCAATTTACCCGTTACCACGAACGTGACCGAGTGTGGAAGGCGAAGCGGCTCCTGAAGGGCAGAAAGGTACTCATCACAGAGTCCCTCACCAAAACCCGAAAGTGCATATTAAACCTGGCTAGGGATCACTTCGGGCCATTCCGCGTATGGACCCAAGACGGACGCATCGTAATTCACCTGCCTAATGGAACGAAAAGATCCATCACCACTGTCGCGGAACTGGATAGCATAAAAAATCTGCGAGATAACTGTGACAATTAAAATGGAACAGCACAGCTCGATAGTGCATCTGCTTGTTATTCATAAGTGTTTTTGTAAGTGTATTACTGTATGTGTATGTCTGTGTGTGTGTTAGTGGTAATCAGTGTAAGCATTTATCAGGATGTCGAGGTAAGTTGCATGCTACTTCTGTTCTACTATTTCGTTAACATTCCGTTATCCAGCTGATCCGGAGCTCTGTACCTGACACTGACCTAGGCAACATTCCCCCTCTCACCCCGTCGCAACTCACCACCGGCCTCCTCCTCAAACAGGCATTATCTCCCTCCATCAACTGTTTACAGTGTTGCCATGTCAAGGCACTCTCCCTGGTAGCGCACTTCGACGAAATTCAAGCCATAATGAGGGAAAATAATATCCATATTTTTGCTATTAGCGAAAGCTGGCTTACACCGAGCATACCCTCTGGTATGGTACAACTTGACCGATATTCCCTCTTACGTCATGATAGATCCGATGGCAGAAGAGGAGGTGGGGTGGCCTTGTACTGCAGAAAAGATTTAAAAAGCCGGGTGATATGTGTATCATCTAACAATGCACACCTAGAGCCAGAATTCATGTTTGTTGAAGTCATTATTAACCAACAGAAACTCCTTATAGTCGTTGTATACAAGCCGCCCAAAATAACAAATATGACTGAATTCGAATTTCGCTTACTTGACCTACTGCCTAGCTACGAGCACACTATTGCCGTAGGTGACTTCAACATTAACCTGCTTACTACAACGCACGAAACTAAATAATTTATTGGCATGTTTTCTTCCTGTGATATGACCATCCTCCGTTTAGAGCCTACTAATCATACTTACACAGAAAACTACGAAACACACACGCTCATTGACCACATTGTGACAAATAACCCAAACAAAGTTATAACTCACGGCCAGATTCCAGTCCCAGTCCCCACTCATGACCTTATCTACCTATCCTACTCCCTCCGAATGCCGAAATATAAACCTAAGTATGTTATTTCCAGAAACACAAAAGACATGGATATGGACGAGTTAAGACATGACGCTTACAATCTACCCTGGAATGACATACTCCTATTGGACGATATAGACGCGAAAGTAGACAAGTTCAACTCCCTTGTAATGACTCTGTACGATAAACACGCCCCTAAGCGACAGATAAAAGTTACACGCCCATCTTGTCCCTGGCTAAATAATGAAATAAAAAACATGATGGCCCACCGCAATGCACTTTACCGACGCTTTAAACTAACTCGTGACCAAACTGACTTCGAAAATTATCGGGTCCTTAGAAATAGAGTTAAACAGTTCGTTAGAAACCGTAAATTTACATATTTGCAAAACATGACTGCAAACATGAATTCTGGCAGTGCTTGGAACGCGCTTCGTTCCTTAGGCATAGGGAAACCTCGACAACAACCCCATGTGCCAGACATACCACTCGATAAGTTAAATGAGTTTTTTACTGAAGAAAGATCACCCCCTAATATACTAAATTCCCCAAACTCAGTACCTAACTCCGTTATGAACCCTTTACCTGACCAACAACATTTCGCATTCCACCCTGTTACTGCTAGTAAGTTAAAAAGTATTATATTCTATCAAATCAAAAGCCAGAGGAGTGGATGATATCCCTATAACTTTCTTACACAACATTATTGGCGCTGTTTTACCAATTATTACCCACATTTTCCAACTACTGCCTTAAAACGGAACCTTTCCTTCACTATGGAAACTAGCTAATATTATCCCTGTGCCTAAGAAACCTGACCTCTCCCTACCATCCGACTACAGACTAATTTCTATCTTACCAGCGATTTCCAAAGCACTCGAGCGTCTGGTTCATGAGCAGGTGTTGGAATACTTAAATAACCATTCTCTCCTAGACCCATTGCAATCTGGTTTCAAGAAGGGACACAACACAGCAACCGCCCTGCTCAAAGTGACTGATGACATACGGCACGCAATGGACCAAAGACTATTGACAATACTAACTCTCCTCGATTTCAGAAGCGCATTTGACACTATAAACATCCAGACTCTATTAAACAAGATGAAATCTTACTACTTCGATCAACGAACTATTAATTTCTTTTCATCGTACCTCAAAAATCGTGCGCAACGAATTATAACCCTTGATCAAACCTCTCACTAGCGAACCAGGAAGGAAGGCACGCCGCAGGGTAGTGTTTTAGGCCCATTGCTCTTTACTTTTTATATAAACGACATTTCCTCTAATTTAAAGAATTGTACCTACCATCTTTATGCGGACGACTTACAAATTTACTGTCACTGTAAGACATCTGATTTGCCGCATGCCATAACAGGCATCAATGCTGACCTTCAGCGACTTAACGCTTACTCCTTGAAAAATTCCCTCTTTCTTAATCCCTCCAAGACGCAAGCAATCATTATTGGCTCTCAAAAATTGTTAGCCACACTAAGATACAAAACTATTCCTCCAGTTATACTGAATGGTAGAATTATTCCATTCAGCCAAACTGTGAGAAATCTAGGAGTGACAATGAACGAAACTTTAAATTGGTCTGAATATATTAAGAATGTGTGTAAAAAAATATTTTCGATACTTCATTCGGTTAAAAGAAACAGCGATATTTTACCTTGTAATGTGAGAGTTAAACTCATACAAACGCTAGTGCTTCCCGTCCTCGACTACTGTGACGTCATTCTGGTAGACGCAACAAAAGAGCAGACTTCGAAACTTCAGCGAGCGCTTAATTGTTGCCTTAGATTCATATACAGTCTGAGTTATGATACACATGTCACCCCATACTATCACACTATTTCATGGCTGAAACCTGACAAACGACACACATACTGATACAGATACAGATATACAGATATACAGACTGCTCTCTGAAGACAGACCACTATACATTTCATCCCAGCTTAAGTACTTCTCCTCCTTTCACAGCAGTAATACCCGCTCTGGTTCCTCCCTTTCTATTCCTGTTCACCGCTCCTCTATGTACAACAATTCCTTTGTTGTGGCGGGTTCTAGACTTTGGAATTCCCTGCCTGTCAGTGTCAGAAATTCCACCTCATTACTTAAATTTAAGACTGCTTGCCGAGACTACCTGCTGAATGCAGCTGACTAACTTGTATGACTGGAATGAATGAATGATCGAATGAATGTGAGTTAGAAAAGTGTAATGTATTTTTGTGTAGGTTTTTATTTACTACTAGCGAATGTACCCGTGCTTCGCTACGGTATTCTACATTGTATTCGGTTATCGAAGTAAATAGTGTACTTGCAGTAAATAAGATTGTTTTAAAATTGCACGTCCCTCAGCGTTATCCGAGAAAGAGCATGGGGAGTTCCCCGTACGTTGTTTCCAATGTAAAGTGTTTGTTACGGATTTGTGATATAACGGCAGGCTCACTTGCCTACTGCCATTCACAATCGAGTTGGGATGATTACGTTATAATTGCAGGCCCCATTGCCTGCTACGCGGACAGAATCGATTTGGGGAGTTTTCGTTAATATGGCAGCCCCCTTTCCTACTTCCAGACAGATTACAGTTGAGGAGTTTCTATTATAATGGCAGGCAATTACCCTACTATCACTCGAAATTGAGTTGTGCAGTTATCATTATAATGCCAGGCCTATTTTTCTACTGCCAGCCAGCTTACTGCCAGTCACACCAAGTTGGTGAGTTTCCATCAAAATAGCAGGCCACTATGCCTAATGCCAGTCACATTTTAGATGAGGACATTTCTTTATAATGATAGGCACCCTTGCCTACTGCCAAACACAATCGGGTAGGGGAGTTTTAAACAAAACTGCATGCTCACTTTCCTTCTGCAAGTCAAATCGAGAAGGGAATTATTCATTACAATTGTAGGCTTTCCTTACTAATGACAGTTACACAGGAGTTGGAGAAGGAACCCTTTCCTACTGCCAGTCAAAGTCGGTGTGGGGAGTACTGATTACAATTGCAGACCCACCCTTTCTCGATCGCTAAAAATCGACATCAGTGAATATATATAGATCGACATACCAAAGTATATGCGTGTTTACAATATTGAAGACCTTCATTTACAGATTAACTGCTACTAAACGTACGTCATATCGACAAAGGATTATACCATAAGACACGCCGGATTTAGTGGCCTAAATGGCTGGTCCTATGATATGTCATCTATTCTTGGGTCAGATTGAGTTAGAAACGTGGAACAGGGTAAAGGTTTTGTAAGATTATCTCACATTACATTACTTTTCGGATACATACATAGCATTTGGCTCACATATGGCTACTGGGTGGGCCAATTTTCGTGAAGAGTTTAATGATTCTGTATTTCATATAAGTAATTGAAAGTATGAATTATGCATGTGAAAATTCCAAATTGACTTAACATCGATTAAAGAGAAAAATCAAACGTAAAAGGGATACAGATACGGCAAAAAGTCATAAGACCACGGTTGTAGATCATTCCAAATTGAACGGAGATTGTGCAATCCGTTATGTGATAGGAATTTCCGAAGGTGTGCACCATCATTAAAATTGCCTGCATATTTCGATATTCTTCGGGGATAAAAAGTGAAAAATTTAATGATCTAGGATGTTTTCCGTTCGTTACAGGCTAAAACGTATAATTTTGTGAAATTTCAATTATCTTCTTTTTCTTCTGGCAGATTATGGCGCAATTTGGATTTTGGGCGAGGCGGGTAAAAATTAGTACTTTCAGGAAACTAAACCAAAAATTATGGAGATGGTCATTATTACCCCTTAAACGGAAAGCTGTACGAAAATTTCGCCAAAATAGTCAGTGTAGAGGCACACAGTCGTTACGATTTGATTTATATAGATAAGGAATCTGCTCCATGTAAAACACCTTTTGGGCTATGTCCGCTGGACTTAACCTGCAAAACTGACCATTCATGATATCTCCCTTAGTAATCCTCCTGACGAAAGAATGCACTTGAAAAAAAGGTTTAGAGGTGGAATTCCATCACGTTTGGTCGATTTCCAGTCAGGTTGGTCTTGTTCTGTATATGTTGTGGAAGAGTAAAATCACTATTTCGGTTCCCTATAAACCGCCAGTCCATTCCGGAACATGAAATGTTATTTACGTTTAAAACCTACCTTTGGACAGGTGAATGCTAAATATAAATTTTGGTTCGAATGTCTTCAGTAGTTTTCAAATTGTAAGGAGTGCGCTTTACACGCACCCGCTCGGGAGTTAAGTCCGATGGGACTTGTACAGAAAAACGGTCCGTTAATGATATCTCCCTTATTAATAATCGTATCGAAATGATGCACATGAGAAAAAAAGGTTTAGAAATTATTATCTACCAAGGTAGGTAGATTTCCATTAAGTTTGGTTGTGTATATTTTGTGAAAGTGCAAAATCACTGTTTCGGTTTCGTATAAACCCCCAGTCAATTCAGGGATTTAGAAACAATATTTGCCCTAAAACCTATCAAGGACAGGTGTATTCTAAATATGAGTCTTGGTGGAAATACATCCAGTAGTTTGTAGCACTCGCGTACATACGGCGTAATTAAGGAAGAAATAATACAGTTAAGAAAGTTGAAAGTAATAGAAAATGGATTATAACTGAGGACAGCCGGATAAGGACAAATATGTAAATGCCAAGTGAATGTATTGGAAAATCAAATGCCCCTCAATAAATTATGCTAGTGTGAGTAATGTGGATATAATAAAGCGGTAACAGAGGAGAAATTTAGGTCAGTGATTCTTAGGTAAACAAATAATAAGAAGATGACTAATGGTGTTATTACTTAATCTATTCGAGGGCGGTTATAATATCCAACAATATTCCGCCAATATCCCGCAGATAGGCCGATTGACGCCTCTCTTGCCTTCTACCCAAGGAACAACCACGAATTTAAAAGCATGATGAGGAAAATGGCAATACGTTACCTCCCTGCTGGCATGCAGTCAGAGATGTTGCCATGGTAACCTGTAGGTTCGTTGTCGGTCTGTCGGTCACTCAATGCAGAGCATGATACCAGCGGAAAATTGTGAATTTCTCCGTCATGTGAAGAGTAAGGTAAATTATGAACATAACGAAAGTTGTTTATAATGAAGAGACGTTTCACGTACGGTAAACGAAGTTTACAGAAAATCAATAGTATAAGAGAAAATGGAGGAAAACCATTCTGGTCTTCCTATAAACCCCCGTCTGTTGAAAGATTTTAAAATAATATGCATATAGAAACCTTCCCCGGGATGAGTATACTTTAAATATGAAGTTTGGTTGAGATCTATCCACCCGTTTCGAAGTGATGGTGGAAAAACCATTCAGGTTTTCCTATAAACCCCCGTCTATTCAAAGATTTTAAAATGATATGCATATGGAAGCCTTCCCCGGAATGAATATACTCTAAATATGAAGTTTGGTTGAGATCTATCCAGCCGTTTCGAAGTGATGGTGGAAAAACCATTCTGGTTTTTCTATAAACCCCCGGTCTATTCAAAGATTTTAAAATAATATGCATATCGAAACCTTCCCCGAGATGAGTATACTCTAGATATGAAGTTTAGTTGAGATCTATCCAGCCGTTTCAACGTGATGGTGGAAAAACCATTCTGGTTTTCCTATAAACCCCCTGAGTATTGAAAGATTTTAAAATGATATGCATATCGAAACCATCCCCGGGATGAAATTACTCTAAATATGAAGTTTGGTTGAGATCTATCCAGCCGTTTAGACGTGATGGTGGAACAGACAAACAGACAAACAGACAGACAAACAGACAAACAGACAAACAGACAAACAAACAGACACGAAACGTAAAAACCACCGATTCGGTCTTGAGTTGACCTAAAACGGATAAATATCTGAAAAATTGGCAAAACAAAAGAAATTACAGACAGCGGACCCCCTACAATTTTATTCATATAGATATAATATGTACTCAAACTCTGCTCTCAGTGATGTATTACTACAGTGGTTAAGTGTAAGAGAGGGCCAAGAGCCCTAACTTCGCCACCTACAAAGGCATAATAAATAAATAAATAAAATAAAAAACCCAGCACCATACCAAATGCAGCGATACATACGGTATTTTACAGGGTCAAATAAACAAATCAGTCCTTGGAAGCTATCAAGTATGCAATCTTACCACATCCCAGGCAATTGGCTGTTAAAATAAAATTCGTATGTGGGATTGGAACCTCCTCCCACGAGCACTGTCCATTATCACATATTCCCCCCGCCCACTTGCCATGTGAGCTACTGCGACACTTGACCTACGGCGCCCACTTCCCAGCCTATACAGTATCGTGCTCTCGATCTGTGCGTCCACCTCATGTTTAAAAGTGCGTGATCTGCGTATCTGTACTGGTTTTACGGGTTCATTCGAGGCACCCATAAAGAATTAATAGTGGCGCTCACGATTCCTGCTGTCTTCTGGCCCGTAAACACACATCTCGTTATATTACCCCGGTTTAGGGAGACAGACCGATGTCTTTCATAATTGTAGTAAATGTCAAGGGGTGCATAAAACTGGATCGCAAGGGGCTTGTGAACCACCAGGTATAATTAGACATTCATACATTTACTGTTGATGAAACGTACGTTGTTGAAGTATGTATAACAGTAGTGGTAGTGCTTAGGCCCTTCCCATCCTTGTTCTGCCTGGTCTAGCTAGTACGTGCGAGGTAAGCCTGCACTCACTGATCCAGCTCCCAGGCTGCTTGAGGCCGTCTCTCGAGATTATCATGGTTACATGAAAGTTAATCGCCCGGGGATTTTCGACATGGACTTTCTTCCTCACTTCTGATTATTTAGAGTAGTTTGTAAAGTTGGAAGCGATAGTTAATTTCCACTAGTATTTTAATATCTATTTTTGAATCCGGATGTAGCTACCTTAGGTTATTAGGTTCTAGGCCTAATTTCAAGTTCTAGCAAACACAAATATTTGGCCCAGATTGCTCTTAGACAATAGTCTCCTGATACTTCAGTTTTAATTAACAAAATAATCCAGTTCATATAGGTTATATTCCTTTTGAGTTTGGGTGATGATCGTAACGGTATCTCTCCAGGAGGCTAGACAGAGCTGTAGCATGGCCACATGGTGCCTCGTCTTGTAATAGTGCTTTAGTTAAGATTGGTGGTCTTATCAATCCTTATTGTGATGTCACACTTTAAACAAGAGTTCCCTTTGGTTTGTTCAGTTTAAATTCAGTGCTTATGAAATCCGTTACTTGAAGCGCGATGTATGAGAACAGGTTACGTTAACGAGGTCACGGTTATGACCATTTTTATATCATAGTGGGATATTTTCTTTATTATCCCTACTTCTTTGTTGCATTAGTTAATTGGTTGTTGTCTATTGTTAAGTAATGGGCGTCACTTTTATATGGTGTTCGAGGCTGGATATTTGTTCGATCTTCATCTGGGTCAAGTCACCTAGTAATGGAAGTGGTAATACTTCTTGGTATAATGTGCTGATGGATTCGGTTCTGGGATTCTATATCATTTTGATTAAATGACGCAGATGTATTTTCCTAGATTGTTCTCTTTATTTATTTATTTATTCATTCATTTATTTATTTATTTATTTATTAATTTCCTTTCTTATCTGATTTGGGGCTTGAACTTGTGGTTATTTCCGATGGTTGTAAGGCATGATAAGATGTATCAGTATGAGCAAATGTGGCCTTGATTTGAATAAACCTGTCACATCTTTAGGGTTCTAAATTGAAACTGCTAAACTAATGTTCTCAACTTACTACTAGCGTAGCGTTGCAATTTGCATTGTATTGATCACACAATGAAAATAGGACCTGACATGCATTCTTCAGTATTCTAACGGCATAGTGATTTTTAATTTTCTTTACGTCGCACCGACACAGTGCAAGTGTGTTTTCTTTATCCAAGCATCTTAACTGGAAAACATTCTAACTGCTCGACTTTTGTTTTTCCTAGAAATCTTGGTCAGTATATTGTATGTTCATTGTAAACTAAAACGACATACAATATGTTAGGGAAGACAGAGTTAGTGTGCCATCTGCGCGAATTCTGAGTCGGTATCTTAATTAAGGATACAGTCACTTCCTCTTCAGCCCTAGCCTTGTCCTGTCTCATCTCCTCCTTGAGTCGATGTGATGTAAAGCCAATAGAAAAAATAATTAAGAAAGGTGAATAATGGGACCTCTAATGGTTTGTTTATGATATGGCACTAATTGCCAAAGACATATGTGATGCACAGAAACAGATTGCTATATTGGAAGAACAAGCAGCAAAAATATGACTAAAAACCTCACCGAGAAAACCAAATTTATGACAATATCAACACTGCTCCTCCTAAACTTAAAGATTTACACCTATTCAATACTATTTGTTGTGACATTAAAAGAAGTTACATATATTTGTTGAAACTTGTTTCGGTCTTACCACAGACCATCATCAGTCAAAATCAAAGTTAAGGCAATACATGAATATAGATAAATATTTGAAGCAAGCATGAAATGCAATGAAAGACAAGTAGGGCCTAAAGATTTGAAAAACACTCATCAAAATCACATGTCCTGTGCAAGCTCTCAGCTTTCCTCCAATTTGAAGAATGCACCTCACAGAAGACCAGATGAAACACTAAAATACCAGCACCGCATCCATCAACATCATTCTGTTCACACTTGTTTCAGCTGACCTGAGTTCTAGAAGATTCCTCAAGTGCTGGTATTTTAGTGTTTCACCTGGTCTTCTATGAGGTGCATTCTTCAAATTTGAGGAAACCTGAGAGCTTTCACAGGACATGTGATTGTGATGCGGATTTTTCGAATCCTTACTTGTCTTGCATTGAATTTCATGCGTGCTTCATAAATGTTATCTATATTCATTACTTGCCTTAACTTTGCTTTTGACTGATGATGGTCTGGGATAAGACCGAAACTAATTTCAACAAATATGTGTAACTTTTTTTTTACGGTTACAGCAAAATGTATTGAATAGGTGGAAACTCTTAGCTTTTGTTTTACACTATATTGCTCCTCAAAACGGATCAATTATTGGGATAATATGAAATTAGTTACCTATAATGAATAAAATTGCAGGAGTAAAGGAATTTAAGTACCTAGGTGAACGTATCACTGAAAACGGCAATGAAAATGAATCAGTAGGTTCAAGAATTCAGAAAATGGAAATTGGTTTTCAACACACAAATAATGTTTGTAACTAAAGCCCGGATTTTTATGCAGAACAGGTTAGATTGCAAGCTGATTTGGTTAGTAGAAAGTGTTGGCCACCCGTTCTTTCACAATGTCGCAAGGGTAACATAAATCTTAGGGGTTCTGATGGGCTGTACCCCTATATTTATGCAATCCCCATAGCATAATCGTTGTGAAGGTAGACTATACTTACTGCTCTCTTCAGTAACTTTGCATTTTAACCTATTAACGCATGAAAGACCGGACTCTATTTATAACAAAAAATGCTTGTCCTGGAACAGTAAAATTCATCATTACTTAACAGTGATAAATCCTGAAGCTCTTTATGCTTCAGAAACGCTCAATTTCTTTCATAAAAATTTAAAGGAACAATTAGAGATTAAATAAAGGAAAATCGAGAGAAAAATCTCAGGGCTAGCAATTATAAATGGAACACATTACCAAAACCCATCTCGGAAAAATACTTTAAATTATTTAAACTTACTGATATAATGAGACTGCGACGAATTCAATTTTCAAGCCATTTGAAAAGAATGAATAACAACAGACTTACTTATCGAATACACACATTTTTGCAAACCAAACGTACGAGATCAAAATGGTTTAAGCAAGTAGAGAAAGACCTCAGTGATATAGGATCACCAAATCTGCAGGAGTCCCCCTCTGTGGTGTAGTGGTTAGTGTGATTAGGTGCCATCCCCGGAGGGCCGGGTTCGATTCCCGTCTCTGCCACGAAAAATTCTGAAAATTGGTATGAGGGCTGGAACGGGGTCCACTCAGCCGCGGGAGGTCAAGGAAGTAGAGGGGGGGTTCGATTCCCTCCTTAGCCATCCTCGAAGTGGTTTTCCGTGGTTTCCCACTTCTCCTCCAGGTAAATGTAGGGATGGTACATAACTTAAGGCCACGGCCGCTTCCTTCCCCCTTCGTTGTCTATCCCTTCCAATCTTCCCATCCCCCGACACGGCCCCTCTTCAGCATAGTAGGTGAGGCCGCCTGAGCGAGGTACTGGTCATCCTCCCCAGTTTTATACCCGACCCAAAGTCTCACACTCCGGGACACTGCCCTTAAGGCGGTGGAGGTGGCATCCCTCGCTGAATCCGAGGGAAAACCAACCCTGGAGGGTAAACAGATTAAGAAGAAGAAGAAATCAGCAGGATGAAATTATAATCAGGAAAATTGTTCACACAAGGGGATTTGAGGAAGATGAGAAGAAACCAACACGACGTACCTGGTTCGAGGAATAGAAATTACAGCAATTAATGAAAATGAAGAACTATTGGGTAAAGCTCAACAAATGTCGATTTCGCGTGGTTCTAAGTGACCTATTCGCGCGGAAATGTTTTTTTTTGCTAGGGGCTTTACGTCGCACCGATACAGATAGGTCTTATGGCGACGATGGGATAGGAAAGGCCTAGGAGTTGGAAGGAAGCGGCCGTGGCCTTAATTAAGGTACAGCCCCAGCATTTGCCTGGTGTGAAAATGGGAAACCACGGAAAACCATCTTCAGGGCTGCCGATAGTGGGATTCGAACCTACTATCTCCCGCGCAGAAAAAGAAGGGACCTCTAATGGAACCACTTGCTCAAGCAATACCTACCCTCTATGAGTTAGAGAAATTATACAGTCTGCAGCCAAATACACTGACTGACAGAGCAAATGCAACACCAAGAAGGAGTGGTTCGAAAGGGATGAAAGTTGGGGAAAAAACAGAGACGGCACGGACGAATAATTGATGTTTATTTCAAACCGATATGCAGGTTACACAATGCGCACGGCATCGACTCAGTAGGATGTAGGACCACCGCGAGCGGCGATGCACGCAGAAACACGTCGAGGTACAGAGTCAATAAGAGTGCGGATGGTGTCCTGAGGGATGGTTCTCCATTCTCTGTCAACCATTTGCCACAGTTGGTCGTCCGTACGAGGCTTGGGCAGAGTTTGCAAACGGCGTCCAATGAGATCCCACACGTGATCGATTGGTGAGAGATCCGGAGAGTACGCTGGCCACGGAAGCATCTGTACACCTCGTAGAGCCTGTTGGGAGATGCGAGCAGTGTGTGGGCGGGCATTATCCTGCTGAAACAGAGCATTGGGCAGCCCCTGAAGGTACGGGAGTGCCACCGGCCGCAGCACATGCTGCACCTAGCGGTGGGCATTTAACGTGCCTTGAATACGCACTAGAGGTGACGTGGAATCATACGCAATAGCGCCCCAAACCGTGATGCCGGGTTGTCTAGCGGTAGGGCGCTCCACAGTTACTGGCGGATTTGACCTTTCTCCACGCCGACGCCAC
Organism: Anabrus simplex; assembly: GCF_040414725.1. Lineage (NCBI taxonomy): Eukaryota > Metazoa > Arthropoda > Insecta > Orthoptera > Tettigoniidae > Anabrus > Anabrus simplex. The sequence continues at coordinate 104,834,700 of NC_090269.1, read as the reverse complement.
ACTCGTCTGCGGTGACTATCACTGACAGAACAGAAACGTGACTCATCGGAGAACACGACGTTCCGCCATTCCCTCATCCAAGTCGCTCTAGCCCGGCACCATGCCAGGCGTGCACGTCTATGCTGTGGAGTCAATGGTAGTCTTCTGAGCGGACGCCGGGAGTGCAGGCCTCCTTCAACCAATCGACGGGAAATTGTTCTGGTCGATATTGGAACAGCCAGGGTATCTTGCACATGCTGAAGAATGGCGGTTGACGTGGCGTGCGGGGCTGCCACCGCTTGGCGGCGGATGCGCCGATCCTCGCGTGCTGACGTCACTCGGGCTGCGCCTGGACCCCTCGCACGTGCCACATGTCCCTGCGCCAACCATCTTCGCCACAGGCGCTGCACCGTGGACACATCCCTATGGGTATCGGCTGCGATTTGGCGAAGCGACCAACCTGTCCTTCTCAGCCCGATCACCATACCCCTCGTAAAGTCGTCTGTCTGCTGGAAATGCCTCCGTTGACGGCGGCCTGGTATTCTTAGCTATACACGTGTCCTGTGGCACACGACAACACGTTCTACAATGACTGTCGGCTGAGAAATCACGGTACGAAGTGGGCCATTCGCCAACGCCGTGTCCCATTTATCGTTCGCTACGTGCGCAGCACAGCGGCGCATTTCACATCATGAGCATACCTCAGTGACGTCAGTCTACCCTGCAATTGGCATAAAGTTCTGACCACTCCTTCTTGGTGTTGCATTTGCTCTGTCAGTCAGTGTACATATCTTGATCATAGGAGTATTTTAGCGCCTGGATAAATCTAATACTAATAAATTTAATAAATCTAGAACTGCCAATCATGAAAGCGGTCACCTTCCCTGCAACTGCAGCTGTTGCGTGTTTATTTATAACAAGCTATGTGGAATTAAAACAGATTGCAATGTTTATTTATTTGTAGCATACACTCCAGAATTAGTAATTATGGAACCATTCAGTAGTTAATATAGTGACCTTTTCCCCAGATATATATTAAAACCAGTTCACCAGTATAATGTTATATTAACCTTTAAAAAGCAGACCCATCTCTGTTGAGATATACATGTTCTTTACAGTGCATGGCGTATACTTCTATGAGCCAGAACAAAATTGTTACTTTCGTCACCGAGTGAGATGGCCGCACTGTTCGGGTCACGTAGCTGTGAGCTTGAATTCGGGAGATGGTGGATTCAAATTTTACCGTCGCAGCTCTAAGGATGGTTTTCAATTTTCACACGAAGCAAATGTTATACCGGTACCTTAATTAGAGTCGCGACCGCTACTTTCCATGTGTTAGCACGACATTCAACTACTAGCAAGGAACAAAGTTAATTTCATTGAACTGTCTCTGTCTCGTCCTTGGCTTTGATAATTAGAAATTGACTGAGGAATAAGCAAGGCCGGTAACGTCATTCTTTACGGAACTATTCCCTGTGATTAATGATGCGAAAATTTCTCTCTTAGGTTAGGTCATTGTGCGCGTGTCAGTAGGCTTGCTGGACTAGTACAGTATGCAATAGTACATTCTGACTTAGTGAGAAAAGCAACGGAAAAATGCTTCTCTCATTTCCCTAGTAGGCCCATTCTGTCACGCCTAGGTGGTCTACAAAAGCTGATAGTGGAACTGTAAGGGATACAGCCAGCTTCGTGCTGAAAAATAATAATAATAATAATAATAATAATAATCATCATAATAATAATAATAATTTCGTGTGTCCCTTACTAGACGAGAATCGAACCTCAACGCTGACCATTCAGCCAATGAGTCGGACATACAGGCTACTTACTATTACACTGTATACTACACTGACTGAGCAAATGTCATGGGATAGCGGAGCAGTGATGCGCAGGTGTATTGTCTGCGCACCACACGCCCCCTGTGCCAGCGGCAGTAGTATAGGAGACCTTGTGAGCAATGGCTGTGCATGTGAAAGGTGTAACATGGAACGTCGTCGTGAGCTGACACCGTTCGAACGGGGTATGGTGGTCGGTACCCGACGGATGGGAAGTGCGATTTCGGAAGTGGTGCGGTAATTCGGCTTCACACGATCAACCGTGTCCAGGGTGTATCTTGAATGGTTGAATGCGCGTGTCACCGTCCACAACAGACGAACGACCGGCCGTCCAGCCACCCTCGATGACCGTGACCGGCGACATCTGAGACGGATTGTCAGTAGTGATAGACGGGCAACCGTGCAACAAATCTCGGCTCAGTTCAACACAGGCCGTGCTAGACACGCCTCCCAGTGGACAATCCGTAGGAACATGGGTTTAATGGGGTATGGGAGCCGGCGCCGCACACGGGTGCCACTGTTAATCCAACGTCATCGGGCACAGCGACGTGCATTTGTCACCAGTCACCAGGGATGGACACTGGAACAATGGCTTAACGTGATATGGTCGGACGAATCACGATTTCAACTGCATCATGCCGATGGAAGGCACCGTGTATGGCGCAGACAACATGAAGCGATGAATCCCGCCTGCCTCGAAGGTGTGGTCCAGGGTGCTGATGTCTTTGTTATGGTCTGGGGTGCATTTTCCTGGTATGGAATGGGTCCCCTAGTTGTTCTGGAAGAGACTGTGAATGATAAGCGGTATGTTGAGCTGCTTAGAGACCATCTCCATCCATTTTTGGCCTTCCATTTCCCAGACGGTTCTGCGGTGTTTCAAGATGATAACGCGCCGTCACATCGCTCCCACGTCGCACGGGAATGGTTCCAGGAACATGCAGCGGAGGTCCAACGACTGCCTTAGCCACCCAGGAGCCCCGATATGAACCCTATCGAGCATATCTGGGATGTCCTGGAACGCAGGCTCCGTGCCATGGATCCTGCACCCACGAACAGACCAGCATTGGCGGCCGCTCTGCAAACGATTTGGTGTCAGCTACGTCCAGAGGACTACTAGGGACTTGTCGACTCACTTCCACGACGTCTCACTGCAGTTCGCAGGGCCAGAAGAGGCCCCACACGCTATTAGGTGACTATCCAATGATATTTGCTAAGTCAGTGTATATTGAGGGAGCCCTAGAGCAAAAAATATGTGAAGCAAATCATAGAAAATGTACGTCTGGGACACTTAAAAGTGAATGAAAATCCTCCGCCTGTTTCCAGTCATTCGACCGGGTCAGGAATGGAATGAATGAGGCCCTATCTAGTGGCGAGGATATGAATAGTGCCGGCTACCAAAGCCTGTCGCACTCCTCTGGGGCAATGATTAATGACTGACTGATGAAATGAAATAATACTGGAGAGTGTTGCTGGAATGAAAGATGACAGGGAAAACCGGAGTACCCGGAGAAAACCTGTCCCGCCTCCGCTTTGCCCTGCACAAATCTATAACATTACCGACCAGGCAACCACTTATAAAGCACGATGATGCTTGGTGTCTAAAGGGGGTGCAAAATCCACGTCTAAGGCCCCACAGAATGGTACATGTCGCGAGTAAAATAGAACCATGGTATGTGTCATGTTGGGGTATTAATCAGAAGTAGCGAAGACTCACGGTGTTCCACAAAAGATGGTACTACTCACAAGTATTGCAATACGTACAAGTAACGCAGACCTATGGTGTGTCTCACACAATGGCCCAACTCAGAGTCAACACAAACCGAGAAGGTTCCCCACCTAGGTGTACTAAACACGGGCGCCGGTATTCCAGTGGTGTTCCTCACATAGTGGGTAATAATCACAGGCAACGCAGACCCACGGTGCTGCTCATATAGTGGTACAACTCACAGGCTACGCCCAGACCCGCGGTGTTGCTCACATGGGTACGACGCACGGGTACTGGAATCCACCAGGCCAGGATTTTACTGCTACTAATCACAAACCTATTTCGTACCGAAGTTAGTGGTACTACTCGCAAGTACAGGCAACCTATGGTGTTCCCCGCGTGATGGTACGATTCAAAATTAGTTTCATGGTTCTAATTCAGTCAGCCCTTGGTCGCCCCCTTTAGTCGCCTCTTACGACAGGCAGGGGATACCGCGGGTGTATTCTACATGTGCGTCCCCCACCCGCAGGGGGTAGTGTGTTTGGTCCGCGAGAGGTATTTTATTTCCCTCAAGTCCGCCGGCAAGCCGGTTAGGACCCCCCTATCCGCCACCTGGGACGCGCCACGTGGGAGTATCACCTCTCCCCCTGCTACGCTTGCGTAGCAGGTTCGTGGAAAAATAAATGTTCCTTCATTGTTATAAAATGAAAAAAAACGTGTCTTCATTTTGTAAACCATTCTCTAAACATGATCCCAATTTTTTGTCTCCTAATTTTGCGGCTCCCAGAAGTACGGTGAGTGGGCACCCCTGTAATATAACTATCCCATATATATTCCAATATATATATTACAATAATAAACATTAATATCAACCATTAATACTTCTTTTCTTCGAATTTTTTCTTACGCAAACACGTATTAAAAACCGCTTTATTGCGTTAATATTACTGTAATGTTGGTGTTTTGTCCATTGGTGGATCTCTTAAGACTTTTGGAAAACACAGAGACAGTCTTCCTGAGGACGTGAAAAAGGCAGGTGGAAAGTGAGCGTCGGCCAGCACAGTGTAAACCGCCCAACTCGATCGTGACTGGCAGCAGGCAAAGGAACCTACCATTACAATTAAAATTCCCTAAAACGGTCTCCAAATGAGAAACGACGTATGACAACTTCCTCGTCGTATTTCTCGGGTAACGCTAAGAACTATGCAATTTAAAGAATTCAATAAAATCTTTCTCGCATCGTGTACACAACTTCATCTAGAACTCTGTGAAAACCTACAACCTGTTTTCCAGTCATTGACCGGGTCAGGGATGTAATGAATGAATCATATATAGGTTATTAGTACGATTGGGTCGCTACTCCCAAAATGATTTCTTAATAACTGACAGATGCTATGAAATGAGAATTGAGAGTGTTGCTGGAATGAAATATGACAGGGAAAACCGGAGTACCCGGAGGAAAACCTGTCCCACCTCCGCTATGTCCAGCACAAATCTCACATGGAGTGACCGGGATTTGAACGACGGTATCCAGCGATGAGAGGACGACGCGCTACCATCTGAGCCACGGAGGCTCTAGAACTCTGTAAACAATATAAAATTCCGTGCATCTAATAATAATAATAATAATAATAATAATAATAATAATAATAATAATAATAATAATAATAATAATAATAATTTGCGAATGGGGGTGCGGATGAGGATACTATTTTGCATATCCGCGCAGGGCTCTATATATCTATACTAATATATAAAGATAGACTGTGAGTGTGTTTATATGTAAGGGATAATCTCAGAAACTACATCGTGAAAAGGAAGCTTTCGTGTCAAGGATCAACAAATGGAAATGGCTTGCCATCTTAACAAAGACACCTACAATAAACGATCAGTGTCCTTCAAGACTAAACTCAGGCACTACTGTACAGTTATTCGACCGGGGGGGGGGGGGGTTTGCACCAGAATGCCATGCGACGAATAAGAAAGGCTTTGCGTAACAACTGGAAGCCAAAGAGAGGAAGATTTTAAGAAAAATATTGGGCCCGGTCAGATAACAAGGAGAATACAGAAGACGACACAACGATGGACTGTATCTACACGTGGAGAAGACGCAAAAGGAGAATCTCTTTCTATGGCCACTTGACACGAGTGAGCTCCGGAGGATTGTCCAATCGAATCTGTGCCTACTTTGCGGGAAAAAGACCAAAAGGATGTGGTTTACAGAGGTGGAAAAAGACCTACGAGAACTGGGGATTGTGACTGGCAGTAGGCAAAGGGGCCTGCCATTACAATGAAAATTCCCTAAACCGGCCTCCACATGAGATCCCCCTGTGGGTGGGGGTGGTAGAATAACAGCCACGGTATCCCCTGCCTGTCGTAAGAGGCGACTAAAAGGGGCCCCAGGGGCTCTGAACTTTGTAGCGTGGGCTGGCGACTACGGGGACCTTAGCTGAGTTCTGACATTGCGTCCACTTACTTGTGCCAGGCTCCTCGCCTTCATCTATCCTATCCGACCTCTCTTGGTCAACTCTTGTTCTTTTCCGACCCCGACGGTATTAGGTTTCCGAGGCTTAGGGAGTCTTTCATGTTCATGCCCTTCGTGGCCCTTGTCTTACTTTGGCCGATATTTTCATTTTTCGAAGTGTCGGATCCCTTCAATTTTCCCCTCAGATTAAAATTTATATAGAGGATAGTTGCCTAGTTGTACTTCCTCTTAAAACAATAATCACCACCACCACTCTCCACATGAGAAACGACGGAAGGGTGTTTACCGAAGAAGAATGCGGGAACACTGGGCAAATATGAAAGATAGCAGCAGAAAGCAGTTGAAATACCGTGGTCCATTAGAAGACCGAAACGAGTATAAATAATAATAATAATAATAATAATAATAATAATAATAATAATAATAATAATAATAATAATATATTAAAAATATTTATGAAAACTGAAGTCAGTCAGTTCGGCCATTCTATCAGGTCGATTTCCTTAAAAAAAATTTAACTGAAAGGTATTCATGCACAGATTTGTCATCAGGTACTATAAATCACTTAACTTCCGCCTTCCTCAAATTATTTGACATTTTCAATTGTTTTGTCTCTTTGAAGCAATCATATCTTTGGTTCTAATTGAGGTACGGAGTTCGTTTTAGCCTAAGAACACTCAGTGGATCGAACTTTTTCATTTCAGCTCTTAACTGTTCAAATTGGTTGATTCTGAGGAAAGTGATGAGTGCACATTCAATTTGACGTCTCATTTTTTCAACAAAAAAAATCTCATGGAAGCAATCATATCTTTGGTTCTAATTAAGGTATGCAGTTCGTTTTGGCCTAAAAACACTCAGTGGATCAAGCGCTTTCTTTTGAGGTAATAACTACTTAAATTGCTAGATTCTGAGAAAAGTTATGAGTCTCCATGACGAAGATGTTCGAAAGGACTTTTTAACAGTTCAGCGTGTAGTGTTTTTCCAAGGAACGTTTAATTCAATTTATTAGTGTGATGTATTTTCAAGTGTTTTGTTGACATAGTATTATTCGATTATCACAGCAGATCGTGTGGTTTATTTCATTAACTCGAAACTTTGCAAATACATTCATAAGGATAGTAACGAACAACACCATACTTTGTACATTGCGGGCGGAGCCAGCAGGAAACTGCTAATAATAATAATAATAATAATAATAATAATAATAATAATAATAATAATAATAATAATAATAATAATAATAATAATAATAATAATCGTACGGCCTTAGCTACTGTTTTCAGGCATTTTAATTTGTCGCCATACAAGCTGGCGGCGTCTCAATGTTTGCATTCCATTTTACTCTACCAGATGGCAAAGCAAATTAGATCTCTCTCGGGCGATCCATGGCTGAGTTTTAATTAATTTTGACGGAAGAACATCAAACGTGTCATCAGATATATTTTACAGTACATGTCTAAATCGAACGATATTGAATGTTCAACATACCGCATTGCAAACCATCATAGAAACGCGCAATACTGAATACATCCCTCCTCATTGAGTTTTGTCAGGACGGGCAAGCGGTCGTCAAACTGGACTAAATCCATACAACCTAGTACCTAGAGAAGGTTTTCATTCCCCTCCCCGAAGGGGTGGGGCGGGCCAACTAGAAGGTGACGCCTTCTCTCTGGCCAAATCCATACGAGTGCCGACTCAATGTAGTTGGGAAAAGTCTCGGAATAAGGAAAATAAGAACTTGTGAATTCTCCGCAGCTTTTATAGAATTAAAACTAGATTGAAACGTGTATCAAAAGGCAACCTTGCAGCAGATAGCGCTCAATAGGAGTATTGTCCTGCCAAGATGACTACCACCCATTAACATGCTCTACATACACATGGTGTTCCAAAACTCCAGGGGTGAGTACTGGGTAAGTAAATAAGGGATAGGTCCTAATAAACATAGATCTAGAAACTAACAATGTCGAAGATATGTCGTGAAGACGTTTACAACCGTTAGAACGTTATTACTGCCCTACGTTCCACACTGGATGTCAACTGTGCCTTGCGTTTGAAACAGTTCTGGCACCTCACAAATTTTCCACTCCAAGAAATGACCGACATACACTTCATGAATGGATGTGCCAACGGCAATACACGGGAGGCAACACGATGGCACCACGATACTTTTTTTCTCAGAGACGATAATCATAGTGTTTGTAAATCACCTGGTGCACTATCGCTTCCTCCTGTCCATTGCCGTTGGCTAAACCATACATGAAAACGGATGTCTGCTATATCTTCGTTAGATAACGTGTGAGGAGTCATGACATTACTTCAAATGCTACTACAAATACAAACTGCTATTGATATCTAGTATTGAAGCCTGGTACCTGGAGTATAAAGCATAAACAACCTTGCGACTGTTGCAAATGTGAACACGCTATACCTCGGAGACCATTTGTTTCTGGACAAATATTCATTAGAACGTTTTTTTTCCTTTCTTTGGTGGCCCTGTACTCGCCCTTACAGTTTGTACATATAATTTGAAAACACGTTGTATTGTAGTGACAAGTGATCAGCGTGACAACATTCATAGCCGTGTTGTTTAGCTTTCCTGATCGTGTCCGCTTCTTCTCATTGCAAAGATCATCACAGTTAAGCTCGTTAGTGCCGATGACGTAGCTGTCAGACCTAGTAAAAGAATAATCATCAGTTAACCTTGAAAGGCTGAGTGCATCCCGTTCTAGCCCACATTCCAGGATTAAAACCGAGCCGGGGATCAAATTGAATATCTCTAGGTAAAAGACAAACAGGCTAACCATACGGCCTGAAACATACCAACAGCTCTTTCTAAGAGAGTATTGTTTGTTGTATCCATATACAAAAAATTGTAAGGGTTGTCATCTGCTAGACAAACTAGTATTACCGACTTTTTTATTCTTAAGTACATAAGGTATACGTATATGCTACTGTACTGTATGCCATTACTGTACTTTCATTAGTATGTAGAGCAGGGCCTCTCAGGGTTCATGCACCGGTGCAATGCACGGCGCAAGATGCAAAAGGCGACTTCGCTAGGTTGACCAAAGTGCAGACCCCCACTCCTGGATTTTAAGCATTAGTGCTGTCTCTCTCTTTCCCTACGCCTGTCTCGCTCGCTCCACCTTTCTCCCCTTTCCTCGCTTGTTCTGTAGCTCCTCACTATCCGAGCAGAGTGTAGCCGTGCTTATCCGACTCTCCCCGAGTCAAAATGCTGGTCCGAGCCGAGTCGAGTCGAGCGAGAGCACGGTGTGCGGAACCTCCGCGTCTCGAATTGCACGCGTGAGATTTTGAGAAGCCCCGATGTAGAGTATTACACCAAATACTATTGCTCCTCTGGTAATCCGACAGTTCTTGCGTTCCGAACCTGCCCTCAGTCCCTAAGGTGACGAATTAACGAGGTACTGCCGTAAATCAAAGAGGTAGAAAACATGAATTTCTGATTGTTCCCCTTGGGAGATTGAGGAGCTTTGTATTTTTCTAGGGATCTTGGAAGAATTCTCTCTTACGAAGTTTAAAGCATTAATGATAGCTTTAATTAATTCATATCTGTTTTCAATTTAATACCTACACACATGCCTCCACTTCAAACCCCATTTTCCCGAACATCTGTTATGGTGTGTATTTTAAAAGTTGTCATCGAAAGTAGGAAGCAATATCTTAACGAGATACGCTGTTCTTGGATGTTAAGCTTCCCTGTGTTCAACACGCCCGGCTAGTTTTCTATTTCGTATAATTCAGTTACGTGTTCCAAATTATACGGGTGCTGGAGAGATAAAAGGATTTGTCAGCGCTTAAATATGATTAAGGCAGAGTCCATAATTACTGGTAGCGAAACCATTTTTCTCCCAAACAAAAATATTCTACGGGTCAATATCCAAGCCAATTTTTGTAGGATTGCAATGGCTGCAAACTGGGTTGGTTGTGTCAATTAATTGAAATAAGTTTCATTATGATAGATCCGTATTGAACTGTGATTACAATAGAGTTAAACTAATTTATTAATAAGGTCCACCTATTCAATACAAAATATACAGAGTTTAAATTACATAAATGATTAGGGACTAGTTTCGACCTAATATTAGGTCATCATCAGCCTAAAGCAAAATTAAAACAAATACCGAAGAAATCAAACAATGTAAAGACACATAAAGTCTCGTAAATGTACATACCATGTGAGATATTGAGAAAAGAATTACAGAGACGTGCAGCACTACGTTAAAAAATAACTTCATGACAGAGATTCATAAAAAGTCCAGTGCCCATTAAAAGATATTAAAGATAGGAATCCTTGAGTTGCTGGTTAAGGAGATTAGTATATACTGGCTCCTTTATGATGCAGTTATCCAACTGAAGAACAACTGAGCCGAAGTCACGTAGTTTATTTACGATTAAAGTCCAGTGCGCCGTACAGCCTCCACGCGCAACAATCACCTTCCTTTCTAGCATCCATGTTTTTTTACGTCTGTGAATATCTTGAAAAACGAAGCAACTTCGTCCCAGTTGTTCATCGAATATAGAACAGCACATTTAAGGAGCAAGCATATATTGAATTCCTTGACCTACAACTGAAAGATTTCCATCCCTAACAACTTTTTAATTTTCTCTGAGTAACTTCCCACTTGTCAATTTTCGTTCTATATATATATATTTCGATTCAAAATGGCTTCAGGTTGAATTTGTGCGTTCTTCGTGTCCGGTTTTGTTTTTAGTGGCCAAGGGAAATTCTTCAGTTTATCTACTATTTCAAGAATTCGTGAAGTTATTCTGGTTCCTGGAAGCCTTTTAACATGTCCATACATTTTTAGCCTTCTTTTCCTGAGGTCTGCCGCAATATTAAATAATTTTTCTGTGGATTTCCTGGATTGGAGTCGGTACTCTTCTTCCGTGTGTCTTGGTCCTGAAATATCCCTCATGATTTTCGCTCTTCTTTTAGGATATTTTCGAGCTCGCCCTTTTTATGAAGCGTTAGAGTTTCCCCGGCTTATAAAGCCTCGGGTTTGATTACAGTATTGTAATGTTTAATCTTAACGTGTAGAAACATACATTTTTGTTCTAGATTTCTCTGTTCTCCCATATGCTCTTCTGTGTTTTTGGACACGGTTGTTTTGGGCTACTTTTTCTTGTCCGGTTGGTTCGAGGATTTCACCCAGGTATTTGAAGTTAGGGGCTCTGTGTCCTCATTTTGTACTGAGACTATGGATGTCCAGCTTTGAACAGAAAACTCTGTTTACTCGAAGGAGATATGAAGTCCGACCTTTTTGGCACATTCATGGAGAATTTCAACTTGCTTAAACGTTGTGACTTCATCGCTGGACGAATGGGCCAGGTCATCCGCGAAGGCTAAGCATGGAATTTCAAGCTTGTTTTTTTGTGTCCCAATGTTTGCTGGGTTCCAGATATTTTTTTGTGTTTTCAGTTCGTTTTCCCGTTCCCTCATCACCTTATCTAGGACGAGGTTGAAGAGGACGGGTGCCAATCTATCTCCTTGCCGGACACCAGTTTTTATCAGGAATTCGTCTGAGATTTCTTCCATGAATTTCACTCTTGACTTCGTCTCAGTGAGGGTCTCCATAGATACTACTAACTATATATACGTAGTACAATCATTAAGTTCTAAGACTTGACACCTGAAGCATAGGCACCCATACGGCTCTGCGTGTTGCAAACGATGCCACATCACACGGTGTACATCTTCACAGAAGGCCGTTAATCACTTAAACAGAACCACATCCACCCTCAAAATAGTTGCAGTTGGCCGTTATGCACGTTTTCCAACGTTGGTACAGCTGCTAGAAGCTGAAAGGAATAACCATGTTTCGTCTCCAGTTGTAATCCGGTTGAGAAACGTCGGATAATTGCCAGCACTACTGATGAGGTCACCACAAATCGTCATGAGGATTCGTGGCACACTGTGCTGAGTGACACGAGACATGTTGAGGTCATCCGTCAGATTTTTTTTGGCAAGTGCCATGGGTAACCCCTATTGCTGGAGATCGTCTACCGATTGGGAGCGGTCAGCACGCACCAACGCTGCAACTTCTTGGATCTTGCGTTCTTTTCAAACTGTTTGTGGTCGACCAATACGCACATCATCTACTAAACTGTCCCGTCCTTGCACAAAACGTCGGTGCCACCTAAACACAATACTGCGACTCAGTGCGTCCTCGCCGTAAACCTGCTGCATCATTTCAAACGTTTCAGCAGTGGTTTTGCCTAATTTCTGCCAGAACTTGATGTTGTCCGTTGCTCCAACTGTGACATGTCGAGGTCCGATGGGCGCATTCAAATTACCGTGACAACAACTATCGTACGTCCGCTTCCAGTGCATGCACTCACCTGTCTCTTGCAGGGACGAGGACTAACTGACATGGTACCATACCACGGCGCCACCTATGCGCTATAGTGCACCACAGCGCCATCATACGGTCAGTCTCAGAACTTACGTGCATGATTCTCTATTTAAAGCCAGCTCTTTAAGTCTTTGTTTAGTTCCAAACTTGTTACCTTTAAATCATTAATATCAGAGTCAAATCACCATCGCCAGTATCTCCTTTTGTTTCCCTTATTATTCTCCTAGGTAACCCCTCCGTTTGCCTCACTTGACCCCACCACTGACGCCAGTTCATTGACAGAGCATCATTCGTCTCTTTCATTCCTAACTCAGCCTGTGTCTCCTCACAGCGAATCTCCTCCTGCCCTAGTTACCAACTACTCTATTTGAACCAAAAATCATTCTCGCTACTGTAATTCCTGTTACTTCTAATTTTCGAAAACAGAGCTACTTAACACTACATTAGTCACGTGTTATCTGAGAGATACATGGTGTTGATTATTTGCTATAACTTGACCTTGCTTGAGGCTAGAAGCCCGTCTCCCATTCTAGCTTCCTCTTTCGGAATGGTGACATCCATTAGTGTTGTGACCTTCATGCAATACAAACTCACGAGCTGCTGCCAGCGGTATCTCACAGATACACGAGAAAATTTGTAAAGTATTCAGTTTATATCTAAAATTCGTTTGATTTGCTATGAATTAGCTCATTACTGCTTGCGCTAGTGCTTGGATCTCGAGATCTTTTGAAATTGGAAATGAAGATGAAGATGATTTGTAAAAGTGTATTTTCTTCAGCGAGTTTTTGACTAATCAGTAACAATACAATCTCAGGATCCTGAAGACTGTGGAAAGAACAATTAAATAATTAGTTTAATTGTTTCAAATATGTCAGTGACCTTCATCAATATTTCAATGAATAAGTTGTAAATAAACGTTAACGTGCATTTTATGTTAGTTTCTATCTTCCATAAATTAAATAGGGCTTCTGTAGATGGACTGGATGTATGTATCTCCCAGATACGGCGCGAGCACTGATGCTTCGTTTAGGACGCGCCTAAAGCAGTGTTAAAGTCAATTTCGTCTGAGAGCTCATTTCACTCTTACAGAATGCCGTTGATCACAACTGCGAGTTCACAGCATTAGCTTGAATATATCTAATTGGTTTTCACTTTAGTGCCATCTTGGGAGAATAAGTACTCGAAATGGTCGACCAGTTCCAGATTTGTATTTCCTTTCTAACATTGAATCTCCTTAGGTTTCTTTCCCACTGTCACCATTTTAGTCTTGGAAATGCTATATTTCAGATTACAGAATTAACAATTTAGTTTGAATGTTATTATTTGCATTTCACTTGAGATTACTGAAGAAAGCAGGAATTGGAAATAAGTAATTTTGAAGTAGGGTACTTATCAAGATACAACGCATATCCTAGGTGAGATTCTGCAATGCCAGTTTGGTAGCAAAGCGGAGTGAAGAATCAAAGCTCTCTGTGAAAGTAAATTGGCTGTTACGACGTAGTAAATATCCATCCTAAGAAAGAGATGCTTGCAATATTGCTTTTCTAAACTGTTCACAAGTACAAACGCAGTACGATCAAAGGACACTACAGAGTAACGTATTCGTTTAAACTTCTATAAACACATCATATGTTCCCCTTTTATCAGTAGACGGTTGACCAGCGCATAAAAAGAGATATTACATTTTGTATAAAGTTTCCAGCCTCACACAGCCTTATAATAAGTTCCACGCTGCAACTTTATTTCCTGTTCCTTTTGTGTTCTTCGTCTCCTTTTCCTCCTTTAGAGAACACAGCGCTGCGTCGTATGGTGACCGAATGGTAGCAAAACTTTTCGACAGCGTGGGTGGTTTGAGAATAGCAGACTAAGTGCAATATATAATACTGGACAGCGACATTTCAACATAAGGAGAATGAAAGAGAAACTATTACTTTAGAGGAAGTAAACCCTAGATCCTGACTACGGAAAGGCCTCTTAATAGAAGTGTTGTGAAGGATTGATTTGCATTTCCCTATATGCCAACCGAAAAAGATCCATTGTAAATAACATGCTGTGTCTGGAGAGTTCTTGGTTAATCAATACCATTCAATCACGTGATCTTATTCTTGGGCCAAATACAAACATACTGTATTTCAATTACTTATAAACAAACAAACCAGTAAGAGATTAGTTTTATGTCACTTATATTTTATATCTTGAGACCATATATTAAGGAAACTAAAAATGGAATGCAAACCACAAGGATAGAATTATTATTATTATTATTATTATTATTATTATTATTATTATTATTATTATTATTATTATTACTAAAATAAAACAGTCGTATCAGCACACAACTGTTCAGTTCAAAACTGGTTTTCGGACATTAAGGTCCATCAGTAGTGATTACAAATTATTTACAAACATACTAATCCACATAAGAGCCTCGTCGTTCCGGCTCCATGGCTAAATGGTTAGCGTGCTGGCTTTTGGTTCACAGGGTATCGGGTACGATTCCCGGCCGGGTCGGAGATTTTAACCTTAAATGGTTAATTCCCTAGGCTCGGGGACTGGGTGTTCGTGCTGTCCCCAACATCTCTGCAACTCACACACCACACATAACGCTATCCTCCACCACAATAACACGCAGTTACCTACACATGGCAGATGCCGCCCACCCTCATCGAAGGGTCTGCATTAAAAGGGCTGCACCCGTCTAGAAATAGCCACACAAAATGTTCATTATTAGCGCCACGTCAAGAAAAAACACCTAACAACTTCAACAGAATGTCCAGCCAGCCCTTCTATTGTTTATTTCATTTGGGCTCTTTTTTTCAATTTGCTTTACGTCGCGCTGACACAGTTAGATCTTATGGCGACGATGTGAGAGGAAAGGCTTAGGAGTGTAAAGGTAGCGATCGTGGCCTTAATTAAGGTAGGAATGGGCACGGAAAACCATCTTCAGGGCTGCCGATGATGGGGTTCGAACCCACCATCACCCGGATGCAAGCTCACAGCTGCGCGTCCCCAACCGCACGGTGGGCTTCATTTTATTGGGCCGGTAGGAGGCTACATATGTATGGAAGGAATCTGATATCGTTGGAAAGTATTAGTGTGCTATTATCTGTACGTAGGGAAGCAAAGTGTCTATGTACGGTTTTGCCATGAATTCGTCAAGAATTTGGTTATTTAGTTTGTGATGGGAGACAGTGTTAGCGGAACCGTTATTTACTATCGTATGAAGGATGTGTATGGGAACGAGTGTGTATCACACTGTACAGCGTTCAGATGGTGTTGCCAAAACCAGATTAGACACACCAGGAATCAGTAGTGCAGTAGGCAGGCTTGTGAGAAAATGGATATCGGTTGTCGGTCTTAAGGGGTTCCTGTTAGCAGTCAATGGTATGTCAGAGAAGCCGCTGAAAAATGGTTCCGCCGCTAACGAGGGACCTATTTCGCTCGGAGTGTGCGTCATGAAGTAAACCGCTGGGACATTCAGATTGTGTCGTGCCGCATGCGACCACATAGTCTGTAACCGTGCCGGAAGCGACCAGTGTTGACAACCCAGTTTTAATTTAAATAAGCTATGTCATCATCCAAGATAAGCTTAAGTAAATCAGAACCAGAAAAGGTTAGAGAAAGGGCCAAAAATATATAGCACTGCTTACCGCGAATGAAATTGTTCTCCATGTTCAAATTCTGTTCAAATAGCAAGCTAATGTAACTGCAAACCGTGCGCAACATTTAATTATGTACTTTGAACTATTCGTTGGGAAATACAGCCTCTGTAAACCTTTACAGAGAATAATACCAACGATTCCGTGACGGGTTTATAAATAATAATTTAATAAGTACATTTCTATGACATGCATAAAACATGCATACATTGCATCACACAAAGGTAAAATCTAAAGCCAACTCAAGAACTTATCATTGAAAACTAAATCAGTGTAATTTATAGTTTGCAATGTCATGAACAGAGATATTCCTTCCCCAGAGAAAACATAGATGGGTCATAAATTTTGCAAGCCACATTTTAAGGTCAAAACCCTGAAAATGTGTGTGTTGGGGGGGGGGGGATGTACAATCATGTAATTCTATACTGAATACTAGAATAACACAAGTTTAGTTATATTTTAATTACCGAACGAGCTGGCTGTGATGTTAGGATCGCGGAGCTGTGAGCTTGCATTAGGGAGATAGTGGGTCCGAACCCCACTGTCTGCATCCCTGAAGATGGTTTCCCATTTTCACACCAGGCATATGGTGGTACTGTACCTCAATTAAGACCACGGCCGCTTCCTTTCAACTCCTTTTATTTTTGTTATTTGTTTTACGTCGCACCGACACGGATAGGTATTTTGGCGACGATGGGTGAGGGAGGAAGGGGCTGGGAGTGGGAAGGAAGTGGCCGTGGCCTTAATTAAGGTACGGCCCCAGCATTTGCCTGGTGTGAAAATGGGAACCCACGGAAAAACATCTTCAGGGCTGCCGACAGTGGGGTTCGAACCCACGATCTCCCGAATACTGGATACTGGCCGCACTTAAACGACTGCAGCTATCGAGCTCGGTCTTCCAACTCCTAAACTTTCCCTATCCAATTGTCACCATACCACCTACCAGTATCTGTTTAGGTGCAACGTAATGCCAATTGTACAAAAAATATTTTAACGAAAATTATATTTGTTGTACAGTTATCTTATCTGGAATATTAAGGATCAGTCCCTGAATTTTCGGGGAACAGAAATGACGAAGCGGCATTTTCCTAAGTTGCTTTTAAAGAATTTACTGCGAAGTACTACCACAAAGCGCAAGGTCACTTGAACCTCTCCTATAATCAGCTACTATTCCTAATTTACGTAACACTCCTGAAGGAAACGGGTAGTATATACAACACGAAATATGGTGATACGTTTACCTTTTATCCTACAACATGCCCATATACGCAGCTGCGTTTCCATATCTGGGAGAAGGTATCAAACACGTTATCTCACGGCACTGCATGTTACGGCTACTTCAGGAGACTGCTGCGTTCGAATCCCCCGTCCCCCATCTCCAGTCAAATGCCGAGATTGTACATTTCCCATAGCCATGACCACTTCCTTCCTATTCCTAGCCCGTAAAATTACAGCTACACCCATTGAAAACACCCTCACACAGTGGCATAGTACATATAGCTCACTCCCATGAGGTTTATCGATGAAAGCAGCTACAGATATGGCCAGCCGAACATGTCCTCGGACACTCCCGGCACTAAAAGTCATAAGCTAAAAGAAATGGAAACGTTCAGCTAATACAGATACTTTGAAGTTCCGTGAGATCATGTTACGTTACGTAATCAAAGCACATTCCAGTATACACGGGGTGGAACCAAATTAACACAATAGGCCTTCGGGAGAGGATCATAATGTCGTTATTTTCAGGTCTAAAGCTTGCACCGATACACTAAGACTTGGGAGAAAGGAGACGAGCTGGTCGACTAAACGATAAATTCCGAGCTGTCAGTGGAGAGATGGCGTGGAATGACATTAGAAGACAAATAAGTTTGAAATGTGTTTTTTAAAAGTAGGAAGGTTCATAATATGAAGATGAGTTGGAATTCAACAGGACAAATTGGGGTAAATGTTCGTTTATAGGGCCTCCGTGGCTCAGGCGGCAGCGCGCCGGCCCCTCACCGCTGGATACCGTGGTTCGAATCACGGTCACTCCATGTGACATTTGTGCTGAAAACAGCGGAGGCAGGACTGGTTTTTCTCCGGGTACTCTGGTTTTCCCTGTCATCTTTCATTCCACCAACACTCTCCATTAAAATTTCATTTCATTTGTCAGTCATTTATCATTGCCCCAGAGGAGTGCGACAGGCTTCGGCAGCCGGCATATTTCCTGTCCTCGCCGCTAGATGGGGCCTTCATTCATTCCATTTCAGACCCCGTTGAATGACTGGAAACAGGCTGTGGATTTGTATTCGTTCATAGGAATAGGGGTTAGGGATGGGAATAATTTACCAAGGGAAATGTTCGATAAATTTCAAAATTCTCTGAAATTATTTAAGAAAAGGCTAGAAAAACAACGGATAGAGTATCTGCCACTTCGGGACTGCCCTAAACACAGAACAGTGGTGATTGATTGATTTATTGACAGGTTGGTCGCATGCGGCACGATGCTTAATCCACTCGGTCGCTAGCGGCACGATTTCGACGTGGTCGCTTCTGGCACGTAACCATTTAGATACTGATTATTAGAGTCCAAACTTTCATGCATTAATATGTTAGAATGCTAAGTTACTGAAGAGAGCAGTAAGTATAGTCTACCTTCACAACGATTATGCTGTGGGGATTGCATAAATGTAGGGGTACGGCCCATCAGCACCCCTAAGACTAATGTTACCCTTGCGACATCGTGAAAGAACGGGTGGCCGACGCTTTCTACTAACCAAATCAGTTTACAATCTAACCTGTTACTGCATAAAAATCGGGGCTTTATTGGTGATATAGATATATCACCCTTACATCACTCTTCACTTCCTGAATGCTCACGTATACCAAACAGCATCCTACATAAACCAACAAAACTACCAGTTTCACTTGGGCAACCATTACATAACCATCAGCTTCTACCGCTTTTCCCACATCTGTGGAGTCGCGGGTGCGAACTGTGTCGCACATGTGGAGATGGCCCTATTTTACGGCCGAATGCACTTCCTAACGCCAATCCTTTGTGGAGGGATGTAATCAGTATTGCCTGTTTCTGGGGTGGTTAGTAGTGTGTGGGCAACCCTTACATATAAAACAAACAAACCCCATGGCACTACAGCCCTTGAAGGACCTTGGCCTACCAAGCGACCGCTGTTCAGCCGGAAGGCCTGAAGATTACGAGGTGTCGTGTGATAAGCACAACGAACCCTCTCGGCTATTATTCATGGCTTTCTAGACCCGGACCGCTATCTCACTGTCAGATAGCTCCTCAATTCTAATCACGTAAGCTAAGCGGACCTCGAACTAGCCCTCAGGTCCAGGTAAAAAACCCTGACCTGGCCGGGAATCGAACCCGGGGCATCCGTGTAAGAATCAGGCACGCTACCTCTTCACCACGGGGCCGGCTAAACCCTTACATATACTTTATATATTCACATTTCTGTTTCTCACTTCTCTGAATAAAGTGCATATTTGTGAATTTAAAAATGTACATTACCGTATGTGCATGTTCCCCCTAAAATAGTGGATTTTAATGCATTTTTAAATGTGGTGGCACCATTGCTACTGCCCCTCAGCTGTTACTGCCTCCAATGGGAAGCGCCGTAACCATTCACGCGTGCTGTTGAGTGCGTGTATTCTAGCGTTGACGTTCATCCTGTTACGAGAAGTCAGATCGGTTTTCGCGAACTGCTAACCACAAATGATCCAGTGTGTCACAGGAAATGGTAGCATTCACTGTCGTTTTCACGGTGAGGAAATCAACCATCTGGACCATCCTCCCTACAACCCTGACCTGGCACCCCGTGATTTCCACTTTCCACTTTCTTGCCAAAATCGATGCCTTGTTGAACCGTTCGAACAAATGCTCGGATAGCAATTCGTATCAGTGCTTTACTATGATGTATCATATGTCCCTGTAAAATAAAGTTTCTCCTTTCGAGCTCATGTTACCTTACCTTCAGAAGCGCCTTTATACATGTCCCATTCGAAAACCATAAAAGTAGTTTGTGGGACGTACACCTCCTGAATAATCCTGATTTCCTTAAATATATGGTTTTTTCGAACAAACAGTAAGTAAGCAATTAGTCAGTCAGTCAGTCAGTCAGTCAGTCAGTCAGTGAAACAAGCGAGCAAATTAAGATTATCTTTCTTTTACCTGATTGCTTACCGTAGCTATGGGACCTCCAATTTTAGGTATAGAGCCGGGTTGAGTGATTGCTGGTATTTTGAACCTCAGTCCGGTGGTATGTAAATGTTATCAAATACTCCAGCTTGAAGTTGGTCGATTTACCCACACATAAAATAACTTCAGATGACTAAAAAACCGTAAAATAAGTTAATGGGACTTAAAACCCAGGATATTATTATTATTATTATTATTATTATTATTATTATTATTATTATTATTATTACTTGCTCCTGTTTTTACGTCGTACTAACACATAAAAGGTTTTCGGCAACGGAAGGATGAGAAAGGGCTAGGATTGGGAAGGTAGCGGCCCTAGCCTTAATTACGGTATCTTCTGTTGCAAGCTCACAGCTGCGCGACCCTAACCGCGCGACCAACTCGGTCGAATTTATTATTACTATTATTATTATTTTACGTGCAATCCTTATCATCGAGACCTGACTTCTCAATTAAAAAGTCTCATATTCCTTGTCTCCTAGTCGAATCGTTATCGTCCCGATCCTGGTCGAGGTCACACAGATATCACGCTCTCTCGAATAAAAAGAGACATTCTAAATGCAGAGGAACTTTTCTGCTCGATTATCTAAAACCAAACCGCCTGTGATAACACTAACTGCCACTTCTCTGAAAGGCTGGCCACAATAAAGATACAGGAGAGAGCCAACTTGCAATCGGTTTAGACAAGGTTAAGTCTCTGAGGAGTGCGTTCACAATGACCGCCCTCACCACCCCACCGAGTGCGCAACGGAAATTGAATTGGATACTCGAGTCTCACACTATGGTCGAACTTATTGAAAGAGCTCTGTGCCAGAAGCAGCATTGGTTCAAACACTTCCAGAAGCTCCAATTGTGTGGTGAACTGGCGCAGAATGTGAAAAATGTCAAACGCTTTTCTGGGAATAGCACCTGTTCTCCGATTCATTCCATGGTGTACTGAGATATCATAGGGATTTCTCGTTATAACAGTGCCAGTTAATTCTTCTTAGATATTT
Organism: Anabrus simplex; assembly: GCF_040414725.1. NCBI lineage: Eukaryota > Metazoa > Arthropoda > Insecta > Orthoptera > Tettigoniidae > Anabrus > Anabrus simplex. The sequence continues at coordinate 104,813,464 of NC_090269.1, read as the reverse complement.
TAAATTGCATTTCTTTACCGCGATTAAGATACAGATCGGAAGTTTTCATATTACGTTCAAATGAACTGGCGTATGGCTTTTAGTGCCGGAAGTGTCCAAGGACATGTTCGGCTTGCCAGGTGCAGGTCTTCGGATTTGACTCCCGTAGACGACCTGCGCGTCATGATGAGGACGAAATTATGATGAAGACGACACATACACCCAACCCCCGTGCCAGCTATATTAATTAATGGTGGCTAAAATTCCTGACCCTCCCGAGAATCGTACCCGGGACCCCTCTGACCAAAGGCCAGAACACTAACCATTTAACCATGGAGCCGGACTTCATACTACGTTAATTATATTCATTTTTTCTACCAGTTGCTTTACGTCGCACTGACACAAATAGGTCTTATGGTGACGATGGGATACGAAAAGGGCTAGGAGTGCAAAAGGAAGCGATAATGGCCTTAATTAAGGCACAGCCTCAACATTTTCATGGTGTGAATATGGGAAAACACGGAAAACCATCTTCAGGGCCACCGACAGTAGGGTTTGAACCCACTATCTCGTGGATGCAACTCCACGGCTGCGCGCCCCTAACTGCACGGTCAACTCACCCGGTAATTATACTACAATATTAACCAATGTGCACCCAATATATCTCCTGCTTACCGAACATGTTAGCTCAATGCGTTGCGGCACGGCCAGTTATGACTGCTAGCTCTGTACTCGGCAGGCAGGTAGGTAGGTTCAAATCCCCCGTCCGCCAACTTGGAAATGGTTTTCCGTGGTTTCCCATTTCATCCCCATGCAAAATCCAGGATGGTACCTTTCTCAACATCACGGCTGCTTCCTTCTTATTCCTATCCCGTAAAATTGCACCTATGACAGTCAGAAACCACTCTCACACTGTGCTACATACAGCTCACTCGCACGAGGTTTGCCAGAAAAAGCAGCTACAGAACTGGCAAGCTGAACATATCCTCCGACACTCCCGGTATAAAAATGAATCCATACGCTTAAAATAAAATCTCCTGCTTGAAATGATTACCCTTTCATATAACACTATTTATTAGGAAACCTTATCATTTGAAAATATATTCCTCTATTTACGTATTTATCCTATGACGTTTACATGAAGAACTACAGTATTTATACCAGATGGAAATATGATAAAATACACATGACAAGAAACAACAACATAATACTGTATAGGATTTGGGCTTATGCCGTGTCAAGAAAATAAGGTAAAATTCTCAACGTTTCGCAGAAAACTGTGCTCTGCGTCATCAGAAGAAATCTCGACTGACCACGAGAAAGGCTTCTTAAACAATGACACTTTGAATTTGGACGTCGTAATAGAAGTAGAAGTGGTATGTTCATTCGCCACCAGATGGCCCCCAGGACGTGACACAACGCTAGCGTTCGAAGCGGAAGCTGGTCGAGCGTATACAGTATCATGTCTATAAGAACGGGCAAGTATGGCAACAACAACAACAACAACATATCTTATATTCTTAAACCCGAAATATGCAGCCATCGTATCACAGAAGGTGTGCCCTGAACAAAGTCCGTTGTATCACCTTCCTTGGCCCGCAGTCTGCACTGGAATGAGATTTGGTCTATAGACTGGGAAGGAGCACCACAGTCACACTAGGGGGACGGAACTTTGCCCCAATTGAACAAAAACCCTGCACAGATTCTGGTATTTGTGCGGATCCTATATAGAGCAGACAATGTCCTCCTTCTGTAGCTTTCGTGGCTCAGGCAACACCGCATCGGTTCCGTGGTTCAAATCCCGGTCACTTCATGTGAGATTTGTACTGGAAAAAGCGGAGGCGGGACAGGCTTTTGTCGCGGTACTCTCGTTTGTCCTGTCATCTTTCATTCCACACAACACTCTCCACTATTATTTCACTTCATTTGTCATTCATTTATCATTGCCCCGGAAGAATGGGACAGGCTTCGGCAGCCAGCATAATTCCTATTCTCGCCGCTAGATGGGAGCTTCATTCATTCCATTCCTGACCCGGTCGAATGACTGGAAACAGGATTTCCAATGTCCCCCTTGGGAGATGAAATCCTGGAACAGGATTGTTTTTGCAGAGCAGAGGCCACAGCAGATGGTGGGTATTGGAGGGTCACTCCCTTTGCCATTCAAAGAATGGATTAAAGTGCACCGAGCAAGTGGCTGTACTACGTATTCAGCAGCTTTGCATTCGGGAGGTAGTGGGTTCGAATCCCACTGTCGGCAGCCCTGAAGAGGAATTTCCGTGGTTTCCTCTTTTCACAGCAGGCAAATGCTGTGAATGTACCTTCATTAAGGCCACGGCCGCTTCCTCCTCAGTACTATCCCTTTCGTATCCCATCGTCGCCATAAACCTTACCTGTGTTGGTGCGACGTAAAGCAGAAGATTAAAATGGTTCTCAGTTCTTGAACGTATATTCCTTGATGTAAAATTCCATCTGAGCGTGATTCGAACTTTCATGGTAGTTAATTTAGTTTATCATCAATATTTTGTTTTGAAAACTCAAAGGCGTTGTTATTCAGTTTTTACAACAGTGAAATGAAATACTCCGCTATCAAAACTCAATTGTGTACATTGACAAAATTGTTATTAAAATTAAAAACTAATTCATTTCAACAGAAAATTCAAGTTTTATACTTATTTTGCTTCTTCAGTGTGACGCATTTTTGTACCCCGGAAAGAGGGACGCCTCGAGGAGATTTCAGTTAACAAAGATGCTAGAAAAGCCGGAACTGTAAGAAAGATTAATTCAATTTCCTAATTTAGCGACTTCATTGGCATCAACGTAACACATTTATAACGAAATTGTTGCGACAAAAGCAAACATACACTGCCTTAGAAAAAAGTTAAGCATCCAGAAGGAATGGTACAATATTATCCTATTTCGGTATACATGCATACCATTGATGTGTGAGTAAATTATTCGAATTTGAAATATCTGTAATGTGCGGAACGCCCACCAGAGAGCATTCGTGATGGCACCGTCGTGTTGTTGATAGGTTGTTACCAGTTTACTGCTGTGAGTCAAACAGTTAAGCAAGACGTGCAGATGCCTCACAGACGCGTTAGACAGCCTATCCACCATATGACAGCATTTGACAGAGGCCGCAATGTGGAACTGCATAAGGCTGGTTGGTCGTATCGTAACTGCCAGGCATGTGGGCCATGCAGATGTTACAGTGGCCCGATGTTGTACTCAATGGGTACATGAGGACACCCAATCACGTCGCGCAGGTTTCAGTAGACCAAAAAACACCACCTCGAGAGAGGATAGTGCGTCAAGCATTGCGGGATCCCATAAATTTGGCACCCGCCATCCGCGAACATGTACTGGGGACTCTACAACACACCATGAGTACAAGCACAGTGTCTCGACGATTCGCATCCGCCGGATTGGGGTCCTACCACTCCATGCGTCGGTTGCCATTGACACCAGAACACCAACGCCTGCTTTTGGAGTGGAGCCTTGCCCGGGAGGCAGTGACAGAGAATGACTGGCATCGCATCATGTTCAGTGATGAGTCCCACGTCTCCAGAACCTCCGATGACCATCGTGTTCGGGTTTGGCGTCGTCCAGGGCAGAAGGCAGATCCTTCCCATATTGAGAAAAGACGCACAGTCGTAATCCCTGGCATCATGGCCTGGGGAGCCATAGGATATGCGTTCAGGTCACCTTTAATACTGCTCCGGCAGACTTTAACGCCACAGCGATACGTCAAAGACATTCGGCGTTCACATGTTCTACTCCTTATGGCACAACACACTGGACAGTATTCCAACAAGATAATGCACGTCCACACACGGCACGTATATCTATGGACTGCCTAGAGCTATTTGAAGTCCTCCCGTGGCCAGAAAGATCCCCGGACCTCTCCATCACTGAACACGCGTGGGATGGCATTGGAAGGTGACTCTGTTCCAGTACTAACTTGTGCGATCTGGAGAGACAGCTGCAACAACTGTGGACGAACTTACCTCAGGAGAGGATCCAAAGGCTGTTTGACACCATTCAGAACTACATTTGGGCATGCATTGCGGCCAGGGGGGAGGGGGTGTTGCGACAGCCTACTGATCTGGCGCCTACATTCCACCTGTAACTCCCAAAGTCCTTGTATCTTTCGTCCCATATTCAAATCAGTTCAATAAAGGCACATGGTATTCCAGCATATGTATTTTCATTCACTTTCATCCACTCCTTCTGGGTGCTTAACGTTTTTTGACAGCAGTGCAGTGATATTAAGGAAAGTGACGTTGATGAATGAATTGATTTTCGTCACAGTAACATTATCAATGTTTCAAATCCTCCTAAATAACTAGAGGTTGAGCTACAAGATTAGGACCCTCACATAAGTTTTGGAGTTTTTGGAGTTCTTACACGACAACATGAATGTTACTAACTTCCTTTTATTCACACTCTCACTCGTCTATGCATATCACATAAATTATTCCTGCAACTTAAATAAAGTTACTCTTATCTAATCACAGAATGCAAGATGCGTGAAAAATACAAAGCATCGCAAACAAAAGTCTGCAAAGAAATGGAATGCAGTCAGTATAAAGCTCAGTTATCTGAGCAATACGTTTCTCTCTTACGTTACAGTAATGAGTTATTACAGCAAGTCAGGAATAATTAAAGTCTATCTCAGAGAATTTGAGACTCATCACAAAAGGAATTTAAGCACATGCGTATACTGTCCCTACTGATGATTTTCGAGGATACTCAGTATTTAACACTAATAATATTAAACTACAATTTGCAAAATATTCTTGGAAAATTAAGCCTAAAAGAATCTTCAGGATGACCCAAAAGTCCGTTAACATTTGACGAGGCAATACTTCACAGAACAATGGAGGTGGAGAGGTAATAATTGATACACATGATTGGCATGATTTGGAGTTTTATTGACACCAAACTAAAGTACATTAAAGCTTCACCTACAGTGCCTTTTCTGGCAACGTCAACATGACGCGATTGCAGGCGCCGTCTCTCACGATAGCTCCTGTTATACCATACACGGGTCTGATGCGGCATCACTGACGTATCGCTGTCCAGCGCCATCTGTTGGCCTGTTTGTGCATTCGTTGTTGGTGTCAACAAAACCCAATGGCATTTCAAGCATGTGTGGCCATTTGTACCTGACGTGTTGCTGTCCAGCGCCATCTGTTGGTTAATATGGTTTTGAAGTTTAATTCTCAACATTAATGTTTAACTCTAAACCCCGGTCTAGCAAGCCAAGAATAACGGCCGAGATGATTCGTCGTCCTAACCACAAGACACGTCGTAACCTGCAGGCCTTCAGCCTGAGCAGCGGTCGCTTGGTAGACCAAGGCCCTTCAAGGCTGTAGTACCATTGGTCGGTCGGTCGGTCGGTTATTGATCCTACGTCCCACTAACTACTTTTACTGTTTTCAGAGACGCCGAGGGGCCAAAATTTTGTCCCTCAGGAGTTTTCAAACGTGCCAGCAAATCTACCGACACTAGGCCGACGTATTTGAGTACCTTCAAATACCATCGGACTGAGCCAGGATCGAACCTGCCAAGTTGGGCTCATAAGGCCAGCACTCAATCGTCCGAGCTACTCAGCCCGGCTCGGCATTCCGTGATTTTGGACTTCTTGAAATTGCAACTTTGTAACAAGCTGATCTACCCTCAGGAATAATAATTCTGAAGTAATGTATTGTCCATATGTCCCGGCATTTTGCTAAAGAAACGATTTTTCGCAGTTCTTTTCATCCCAACTTCTTCAGTGTTCACTATTTAAGATTGTCTCTACGTATACTTGTATAACTCACTAATGCGAATCAAACGTCACTTCACACGACGTGCTTCCGTACCGGAGACCAGAGCTACAGTAACTGTGGTGTTAGTGCTTTAACCATAGGGCTGCCAAGTGTCGAAAATTTCTACGTACCCATTCTGCACTGCCAGCTCGGCTCGGCCAGGAGTGGAACCCGGAGCCCTCTGAAATGAATACTAGAACGCTAACTACTCAGTCACGGAGCCGAACGTTTACTTGTTGGAGATATCCCAACATTACTAAGCCTTGGAATTTTGTAATTGTGGCCAAATAGTCTACTTCAAATTAATTTTCCCTTTTCGTAGAAACGTTACTGAATGGCTGAATGGAGTCAATAAATGAAAATCCACAGTCGGTTTCCAGTCATTTGACAGGGTCAAGAATGGAATGAATGAAGCCCCCATCTATCGGCGAGGATAGAAACTGTCGGCTGCCGAAGCCTGTCGCACTCCTCTGGGGCAATTATCAATGACTGACAGATGAAATGAAATGATATTGGAGAGTTTTTTTCTGGAATGAAAGATGACAGCGAAAATCAGAGTACCTGGGGGAAAACCTGTCCTTCCTCCGCATTGCCCAGCACAAACCCACATGGCGTGACCGGGATTTGAACCACGGAACACAGCGGTGAGAGGCCGGCGCGCTACCGCCTGAGACACGGAGGCTTCAATGGAGTCAATAACCATTCATAATTTAGCCTATATTAGTACAGAGTATGCAGGTCGTTAATGTCGAAAATATCTCGAAAGTGGAAATTAGAAATTATTTATTAATTATAATATTTAAAAGTCATAATACTCCATAAGACATCAAAATGCGTATTACAGACAAATGTTACTTATATTCCCCGTATTCAACTCTAGAATAACGTATTATTTTAATTTTACATAGTATTCCTAAATGGTTAGCTATACGGCCTTCTAATCAACTTGACGGCTTCGATGCCCACTCAGTCCGCTGGTATTTGAGGGTGCTTAAATATGGCAAACACCTCTAAGTACATTTACCGATAAATAATAAAAATAACTCCTATGGAACAAAATTCCGGTACCTCAGGCATCTCCAAAATTCGTGAAAGAAGTGCGTGAGACGTAAAACCAATTAAGTTATTATTCTAAGTAGTATAATATTTATTGAACATAACAGGTGATTAGCCCAGATACATCTTCACAATGCCCCTTTCCATGCACAAACAACTAATACCAAAGGAAAGAAACACGAGACTTCTTCGGCGTGCCATGAGGTCCATCAGATACTCCGGAAACGTGACACTCCCAAGGGAGGGTCACCACGGCAGTCATCCTCAATCCCTACATGCCACGTCCATCGTCCCCCTTTAAAATTAAGATGCAAAATAAATAAAAAATAAAAAGAATAATATTAATAATAATATGAGAAAGAACAAGCTAGCTACCTACCTACTACTACTGTCCGGCCGCGCCATAACCCCTGGTGAGAAAAAGGCCACCCTTCCAGTGATGGCACGACCAGCCCTACCCGTGGGACCCAAAAGAGGACCCTAGCTACCCCCTACCAGATGACAGTGCAGTTTTCTCACCATTCCATTTGCGGCCGGCCACGTGGGGTTGAAACCGCTCTCGTCCTGTTCCCCGCCTCTCTCACTCCTCATCCCACATATTGTGACCGTATCGGCACAATTAATATTTATTTCAAGTGATATGCTTGGTAAGGAAGCCGGCAGCAAGCTCTCTTTGTGTGGATGTTGGGAGTATCATCAGTTTGTGCAATAAGACGCCCGCAAGAGAGGCGCCTTCACCCGCCCACTGGGTGGCTTAAAGAATCCCCGAACTAGGCACACGTCATAGAAGAAGCAGGAGAAGAACACTATTTAGCGACTCCATATTGGAAAACAAATGCCAGCGTACAGCGATGCCAAAGCGATCGGGCTAAATTTAATGCATTATTGGCGTAAATAAGGCTTGATTAACAAAACTGCACCCGTCAGAGCAGTGTGCTGAATTTTGGTGGAATTATAAAATCAGGAGTTCTGATAGAAAATACTCTCCAAGCGAAAGGCGTTGGTAAATAACTTATATAACTCCGTTAGCGTACGTACGCCTAGTGAAAAACCAGATGCCTTCGGGGACTCCCTACTTCCCCTCCGAGCTGATTAATTAATTACTGCAGATCCGCCGAACATATCCAATTCCGCATATCATAGCGTACTTGTGCATAACCAAGTCACACAGTCTAGCGTATTGCTAATTTCGACAGGCTGGTTTATCTAGGAGCAGTCGAAATAAGAGTGGGGGATGAACTCATTTTGCCGCCCCTACCGCCGGGCCAGTATAAGTTTTTCGCACTTCCAGGGAGCTTCAGCATTCGTTGAGGAGCTTTCGACGGGAAACGACGGTCGGTCCGCTATCGAATTACCGCTCCTTTGTATACTATGTGAACAAAGCGGGGGGTGAAATCTTTCAGTTTTTTCGCTTATAATTTGTGATAGGCAACAGAAGATTACGGTAATGAGATGTACTTTAGATCTCGGTTGCAAAGTAGACTAAGACTTCGTGAAATATGAAGTAGGGTTTTGTATAGCAACAACTACTTGATAGTACGTGGAATTTCTGTAGGAGAACATAGAACTGTATAAATCCACGCTGTTTCTGAACAAAGAGCAGGTCAGATTATTAACTGATTAACAGGTAGTGAGGAGTGTTCCTGAACTAGTAAACCATACAGAAGATAGGGATAGAAAATTCTGCGTCATGCGGATGCTGGGAACGCCCGGCTTAACAGTGTAATAGACTAGCTGAAAGTAGCCGATATATTCATCTCCATGTAACTGGCAGTGGGTAGACAAAGAAGTAATAGGAGTGAACGGTAACACGTGTGCAAGAAATTGATAAATTGTGTAAATTACAATCTAATTTCAGTGATCCGTGTGCTACTAAAATGGTTTGCGCGAGACAAGATATGGAACTTCTGAACTCCAGGACTCCAGGATCCAGTGCTATGGAGTAATCCAACATGGGTAGGCCTCCGGAGCTTCCGGATAGGGCCGAAGGCATCAACCGTTGAGTACAAAGTTATGTTTCTTCTCCAATGCTAGTATTTCCCTTTGTAAATAATAGTCATGAAGTATAGGGTTAAAATAACATTATAAATAGGCTTAATCCGCCCAAGAATGGTCGGGAATCCTTTTATTCATTTTTGTTTTAATTAATTAATTAGATATGGGAAGGGAGTGATCCTGTGTTGGTGTATAGAATATGGGACCCCTTTTAGTGGCTAGATTTGCATGTTATCATATTTTGTTTAATTAGTGCTGAGAAGGAATTGAGGGGGAAAAGGAGTAGCATGCTATGTAGATTAATAATGTAGATCTCATCTGAGCTATTGCCTAAGTTACGCAGGGACTAGCGAGGTGACAGAGTCATCAACAAGTGCCCGTATCAAAGGAAAGGCTTGGGCTAGAATCAGCACTATGTTCGTAAAGATATAGTTTGTTGCATGATAATATAAGTTTTGGCTGTAACTGAAGATGCTCAAGGAATGACGTGCCGAGGTTTGAACCCATGTCCTCCACTACACTAGTGTGATTACATGTAGAAGGTCTGTTAGTGGTTTGGCAGGATTTAATAATGTTAATTAATTTGATTTTTATTATTTTATTATTATTATTATTATTATTATTATTATTATTATTATTATTATTATTATTATTATTATTATTATTATTATTATTATTTTCTTAATGTAACTTGATCAGTGTTTTGATACCAATACATTTCAAGCAAAAGGTTAGAGGATTATTATTATTGTTATTATTATTATTATTATTATTATTATTATTATTATTATTATTATTATTATTATTTTACCGAAGGTATTTTGATTTATGATTTATACCGATAGATTTCGAGCAATAGGGTAGTATCTGATAGGTACACACTCTCGCCTCAGAGGCGGAGAAATAGGAATATTGCTGTGGTCAGTGGCTGACGGATGGTGGACTTTTGAAGGAGAGAAGATACGAGTCGAACTCCAGACCTCCAGAGATATGAGAGAATGAAATGTGAATTAACGGTCGAATTTGAGAAATGATTCTCGTGTACTGAATGTATGTGGGCTGGTCCGAGCATTGAATAAAATGTGCCAGTTTCTAATGAATTAATTTGATGGACACAGAGAGAAAAAGCCTAGCGGGAAGCAGGTTGAATGGTGTCTTTAGTCTCCGGACCGTGGGACAAGTGTCAGTCATGAGTTACGGCTGAGAGGGGGAGCGTCTGGAACAGGGAGGAATAAATACAAGCAGAAAGGTTGGTCGGACCAACAATCTGGTTTCTTTTGAGAATAAAGACAGCAAGTGCTATAATTGCCACGCCGTAGATCATGACCCACAGAGCAATATAGATGTTTATTTTTGTTATGACTGTTCGATACATTATTAGGTTAATTAGGGCTTGATTACAGTACCCTGGATGGAGACGACCAGAGTCTCAGGTTCGAACCTCGTGTGAGCACAGCAGGGATCAACAGCTCGCTAAGACAGCGGGTTACAACGGGTTAATTACAGCCATTGTCTTTATTGATACATGTGTTTGATATATTTCTTTTCCAGGATGTGTTTTTGATTACTTATAATCGATGTCGATTTGAATCTAGACTTCGTGAAAGTCCACTGGTAATGATTGCAAATGATAATTCGTTGTTCAAGTCTGTGTTTAATTTTATATGGAAGACCTAAGTCAATTTTTTTTATTTTCCTTCTCCGTGTTTTGGTGACGGATTTCTGATTTGGTCAGAATGTTCGGATTAATTATGTTTTAATATTTACTTTATTGATTCCTAGAGTTAGCCGACCATTCAAAAAGCGGACATTTTTCTTTTGTGTAAATAGAGTCTAACGTGTAATACGGGATTCAGTCCCATGGAATACTCGCATTGGGGGAACATGGCTTGTTTTGTTTTTGTGAATATGGTAGGGTCATTTTATTGTGTATGTCTTACTCAAGTGGTTTATGGCAAACCGGGTGATAACACGCACAAAACAATTGCGATAATACACAAAACAATTTGTGTAGCATACATCCAAACTAATGTAATAATTATGTAAGCAATATAGGACACAGGCAATTCAAAGTGATAGTATGTGAAAAAGTGAAATCATATTAACAACCTCTCGGTTATTCTCTGTTTTGGTAGAGAGGGATATGGATATTAACGTCTGTGTCAAAAAGGAAAATTTATTGGATTAGAGAAAGTAACAGCTAACGTTGCCATTCACATAGATTTTGTCTGTGGAATGTGGAGGTAACAGCGGATGTCAATGGCAGTACGGATTTTTCCGCTGCTGAAATAAGTGATTGCTTATATCAATTGTGTAATAAGTATCAAGAGTGTATGTAAATTTTGTATATTTCACCGAGTGAATAGTAAATTGTTCCAAACGATTTCATGCCTATCTATACCGAAAAACATGCATCCAGAATCCTCTTCCGTTCATTGTAGGCCTTTAAGATAGTTTATGTTTGATAGCCTCTATATGCCGCGAACGGTCTTCGGCCCTGAGGAGTCCGTGTTCAGACCTCAGGAACGGGAGAGTAGCTTCGATGTATGGCCGATAACTTCTCATGTGAGTGGATTAAATATACAATCCCAATGAGGAGAAATCGGCACAGACCAAAAAGATCCCTTGACTATCGACTTCCGTGGAGCATGGTCCCATGTGTTCGTGACCCGAAAGGGTTGGTTTGTTGTCACATGGTCCCATGGGTCATGGGTGACGGTGGGAAAGGTCCCAATATATCTCCAACATTCTTTGGGGTAGGCCCGTCCAACCCCATCCTCTTACGAATATGTCCTCCTCTCCCTTACCCACTTCCTATACATAAATAGTGAGAAAACAGCACATGCCCACATATATACACTAAGTGCTATCCTGCTAACTTACAACAATTAATAATAAAAATTAATAATAGTAATGAACAAATAATAATCACAATTAACTAACATTCAGATAAAATAATAATTGAATACCCTACAATTCCTGTCCTAAATAAATCCAATCTAGCCCTTCTCTATCCTTAGATTCTACACGTACCGAGCTCGATAGCTGCAGTCGCTTAAGTGCGGCCAGTATCCAGTATTCGGGAGATAGTGGGTTTGAACCCCACTGTCGGCAGCCCTGAAGAGGTTTTCCGTGGTTTCCAATTTTAACACCAGGCAAATGCTGGGGCTGTACCTTAATTAAGGCCACGGCTGCTTCCTTCCCAGTCCTAGCACTTTCCTGTCCCATCGTCGCCATAAGACCTACTGTGTCGGTGCGAAGTAAAGCCAATAGCAAAAAAATTTATTCTACACGTAGCAATTATATCGTTGATGATGATGATGATGCTTGTTGTTTTAAGGGGCCTAACATCAAAGGTCATCGGCCCCTAATGGTACGAAATGAAAGAACAAAAATTGCAAAGGCATCCACTGACCAAAATAAAAATAAAATATGGCATGAAGAATGAATGGATGGACAGGAACTCAACAAAACACAAAACAAACAAACAAACTAACAAACAAAACCAGTGGATCGGACGCAATACAGATCGAAAATAACAGTATTACCGACCAAGGAACCACTTATAAAGCACAATGATACTTCGTGTCTAAAGGGGGTGCAAAATCCACGTCTAAGTCCCCACAGAATGGTACATGTCGCGAGTAAAATAGAACCATGGTATGTGTCATGTTGGGGTATTAATCAGAAATAGCGAAGACTCACGGTGTTCCACAAAAGATGGTACTACTCACAAGTATTGCAATACGTACAAGTAACGCAGACCTATGGTGTGTCTCACACAATGGCCCAACTCAGAGTCAACGCAAACCGAGAAGGTTCCCCACCTAGGTGTACTAAACACGGGCGCCGGTATTCCCGTGGTGTTCCTCACATAGTGGGTACTAATCACAGGCAACGCAGACCCACGGTGCTGCTCATATAGTGGTACAACTCACAGGCTACGCCCAGACCCGCGGTGTTGCACACATGGGTACGACGCACGGGTACTGGAATCCACCAGGCCAGGCTTTTACTGCTACTAATCACAAACCTATTTCGTACCGAATTTAGTGGTACTACTCGCAAGGACAGGCAACCTATGGTGTTCCGCGCGTGATGGTACGATTCAAAATTAGTTTCATGGTTCTAATTCAGTCAGCCCTTGGTCGCCCCTTTTAGTCGCCTCTTACGACAGGCAGGGGATACCGCGGGTGTATTCTACATGTGCGTCCCCCACCCGCAGGGGGTAGCAATTATATCAGGTCGTCGTTACAAAATCCGCCAATATCAGGTTTCATCAACTATTAGCACATGTCCTTGCCTGCTTATGTAATGAGTTCGCATTTCTTGTCCATTGACCTACTCTGTCTGAATTCCAGAACACTGTTAGTCAACAGTTGCACAATCGCCTGCCGTATCACAATTGATAAGGCCTCCTGCAGTTACAAACTCAAATCAGCACCCTAACTTACAACATTACACTCACCTTTCTGTTTTTCCAACGACTTAAACACACCTCCACCTTTTCAGCCTTCACACATCCACTTATTCAACCTATGCCTCCACCTCGCTCAACTTTCTCTCACATGCTCTTTTAATGGCACATACGTACCTTTTCAACTCTCCCCCATCTTCCCAATGCCTGATAATCCACCTTGTAATATAATGCCTGATAATCCACCTTGTAATATTCCGCTCATCCCCTTTTCCTAATAATTCCCGATGTTTGGCACTCAACAGACTATTCCTTGACTTCCTCGTTTTCTTACAATTACCAATTAAATGAAAATCGTCGCTTACTACCCAACATAATACACATACCGTCTTGTCTCTACTATTTAACCACCCCTTGTTCTTGTGGAGTCCCATCAACCACCATACCATCCCAAACCTGTTTAGCCTATCAACATACCTAATATTTATCCCAGTTACTTCTAATACTTATTCAAAACACTAAGGGAAATTCTTAGCCTAATATAGCCTTATATACGCTCTTCAGTTGTTGCTTGTACGCGGCTTGCAACAATTTCCCGCCTTCTTCTCTTTTCAAAACCATTCAATATTTAACTATTCTTTTCACACACTCAACTTCCGTATCTTCCCCACACAATAATTCAACCCCTGCGTTCGCTGTGCACTGAGGGAGCCACATCACCGCCTTACCAAAATTACTAATAATTCGTTTTAATTCCACTCTTTGTTCATCCGAACCCCCAATTTCTTCCCCATGCATTACCCTACCGAAAACAACCGATCTTAAAACTAACCTCAAGGTTTTATAGCTAATACTCGGATATTTAGCCAACAGGTTTTTGACTGAGGCTAGGGCGGCCATCCCTTTACTTCTCGCTTTCCTAATCTGATCATCCCAAGTCCCTTTTCTGTTAATAATCACTCCTAAATATTTCAAGTTGCTTACTTGTTCTAACCTATCTCCCTGCACCATCCAATTCCCATCTTACTTCCTTCCTTTGTAAGCCTGCGCAACTAGCACTTCGGATTTTCAACGCCCATTCCTTTGCGAACTCCGACACTGCATATAAGCTTTTCTGCATCCCTCCTGCCGTTAGAGTCATCAAAATCACATCATCTGCAAAGATCAATCCCTGTACCTCCAACCCATTAATCACCGGCACGGCCCAGTTGTTCTCCGCGTGACCATCCAAGATATCGTTAATAAATAAAATAAACAATAAAGGCGATAATTTACACCCTTGCTTTAAACCCACCTTAGACTCTATGGGTCTACTCAACCTGTCGTCTCCCAATTTTACATAGCACCTAACCACCTTATATATCGCCTCCACTGCCCGTATCATCTTTTTCGTACCCCCAATCTACCCAATTTCTTAAATAGAGCCCCTCTATTCACCTTATCAAATGCCTTTTCAAAGTCAATTGCCACTACATACACTTTACCTTTTGGCACGCTCAAATATTTCTCTAAGACCATCTTCACTATCATTATATTGTCCACTGTTCTTTTCCTTTTATCAAAACCCCCTTGGAAATCGGACAATACTTCGTTCCTTTCGGCCCATTCACTTAACCTGTCCGCTAACACCCCTGTATACATTTTACTTAAGGAATCTAACAGAGATATACCTCTATAATTATCCATACTGCTCTTGCTACCCTTTTTCTTATATATTGGACATACAATCCCTGTTTTCCACTCCTTAGAGAACTTCCCCTCATCAAATACCCTATTGAATTATTCTAAATAGAGTTTTCTTACACCGCACCGACACAGATAGGTTTTATGGGGACGATGGAACAGGTAAGGCCTAGGAGTGGGAAGGAAGCTATTTGCTTTACGTTTCATCGACACAGATAGGTCTTATGGCGACGATGGGATAGGAAAGGCCTAGGAAATGGAAGTAAGCGGCCGTGGCCTTAATTAAGGTACAGCCCCGGCATCTGCCTGGTGTGAAAATCGGAAACCACGGAAAACCATCTTCAGGGCTGCCGACAGTGTGGCTCGAACCCACTATCTTCCCATTACTGGAAACTGGCCGCACTTAAGCGACTGCAGCTATCGAGCTCGGTGGGAGTGAAGCGACCTGACCTTGATTAAGGTACATCCCCAGAATTTGTCTGGTGTACAATTTAGAAATTAGTTTATAATGTAATGCTTCATAAAGAAGTCACTCGCAGAAATTTACCTTTCGTTCATAACTATTATTTACGTTCAATTTCATAATTCATTATATGTAATTAGGAACCTTAAGATTCTGTAGTTTGTGCAATGTAGCATATATAAGATGGTTCGGCATAACAGTAGGCTTCATAGCTTGAGCCATGCCATATAAAATAAGTCATTAAATAAATAAATAAATAAATAAATAAATAAATAAATAAATAAATAAATAAAATGAAAAACCATGATTTTAAGCAGTTATGAGTTTTATGACTTAACGATTTATGAACGTTGCCCATAAACATCGTGCACTTTAGTGTTCTCTTATTACAAACAAGGATAACGTTCCAATGGATGTGAATATTAATTCCATTTGCACACAAGAAATATATAAACAATACGTTACTCACATTCAAGTATCCGGTCATTGTAACTTTCTGTTTGTAACCACAAACACTTTTGACTGGAATCTAGTCCCAACCACGAATTCCTCATCACATGTAAGCCAGTGAGAAGGTACTTACAGGTATAGAATATTGCAGACATTATGCCCATTATTTCTTACCTGAAACAAAACAAACAAACCCTTTTGTTATTAATTATATGAATGAAGAATGAGTATGAAACAAAACAAACTTACAAGATATGGAGCATAATTCCTGTACCTAATCATCTCCAAAGGCCATAAAAGTAGTGCGTGAGATGTAAAACCAATAAAATTATTACTCTAAATAGGTTTCACTTACGTCGTACCGACACAGAAAAGTCTTATGGCGACAATGGGATAGGTAATGACAAGGAGTAGGAAGGATGCGACCATGTGTAGGTATAGCAATCCAACTGATGAGCCCACTGTTACACTGGAGCGAAATCCTGGTGATTTCACGATTGTGACAGACCTAAAGAGCTTTTAACATTTGGAGTCGATGAAATTGAATTATGGTTTCCTTCTGAGAACTTAACTTCTGATTTAAGATCAAAAATAAGGTTTAAAATTGACCATCAACGAAACAACTACCTGAATCCAGACGGATGCATTGACTTTTAGCGACGTCCGGCTTCATGGCTAAATGGTTAGCGTGCTGGTCTTTGTTCACAGGGGTCCCGGGTTCGATTCCCGGCGGGGTCGGGATTTTTAACCATAATTGGTTAATTTCACTTGCGTGGGGACTGGGTGTATGTGTCGTCTTCATCGTTATTTCATCCTCATCGCGACGCGCAGGTCACCTACAGGAGACCAATCAAAAGACCTGCACCAGGCCTTTCCGGAGGCCACACACCATTATTATTACCTTTTTCGAAAGGGCAGTGGTCGCATGAAAGTATACCACTCAGCTCCTAGATGCTAAATTGTTTATCGTCTCATTTGACACATGGAGATAATGTTTTGAGGATTGTCACCATTAACAATAAAATCTAACATCGACGAGCCACCGACCCTCTGGTGAAATAGAATAAAGCACCGGTGTAAAGAGTGGAATCCGAACCAAAGGTGCGTAAAATGTTATTGCAAAATCCCACATGAATTAGACGGAATTCGAACTACTTAGTCCCATAATCCCCCCTGTGCTGTTGTACCAGAAGCACTCCATGTTCCAGGAAGTTTATTACAACTAATGCAGTCTTAATTTTAATCATGGACGATTCTCACGGTATTTGCTTCAAATACGGGTTGTTCAATCACCTACTTGTTCCTACCGGTACAACGCTGAAGGAAACAGGAACCACATTTTCTACGACCCTGTTGCAGACACTCGTCACCATGAATCAAGGGCTGCTGACAGCGATACCATGTCTACTTGCTGGAAGAATATAGTAGCACAATACGTACCACTTTAGAAGGTCTTCACTGCGGTAGTGTAGTAGTAACAGTAGTAGTAGTAGTAGTAGGAGTAGTAGTAGTAGTATATTGCCGAGTGAGTGACTACGTGGTTTTGGTCGCGTAACTGTCACCTTGCATTCGAAAGATGGTGGCTTCGAACCCCACTGTCGGCAGCCCTGGACATGGTTTTCTGGTGATTCTCATTTTCACACCAGATAGTACTTTGAGATTACGGCCCCTTCCTGCCCCATCGTCGAAGACCTATTTGTATCGGTGTGACGTAAAAATAAAATTTTAAAATAGTACATTATGCAACAAGCGTATAATGGCAATAATTAAGACAGGAGTGTGTTTATAAAAGGAGCAAAGCGAATTTTATAATTTCCATACGAGTGTCTTAATTACAATCATAGGCGAGTTGCATACGACTGTTTATGCTCCACGATAATTATAACTCTATTTTTTTAATATTCATAAATTTCTGTCGAGATGTCGCTTGACGGTTGAGTTTACTGAAAAGAGCACAGAGCGCATGCGCTGGGTTATTGATTTTCCGTGAGTGGATTAGAGACCTTGACAATGTCATATGTTTTCAAAGCTTTGATAGAAGGTTATCATAACCTAACTTTATTTCAAACACAAATTGTTTATTGTACAGCTGGTGAAGTGAATTTGCTGGAATGTGCCGTGTGGTTGTGGAAAATTGGAAGTAGAAGTGCATTGATGTTAATGTATGTGACCGACATGTTTGATTTTGCTATCCTTATCTAATTGGTCAAAAAGTTGTATCATAATGAAACTTGTATTGTAATGAGCCTCATTAAGAGTCAGTTTACCGAGCTCGATAGCTGCAGTCGCTTAAGTGCGGCCAGTATCCAGAATTCGGGAGATAGTAGGTTCAAACCCCACTGCCGGCAGCACTGAAAATGGTTTTCCGTGGTTTCCCATTTTCACACCAGGCAAATTAAGGCCACGGCCGCTTCCTTCCCACTCCTAACCCTTCCCTGTCCCATCGTCGCCATAAGACCTATCTGTGTCGGTGCGATGTAAAGCAACTAGCATGAATGAATCAGGAGTCAGTTTTCTGCAAATAATATTTATATTTCGTCATCTTCGAGTATAAATATTGTTATATTATTATTATTACGATGACTGCTGTTTAACGGGCGAAAACATCCAGTTAATCATTGAAATTCTATCACTATCTCCCCTACCTCTTTCCTGGCAGGAGAGAGACGGCTGTTGATTTAATTCGCTGCTATAGCAGCTAAATTGCTATGCAGGGAACTTGTGAAATACGACATGTTCATTTAATATGTATGTATTTATTAATGAACAAAACAGGCGTTCAGCCCCGAATACATGTTCACAATAATAATAAATAAATAACTAATAATAAACGCAGTCCAACCCAAGCCACCACTCTCCACCACATACAAAATAAAATGAAATGAACACCTCATCAGCCTGTTCTATGTTTACAATCTGCTGCTGGTGTTGCAACTTGCTGCTTGTTATCACTCACACGTACCCACTCATCACGCGACCTTCTTGCTTCAGCATTTTCATCACCTCTATTGTTCCCTGACCTACTCCAAAATAAGCTACACCAGCAACATTACACTATTGCATACCAAACCAGCCATGACACTAACATTGCATTTAATCTTTCAGATTCCACCTCCTATAGTACAAGACTAAATAATAACAACAATATTCCGTCATTGCATTCCAATCCATCATACCACAGCTTTTACCAATCAGCGTTAACATTGCTTCATATCATTTCACTCCGCCATAACACTCCATAATAAAATTACCTCTCTATCTCCCAAAAATTTCGACCATGCATAACAAATACCAATCACGCCTATACCAACACCTCTCCAACATCATACTCCTTCCTCCTCTCCATACAAACAAACCACAATTTACAAAATTGTAATAAAATCACCTCTCTCCAGCTCCAAAAATTCAATACTCATACCCGACACCAATACAATAATACCCCCTCCCAACTTCCACGAATTCGGCCGTAAATAAACCATCTCAATACCATACCATACATCACCTAATCATACATACTAAGCCTCCAATGCTTCCGACACCATATCTCAGCAATACAACACATACCAACACCTCTCCAACATCATATTTCTTCCTCCTCTCCATACAAACAAACCAAAATTTACAAAATAACAATAAACTCACCTCTATCCAGCTCCAGAAATTAAATACTTATACCAGACACCAATACAATAATACCACCTCCCAACTCCCACGAAGTCAACCATAAATAAACCATCTCAGTACCAAACCATACATCACCTAAATACTAAACCTTCAATACTTCCCACACCACATTTCAGCAATACAGCACCAACTCCACATTATATACCACCTCTACTTATATCACCACTTCTCTCACACTACATTCCAACGATATAACACTTTTCCAACACCACATTTACCACCACTCCTCCAACTCCAAATATCACAATAAATATATCACTTTACCATTACCACATCTCAGCCTTCACAAATTATTTACCATCATAACCTAATGAAATTACAATGAATAACCAATACCAGTCACGCATAAACCAACACCTTTCCAACATATTTCTTCATCCTATACCACTTCTCCATTACCATATTTATACCACCACTCCTCCAACTCCACATATCAACAATAAATATACCACTTCACCATTACCACATTTCAGCCTTCACAAATAATTACCATCATAACCTAATAAAATTACAATGAATAACAATTACTAACATATCATAAAACAAACAGACCATGCAATCCTGTCCTCTTACCCAACTCCGCCTAACTAAGTACTCAGTCCCTACATTCCCTAATCCATTAGAATTTTAACATACTATCTCCTTCCCTTATACAGATAACTATTCCACCCCCTATTCCCCTGCCCACCCTCTAACTCACTCTCCTTCATTTTACTCTCGCAGGCCTTTTTTGTCGCACAAAAATACCTGTTCAATTCACCCCCTTTTTCCCATTGTTTAATAATCCATCTCAGTATTGCGTTCTCATCCCCTCTCCCCAGTATTTCCCGATGCTCGGCACTCAATAATCCATGTCTTAACCCCCTCGTTACCTCACAGTCTCTTAGCAAGTGAAACTCATCATTCACATCTCCACAAAGTACACACCTTGTCTTATCCCTGCCCTGTAACCAGCCTTTATTCCTTGGCAGACCTAAAAGCCACCACATCATCCCATATCGTTTTGACCTATCGCCGTATCTAATATTCAACCCTGCTATCTCCTCTATTTTCGTCAAAACAGTCAGCGAATTTCTTAGTCTGCTTTCCCCCAATAATTTCTGCCTATGGATATCTCTAATTCTCCTTTCCAGTATATTCATCCCTCTCACTTCTGTCTTTGACCAAACCTCCCCCCACAGGTGTCCTAATCCTATCCTCTCCAAATATCCCTTTATTTTTTCTAACCATCCACCCTTATACATGCTCTTAAATTGCTGTACATATGCTGCCTGTAAAACTCTCCCACCTTCCTGTCTTTTTAAATTCATCCAATATCTAACTATTCTTTTCACACCCTCTGATTCCAAATCCTCCCCACACATTAATTCCGCCCCTACATTTGCTGTACACCTCGGTAAGCCCATCACTAACTTGGCAAAACTACTAACAATCCTTCTTAGTTCCTCTCTTTTCTCATCCAGCCCCCAAACTTCTGCTCCGTATAATACCCTCCCCACGATTACCGACCTGAACACGAGTCTCAGTGTTTTGTAACTGATCCCCGGGTACTTGAGTAGCAAATTTCTGACTGAGGCTAAGGCTGCCAATCCTCTATATTTCACTCTTTTGATCTGGTCACTCCAAGTTCCTTTATCATTAAAAAAATAACTCCTAGATAGTCCAGCTTCCTTACCTGTTCCAATCTTTCTCCCTGAATTACCCAATTCCCTTCTATCTTTCTTCTTTTGTTCACCTGTACTACCAATATTTTAGACTTATTTCCATTAATTTTCAATCCCCATTTCCTCGCAAATAGCATCACTGACTCTAAGGCCCTATTCATCGCCCCTGAAGTTAACGTCATCAATAACACATCATCCGCAAATATCAGTCCTGGCACTTCCAAACCATTAATTACTGGTACAGCCCAATTTTCTGCCCCAAACCCCTCTAAAATATCGTTGATAAATAAAATAAACAGTATGGGCGATAACTTGCATCCTTGTTTTAAACCCACCTTGGACTCTAATGGTCCACTCATTCTCCCTTCTCCCAATTTTACACAAAACCTGACGTCCCTATATATTCCTTCCACTGCCCTCAACATCTTCTCCGAAATCCCTAACCTTCCTAATTTCTCTAGTAGGGCCTCTCTATTTACCTTATCAAAAGCTTTCTCAAAAGCTATTGCTGCTACATAAACCGTACTTCTAGCC
This sequence comes from Anabrus simplex, assembly GCF_040414725.1. Taxonomy (NCBI): domain Eukaryota; kingdom Metazoa; phylum Arthropoda; class Insecta; order Orthoptera; family Tettigoniidae; genus Anabrus; species Anabrus simplex. Next base: position 104,791,726 of record NC_090269.1, on the reverse strand, counting down.
ATATTCTTATACTTTTCTAAAATAGTCTTTACTATCATTATATTATCCACTGTTCTTTTCTTTTTCCTAAATCCCCCTTGGTAATCTGTCAAAATTTCATTTTCTTCCGCCCACCCGCTTATTCTGTTCGCTAGCACCCCAGTATATATTTTACTCAAAGAATCCAACAGAGATATACCCCTATAACTGTTCACATTGTTCCTACTACCCTTTCCCTTGTATATAGGGCATATAATTCCTGTTTCCCATTCCCTAGGGTAATTTCCTCCCTCGAATATCCTATTGAATAGTTTCACCATGCCCTCTATCATTATCTCATTTTTACTAATTTCCTTCCAAAACTTATTATTTATACCATTACACCCCCCGGCCGACTTCGCTCTGGCTCTGCTTATCACTCCCCGGATTTCCTCTCTTGTGATTTCTTTATCCAAGTCATAAATTGCCACTCCCCTATTCCTCCAAATTACTTCTTCTCCCGAACCTCTCCATCTATCACCCCCCTTTTTTCCTAGTAATTCATCGAAGTGCCTGACCCATTGCACTTCCTCAATACTCGTTCTCTCCATATTCCTTCCACCCTTAATAATTCTATTAATCTTATCCCAGACTCTCTCAAAATTGTTAGTCTTGCAGTCATTATTTATGGCTTCCATTTGTTCCTCTAACCACGTCTTTTTTGTCTCAGAGATTTTCTTTTTATACTCCTTCCTCAATCTACAGAAAAACTCCCTTTCTTGGCTCCCACCTTTCCTTCTATATTCTCCTAACGCGTCTATCACCTTCCTCCGCAATCCTTCACACTCCCTATTAAACCATTCTTCTCCCTCTTTCTTATTTCCTTTTCTAGCTTTCACCTTCTGCGCTATCATCTTTATTGGATGTAGCAACAATTCCAAGGCTTTATCAGTATTATTCTCTTCTAACGCCCCTTCCCACCCATATTTCAGAAGATGTAGCTCCTCCTTTACTACCCTATTCCAATCCCGGCCCACCTTCTCTGTCCATTTATACTTATTATAACCCCTCCCTCGTTTATCCTTTGTCTCATTTTCCTTCATTGTACACTTCTCTTCCTCTCTTTTCAGCATAACCCTCACCGGGAAATGGTGTGACTCAATCCAATCTCCTATTTCCATACTTACAACTTCCTCAATCATCCCTTCCGAGCTCAAAACCATATCTATCACACTACCCCCTTTCTCCGTAACATATGTCAATTTCCCCGTCCTGTCACCCTCTATCCACCCATTCAGAATATACAAGTTTCCCACAGCACACATCTCTAGGAGCTTCTCTCCATAACTATTTGTAATTTTGTCCTCACTCCTTCTGCTTTCTAACAAACACATTCCATCCTCCCTACTATAAACTGGGCTCTGTTCTCCTATTCTCGCGTTCCAATCCCCAAATAACAACATATCCTCCTCCCCTGGATACATTCCCCTTATCCTACCAATATCCACCAATAACTCTTCAAAAAAATATTTATTTGCATATTCTGAATTACTAGGGTGGCAGTAAACAAAGCTAGATTTATTTTCTTCCTCCATCCCTCTCTCCCTCCCAAATTCAATCTCAGCCATATGGTTTCCATCATATCGGTCTCTATATCCTCTACTCTTTCACTAATTTCTTCCCTAATTAGAACTATCATCCCTCCTGGTGCTCGCCCCTTATTCCTCTCTTTTCTTCTATATTTATATTTTATCTCAAACCCCTTCCATGCAATCTCCCTCCCTGTTTCCAACCACGTCTCCAAGAGTGCCACAACATCGAAACTTTCAATTACTTCCCTAACTTTCTTGTTTCCTAATTTGCTCCTTACTCCTTCAATATTCACACATCCTATCTTCCAATATTGTTATAACTTTCCCTCCCTCCCTTCTAGGTCTCCCCCTCTATTCTTACTTCTAGTATTTATCGACCTCTCTCCCTCTGTATCCTCCATCCCTTTACGTACTTTTCCCCATATGTCTTTTAAGCTCTTACTCCTGACTTTACTCATAATTTTTTTACCTTCTTGTCGATCTGTCTCCTCTTGACCTTTGTTGTTCACTACAACACTGCACCCTGTACTCACCCCTTCTTGCTGCTCACCCCCACTCACCCCCTCACTATTTTGGACTTCTGAATCCACCTCCCTTTGTCCTTTCTTGCTCACTGCACCTCTACACTCTCCTCTCCCAGTTTCTTGCGGCCCACTCTCACCGTCCACTTCACTATCTTGGTCTTCTGTCTCCCGGCTGCACTGCCCATTCTCTTCCGAGATGCCCTGCTCTCCTGCCACGTCCCTCCTCCTCTTCTTTTCTTCTTTCTTCTTCCCATCTTGCCTTGTCCTCTCACCACTCTCAACCCTCTCGTTTTCGTCCATTTCCTTTAGCTTAGTCACTGAATGAACTCTGACCCATCGCCCGTTTGTCACCTCCAACCTCAGACCTCTTATTCGGGCCTTTAGCCCCTGGTTCCTCGCTCTCCATAGGTGCCTATTCAAGATCTTCGCGTTTTCACTTCCTTCTCTTCCCATGTCTCCTTTCACCCCTATTTTCCGCCCTTGTAAATTCTTGCTGTTCCTTAACACAGAATCTGCCATTAAGGTTGAGAACAATTTAACCCTAATTGGCCTCCGACCTTTGATTTTACCAACTCTCTCTACATCATCAATGTCTACCTCACTAAAGTTTATCTTCATAACATCACGTATAGCTTCCACCACCTTAAATATCAGCTCAATCTTGCTCTCTCTCGCCCCTTCCTCAATTCCATATATAAATATGGCTTTTTTTCAATCTCTCCTGTCTGTACCCCTCCGCTTCTTTCTTCATCTTCATCACCTCCTCTTTCAGATGTTTCACTTCCCCTCTCAATAACTCGATTTCTTTCTCGTTATTGACCACTCTCCTGCTCGATTCCTCTGTCTTCGTTTCAAGCCATTTCTTCATGTTCCCTATCTCCCTTCTCTGCTCCTCCATCATGTCCTTTATTTCCTGCACCTTATCCCATTGACACTTCTCCTGCATAACTTCACTTACAACCACCCTGAGTGCGGCCAAATCCTCCGTACTATATTTTCCACTGGTATTTGGGCCTGGGTTTACTTCCACCCCCCCAATAACCAGTAACACTGCTATCACTGTCACCACCAGCACCGCTTCACTCATTTTCAATCCGTCCGTCACCAATCCACTCCTGGCCTCCTTCTTCTGCCTTGCCTGCCATTTCCCAATAGCGGCCCGGTACTGTTCAATGCCGACCATGTTTACAGCACGCACTTCGCTACGCAACCTCTCTCCTCGACCGCTCGAGCTAGACTGCTGTTCATTTAATAAAATTTAACAAATATGTGGCTCAGACGGCCTGTTAAGGTCCTTGGTCTGCCAAGACGAATGTTACCCTGCTAAATGACCTGCAGATATTTGAGTGTCACGTGATCACTGTGACGATACTCTTAACCGTACAGCTTGTTTTTTATTACGCTTCTTCCAAAAAAGTATACATCTACTTCAGATCGAAGTTTATGCACAGGCAACTAACTACCTTAAGCGAGTCTTTCCAGTAGGATTTCATTGCGTTGTGCTATTATACATCGACACTCCTTTGAATAGGTTTGTATAGACGCTCGTAAAATTAGGACTGAGCTCCGTGACATGTAATATCAAGCGTGATGTAAACTACTGTACTTCATAAGGGTAATGATGTTATTCTTTATAAAGACTACCAGTGACGGCCGGTGGATTGTTAGGTCGGCTGGGGGGAGGGGGGCGGCCACAGTACTTCCCCCACACACACACACCTCCTTGACAACTTTGATAGAAAAGAGAAGAGTGAATTGAGATCTTAAGGCTGCCCTCATCAGTTGTTTCGGCCATTTTTATATACAATGATGGTTAAATTTCAAGAAGACCAACACTGAAGATAGGATGTGAAAATTACGTATATTCTCCTTGGAAAGAAATAGCTCAGAGTTCTGATGGTTCGAAAGTGATAAGCGGGCAACACATGTGCACAGGCAATAATGAAGGCCGTGTGCAACAATGCGCACTTTGTTCATTGTTACACCCATCAACTGAACTTGATTATAGAGCGTTGTGCAACGCAAAACAAGCAAGTGAAAGGATTTTTAAAATAGTAATTTAGAAGGATTTTTCACGTTTTTCTCCAAATCTTCCAAACGGACAGCCGTACTAGATGACATCGTTTAGAAACTTTTCCCGAAAAAAAATCCACTACTAGATGGAATTTTAGGGCAGGATGCATAAGAACTGTTTTAGTCTACTAAAAGTAACTGAGTAAAGATTTTGGATGATTGTAATGATTGTTCTGCTAGTTACAAGTAACTAACCTCATGTTTGTTCCGTATTGAAGATAACAATAAGTAAGATTCTATTAGAATAAAATTTATTGAAGCCACCTATTCAATACAATTCACCGTTTGTGGTGATTAAATTCAAAGTGATTTATACACACTGCATAGGTACATGTTTCGCCCTATTTTTGGACATCTTCAGCCTATTTCAACATGTACTTATGCAGTGTATATAAATCACTTAGAATTCAATCACTACAAACGGTGAATTGTATTGAATAGGTGGCTACAATAAGTTTTATTCTAATAGAACCTCACTTATTGTTCTGGTTGTCTCAGAGAAATATCGTCTCATATCAACTGAAGACGGACGGAATATATTGAGTCTTAAAGCTCGTACTGTTTAGTTTTAGATAGTCCCAGAATCATTACTGTTCGTTTTTTCAATGTGCCCCTTTAAAGTAGAATCTACCTCGACCTTTAAATTACCCAACCCACGAAAAAATTCCAAGATTATCGGATGAATTGGCTTCATTTTATTGTCACAGTGCGAACTGAAATTTTACACATTTAATGCAGTCGATCAGTTTACTGAGTAGGTGACGGTTTTCCGGCAAGTCCTCATTGAACTGTTTAATTTTCAACCTATTATAAACGATCTATCTAACTGGCGCCTGATGTCTACCTTACCAAGCATCGCGAAATCGATACTATTGTTTATATGCTTTTCACTAGATTTATGTAGGGTTTTCTTACTCATTCAAATATTTTAGGTCCATAACACTAGTTAATGGCCACGAGAGATCACGACAATTCATAGCCAAAAACAAAAGAACGCACTTCTTATCTCACATCCACCCAACCAGTCTGCATGCTTGTAAAATGTGCGTTTGACTCTTCTAGTATAGCCAGCTTTACTTTTGCACGGATTCTAAACCTGTGTAATATTTAAATAAGGTCTAATCTATTATCAAAAGAAAGACGTCCGCTCTTCAAAACAGAATTAATATTCAGTCAAGGACAATTAACCCTCATAAGTCCGACTCGTTGGCTGAACGGTCAGCGTACTGGCCTTCGGTTCAGAGGGTCCCGGGTTCGATTCCCGGCCGGGTCGGGGATTTTAATCTTAATTGGTTAATTCCAATGGCACAGGGGCTGGGTGCTTGTGTTGTCCTCATCATCATTTCATCCTCATCACGACGCGCAGGTCGCCTACGGAAGTCAAATAGAAAGACCTGCACCTGGCGAGCCGAACCCGTCCTGGGATATCCCAGCGCTAAAAGCTATACGACATTTCAACCCTCATAAGACGTAAGCATGATTAGAATAAGTGTGAACATTTAAAACAGAAAGGCATTTAAGACTTAAGCACTGTGAGAACAACACACAAGTTTCAACTCTAGAGCACAGCAGCAATATTATTATTATTATTATGATTATTATTATTATTATTAATATTTTAATGTTATTTGCTTTACGTCCCACTAACTACTTAACGGTTTTCGGAGACGCCGAGGTGCCGGAATTTTGTCCCGCAGGAGTTCTTTTACGTGCCAGTAAATCTACCGACACGAGGCTGACGTATTTGAGCACCTTCAAATACCACCGGACTGAGCCAGGATCGAATCTGCCAAGTTGGGGTCAGAAGGCCAGCGCCTCAACCGTCTGAGCCACTCAGCCAGGCATTATTATTATTATTATTATTATTATTATTATTATTATTATTATTATTATTATTATTATTATTAAGCACAGATAAAGAAATAACGAGGATATCACTATCACCACAAGCAGTTCCGAATCACAATCGCACCGGTGAATTAACACACACTACTTTCAAAGCTTAATAGCATACAGAAAAATCACCACGAAGTACGAACATAAAGAAAGATCACAACCAAAGAGTACAACTTCGGACCAGTACCATCGCACTGATTCAAGTTTTCCGCGCGAAAACGAACTCACTCACTGCTACCAACCTTGACGAAGCGTGTGATGTAAGCCACTTTTACTTTTGCAATTTGAATCAACATTCCTGGTCTCAAATGTTACCTTTCATTACCATTCATGATTATTCTTCGTCTTCATATATAATTAATAAGAGAGCAAACAAGGTCATAAATTATTCTTTAATGTTATTATAGACATTTACCAGTGAACTGCGCACTGAAAGTCACCTAAGTTTGATATTGCCTAACAGCCTTCCTTATTCATGAGAATTTACAGTTTTACGATGAAATGTAATTTTCTTAGCGTTATTCAAGTCCAGTTTCTGACTTTAAATATCGAGAGAAAATAAAAGCCCTTTTCGTTCTCTAGGAAGGACACCATCCTGGAGTCCTTGCGGTCCGGCCGCTACTGAAGATTGGGCCTGGCACTACAATGGACTCTTACTCCGAAAGTAAAGGTGCCCAGAAAATGACGTCTAATGTTGCTGCAGTCCGAGCTGTGCCAAGGAGAAGTCTGGACGGTAACCACTGTCGACTTTGCCACAGTGAGATCGAAACCTTTTCGCCCGCACGGTGAAACTCTTCTCGATGCCCGTCACCACACCATCCATCACCGTCCTTTGTACAGGAGAGGATACACCACTCATGAGGAATTTTTTGGAATCGCTTTACAAGGGAGCACGAAGCGAATCCTTATCATAGTCTTTAAAGCTGACTCAAAAACTGGCTATATACTAGACCCAAATGTCAGGTTTGAACTGAGATGAGACCAGCCACAGGATGTTGACAAACAGAAGAAGGCAATTACCCTATGTGGGTGCGGGGCGCAGATGAAGTATACACCCACGGTATTCCCTGCCTGTCGTAAATGTGACTTAAATGGGCGACCAAAGGATGACGGATCTTGATCCATGAGCTTACCTTTGATTAGTACCCATAACGCGAGGAACACCATGGGTCGATTTTACTTGCGATTACTACCACTCTGTGAAGAACACCATGGGCCTGTGATTAGTGTCATCGGGGTTGGATCACTATGAGTTTACAATACCCGTAATTAGAACTACTATATGCGGAACACCAAATGTTTTCGTTACCTGCGATTAGTACCATTATGTGACGAATACCGCAGGTCTGGGCCTCTGATTAGTACCATTATGTGAGGAACACCGAGGTTCCTGGCTGCTCCTGTGATTAGTACCATTATGAGAAGCGGAGACCTGGATTTTGGACGCCTTTGGATAACAAGCATCATCCATTTAATAATTTTGCTTTGGAAGCAGTCCCTTGTTCAGTTTCTACCATTGTTTTAAGATATTTTGTGGGAAAATGGGGCATTGCATATACGATCCATTGATTGTTTTAAGATAATAATCATTGCTCAGGGTCATCTTTTCCAATTTTAATCAATGGATAGATTTTGGAATTAATTTAACGTTCAATATCGTAAGTTGGATCCGCTGATTGTTTTAAATTCGTATTCATTCATTCTTCTTCATCATGTTTTGAATTCTGGTTAGTGGATGAATTTTGTGATTTTAATTGTCATTACATTTCGTCTCATCTCGTACCATTAGGGACCGACGACCTAGATGTTAAGCCCTTTTAAACAACAAGCATCATCATTATCATCAAGAAGGCAATCTACGAACCTACAGGGCCCTACTACAAAAATAAATACAACCTTGAACATATTGAGGTGATCGGAGTGATGGAGGGTGTTCGTGTAACGACCCCAAGCCTTTTTGTAAAGACCTGGAAAATGCTAGGCATCCCAAATATTACCACCACAGAAATTTCTATCTCGTGATTTTACGAATCTCTTACAAGCTATGTAACAATATATTATTGTTCTTGATCACAGCTACTATTTCCCTATCTTTTATCAGCAAGCAATTGTCTCACCATATTATTTGTCTTTGTTATGCTTTGTCCCTGTGAGAGTCTTGATAATGTTCAGGAAGCTAATAAAATAAAATAAAATAACACTCTGAAACTTAATTTCAGCATTCTTTGGTCATGCCACTACTGATTGTTTGTATGCAATAACTCCTTACATTAGAGTGAATAGTGACAGGTATATGTCATGCATCCCTAGTTTCGGAGCTGTACTTGGGAGGGTAAAAATTCAAAAATACCAAAGTGTTAAAATCGAAACAATGTCTAGACGACATGTACTACTACCGTATTCACAAAGCCGCACACACGAGATGCTGTCAATTGTATAGACTGTTTTATTTATAAATAATATACACATTATATACACACATTTATAAACCTCCATCTTGACCTGAGTCGAAGGATGAGAAGAAGAAGACTGCTAGATTACAAAGTCAACCAACACAACAAAATCGCAACATGAGTTCACACACTTGACAAACGACTTTCACTAGGAACTCAACTCCCAAGACGGTCCTTAATATACCTTGCCTGGCCAGGCTTCTAGAAAAGTATGTCATAACATGTTTTCTTGTATTTCCTCGAGTCTCCAATAACCTATGTACAAATTAATAGAAATTTCTATAAACCTCGAGTGACAAAGGTGCGTTTTTCTGGAATCTTACCCTGTGTTGCATAATATTACATCGGATTTATACGTCATATTTACAAGTAAGAAAAAAATTGTATACTATTAATTACGTGTTTTACCTTAAATAAAGTCGTATTAATAACCATACAGCAGACGTATCGTGACTTAACCTCACATGTCTTGTTACACAAGACAGATCATACAAAACACAAGTAATAAATGATACGTCCATGATTTATGTCAAATAAAGTTCGTAAGTAATTACGTAAATAATAACAATAATAATAATATCACTTACTAATCGAGCTCGATATTTCCACTATTTACCCATCGGTTTAGAGAATTGTTTCCAAGTTATGCTAGTCCTTTACACTTGCATCACTACACTAGAGAAAAATATCTCATTTCAGAGAAAAAGGACCAATGTATTGTACCAGGAAAGCCTAGGTCCTGGCCAATATCAATCGAAAGAAACGTTATTCCAGCATAAAATATCCGTCCGACGTACGAACATCTAAGTAAAGGAATGTTCCAGCATGTGCCAGACTTTACGAGTGCACTAGGCGAAGTCAAGTGACGTCACCTGTCGCTCGAAGCTCACCTCCCCTAGAGATATTTCTCGAAAAGAATTTTCTTTTCGCAAGCTTTTCAACGTCTTAACCAATTTCAACGGGACAAACGCTGAATTGTAGCGGACGTCATAAAAGTTAATCCCTGTGAATGTCGAATTAATCCATCCCATGGTTGTTGAGTTATAATAATTTAAAATCTAAGAAAATTATGCACTCACGGTCACATGGCCAAGAGAACCACCCCTCCCAGCGCCGGTATATATGTCAAGGCTAACAAGCAGAGCAGCGCAGTACAAGGACGAGTACACAGATGTGTGTGTGAGTGAGACAGATGGGAGACCGACCCTCGTACAGTATGTCCGCGCAGTCACGGTGAAAGTACTTGCCGTCGCGTTTCCGGAATACGAATTTATATCGCCGACAAAATTATAAAACGTCGCACTGTATTTACTATATCGCGTCGCGACTACGGTCTAATTCTAAAGACATTTGAGAATATAATACGAGTGAACTTATTGAAGTGCAAATACCAAATATTTAACGTTCACAGAGTATATCATTACGTGTGGACTTAGTTTACTTTACATAATATTGAACTTCTACAATGAACAGAAACTAATGTGTAGAATTACCAGGACTCATTTCTTTTCGAGCATTGAACTGTGTTTTTTTTATATTCACGTAGTGTTCATGTCATATTAGTATACGACTTACAGTAGTAAACTGGGTGAATACTTAGATTTTTTCTGAGGTAATATGACGTTATAATAACCAGATAATCAGAAAATAATCCTTAGCGACTTAATGACCGTGTTCAAAGACTGTGATTATAGACTGTGATTTGCCTTTCTTAAGTGTGAACTGTGTAATTATGGACGTTCTTAGTAACGACTTTAAATAGAATTTCATACAGAAAGGACTGTGATTATTCATTTAACGTCTTAAAATTCAATTACGCCATAAACTGTGTTCGACAGTAAATGACAGTGTCAGTGATAACTACTCGCACTAAGTGAATTTTCCGTGTACGAAATATCACCTTAACGAGCTGCTATTCTTCACGATCCAGTTCCAGCAATCATCACCTCATCGAGGGACGTCAACATGGTGTGTTAATGGAACATCGCCGATCTTGATTCTCCACGGAACATTCCAGACATCCGTCCTTCAACATTTGTAGCAACATTTCTTTCATTAAGTGAGTAGTAACAAACTGACTAAAATTTTCTCATTAATTTTGAACAGTGGAAACTTCAGTGCCGCGTGTGAACAAATATTTCAGGGTTCTCACAATTTCTCAGAAGTTCATCTTTTGTGATTAATTTAATTTTCAAATTTAATTTTCATATCTCATAAAAGAACTTTAGGCTTTTCAAGTGTGCTATACATTACGGTTTACAAACTGAGAAACTGAAAAACTTTCAACAAACATTTAAATTCTCATGTTAATTTGCAATTACAAGTGTATGCTCATATTTAGAAAGACTTTAGGTGGAAATCTAATACCTCGTATTCTCACATATGAAAAACTCTGGAATCAGTGACATTCATTTAATTTTCATGAACAGAATTCAAGAAGATTACGTTTAAATTTTTAATTTCAATGCCAGATTTGAGTCCAATAATCATATTGCAGGGTGAAGAATCAAAAAATTGTTTTTTTTTAAGTTATAACCATCTATTATTCGCTCTGCGAGTCTATCCTACACTGTATCGACTCCAAAACTAAGTTCCACGCCCTGAGGTCCTACTCATGCCCTTTACCCAAGAACTTTTCCTGGTACAGTATGTATCAACAAGAGTCTGGCTTCAATATGATGCAATCGACTGGTGCAGAAGTGCTACCACTTTGAAGAACTAAAATCGCCATGCCGCGCGGCTAGCAATTAGTGCCATTCCGGACACTGATGTGGCAGAATGTCACGTGATTCACATCAGAGGGTTCTACAAGTATACGGCAAGAACAATATCAAATATTGAATATTTGATGAAAATGTGATGCGAAAAATCATCTTTCTCTCGTGAAACGTCGCGACATGTGGCTTTAAAATCATCAGAAAACGCATATGACAGAACAGATTGGCGTGCCATAATTCCAAAAAGTACAATATGACAAGGGTGTTAAAAGGTTTATCCGGAATATCCCAAAGTGGCCGAACGTCCTGAAGCGTGTTTGGCACTGCTGGGGTACCGGCAGAGCATATCTTCTGCCCCGGCGCTGGAAAATAGTTTCAGTCGAAGATATGTAAATTTGTTGTAGATTAATATCACCAATAAAATTTAAAGTATTTGAAAATCGTACTAACTAGATACTGCATTTCGATAAAAACAAAATCTAACACGCGGTACGTCGAAAATTATGGCCATGACCACGAAACAGCTCCGTTCAAATTTAGTTACTTGGCTTTTAACAGTTATTTTTGTTCTACGGCGAAAAATAATGGGTATAATCGCGGAATATAAACAGAGATGGTTTCATGCTCGAAAGAATGAAGTTACCAGCTAGAGAAAGGAAATGGTCATGGGAAGTGTGAAGAAGAAATATTCACTGGTCAAAAATAATTCGTCGTGCGGTTAGGGGCGCGCAGCTGTGAGCTTGCATCCGGGGGATAGTGGGTTCGAACCTCACAGTCGGCAGTCCTGAAGATGGTTTTCCGTGATTTCCCGTTTTCACACCAGGCAAATGCTGGAGCTGTACCTTAATTCAGGCCACGGCCGCTTCCTTCCCAGTCCTAGCCCTTTCGTATCCCATCGTCGCCATAAGAACTACCTGTGTCTGTGCGACCTAAAGCAATTAGCAAAAAAAAAGTTCCATTGTGGAAGAAAACAAAATTATTCAAGGGAATTCAAATTGTATGAGAAGCCTGGCACAAGTAAGTGGAAGCAACCCTGAATTGGGGTTCCTTGGGTTCCATTTTATGCTCACAAGATGCAAGTCTTCAGAGGGACTTGGTAAGTCCCACGGGATATACGTAGTAGAGTCATTATGTTCGTGGACTGGCCGTCTAGTGTTGCTGTGATGCTCTACAGCGAAAAGTTTGTACCATAGAATTTTGCCGCGACAATTTTTTGCTAGTCCTAGTAAGAGGCAGTTGCGTGCTTACAGAATAAACAGAACTACTGTCTTTGTTGTGGAGGGTAGTTGAACGTCAGCGGCGAACTTGAGAATGCCGTAGTTTGAGCAACAGGCACATTTTAAGTTCTGCCAAAAATTAGGCAAATCCGCAAGCAAAATGTTTGAGATAATCAAGTCTAACCCGCCCGGATCAGCACGACGGGGAAAAGACACGAAAATACAGTTGAAAAGGCCATGTGAACTGTCAGCACCAGTCCACGAAGATATTGACTGTGGTACGTACGTAGGTGTACATTGTGTTGCCTACACTGTAAGCGCTAGTCCAAGCAGTTATTGACTGTAGTACATAAGTGTACGCCATGTTTCCTACACTGTAGGTGCCAGTTCACGAACTTATTGACTGTAGGGTTGTACTTATATAAAACGCTTGCTTCTGTGTCAGCTCAAGCTAAGTGAAATAAATTACGACACGGTTATTACTGTCCGTTCATCGTTCGTTAATTTCTTAAATTAAAAAGCCATCAGCTTTCAGTAATAATTGAACAAAATAATGAAGCTGTCACTTCTTTTCTGATATAAATTGCTTTTGCATTAATTATTCTACCAACCGTCAAGCCATTAGTGTGAAGCAATGAATGGAAAGAAAGACGCTAGACGTTGAAACTCAAAAAAAATAATGGCTTAAAATTATATGTAATTTCAGCGTACATAATGAAGAAGTTAGTGTCACTAATTCTCGTACCGAGCGTGTTGGCCGAGAATGTAGGGCGCGCTGTTGTGAGCTTGCATTCTGGAGATAGTGGGTTCGAACTCTACTGTCAGCAGCCCTGAAGATGGTTTTAGGTGGTTTCCCATTCTTGCACTAGGCAAATGCTTGGGGTGTACCTTAAATTAAGACCAAGCCCGCTTCCTTCCAAATCCTAGCCCTTTCCTATCCCACCGCCGCCATAAGACCTAACTCTATCGGTGCAATGTAAAGCGTCCTACATATTATTAACTTGTATTTAAACTGTCCAGTAGGGATACCTTCATAACGTAAGTCCAGTATAATCTCGGATTAAGCTATTTAAAATAATGTTACAGTATTCGGCATTTGGAGTTTAAACACAATCTTTTTTCATTGCAGCAACCGGACACTGCATCTCATTAACGAGCTGATCGGTGTTGATAGATTTCTGTCACTTCAACACGATCACCTCATAGCTATTTAAACAATGGGCACGGTGTATTGCATGCCAAAACCATAACGACTCCGTTGATTGAGAGAAGATTAATCACAGTTTTAACAAAGCAAGGGACGCGTTTCATTACAGTCTCATTTAGAATGCAAAGCAATTCATCACGGTCTTAACTAACGTGAGGAAAATTAACCACAGCGTCAACTCACCGTGGAAGACATTCATTGCAATCTTAACACAGCAAATGAATAAGTTTGACAAACGTGAGGTAAAACCATTCCAGCCGCAAATCAGCGTTAAAAACATTCATATCTCTCTCAACACAACATGTATATAAATTGATCGCAGACTTAAACAGGGTGGATCAAATTCATCGCGGCATCAGTATACCAAGTGTAAAAGGTAATTAAATTTCAACCAGCGAGTAATAAACGCAGTCTCAACTCTACGAGAGATAAATTAATTGCAGTATAAACACACTAAAAATATTCACCACAGTCTTCACCAACGTGTGAAAAATTTATTGTGGTCCTAACTCTACGCGAGATGAATTAACTGCACTACAAAAAGTAAATTAAAATGAATCGTGGTATTAAAACGTTTGAAAACTGTATTGCGGTCTTGACCAAGCAGATCCAGTTTAGTCCCCTTTCAATGTCACAAAAATTATTTGCAGTATTAGGCCTACTACAGCAAGTTCTTGCTAGTGGTTTATTGTTGCACAAACTGGGATGGGTTTTCGGCGACGACATGATGGGAAATGGAGGAAGGGTAGCGCTCAACGCCTCAATCCAAGTACAGCCCTCGAATTTCCCTAGTGCTAAAATGGTAAACCACGAAAATCTACCCTCAGGTGTGCGGATAGTGAAGTTCCAATCCAAAAGATCCAGCTAACAAACCGCATCGCACATCCAACTTGTTCGGTTAGGTTAAGAAATGCAATTCTTAGTCTTAACCAACTTTTCACAAAATCTTTGCAATTCCTACAGAGTAAATTAAAAATTAATCGCGATTTATTTTTTTTGCTCTACGTCGCACCGTCACAGATAGGTTTTATGGTGACGATTGTATAGGAAAGGCCTATGAGGTGGAAGGAAACAGCCGTGGCCTTAATTAAGGTACAGACACAGCATTTTCCTGGTGTGAAAATGGGACACCACAGAAAACCGGGGTGCGGACAGTGGGATTCGTACCCACTATCTCCCGGATGCAAGCTCATAGCAACGTGCCCCTGACGGCACGGCCAACTCGCTCGGTAATCGTGATCTTGAAACGTGTGACATATTCATTGCAGTCTTAACTATAGTTCACACAAATTCATTGCAGCATGCAGTAGCGGGTATTAGGGGGGAGAGGGGGGGAAATTATCGCCACCCCCGCCACTTTTTGGAGAAACTGTTATATTTTTATTCGAATATTACTGGATGAAACTGCGAATTACAGGAATTATTTTTAAAAGCAATTTATACAAACCCTGTTGTCTTATCAGGGGCTGTCTGGCCGAGGCGGTAAAGGCTTGCTCGGTTCGCCCGGAAGGACGTGGGTTCGAATCCCCGTCAGAAAGTCTTAAAATTTAAGAAACGAGATTTCCACTTCCGGAGGTGCATATGGCCCTGAGGTTCACTCAGCCTACACCAAAAATGAGTACCAGGTTAATTTCTGGGGGCAAAGGCGGCCGGGCGTAGAGCTAACCACTCTACCCCATCACGTGCCGCGGTTAACAATGGTGGAAGCCTTTACCTTCAACTCCTCCAAGGGCTTTCATGGCCTGTACGGAGGTGACATTGCTTTTGTTGTTTTATCAGCTAATTCTTTCCTTTATTGTCTTTAAGTATTAGTACAATTATTTGCGGAAATACGCACAAAATGTCGTTCGTCGCGGCCAACCAATTTGTACAGCGCCACAGCAAGTAATGGAGACTTTGCATGTGCTGTGAGGAAGGGTAGCAGGGGTATACTTTTGCCAAAGTCATGGACGCTGAGGTATGAGTCACCCACTTGCCGCGTGTATTCAATCAATCCGGCAGTCTCTTTGGTGTCTGTTAATTTCTTAGTGTGTAGTGAAACACTAATGATTTTTAATTGTATAGTCACGCCGTTCTTCTCTTTAATTGTAATACATGTGTTAGTAGTGTTTCTTTGGTGAAAGTTTTATTGTATGGTATTGAATAAAAATCTCAAAATTATTACCACACTTAAGTCGGTAAACTATCAACCTTTACCTCTGTCGAAATTCACTCAGAGAGCTTAGAAACCTTACAATTTTGTAGCTTTTTACAGTTTTGAGGTATACATCCCCTCTCCCGGGCAGAAGCCGCGACCAGCCAAATATTTTTAAGTAGTCTTAGGTAGTAGGAGAAGGTAGTGTAGTTTGTAGTACGGCAGCATCATGCATGCGTGCTGGCTATCAGCGCACATGTAGGATGATACTGAGTAGATGTAGTAGGTAGTTAATTAGTTTTTAGGTGGGAGGTAGTGGCTTAATTTTTTATTTATTACCTATAAACTGATGGTATGTATTACGGTATGATTAGGAAATAAAGATATGTATGTATGTATGTATGTATGTATGTATGTATGTATGTATGTATGTATGTATGGGCTGCCTGGCCGAGGCGGTAAAGGGGTGCTCGGTTCGTTCGGAAGGACGTGGGTTCGAATCCCCGTCAGGAAGTCGTAAAATTTAAGAAACGAAATTTCCACTTCTGGAGGTGCACATGGCCCTGAGGTTCACTCAGCCTACACCAAAAATGAGTACCAGGTTAATTCCTGGGGGCAAACCACTCTACCCCATCACGTGCCGCGGTTAACAATGGTGGAAGCCTTTACCTTCCACTCCTCCAAGGGCCTTCATGGCCTGTTCGGAGGTGTCTTTGTCTTTGTCTACAAACCCGGGTACTTTCTGTTCTCTGTACATCATTCCACACACACACACACACACACCCCTATTTCTAATTTCCAACCACCGCTACTGGCAGTATGAGCACAGTAAATAAAATTAATTATCTCGGGCATAACCAGTATGTGACAACTCACATCGCAGTAATCACCACACAGTAGAACACATTGTCCTAGCATGGCAATGCAATATTGTTACCGAGCAGCGTGGTTTGAGAGAGAAACGTCGGCTGTTCTCAGGATGGTTTCCTGTGGTTTCCCATTTTCGCTTTCAGGCAAATTCCGGGAGAGTTCTTTTTATATGCCACTTGGGGACAATTTGCTTGACGTCGCACCGACACAGATAGGTCTTATGGCAACGATGGAATAGGGAAGGCCTTGGAGTTGGAAGGAAGCGGCCGTGGCCATAATTAAAGTACAGCTCCAGCATTTGCCTCTTGTGACAATGGGAAACCACGGAAAACCAGCGTCAGAGCTGCCGACTATCTCTCGGATGCAAGTTCACAGCTGCTCGCCCCAAACCGCAAGGCCAACCCGCCTGGTATTTTATATGCCACAGGTGATCCCTTCTCAACATTAACTGCACCTCAAATCACGGTCACACATCTCCTGGCCAGCGAGAGGGCATCACAATGTGCAAATTAATTGATCACAGACTTAAACTGGGTGAATCAACTTCATCGCGATATCAGCAAAGCAAGTGTAAAAATTAATTATGTCTCAGCCAGTGAGTAATAAATTCATTGCCGTTTCAACGGTTTTGGAGACGCCGAGGTGCCGGAATTTAGAGCCACGGGAGTTCTTTTACGTGCCCGTAAATCTACAGACACGAGGTTGACGTATTTAAGCACCTTCAAATACCACCGGACTAAGCCAGGGTCGAACCCGCCAAGTTGGGGGTCAGGAGGCCAGCGCCTAAACCGTCTGAGCCACTCAGCCCGGAAAGATGAGAATTATTGCAACTGGCGTGGAGAAAGATCTTAAAACATTGCCGAAATAAGCAATGTACAGACATGTGTCATCTGTGATTTTATCTAGAGAGAATGAATTTGAAATAGACTCGCGACTTTCATGAGCTTTTAGAGAATATAATTTAAGCGAACAATCTGAGTAAAATATTCCTCTATGCTCAATAACAGCTGTGAAAATTGATATTACATTCAGTTAGCTATTGGCAACAGAGAACGCGTCGTTCACATAAGAATATCATCGTATTTATATACATACACAGAACAGTGTATAGAATGTCATTAGGGAAACACAAGCTGAAAATTTCTTCTAAGGATTTAGTACGGAAAGGTTGTAATGGAATTGTTATTTTGCTATGGCTTACCTGGGCTCTCTTTCTTACTTCTGATTTTCAATTAATTCTTTCCGACTTGAAATAAGATAAAGGAAAAAGAAAAATCGACCTCCGTGGTGTAGTGGTTAGCGTGATTAGCTGCCACCTCCGGAGGCCCGGGTTCGATTCTCGGCTGTGCCACGAAATCCGAAAAGTGGTACGAGAGCTGGAACAGGGTCCACTCAACCTCGGGAGGTCACCTGATTAGAGGGGGGTCTATTTTCATCTCAGCCATCCTGGAAGTGGTCTTACGTGGTTTTCCACTTCTCCTCCAAGCTAATGATGGGATGGTACCTAACTTAAGGCCACGGCAGCTTCCTTCCCTCTTCCTTGTCTATCCCTTCCAATCTTCCCATCCCCCACCAAGGTCCCTGTTCAGCATAGCAGGTGAGGCCGTCTGGGCGAGGTACTGGTCATTCCCCCCGTTGAATCCCCCGACCCAATGTCTCACGCTCCAGGGTGGAATCCCTCGCTGAGTCCTAGGGAAAAACAAACCCTGGAGGGTAAACAGAATAAGAAAAAGTTATGTAAGATCCAGGCAATAAGAATACAGAAAAGTTGATATCTGACTCTTGCACCGTTAACTCTGATTCTAATTTGTATTCTGTACTACAACCAGTATAGAGAATATTATTGTAACATACATTCTAATGGTTTTCTTTGTACCTCAAACAACATTCGGAAAAATATTCCGACAATATTTCTCTCTGGCGGATGTGCATGTTATGGGTTGCCTGGCCGAGGCGGTAAAGGCGTGCTCGGTTCACTCGGAAGGACGGTGGGTTCGAATCCGCGTCAGTAAGTCGTAAAAGTTAAGAAGCGAGTTTTCCACTTCTGGAGGTATACATGGCCCTGAGGTTCACTCAGCCTCCATCAAAAATGAGTAGGCTACCAGCTCAATTCCTGGGGGCAAAGGCGGCGGGGCGTAGAGCTAATCACTCTACCCCATCAAGCGCCGAGGTTACGGATAGGGGAAGCCTTCACCTTCCACCCCTCCAAGGGCCTTCATGGCCTATACAGAGATGACATTGCTTGTGCTTTTTTGGTTGCGCATGCTATGCATGTTATTGGGAGGAAGAATGATGATGTGAGGTGTGCTTCAATATACAGAGACCAGTTTCCGGCGGCTAATTGCCTTAGGTCCGGTTCTAATTGTGTTATATCTTTCAAGTAGATTTGTGTTTGAATCAATTGCTGTCATATGCAGTATGTAAAGCGTTTTCAACCCAAATATTGTGTTTAGAACTAATTGAAGCCTTCATTTACAGCAAAATGGTATTCTGTCCCTTATTACTTTATTTATTTATTTATTTATTTATTTATTTATTTATTTATTTATTTATTTATTTATTTATTATTTATTTATTAACATTTTATACAGCTATCCTACAGTATATACAAGCAGCTAATACTGGTTCAGGTCTATTATTATTATTATTATTATTATTATTATTGCATAGGTATTATCATTATTCGAATAACCCTTTTTAGGGTACGATAAATTAACTTTGGTTACTTTGCTTTGCATTTAACTTTCTTAGTTTCCAGACTTTCTTCACCTTCTGAAAATGTTGTTCCATTTCCTCTTGAGTCAATTTTCTTCCAGTTGTTAATTTCTTTCTCTCCTGAAATCCTGCCTTTCGTGTTACTTCTCTGAAACATGTTCTGTTTTCTATTGTATCTATTTTAATTCCAGCGTTTTTCAAATCCTTTTGAATTTCAATGAACGCCGTGGACCTGGATTCATAACTGTTCAATAAGTTGAAGATCTGTTTAGTTAGTCTATTGTTATTCAACTATAAGTGTGTCCAAAAAACTGGGGTATTCTTTTCCTCATTACAGTTATCAGTTTTTCACCTTTTAAATATAGCTCTCTGTTTTGATCGTAGTCTAAATTCAGAACTGTTGTTTCTTATAGGTCCCAGTGTCTTTCTCAAATTTCTTCTTTCAACTTTTTTCTAATTTTCCAAGATCCCCAGTTCTTGTAAGTTTAAGAGTTTCTGCTGCATGTAAAATTTCTGGCCGGGCCACTGTTTGATAATGTCTCAATTTCAAGTTCCAGGATAGAGATTTCTTAATATTTTTTTTTTTTTTGTCACGTGAAACATCCTTTCCATTTTGTCTACTCTTATATCAATAGCTTCCTTTTCTTTTGCGTTGTTTGTTATCCATTCTCCCAGGTATTTCAAGCAGTCTGTCCGAGATATTATGTCATTGTTAATTGTGATATTTTGAGGGGCATTAATGATATTTGTCATGAACTTTATTTGTTCAAATGATATTTGCAATCCTATTTTGGCCGCTTGTTTCTGTAATTCTCGTATTTGTTCTTGAGCATTATCTAATGTGTCTGTAATTAGCGCCATGTCATCTGCGACAGCTAAACAATCTATAATGATTCCATTTGGATTTCTTCCTATTTGAAAACCTTTAGTATTGATGGCTTTCCTCCATTCTCTAACTACCTTCTCTAATGCAAAATTAAAGAGTAGAGGTGACAAACCAACTCCCTGTCGTGCACCCGATCTTATTTCAAATGGTTTTGAGAGTTCTCCCTAAAATTTTACTTTGGATGTTGTATTTTTAATGTTGCTTTAATTATTTCAATTGTTTTATTATCAAGTCCAAATTCCTTTAAGGGGCTGCCTGGCCGAGGCGGTAAAGGCGTGCTCGGTTTGCTCGGAAGGACGTGGGTTCGAATCCCCGTCAGGAAGTCTTAAAATTTAAGAAACGATATCTTCACTTCCGGAGGTGCACATGGCCCTGAGGTCCACTCAGCCTACACCAAAAATGAGTACCAGGTTAATTCCTGGGGGCAAAGGCGGCCAGGCGTAGAGCTAACCACTCTACCCCATTAAGTGCCGAGGTTACGAATAGTGGAAGCCTTTACCTTCCACCCCTCCAAGGGCCTTCATGGCCTGAACGGAGATGACTTTGCTTTGCTTTGCTTCCAAATTCCTATAAAATATCAAATACAGTATTTCTATCAATTGAATCATAGGCCTTTCTAAAGTCTACAAAAGTGATTACAAATTTCGAGTTGCTCATCTTCCTCACAGTTATTATGTTCTTTAGACTTAAAATTTGTTCTGAACATGACCTTCCCCTTCTGCAAATAACCCCAGCTTCTATGGGTGGGGTTAACTTCCAGTAAGTTATAGAGGAACCTGACTTCTTCAGAGCGCGTCCCCAGGTGGCGGATAGGGGGTTCCTAGCACTTCTGCTGAGATGGTCTTAGGACCACCAACCATGAGGTAGCCCAATTCTTGGGGGTTTTGAAATACTGAGACACCTTCTCTCCAGGGTTATAAATATAGAGGCGCTAATCTCAACGGTAGTGAAGGCGGAGGGAATGGATCTCGATAGGGCGCAACTAGCGGAAGAGACAGCTAAAAAATCCATTTCGCGTCTGACTTGTAACAAGCGGCTAAATGGCCAGCGTCTATTCACCAGAGGTGCGGCTGAAAATCATTTCTCGGAGCTAACAACCTCGAGTAGAATTTTTAAAGGACTTGTTCCCTTAACCCATAAAAGAATCAACTATGGATATGCACATTGTAAGAGACTTTACCCCAGGGAGTACGCAATTATTATTATTATTATTATTATTATTATTATTATTATTATTATTATTAAGTAAATTTTCGAGCTAAGAAGGATCCGCTACCTTCGAACAGTTTTCTCTTTTTTCCTACTCATCAGTCCCTTCAGGGAGTTACTACTTGTAGAACACACTGCAGTAAAATGCTGGCCACGATATCGTAGTCCCCATTTCTCATTTTTCACCAGTTCTGAACGCTATAGATTTTTCATTAATCAAAGAGTTTATGACACTAAAGCTGCCGAGCGCCTGTTGTGGTATTTGATGAAGTAATTTATTTTCTTTCCATCCTCGTTAATTCTGCTAATGAACCTCAAACAGTGGACGAGATTTTCAGTCCATCTCGTTAATTGAGACGTTGACACATGAAAGGTAGTAAGTCAAAATGAATCGAAATTTCAGTTTTTTTAATATCTTGGCTTTCAGATTTAACGACCATTTAGCCAGCTACAATCTTCTGTGTTTCTCATTATTCATTATGAATTGACTTGTAGAATCGAACTAATATATTTAAGAGGAACACAAACACCCAGCCCCCGAGCCAGAGCAATTAACCAGACGAAGTTATAATCCCAGACCCTGCCGGGAATCGAAACCGGGACCGCAGTGACCAAAGGCTCACACGCTAACCATTTAGCCATGAAACCGGACTAATTTTCGTTTCTTTATGGAGGAAGTTTTAAACGCTCAAGCCAATGACATAGAAAATGTAGCAAGTCCACTAGTAGAGTAGATTTGCTTCTACGATTGATTCAAGATGGAACCTTTGTTAAGTCCGTAACGTTTGGCACGGAGAAGGCAGTAAGACATCCCATGCCTCTGGTGGAATTAGGTATAACCGTTGCTATTTGTTGACAGTCATCTGCTTGTAAAACTGGTTTAGAGCTATTATAGCTCGTCATAGTTATCAGTTGTCCGACTCGTTGGCTGAATGGTCAGCGTACTGGCCTTCGGTTCAGAGGGTCCCGGGTTCGATTCCCGGCCGGGTCGGGGATTTTAACCTTAATTGGTTCATTCCAATGGCCCGAGGGCTGGGTGTTTGTGCTGTCCCCAACATCCCTGCAACTCACACACCACACATAACACTATCCTCCACCACAATAACACGCCGTTACCTACACATGGCAGATGCCGCCCACCCTCATCAGAGGGTCTGCCTTACAAGGGCTGCACTCGGCTAGAAATAGCCACACAAAATTATTATTATAGTTATCAGTTGCCAGAATGACCCCGAAATCTATTCCATTCGAAATGGCAAGTCGCTCTTGTCAACATCTTGATATGACGTTCATACTTGTTCTTTGCTTATATATATATTAGCATGATACCCGTGCTTCGCTACGGTATTATACTGAAATTTATATTTTAATGCTTATTATTTTATATATAATCCGCCGAAATTCGCGATCTGACTCTTTTTCTGAGAGAATCAGCCAAAATTCTCGATCTGACTCGTTTTCTAATAGATTACTGGAAGTTTCCTCCCACTTTTCAATCATTCCTTCCAGCAATCGATTTCGTACTTCTCGGGCTAGTTCCAGGTATACCACCCGGTCACTTGGGTCCCTAAATCTTTGCCATCTTTTCCTAAAAGTATTTTTAATATGGAACAAATCCTTCAGATCAGGCGTGGTGTCGTCTTGGGTGTTTTGGCGGTACTGAACCCGCGACCGGACTGCATTCTTAGTCATTAGGGCCTGCCCGTCCAGGACCCGTTTCCAGCGCGGTCCGCACATTTGACGACGGTCCAGAATATTATTATTATTATTATTATTATTATTATTATTATTATTATTATTATTATTATTATTATTATTATTATTATTATTATTGTGCCGGGCGGTACACCTCCACGCCGCTAATTCAAAAGGTGCGCCAGTTGAAACTCCTCTGCTGGAGGAAGTCTGAACTTTATTGACGGTATTAATTTTCTACTTTCTCAGAAGATGTCACTACCTGTAAATTTTGGAGTTTTAGAACTGTGTCATTTTTGATGTGTTTTTGTTTTGCTTGAAGTAAGAAGTGTGAACTTTCTCTTCTAGAGGACACTACTGAAGAACTACAATAGTGCACCCTAGTGCGAAGAAAAAGAACTGTTCTTTGGAGAAAATTTTATTTCAAAAGTTTGTTCTTTGTTAAATTTCTTTCAGTCATTGGTTAAGTTGGCAATATTACCCCTTTCTTTCCCCTTGTTTTAAATCTAGCCAATCCCGAATTTCTGAAATTAATTTTCCACCAATAATGTGTTTCTTCTTCATCTTGTGTAGGGGTTTCTCTTTATTCTCCAATAAAGTGATTGTGGGCGGGTGTTCTCATTCCCCTAACGCCTAGAACCTTCCGCGAGAGTATATAAACTGCTGATTTTAGGGTCTCTGCGCCACTTCTGTTCCATCTTTCAGTGTGTAAAGTACATAGCAGGGGGCGGGAAGCGCCTCTTTCTTCGGCAGCGGTCAACAACAAGGTAATGGCCAATTAATAACTTCTTTCTTTGCTAGCTCAGCAGTTTAACTCTCGGGGCGGGTCCGAAGCTTTTTCCATTATGTAACCTTCCTTAAAATGTAAAGAAACTTGTATCTATTTCATCTTTTAAACTGCATATCGGGATAGAGAGTGCTTAACCCTCTCGAGCTCCCAATCATATTGTTTTGAGGTGAACTTATTTTTCTCAACCTATTCTTCGTTAATATAATGTAAATTGTTCTTTTCTGAAGTCACCTCTGTAGTATGGGATTAGCCCTTGCATTAACGGCCTAGTGCCAAGTAGGTTTTAAATAAAGTGTATTAGGAGTGCGGAGAGCCTCCTTTCAAGTTGGTATTTTAGAGGCCATATAATTAACCTTTTCTCACTTAATAGGCCTCAGTAGATTGGGTATTTTACCCCTGTGTTTATGTCCGTTGAGGACAGCTTGAAGGTGGAGTTTGGTGTGGCCTGGGAGAGGCTTAAATTTGAGAGCGAGTGGCTCTTTTCCGGAAACTAAGTCTTGTATGCCTCGAGGAGGCTTTACGGTGTAATTTGGAGCAAGTGCTCCAGGGTTTGATTGGGGTCTTCTGCCCCGTTGTTGAAATTTGTATATCGTAAAGTTGGGCTAGTTGATCAAGAATTGTGTTTTCAGGGCTCGAAGCCCAAATCCTGTAAATACTGTCATTGTACTTTGTTGTCTTGCTACTCCGTACCTGCCATTCTTGTTATTTCTGAATTTTGGAAAGAAAATATAACCTTGTTAAATTTTACATTTAATTCCGTAGTTGGAGACCTATTCACACCCGCACCTTCTTTCACCTCTACCTACCACGGAAATCTCCGTAACAATTATTATTATTATTATTATTATTATTATTATTATTATTATTATTATATGTTCTGGACCCCACAGCAATATGCAAGACCGCTACTTGGCGGTAACATACATCTGCTGCCATTGTCATTGCTAACAATGTGACCAGCACCATTGTTGCGCGTAGGCAAGTGTGCGGAATTTTCTGGCGATACGAATGACATACTTCCGTGTATTATTGACCTTATTATAGAGGTGAACAATTTGACGGCCAGTCTCATTCCTATCGTTTATTTCAAATGTGTTTAAATTTTTATTTATATGCCAGGAGCATCTACTCTAATCTAAGAACGTTCTCCGAAGGAAAATATGGCTGTTGAAAAAGAACCCAGGAAAGATTAAAAATGATCGGTTTATGATCAGAATAAGTACATTGCAAGTCTACAGCCTGTTTCCTATCATTCGACAGGATCAGGGATGGAATGAATAAAGCAATAGGAATTGTGCCGGCTGCCGAAGCTCCCCTCTGGGGCAATGATCGATGAGTGACAAATGAAATGAAATATTGGACAGTGTTGCTGGAATGAATGATGACAGGGAAAGCCGGAGTATCCGGAGAAAAACCTGTCCCGCCTCCATTTTGTCCAGCACGAATATCACATGGAGTGACCGGGATTTGAAACACGGAACCCAGCTGTGAGAGGCCGGCGCGCTGCCGACTGAGCAACGGGGGCTCCTCATAAGTACATTACGAACAGTGAAATCAATTGGTCTCACCTCCTTTTACACCCCACCGCCGTTAAGTTTATTTACCCCCACCCTCCAAAAAATTAAAAGAAGGCGTGTTTCTTTATGTTTAAAGGAGATTCCAAATACCAATGTTCACGTTTATTACCTTCAGTTTTGAGATATAAGTATCCCCTTAAAAATAATTCACGTTTTTAACTTCCTTCCACACTCCCCCCCACCTCCCTCACAAAGTGATATTGAAGCAAAAAATACTTGTTCCTTTAATAGTAAAGGATCTTCTAAATACCAATTATCACCACTCTAACCTCTTCAGTTTTTTATTTATGTGTCCTCATGAAAGGAATTCAACTCCTTTTCACTCCCGCCCCCCCCCCCAAGATTGTTTCCCCCCCAAAACGCGCTCTTCTTTGTTTTTAAAGGAGATCAAAATACCAATTTTCACGTCTGTAACAAAGTTTTTATTAGATGTATGTATTCGCATACAATTAAGTCAATTAATTTTTTCTATCCTTTAACACTCCAAATCCCCTTCATTGGATTTTCCGAGAATACGTGTTTGTTTACTTTTAAAGCAGATTCCAAAAATAAAATTTCACGTGTATAACATCTTCATTTTTGAGATATCAGTAGCCTAATTAAAAGAATTCAACACCATTTTCAATCACTTTTACCCCCCTCCACCCCCACTACCCAAGTTGTATTTCCGAAAACTAAAAATACACTTTTCTTTATTTTTAATAGGATAAAAAATGACCATTTTTCACTTCTGTACATGTTAAGTTTTTTGAGATATACTGTAGAAATTCACATTTTAAAATTTCACCCCATTTTAGTTCCCCTGAAGTGGAGTTTCCAAAGACAAATCACCTATGTTTCTTTACACTTACAGGAGATTCCAAATACCCACTATTTACGTCTGTAACATTTTACGCTTCTCAGATATTCTGTAGATATAGTCTTTCAAAAAATTCACCCCAATTTGCCACTCCTGTTTAACCGCCATTAATTGAATTTTCCAAAAGCAAAAATATACGTGTTTCTATATTTTTAAAGGAGATCCCATTTACAAATTTTCAGTTCTGTAATATCTTCAGTTTCTGGGATATATGTATCCTCATTAAAGGCATTCAACCCATTATTCACCCTTTTACACCCCTCCTATTGGGTTTTAGAGAAAACAAAGGAATACGTGTTCCTTTATTTTTAAGGGAGATTCTAAACATCAATTTTTACATCTGTAAACGTTTAAAGTTTTAAGATGTAGACACATTCATTTTAAAAATTCACCCCCCTTTTCACCCCCCCATTATTTGTATTTTCCAAAAACGATAAAATACCTGTTTCTTTATTTTTAAAGTAGATCCCAAATACCAATTTTCAGGTCTGTAATATCTTCAGGTTCTGAAATATAAGTAGCCTCATTAAAGGCATTCAACCTATTTTTCACCCTTTTTCACCCTTCCTATTAGGATTTTCCGAAAACAAAAGAATACGTGTTTCTTTATTTTTAAAGGAGATTCCTAAATACCAAATTTTACATCTATAAACTTTAAAAGTTTTGAGATATAGATACACTCATTTTAAAAATTTCATCCCCCTTTTCACCCCCCATTATTTGGATTTTCCCAAAACGAAAAAATACCAGTTTCTTTATTTTTAAAGTAGATCGAAAATACCAATTTTCAGGTCTGTAATATATTCAGTTTCTAGGATATAAGTATTCTCTTTAAAGGCATTCAACCCATTTTTCACCCCTTTTCACCCCTCCTATTGGGATTTTCCGAAAACAAAAAAATACGCGTTGCTTTATTTTTAATGAAGATTCTAAATACCAATTTTTACATCTCTAAACTTTAAAACTTTTGAGATATAGATGCACTCATTTTAAAAATTCACCCCCGTTTTCACCCTCGCATTAATTGGATTTTCCAAAAACAAAAAAATATATGTTTCTTTATTTTTGAAAGCGATCAAAAGTACCAATTTTGAGGTCTGTAATATCTTCAGTTTCTGAGATATATGTATTCTCTTTAAAGGTATTCAACACATTTTAACCCCTTTTCACCCCTCCTATTGGGATTTTTCGAAAACAAAAAAATACGTGTTCCTTTACTTTTAATGAAGATTCTAAATACTAATTTTTACATCTCTAAACTTTAAAACTTTTGAGATATAGATGCACTCATTTTAAAAATTCACCCCCCCCCCTTTCACCCGCGCATTAATTGGATTTTCCAAAAACAAAAAACAAAATATGTGTTTCTTTATTTTTCACAGCTATCAAAAGTACCAACTTTGAGGACTGTAATATCTTCAGTTTCTGAGATATAAGTAGCGTATCCGGATTAAAGGCATTCAATCCCTTTTTCACCCGTGTTCACCCCTCCTATTGGGATTGTCTGAAAACAAAAAAATACGTGTTTCCTTATTTTTAAAGAAGATTCTAAATACCAATTTTCACATCTGTAAACTTTTTAAAGTTTTGAGATATAGACACACTCATTTTAAAATTTCACCCCCCTTTTCACCCCCTTAGCGACGGAATATCCAAAAATCCTCTCTTAGCGAGCACCTACATCTTAATATGAATATATCCCCAAAATTTCATTTCCTTATGTCCAGTAGTTTTGGCTCGGCGATGATGAATCAGTCAGTCAGTCAGTCAGTCAGTCAGTCAGTCAGTCAGTCAGTCAGTCAGGACAAGCTACTTTATATATATAGATATAAAATAAGAGTTTGGTCTATACATTGCCCAGAATTTAAAAATAATTCTTTTCCTGTATTTGCCATATCCACGGTAATAAGGAAATGCATTTTCCGTGATTGTCCGTAATTGTCTGTCTATCTGTCTGTCTGCGCATCACGAGATAATGGCTGAAGAGAATTTAATGAAAATCTGTACGTAAAGTCGGAGAATAAGTCGCTACAATCTAGGCCATAAATAATTTTATTGACGCAGAGTGAAATGGTAGTTTAGGAGAAGGCCTTAAATCAAATTCTCAAATATTTACGTTATTAGTGCTCCTGTCGATAAATGGTACAAAAATAAGGTTATATAGAATTAAATTCCCGATCATTTGTGTCTTATACATTTTTACCGTACCGGCTGTGATAACAGAGATATTCATGAACTTGGATTTTTGTTTTTAAGTCAAGTCCATATCAGGGGCAGAGTCACGAGAAAATGGGTAAACAGATTTTCATGAAAATCGGTATGTACATTAAGGGAATAAAGAACTACAATCTACGCTTCAAATAATTTTATAAGATGTCGTAGTATCATAGAGTTGAAAGAAAACTCAATGTGAAGGCCTACAATATAGAAAGCTCATAAAATTCATCAAAAATAACATTATATTGACCATTGTTTGTTACGATGTCCATTGTGTCTTCTGCTGCCACTTATCTCCGATAGATGGGGATACTGCTGTGTCCCGAGTAAAACAGCCTGCCTGAATATTGTCGGGAAGTAGCTGAAGAGTTATATATATATTAGCATGCCAATCTCCTGGTTCATAAATTTTCTAATAGTACTGGTACTTAACACACTCGTTCATCATAGCATTCTAGCTAATCAAATCCCTACTCTGAGGCACTGACTACAATGAGCAGTGTGCACATTTAACGGAATAATGGCAGAAGATTGTTCGCGACCATCTGTACCCTGGTCATTTCAGCACTGGAACTTTGCACTGTTAGATCGGCAGCGTAGTACTGTTCGTTAATAGTGAGAAAATGTTCGGTTTTTCATTTGATAGAGTATTTTGTATGATAGGATTGCTCTTAATCGGTATATTCCTACTGACGTCATTGTTTTAACGTCGTATGTTGACTTAAGTTGGGAAAACAAAGACAGTTTTTCTGAGAATTCCGTAGCGAAGCACAGGTACTTCAGCTAGTAAGTAATGTGTGTGTCCAACAATGGTCTCAGAAGAAGATGCGGAAATTATCACAGAATCAATAAATCAATCAATCAATCAATCAATCAATCAATCAATCACTACTGATCTGCATTTAAGGCAGTCGCCCAAGTCGCAGATTCCCTATCTGTTGTTTTCCTAGCCTTTCTTAAATGACTGCAAAGAAATTGGAAATTTATTGAACATCTCCCTTTGTAAGTTATTCCAACCCCTAACTCCTATTCCTATAAATGAATATTTGCCCTGAATTGTCCTCTTCAATTCTAACTGTATCTTCATATTGTGATCTTTCCTACTTTTAAAGACACCACTCATATTTACTCGCCTACTGATGTCATGCCACACCATCTCTCCACTTACAGCTCGGAACATACCACTTAGTCGAACAGCTCGTCTCCTTTCTTCCAAGGCTCCCCAACTCAAACTTTGCAACATTTTTGTAACGGTACTCTTTTGTCGGAAATCACCCAACACAAATCGAGCTGCTTTTCTTTGGATTTTTTCCAGTTCATGAATCAAGTAATCCTGGTGAGGTTCCCATACACTGGAACCGTACTCTAATTGGGGTCTTACCAGAGACTTATATACACTCTCCTTTACATCCTCACTAAACATGTAGGGGCCGATGACCTTCGATGTTAGGCGCCTTAAAACAACAACCATCATCATCAGCAACTACACATGTAAACATCTTTAACCATTTTATGTAATCATGATGATGCCTGAGGATTTTTGTGACTTCGCAAGTAGTATGATGGGAGAGTTCGGCGGCCTCCTCCCGCGGGAAATTTGAATTTTGGCGGGGAATTTGAATTTTGGCGGGAAATTTGAATTTTGGCGGGAAATTTGAATTTTGGCGGGATATTTTAATTTGTAAACAAAGCCGCGTGCTTTTTGACAGCTGTCATCGACAACAACGCATCGCTAACCTCACTGCTGCCATCTTGACGGGCCTAAACCTCAGTAGTGCCAACTTAACCCAACTAGCGCGAGGTAAACAAAGCCACGTGTTTTTTGACAGCCACATGCTTTTTGACAGACAACAACGCATCGCTAACCTCAGTACTGCCATCTTGACGGGCCTAAACCTTAGTGGTACCAACTTAACCTAACTAGCGTGTGGTAAACAAAGCAACGTGCTTTTTGACAGCCACGTGCTTTTTTGACAGCTGTCATCCGCCATCTTTAAACCACAGAGCACTGTGCTGCCCTCTTTATCGTAGTAGATGTAAAATTCGTCACCTGTCATCGGCAGTGCTGCCATCTTGGCGGGCCTAAACCTTAGTGCTACCAAATTAACCTCACTAGCGTGAGATAAAATATCCACGTGCTTTTCTGACAGCTGTCATCCGCCATCTTTAATCCATAGAGCACAGTGCTGCCCTCTTTGTGGAAGCGGATAATTTGAAAAATGCTTTTTGACAGCAACCATCTTTGAGCACCGTGCTGCCCTCTTTAGCTACTTACCTTTGAAATGTGGCGGCGGTAAATTCCACGTGCTTTACAAACCTATATGCTTTTCTGACAGCTGTCATCCGCCATCTTTAATTCAGGGAGAACAGTGCTGCAATCTTTAGTTTGAAATGTGGTGGCGGCAAATTCCACGTGCTCTCGTTTGGAAACAAAGCCATGTGCTTTTTTGACAGCTGTCATCCGCCATCTTTAATCAACAGAGCACCATGCTGCTATCATGCGGGCAATTTCGTCAGCTGTTATCCGCCATCTTTAATCCACAGAACACCGTGCTGCCCTCTTTATGGCTACTACCTTAAGCACGTAGTAGCGGGCAATTTGAAAAGTTCTGTTAGCTATCATCCGCCATCTTTAATCAAGAGAGCACCGTGCTGCCCTCTTTAGCATCTTTAATCCAGAGAGAACAGTGCTGCAATCTTTAGTTTGAAATGTGGTGGCTGCAAATTCCACGTGCTCTTGTTTGGAAAAAAAGCCATGTGCTTTTTTGACAGCTGTCATCCGCCATCTTTAATCAACAGAGCACCATGCTGCTATCATGCGGGCAATTTCGTCAGCTGTCATCCGCCATCTTTAATCCACAGAACACCGTGCTGCCCTCTTTATGGCTACTACCTTAAGCACGTAGTAGCGGGCAATTTGCAAAAGTTCTGTTAGCTATCATCCGCCATCTTTAATCAAGAGAGCACCGTGCTGCCCTCTTTAGCTAGATACCTTTGAAATGTGGTGGTGGCAAATTGAAAAATTTCACGCGCTCTTGTTTGGAAACAAACTCACGTGCTTTTTTGACAGCCATCATCCGCCATCTTTAAGCAACAGAGTACAGTGCTGCCCTCTTTGTTGTGGCGGTAAATTCCACGTGCTCTTGTTTGGAAGCAAAGCCATGTGTTTTTTGTGACAGGTGTCATCTGCCATCTTTAACCAACAGAGCACTATGCTGCTATCATGCGGGCAATTTCGTTAGCTGTCATCCGCCATCTTTTAATGAACAGAGCACCGTGCTGCCACAGATTCTTAATCCCAGTTATTTGACGTCAGGAAGGACAACCGGTCGAAAACAATAGTGTATGATGTAAGAGGCTAGATACTGCTAATTTTGTATCAGGAAGCGCAACTAGTCTTAAAACAAATTCTTGCGATTTAAAATCTTAGTTTTGCGTCAGGAAGGGCATCCGGCTGTAAAACAATAGTTCGTGATACAGCGATTTAAAATCTAGAAGAGCATCTAGCTGTAAATCCCCGATTGTCTTGTTAAAAAGAGCATCTAGTCGTAAAACAGATTCTTAATCCGAGTTCTTTGACGTCAGGAAGGGCAACCGGTCGAAAACAATAGTGTATGATGTAAGAGGTTAGATACTGCCTGTTTTGCGTCAGGAAGGGCTACTAGTCTTAAAACAAATTCTTGCGATTTAAAAATCTTAGTTTTGCGTCAGGAAGGGCATCCGGCTGTAAAACAATAGTTCGTGATACAGCGATTTAAAATCTAAGAAGAGCATCTAGCTGTAAAACCCCGATTCTCATGTTAAAAAGAGCATCTAGTTGTAAAACAGATTCTTAATCCCAGTTCTTTGACGTCAGGAAGGGCAACCGGTCGAAAACATTACTGTATGATGTAAGAGGTTAGATACTGCTATTTAAAATCCTAGGAGGGTATCCAGTTGTAAGACAGATTCTTGTGATTTAAAATCTCGCTTCAGGAAGGGCAACCGGTCGAAAACAATAGTGTATGATGTAAGAGGCTAGATACTGCTTTTTAAAATCCTAGAAGGGCATCCTGTTGTAAAACGGATTCTTGTGATTTAAAATCTCGCGTCAGGAAGGGCAACCGGTCGTAAAACTAATTCTAGCTATTTAAACTCATGTGTCAGGAGGAGGCACTCGGCTTTAAAACATATTTTTAATCCCGGTCCTGCTACGTTAGGAACCACATCTAGCTGTAAAAACAGGAGCTTCAAACATTTACAGTTTTAAGCTTTAGGAATGGGTTATGGGTTACATTTTTGTTCTACTGCATAGAACACTATCTTTTAAGTTGTATCGGCGCAGTCATTCAGAGCGAGGTATGGAATGCATGTGTTGGCTGAAATTGTACACTCGGCTTCCGGCTGTAGTAACCTTGAACGAAGACACTGCATGCTGATGAGCGACTTGTAACTCACGTAGCCCGTGTAAGCTCCTAACATAAATTGTCATGATTGTACGGAGAGGTTAAAACACACAGTGCTACCATATAGCCCCCCCTCCTATCGAAAGAGCCTGCACGGCGCCGGCATGTAGGCTACTCCTGTTGAAGGAGCCTGTACAAGGTTTAACACCCCTCTATCAACAGCCCTTACTTAACGCTAGCTTTTTTGCACACCCCGCCTCTTAGATCATACACCATAGTTTTACAACCGGTTACCCTTCCTGACTAGGATTTTAAATCGCAGTATACGCGATAAATTTGTTATAGCGGGTTTTATAACTAGATATCCTGGTACCGGCACATAGCCTACTCCTACCGAAGAAGCCTGCACAAGGCTTATTACCTCCATCCGACGGATGAATCACCATCAACGTCTTGTACTCAAAATCATTTTCGAAGGAGTCTGCACAAGGTTTAACGTCCCCATCAACAGCCCTTACTTAATGCTGGCTTTTTTGCACACCCCGCCTCTAGATCATACACCATAGTTTTACGACCGATTACCCTTCCTGACTAGGATTTTAAATCGCAGTATACGCGATAAATTTGTTGTAGCGGGTTTTATAACTGGATGTTCCGGTACCGGTACATAGCCTACTCCTACCAAAGAAGCCTGCACACAGCTTAACGCCTCCATCCGACAAATGAATCACCCTCAACACTCTTCAATCATTCTTGCTACTTCGGAAGATAGCGGGTTCGAACTCCTACTGTTGGAAGCCGTAAAAAATAGCAAATGCTAGGCGAGGGGCCTGCGCGATCGTCATAACGTGTAATTACATGATCTAGCTAAATGTAGTTTTAGCTCAATGCCTTTAAGTGCCTACAGGTAAGGAATACCGCGGATGTAGCTTAGTACCCTCCCGTTTAAGTCCAGAAGTCGAGGATCGCGCGCTAACTTTCCAAGGCTCGATCCGCTGCAGAACTCTTAAATTCTGACACCTCGACATCAACAGGAGGTTCGATTCCGGCTTAAATACGTCAGCCTGCGGGACTCAGTGTAAGACCCTCAGGAGAGCTCTTGTTGCATAAACCCTTCGTTCCGCCTGTACTGCAGTTGTCAGCGATTTTCACATCCGCTTGGTAACAAGCAGCATATTTACTCGCTGCAGTCTGCGTGAAGCGCTCACAGTTCTCTGTATGCGTTTATTACGTACACACCCCCCGTCTAAGTACTGTCTGCTGTGAATATTATTCTTCAGCCTTTATCTTAAGGTAAGCAAGAACTGTTAGTTACTGTTTGCAAAGCAACTTCTACGCTAGGTAATAGACATCTACATTCATATATGTTTGTTCTTTTCTTTTTTAGGTACCGTTCGAGTTACAGGCCTGAAAGTACTCATTTTATTCATCCGAGTAACAGTCTGCATCACATGCATTTTTAAGGTATGTTTTCGAACTTTGAGTTGTAAAGATAGCTAGGTTAACTGATGTACCCCACACTACATTCATATATGTTTGTTCTTTTTAGGTACGACCGGAATATTATCATTCGAGTTTCAGGCTTGAACGTACGCATTTTATTTATCCGAGTAACAGTCTGCAGCACGTGCATTTTTTAAGGTATGTTTTCGAACTTTGAGTTGTAAAGATAGCTAGGCTAACTGATGTACCCTACACTACATTCATATATGTTTGTTCTTTTCTTTTAGGTACGACCAGAATATTATCATTCGAGTTACAGGCTTGAAAGTACGCATTTTATTCATCCGAGTAACAGTCCGCAGTGCGAAGATTTTAAGATATGTCTGACCTCTATTCGTTGAAACTTGGTTTCTTCCGAACATCGTAACTTTAAGCTAATCATAAATAGTTGTTCTCTTCAATCCTCATGCTATAGACGAGGTTAATCTTATAATTTCAAACACGCACACATAGCTATGTCTGTCCTCAACAGGCTGAAACTTGGTTTCTTCTAAAACATCGTAATGTTAAGCTAATCATAAATAGTTGTTCTCTTCAATCCTCATGCTATAGACGAGGGTAATCTTATAATTTCAAACACGCACACATAGCTATGTCTGTCCTCAACAGGCTGAAACTTGGTTTCTTCTAAAACATCGTAACTTTAGTCTATTGATAAATAGTCGTTCTCTTCAATCCTCATGCTATAGACGAGGTTAATCTTATAATTTCAAACACGCACACATAGCTATGTCTGTCCTCAACAGGCTGAAACTTGGTTTCTTCTAAAACATCGTAACTTTAGTCTATTGATAAATAGTCGTTCTCTTCAATCCTCATGCTATAGACGAGGTTAATTTTATAATTTCAAACACACACATAGCTATGTCTGACCTCAACAGGCTGAAAATTGGTTTCTTCTAAAACATCGTAACGTTAGACTATTGATAAATAGTCGTTCTCTTCAATCCTCATACTATAGACGAGGTTAATCTTATAATTTCAAACACGCACACATAGCTATGTCTGTCCTCAACAGTCTGAAACTTGGTTTCTTCTAAAACATCGTAATGTTAAGCTAATCATAAATAGTTGTTCTCTTCAATCCTCATGCTATAGACGAGGTTAATCTTATAATTTCAAACACGCACACATAGCTATGTCTGTCCTCAACAGGCTGAAACTTGGTTTCTTCTAAAACATCGTAACTTTAAGCTAATCATAAATAGTTGTTCTCTTCAATCCTCATGCTATAGACGAGGTTAATTTTATAATTTCAAACACACACATAGCTATGTCTGACCTCAACAGGCTGAAACTTGGTTTCTTCTAAAACATCGTAACTTTAGTCTATTGATAAATAGTTATTTTCTTTAATCTGCATGTCATAGAAGGGGTTAATCTTATAATTTCAAACTCACAGCAATGTCCGACCTCTATACGTTGAAACTTGGTTTCTTCCGAACATCTTAACTTTAAGCTAATCATAAATAGTTGTTCTCTTCAATCCTCATGCTATAGACGAGGTTAATCTTATAATTTCAAACTCACAGCAATGTCCGACCTCTATACATTGCAGCTTGGTTTCTTCCGAACATCGTAACTTTAGTCTATTGATAAATAGTTATTTTCTTTCATATGCATGTCATAGAAGAGGTTAATCTTATAATTTCAAACTCACAGCAATGTCTGACCTGTACAGGTTCAAACTTGGTTTCTTCCGAACGTCATAACATTAGTCTAATGATAAATAGTTGTTCTCTTTAATCTGCATGTCATAGAAGAGGTTAATCTTATAATTTCAAACTCACAGCAATGTCTGACCTGTACAGGTTCAAACTTTGTTTCTTCCGAACATAGCAACTTTAGTCTATTGATAAATAGTTATTCTCTTCAATCTTTCATGCTGTAGAAGAGGTTAATCTTATAATTTCAAACTCATAGCAATGTCTAACCTGTACAGGATCAAACGTGGTTTCTTCCGAACATAGCAACTTTAGTCTATTGATAAATAGTTGTTCTCTTCAATCTTTCATGATGTAGAAGAGGTTAATCTTATAATTTCAAACTCACAGCAATGTCTGACCTGTACAGGTTCAAACTTGGTTTCTTCCGAACATAGCAACTTTAGTCTATTGATAAATAGTTATTCTCTTCAATCCTTCATGCTGTAGAAGAGGTTAATCTTATAATTTCAAACTCACAGCCATGTCTGACCTCTATAGGTTGAAACTTGGTTTCTTCCGAACATCGTAACTCTACGCTAGCACACTTACCCTTTTATATCCTATTATTACTATGTGTGATGCAAGTGCTAACGCTACATTTATATATTTGTTCTTTTTAGAAAAACCATGGAGAAGATTAACCAGCTAGGTCATATTTCAACTCCAACTACCAAGCCGTTAACAAGTCTACCGCTAAATGAGCAATTTAAAGTAATTTCACTACGAAGATTAAAAAACGAAATTTGGAGAAAGGATTTTGTGTGTCTGCAAAGACTTTCAAGTTTTTTACCTAATAGATTTAGCGTGCTAACTGATTTAGAAATAGAAGAACTAAATCAACATTCTATTTTCATTATATATCGCGGCATAGAGAACAAATCTTGTGTTATTAGTTTACTGATGCGTAAAAGCATGTACATACAAGAATTACATCGAGAAAGCAAAACTATGCAAACATCACTACAAGTAAAATCATTCATGATAAAACTAGTACATACAAGATGTGAATAAATACTGTAGAATTGGCATATTCTTTTATTTTAGATTAGGTATTACCTTCTCCTCCTACTCCTTCCTCTCGAAGAAGAATAAGAGCAAGAAAGAAGATGTTGATTAAATTCGTAAGTATGTTATCGTCTAGCACAGTAAGTATGTTGAGAAGAGATTTTTTTCCTAAACAGTGCTTGATTCTAGTCTTGTAATATAGTGTACTACAACATCGCACTATAGTATGTGTATATATGTTTTTTGAACGGTAGTATGTATTCAAGTCTAAACTTGCACACTCTCGCTTTGCGATGCATGTTCGATAAAGATGTACCTTGGCAGAGTAAGTAAAGGTAAAGGAAGTTATACACATCAATTAATGTTCTGATCACATGTTAAGGTTAACGACATCGAGTGCAGTGTTCGATTCTAGTCTTGATCACTTATCTAGTGTTTTGAGCACATCAATTAATGTTCTGATTACATGTTAAGGTTAACAACATCGAGTGCAGTGTTCGATTCTAGTCTTGCTATGTTTTAATCTCATTTCATGTTCTAATCACATGTTGAAGTTAACAACATCGAGTGCAGTGTTTGATTCTAGTCTTGTTACGTTTTACAATCTTGTTCTTTGCAATGCATGTTCGATAGAGGTGTACCTTGAAAGAGTAGGAAGAGTTCGATTCTATTCTTGCTATGTTTGAACCTGATTTAATGTTCTAATCACATGTTGAAGTTAACATCAAGTGCAGTGTTCGATTCTAGTCTTGTTATGTTTTACAATCTTGCTTTTGCAATGCACGTTCGATAGAGATGTACCTTCACTGAGCAGGAAGAGCAGCTCAGTAAGTATGTTGAGAAGAGAATTTTTTGTTTTTCTAAACAGTGCTTGATTCTAGTCTCGCAATGCTGTGTTCTGCAACATCGAACACTAGTATGCAGCTCAAGTTGTAATAAGTTTTGAACAGTAGTATGTGTGTGTTCATGTCTAAACATGCGTCACTGCGGGTATGCGAGCGGATGACAGCTGACGAAATTGCCCCGCATACGGCAGCACGGTGCTCTGTTCATTAAAAGATGGCGGATGACAGCTAACGAAATTGCCCGCATGATAGCAGCATAGTGCTCTGTTGGCTAAAGATGGCAGATGACACCTGTCAAAAAAAAAGCACATGGCTTTGCTTCCAAACAAGAGCACGTGGAATTTACCGCCACAACAAAGAGGGCAGCAATGTACTCTGTTGCTTAAAGATGGCGGATGATGGCTGTCAAAAAAGCACGTGAGTTTGTTTCCAAACAAGAGCGCGTGAAATTTTTCAATTTGCCACCACCACATTTCAAAGGTATCTAGCTAAAGAGGGCAGCACGGTGCTCTCTTGATTAAAGATGGCGGATGATAGCTAACAGAACTTTTCAAATTGCCCGCTACTACGTGCTTAAGGTAGTAGCCATAAAGAGGGCAGCACGGTGTTCTGTGGATTAAAGATGGCGGATGACAGCTGACGAAATTGCCCGCATGATAGCAGCATGGTGCTCTGTTGATTAAAGATGGCGGATGACAGCTGTCAAAAAAGCACATGGCTTTGTTTCCAAACAAGAGCACGTGGAATTTGCTGCCACCACATTTCAAACTAAAGATTGCAGCACTGTTCTCTCTGGATTAAAGATGCTAAAGAGGGCAGCACGGTGCTCTCTTGATTAAAGATGGCGGATGATAGCTAACAGAACTTTTCAAATTGCCCGCTACTACATGCTTAAGGTAGTAGCCATAAAGAGGGCAGCACGGTGTTCTGTGGATTAAAGATGGCGGATAACAGCTGACGAAATTGCCCGCATGATAGCAGCATGGTGCTCTGTTGATTAAAGATGGCGGATGACAGCTGTCAAAAAAGCACATGGCTTTGTTTCCAAACAAGAGCACGTGGAATTTGCCGCCACCACATTTCAACTAAAGATTGCAGCACTGTTCTCTCTGGATTAAAGATGGCGGATGACAGCTGTCAGAAAAGCATATAGGTTTGTAAAGCACGTGGAATTTACCGCCGCCACATTTCAAAGGTAAGTAGCTAAAGAGGGCAGCACGGTGATTAAAGATGGCGGATGACAGCTGTCAAAAAAAGCATGTTGATTTGTTTCCAAACAAGAGCACGTGGAATTTTCCGCCACCACATTTCAAACTAAAGATTGCAGCACTGTTCTCTCTGGATTAAAGATGGCGGATGACAGCTGTCAGAAAAGCATATAGGTTTGTAAAGCACGTGGAATTTACCGCCACCACATTTCAAAGGTAAGTAGCTAAAGAGGGCAGCACGGTGCTCAAAGATGGTTGCTGTCAAAAAGCATTTTTCAAATTATCCGCTACCACAAAGAGGGCAGCACTGTGCTCTATGGATTAAAGATGGCGGATGACAGCTGTCAGAAAAGCACGTGGATTTGTTTATCTCACGCTAGTGAGGTTAAGTTGGTAGCACTAAGGTTTAGGCCCGCCAAGATGGCAGCACTGCCGATGACAGGTGACGAATTTTACATCTACTACGATAAAGAGGGCAGCACAGTGCTCTGTGATTTAAAGATGGCGGATGACAGCTGTCAAAAAAGCACGTGGCTGTCAAAAAGCACGTGGCTTAGTTTACCACACGCTAGTTAGGTTAAGTTGGTACCACTAAGGTTTAGGCCCGTCAAGATGGCAGTACTGAGGTTAGCGATGCGTTGTTGTCTGTCAAAAAGCATGTGGCTGTCAAAAAACACGTGGCTTTGTTTACCTCGCGCTAGTTAGGTTAAGTTGGCACTACTGAGGTTTAGGCCCGTCAAGATGGCAGCAGTGAGGTTAGCGATGCTTTGTTGTCGATGACAGCTGTCAAAAAGCACGTGGCTTTGTTTACAAATTCAAATCTCCCGCCAAAATTCAAATTTCCCGCCAAAATTCAAATTTCCCGCGGGAGGAGGCCGCCGAACTCTCCCATTATAGTACTTTCGCACTTTTTCATTTTCCGTAATATCTGCCTGTACGTATGTATGTATGTATGTATGTATGTATGTATGTATGTATGTATGTATGTACACGCAACACGAGAAAACGGCTAAAGAGAATTTAATAAAAATCGGTATGTAAAGTCGGGGAATAATTCGTTACAATCTAGGTCTTAAATAGTTTTATTCACGCTGAGTGAAATGGTAGTTTAGGGGTAGGCCTTCAGTTATTAAGATATTAAGGTATTTAAATACTCAACACCTTAAAATTAGGACTGTGAGCTAGTTAACGACTTCCAGAGCGGAACTTATAGCAAGGCAATCATTCGAATAGTTAGAACCGTGGAAGGAGACCAACCATCAGCAGACCAAAAGAAAAGGACTTACTGGCCATGCTGGATTTCTTCGATGAAAAATATCATGCGTTTTACGGTGAAATTTGTGCTTAAATCATACAATTCAACTGACAATCTAATTACACAGTCATTTTCCACAATGTGTTTTATCGCATAATTTGTGCCGGACAAACTTTGTTTGTTAAACTGATAAACGGATAACTCCTTAATTTTACATAATATTTGCTCAAAACCATCTGCTTCACAGTGCTGACCAGACTATTATTTCTCCTTTATCATTCACTTTTTATGATATACTACC
Source organism: Anabrus simplex (assembly GCF_040414725.1). Classification (NCBI taxonomy): domain Eukaryota; kingdom Metazoa; phylum Arthropoda; class Insecta; order Orthoptera; family Tettigoniidae; genus Anabrus; species Anabrus simplex. The sequence continues at coordinate 104,750,929 of NC_090269.1, read as the reverse complement.
TTTCCCATGTCAAAGCCTCAATAATCAACAACTCCCTCAACAAAAATATTCTGACAAAACACATTCAGTCTGCAGCCTAGTCTGTACCAAATTCTAGAACATTAGATCTGTGTATGTGAATGATGACCGATCGTTATTGTGTTGAGGTTTAATGCCAGATAGAGAATACGAAATTGATGCAGGTTGACCAATTCAGACAGTTACGGTATGTATTCGCTCAAGAAGGTAGAAGAGTTAGAGAAAATAAAGCTTTGCTACTCAATTATTTGTTTTAAGTATGCAGGTTCACAGATGGAACTATCCTTACAATACTCTGTTTTCGGGTTGAATTTGCAGCACTGGATTAAAAGATGGATACGCTCCAGAAATGTAATGTATGAACTGAAAATCATACATGAAAGTATTTTGATAAACCAGTCCACCTCTCCGGTGTAGGGGGCAACGCGTCCGCTTGTCATCCGGTGGCCCTGGGTTCGATTCCCGGTCGGGTCAGGGGTTTTTAATTGTAAAGGATTAATATCCCTGGTCTGTGGAGTGGGTGTTTGTGTCGTCCTTAACGCTCCTTTCCTCATATTAAACACTTTACACTTCCGAAATTACAATTACACGCAAGTTCATAACATATGGTGCAAGTAGGGGCAAAAGATCTTTCGAGGTCGACGCCCCGAACGAATAGCACTTTTTTTTATAAACCAAGTAACAACAATGACAACAATGTGTTTGCAAAAGAGACGATGATGTATAAGAAATAAACGCGTTAGAGGAAGAAAGATTAAGGAGGGCATTCGACAGTGAATGGCAAGAGAACCAGAGGTATTTCATGACATCAAGTAGAAGCGGAAGGGCCGCCCTGAGCGGCTCAGAGGGTTAAAGCGCTGGCTTTCTGAGCCCAAGTTGGCAAGTACTATCCTGATTCAGTCCGGTAGTATTTGAAGGTGCTCAAATACGTTAGTCCCATGCCAGTAGATTTACTATCACATAAAAATAACTCCTACTGATTCCGTGAAAGTAGTTAGTGGGACGTATGAATAGTAACATTATTATTATAAGCAATCGAAACCACTGTGCTTGTGGATAATAGAGCGTTATGGAGTCACTCTTTTCATTCACAAAGGCTTCTAGGCCTTAAGCAAACAGTCTATAGTTAATATTTTATATTACACGAAACGGTCAACAAAATGAGACGACTGTTCTACATTGATGACCTCAGACTCAAGATATTCCAAAGTATGGTTGGCCATTATTCATATAGAGGATGGGGGCATTAACTCCAAAAGCTTCCTCTGAAAAAGAAGAAAATACGGCTTGAAGCTCCAAATGCTCTGTTTCCCACACACCCAAAACGTATTCAAGTACTGAAGTACTACTAAGAGCAAGAACTGGGCGAGATTTATTAAAATTGATAAAATTTTAGTAACTGGAATATTTCATACACGCTATGCGATGAAATCAATACCACCTTTTACAACTAGTTATAAGATACAGGGGAAATTCGAAGCTTGTCATGGAGCTGGATGCTGAAGGAAGTCAGGGTTAAATCGCATCAAGGAATGCACTAAACACACACAATGCCCAGCACATGGCACATGAAGAAAAAGAATAATAATAGAGAATTTGCATGCACCGCACACCATTGGATTTCAGGTGATTTATTCTAGCACAGAGGTGCTCACGCTGAGCATTCCGTCCCGCGGCCACCCAGCACTACAAGTGGGCTGGCTGGCAGGCGAGGAACGTATGCTATTCAGCCACAGTGACTTTGTGGTTACGTCACAGGCCGTGAAGGCTGAGCGATATTCTCCCAGTCACTCCTGATCACTGCTGAGATACCCGAGTTCGAAATGGAGGCAGATAATAATGAAAGAAAGAGGGCGGCAATCCACGTCATTTTCAAGAAAGAAAGAAAGAAAGAAAGAAAGACGTTGTTTATGTTCCTTGCAGTTAGGCCCACAACCTAAGATATTTTTTTATAATATACGTAATTAATTACACTTCTCACTATGACATTTTAAGAGGTGCTCTAGAAACAGTTCTAATATAATACGGAGTTAAGGTGGATAAGCTGTAGCTTGTGGTTTTTGCGTTTAATTTATCTGATAAATTTACCAACAATCCAATCATGTTTATCGGGAATAACATTGAACATCTATTTGGTAGATACCTTTACTGTACATTGTAGTTGTACGTTAATCTTGGATGGTAAATATCGATGTCCTCACTCGTGATGAAACCCCTCGCCTTTTAGAGGCTAGCTATTATCACCGGACGCCTCTTAAATTTTAAATACTATTTCAGAAATTCAGTGAACGGGGAAAGTCACACAACACTACAACACTGTGCAACGTCATTGTTGCATCCTGTAATTATTTTACTTTTTGCTTAATGAATAAGAGGAATTTTACTTTTTTGTTAAATTGGAAATAATGTAATTGGCCTTCGGTTCAGAGGGTCCCGGATTCGATTCCCGGCCAGGTTGGGGATTTTAATCGCCTCTGATTCATTCTTCTGGCCCGGGGACTGGGTGTTTGTGTTTTGTCGCAACACTTTCCTCTTCATATCTATACAACACACTACACTACCAACTACCACAGAAATACGCAATAGTGATTACATCCCTCCATATAGGGATGGCGTCAGGAAGGGCATCCGGCCGTAAAACAGGGCCAAATCCACATGTGCTGCGCAGTTCGCACCCGAGACCCCACAGGTGTGGGAAAAGCGGCAGAAAAAGAAGAAAGAAGAAGAAGAGGAAATAATGTCATTACCATCCATGGAATTGTAAATCGTAGCTTTTACGCTTAAACCCTGTACCTTTGTAGATAGTAACACAAAAATTATAACGTGTCAGTTTTCCTTGAATGAATAAGTATAAGAAAATAATATTGACTGTTCATATCGAGCGCAGTATAAATCAAACCGGAACATCTTGAAAAGGTATGGGGTTTTTTGTTGCTATTATCGAGTTTTATTTTAAATAATGTATCCCAATCAGCACTTCGGTGAGTAGCGGAGGAGGGCTTTATAATCACAATCGAACGTCAATGCTCCCTCCCTTCCCTGCAAAGTGTGTTCGCTCACTCGCTCCACTGTGACGTATGCTTGCTACGTAAGCTGCCCGCATTTACGTCAAGCCAGCCCGGCCACACTGGGCTAGCCTCAACGGGCAACCAGCTGAGCACGCCTGTCCTAGCAGCACACTAATGGAATGCTACGATCAATATCCAATCAAGTATTCCTTGAAATGATCAGTAGTTTCATGTTCTGGTATCCTGAGCATTCAGTAGGCGATTGCGTGTACAATTTCCGTAAAATCAATCGAATAAATCGCCGCTGTAGACTTTCATCATCAACACTTCTCTTCCAGTCTATTACTGTACATTGTGTTATCATTCTGACGAGTGTCAGCGTTTGTATAATGGATCTTGTAACAGCAGCCTGGCGGCTACATAGAATGATCTTGTTTGATTTCGTATAATAAGGATACTTAACATTCTCTCATGACTAGAGCCCGGATTTTGATGCATTAATAGGTTAGAATGCAAACTTACTCAAGCGAGTAGCAAGTATAGTCTACCTTCATAACGATAATCCTATGAGGTTTGCATAAACATTAGGGGTACGGCCCATCAGAACCCCTATAATTTATGTTACTCTTGCTACACTATGGAAGAGCGGGTGGCCAACACTTCCTACTAACCAAATTAGTTTGCAACCTAACCTGTTACTGCATAAAAATCCGGGCTTTACTCATGACACTCGAAGCGATGGAATATAGCAGAGAATGAATCTTAAGAGATTCGAAGCCTTCACACCAGATCCACAGGACAAACTGTCTACATACCATTCATATTATACATTTCTGAAGAGATTATGTAAGTCCTCAACAGCTATAATTCTTTTTCTTCATAACTTCTACAAAATGTGTCTCGTCTATTACTTTTGCTCAAAAAATGTGTTGAAATCAGGACCATATGTACTCGATGACAGAAGACAAATATCCAAGATCTTATTGAGCAACGAAATAACGAAATTACTCTACGAAGGAAAACGTATTTAAAATATGCCACTTTTAAATTCTATTCCTCTATCAATTATCACTTTTGACGAATGCTCGTTAATGGCAAGAACCAGATAAATCCCAGGTCATTCTACCTTCTGGTCGCTATAATGTGGGTAAACGCTCACTCGAAGAATATTGTTCCTTTAGTAAATGACTTAATATTAGAAATCACCTCCCAACCATAGTTATCGCCAGTAGATACAAGTGAATAACAGCGATTAAAAGACAGAACATGAACTGGTCTACGATCTATTGCTTAGATGCTGGAACAGCAATGACCATCATTATCATCACCAGTGTCAATTCGACTACGAGGTTAGCGGAGTTCCCCTTGCTTTGCTACGTTCTCAAGTTTCCATTCCGACTCCTTCGGTGAATTCTCTTTCTTTACCGATCCCCACGACAGCTATATCAAATTCAGTGATACCTTTTCGACTGATTATTATAACTAACAGGATCTTTTTTTATCAAACTTCACAAGCGTTCTACAGTCTCACAAACTTAACCCGCGAGTGGTCGCTAGCCGAAATGTAACGTGAGTGGTCGCGCGTGAGACTTTCTCTCACATTAAAACAAATATGATATTTTTCACAGTTTTTGGGGGGCGTGAGGCTGAAATTTAATATTGAAATGAAACGCAAGTTCTACCTTATATATTTTACATAAAAATGAAACAAAAAAAATGAAATGGCGTATGGCTTTTAGTGCCGGGAGTGTCCGAGGACAAGTTCGGCTCGCCAGGTGCAGGTCTCTTGATTTGACTCTCGTAGGCGACCTGCGCTTCGTGATGAGGATGAAATGATGATGAAGACAACACATACACCCAGCCCCCTGCCAGTGAAATTAACCAATTATGGTTAAAATTCCCGACCCTGCCGGGAATCGAACCTGGGACCCCTGTGACCAAAGGCCAGCACGCTAACCATTTAGCCATAGAGCCGGAAATAAAAATGAAATTATTAGGTGTTTATTAAAGACACAAATTACTACTTAAAATAGCGTATGCAATGTACATAAAAATAACTTTTGTCCTGAAGTTTTAAAAAATATAATCTCACACATGCATTATATCTAGTAATATTTACGTAAAAAGCAAGGTTTCTGAACACAATAACATCTTCAAAAACGAAAAGTGTTCATAATACAAATACTAACGCGTACAACAGGAGTAAGATACCCGCTCCACTTCAACATAACACCAACGTCATTAGCCGCGCTATGAGAGAAATACTCACACAGCGCGCACGGACATATAGGAATCCTTGTTCTGACTAGGGGAGGGGTTGCTTACCCCTCAAATGTGACTCGCTCTACTCGCGACAGTTATAAACTCAGCTAGAAGAGGGAATAGTCACCTCCCTTTCATCACTGTGAAGTAATATCACAATAAAAAATGTGAAAAAATCTCATATAGCGACCACTCGCGGGTTAACACAAGGAGTCCAAGACTTAGCAAAGGAAACCCCAAATGGAAGATATTTTTACAGTAGCCTGTCCTACGCAATAGAATTTTATCCCTAATTGTTGCTTGATAATAACCAGTAAGTACAGAGTCTTTCTCATAAACGCAGACCGAGCACACTGTGTTTGTACTAGGCGCTACAGCAGCTGCCTCAGCGCAACTTATGTCGTGCGCGGTCGCCCTGCTTTAAATGTGTACACAATCCTATATCAAGATTCAAGATACCCGCCTCCCTTAATCTCGAAAATCATAGATTAGGGAGAGGGTATTATTTATTGTAATCGTTTCATAATTTCATCATTTGTGATACATGCCGTATACAAAATAAGAAGGAGTAACTTAAATAACTATTGTGAATAGTGTTAATAATTGGTACATGCGATGAATGTTCATATAAAACATGTGCATAGAAATTGAACAGAGAAAGAATACTATAAACTGAATGTTGGACTTCCATTCATATATAGTATTATGGCAGAAAAAAAATCCAAAACATCTATTTATAGTGATATCTTTTCAGATTATCAAAGCTAATATTGCCTTTGCAGGCTGTTAAGAAAAAAAGAGAAAACGGAAATTATTACTCGACAATACATAAAACTAGTAGAACTACTGTAACGAGGTAGTTCCATGCTATCCCTTAAGCCTATGTACCTAATGGCTCTAGACTTCAACGGAGTTATATTGTCTAGGTTACCTTAGGCACAATTCGGTTCCTGGCTGACATGTATCACATCCTTTCCTTCCTTCAATTTCCTGCTCCACCTTCCCCTAATAATGTTAAATAATTTTGCAATTCTATCCGGGTGCATCCATTCTCTGTTCAATAACTTTACAATTGTATACAACTGGTTTTCGTTCTCAATTTTCTTTACATCCTCATCGTCTATGAATTTTTCTCGTATTTCCTTTGTCATAGGGCAATCTTTTATAAGGTGTGCCCATCCCATCTCTTCAGAGCATATTAAACATTTATTTTCATCCCTGTTCCTTCTATATGCTTTATTTTTATGTATCCCCATTAACCACCATATTATACCCCTCATTCTATTTTTTGTTATAAACTCTACATTTATTCTCATTCTCCCATATATATTACAAAATTCTTCTAATGACCTCTTACTTCTACATTGTGCATCAATGTCTTGTTTTTCAATATCCTTAATTCTTAGAACTATTTTTTTACATATTTTCCACTTCTCTATACATTCTTTTTCCCAGTAACATCCCATTCCAATCGTTTCTAAAATATTCCGTACCCCATCCACCCAGTATCCTTGGTTCTGATGTTTCATTTGGAACAATCCTGTATCAAATACTACCTTATAAAAGATGCTGGAGGTGTCATCCTTCGAGGGACTTCATAAACACCATTAGGATTGTCTGCACACCAATAGCGAGAGTTATGATTGTTCACACGACCATTAAGAAGAAACCAGGCCTCATCCAAAAAGAACACAAGCTGCGGGTCGAATAAACGATCATTTAATGATGCAAGACACCACTCACAATATCTCACTCTAGTCGCTAGATCAGCAGGTTTCAAATAGCAATGGGCCCGTATAAACCTGTACGGTTTGATGTGTAACAGTTTTGTAGTTCTGTGTGCAGAAGAAACCGAAACCCTATTTGTTGTGCTAACTTCGGTGACCGTTCAAGATTCCACCAATGTCACCTAGCTTCTCCTTTGTTAAAACTGTCAGTGTACGCGCATGTTTTCTATTGAGCACTGAGCCAGTAGTTTAAAATTTATTAACAATTACATGAATCTGTGCTCGTGAAGGTGGCACTTCACCAGGAAATTGGTAAACAAGTGCACCGCGTACCAGTCGTGCCGACTCGAACTTAAATAACATTTACATACGAAAACACGGTGTTGCAATGTTACAGGTGAGATTCAGACTGACTCTTGATGCTACGTCGAACACGTACACGCTCCTGTAAGGTCAAGAACTATGCGCGCGCCTCCCGTACAGCTGCTTAGGTCTCGGAGAGTAGCAACACTGCTGGACGGTCTTGATTTATAAGAGACATCCTGTATTTTCCTATCTCATCTACTTTCAACTAGAGGTGGGTTATATGAGTATCTGTTATGTATTACAACTTAACGAAATGGATAAAGGAGAGGAATGCATGCTTGTAACAGGTTGGGGTGGGACGGGCCTACCCCAAAGAAGGAGGGAGATATATGTGGAATGAGAAATGAGAGAGGCTGAGTACAGAACGAGAGCGGTTCCGGCCCCAAGTGGCCGGCCGCAAGTGGAATGGTGAGAGAGCTGCACTGTCATCTGGTAGAAGTAGCGGGGGGTCCTCTTCTGGACACCAGGGGTAGGGCCGGTCGTGCCATCACAAGGAAGGTGGCCTTTCTCTCACCAGGGGTGATGGCGCGGCTGGACAGTAGTAGTAGGTAGCTAGTTTATATTATAACTAATGAGTTAGCACCACTAGTAGGTTTAATTAATATTAAATATAGTATGTGGTGATATCTGCTAGAAGTAACGAGGCACTTACAACTGCCTTGAGGGAGCTGAAAGATGCGGCTGGGTCCTTGGGCTTGGACTCTAAATCTAAATATATGGTAACAGAGAGAAATGGAAGGAACACTGAAAATCTCCAAGTGGATGGTTACACCTTTGAAGCAGTAGATAGCTTCACATATCTTGGCTCAGTAATAACATCAGAAAATAAAGTTGAAACAGATATTGTAAATCGAATTAAGGCTGCCAACAGATCCTACAGGGCACTGAATCCCCTTCTGAGAAGTAAAACCTTAAGCAGGAAATTATAACTGACTCTCTACAAAACAATAATTAAACCAGTGCTTATGTATGGGAGTGAGGCATGGGTATTGACTGAGGCCACAGAGAGGAGATTAAATGTGTGGGAAAGGAAAGTACTGAGGAAGATATTCGGACCGGTGAAGGAGGGAGATTTATGGACAATCAGAACAAATGAAGAAATAAGATTATTGTATAAGGAGCTGGACTTGGTGACATCAATCAAAATGAGACGAATTGGATGGCTGGGGCATGTACAACGGATGGAGGAGGGAAGACTTCCAAGGAAAGCACTGACAGGACACCCTGGGGGCAGGAGAAGGAGAGGTCGGCCCCGGATGAGATGGCTGGAGGATGTGGAGACTGATCTGAGGACCGTTGGAGTCAGGAGGTGGCGTAGGCGTGCTGAAGACCGGGATGACTGGAGAGCTGTGGTCAAGGAGGCCAAGGTCCTTAAAGGACCGTAGAGCCATGGAGTAAGTAAGTAAGTAAGTAAGTAAGTATAGTAATATAGAAATTGTTGTATTAAATAAGCTAAGGAAGGGGAAGATACATGTTGTCCTAGACTATATAATATTGTTAACGTCTAGGACAAAATAAATTATATTCAATATAGTAATAGTCAAATAACTGTGAGAAGGAAATTTAAGTCATGTATCAAACTTAACGAATTGCAATAAACGAATGCTCTCTCCACAGTTTCAGGCGATCCGAAATTGGGAGACGGGAGTTTTCTATTCTATTCTATTCTATTCTATTCTATTCTATTCTATTCTATTCCAACTTAACATACTGTAACGAAACGTTGGTATTTGGACATTTCAAAACACTGAAGGAATCTTTTTCGAACAATTCCTGGAGAGAAAGCAGTAATTACAGTACAATTAATACAAATTTAATACGCAGAGAAGGAAAATAAATGGTCTGTCCCATTAACTTTCCACTCATCTCCTTTGCACTTTTAAGTCCTTTGAAACCTTAACAACTTCGGGTTAAAATTAGTGACTCCAATATTAATTAAAACTATAGTCTTTTGAATAACGATGGTTATCGTTAAAGCCTAGAGCAGAGAATCACTTCCATGGTGCCTTCAGCATTTCAAATAATACGACACTAATGAATGTACGGCATGAGAAGAAACATGCATATCACAATTTCTTATAACTATAATTGACATTAAGAGATTTATGGGATTGTTTCACACCACACACCCAAAACCTTGCAGAAATAGAGTAACTACATAACGAAGTTGGCTTACTGACCAATCTACTTGTGACTGACAACGTGGTAGTATGACCTCGAAAAGCAATCAGCACCAGACCAAATTACCTAACTTCCAGTATTCATAAAAGGGGTACTCTAAGGAAAACGTTTGATACATTCATTCCTTAAATTTGTCTTGAATTAACTCTTAGAACCGAGCTCGATAGCTGCGGTCGTTTATGTGCGGCCAGTATCGACTATTCGGAAAATAATGGGTTCGAACCCCACTGTCGGCAACCCTGAAGATGGTTTTAAGTGGTTTCCCATTTTCACACCAGTCAAATGCTGTGCCTGTAACTTAATTAAGGTCACGGCCGCTTCCTTCCCACTCCTACCCCCCTCCTCTCCCATCGTCGTCATAAAACCTATCTGTGTCGGTACGACGTAAAACAACTAGTAAGAAAAACTCTTGGAATTCTCAGTTCCTAGAAATTCATCCTGCATACATACGTTCATCATGGGATTTATGTGTATAATCCCGTATTTTGCCTATAAAAGATTAAAAGCTGTGTAGATAATACATACAGTGTGTGTCCGTGATAATGTTACAAACTTTCAGGGATCAAGTTGAGATAAGGAGCCGAAGTCCGAAAACGTTCGAGTCAAAAGCTATCAATAAATCACGTTTCTCAACGTCCGTTCTTAACGTTCGAGTCAAAAGCTATTAATAATTCACGTTTCTCAACGTCCGTTCTTAACGTTCGAGTCAAAAGCTATTAATAATTCACGTTTCTCAACGTCCGTTCTTAACGTGCGAGTCAAAAGCTATTAATAATTCACGTTTCTCAACGTCCGTTCTTAACGTTCGAGTCAAAAGCTATTAATAATTCACGTTTCTCAACGTCCGTTCTTAACGTTCGAGTCAAAAGCTATTAATAATTCACGTTTCTCAACGTCCGTTCTTAACGTTCAAGTCAAAAGCTATTAATAATTCACGTTTCTCAACGTCCGTTCTTAACGTTCAAGTCAAAAGCTATTAATAGTTCACGTTTCTCAACGTCCGTTCTTAACGTGCGAGTCAAAAGCTATTAATAATTCACGTTTCTCAACGTCCGTTCTTAACGTGCGAGTCAAAAGCTATTAATAATTCACGTTTCTCAACGTCCGTTCTTAACGTGCGAGTCAAAAGCTATTAATAATTCACGTTTCTCAACGTCCGTTCTTAACGTTCAAGTCAAAAGCTATTAATAGTTCACGTTTCTCAACGTCCGTTCTTAACGTGCGAGTCAAATGCTATTAATAATTCACGTTTCTCAACGTCCGTTCTTAACGTGCGAGTCAAAAGCTATTAATAATTCAGGCTTCTCAACGTCCGTTCTTAACGTGCGAGTCAAAAGCTATTAATAATTCACGTTTCTCAACGTCCGTTCTTAACGTGCGAGTCAAAAGCTATTAATAGTTCACGTTTCTCAACGTCCGTTCTTAACGTTCGAGTCAAAAGCTATTAATAATTCACGTTTCTCAACGTCCGTTCTTAACGTGCGAGTCAAAAGCTATTAATAATTCACGTTTCTCAACGTCCGTTCTTAACGTGCGAGTCAAAAGCTATTAATAATTCACGTTTCTCAACGTCCGTTCTTAACGTTCAAGTCAAAAGCTATTAATAGTTCACGTTTCTCAACGTCCGTTCTTAACGTGCGAGTCAAATGCTATTAATAATTCACGTTTCTCAACGTCCGTTCTTAACGTGCGAGTCAAAAGCTATTAATAATTCACGTTTCTCAACGTCCGTTCTTAACGTGCGAGTCAAAAGCTATTAATAAATCACGTTTCTCAACGTCCGTTCTTAACGTGCGAGTCAAAAGCTATTAATAATTCACGTTTCTCAACGTCCGTTCTTAACGTGCGAGTCAAAAGCTATTAATAATTCACGTTTCTCAACGTCCGTTCTTAACGTGCGAGTCAAAAGCTATTAATAATTCACGTTTCTCAACGTCCGTTCTTAACGTTCAAGTCAAAAGCTGTTAATAGTTCACGTTTCTCAACGTCCGTTCTTAACGTGCGAGTCAAAAGCTATTAATAATTCACGTTTCTCAACGTCCGTTCTTAACGTGCGAGTCAAAAGCTATTAATAATTCACGTTTCTCTACGTCCGTTCTTAACGTTCGAGTCAAAAGCTATTAATAATTCACGTTTCTCAACGTCCGTTCTTAACGTGCGAGTCAAAAGCTATTAATAATTCACGTTTCTCAACGTCCGTTCTTAACGTGCGAGTCAAAAGCTATTAATAATTCACGTTTCTCAACGTCCGTTCTTAACGTGCGAGTCAAAAGCTATTAATAATTCACGTTTCTCAACGTCCGTTCTTAACGTTCAAGTCAAAAGCTATTAATAATTCACGTTTCTCAACGTCCGTTCTTAACAGACGCCGGGGTGTTGGAATTTCGTCATGCAGTAGTTCCTTAACGTGCAGGAAGCCAACGACATGGGGTTGTTACCTTTAAACACCCTTAAAAGCCACCGACCTCAATTGGGTTTGAACCCGTTAACTTGGGATTAGTAGACCAACGTCGTGTCCACTACACCATTGCAACGACGTCATTGACACAGGGGGACGCTATTTCGAAAATTTGTTGTAAATGGAGTACCTTGTGCAGGGGCTTAAATGGACTTAAATGAGTCCGAACAGTAGACAGTAAGCAGGTTCAGGGTATAGAAAGAGAATTGGTGGTATAAAGGGATTGTCTATTAGAAACAGGAAAGGAATGCCTAGGAACAACTGTGTGAAAATATGGAAAAATCTTGTTGGAATGATGGTGTGAGAGCAGCTTGTAAACGTAAGAAGAAGGCTTATCAGAAATGGCTCCAAACGAGGGCTGATGCAGACAGGGAATTGTACGTAAATGAAAAAAACTGAGCGAAACAAATATTTTTTGAATCAAAAAAGAAGTCGTGAGATGATTTTGGTCAAGGCTAGGTCAAGCAGCAGGGAAACCTTTCTGGACTGTAATAAAGAATCTTAGGAAGGGAGAGAAAAAGGAAACGAATAGTGTGTTTGGGTAATTCAGCAGAACACATAATAGATCCCAGAGCATACTGGACAGGTGGAGGGAATATTTTGAAGATCTTCTCAACGTAAAAGTACATCTTCCTGGCGGTGTCGCAAACAACCGAGCTCGTGGTGAGGAGAAAAATGATGATGGTGAAATTACGCTTGAAAAGTGAAAAAGTTGGTAAATAAACTCCATTGTCATAACACAGCATGAATAGATTAAATTAATAAGTCAGGGATAAAAAGGCTTCATACAATAATAAGATTAGCGTGGAGTGTTGGTAAGGTACCTTCAGATTGTAAAAAAAGCAGTAATTGCACTTATCTTTAAGCAAGTGAACAAGAACGATTGCAACAACTATCGAGGCATCTCTCTGGTTAGTATACCAGTCAAAGTATTCACGGGCATCTTGGAAGGGAGGGTGCAATCAGTGGTTGAGAGGAAACCAATGTGGTTTCATATCGCAGAAGGGGCTGCCAGGATCAGATTTTCAGCATGCGCCAGGTACTGAAATTGAAAAAATGCTACGAGTGGAATATACAGTTACGTTTAATGAGAGTACCGAGGGAAAAGATGTTCGCCATACTGCGGGACTATGGGATTAATGGCAGATCATAAAAATCAACCAAAGGTATTATTTTATGTTGACATTTTGACATTATTGCTGACATTTTAAAGGTTATCCTGCTACGGTATGGAGTAGACCGTACAGCCAGCGACTCAACGCCGAGTGTTGGGCGGCGGAAAATAACCTGACACCCTAAAGGAGCCAACGGCTTATGGCGGAGGAGCTCCCTTAGGAGGGTGATGGTCCCTTAGTGGAGGAAATGCCACTAGAATCCATCAGGTAGCGTCTGTTCTCCATGTTAGGGGCGGCTGAGTCTACACCAGTGAAGGCAAGGGGAAACCACACTGGTATAAATTCCCAGGAAATCACTATGGCGAGGAATCAGAAAGAAACGGCCCCTAGACCCGGGCAGCCCTTAAATGGGCGAGGGGTGCTAAGAATCTCCCAGCTCAAATTAGTGAATTCCGCAATAAGAATGGGGACTTGGAACGTCAGAAGTCTCTATGCAGCTGGCAAGCTTGACAATCTTATTAAGGAAATGGTTAGATTAAGAACACCATTAATGGGAATTAGTGAAGTTCGCTGGCCGGGTGCAGGTAAATGTCATCGTGATGATGGTAAATTATATTACTCTGGTAGCGAAGATAATGATAAAGATCATAGAAATGGAGTCGGAATCTTTATAAATTCTGAACTTACGAAGTATGTCAGCAACTTTGTACCAGTCTCTGATCGAATCATGTTATTACAGCTTTCATGCTCACCTTTTAATGTAAACATCTTGCAGATATATGCACCAACAGCGGACAAAAAGTACGATGACGAAGTAGAAACATTCTATGAACAACTTGGAACTGTTCTTAAAGACTTGAAGAAGGATGAAATAACTGTCATAATGGGTGATTTCAACGCAAAAATTGGTCAAGGGCGTCGTTCCGACTTGGTAGGCGAATTTGGGCTTGGTAAATGCAATGATCGGGGAGGAAAGCTGTACGAATTTTGTGTAGAACATCAAATGGTTCTTACCAATACATGGTTCAAACTTCCAAAACATCGTTTATACACATGGAAAGCTCCTAAAGATGATCCTCAGAATCCTGACTCAACAAGGAACCAAATTGATTACATTCTGATAAATAAGCGTTTCAGAAATTCCATCAAAAGAGTCGCAGCATATGCAGGTGCAGATATTTCCTCGGATCATAATCCATTGATAGCTAACGTAAGAGTTCGTCCGAAAATCATGGAATAAGCCTAGAAGAAAGGTACTAAATACACCTAATCTGCAAAATTGTGAAGCTCGGCAGAAAATTGCTCAGGATTTGAATAGGCATTTAAAAGAAATCAATACCAATAACTGTGAAACAGCAAATGATTTATGGAATCAGTTTAAAAGTCGGGTAGAGATACTTCTTCAAAACAAAGATCAAAAGATACATCCAATGAAGGAAAAGAAATGGATGACAGATGATATTCTTGAACTAATGGAACAACGAAGATTAGTAAATAAAGATGCAGAGGAATACAAAAAATTACAACGCCACATAAGGAAAGAAATACGTGCTGCGAAAGAGAACTGGATGAAAGAACAATGTGTGGAAATGAAAATCTTTCAGTCTAAACATGATCTGTTCAATATACATCGAAAATTAAAGGAAATAGCTGGCATGTACAGAAAACGTAACCTTTCTGTACTGGTTGATGTTACAAACAGGCCTATTATTAATGAAGAAGAAGTTTTAAATACTTGGGAAAATTATCTGATAGAACTTTTCTGTGATCAGAGAGGTGAGGAATCTAACCAACGAGCTAATTGTGAAGGCCCTGACATTCTTAAATCAGAAGTGCTATATGCTGTGAAAGTTTCAAAAAGCAAGAAATCACCAGGTCCAGATAACATCCCTGTAAAATGATTGACGAAGACAATATCCAATTCTTGGTAAAGTTGTTCAATATTATATATAATACTGGAGACATCTCATCTGACTGGCTGTTATCTACATTCATCACGTTGCCAAAGAAGCAAAAAGCATGCAAGTGTAATGATTATAGGCTAATAAGCCTCATGAGCCACACACTTAAAGTATTCCTTCGTGTAATACATAACAGAATCAAGACTAAGTGTGAACAAGACCTCGACGAAACACAGTTTGGGTTCAGAAATTCGTTTGGTACAAGGGAAGCATTGTTTGCGCTAAATATCCTAATTCAGAACAGTCTAGATCAAATGCAAGAAGTGTTTGCTTGTTTCATTGATTTTGAAAAGGCATTTGACAGAGTACAACATCCAAAACTTGTAGAACTCCTAAAGGATATAGGAGTTGACAGCAAAGATATCCGCATTATTGAAAACCTTTACTGGAGACAAAAGGCCGTTGTCCGAATCGGAAATCAAACTACAAACGAGATAGCCATCCAAAGAGGAGTTAGACAAGGTTGTGTTTTGTCTCCATTGTTATTCAACCTTTACTCGGATAAAATTTTCAAAACAGCTTTAGAAAATCAACAATATGGAATAAAAGTAAATGGCGGCATAATTAATAACATAAGATATGCGGATGATACAGTCATCCTGTGTGACAATTTTGAAGGTCTCCAGCTCCTGCTCAATATCAGTGCAGTAAGTGAGGACATGGGACTAAAAATAAATGTAAACAAGACCAAGTTCATGATCTTCAGCAGACGTGCCAATGCTGAGGCAATCTTACAACTAAACAACCGACAGATTGAGAGAGTAACCACTTTTAAATATCTGGGTGCCATTGTCACTGAACAACTTGATCCCGAGAAAGAAGTGAAACAGAGGATAGCAATAGCACGAAAATTATTTACAAAAATGAAATCTTTCTTTTGCAATGACTACTTAAATTTAAAACTTAGACAGAGGATGGTCAAGTGCTATATATGGTCAGCCTCGCTATATGGTGTGGAAACATGAACTCTCAAGAACATGTCAGTGAAACGCTTGGAAGCATTTGAAATGTGGATCCACCGTAGGATGGTCAGGATTTCGTGGGTTACACGACTAACGAACCAAGAAGTACTCAGAAGGGCAAGAGCAAGTCGGAAACTCGTTCAAACAATAAAACTCTGGAAGATCTCTTACCTTGGCCACATCCTTAGAAATGACCGTTACCTCATCTTACAGCGGGTTGTACAAGGCAAAATACAGGGTCGAAGAGGTGTCGGGAGGAGGCGAACATCATGGCTTGGAAACATCAAAGAATGGACTGGAATTCACAGCGTTGAAAGACTTTTCCACCTAGCTAGAGATCGTTCTGCATTCGCCACAGTGAACGCCAACGTCAGGGGGACCTGATACAGTACTATGAAGAAGAAGAAGAAGACGCGCCGGTTTTTCAGATTTCATTGTATTGGACCTGTTGGTAGTATATCCATATGAGCATATCATACTAAAAGGGCTCTTTCGTAGAGAATGAATAATATATTAATCATAGCCCCTTATGCGTTTCATTTTTAAATAGTATTTTATAAGAGATTTCATAAATATAACATTATAATGAACATGGCTCGTTATGTATGTAATTTAATGATGGGTTTGTCACAGAGAAATGGCAAAATTATTTAATTGGAGCATTTGGTAATGTAATGTTTTTCATCAATATCTCTTAAAGTAGTTTTTGGCGCTTAGCCCCTTTTTAGAATGTTAGGTCTACATATTGGGCTGCAACGAGAATTGATGCTAGAATGAGTTCTTGGTTCAGGGTACTTACAGGGGTTAGACAAGGCTATAATCCTCTACCTTTCTTGTTCGTAGTTTACATGGATCATCTGCTGAAAGGTATAAAGTGGCAGGGAGGGATTCAGTTAGGTGGAAATGTAGTAAGCAGTCTGGCCTATGCGGATGACTTGCTCTTAGTGGCAGATTGTGCCAAAAGCCTGCAGTCAAATATCTTGTAACTTGAAAATAGGTGCCGTGGAGTATGGTTTGGAAATTAGCCTATCGAAGGCTATTTTAATGTCAGTAGGTAAGAAATCCACGAAAATTGAATGTCAGATTGGTGATACAAAGCTGGAACACGTAGATAATTTCAAGTATTTAGGATGCGTGTCCTTCCAGGATGGTAATATGGTCAGTGAGATTGAAACAAGATGCAGTAAAGCTAATGCAGTGAGCTCGCAGCTGCGATCAACAGTATTCTGTAAGAAGGAAGTCTTCTCCCGGAGGAAACTATCTTTACAGTGGTCTGTTTTCAGACCAACTTTGCTTTACGGGAGTGAAAGCTTGGTGGACTCAGGATATCTTATTCATAAGTTACAGGTAACAGACATGAAAGCGAGAATTATTGCTGGCACAAACAGGTGGGAACAATGGCAGGAGGGTACTCGGAATGAGGAGATAAAGGCTAAGTTAGGAATGAACTCGATGGATGAAGCTGTACGCATAAACCAGCTTCGGTGGTGGAGTCATTTGGGGTGAATGGAGGAGGATAAGTTACCTAGGAGGATAATGGGCTCTGTTATAGAGGGTAAGAGAAATAGAGGGAGACCAAGACGACGAGGGTTAGACTCAATTTCTAACGATTTAATGATAGGAGATATAGAACTAAATGAGGTGGTGGTGGTGGTGATTATTGTTTTAAGAGGAAGTACAACTAGGCAACAATCACCTATATAACACTAATCAGAGAGAAAAATGTAATGGAGCCGACACCCTGAAAAATGAAGCTTTGGCTAAGGGAAGACAAAGGCCACGAAGGGTGTGAAAATGAAAGACTTCCTAGGATTCGCAAATCTGATACATTAGGGGTCATAAAAGCAAGAGTTGACCAAGGGAGGTCGGATAGAATAGATGAAAGTGAGGAGCCTGGCACAAGTAAGTGAAAGCAATGCCAGGACAACTAAGGGCTCCCTGGTCGCCAACCCACGCTCCCTAGTTCAGAGACTCTGAGGCCCCGTTTAGTCGCCTCTTACGACAGGCAGGGGATACCCTGTGTGTTATTCCACCACACCCACTCACAGCGGGTAACTAAATGTGGCCACAGCACTAGTAGCAAATAGAGGATTGTGGCGACGTTTAGTAAATTCACAGAGACTTGCAGAGTGAACGCAGACAGGCATAACGGTCTATAATGATGTATGTATGTATGTATGAATGTATAGGAATACATAAAATTTTCTCCCATTTTGTAGTATTTAGAACTTCCTCATGACTTCATTCCCTGAAGCTAATAATCTTGTAATCGAATTCCTCCCGCACGAAAGCCAACTGCTTGTCATGGAAATTTATTCAGCTTCAAGTTGCTAATGTAGATCCAATGCTCAAATGTTTGCTTTCAAGATTGAGTCGCTAATGACACCAACAGATGACGCCTGCCTTGGTCACAGAGGTCTCGACAACTTATCAAAATTTGAAAGTTTAAGGAAAAGCAAGAATGCTGAAAAATTGAAGTGAATCTTACAAAGCTATAAGAAATGAGTAAATCGTTCAAACTCCAATCAACAAAGGGTAAAGTTCATTTTCCTTGCAGTGAAATATTAATTTTGTAACCGGAAAGCTTTTTGTTTTACGGGCCGGAATACTCTGCATCCTAGTATTAGTAGAGCCGGACTAAGTAGCTCAGGGGATAGAGTTCTCGCTTTCCTAAGCAATGTCCGCGTATTTGAACCTGGCTCAGTGCTGTGGTATGTGAATGTACTCATACACGACCACCTCATGTGGGTAGGTTTTCCGAAAAATGAAAGAACTCCTGGTGATAACATTTTTGAAACTCTAGTGCTTCCAAAAACCATAAAAATAGTTCATAATAATAATAATAATAATAATAATAATAATAATAATAATAATAATGTTGTAGTTTTTACGTCCCACTGACTACTTTTCACGGTTTTCGGAGACGCCGAGATGCCGCAATTTTGTCCCGCAGGAGATCCTTAACATGCCGGTAAATCTACCGACATGATGCTGGCGTATTTGAGCACCTTCAAACGCCATTGAACTGAGCCAGAATCGAACCTGCCAAGCTAAGGTCAGAAGACCAACGTCTCAACCGTCTGAGGCATTGAGCCCGGCGTAAAAGTAGTTAGTGGGGCGTAAAAATATTATTATTATTATTATTATTATTATTATTATTATTATTATTATTATTATTATTTAGTTTTCATGCCTATAGTCCGGGTCCTTAGCTAAATAATCAGCATAGTGGCCTACGGTCTACAGGGCCCCGGGTTTACTTCTCAGCTAGGCCGGAGATTTTTAGCCACTTTTGGTTGATTCCTTTAGCTTTGTGCCTGGGTGTTTGTGCTTGTCTTATGATACACTTTCATGTATATACAACGCATTACACTAATTACCAATACATAAAAACGCAGTAATGAATACATTCATTCACGTAGGTTTGGCGTCAGGAAGGGCAACCAGTCGTAAAACTGAGCGTTATCCATATTACTGACGACGCCAGATAATCTAGGAAAGGCGATTTAGGAGAAGTTTTACATCTCTAGTAATATGTATCACGATCCTAGCCAAAAAATCGCCATCTTAGCGTGGAATTGAATTAGAAGGATATAACTAAACTTTCAAATGTATTGCCCGTAGAGGTGTGATTAAACTGGTTACACCCGGTTCGACTTCAACCGGTCAGCGAACATAATGCGATAGTCGTACTCGAGCAAACATTTCATAGCAGACGCTGAGTATACTGTTACGAATAAAAATCGTTTGATTGAAATTTAAATGAGGATTGTCCGATTAATGTACGCGCGCACACACACACACACACACAAAAGTTACATTTGACAACGAATGGTAACACATAGATATTACTGGCTCGTGTCCTCACAGAGGGTCATTGGCTGGCAGTCTTTACCCGAAATGGAGCTCCTCCATGTAAACTTCATTAACAGGATTCAATTTTTAGTGTTCAGTCTGCAGTCTGCCCCTGTGTATGGACTAAGTGCCTCTATTTGCAAATAGGATGGTGATCTCGTTTAATTCTACACCTCGTATCTCGAATCATTAAACCAAACCCCATAGCACTACAGCCCTTGAAAGGCCTTGGCCTACAAAGCGATCGCTGCTCAACCTGAAGGCCTGCAGATTGCGAGGAGTCGTGTGGTCACCACGACGAATCCTCTCGGGGCTTTCGAGACCGGGGCCGCTATCTCATCGTCAGATAGCTCCTCAATTCTAAATCACGTAGGCTGAGTGGACCTCGAACCAGCCCTCAGGTTCAGCTACAAATCCCTGACCTGGCCGGGAATCGAACCCGGGGCCTCCGGTAAGAGGCAGGCACGCTACCCCTACACCATGGGGCCGGCTCTCGAATCATTAAAAACTGAATCAAATCACCGGTGTTTTGATATTCCTTACTCCTTTTTCTCACCCTCCTTAGTTGAGGCCATTATTCTCTTAGATTGCCTCTCACCCTCTGCATCCCCTTACAGTATATGACACATTACGTTCCTGTAGTCCCGTTCTCGTTCGTGAACCGTGGATAAGGACTGAGTGGCCTAGAAAGTGGACCTAAGATTCAGGGTACAATTTATTATGGGTAGGAGTTGATATCTTGGAAATAGAGACATGGCCCTCCTTGTGCTCAGGCAGATGGAAATGCAAAGTGCACAGTGCTACAAAGAAAGATTTTCATTGGGCCTATGTCTAAGATCAACACTCGGGTGGGCGGAAAAAACTCGAATTCTTTTTTCCAAGTCACAATACCGCGGAAAAGTTGCGAATTGGGGAGAATAAAACGAGGCAGGAAAAAGAAACAAAATAGGTTCATTTCTTCCGGTCGCGCACGCGCTCTAAAGTTTGGCAAATTTGGAAAAATTTATATTTTTTTCGATAATTTTCTACCTTGCTTAACTTGACAATATTTAAATAGAATAGCTCTAGTCGACTCTTATTCGAAGTAAGAATGATTTGGAAAAGGAAATGGTTCAAATCGGATAAGATCTTCAGCTCGCGCAATAGCCATCAAAAAGCTAACAAATTCTCGCGCTCGTCGTAACTCGCTCGGGTCAAGGACTCTGACGCTCAGCCCACCTACCACTCTCGCCACCACGCCGTGCCATTATTGTGTCAGTCTTCATTTATCCCTCGTGTTTGATGTGTGTTTCATTCGCTCCTTCAATTACTATTGGGGCATTTGCATCTACTGTATTTCGATGTTTGTTTTGTGTTATGACATTTTTGTGTAACTTTGTGACTTAACGGTGGTATACTATGCCTGTACCTAAGAAACTCATCACAAGACAGGTATTTGATTGCCCTATATTTTCTGCACCTAAAGACTTTTCATCAAACAAGCTAAAGTTATAGTTGTTACCCTTCTAGTAAAGGTAGCGATAGCGATCAAGGCATTGGTCTTCATCATCAGTTTCAACAATATTTACATCTGAATACGAGCACGAGGGTTTCAGGTGAGATCCTTATTCATCACCCAGAATTAAATGGCAGTTTTTCGATCTCCTTTCCAATGATTTAATACGTTTCTTTGTTTCAGACACGTCCAACCCTCCAATTTTTCCTATTCCGTGTGCTCTTTGTAAGTAAACAAATCTTAGCTCAATAGCAGGTATTTTGTTTGATTTTGCACACATTTGACAGTTATATCGCATTTACATAAATCAGGGGTTCTGTTACAAATGCAATTAACAACAATGGGGCATTTGCAAGCCGCTACGTCAAAACGCAATGAGCATTTTTGCTTAGAATCGTCAATTTTCTGCTTTAACGAATCTTTATTCTTATGCCGAGTATATGATTTTAGAATGCTGTAATATTTATTCTGAAACGCTTTTATAAGTTGCAAAATTCTCTTATCTGTAACCGTTGGGATGGATGCTTTCTGATACAAACCACTTATTTTGTAAACTACTGTACTGGCAACGTGTGAAAAACTGACGCTCTTATTATTAATTTTAAGCGCCAAGTGGTATCTCTCCTGTGAACAATACCGAATCACGTCCTCACCTGTAGGAAGCTTGTTTGATGAAAAGTCTTTAGGTGCAGAAAATATAGGGCAATCAAATACCTGCCTTGTGATGAGTTTCTGAGGTACAGCCATAGTATACCACCGTTAAGTCACAAAGTTACACAAAAATGTCATAACACAAAACAAACATCGAAATACAGTAGATGCAAATGCCACAATAGTAAGTGAAAGAGCGAATGAAACACGAGGGATAAATGAAGACTGACACAATAATGGCACGGCGTGGTGGCGAGAGGTAGGTGGGCTGAGCGTCAGAGTCTTTGACCCGAGCGAGTTACGACGAGCGCGAGAGTTTGTTAGATTTTTGACGGCTGTTGCGCTAGCGGAAGACCTTAACCGATATGAACCAATATTGTTTTCTAAATCATTATTTCTTCGAGTAAGAATCGACTAGAGCTATTACATTTACATATTGAGAAGTAAAGCAAAGTAGAAAATTATCGTAAAAATATACATTTTTTTTCCGAATTTCGGCAAACTTTAGAGCACGTGCGCGACCGGAAGAAATGAACCTAATTTGTTTCTTTTTTAACCCATTTTATTCTCCCCAATTCGCAACTTTTCCGCGGTATTACGACTTGGAAAAAATAATTCGAGTTTTTTCGGCCCACCCTAATCAACACTCTGCTTCACAGAGATTTCTCGCAGTCGTTCAGATATTTTAATAATAATAATAATAATCTTAATAATAATAATAATAATAATAATAATAATAATAATAATAATATTAGAGTGAAATCTCGATACAACGAAACAGGTCGAACCAGTGAGAAATATTATTCCAGAGAGAATTATCGTTATATCGGGGACATGGCCGTAATTTATTCTCATTTGCACAGGTGTATACGTAAACATCCTACAATTACTGAATTTGTTAACTCATTTTGAACTGTTTAATCAAACTTGTTTTCCATATTAAAAAACAACAATATTTACAGCATTATAGCGTTGTTGTAAGTGTTTAGCACTACTGCAAACATCGTAAATGACAGTATCTTTCATACTATTTACAGACTAGGAAAAACACAAGGATCTTATAGCACAGAGAATCACCAAATTATTCTCCGGAACAAAACCAATTTCTGCCAGAAATACCTGTGGCTCATTCAGAATTCTGCTCTTCAAATGACGTAGACATGTTTTCCTGACTCCTTTCACGGTTCTTATTATTATAATAATGGGAGAAAAGCATGCCAGCGGGGTATGAGAATGCACTCGTAATAGAGACATTTATCATTATAGAGGTGATTATCGTTTTTTCGGTAATAGTGGTAAGGATATTTCCGATAATAATAATAACAATAATAATAATAATAATAATAATAATAATAATAATAATTGTACCAAGGATACACCTTCCCCAGCTATTTAAATTGCGCGCCTTCTCTAAGGCCACCTATGCCAACGGACATAAACTTTAAAACTCCCATAAACTTTCTTCTTCGACGGTTAGATGGCTCTAAAATAGAATTATTAGCGCACTTTTATGATTAGACACAAACTACTTAACAGTGAAATGTTTATTTTGAGAGTAGGTATTTTTTTAGGATTTTTTTAATGTACCGAAGTTGTCAAAACTTCAGCTGGTTCCGCCTCCATTGTAATCTACCTATCAT
Source organism: Anabrus simplex (assembly GCF_040414725.1). Taxonomy (NCBI): domain Eukaryota; kingdom Metazoa; phylum Arthropoda; class Insecta; order Orthoptera; family Tettigoniidae; genus Anabrus; species Anabrus simplex. The sequence goes on along the minus strand of NC_090269.1, from coordinate 104,727,230 downwards.
ATGCTTATAAATATATTATCTAGCCAATCAATCCCGGGGGTGTGTATGAACATTTAGCCTATCAGCATATTGTAGATCAATTTAATCTGGAACTTTCCCCTAAGGAAATAGATAAGCAGGGCGGTCTAGGGCCGTCTGGTCTGAATTGCCCCAGTGTTTGAGACTGCGACTTGATGGAGGCCATAGAAGGCTAGAGAGGCAGGGGCGAGGCCTGCTTGAAGAATATCCAGCGCTACAACGTAATGGCAGAATTTACCTAAACAATATGATCGTGCCTGCGGCTAGTTGAAGGGGAAGGTTTCAGCCGTATCTTAATATATTTGTATTTTGTTGGTTTAAATGTAGGACCTTCGGAGCAGTCTTTGGACTCTAGTTCTATTCCCTACTGGGAAATATGTAATGTAAGGAAACGCGAGTGGTGACCCTCAGTCGTCTTCCATTCAACTTTTGAATTGGGTGAATACAGTTTTGAACTTTTCAATTTTGAAAATCGTGTCTCGGCTTTAAATGTTTCTACTTTAGTCACCCTTTTTAGTATGGGATTAGCCTCCGTGTCATTGAGCCTTAAGTCCACTTAGGTTTCCAGAAATGTCTATAAAGAGTGCTAGTGATTCGTCTCCTTGTCTTTTGTTGATGGCCTGTTATGTGCAACCTTTCATTATTACTCTTGAGACCGCGAAGTATGGGTAATTATGCCCCTATTTATTATGTATTGATCTTACCGTAACTGTGTATCAATTTTTGGTTCCCTCTGGGAACAGTAACTGAACTTATTGTGAAGCATTGCTATTGATAAGTCCACCATGGGGCAAACGTGTATGAAAACTGCGAAGTGGGGTCACCCTATGGATTGCCTAGTGTAATTTAAGTGTGTCAAAAGCAACTGATTGCCTGTTCGAAGCTATACTCTTGTAACTTGAAGATAAAACTCCTATGAGGTGTACCTGTCAGGAGCAATTATGCTCTTTCATACACTGACTGACAGTGACAATGCAACACCAAGGAGGAGTGGTTCGAAAGGGATGAAAGTTGGGGAAAAAACAGAGTCGGCACGGAAGAATAATTGATGTTTATTTCAAACCGATATGCAGGTTACACAATGCGCACGGCATCGACTCAGTAGGATGTAGGACCACCGCGAGCGGCGATGCACGCAGAAACACGTCGAGGTACAGAGTCAATGAGAGTGCGGATGGTGTCCTGAGGGATGGTTCTCCATTCTCTGTCAACCATTTGCCACAGTTGGTCGTCCGTACGAGGCTGGGGCAGAGTTTGCAAACGGCGTCCAATGAGATCCCACACGTGTTCGATTGGTGAGAGATCCGGAGAGTACGCTGGCCACGGAAGCATCTGTACACCTCGTAGAGCCTGTTGGGAGATGCGAGCAGTGTGTGGGCGGGCATTATCCTGCTGAAACAGAGCATTGGGCAGCCCCTGAAGGTACAGGAGTGCCACCGGCCGCAGCACATGCTGCACGTAGCGGTGGGCATTTAACGTGCCTTGAATACGCACTAGAGGTGACGTGGAATCATACGCAATAGCGCCCCAAACCATGATGCCGCGTTGTCTAGCGGTAGGGCGCTCCACAGTTACTGCCGGATTTGACCTTTCTCCACGCCGACGCCACACGCCTCTGCGGTGACTATCACTGACAGAACAGAAGCGTGACTCATCGGAGAACACGACGTTCTGCCATTCCCTCATCCAAGTCGCTCTAGCCCGGCACCATGCCAGGCGTGCACGTCTATGCTGTGGAGTCAATGGTAATCTTCTGAGCTGACGCCGGGAGTGCAGGCCTCCTTCAACCAATCGACGGGAAATTGTTCTGGTCGATATTGGAACAGCCAGGGTGTCTTGCACATGCTGAAGAATGGCGGTTGACGTGGCGTGCGGGGCTGCCACCGCTTGGCGGCGGATGCGCCGATCCTCGCGTGCTGACGTCACTCGGGCTGCGCCTGGACCCCTCGCACGTGCCACATGTCCCTGCGCCAACCATCTTCGCCACAGGCGCTGCACCGTGGACACATCCCTATGGGTATCGGCTGCGATTTGACGAAGCGACCAACCTGCCCTTCTCAGCCCGATCACCATACCCCTCGTAAAGTCGTCTGTCTGCTGGAAATGCCTCCGTTGACGGCGGCCTGGCATTCTTAGCTATACACGTGTCCTGTGGCACACGACAACACGTTCTACAATGACTGTCGGCTGAGAAATCACGGTACGAAGTGGGCCATTCGCCAACGCCGTGTCCCATTTATCGTTCGCTACGTGCGCAGCACAGCGGCGCATTTCACATCATGAGCATACCTCAGTGACGTCAGTCTACCCTGCAATTGCCATAAAGTTCTGACCACTCCTTCTTGGTGTTGCATTTGCTCTGTCAGTCAGTGTATGCAATTTAACGACCGGGCTTTTATCCAGAGTTATTTTGTAACTGACTTAGAACTTCTACGTCCAAGGAATTGTTAGAGCTAACGATCTCCTTGTTAACCTACTAGATTGTTCTTGTATTCTATTAAATTTTCTATTTCTCAATTTTAAGAAAGCAAAGAAGTAAAATTTCCAAATTGCTTATACTAAAAGTTGCTCTAAGTAGTATTCTGTCCAGCCATTCAACCCAGACTCTTCCTACTCCTGTATGAACCGCGGAAACTCCGGAATAATATTATTATTAATAATCATAGTTATTTGTTCCAAGAGGATGCACTAATCAGATAATAAATGGAAGAGATCCGGTCTTACCACGAATGAGGGTATCGGAGAAACTAGACGGCGTAAAAATAAAATACCGTGGAGGTATTCTACCACGGCCACAGAGAGAAGATGATCATCTTTTAACATCCCTTGTGACAATAGGTGAGGGAACCTTCATTTTCACATCCTGTACAATGTGAGATACGACGACCCGATTTCATTTCAAAACACCCACATGCACTGTTCTTTAACGTGCCAATAAATAAGTTAACTTTAGTTCGATATTTATATATTTTATATACGGACCGATGATCATTTCTTGGATCCACCTTCTCTAAGATGTACATTTTTTTTCGAAATTTCACGAACGCTCGTACCTTTATCAGAAGTCTTGATTCTTGGAGAGATAAAATTTTCCATTTTCCCCCTTCAATGTATGTAAAGAGGTGATATTCACGTTAATAACCACCATGAAGTACACCTAGCCAATAAATGCACCAAAACATTTGTCAGAAATTCCAAATTCTCGGTGTACAGGTCGTCTTCAATTTCCCCCAAATGGTTCTCAGTTGCTCATTTTCAGTCTCAAACCAAAATAAATGGAGAGATGGATCTTCATAGATCTCATCTTCTTTACTCTTTACACCAGATAATTAAAACAGAAAATACACACCAGTACAAATACAACAAGTACAACAGCACTGGTTTTCAGATAAATCTCACTTATGCCGGCCGTGGATCGCAGACAAGTGGCTAAACACTTCTCTCTGAGTTTAACAGAAGAGTGAGAACAGCGGAGGCGGCTCGGAACATTTCCAACGTGTTCCAGGAGAATATTACCGGGGAAAGTAGGGCAAAAAGAATGGTGTAATCATTTTAAACAGGGTGGTTGTCCACGTTCAGGAAGACTATCTCATCGCGTTAATTCACATCAGTCAAACATAGAATAGGCAAATGTGACGAACTGTGACCAGTCATCCGTCGTGCACTTGAGAGAAAGTCTCAGAAGTTTGGTGTGTGGGTAAGCATTAAACTAAAACAGAAATAATCTGGTAGTCTTTTGTGCTTTTTACTTACTCGTTATCGGTTAACTCAAGAACAGTATCAATCATTCCTTGTCCAGGAATATTACTGGTGATGTAAAATATTGCCTTTACATGAACATCAAAACAAAGGAAAGGAACGCTTGAGCCCAAACAAAAAATTAACTTGGCCGATGAACTAGATATTAGGCCACTACATACAGCAAGCATCATCGTCTCAAAAAAATCAACTCCCCGTCCAAAAGCTGGTGTCCATCCACAGAATATACTGTTAATCATCTGATTTGACAATAATGGCATAATGTGAGAATTGCTTACCAAAAATGTAACCATCACTGGTGACGTTTAATGCCCTAGTGCAGGAAAACCATAAGGAAAAAAAGACGTCAAGTGTTGGTCCACTATGATCATGCACGACCGCACTCCACTTAGTTATACAGGAGCTTGGTTGAGAGGTTCTTTTACATCCTCCTGCCACCAGGCTGAGTGGCTCAGACCGTTGAGGTGCTGGTCTTCTGACCCCACCTTGGCAGGTTCGATCCTGGCTCAGTCCGATGGTATTTGAAGATGCTCAAATACATCGGCCTCGTGTCGGTAGATTTCTTGACACGTAAAAGAACGCCTAAGGGACTAAATTTCGGCATCTCGGTGTCTCCGAAAACCGTACAAGTAGTTAGTGGGACGTAAATCTATTATTATTATTATTATTATTATTATTATTATTATTATTATTATTATTATTATAATAGAAGGGTACACCTTCCCCAGCTAGTTATACCGCGCGCCTTCTCTAAGGCCATCTATGTAAACAAACTTGAACTTTTGAACGACCACAAACGTTGGCCTTCTACGGTTAGATGTCTCTGCCATCGATGTATTTGCTCACTCTAGCGAGCTAAACTCTAATTTTATTTCATAAAGGAATGTCCATTTGTGCAGTTGCCAAACCTTTGCTTCTGGTGATAGTTTTGTTCATGTATTGAAGTTGTGTATTGGAATCCGGCCTACCAGTAAAGAGTTCTGGAAGCTTCCCCTTAAAGTACTATAAAAGTGCGGCGCTTTAGGACCGTATTGTCTGAATTGCTCCAGTGATTGTGAGTGCTGCGTATCCAAAGGGAGGCAGGGGCGCGGCCTCCGTGAGGAAGGCCCAGCGACTCAACGTAACGGCAGAATTTTCTTAGAAATGTGATAGCTCCTGCGGATAGTTTAAGGGGAAGGTTTCAACCTACTTTATTTATGTAAATTTCAAAATCTGGTGGCTTAAATGTAGAATTTCGGAAAGTCTGAGGATTCTGTTTTATTCCCTACTGGGAAATACGTAATGTAAGGGAACAAAGAGTGATTACCCTCTGTCGGTTCCCATTCAACCTTGCATGGGATGACTACAATTTTCAAAGCCTCTAAATTTCTTAATTCTTATTTCGCATTAATGTTTCTCATTTAATCACCCCAGTGTGGGATAGGATTAACCACTGTATCTTTGGGCCATAAGCCCACTTAGGGTTTTAACTATTTCTATAAAGAGGGCAAGTGTTTCGCCTAATAGTCTTTCGTTTATGGCCGGTCATGTGCAACCTTTTCTTTTTTCACTAAGGCCACTTAGTATGGGCAATTATGCCCATGTACATTTAATTTGGGTGTAGAGTTTTTCTGTTGTTAGTGCCCTCCATGAACAGTGAACCCTATAACTGGTGAGTAATAGATAGGCCCACATCGGGGCAACTGTGTGTAAATACTTTAATTGCGGACAACCGATAGGTTGTCAGGTGGAACTTGAGTGCGCCATAAGAAAATGATGCCTCTGCAAGGCTGGATTATGGTACTTTTGGAGCACAGTCACGCATGTAGTGTAAATGATCGGAACAAATAGTGCTCTTGTAAATTCTGTACCTGTCAAGAGCAATGACGCTCTTTTCGATGTAAATCAACCAAAACCGGGCGAGTTGGCCGTGCGCGTAGAGGCGCGTGACTGTGAGCTTGCATCCGGGAGATAGTAGGTTCGAATCCCACTATCGGCAGCCCTGAAGATGGTTTTCCGTGGTTTCACATTTTCACACCAGGCAAATGCTGGGGCTGTACCTTAATTAAGGCCACGACCGCTTCCTTCCAACTCCTAGGTCTTTCCTATCCCATTGTCGCCATAAGACCTACCTGTGTCGGTGCGACGTAAAGTCCCTAGCAAAAAAAAAATCAACCAAACTGTTAATTATAGAAAGTTGTGTACCTGATTTTCGGACTTCTAAGTCCCTGTTATTGTTAGAGCTGACTAGATCATTAACATTGTTGTTATTCACTCAGATTTTCTCTTTCTCAATTTTTAAACACACAAAAAAGGAGAGAAATAAAATTGTGAAATTTTTTATCTTAAAAGTTGTTCAAAGTAATACCTTGTCCAGCCATTCAACTGAGACGCTTCTTATCCTTCTGTGAGCCACGGATTTCCCGGAACAATTATTATTATTATTATTATTATTATTATTATTATTATTATTATTATTATTATTATTTATCCCCCTTATTAACCTGATCACGCTCCCTTGTATTTCCACCTTTTCCAGCAATATCCAATATCTTAGGAAAATCCTTCCATAAAAAAAGGCTCCTTCACTGAACGAATTGGCTAGGCGATTTGGGTCACGTACCTGTGAGCTTGTGTTCGGGAGATTTAGGGCTCGAACTACACTTGCAGCAGCCTTGAAAGTAGTTTCCCATCGTTTTCCATTTTTTCACACCAGGCAAATGCCGGGGCTGTACCTTAATGAATGCCGCAGTCGGTATCCTATCCCATCGTCACCATAAGACCTGTCTGTGCCGGTAGAACGTAAAACGAATAGCAAGAAAAAATTAATCTATATAACTTATGTAATTGCTCTCCGATTGTAGATTGACGACTTCTTTAACTCCAAATCAGCAGATTTCTTCAGGCGTAGAATTGAAAAATTGCTTCAGAGTTTCCAGTACTGATAATTCAGGAAAATAAGTTATTGATTAGTTGTATCTCGCTTCTATCTCAAATGAGTAAGAAAAAAGACTTGCGTCAAAATGCGAACGAACGTTCCTAATTTATTACAATTTCCTAAATAGACTTTCTTATACACATTGTTGTATTCTTGAGCTATATGTTTCAAGGATCTTACATTAAAAACAGATATCATCATCATCATCATCATCATCATCATCATGTCCACCTCCGTATCGTAATTGTTACTGTTATCAGCTACCGTCCTCGGGGGCTCGGAGTCGATTCCTGGTACTGCCAGAAATTTAAGAATAGTAGGAGGGCTGGTATGTGGTTGAAAATGGTACTTTCAGCTTACGTCCATTGGGGATGTGCCTGAAAAGAGCTACACCACTTCGGGATGAGGACACGAGTTTACTTTTACTTTTATTACCTTCTTCTTCTTTTCCGAATTTGGCCGTCTATGGACCGCAAAGAACCTAAGGCTTCTTGGCCTTTCTTCTCTTCTCTTCCCCAAAACCCCTTCATTCTTTCGCTTCTCATCTGTCTCTCCTCTTCGGAAATGATCCGTTCGGACCTCCGTTTTAGTGGTTTCTCTTCAAATGATTTTAGACTCGACTCTTCTTCTGAACTCTCTCCTATTGTGAATCATCTGTAGTGTAATTCCAACTCCTTCCGCATTCTTCTTGACCTCTTCTACCCACTTGGAGGTGTCCTTTAACCCCATGGTGTATTTGAAGATCCTTTTGGTCAGTCGTTTGTCATCCATTCTTACCAGGTGTCCGCACAATTTCAGCCTTCGTTTTCGCATTGTGTCCGTGATCTTTTCAGTTTACTTGTAGAGCTCTTCATTTCTTATTTTCTTCCAAGTCCCATTAGTAGTCTTCTGTGGTCCCAGAATTTCCCTCATAATCTTCCTTTCCTTCTTTTCTAGTTCTTCCTGCTCCCTTTTCTTTTATTTAAAATCAGGCACTCTGAAGCATACAATCCTTCCGGTTTTATTACTGAGTTATAATGTCGGATTTTGGCCTTGTGGGATATTGCCGTTTGTTATACCTGTTTTGTGTTAGCTTGTAGGCCTGATCTAATTTTCTGGCTCTTACTTTGTTTGTCTCTTTATCCGGTCCGTTGAGCTGGATCGATTCACCCAGGTATTTTAATTTGTCTGTCTTTTAATGTTGCCATGTTTTATTTCCATATACCTCTCGCTTTGGTGCTTTATTCCATGCATACCTGCCAACTATACAAAAACAAAAATTAGGAGATTTTGATAAGAAAATCAGGAAAAATCAGGAGATACAATTGGTTAAAACTGCTTATTCTATATGTCTTACACAATACAGGAGTACTATATATACACTGACTGACAGAGCAAATGCAACACCAAGAAGGAGTGGTCAGAACTTTATGCCAATTGCAGGGTAGACTGACGTCACTGAGGTATGCTCATGATGTGAAATGCGCCGCTGCTGCGCACGTAGCGAACGATAAATGGGACACGGCGTTTGCGAATGGCCCACTTCGTACCGTGATTTCTCAGCCGACAGTCATTGTAGAACGTGTTGTCGTGTGCCACAGGACACGTGTATAGCTAAGAATGCCAGGCCGCCGTCAACGGAGGCATTTCCAGCAGACAGACGACTTTACGAGGGGTATGGTGATCGGGCTGAGAAGGGCAGGTTGGTCGCTTCGTCAAATCGCAGCCGATACCCATAGGGATGTGTCCACGGTGCAGCGCCTGTGGCGAAGATGGTTGGCGCAGGGACATGTGGCACGTGCGAGGGGTCCAGGCGCAGCCCGAGTGACGTCAGCACGCGAGGATCGGCGCATCCGCAGCCAAGCGGTGGCAGCCCCGCACGCCACGTCAACCGCCATTCTTCAGCATGTGCAAGACACCCTGGCTGTTCCAATATCGACCAGAACAATTTCCCGTCGATTGGTTGAAGGTGGTCTGCACTCCCGGCGTCCGCTCAGAAGACTACCATTGACTCCACAGCATAGACGTGCACGCCTGGCATGGTGCCGGGCTAGAGCGACTTGGATGAGGGAATGGCGGAACGTCGTGTTCTCCGATGAGTCACGCTTCTGTTCTGTCAGTGATAGTCACCGCAGACGAGTGTGGCGTCGGCGTGGAGAAAGGTCAAATCCGGCAGTAACTGTGGAGCGCCCTACCGCTAGACAACGCGGCATCATGGTTTGGGGCGCTATTGCGTATGATTCCACGTCACCTCTAGTGCGTATTCAAGGTACGTTAAATGCCCACCGCTACGTGCAGCATGTGCTGCGGCCGGTGGCACTCCCGTACCTTCAGGGGCTGCCCAATGCTCTGTTTCAGCAGGATAATGCCCGCCCACACACTGCTCGCATCTCCCAACAGGCTCTACGAGGTGTACAGATGCTTCCGTGGCCAGCGTACTCTCCGGATCTCTCACTGATCGAACACGTATGGGATCTCATTGGACGCCGTTTGAAAACTCTGCCCCAGCCTCGTACGGACGACCAACTGTGGCAAATGGTTGACAGAGAATGGAGAACCATCCCTCAGGACACCATCCGCACTCTTATTGACTCTGTACCTCGACGTGTTTCTGCGTGCATCGCCGCTCGCGGTGGTCCTACATCCTACTGAGTCGATGCCGTGCGCATTGTGTAACCTGCATATCGGTTTGAAATAAACATCAATTATTCGTCCGTGCCGTCTCTGTTTTTTCCCCAACTTTCATCCCTTTCGAACCACTCCTTCTTGGTGTTGCATTTGCTCTATCAGTCAGTGTATTTATAATACTTATTGTCTCAAAACCCGACTGTTGCTATACGAGGCTACAAGGCTAAAAATTACACGTCTCCATTCCCTCACATGAAGTATGAGAGTGGGATGATCGGTCTCTGACAAGCCTTCCGAAAGTAGTATGAACTCATGTTCCACACGTGTGAATCAGATATTCACTTAGATGCCATTACGTAGTAAATGCGTATATTAATATATTGCATCACGCGCCCACGCGATTATGCTAAGCGCAACACTATTTTTATCAAGAAATAAATTGAAATTCGCCAGAATTGTCTTCAAATGGCTTCTAAAATAGAAAAGTCACCAATCGCTATCTTCGAAATTCTGTCACTAAATTGCTAAAATAGACTCCAAATCTAGCGACTAGTCTCTAGAATCGACTAGATTGATGTGAATGAATACGAGCATAACACGCGAGAACGAGAGATCGTCAATCGATATAAGCGTCACGATATACAGGTTTCAATAAACATCGCGTCCGCCTCCGTAGCGTAACGGTTAGTGTGTTATTAACTGCCGTCCTCGGGGGACCGGGTTCGATTCCCGGTACTGCCAGGAATTTAAGAATGGCAGGAGGGCTGGTATGTGGTTGAAATGGTACATGCAGCTCACCTCCAATTGGGGTGTGCCTGAAAAAGAGCTGTACCACCTCAGGATGAGGACACGAGTTTACTTTGTCCGACTCGTTGGCTGAATGGTCAGCGTACTCGCCTTCCGTTCAGAGGGTCCCGGGTTAGATTCCCGGCCGGGTCGGGGATTTTAACCTTAATTGGTTAATTCCAATGGCCCGGAGGCTGGGTGTTTGTGCTGTTCCCAACATCCCTGCAACTCACACACCACACATAACTTTACCCTCTACCACAATAACACGCAGTTACCTACAAATGGCAGATGCCGCCCACCCTCATCGGAGGGTCTGCCTTACAAGGGCTGCACTCGGCTAGAAATAGCCACACGAAATTATAATAAACATCGCACATTCGCGCGCATTTCTCGTATTAATAAAGCGTCGATATTTAATTTCAAAGCGGCCAATGAGCGAAGAACTTCCGCCCACTGGCGCACAAAGCTGAAATGGCAGGATTCGAAAACAAATGTTTGAAGTTCACCAAAAAATAATCTAAAATCGGGAGAAATAATATTATAATCGGGAGGCAGGAAACACTGTCGAAAATAGGGAGTCTCCTGCCTAAATCGGGAAAGTTATTTTTTTTTTGCTAGGGGCTTTACGTCGCACCGATACATATAGGTGTTATGGAGACGATTGGATAGGAAAGGCCTACGAGTTGGAAGGAAGCGGCCGTGGCCTTAATTAAGGTACAGCCACAGCATTTGCCTGGTATGAAAATGGGAAACCACGGAAAACCATCTTCAGGGCTGCCGACAGTGGGGTTCGAACCTACTATCTCCCGGATGCAAGCTCACAGCCGCGCGCCTCTACGCGCACGGCCAACCCACCCGGTGCGGGAAAGTTAGCAGATCGTTAGTAGGTATGCCATATATTCAGTCTTTTAATAAGAGACTTTAAGACCCACTTTTTCGGCGATTTCAGGCTCTCCAGCATCTTTTGAATATCATCTCGGTTTTTGGCAAAGATGGCAAGGGCATCTGCAAAAGCTGTACACTTGATTTCTAGGTTCTGTTCTTTCTTCTCCTGGTGTTTCAGAGCTTCTTCCCAGGTTTTCATGAATTTCTACAGTACGATATTGAAAAGAATCGGGGATAATCCGTCTCCTTGTCTGAACCCTGTCGTTATTTTTAAAACGGAGCAGAGATTTCTCCTAAGAATAGATTTTTTTCTATGTTTTTGTAAATGACATTTCAATCATTCAAACTAATACTTCAGCAACATTTCCATAGAAATTTAAATACCAGGTAGTTCGCTGCTATGTGAAAAGGAACTTCCTTACGTGTTCATAGAGAACCAAGACGTGAAACTTAGCGGAACTCTGAGCTATAATTTACTGAGGAGCCAAGTAAAGTTTAGTAAGAACTTCATCTGTGTAGCGTTCAATAATTCAGAGATGCCCAACTGAGATATGGTAAGCATTTCTTATGTCCCCACTGTGCAGAGTGCGGTGCTAGACTGTCGACTGTGCGGCGAGGCGTACTTGTGGCTACTTAATTATTACCACTGTGGAGTGCATGAAACTTGCCAGTGTGGCCAAAGGGAAATTAAAATAGTACTTTTAACTACCAGTTATTACACAGAATGTGTAACGAACAAGGGTTTCAACTTCCAAGTTTTCAAGAGATAAAAGCATGCATTAATGTAATATGTGTGTGTATTCCGTGAATATGTTCCCTCGATTATTCAATTTAGTGATTTCGACGATTTAAAAAATCGGAACAGAATTTATGACTGCGAATTCATCACCTGAATCGATTACTAAAAGGAAAGTAAAATTAAGCATGGGAATGTTTTGGGTTTTCATTTTTTATATTTTTTTACAATTTGCTTTACGTTGCACCGACACAGACAGGTCTTATGGCGACGATAGGATAGGAAAGGCCTACGAGTGGGAAGGAAGTGGCTGTGGCTTAAACTGAGATACAGCCCCAGAATTGCCTCGTTTAAATAATGGAAAACCACGGAAAACCATCTTCAGGACTGCCGGCAGTGGGGTTCGAACCCACTATCTCCCGGATGTAAGCTCCGAACCGCAGGCACAAATTGTCCGGTATTTATTTATTTATTTATTTATTAAGTGGCGAATTTATGGCTCTTGGCCCTCTCTTACACTTAACCACATACATTTACTTTTTTACTTTTACAGCATTAATTTAAAATAGCATGATAATCCATTTCAGTTTACGAGATAAGATATAGTTCTTGTTATAAAATCAGAGGAGTCTGCTTTGAAACTGAATCTGTAACTCTATTTGTATCGATGTATACAAAAAACGGAAATCCTAATCGCCAGTATCCAAAACCTAGCGTAAAGATTAAGGTACCGGGCGAGTTGGCCGTGCGGTTAGGGGCGCGCGGCTGTGAGCTTGCATCCAGGAGATAGCGGGTTTGAATCCCACTGTCGGTAAACCTGAAGGTGGTTTTGTGTGGTTTCTCATTTTCACACCAATTAAAGCCACTGGCGCTTCCTTCCAAGTCCTAGGTCTTTCCTATTCCACCGTCGCCGTAACATCTATCCGTGTCGGTGCGACGTAAAGCCACTAGGAAGAAAAAGAAAGATTAAGGAGTTCAACTCTGACGTCCTCGAAGGGACAGGGTCATTTTCCAGCACTATAATAATTTTAACACAGGAAGGAAAGCTGACACGACCGGGCTGAGTGACACTCGCCTTCTGACCCTACCGTACCAGGTTCGATCCTGGCTCAGTCCGGTGGTATTTGAAGGTGCTCAAATACGTCAGGCTCGTGTCGGTAAATTTACTGGCACATAGAAGAACTGCAGAGGGAAAAATTCCAGCACCTCGGCGTCACATAAAACCGTCAAAAGTTAGTGAGTGTAATGTAAAAACAATAACATTGTTATAAAGTTGGTACGTGATTGAAAAAGTCCATGAAGCTTCCATCATTTGAAGATGTATCCAAAAATGGCTGCACCAACTGCAACGTTCTTTTAAATGATATGAGTGGTGGTGGTGATTTTTCTAATCACAAGGGGGAAAAGAAGAGGTCAAATATTTCGACGAATGAAGATATCGGTTAACTAATTTCGTGCGGCTATGGCGAGTCTGGTGCAGGCCTTGTAAGGGCGACCCTCCGCCGAGGATGGACGGCATCCGCCATATATGGGAAACAGTGCACTACTGTTGAGTGTGGTGTCCAAGTTACAGGATGTTGGAAACACTACAAACACCCAGTCTCCGAGGGGAGGGAATTAACCAATTAAAGTTAAAATCTCTGACCAGGCCAGGAATCGAACCAGGGGTGGTGGTGGTGGTGGTGGTGGTGATTATTGTTTTAAGAGGAAGTACAACTAGACAACCATCCTCTATATAACACTAATCAGAGAGGAAGAATGGAAGGGGTCCGACACTTCGAAAAATGAAGGTATCGGCCAAAGGAAGGCAAGGGCCACGAAGGGCATGAAAATAAAAGACTCCCTAGCCCTCGCAAACCTAATAGCGTCGGGGTCAGAAAAGAACAAGAGTTGACCAAGGGAGGCCGGATAGGATAGATGAAAGTGAGGAGCCTGGCATAAGTAAGTGGAAGCAATGCCAGGACTCAGCTAAGGGCCCCGTGGTCGCCAGCCCATGCTCCAAAGTTCAGAGCTCTTGGGGCCCCTTTTAGTCGCCTCTTACGACAGTCAAGGGATACCGTGGGTGTTATTCTACCGCCCCCACCCACAGGGTGGTCGAACCACGGGCACTCTGAACCGAAGGTGTCTACCCTGACTATTCAGCCAAGGAGCTGGAGAAGATATCGGTAAAAGCAAGGGAAGGATCACGCACGGCGTGAATATTTTTTTTAAAAAAAGAAAAAATGAATTGAAAACTGAGCAAGGGTTGCGCGGTTTTGGGTCACGTAGGTATTATCCTTGATACGGGAGATTTATTTATTTATTTATTTATTTATTTATTTCTTAAGCTGTTTACCCTCCAGCGAGGAATCCCACTTCTACCGCCTCAAGGGCGGTGTCATGGAGCGTGAGACTTTCAGTCTGGAATACAACTGTGGAGAAGGATCAGTAACTCGCCCTGGTGGTCTCACCTGCTATGTTGAACAGGGGCCTTGTGTGGGGAGGAAGGTTGTTTTTTTTTTGCTATGGGCTTTACGTCGCACCGACACAGATAGGTCTTATGGCGACGATGGGATAGGAAAGGCCTAGGAGTTGGAAAGAAGCGGCCGTGGCCTTAATTAAGGTACAGCCCCAGCATTTGCCTGGTGTGAAAATGGGAAACCACGGAAAACCATTTTCAGGGCTGCCAATAGTGGGTTTCGAACCTACTATCTCCCGGATGCAAGCTCACAGCCGCGCGCCTCTACGCGCACGGCCACCTCGCCCGGTGAGGAAGGTTGGAAGGGATAGACAAGGAAGAGGGAAGGAAGCGGCCGTGGCCTGAAGTTAGGTACGATCACGGCATTTGTCTGGAGGAGAAGTGCAAAACTACGGAAAAAACACTTCCAGGATGGCTGAGGTGGGAATCGAACCCACCTCTACTCAGTTGACCTCCCGAGGCTAAATGGACCCCGTTCCAGCCCTCGCACCACCTTTCAAATTCCGTGACAGAGCCGGGAATCAAACCCGGGCCTCCGGGGGGTGGCAGCTAATCACACTAACCACTACACCACAGAAGCGGATACTCGTTTTCTTTTTTATTCAAATTAACTTATTTACCTAAGTATTTCTGTAATGTGTTCCTTGGCTCAATACCCTCAAGCTTAATGTTTTGAAAAATTTCTACACCGAATGTAGTTATAAGGGCTTATAAGTGAAACTCTGCATTGACTCACATTAGCGCTCGTAGTGGTAGATAAAGGCAAGGTGATAATGTAATCGGCCGGGTAGCGATGATTAAGAAATCGATTGTAAATTTAAGGAATAAACAAAGAATATATTCTCATACTTTATTATATTAACCTAAAATTTGTAGCTCATATTCCTAGGATGTTTTGAACATTGAATTGCTTGAAGGGCTAGAATTGTGGGTTTTTCTTTTCATATAAAATGTACTTTGCCATTTTTCTAATTTTTATGCTGTTTACGTGCTCTTCATTGACTTCCCTACCTTGTTGTTGTATCAAGCTTACTTATTAAACCATTTCTGGGTGACATCTGACGAGATCATTAATTCCTTATTGGATTACTCAACATCAAACATTCCCTTTCTAGATGGGCAGCGTGATCGGTTCGCTTTGGCATTTGGTATGGCCCCGTACTTTCTTTCACGAGCATCAAACGGGTGGGGTAATACTGGCCCGCTGAACACGGTTTATGCAGAGTGAGAATAATTCATTGTAAACGTGAAGTTACAAGGGATCTGTCAAAGAACTCTCAATGAAACATACCATAAGCCTTCTCCGAAACAATGAACATTCTATAGAAAAGGCATACGCAATAATCCAGCAACGACCTTCAACTGAATGATATAGATATACGTAGGCAGGTCAGTAAGTATCTGCAAGTTTGCTCTAATTGTCTTTAGGTTGGCTCTATGGCGTTATGTACTCACAAGCCAATAGATGGTACCCTTGTCTACGTCTATGGTAGGTTTCAGCGTTATCAGATCAGTTGCGACGTAAAGATGGCCAATGTTTTACCACAGAGAAGTGGTTACCAGTGGATTGAACAGTTCAAAAGAGGTCGCACGATTGTGAAGGTTGAGGAAAGATCCGGGCGTCCATCTGTAGCCGTAGCTGATGCCAATATTGAACAGGTGCGTGATGTGATCCTGAATAACAGATGAGTGACTGTTGATGACGTGGTAAAACATATGCACATTAGCTCCGATCAACAGGTGAAGGAAGCGATGCATAACGTGGCTTGTTGTTCAACCAAAAGCTTTATTGCAGAGGGTATCAAAAAGCTTGTGAGGAACTGTGGACCATGCGCAGGGTGACTATGTTGAAAAACAATATCAATAAAAAGTGTGAACTCTTTTTGTAATAAATTATATAAAAATTGATTGATTGTCCGCGTATATAAAGACTTCGGGGGTAAGAAGTTATAATCGTCATATATTGGATTTTGCAGTTCTTTGTTGTAAACGCATAGTTAGTCGATTTAACGAGAATTCTTATTAGTATTCATGATCATCGAGCTCGATAGCTGCAGTCGCTTAAGTTCGGCCAGTATCCAGTATTCGGAAGATAGTGGGTTCGAGCCCCACTGTCGGTATCCCTGAAGATGGTTTTCCCTGGTTTCGCATCTTCACACCAGATAAATGCTGGGACTGTACCTTCAATAAGGCCACGGCCGCTCCCTTCTCAAATCTAGCCCTTTGCTGTCCCATCGTCGCCATGAGACCTATCTGTGTCGGTGCGACGTAAAGCAACTTGCAAAAAAATGAAGTATTCATGATGATTATTAAATCATAATAACATATACTACTAACTGTTGTCATTACACTGAAATTTTATTAACATAGCCGCTCTTTGTGCGTCCTGTGTGGGTTATAACTGTCCACACTTGTTGATGTACGTCTCATGTAATTTATAAAAATTAGTTTACCTGCCAGTTTCTTAACAAATAATTGGTTTACTGAATCATGTGAAATTTAAAAAACGTACGGTGATCTCATTAACAAGCCGGACTGGTTAGTTTATGCGGTAGAGCACTGGCCTACTGAGCTCAGTATGATGGGTTCGATCCCGGCCTAGAGCGGTGGTAATTGAAGGTGCTCAAACACCTTAGAATCGTGTCAGTAAATTTACCGGTACATTAAAAACTTCTGAGGGACAAAATTCCGGCACCTCGGCGTGTTCGAAAACCAGAAAAGTAGTTAGTGAGCCTTAATAGCAATAACATTATTATTTATTCTCTTTCTTTCTTTCTTAATCTTTTTAACCTCCAGGGTTGGTTTTTCCGTCGGACTCGACAAGGGATCCCACCTCTACTGTCTCAAGTGCAGTGTACTGGAGCGTCAGACATTGGGTCGGGGGATACAACGGGGGAGTAGGACCAGTACATTGCCCAGGCGGCCTCACCTGTCATACTGAACAGGGGCCTTGTAGAGGGATGGGGAGATTGGTAGGGATAGATGAGGAAGAGGGAAGGAAACGGTCGTGGCCTTAAGTTAGGTACCATCCCGGCATTTGCCTGGAGGAGAAGAGGGAAACCACGGAAAACCACTTCGGGGATGGCTGAGGTGGGAATCGAACCCACCTCTACTCACTTGACCACCCGAGGCTGAGTCGGCCCCGTTCCAGCCCTCGTACCACTCTTCAAATTTCGTGGCAGAGCCAGGAATCGAGCCCGGGCCTCCGGGGGTGGCAGCTAATCACGATAACTACTACACCACATAGGTGGACTTAATTCATTTTATTTAATATAATAGTCTACATTCAGCATTTTTCTTCCTTTCCTAAGACAGTAAACAAAGCACTTCAGCCAGAACTTTGGAAACTGAGATGCCCCTTGAATTGTCAGTTCACTATTTTTATCAGTATTGCATGTAAACAAGTATAACCCTCTAAATGATAGGCACATTCACTGTTTAATATACTCTAATTACCTATAATACTGGTTCTGTACGCAATGTTTCTTCAGGTTGTTATAAAGAAGGATTACATCTACCATTGCACTGAATTAAGATGTTTCAAATATTAAACATTTTAGCAGTAAATAGTTTGTAAAAATTCATTCCTTTGTATCAAAGAACTTAGAAAATTTGGGTTGTCATAATTAACTCCTGAAGTCTTCATATATCAAAACCGCGAGAGAAAATTAGCTAGAAGTAGTTACTGGGCTCCTATGTACATGAATTAATCTAGCTACAGTATCATAGTGATTTTCGCCATTACAAGTTTTCCTCATTAGTAGAGCCCGGATTTTTATGCATTAATAGGTTAGAATGCAAACTTACTGAAGCGAGTAGCAAGTATAGTCTACCTTCACAACGATTATGCTATGGGGTTTGCATAAAATTATGGGGTACGGCCCATCAGAACCCCTATAATTTATGTTACTCTTGCTACGTTATGGAAGAGCGGGTGGCCGACACTTCCTACTAACCAAATTAGTTTGCAATCTAACCTGTTACTGCATAAAAAACCGGGCTTTACTCATTAGCAATACATCTCATTCTAAGAACAAGATTGACGGATAGTGAAACCGGTTGCATACTTCAGGGGCCAAATAATGTTTAATTCTCTCATGTTCTTATATTTATGAGCTGATCGGCAAGCAAGGCGCTGAGTGGGCTGACTTCGCGTGTTAACGCGCTGTGGCTATGGAGCTAAGCTCTGCGTTCGGGAGGCGACTGGTTCGAATCTCGCGGTCGGCTGTTCTGAGAATGTTTTTCTGTGGTTTCACATTTTCCCCCATTTTCACTTCCAAGAAAATGCCGGGACAACTCCTATTCATAGTCCACAACCGTTTACTTCCACCTTCTTACCAAATTTCATCCATCATCTTTAATTTCACCTTCATTAACTCCTCAAACTAAGGCTGGCATCAGGAAGGGCATCCGGTCGTAAAAACATGCCATATAATTCCATCTCATCTCATCCCCGACCCTGTATCAAGAAAATGGTACTTAAGAGTAGACATACATCGGTAATCAAGGCCTTGTTTCAGCCTTGGTTCTACTGTTAAGATGACGCACCATTCCCGCAATTATTGTAATGCTAGGAAGGAAATCAGGAGCGTATTCTTCAGGGAATCTAGGTAATCGAATATGGGCCATTAGCTGTAGGTGCACACTGTAATGTTTCATTAAAATTATGATACTTTTAATGTCTTTACAATTTTTTTCGATTTCTCGTAACGTTAAATAACATTCAGGAATCTTAATCGTCAAAAAATTACCAGTGTTTCGCCCCAGTGCGGTGTGAGCTCACCAGTTGGATATTGCACCTTCCAAAGACACTGACCGGCTAGCTTTGACGATTGAGTTTCCTGGATTTTGTTTAGCTATCTCAATCGGAAGCCATATTTCTGGTCTCGTAACGTTGTTCGTTTTAGTTGGCATCGATAGCGCCTGAAAGTTTGCAACCAACCAAACAGTACAGTTCTACTCGCCCGTCAGGAAGAATCTTCCTGGCGCATACGTACAGTTTGTATAGCGCGCATGCGCTACGACGGCTCCCCTCGCTTCCCCCCACCCCCCGCCCGCCACAGTAGAAAACACCTACATCCGTAGAGCAGCTGTGTCCATGTCAGTCAAGGTAGATTCCAGCACAAAGAAGACGCTGCGATCAAGAATTATGACAGTGTTATATGAGCATGTTAAACCTCAGAATACCGGGCGAGCTGGCCGTGCGGTTAGGGGCGCGCAGCTGTGAGCTTGCATCCGGGAGATAGCTGGTTCGAACCCCACTGTCGTCAGCCCTGTTGATGGTTTTCCGTGGCTCCCACTTTCACACAAGGCAAATGCTGGGGCTGTACCTTAATTTTTTTGCTAGTTGCTTTACGTCGCACCGACACAGATAGGTCTTATGGCGACGATGGGATAGGAAAGGCCTAGGAGTTGGAAGGAAGCGGCCGTGGCCTTAATTAAGGTACAGCCCCAGCATTTGCCTGGTGTGAAAATGGGAAACCACGGAAAACCATCTTCAGGGCTGCCGATAGTGGGATTCGAACCTACTATCTCCCGGATGCAAGCTCAAGTACCTTAATTAAGGCCACGGCCGCTTCCTTACCACTCCTAGGCCTTTCCTATCCCTTCGTCGCCATAAGACCTATATGTGTTGGTGTGATGAAAAGCGAATTGTAAAAAAACCACATAAGTGCTTTTGGAGCATTATATTGTCCTAAAGTGTGGTTGTTCGGTAGAAAAAGTAAATAAAATACATTTCGGATGTAGAAGCCAAATTGACAAGCTTTCAATATGAATAAGGTATGATAGAATGCATAACAAAAAGCTCTGTCAGCGATATATAAAATTGAATTCTTATTTATTTATTTATTTATTTATTTATTTATTTATTTATTTATTTATTTAAGGTGGTATAAAATAGGAACCAGCACCAGTAACTATAATATTCCCACACAAATTTACTTAAAAATTCAACCTATTCTATACTCAACATATAAAGGCTTATAAGTACAGTATACTCTCTAAAAGTGCAATAAAGCAAAAAAAAATAAACAGGAAATATTTCAAACGAATATATGGAGTTATTGGCAAACAAGTGATCTTATGAAGGTGGTGAAGTACCTTAAAAATGTGTTTTATCTAAGCTCAAATCTCTTTCCCGTTTGTGAATAGCGTTGTATGTAATATACATCCTCATCAACGGTGAATTATTGTGTGTGACAGTTTTTACAAAATAATTCCCAAAATTGGACGTGCACATTGAAGTAAACTTTGGATTGAAGGTCATAATTGCCCCACCTTATTTTTCTTTGGGTACCTTCTCCACTAACGAAGGTTGGCAACAATGTTGGCGAGGTTAGTTCGATCTCTTGTTGTTGTTGTTGTTGTTGTAATCAATGTTTCTGAGTCCATTCCTGAGCAGTATCGTTAATTTCACAGCTCTGAATATCTTCTTCGACCCCATCGTCGTCGGCCATTAATTTTGCCTTACAATGGCAATTTAAGGAGGTGGTACTTGTCATTCCTCGTACTATGAGGTACTTGAAATTATATGTGATTGCTTTGTAACTATTATTGTGGTACACTAATTGTAACAGAATAGTTTGTAATTTTGAATGAATTTCTAAGTGTCTATGTCGTAATTATATTACGCTATATGTAAGGGATCTTTTAAAGTTATTTTCAAAAAATTTCGTATTAATTTCTTCTCGATTGTTTTTAATTTTTATATTACACTACTCGTATGTAATTTTTAATTATCAAGTCATTAATTAGAACCTCATTAATTAGCACTAATTGAGACTCTAGGTTGTCTGAATTAATGAAAGTCCGGATTAAACAAAATAACATATGAAATAAGTCATGGTATATACTTGAATACTCTATTCAGGAAAAAAAATGTGTACAGGACAGTATTTTGAAATGGATTCGTGTGTGATGAGTTATACTGACAGCCATGACCTTTGTCTTTGCGGTGTTGATTTTGAGTCCAAGTGCATCTCTTTTAACTATTTTCTTATGGCGACGATGAGATAGGAACGGCCTAGGAGTTGGAAGGAAGCGACCGAGGCCTTAAGGTACAGCCCAGCATTTGCCTGGTGTGAAAATGGGAAACCACGGAAAAATTATCTTCAGGGCTTCCGACAGTGGGATTCGAACCCACTATCTCCCGGATGCAAGCTCACTGCCACGTGCCCCTGACCGCACGGCCAACTCGCCCGGTCGTTAGGTACTTGTCCGCATTCATTTTAGGCTCGAATTAAATAATCTCCCCCCTTTTATTGGACTCAAGACTCACGCTTAACTGCATCATTCGAAGGGAAATCCCCGACCCCCATCTAGAATATTAAATATGCATCCTGCTACAACTGCAAAATTGGTACACAATGACTACGCCTGATGAATAACTACATCTACAAGAAAAGTGGGGAGAAATAGAAGAAGAAGAAGAAGAAGAAGAAGAAGAAGAAGAAGAAGAAGAAGAAGAAGAAGAAGAATGGAGTGACCAGAGAATACGAGTGTGTGAAATTGTATATTTTGCTCACAATAACTCCGCATGACTATTGCATTATTTAATTTAGTTTCATTATAACATTTCAATGCTCGAGTAACTACCGGAATTTTCATTAAAACTCCCGAAATTTTTACGAACAATCTACCGATTTTTATTTGTAGACCTGCCAACACTGTTTCGGCCTTCCTTATCCCGTCTGGAAGACCCTCAATTGACTGCGGACAGGTGTTTCAAAGTGAAAGTTTAACCTAGTTAAGTGGGGCTATGTACAAGGATACATAACCTATGATTGAGGACTACTACAGGATGAAGAACACCTTCTGGTTTGTCAGCATTTACCATCACCATGCAAAAAGGAAAATGTTTTTCAGGCCAATGATAAAGCTGTCCTTCTTTTTCTACCGCTTTTTCCAACACACGTGGGGTCGTGGGTGCGAACTACGTCGTACATGTGGATTTGGCCCTGTTTTTTTTAATGGAGGGATGTAATTACTATTGCGTGTTTCTGTGGTGGTTATTAGTGCGGTATGTTGTCCGAATATGAAGAGGAGAGTGTTGGAATGGACACAAACACCCAGTTCCCGAGCCAGAAGAATTAATCAGAAACGATTAAAATCCCCGACCCGGCCGCAAATCGAATCCGGAACCCTCTGAAACCAAGGTCAGTATGCTGACCATTCAGCCAACAAGTCGCTATCCTTGTAGCCGAATATTGGAAAAAACATTATCAGTGTATCTGGACACGGAAAGTAAATAATAAAATTTCTTGAAGTATCGGTCGTCTTCCACTTCCTTCCCTCTAATTAATGTTAATAGTGGACGGTTGCCAAGTGTACTTCCTCCTAAAACAACAATATTACCACCACTTCAGGATTTTCGGCAAAGATGACCATCATCTTCATATCTTAAGTATTTAGCAGCCTACCGTTAATGAAAATGAAAAAATATAACCTGCTTTCGAGTCATTGACCGGGTCAGGGATGTAATGAATGAAGCATATAGGCTATTAGTACGATGGGGGTCGCCACTCCCAAAGTGAAATATTAATGACTGATAGATGCTATGAAATGAGAATGGAGTGTGTTCCTGGAATGAAAGATGACAGGGAAAACCGGAGTACCCAGAGAAAAACCTGTCCCGCCTCCGCCTTGTCCAGCACAAATCTCACATGGAGTGGCCGGGATTTGATCCAGCGGTGAGAGGCCGACGCGCTGCCGTCTGAGCCACGAAGGCTCCACCCTACCGTAAATATTTATTCCAATTCCTGCCCTTACGGTCCTGTCTACCAAGTAATTAACTATATTATACAGAATGTTTATATTATTAATTTGCCATCTATTTTCCAGTCTGTTGAATCTGAAATTTATCATTAGCTTAATATAATTTTGACATTCTTTAAGGGTAGGCCTACTTTACTCTCTCATCATACGCACGTTCCAATAAAAGTAGTGGTACGTCAATGTGAACGTAGTAAGGTACTTTCCATAATATTCTGATCATCAAAACTCTAGAAGAAACTACATTAAGAAAAAGTTGATCTGAATTTCATACCCTTAAACCACAGTAGAATGTGATATAATAATATACAAATCTAAGTAATTATACATGATAACATATTGAAAAATTATGCTTCCTCTACGCCTTTTCTACTTCCGAACAATTTTACGGTCTGACCTAAGGAATACGTCTCGCTCTCAAAACTCAACTTTATCACTACTCATCTGCATTTAGGGCAGTTGCCCAGGTGGAAGATTCACAATCTGGTGTTTCCCTAGCCTTTCTTAAAAGATTTCAAAGTAATTGGTGATCTATCCTACTTTTAAAGACACTACTCAAACTTATTCGTCTACTAACGTCATCCACGCCATCTCTCCACCGACAGCTCCGCACATACCACTTAGTCGAGCAGCTCGTCTCCCTTCTCCCAAGTCTTCCCAGCCCAAAGCCAAGAGTTTGCCAGTACGTGTTGAAATGAAATATATACTCAATACAAAATTTATATTTGAAAGTAGGCCTGATAAAATATCATTCTTACTATACAAGGAAGTTATGTTACTGTTTCTACGTCCCTTTAACTACATTGTTACGGTTCCCGGAGATGCCGAGGTACCGGAATTTAGTCCCGCGGGAGATCTTTAACGTGTCAGTAAATCTACAAATACGAGTCTGACGTATTTAAGCACCACCGGACTGAGATAGGATCGAACCTGCCAAGTTGAGGTCAAACGGCCAACACCTCAACCGTCTCAGCCACTCTCAGCCGACCCGAAATAAATAATACAATAATGAGTATTATTAAAATGTATAAGGAATTGGAATAACTTTTGGAATTTGTAAAGAGAATCGAAGAACAAAAGGCCAATTATGTAGTAAAATGGAGAAATTCATGAAACAAACATACATAGTACCATTCAAAAAGGCAAATGCAACAGAACCGTTAGTAATTTAGCGACTATGAGGGTAATGAACATCATATGAAAATTCATTTGTTTTTCAACTAGAAAGGGAATGTCCGATGTTTCTAAATAATAAACAAACCCTCGCACAGTATGCAGTCCAATGAAGCACAAAGCGGCCAGAAAAGTAATATAGAATGACAAGAAGGAAAGTAATAGAATAGCAAAGAAAATAATTGGCGCAAAAACTGACAGATGACAATTTATACCGCCGGAACATAATCTTCACCAATGGAGAAAAAATTCTCACGAACAATTCTCAGCCCATGAAAATTACCGTACGTGCGTAATCACTAAATATAATCTTCACGAGTCATAGAGAATAAAAAACGTAAAATTAAACCCATGGCCCATACATTCCATTAACAGATTTGGCCTACCAAGGAGACATACTGGGGTGCCACGTCATCAGCCTTAATTCTTAATTACGTCCTCAGCCTAATTAATAGCTACCGGGGGAGTTGGCCGTGCGGTTAGGGGCGCGCGGCTGTGAGATTGCATCCGGGAGATAGTGGGTTCGAATCCTACAGTCGGCAGCCCTGAAGGTGGTTTTCCGTGGTTTCCTATTTTCACACAAAGCAAATGCTGGCAAATCAAGGCCACGGCCGCTTCCTTCCCACTCCTAGGCCTTTCCTATCCCATCGTCGCCATAAGACCTATCTGTGTCGGTGCAACGTAAAGCCACTAGCAGAAGAAATGTAATAGCTTGTTTGCTTTACGTCACACCGACACACGTGGGTCTTGTGGCAACGATAGGACTGGAAAGGGTTAGTAGTGGGAAGGAGGCGACCATGGCCTTAAATAAGGTACAGCCCAAGGATTTGCGTGGTGTGAAAATGGGAAACCACGGAAAACCATTTTCAGGGCTGATAGCAACGTGACCCATACCCGTGATATCCGGGCAAAAGACGGACATGGCACGCTTACACCACAGGACTGTCTTAGAGAGCTTCAAAAATAAACTAATTCATTCATTCATTCATTCATTCATTCATTCATTCATTTCGTGTGGCTATTTCTAGCCGAGTGCAGCCCTAAAAGAAGCAAATGATTTAAGAAATGAGTATCCTAACGTGCTCGTTTCTGAACAAATGAAAGTTGTATAGTTGCATATCCTTAAGATTCGAACTGTAATATCTTTTCAATTCAAAACTGTTCTTACAACAGTCCTGTCCCACATATCAGTCTTCAAATTGTATTGAGGCCAGGCTAAACGATTCGAAAGCTAACCGACGCAAACATCTACAAGCAGCATCATTTTGCAACAATCAATAGGCCATAATTCGCTCAATATGATCCTTTCTCCAGAATTGAAAGTAAACAGAATCGAAATTTACAACAACGTTGTCTTTGTTAAATCCCACCTGCTACTATTATCCTAACGTTGGGTGGGTTTTATGTTTTGTCGTAGTGATACGTTAGAGACAGGTGTGCTCAGCTCCCTGATTATTAACTGCCATAACAGTACATGACCTAACACAATTGCCACAACTTAGGACTGATTACTCCGAACGACGTCACTCAACTGATCACTTAAATTGTTAAGGAGAATTACACTTTTTTTTTCAATTTGCTTTACGTCGCATCGACACAGATAGGTCTTATGGCGACGATGGGAGAGGAAAGGCCTAGGAGTGGGAAGGAAGCGTCCGTGGCCTTAGTTTACTATTTTAGTCATGCAGCAAAAGAATGGAAAGCTGTAGGGAAAATAACATTTTAACCCATTTCTTACACAGGTTCACAACCTACACGGCTAATTTTTCTCAACTTATTTGCCTGG
The DNA here is from genome assembly GCF_040414725.1 of Anabrus simplex. NCBI lineage: Eukaryota > Metazoa > Arthropoda > Insecta > Orthoptera > Tettigoniidae > Anabrus > Anabrus simplex. Next base: position 104,701,330 of record NC_090269.1, on the reverse strand, counting down.
TGTGAAAATAGGAAACCACAGAAAACAAGGAGAATTACACACAACAACTCTACGATATATTTTGTAGTACACAAAATATTTTGGAGATACTTAAATGAAGATCACGTTTATAATAATCATCTCCGTACATTTACCATGTGTGAGAATTGTCTCTCATATATATATATATATATATATATATATATGTGTGTGTGTGTGTGTGTGTGTGTGATCAGCTAGGACTAAGATTGGGAAAAGAAGTGGTCATGTCTCAATATTAGGCATCATTCGGATACTCACTAATACCTCGTTTAGTAAAATCACGAAAAAACACTATCCCTTTAAGGCACGAGAGTACAGATTTTACAAGAAAATATGAGTTCTATTTTAGTTATGCAGCAAAAGAATGGAAAGCTGTAGGGAAAATAACAACATTTTAACCCATTTCTTACACAGGTTCACAACCTACACGGCTAATTTTTCTCAACTTATTCCTATATAATAGATCATTTTAACGGTAATTACTCACTATGATTCTAATTACATATCTCTGCGTCCTTCAGTTTTAAAGGCAATGTACACATACATACTTCATTTCATGAGATTTTATGAATGTCTCAATTCTTTTAAAGGTCCAAATACACTCTAGTATGCACTTTTTAAACACTTAAGTAACATTAGTTGCAAACTCGACTTTACTTCACGAGATTTTTCATTTGCAGTACACGTTTCAGCCGTCTGGCAAAAAATAAGAAACCAGTAAAAAGTACTTCTTCACCTATCTTCTATCTACGTATGGGCAGGGCAAGGATGTCCGAGAGCTGATTCTGTAAACGAGCCTTATTGAATTCACTTGCAAATATACTTTACTACATGCTACGTCATGAATTTCTTGAAGCCTACTGGTTCTAGACTATTTGTTATTTCCGGGTGTGCCACAAAACTTCCCAGCCTTCCGTCATATTGCTATCAGTAGTAATTATTTCACTCAATTTTGAAAATAAACTGAGAGAAAAAATATAAGGTAACTTAGGGAGATCCCGACATGAGGGAGAACTCGACACTTTTAAGCTTAGTGCCCCTGGAAACCACAGTACTCTACAGGTCGAACTAATAACTACATGTATTGGAGCCGTAGGGTGTTGTGCTCATGGTGATCCTGGTAGCAGACGATTATCACTATAAATACAAGACATCTGAATAGTTGAAGGTGAGTATGTAAGTGATATATGATGTAAAAGTAACGTACTATAAGATAATGAGTAGGTTGTAGAACGAAATACGTAGATATGCGATATTTTTAAGGCAATGTTTGAGGTTAGGCGCACAAAGCACGTTTTGGAGAAGCGGTCATGTCATTTCCAAATCGCCAATCATTCAGCGTGGTAAGTGCTGCCACCTCTTGCCTGCCAATGTAACTCGGGGAGATGTCGACATGACAAGCGTGGGAGATCTCGACACTGTCATTTATCCGTACAATCCCGATATCCTCCAAGAAGACATTTTTGAATACGACCTTGTGCAAGACGAAAATGGTTCAAATCACGTACATGTTGGAGAATATATTGCTGTCGAAACTAAGGCCAGTAGTCCTACATTATCACAGGAACATGAAGCCTCACCTGCATTTACACCTCCGAGTTGCTCAGTCCAGGAGTTATCTCCTGTTCCGATATTAAGACTCCTATCTGGAAAAGGAAGAGGAAGAAGAGTGCAAGAATCCGCCATGGTGACTTCTCAGGATTACCGACAAAAGTTAAGGAAGAGGAAACGCGTAAATGAACAGAATCCCTCAAATCTAAACAAAACAACGAGAACTCGGCGTGTTGGTAGTGGGGAAGCTTGTTCCTCAAGCAGTCTTAATTGCTCTGAGAATTACTGCGCAGTATGTGATGGCTATTTCTATGACGACAACCGAAATGAGGCATGGGTCCAGTGTAGTGGGGAATGCAGGAAATGGTTCCACGAGATGTGTGTAGAAAATGGAAACGACGAACAGTTTATGTGTGTCCACTGTGTACAATAGCTGTGTAACTCTTCCGAGGTCCTACCTAGTGTCAGGTTCTCCCTAAGTGCGGGAGAAGTGGACATTTTTGCATCGTTTATTTATTTTCTAATTTACAATGATATGAAGTTTTATTTTTGGCCATAAATAATAGAAAACATACACTAACTGTCTACAAATTCACCAGGTAAAAATTGAACTATTTTGCAAATAAAGCATTATCAAAATTACAGGTTTTTGCTTAGCGTGTCGAGATATCCCTAAATTACTATATTTATCTTACAGGAAATTTCTTGGATTATGCCTTACAATATGAGATCTGAGTTATTAATGTTAAACTTGAGCTTGTCCTTTCTCACACAAAAGTTCAATTAGTGAAGAAGTTGAAGAAAAACACAGCCATATTTCCTATTCAACGAATAGAAGTCTCTCAAGTATTTTGTCCCTCTTGTTACCTACTACACTGCAGTAGGCCTACTTGGAATCTATTCGTTCTCACTTTTTATATTACGTCATTGACTTATTCCCAACTTTTTTTCCTTACCGTTAAAAATACGAAGTTGAGAACCTGTCGTCTACATGAATGATTGAGTCTGGTCCATCCCGATAAAATTTGATAGATAGATAGATAGACAGATAGATCTAAGTGCTCCTAAATGCAACCGACTGTGACGCATCACTGAGCCCAGAAAGCGAGCGCAAACTCCGTAGTCAGTTGTTCAGAATATAAATTATGCGTGTTTTGAGGTATTAAGTTATATATAGTTACTGATATTATATAACAACATTATATTACAAGTAGAAATAAATTATTAACCAAATCAAAATTCATGGTGGGAAATTTGATTCGACGGCACGCAAAACTGTTAATGAAATAATGTATTGTAATAAAAATACATGATATGGAATGATCAGGCGTTAATGGGTAAAAATTACAATTAAATTCATTAGTGCGAGAATTAGCACGATCCCACAATATAAAAGTTAATAAGTATCGAAATTTACTGGCCACGCATTGGAAATAGAGTGTAACGCACAACTTGCTGCGGTTGGAATTGATATAGCCAACAAATACGAAGGTATATAATTTGATTTCCAAACAAGAACAGTTAGTTGAAATGATATTTGGATTCAATTCCTACGTTATGAGACTTAGAAAAACACTTAGATACGATGAACTCGATGGCGCAGTCAGTTAGCCCTCTTCTCATAACCATTCTTAATAATCTCGTTAATATTATTACCCCACTTGAGATAATTCCTTATTTGAACACCTAGATACTTACAGTGTTCCCCATGAGGTATTACCACTCCATAAACATTAATTAAAACCGAGGAGTTTTCCTCTAGTGAAACTTACAACTTTACATTTGATCCCGCTTGCCATCGTACCATTGTCCGCCGTCCATCTCACAACTGTCTAGATCACCGTGTAGTCACTCCCAGTCCTTCAGCTCATTTACTACTGAATACAGTAAAACAACATACGCAAATAGCCTTATCTGTGATTCCATAAAATACAAAGCAGAGTCGTCTCCGTACAGGTCAAAAAGTCCCTTGGAGCGGTGGAAGGTAAAGGCTTCCACTATCCGTAGCATCGGCACTTGGTGGTGGGGTAGCAAGGTTAGCCGCCTTTGCCCCCAGGAATTAACCTGGTACTCATTTCATTTTGGTGTAGGTTGACTGAACCTCAGGGCCATGTGCACTTTCGGAAGTGGAAATTTCGTTTCTTAATTTTTCAACTTCCTGACGGGGAATCGAACCCACGTCCTTCCAAGTGAATCTAGCACGCTTTACCGCCGGGCAGGCCTTTTTTCATAAAATGAATGATTAAAATAAAGGATTAATCATGGTGGAGCATTTACAAGATCTGGCTGTGTGTGGTCCGTTGCCTACGCTATAATACAAGGCTTTGAAATGCACTCATGGAAACGGGTGGCACCCTAGTTCACAATTCCTCCACTAGGATCGCGCTCTTACCCTATTGTGTTCGCATGGCCGTATATGTCAAGAAGTAAATTATATCCTAAATAAACAGATGGACGGTTTTGCGAGTACCAACAGTACTTTATTTATAGAGTGGTGCTTCATTGGCATGGATACGTCACTGAAGTTCCAAAACTTTCCTTTTGAGAGGCTTCTTATCAAGTTTTAAAACTTTCTCTCTTCTATTAGAGTGGCTCGAAGCAATGTTGTATAATAGAGGTCTCACAAGTTTTTTGAGTAGAAAAAGAGGTGATTTATCGTTCTTTCTACACTAAATTTCACTGATGAAGATGACTTTCTGAAAAAAATCGTATAGTTTTAGTGACTCCTTTCGGGGCAAGTACTGCACAGCAGAGATTACAGATTCCATCGTGCACTGCAGAAATGCCACATACGATGATTTCGGGTATCTGAGGGCTCCTAGATCTTGAAAACGAATAAGACACAATGTTGTACTTTGAGTAGCTGGAGAATATGTATGTTCTAAACAGCCTTCACAGTCCTTTTGTTCTTCTACCACACGCACTAAGTATAATGCTACCATTGGTACAGAAATACCAGGCATTTTAGCGGCTGATCTTGAAACAAATTAATCATATCTATATAATAGTAGCCAACTCTCCACAGTCAAGTATTGTTCAAGCAGATTTGATGTAATTTACCTTGCAAGGGTTTTGTAATGATAGACATTATGTGCTCAGGAAGTTGTGGAGTTTGTACATATTCGCGAATTTCATGCGTTGTATCTTTTTCATCCATCTGGGACCCTTTCTATTGTAGTAAACTGATTCGTAAAGTGTGGGGCTTCTCTTAATCCCTCATCTGAACATTGCCATGTTTTGATGCCGCAATAATCCTAGTATAGAGCGTTATTTCGATTGCGTTAAGTCATGACCTTGCGTCCATTGTGTCATTGTATTCCGCTATGCGTCTTAGGTAGCTGAAGAAGAGCTCGTTAGATTCCTTGTCAATACATAATGCAAATGTATACTTACGAGGTATTTTACGCAGGCACAGTGGATTGGGTAGTCAAGATCATTGCCTGATAATTTCCTTCGTGAAACGTTTTTTTTTTTTTTTTGCAAGTTGCTTTACGTCGCAGCGACACACAGGTCTTATGGTGACGATGGGACAGGAAATGTCTAGGAGTGAAAAAGAAGCGGCCATGAACTTAATTAGGGTACAGCCTGGTGTGAAAATGGAAAACCACGGAAAACCATCTTCAGGGCTGCCGGCAGTGGGATTCGAACTCACTATCTCCCGGATGCAAGCTCACAGCCGCGCGCTTCTGATCGCACGGTCAACTCGCCCGGTCGTGTATCATTTCACTTTCTCTGAATACATTTGAATTTTCTTAATATATGACAGGAAATCATTTATTAACCAAATGAAGCGTTCATCTTCAGTGCTAAAAATGCTAATTTGTACTCATTGCTGGAATATGTAGCATGTGAGGTGCTGCACAAGTCATGCGCAACGAACCATTTTATAAAATACCTCATAAAACAAATGGTTTATTTTAAAATGTGTCTCTCTTTAACGCTCTAGGGACAAACTAGCTCTATACTTCTCAAAACAGAGATTGTTTCAGGAGAAAATCCAATATTTTTCGCTCTTGCTACATTAATTTCCTCCAAATTTGTTGGGCAAACTACTTTCCAGGTTAGTTTCCTTACCGGTTTAATAACTGAAGATTTGTGTGTTTGAAGAGGCCTTTCAAATAATCGCCGGTCACGGTAGCATTCATTACAAAAAAAAATTCCAATGACAAATTTTAGGATCGCACGATTTTTACGACGTAACTGGGGTCAACATTTAGGAATAGAGGCCTAGTTTTATCAGCTGGAAGTCGTATCTCATGCGCAATACTTCCTCTGCATAATGTTTCGACAAGTGAACATCCACGGGAATCTTGTGAAACGAAATTCCACTACATTTAATTTCTCGTGAGTAAACTATGACTGGAATTGCAATTGCTTAACATCAGATGAATACACACATTCACAACCAACTCACTAAATAAACACGTTCCAAGGCGCGAACCTGCTGACAGGGGGCAAGAAAGCGATCCTAGCGGCCTGGCATTGAACTTCAATGTGACCACTTCGATAGCGTCTTACAGGTTCTACTTCAAGGCCTTGTATTATAACGTAGGCAACGGCGTGGTCTTTGCTACGAGCGCAGCGAACATTCCGCAAGGATTCCACAATAAGTGTCAAGCAAGCTCCTGACGCCCCACTCGTGAAGTGATTCATATCGGCCGTGTATTGTGCGAAATTGGTTCAGTAACGACTAAGTCCTGCGAGGTACAGTAAATCAAGGCGATAATGACGATGATGCTTGTTGTTTAAAGGGACCAAACATCTAGGTCATTGGCCCCTAATGGCACGGAATGAGACGAAATGCAAGGACAACTAATAAATCCATAATCCTCCACCGACCAGAATTCAAAACGCGAGAACGAAGAATGAATGGGTTGATATGAATTTAAAACAATCAGTGGGTCCGACCTGCAATGCCCCACATTCCCAGAAACTATCGTAAAACAATAGTATTTCTGACCAAGGGACTGTCTCTAAAGCACAATACTGAATCGATGATAGTTGTAGTCTAAACGAGTCCAAAATCCTGGTCATCGGCCCCTCATAATGGTACTTATTGCTAGGAAAATAGAACCATGGCATTTGTCATGTTGCGGTACTAAGCAAAAGTAGCGTAGACTCGCGGTATTCCACACATTATGGTAGTACTCACAGGTAATACACTGACTGACAGAGCAAATGCAACACCAAGAAGGAGTGGTCAGAACTTTATGCCAATTGCAGGGTAGACTGACGTCACTGAGGTATGCTCATGATGTGAAATGCGCCGCTGTGCTGCGCACGTAGCGAACGATAAATGGGACACGGCGTTGGCGAATGGCCCACTTCGTACCGTGATTTCTCAGCCGACAGTCATTGTAGAACGTGTTGTCGTGTGCCACAGGACACGTGTATAGCTAAGAATGCCAGGCCGCTGTCAACGGAGGCATTTCCAGCAGACAGACGACTTTACGAGGGGTATGGTGATCGGGCTGAGAAGGGCAGGTTGGTCGCTTCGTCAAATCGCAGCCGATACCCATAGAGATGTGTCCACGGTGCAGCGCCTGTGGCGAAGATGGTTGGCGCAGGGACATGTGGCACGTGCGAGGGGTCCAGGCGCAGCCCGAGTGACGTCAGCACGCGAGGATCGGCGCATCCGCCGCCAAGCGGTGGCAGCCCCGCACGCCACGTCAACCGCCATTCTTCAGCATGTGCAAGACACCCTGGCTGTTCCAATATCGACCAGAACAATTTCCCGTCGATTGGTTGAAGGAGGCCTGCACTCCCGGCGTCCGCTCAGAAGACTACCATTGACTCCACAGCATAGACGTGCACGCCTGGCATGGTGCCGGGCTAGAGCGACTTGGATGAGGGAATGGCGGAACGTCGTGTTCTCCGATGAGTCACGCTTCTGTTCTGTCAGTGATAGTCACCGCAGACGAGTGTGGCGTCGGCGTGGAGAAAGGTCAAATCCGGCAGTAACTGTGGAGCGCCCTACCGCTAGACAACGCGGCATCATGGTTTGGGGCGCTATTGCGTATGATTCCACGTCACCTCTAGTGCGTATTCAAGGCACGTTAAATGCCCACCGCTACGTGCAGCATGTGCTGCGGCCGGTGGCACTCCCGTACCTTCAGGGGCTGCCCAATGCTCTGTTTCAGCAGGATAATGCCCGCCCACACACTGCTCGCATCTCCCAACAGGCTCTACGAGGTGTAGAGATGCTTCCGTGGCCAGCGTACTCTCCGGATCTCTCACCAATCGAACACGTGTGGGATCTCATTGGACGCCGTTTGCAAACTCTGCCCCAGCCTCGTACGGACGACCAACTGTGGCAAATGGTTGACAGAGAATGGAGAACCATCCCTCAGGACACCATCCGCACGTGTTTCTGCGTGCATCGCCGCTCGCGGTGGTCCTACATCCTACTGAGTCGATGCCGTGCGCATTGTGTAACCTGCATATCGGTTTGAAATAAACATCAATTATTCTTCCGTGCCGACTCTGTTTTTTCCCCAACTTTCATCCCTTTCGAACCACTCCTCCTTGGTGTTGCATTTGCTCTGTCAGTCAGTGTATAATGCGCTCATCTAACACAGACCTATGGTGTATCGCACACTGTGTCGCTATTTACAGGCAACGCAAACCTATGGTGTTCTTCACATAAGGGACTCACACTATTCCGTGGTGTTCCGCACATAGGCAAGGCAGAACCATAGTGTCGATCATATACTGTAGTGGTACGAATCACAGGTACTGTAAAATGCATCCTGAGCACAAACTGTCGCTACTTATCACAAACCTATTGTGTATCTAACATAGTAATACTACGTGCAATTAAAAGCGACCCATGGTGTTCCCTGCGTGGTGGTACTAATTACAAGTAGTGTCATGGTTCTAATTTGATCATCCCTTCGTCACCCCTTTCAGTCGCCTCCTATGACAGGCAGGGGATACAGTGGGTGTATTCTTCGTCCGCGTCCCCCACCCACAGGGGGTTGTGTGTTTGGTCCACGAGAGGTACTTTATTTCCTTACGCCAACGTAGTAGGTTCGTGGGTAAATCAAAGCCTCTTGGAGTGTGATTTACGCTAGATAGAGCAGTCTGAACCGGTCCGACTCGATGGCTGAATGGTCAGCGTACTGGCCTTCGGATCAGAGGGTCCCGCGTTCGATCCCCTGCCGGATCGGGGCCTTTAATCGCTTCTGATTAACACTTCTGGCTTGGGGACTGGGTGTTTGTGTTCGTCCCAATACTCTCCCCTTCATATTCACACAACACACTACACTACCAACCACCACAGAAACACGCAATAGTGATTATATCCCTCCATATAGGGTTGGCTTTAGGAAGGGCAACCGGCCGTAAAACAGAGCCAAATCCACATATTCGACACACTTCGCAACCGCGAGCCCACAGGTGTGGGAAAAGCGGTAGGAAAAGAAGAAGAAGAAGAAGAGCAGTCTGAACCGCTCTGGACCTGCATGTCCACAGAGTAATCCACATGTTTATAATGGTATTCAGTTATTTCAAGTATTGGCTTGACTCAGTATGAGTACAACACTCAGTATTGTTTGTCTCAAAATTGGAAAATGTGGGGATGGTGTGTTTATCAACGGTGGAGAGTTCATACGCACGCATGTCTCGTGTCTATCTGCAGTTTTCCATACGAAATGAGTGACATGTTTTCCGACAAATTGTTGCATCCGGGAGCCATTCATTCTTGAATACATTAATTCTCATCATTTATGTGTAGTGGACATTTTTTGACTCCCCAGCCTGGTCCACGATGTTACGGATTCTAGCTTGGTCCTGCGCCGTAGGAAATAATACTTTCACACAAAAATCCACACCATAGAAGCATGTCATCCATCTACATGGCCTTTATATCAGGAAGAGCGTACACCCGTAGAACTGGGCCAAGTCCACATATGTGACTGGAATTCACGAAGGTGAGGGAAAACCGGAAAATAGAAGAAGATGCAGTGTCGGGTACCTGACAGTGTTATATCGCCGTGGATTGTTCATCCTTACAAAAAGAAAACACTTTTCCCTTTGCGAAAATCAAATGATCATAAATGTCTCTCAGTCATGGCCATCCATCAACAGCCTGCACGGTTGCTAGGTAACATTGTCTGACCATCCATCCACACCTTACATCACAGCCTGCACGGTTGCTAGGTAACATTGTCTGACCATCCATCCACACCTTACATCACAGCTTGCACGGTTGCTAGGTAACACTGTCTGACCATCCATCCACACCTTACATCACAGCCTGCACGGTTGCTAGGTAACATTGTCTGACCATCCATCCACACCTTACATCACAGCCTGCACGGTTGCTAGGTAACATTTTCTGACCATCCATCCACACCTTACATCATAGCCTGCACGGTTGCTAGGTAACATTGTCTGACCATCCATCCACACCTTACATCACAGCCTGCACGGTTGCTAGGTAACATTGTCTGACCATCCATCCACACCTTACATCACAGCCTGCACGGTTGCTAGGTAACATTTTCTGACCATCCATCCACACCTTACATCACAGCCTGCACGATTGCTAAGTAACATTTTCTGACCATCCATCCACACCTTACATCACAGCCTGCACGGTTGCTAAGTAACATTGTCTGACCATCCATCCACACCTTACATCACAGCCTGCACGGTTGCTAAGTAACATTGTCTGACCATCCATCCACACCTTACATCACAGCCTGCACGATTGCTAAGTAACATTTTCTGACCATCCATCCACACCTTACATCACAGCCTGCACGGTTGCTAAGTAACATTGTCTGACCATCCATCCACACCTTACATCACAGCCCGCACGGTTGCTAAGTAACATTGTCTGACCATCCATCCACACCTTACATCACAGCCTGCACGGTTGCTAGGTAACATTTTCTGACCATCCACCCACACCTTACATCACAGCCTGCACGGTTGCTAGGGTTACACTTCCGTTGCGTCCCGTTACACAAATTTTCATATGAGCCCCAGCCACAGGACATATTTATGTCAATATGCTATTTCCAGAAGTGAGACTGGATGGGATAAATCATTTATCATTATTTCTGTCAGATACAAAATAGGAAGCGTGTATATTTAGTCCTCATTCCGAAGTCTGGTTGCATGCTCAACAACTCCGTATCAGCTGTCATACATAACCTGGGCATCACTGAAGAGACGTGCTATGGAAATGATGAGCGAGGTAATTTCCCGTTACTTTCCTCACCGAGCCAGAAGTTGCTATTACATAACCAGTCCACTAAAATGTACCAACCGAGCTCGATAGGTGCAGTCGCTTAAGTGTGGCCGGTATTCAGTATTCGGGAGATAGTGGGTTCGAACCCCACCGTCGGCAGCCCTGAAAATGATTTTCGGTGGTTCCCCATTTTCACTCCTGGCAAATGCTGGGGATGTACCTTAATTAAGGCCACGGCCGCTTCCTTCCCACTTCCAGCCCTTCCTTGTCCCGTCGTCGCCATAAGACCTGTCAGTGTTGGTGCGACGTAAAGTAACTTGCAAAAAAAAAAAAAAAAAAAAAGTACCAAACAACCGACCCTATAAGTGACTTTTCACACTGTTCATTATAGGGACTCGTACCTCTGGCCCTTAACATCCCTCATACCTCAAGTCCCTTTCATATCGGCAAAAGTAAGCATGAGACGGAGATAGGTCTTTTTTTTTTACAGATAGGTCTTAGGAGACGATGTATGTGTATGTTTAGTCCTCAGCCTGAAGACTGGTTGGATCCTCAACAGCTCCGCCATCAGCTGTCATAGATGGCCTAGGCATCATTGAAGAGGCATACTAGGGAAATGAGGGGTGAGGTAGTTTCCCGTTGCTTTCCTCTTAGGAGACGATGGGATTAGTAAAGGGCTAGGAATGGGAAGGAAGCGACCGTGTCCTTAATTAAGGTACCGGTACATCCCCAGCATTTGCCTGGTGTGGAAATGGGAAACCACGGAAAGCCATCTTCAGGTCTGCCCAAAGTGGGGTTCGAACCCATTATCTCCCGGATGCAAGCTCACAGCTGCGTGCCCTTAACCAACGGTCAACTCGACCGGTAGACAGGTCAATGAAAGTAACAAATTTGCTGTCTAGCCCATACAACCAGAAGACACAGCGCAGTGAAAATACTAGATCTCACCAGCGAAGGTAGGCCAACCAGGGTGAAGACTATATGGGACTCAGTTAAGAAACCAAATAGTTTAAAGAATAAAACTATAAATAACATTAAATTTTTACCATGTAATTTAGAATTTACTACCTCAAGCTTATTTTACGGAATGAAAATGAAAACCTACAACCTGTTTTCCAGTCATTGACCGGGTCAGGAATGAAATGAATGAATCATATATAGGCTATTAGTACGATGGGGTCGCCACTCCCAAAGTGATTTTATTAATGACTGATAGATGCTATGAAATGAGAATGGAGAGTGTTGCTGGAATGAAAGATGACAGGGAAAACCGGAGTATCTGGAGAAAAACCTGTCCCGCCTCCGCTTTGTCCAGCACAAATCGCACATGGAGTGACCGGGATTTGAACCATGGTACCCAGCGGTGAGAGGCCGACGCGCTGCCGTCTGAGCCACGGAGGCTCCATTTTACGGAATATTAGTACCAAATTATTTTTATGGAATGAAATTTTCAAGATCTAAAATCAGACTTGTATCCCACAAGTAATATAATACCTACCATGTTTCCTTTAGTTTATCGCTGTTGCGTCATGCGGTTTGGTTTGGAGTTTAAGAGGAGCTTGTTTATTATATTTTTGTATTCTTGCCCATAAAACAATTAACTGCAACCCCTAGGAAAATTTTAATAACTTTAATTTCCGTTTAGTGGAATGGAGCAAGTGAGCGTAGAGCTTTCCAGGTCTGTTGAAACTGGACATGGTGGAGAACTTTCAGTTCGGACAAAATATGAACAGTTACAGTGAAGAGCAGCAAAACTCTGTCTCTGGTGAATCATAGCAACAAGGCGGAATTCACCGCTAATGCAGGGATAAAGAGAGGAACTCATGATGCCGAGTGGGCCCCATCTCTTCAGTCCGGACAAACTTGACGCACACCACCACTAAGCCCAGTTAAAAATGAAAATCTACAGCCTGTTTCTAGTCATTCGACTAGGTCAGGAATATAATGAATGAAACCCCATCTATCGACTAGGATAGTAATTGTGCCGGCTGCCGAAGCCCGTCGCACTCCTCTGGGGCAATGATTAATGACTGACAAATGAAATGGAGAGTGTTGCTGGAATGAAAGATGACAGAGAAAACCTGAGTACCCGGTGAAAAACCTGTCCCACCTCCGCTTTGTCCACCACAAATCTCACATAGATTGACCCGAGATTTGAACCACGGAACCCAGCGAAGAGACGCCGGCGGGCTGCCGCCTCAACCACGGAGGCTCTACTAGCTCCAGTACGAATACAAAATATTTCCCACGTAAACATGACAAGGTGACCAGGAGGATACACCAACTGCACTGATGGCGGAGCAAAAGCCTTTCAGAGGCCACAGTCCACAACACAAAATGGCACGTTTAATCTATATTGGAAATCATGTCATAATGAACAGGACAATAGCTACCAAATAATGGAACTTCATTATCGCAAATCAAGTATGTAAAAACACATCAGTCATAAATTTTGCATCACCAAACCCGCATTGCATTAAAACAGAGATTATAAAAAGTAATAGGCTTCAACATTGACATAATCGTCATAACGTCGCAGCACATATCACAAGAGGTTAATAATAATAATAATAATAATAATAATAATAATAATAATAATAATAATAATAATAATACAGGCCCATTCATGTCACGCCATTAGGGCTAATAGCGTGTCAGTTTTGAACTTACCGAACGTGTCACTGTGCGGTTTGGGTCGCGTGGCCATCAGCTTCCATTCGAGAGATAATGGGTTCGAGCCCAACTATCAGCAGCCCTGAAGATGCTTTCCCGTGGTTTCCCATTTTCGCACCAGGCAAATTTTGGGGCTGTGCTTTAATTAAGGCCACGGCCGCTTCATTCCCACTCCCAGCCCTTTCCTGTCCCACCGTCGCCATAAGACCTATCTGTGGCGGTGCGTCGTAAAGCAAATTGTAAAAAAAAATTAAAAGTCGAAGTTCTGTCTTTTTATTCTACCAGCTGGCAGAAAAATCAGTATTAATAATATACTTTGCGTCATCAGTGAATAAATTGGTTTGACGCAGCTATCCAAGCCACCCTATCCTGTGCTAACCTTTATATTTCTAAGTAATTACTACATCTTACATCTACTCTAATCTGTTTTTCATATTCATGCCTTGCCCATTTTATCGCCTACACTTCCCTCAGGCACTAATTGTACAAGTCCTGGGTGTCTTCAGACGTGTCCTATCATTCTTTCTCTTCTTCTGGTCAAATTTCTTCAAATCGTTGTTCTCTCGCGATTCAGTATCTCTTCTCTCGTGATTCGATCTAGCCATCTCACATTGAGCATTCTTCGGTACCGTAACACCACATTTCAAAAGCTTCTATTTTTCTTTCTTTGATCTTCAAAAACTTCTTTGTAACTCCTATATCAATATTTGAGGTTAAAGAATTTATTTTATATTTTGTTTGTGCTGGTCTGCGTTTTACGTACTCCTTACTTCCGCCATCCACAGTAGACAAATGCTGGAGCTGTACCTTGATTAAGGCCACGGCCACTTCCTTCCTACTCCCAAACTTTTACTGTCCGATCGTCGCCGTAATACTTATCTGTGTCGGTGCGACCTTTTTTTAATAATATGCATTATGTGATATGAACCTGCGTGTAATTAGAATGGAGGAAGTGTAAAGTGTTGAATGTGAGGAAAGGAACGTTAAGGACGACACAAACATCCATTCCCCAGGCCAAGCATATTAATCATTACCATTTAAAAAACCTGACCCAGCCGGGAATCGAACCCGGGGTCGCCGGGTGGCATGTGGACGCGTTTCCCCATATACTGTGGGGCCGGACGTCGGTGCGATATAAAGTAGATTGTAAAAAATAAAACCTTCTGTCATTATTAGTTATTTTGCTACCCAAGTAAAAATATTCATTTACTTCCTTGAGACTGCATTTCGTAATCGAATATTTCCTGCATGACCTAACTTCATTCGACTTTTGTTTTCGATAAGTTTATATTTTTATTCTACTCCTTGTCCATATCATTTAACTTAGTAACTTCTCCGAAATAATGTAACATACCTTCACTTTCTATAGATTTGAAACAACGCCAGGTGTTGAAATTCTCTCACTGAAGTTCTCAACGTGCTGGAAGCCAACGATACTGTTTGACTGACCGAAAACCTCTCAAATACCAGCGATCTCGGCCGGCATTGAACCCGCTATCTTGGGAACAAGAGGGCAACGACTGAGGTCGGCGCAAGAGTTAAAATTCATTGTCTTACGACATAGTAGGCGGTCACGAATTGTTTGCAGCAACGGCATGGTGATACAGACATACTGATTAATTATTAGCTTAGGATTCTAAACAAGGATCTACCGCATATTCAAGAAATGGAACTTTGCGAGAGTTTCAGACACAGGTCCTTTTGATGTGATTAACAGGTAGTCTACAGGGAAAGACGTGACGTTACTGAGATGTATTCTGAAACAAACATTTTTATTTACCGACACAGATAGGTCTTATGGTGACGATGGTATGAAAATGGGAAACCGCGGGAAACCATATTCAGGGCTGCCGACAGAGGGGTTCGAACCCACTATCCCCTGAATGCAAGCTCACAGCTGCGCGCCCCTAACCGCATGGCCAACTCCTCGCTCGGTTGAAACAACTTTACTATAACAGAATTAATGTACACTGACTGACAGAGCAAATGCAACACCAAGAAGGAGTGGTTCGAAAGGGATGAAAGTTGGGGAAAAAACAGAGACGGCACGGACGAATAATTGATGTTTATTTCAAATCGATATGCAGGTTACACAATGCGCACGACATCGACTCAGTAGGATGTAGGACCACCGCGAGCGGCGATGCACGCAGAAACACGTCGAGGTACAGAGTCAATAAGAGTGCGGATGGTGTCCTGAGGGATGGTTCTCCATTCTCTGTCAACCATTTGCCACAGTTGGTCGTCCGTACGAGGCTGGGGCAGAGTTTGCAAACGGCGTCCAATGAGATCCCACACGTGTTCGATTGGTGAGAGATCCGGAGAGTACGCTGGCCACGGAAGCATCTCTACACCTCGTAGAGCCTGTTGGGAGATGCGAGCAGTGTGTGGGCGGGCATTATCCTGCTGAAACAGAGCATTGGGCAGCCCCTGAAGGTACGGGAGTGCTACCGGCCGCAGCACATGCTGCACGTAGCGGTGGGCATTTAACGTGCCTTGAATACGCACTAGAGGTGACGTGGAATCATACGCAATAGCGCCCCAAACCATGATGCCGCGTTGTCTAGCGGTAGGGCGTTCCACAGTTACTGCCGGATTTGACCTTTCTCCACGCCGACGCCACACTCGTCTGCGGTGACTATCACTGACAGAACAGAAGCGTGACTCATCGGAGAACACGACGTTCCGCCATTCCCTCATCCAAGTCGCTCTAGCCCGGCACCATGCCAGGCGTGCACGTCTATGCTGTGGAGTCAATGGTAGTCTTCTGAGCGGACGCCGGGAGTGCAGGCCTCCTTCAACCAATCGACGGGAAATTGTTCTGGTCGATATTGGAACAGCCAGGGTGTCTTGCACATGCTGAAGAATGGCGGTTGACGTGGCGTGCGGGGCTGCCACCGCTTGGCGGCGGATGCGCCGATCCTCGCGTGCTGACGTCACTCGGCCTGCGCCTGGACCCCTCGCACGTGCCACATGTCCCTGCGCCAACCATCTTCGCCACAGGCGCTGCACCGTGGACACATCCCTATGGGTATCGGCTGCGATTTGACGAAGCGACCAACCTGCCCTTCTCAGCCCGATCACCATACCCCTCGTAAAGTCGTCTGTCTGCTGGAAATGCCTCCGTTGACGGCGGCCTGGCATTCTTAGCTATACACGTGTCCTGTGGCACACGACAACACGTTCTACAATGACTGTCGGCTGAGAAATCACGGTACGAAGTGGGCCATTCGCCAACGCCGTGTCCCATTTATCGTTCGCTACGTGCGCAGCACAGCGGCGCATTTCACATCATGACCATACCTCAGTGACATCAGTCTACCCTGCAATTGGCATAAAGTTCTGACCACTCCTTCTTGATGTTGCATTTGCTCTGTCAGTCAGTGTATTTGTGGTATATTGACAGGTGGCATTTTCACTTCTATTAGGAAAAATGTTATTGGTTTTATGTCCCACCAACATTAACAGCTTTAGGAGACGCCGAGATGCTGGAATTTGTGCCGTAGGAGTACTACTACGTGCCAGTAAGTCTACCGACACGCGACTGGCGTATTTGATCACCTTCAAATACCACCGGATTGGACTGGGATAAAAGCCGCCGCCCACTCCAACTTAGGCTTTCACTTCGTTTTTACAATTTATTTTTACGTCGTACCGACAGAGATAAGTCTTATGGCGACGATGGGATAGGAAAGGGCTTGCGGGCCTGGGCTTAATTAAGTTACTTGCCTGGTGTGAAAATGGGAAACAACGGAAAACCATATTCAGGGCTGCCGACAGGGGGATTCCAACCCACTATCTCCCGAATTCAAGCTCACAACTGCGTGACCCTAACTGCACAGCCAACTCGCTTGGTAAGCAATCATCTTGGGAGCATGGATTTGCGATCACGTGTCCTCTAGCTGAGTCTGGCATAATTTCCACTTGTGTGAGGTTCCTCGTTTTCATCTTTCCTATCCGACCTCCGTTGACCAAGGCGTGTGCCTTTTCGATCCCGACGGCATTAGGTCTATGGATCTGTTTATTTTCACGCCCGGCGTGCCTCTTAGCAATCTTTTGCCGATACCTTCATTTTTCGAAGTGTCGTACCTCCTTCAGTTTTTCCTCTGATTAGTGTTAATAGAGGATGGTTGCCCACTGTACTTCCCCTTAAAACAGTAAACACCACCACCACCTCGTAATTATTATCATTATAAAATATCAAAGCCATTTCTTATGAACAGTGCTGATGTAGTTATTTTATTATTATTATTTCGAATGGGCCACCAGAGGACCACGTGCCGATTTCAATTCCTTCTTCTTTGTCCTTTCCTTTTCTTCCAGTACGCTTTCATCTGTTCACTTTCTTCTTTCTGTCTTCAGACCACTTTGAACCAGTCTTTTTTACTTCCCTACCTTGGAATCCTATTTTCAGTACTTTTTCCCGAAAGCCTTCTCTATTATTTATTTCTTCTGTTGTTATATTGTTTTTTTCTAAATCCTTTTTTACTTCATTGACCCAGCTTGTCGTTGATTCCTTACCCCACAAATATCTGAAAATCTTACTGGTTAATCTACTATCTTGCATTCGATATAAATGTCCAAAAAACATAGGTCTCCTTTTCCTCATTACATCTGATATATTTACTATTTTTTGATATATTTCAGCATTACTTCGTAATTTCTAACCTTCTGCTGTGTTTTGTGGGCCTAATATTTTCCTCATGATTCGCCTTTCTAGTATTTCTAGTTTATCTAAATTATAGTTTAATGCCAGACATTCGCTTGCATATAGGCTTTCTGGCTTCACTACTGTGTTGTAATCCCTTATTTTTGCATATTTGGATAGGCATCTTTTATTGTAGATATCTTTGGTGACACCATAAGCTCTCTCCATTTTATGTACCCTCTCCTCTACTGCAGATTTTTCTAAACCATTTTCTTGGATTATTTCCCCTAGATATTTGAATTTTTTACCCTCTCTATTTGGCCAATATCTGTTTTCAGAAATTTTGGTGCATCCCAAATATTTGTTAAAAATTTTGTTTTTTCTGCAGAAATTCTTAAGCCAGTTCTGCTGGCGACTCTTTCCAAGACATTTACTTGGGTTATAGCAGATGTCACATTTTCAGAAAGTATTGCAAAGTCATCTGCAAATGCAAGACAATTTATTTCGATCATTTTGTTTCCTCTTCCTGAGCACGAGGAAAAGCCAACACTTCCTATGCTGATGTCAACAGGGCTACATTTTAAACTCATTTTAACCAATTTTGACGACACACTTATATGAAATTAAATTTAAATTTTATGTGAAATTAAATTTTAATGTTAACACTGATGATGGACCTTAGTGTCCGAAAACCGGTCATGTTTTAATAAAGTGTTGCTGATACGACCGTATATAATTAATAATAATAATAATAATAATAATAATAATAATAATAATAATAATAATAATTAAAAAACCACGTCGTAAGTCTGAGCAACTTTGTCTAGGGTGACCAGATTACAAGTGTGAACATACGGGACACTTCGACTGCCGTTGATTATTAGGCTCTATTTAAGATTATAGGGGCTGCCTGGCCGAGGCGGTAAAGGCGTGCTCGGTTCGCCCGGAAGGTCGTGGGTTCGAATCCCCGTCAGAAAGTCGTAAAATTTAAGAGAAAAGATTTCCACTTCCGGAGGTGCATATGGCCCTGAGGTTCATTCAGCCTTCACCAAAAATGAGTGCCAGGTTGATTCCTGGGGCAAAGGCGACTGGACGGCGGCTAACCACTCTACCCCATCACGTGCCGCGGTTAACAATGGTGGAAGCCTTTACCTTCCACTCCTCCAAGGGCCTTCATGGCCTGTACAGAGGTGACTTTGTCTTTGTCTTTTCACTTAAGATTAGAATTCCGTAACACGAGCCACCGACCTGAGAAAGAGTGTCATTTATTTATAGAAAACCAGTAGTCTCTGTAATGATCAGGATGATGATTTTTATTATTCTTTCTTCGCTATGCCCATTTACAGAGTGCGTTGGAACTTGTTAACTTGATGACGCTTTTCCTTCTCCTCCTCCTCCCCAAATCTCTTCATGAACTCGCTATGCTGTTTCTTGCGTTCTTCCGTCCATTGTTTCCCTGTGGTTCATTTAGCCTGTTCCGTGAACGTGTGCTTTGCAATCAAAAGCCTTGCGATCCCTGATGATATCTTCTGTGATGTTCATTTCTTAAGTCCTGCTTTATTTCCTCTAACCAGCTGATTTTGACCTCCTTTGAATTAATTCTACCAAGCAGTTTTTGCATATCTATTGTCGTCCATTCTACAGATGTGGCCATAGAACTTCAATCGCCTCCTGCGTACGGTATCGGTGAACTTGCTTTGTACAAATCTAAAATTTTTCTTTTGATCCATGTACCATTTACATGAAAGGGGCCATATATATTTTCCGAAGAATTTTTCGTTCTTGTTTTTCTATTTCACAAACTTTAGAGTGGCCTCCTACGGATGTGGTTTCTGAGGCATACAAAGCTTCCGGAAGAACAACAGTCTTGTAATGCCGAAGTTTTGCATTTCGTGACATCACTCTTTTATTGTAGTGGTTCCATGTTATTCGGTATGCTTTCAGGAGTTTGGTGGCTCTTTCTAAATTAGCTTTCCTGTTCAATCCGGATGGGATAATGATTTCAACTAGATATTTGAAGGAAGGGACCTATGTGATTATTCCATAATTTGTCTGTAGTGGCGATCTTTGGATATTCTGGTGTCCATTAACCATTATATGAGTCCTCTCATACGTACCTGGTTTCTTCACTAGTCTTATTATTATTATTATTATTATTATTATTATTATTATTATTATTATTATTATTATTATTATTATTATTATTATTATTATTATTATTATTATTCCCACCCCGCAGTGTAGCGGTAGCGTGCCTGCCTCTTACTCGAAGGCCTCGGGTTCAATTCCCAACCAGGTCAGGGACTTTTACCTGTATCTGAGGACTGGTTCGAGGTCCACTCAGCCTACGCGATTACAATTGAGAAGCTGTCTAACGGTGAGATAGCGGCCCCGGTCTAGATAGCCAAGAATAACGGCTGAGAGGATTCGTCGTGGTGACCACACGACACATCGTACTCTGCAGGCCTTCGTGCTCAACAACAGTCTCTTGGTAGGCTATGGCCTTTCTTGGCTGTTGCACCATGAGGTTTGTTTTTATTATTATTGTTACGGAGTATAGTGGTTGTGCAGAGGTAAAAGAAGGTGCGGGGGTGAACAGGTCTCAAAAAATACGAAATTAAAGTTAAGATAAAATTTAACAAGGTTATATTTTCTTTGCAAAATCAAGAAATAACAAGAATGGCAGGTACAGAGTAGCAAAGCAAACGATCGGGAATGTACAATTACAGAGTTACAGGATTTGGGCTCCGAGAGCCAGACACATAATTCTTGAGCAATAAGCTCAACCTTACGCTATACAAGATTCAACCAAGGGGCAGAAGACCCCAATCATGCCCAGGAGCTCTTGCTCCCAATTACATAGTAAAGCCTCCTCGAGGCACGCAGAAACAAATTTTAAGAAAGAGCGACCCGCTCTTAAGTTCAAGCCTATCAAAGGCCACACCAAACTCCACTTTCAAGCTGCCCTCCAAGGACACATATACAGGGGTAAAAATACCCAACCTACTGAGGCCTATTCAGAGAAGAAACAGAAATATTACATGGCCTCTAAAATACCAACTTGAGAGGAGGCGTTTTTGCACTCCTAATATACTTTATTTAAAACCTACTTGGCGCTAGGCCTCTAATGCAAGGGCTAATCCCATACTAACGAGGTGACTTATAGAAGGAGACAATTTACGTTACATTAAGGAAGAAACGGTTGTGAAAATAAGTTCACCTCAACGCAATATGAGTGGGAGCTCGAGAGGGTTAAGCACTCTCTATCCCAATATGTAGTTTCAAAAGATAGAATTGATACCAAGTGTCTTTACATTTTAGGGGAAAGTTACATGGTAAAAAGGCTTCGGACCTGCCCCGAAAGTTAAACTGCTGAGCTAGCAAGAAAAGAAGTTATTAAACGGCCATTACCTGGTGGTTGAACTGCTGCCCGAAGAAAGAGGCGCTTCCCGCCCCCTGCTACGTACTTTACACGCTGATAGATGTTACTGAAGTGGCGCGTAGACCCGAAAATCAGCAGTTTATATACCCTCGTGGAAAGTTCGAGACGTTTCAGGAATGAGAACACCCTCCCACAAGAATTTTATTGGCTAACAACGAAAACCCCTACACATTATTGGTGGAAAATTTATTACAGAAATTCCTTATTGGTCAAGTTCAAAACTGGCGGAAAGAAAGGGTTAATATTGCCAACTTAAACAATAACTGAAAGAAATTTAACAAAGAACAAACTTATGAATTCGAAATTTCTCCAAAAAACACAGTTCTTTCACTTCGCACTAGGGTGCATAATTGTAGTTCTTCAGTAGTGCCATCTGGAAGAGAATGTCCACACTTCTTACTACAGGCAAAACAAAAATACATCGAAAACGACCCAGTTCAGAAACTTCAAAATTTACAAGTAGTGACATATTCTGAGAAACTTGAAAATTAACACAGTAGATAAAGTTCAGACTTCCTCCAGTAGAGGAGTTTCAACTGGCGCAAAGTTTGAATTAGCGGCGTGGAGGTGTACCACCCGGTACAATTATTATTATTATTATTATGAAGATGGTAAGGTAGGTAAGGGTTATACTGCCCGAAGGCAGGTCCGAATCTCCGCAGAGGTGCTCCTGAGCCGGAGTTTACGTGCGGTAGGGTGGCCAGTTCCTTTCCGCTCCTCCATTCCCTTACCTCCCACCAACAGCGCGTGGCAACCCATCCAACTCCTGACCACGCCCAATGTTGCTTAACTTCGTTAGTCTCACGGGATCCGGTGTTTCAACACGGCTACGGCCGTTGGCATTATGAAGATGGAAGCGGCTCAATTCGAGCACATAACAAGAACATCAAGGGTCATCAAACAATGTTTACTATGCAGGATTATAAGTTGCCATTTCTACATTTCATGTCCGGCTCCATGGCTAAATGGTTAGCGTGCTGGCCTTTGGTCACAGGGGTCCCAGGTTCGATTCCCGGGAGGGTCAGGAATTTTAACCATGATTGGTTAATTTCGCTGGAACGTGGGCTGGGTGTATGTGCCATCTTCATCATCATTTCATCCTCATCATGACGCACAGGTCGCCTACGGGCATCAAATCAAAAGACCTGAACCTGGCGAGCCGAACATGTCCTTGGTCACTCCCGCCACTAAAAGCCATACGCCATTTCATTTCTACATTTCATATTCGTCTGTCTCACTGGTTTGTTACATTCAGTGCCAACCAAACAAACTGTTGTTATTTTACACAATGAGAAATATACATCATAGCTTTGTGATATATTAAGTTTAAACAAGGTATTTCGAAAAATACGGAACGGTCATGAAAAACGGAACAATATGCGTCCCGTACATTTTTTGCTGGGAAAACGGGGCACTTTAGAGAAATAAGGGTCAATTCCATAAAATAAGGGACATCTAGTTACCCTTAGTCGGACATTTAGAAATAATAGGTAGGAAAGACTAGTTTTAATATTCCGAAGCAACGAAAGCATCTCACTTCAAACTTGGTACGCAGAATTAGTATGTTGTACCACCACTGCTGTGCTGAAGTTTTAACATGGGGAGCTGTTTTACTCACAGCCAATGGCATGTGAATAGCAGTGCCAAGTTGCTGCCTCGCTCATTCATTCCTACGTGGAATGCAATTCATTACCGTACTGTCAAATTCACTATATTAACAACACATAACACTGAGCCAAAAACAAGTATGAGTTTCCTTTACTCGTTCATATCGTGATGAAGCTTGAGCCTTCTTTCCAAACCTCTTTTTTTCTCATGGATAAAATGTTTAGATTTTTAATAAAATATGCCCTCCTAAAATGGCATAAAATGATCTCCATTCTTAGAGAAAATATTTCTATTTTATTTTGATGCCATTAGTTTTTGTTTATGTATAGTCCGACTCCTTGGCTGAATGGTCAGCGTTGAAGCCTTTGGTTCGAAGGGTCTTGGGTTCGATTCCCAGCCGGAACGGGAATTTTAATCGCTTCTGGTTAATTCTTCTGGCTTGCGGACTGGGTGTTTGTGTACGTCCGAACACTCTCCTCTTCATATTCAGACAGCACACCAGACTACCAACCACCACAGAAACACGCAATAGTTATTACATACCTGCAGATAGGGTTGGCGTCAGAAAGGGCATCCGGCCGTGTAATAGGGCCAAATCCACATGTGCGCAAGAAGTCCCACCCGCGTCCCCACAAGGTGTGGGAAAAGAGGTAGAAGAAGAATAAGTCTTTGTTTATGTACAAGTTGCTATATTGCCAATGTTTAATCACTTATGATCACTTGTTGTATAAATTAATGTTAAATTACCGAGCAAGTTGGCCGTGTCGTTACTGTCGCGCAGCTATGAGCTTACATTTTGAAGACAGTGGGTTCGAACCCCACTGTTGGCAGCCCCTAAGCATGGTTTTCCGTAGTTTCTCATTTTCACACCAGATACCTTAATTAAGGCCACGGTGGTTTCCATCCCACTTTCAGCCCTTTCCTCTCCCATCGTCGCAGTAAAACCTATCTCGGTAAAACTACCGACACGAGTTTGAAGTATCTGAACACTTTAAAATACCACCGGACTGATCCAGGATCGAACTTGCCAAGTTGGGGTCAGAAAGCCAGAGCCTCAACCGTCTGAGCCACTCAGTCCGGCGTCTAAATCAGGACAAAAGTTTAGCACTCAACAGTCTTGCCCCTAAAGCAATAATCCCCCCCCCCCTCCCACAAAACCACAACTAATCAGGCAGACTTCATACACGTTATGGACACAGCTTTTGACCACTATTCCATAGTCTCTTGCATTAAATACGAAGTAATCTTACACATGAAGTTGCATCCTTGAATGCCCATAAAGTGAGACGTCTTAAAACAAGGTAGGTCCTGGACTGCTACAGGTTTTATTCCTCTGTACTGGAGCAATTATTTAAATGCCACTTTATCTCTAACAAGGAAACTCTACAAACACCCTACTTCGAACACAGACGGTGCTTCCAGAGATCATAGATTAGCGAGCATGGCCTGCCACGTTTCACAGTAACGTGCGGTCGGTGATACCTGGCTTTATTTATCGCACTGTTACGAGTAGCGCCTGGCACGTAGGCAATATGAGTTGCGAGTTCTGCTTCGACCGAGAGAGAGCAAGCTTGCTATAGTAAATAAATAACACCCATTTCGGAGCAAGGTACTTCTTATGTGATCAAGACATTCCGTGACCAGCATCAGCCCTATTTTCTCTTAATTATAAGTTATAAAAGTATTTCTCAATTAATTGGGGTTGGCACTGTTTATGGATTAAGACCTGGCTTCCACCAGATGCCTCAACGAGCAGTTACAGCTTGAAAGAGAGTTCTGCATTCGAGAGGCGGTGGGTGTTCCCACCGTCGACTATCCTGGGAATGAATTTACGCGCTTTTCAATTCTTCATTCACTTTCACCTTGCATCAAATCACCACTACAGATTTCCTGGCCAAAGAGGGGGCGTCACCCTGTAAGAGGCCGAAAGTGCCACTTCAGAGTATGGAATAAAATCTTAAATAAATATAAAGAACATATACCTTTCCTAACTTACGAAGGCATGTATATATTTTTGCGTGCTTCTGTGCTCGATGGTACATTGGTATATTGTGTGTAAATGAAGCTGTGTGCATTAAGAAACAAACATCGAGTCTCTGAGTCAGATAAATTATCCATACGTGGCTAAAATCCCCAGGCCAGCCGGGAATCGAATCTGGGGCCATCCAAACCGAAGGCTGTTATGCTGATCATTCAACCACGAAACCGGGGGATATAATGGAGGGCATTATAATTACCTAAAAGAGAGGAGAAACTCCTCGCAGTTTTCTTAATT
This sequence comes from Anabrus simplex, assembly GCF_040414725.1. NCBI lineage: Eukaryota > Metazoa > Arthropoda > Insecta > Orthoptera > Tettigoniidae > Anabrus > Anabrus simplex. The sequence goes on along the minus strand of NC_090269.1, from coordinate 104,675,913 downwards.
ATCAAATTGGGCATATATAATCGAACCGAACTTACAAACAATAATTTATATATTTTCAGTGCCTATCTACAGTTCGTAAAGTGCAATGTAACACATTTTATAACTTTTTTTTTACAATTTGCGTTACCGTCGCACCGACACAGATAGGTCTTATGGCGACGATGAGACAGGAAGGGGCTAGAAGTGGGAAGGAATCGGCCCTAACCTTAATTAAGGTACAGCCCCGGCATTTGCCTGGTGTGAAAATGGGAAACCACGGAAAACCATTTTCAGGACTGCCCACAGTAAGGTTCGAACCCACTATCTCCCGAAAACTGGATACTGGCCGCTCTTAAGCGACTGCAGCTATCTAGCTAGGTTTTTATAACTTAGGAACGTGTAATGGTGACAAGAAGATATTTGATTTTGTATAATGTCCGCTTTATGATAAGGATTAGATGTAGTTTTTACCGCAAATTTCTCCAATTAAGGGACGTTTTGCATTCATCGTTTCAAAGTCAGCCTCAGCCTACAAATACAACAGAAAAATATGCTAAGCTATGTTATAATTTTTAAACATTCTGCTTTACGTAGCACCGACACAGATAGGTCTTACGGTGACAATGGGATAGGAAATGGGTAGGAGTGGGAAGGAAGCGACAGTGACCTTGATTAAGGTGTAACCCGTGGTGTAAAAATGAGAAACCACGGAAAACATTTTCAGAGTTGCCGAAAGTGGGGTTCAAACCCACTATCTCCTGAATGCAAGCTGAGAGTTACGTGAACCAAACCGCACAGCCACTTTCTCTGTACTCATTTTGTTACAAATCATCATTTCAGACTCCATATTATCTAGTATTACAAACTTTTATTTTTTTGCAAGTTGCTTTACGTCGCACCGACATAAGATAGGTCTTATGGCGACGATAGGAGAGGAAAGGGCTAGAAGTGGGAAAGAAGTGGCCGTGGCTTTACTTAAGGTACAGCCCCGGCATTTGCCTGGTGTTAAAATGGGAAACTACGGAAAATCATCTTCAGGGCTGGCGACAGAGGGGCTCAAACCCAGTATCTTCCGATTACTGGATACTGGCCGCACTTAAGCGACTACAGCCGAGAGTTGTTTAAATCATAGCAATTAGAGAGTCGAAGTTCACCAAACACCTCATCATTCCTTCAAAATGGATTGAGTGTTGATGTTTGTTGTTTTAAAGAGCCTAAGATCTACCTCAAGTTTCTGAAAACCTAGTAACTCTTGTACAAAGGCAGGTTTATTCTGTGACGCTTAAATGTAATGTCTATCTTTCCAAATTATGGAAAACAAAGGCTACTGTTACATCAGTAAATAAAATACAATTGGTATATATAAACTACAGTGCGGTGACTGCAACTCTGTTTTCGTTGGGCAGACAGGGCGAATTTAAAAAAAAACAGTGCGAAAGAACATACGTTATTAAAACGTATAAATTACAGAGTCGCAGTTCATCAAACACCTCATCATTCCTTCAGTCTAAATTGAGTGATGATGGTTGATGTTTTAAAGAGCCTAACATCTAGGTCATAGATCCTGTTCCTTGAGTATCTTCGTGCCCATCTTCGTTTTTTATTTTGCTTTATAGAGTCCTCCACCAGGATTCAGATTTTCTTTCGTGCATGAAACAGTCTAGAAAATCAAATTAATATGGAGAGGGATAGGAGAAAAGTAGCTGTGATCTTTCCATAAAACATGTATCAAAACGATTAGGTTTAGGGTAACAGACACGTATGTTAGCAGACACATGGCTTAACATTGGACATCGTCCATATGTTTCATTTAGCAAGACATAAGGATGGTAGAGACGCCAGTGTATCAACATCTTTCTACCATGGTCATCGAGAGCCTAATATGTTCTGTTCACCTGGCCAACCATTACTAACGTACCGATACTTCATGTATGCACCAGCGAGCGTATGTAATAAAGCGTGGCCATAGTACAGGTTACATCTTTAAAGTCAGACAAGTTGAACAAAGAAGATACTGGACACTGAATCCGGATCAGCATCTCAAAATCCCTCATATTAAAACCAAAGTCACCATATTAAATTCTTTAGAAATAATAGACATACTAAATGTGCTGAAACTAATCTAAAATAACATAATTGTATTTTAAAAATTGCACAGTTCCACCCCTTACCTTACTGCAGAAGATATGCTATCTTAATGTACTCATAACTCAGTTTGTAATATTAGATATATGTGAATCTGTACTTATGATATGCGTTACGGAGATATCGTGGTGGACAGAGGTGAAATAAGGTGTGGGCATGAATGGGTGGATAGAAAAAAATTAACTTGCAATCCAAACTTTAAAATTTGGAATATATTTCTTTACTGAATTGTCTTTTTTCTTTTCAAACTTTACACATTACCAAGCAAATAGCAAATGAACAGGTACAAGGTGTAGCTCGTGAGCTCGAGAAAAAGTGTAAGAAATTCTAGAATAATCAGATAACAACAATTTAGCAACATGAGCTCGAAGTTCCCCCGTTACAAGTTTAACAAGAGCACCATTGCTCCCTTCAATACATACTCAACGAGACGGAGCTCCAAATTTTACATCAGTAGTAAGAGCGTCTTTTCTCTACACAATTACCCACTAGGACACTATTCTCGAATATTTACAAGTTCCAGGCCTTCTTTAAGGTACAATCTACATTTAACAAAAACCAACAGTAGACAATGTCTTATTTACACAAAAGTCGGATTTACCTTGACACAAAATGAAAAATACAAGTTGAGTTTAACAGGGGTAACAAGTACCCATTCTACGTGACCTTATTTAAAAACAAAAGGTTTAAGTTACTCGCCGAAAATCAAAATGTTAGGAGGTAAACTCTGGCACTCCTTGAAATTCACATGAGAATTCTTAAAACCCTATGTGGGCTTATGGCCCAACGTTACAGAGGCTAAGCCTATACTACGGAAGTGACTGGAAGAAAGAAAAAAATTAAGTTACTAGCTAGACATTAAAGGTTATAAAATCATTGTCACCTCAATGCCAAGTCGAAGGGGAATTCACGAGGGTCCCCACTCTTTATTCCCTCACTTGCCTTCAGTTCTTTAGACTTGTTGGAGAAATGACATGAGAAAAACAAGTTACATTACGAAAGAAATTTGAAACCTTCCCCTCGAGCTAGCTTTCAGAGACTATTCATAATTACACGGAGTCTGCCATTCCCTTGAGCTGGTGAACCTTCCGGCGATAGACGAAGCAGCCCTTCCTCTGCCTCCGCTACGAACACACTCTAAACCTATTGACTGGAGCGATCGAAGAGACAACACATCCCGAAATATCCCTGCTCTTATAGCGGAGAGGAAGGTTCCAGATTTATCTGGGCCGAAGCCCTGACACACCTACTATTTCCATTGGACAATCAAATAAATATCAAACTCTGATTGGTTACTTAAATAAATGTACAAAATTTCCTACTGGCTAAAATTTTAAGCTGGCGGGAAGAGATAGAAGTGTTGATAACTTTAGAACACCAAAAACAAGCTATAAACAATTCAGTTTAGGAAACCATAACACACAAAATTTCATTGAAAATTAATTGTTCATCCTCGCCCTAGAGGGCGCACGTAAATTGATAGTAACGACATCTGTTGATAAATGTTCAAACTTCTTCTACCACATAGTTTGAAGTACAAGTCACAGGTGGCCTTCTAAAAGACGCTTAATTTGTATACAGGGAGCGGGTGTACCGCCGGTGCAATATGTAACAAGAAAACCGGGCGAGTTGGCCGTGCGGTTAGGGGCGCGCAGCTGTGAGCCTGCATCCGGGAGATAGCGGGTTCGAACCCCACTGTCGGCAGCCCTGAAGATGGTTTTCCGTGGTTTCCCATTTTTACACCAGGCAAATGCTGGGGCTGTACCTTAATTAAGGCCACGGCCACTTCCTACCCATTCCTAGGCCTTTCCTATCCCATCGTTGCCATAAGACATATCTGTGTCGGTGCGACGTAAAGCAAATAACAAAAAAACATGTAACAAGAACATACAGTAACATGTTTTTCTGTTGCAATTGTAGGCTAAGGATGACTTTGAATGAAGTCAAAACTAAACTCCCTGAATTTGTGGTTTAAAACGCTACATATAAAACATATAAAACATATAAAACATATAAAACAACTACTGAATATTTGAATGTTCACTTTCTGTGAGGGGAATTTCAAAAGCTTTCAACTTGTGAACGTCCGGCTCCATGGTTAAATGGTTAGTATGCCTGTCTTTGGTCCAAGGGCTCCCGAGTTCGATTTCCAGCCGGACCGGGGATTTTAAACTTCATTGGTTAATTCCAATAGTTCGGAGCCTGGGTCTGTGTGCCGTCTTTAACATTAAAAAATTCATCATACGTAGGGCCCCATTATCATAGACGTGCAGGTTGCCTATCAGGCGTCAACTCGAAGTACCTGCATCAGGCATCTTCGGAGGCCATTCAACATTTTTATTGACTTGTGAGCAGTTGATGACCTCAATGTCATAGATGCCATAATTTCTTCTTACTTAGGATAGGCTCCTCACTTTCTCATCATTTCCATTAATTCCTTTCCTACAGAGAGAGCTGGCTGCACATTTCGCGACGTGCAGCTGTTAGCTTGCATTCCGAAGGTGGATGGCTCCAATCCCACTATTGAAGTCCTAAAAATGGCTTTCCGTTGTATACCATTTTCAAACGTGTAAATTCTGGGGCCGTTCCTTAATAATTAAGACCACAGTCGCTTCATCTCCAGTCCTTGCCCCCTCCTATTTCATTGTGGTAAAAAGAAATCCTGTCTGAGTTGATCTAATGTCATCAACTCCTACTGCTATATGGCAGTGTGGGTTATTTACCGAGTATACTTCGTCGTTCTCCTTCCCTCAAACTCAATTGTTAGGTACTTCAACAGAAACATTTCAATTTTCGTTGAGAAGATTTTCAAAATATTCCTTTCACTTGTCCTAGGACCGACAATGAGTTTACCTGATTTACCCATGTAATATTCATTTCATTTTCCCTTCCATGTACGAACAATTTCCTATCTACATCAGTTCTTGTTTGGAGCCACTTTCGATACGCCTTACTTTTATGCTTACAAGCTGTCTTGACTTCGTCATTCCACTAAGGTGTTCGTACTCCTTCATCTTCACGTACAGTAACTCCTAAGCATTTCTCTATAGTTTCTAGTAAAGAATACCTTCATGCCAACGATACCCTTTCTATATGCCGAAACTGTTGACTGTCTATTCCTTTGGAACTTTTTACTAATCATAACCATTAGAGTCCAGACTTTCATACATTAATAGGTTAGAATGCAAAGTTACAGAAGCGAGCAGCAAGTATAGTCTACGTTTCCAACGATTATGCTGTGGGGATTGCATAAATATTAGGGGTACGGCCCATCAGAATCCCTATAATTTATGTTACCTTTGCTACATTATGAAAGAGTGGGTGGCTGACACTTTCTACTAACCATATTATTTTGCAATCTAACCTGTTACTGCATAAAAATCCGGGCTTTAATAATCATGTACTTCTGTCTAAATTTCTTGTCTATGAGATTTTTTACCTTTGTCCGTCAACAGACAGATTTAACTTTCGGTATCCTAGGCTAGTGATACTCAGTTCACTGTAGATGAGATAGTGATCTCTCTCTCGTCTAAAACTCCTCAAAATACACGTATACTCCTGAAATATTTTCTGAATTCAGTCAACTATGATATAATATATGAAGGATCGGGTGTACCTACACTTCCCAGCGCAACAGTGAATAGCCTTACGCTTGAAAAATGAATTTTTAACTGCTAACCCCATACTAGCACAGGAGTCCACTAAATAGTTCTAATTGCTATTTGCTTCCATATTGTACCAGGAAAGCCTAGGTCCTGGCCCATATCAATCGAAAGAAACGTTATTCCAGCATAAAATATCCGTCCGACGTACGAACAACTGAGCAAAGGAATGTTCCAGCATGTGCCAGACTCCACGAGTGCACTAGGCGAAGTCAAGTGACGTCACCTGTCGCTCGAAGCTCACCTCCCCTAGAGATATTTCTCGAAAAGAATTTTTCTTTTCGCAAGCTTTTCAACGCCTTAACCAATTTCAACGGGACAAACGCTGAATTGTAGCGGACGTTATAAAAGATAATCCCTGTAAATTTCGAATTAATCTATCCCATGGTTGTTGAGTTATAATAATTTAAAGTCTAAAAAGATTATGCACTCACGGTCACATGACCAAGAGAACCACCCCTCCCAGCGCCGGTATATATGTCAAGGCTAACAAGCAGAGCAGAGCAGTACAAGGCCGAGTACACAGATGTGTGTGTGAGTGAGACAGAGGGGAGACCGACCCTCGTAGTATGTCCGCGCAGTCATGGTGAAAGTACTTGCCGTCGCGTTTCCGGAATACGAAGTTATATCGCCGACAAAATTATAAAAGACGTCGCACTGTATTTAATATATCGCGTCGCGACTACGGTCTAATTCTAAAGACATTTGAGAATATAATACGAGTGAACTTATTGAAGTGCAAATACCAAATATTTAACGTTCACAGAGTATATCATTACGTGTGGACTTAGTTTACCTCACATAATATTGAACTTCTACAATGAACAGAAATTAATGTGTAGAATTACCGGGACTCATTTCTTTTCGAGCATTGAACTGTGTTTCTTTATTCACGTAGTGTTCATGCCATATTAGTATACGACTTACAGTAGTAAACTGGGTGAATACTAAGAACTTTTTCTGAGGAAATATGACATTATATTAACCAGATAATCAGAAAATAATCCTTAGTGACTTAATGACCGTGTTCAAAGACTGATTATAAACTGTGATTTGCCATTTTCAAGTGTAAACTGTGTAATTATGGACATTATCAGTAACGACTTTAAATAGTATTTCATACAGAAAGGACTGTGATTATTCATTTAACGTCTTAAAGTTCAATTACGCCACAAACTGTGTTCGACAGTAAATGAGAGTGTCAGTGATAACTACTCGCACTAAGTGAATTTTCCGTGTGCGAAAAATCACCTTAACGAGCTGCAGTTCTACACGATCCAGTTCCAGCAATCATCATCTCATCGAGGGACGTCAACATGGTGTGTTAATGGAACATCGCCGATCCTGATTCTCCACGGAACATCCCAGACGTCCGTCCTTCAACATTTGTAGCAACATTTCTTTCATTAAGTGAGTAGTAACAAACTGGCTAAAATTTTTTCATTAATTTTGAACAGTGGAAACTTCAGTGCCGCGTGTGAACAAATATTTCAGAGTTCTCATAATTTCTCAGAAGTTCATCTTTTGTGATTAATTTATTTTTCAAATTTAATTTTCATATCTCATAGAAGAACTTTAGGATTTTCAAGTGTGCTATACATCAAGGTTTACAAACTGAAAAACTGAAAAACTTTCAACAGAAATTTAAATTCCTATGTCAATTTGCAATTACAAGTGTGTGCTCATATTTAGAAAGACTTTAGGTGGAAATCTAATACCTCGTATTCTCACATATGAAAGACTTTAGAATCAGTGATATTCATTTAATTTTCATGAACAGAAATCAAGAAGATTACGTTTAAACTTTTAATTTCAATGCTAGATTTGAGTCCAATAATCATATTGCAGGGTGAAGAATCAATAAATTGTTTTTAAAAAAAATTATAACCATCTATTATTCGCTCTGCGAGTCTATCCTACTCTGTATCGGCTCCAAAAACCAAGTTCCACTCCCTGAGGTCCTATTCATGCCCTTTACCCAAGAACTTTTCCTGGTACAATATATACCCTGCATTTATCAATCATCTTTTCATAACGTTTAGTTCTAATTCCATTCCTCGAAGTGAAATAGATATTTGGTACTACCCTGCCCTTGCTACTGATTCCGACCACGATGTCGCTCAATACTTCAAAAAACTTGCCTCCTTCATCCATACATTATTTGGAGTAGAAAACATTTCATGTACTATACAAAAGGCCCAAACTTTTTCAATAGGCCTTCCGTATTTCCGTTGTCAGCAGTTGCGGCTTCTTGCTATTTGCACACTCGCATTTAGCCATGAAACACGACAAAGTAAACTCGTGTCCTCAATCCCGAGATGATGCAGCTCTATTGAGGTGAGCTACATGTACCATTTCAACCACATACCAGTCGGGAATTGAACCCAGACTCCGAGGGCAGCAATTAATAGTGCTAACCTTTACGCTATAGAGGAGGACAATTCAGGACTGAAGGATGTAAAGAGGTTCACTCAGTCTATAGATACCAAATGGGGAGCTGGCTGATGCTGATATGAGAAGTAGCGTAACCGGTTACTATGAAAGCTGAAAAGTGAAGATCTAGCACAAGTAGAAGCAATGCCAGACTCAGGGAGATGAGCCCCTGGGAGTAACCCTTTTAGTCCTAGTCCCTCTTATGACATGAAGCCAATACCGTGGACAGCAGTCATCTTGACAGCCGTCCGGCTCCATAACTAAATGGTTAGCGTGCTGGCCATTGGTCACAGGGGTCCAGGGTTCGATTCCCGGCAAGGTCGGGAATTTTATCCATCATTGGTTAATTTCTCTGGCATGGGGACTGGGTGTATGTGTCGTCTTCATCATCAATTCATCCTCATCACGACGCGCAGGTTGCCTGCGGGAGTCAAATCGAAAGACCTGCACCTGCCGATCCGAACATGTCCTCGGACACTCCCGGCACTAAAAGCCATACGCCATTTCATTTCATTTTGACAGCCAAGGCCCTTAATGGGTTGCATGCGTACAAGGGGTTTGTTTCGGTTCTACTAACATTCTCTTGCTGCACTCTGAAGGCAGACTACTGTTCTTGGATGTAACTAATGTCTTAAGAGGGACTACTGCCATCTGCGCCACTGGTGCAAACATTACCAGTAGTAAATTACTCATTACCAGTGTTGGTGGAGTACAGTGAGACATGAGAGGTGTGGCGGAGCAGTATACCCGGGAGAGAATCCGGGTGCCCAGTTTCTGCTGACCAAGAACGATATATCACTGCAGTGGGTGGAACACGCTAAATGGAGCTCACCAGCTCGCCGAGTGTTCATCCAACTCCTGACCCAATTACCAGATGAGCTCTTTCTCTCCGGCCGCTCAAAAAGCATAGTTTTCTCTCCTCCTCTTTGTCCTTTACTCTCCACATCCAATCTCTTTCCTCAATAGCTACAGAAGTACCATGGGTACATCATTATAGATAGGCTGATATATCTTACAGCGTTAAGTCTGCAAACCTCAGTGAATGAACTAAGCCATTTCTCTGTCGTCCTACAGTTCTAAGTATGTATGTATGTATGTACTGTATGTATTGAACCCATAAGGCAAGTCATCGAAAGGGTACCGTATGTCTACCTCTTTGTCCCGTTTCCTGATACGTGGTCGGGAATGAGGTGAGATGATTTTATGGGGCATATTTTACGTCCGGATGCCCTTCCTGACGCCAACTTCAGATCAGGAACTAATGAAAATGAAACTGGGTAAGGAGCTGAAAGGAATCGGCTGTGGCCTATGAATCGGAACTGTCACTGTATTTGCCTCGAAGTAAAAATGGGAAATCAGAGGAAACCATTCTCAAGGCAGCCGATGGTAGGGTTCAAACCCATTCATCTCCCGAATGCAGAGCTTAGCTCCATACCCTTAGCAGGTTAACCACGCGTGACCACCCTGTTCGGCCCTACAGTTCTATATTTTATTACCTTTGAGTTATTAAACAGTATCATCGCCTTGGTCGTTCCTTACTTCTCTCGTCTTCAGTCACAAAGTCAATTATTCCCCTGAGTAGCCTATCCATCTCAGTTTCATTCACATGATCCCACTATTGAAGGTGGTTCGTACGTACAGCTTCATCAATGGAGTTCATTCCTGACCACTTACTCTTCACTGGATCAGTACCTTCATGGTGCTGTTCCCTTCTGTTTATACTAGGAACCTTTTACGTGCGTTATTTCGAGATGAATGAGAGCATACCGAGTTTTTCCTTCCATACAGTAAAACAGAGCGATTTAAGAACAGTAAAAGCAAAGCAAAGTCATCTCCGTAGAGACCATGAACGCCTTTGGAGAGGTGGAAGGCAAAGTCTTCCACTGTCCGTAATAACCTCGGCACTTCATGGGGTGAAGTTGTTAGCTCTACGCCCGGCCGTTTTTACCCCCAGGAATTAACCTGGTACTCATTTTTGGTGTAGGCTGAGTGAACCTCAGGGGCATGTGTACCTCCGAAAGTGGATATATAGTTTCTTAAATTTGTCGTCTTTCTGGCGGAGGTAGTGCCATCAGCAAATTCAGAGCGAATACTCTTCCAGGCACTGTTCCCGCCTGTTTGTACCATCTACCATTACCACCATATTCATGTCCGACTCATTGGCTGAATGGTCAGCGTACTGGCCTTCGGTTCAGAGGGTCCCGGGTTCGATTCCCGACCGGGTCGGAGATTTTAACCTTCAATGGTTAATTCCATTGGTCCGGGGGCTGGATGTTTGTGCTGTTCCCAACATCCCTGCAACTCACACACCACACATAACACTATCCTCCACCACAATAACACTCAGTTACCTACACATGGCAGATGCCACCCACCCTCATCGGAGGGTCTGCCTTACAAGGACTGCACTCGGCTAGAAGTAGCCACACGAAAAAAACTATATACATGTTCATCCTTCAGTTTAGAAATAAGATGCAAAGTATCCACTCGACTTTCAATTTACATGACCCCACCAAAGAAGGCGGCTTCATCCATGAGTTCATTTTGGACTTCGCCTTTCTCTCCTCAACGCAAGTGCCTCATACTGCTTCTCCCTTCTGCCTGTGCCAGGAACATTTAATATCTGTTACCTGCAGATGAATGACAATCTACCCTTTTTCCCTTCCAAACCATAAAATTAGCCTGAAATCGGAGCGATGTGAGGATAGTGCCATGACCAAACTCATTCTTGTCTTACAGAATACCGTTCCAACATATTGATTCCATTTCACTTACTTACCCGAATGCTAGTAAAACTGTCATCAATCTTTCCAAGAAATACTTGGTCGAGAACCAAACGGCAGTTCTAGCTAGGGGTCTTAATTTCGCTGTCGCTCCCTCTAAAATTCCCACTGAGGAGTTAATTAGTTCCGTTGAGCCAGCCATCCACAAACTACCTACGGATGAGTTAAGACAGAAATATGTGAGACTCATAAGGTCCGCTGTTGTACCCGCGCCCAATTTAATAAGAGGCGAAAGGAGAGCTCTGAAGGAACTTGGAGATGATTCTGAACTGACCATTCTCTCAGATGAGAAGGGTAATGCGACAGTGGTTACAGACACTGACGAGTATAAGAATAAGATCTCGGCTGTATTGTCAGAGCCTGTTTACAGACTGAGCTCACGTGGACCCACCACTCGTGTGTCCAACGCCACCGTGAAGCTCTAAAGGCAATCTTCAATTCCAAAAGGGGAGGCTAAACACCTGTTCCCGGGGAATGCAGTGCCATAGAGATTATATGGACTGTCTAAGAACAATAAAAAGAATGTTCCCCTCAGACATATTGTTTGTGCGGTAGGTTCTCCTACGTATGCTCTGGCTGAATACCTAAGCAAATTGCTTCAGCCACACATAGGACGCACTGAATCATACGGCAGGGGCTCTCGGTATTTCGTCAACAAGCTGTCAACCATAACCCTTCAACCTAATGAACTTCTGGTGAGTTTCGATGTAGAGTCCTTGTTTACTAAAGTGCCTATTGACTCGGTCATGCCTCTCATTGAACACCTGTTCCCTGAGGATATTACTAAGCTATTTTACCACTGCATGACTTCCAGCTATTTCTTGTGGGGTGGGAATTTTTACGAACCGGCGGAAGGAGTGGCTATGGGAAGTCCACTTTCACCAGTAGTGGCTAATTTCTTTTCGGAGCATTTTGAGGAGGAGGGTTGATGATGCATTTGTGGTCTGGACAGAAGGTCCTGAGAAACTTCATCTGTTCCTAAATCATCTAAATCAGCAACATCCTTCAATTAAATTCTCTATGGAGATGGAGTCGGATGGATGCCTTCCTTTCTTGGATGTTCTAGTAAGAAAGAAACCGGACAGCTGCTCTATCGTAAGCCTACCCACACAAATCGCTATCTTCATGCAGATTCTCACCACCATCCAGCACAAACATAAGGCATTCTCACGACACGCCAAGAGGGCGAGACGAATTTGTGATCCATCAAATATCCAGGTGGAGATGGACACGCTCAAAGTCACGTTTAAGGGTAATGGTTACAGCGATTTGCAGATTGATAGAGCCCTGCATCCCAGAGAAACGACCAAGCAATGCTCACAGAAGGAAGAAGTGAAGGGAACTGTCTACTTGCCTTACATTAACACCACCACAGATCGAATTGCCAAGGTCCTCCGCAAACAATATAAAAACCGTGTTTGGCACCGCCACTAAAATTTCTCACAGTCTGAGTAAAACTAAGAACAAATTGTCCCCACTTTTATACGAAATTCCCTGTACTTCCGGTAAGGTATACATCGGCCAAACATGCCGGTCCATTGGTACCCGTATCAATGAACATCAACGTAATATTCGTCTCAACCAGCCAGACAAATCGCCAATAGCTGAGCACGCTCTATCGTCGGGTCATGATGTCATGTTCCTAGATGCTCGAGCTCTTACCCACACTAGACATTATAGGTCCAGGAATATATAGGAAGCTATGGAAATAAGTAGCAATCCTAACAATTTCAACAGGGACACTGGCTATCACTTAAGTAATACCTGGTTGATAGCCATTAAGGATTTACGAAGGTAGTTCCCTTCCCTGTCCCTTCACTATTGTTATTTCGTCTCGGTGTTTTCCAAATTCATACGTTCCTCATCGCCAAATGGTTCATTTCAGGCTTGTGTCTATGTCATACACCTGTCAATGTTATATGTTACGTACATTTGTTATGTGACCCTCTCTGACTGATTCTGATGGTTCTGTCAGCCTCCGCTTCGAACGCTAGCGCTGTGCCACGTCCGGGGAGCCATCTGGTGACGAATGAACGTACCATTTCCACTTCTATTATAACGTCAAAATTTCAAAAGTCATTGTTTAAAAAGCCTTTCTCATGGACCTATTTTTTTTTTTTTTTTTTTTTTTTGCTAGTTGCTTTACGTCGCACCGACACAGATAGGTCTTATGGAGACGATGCGAGAGGAAAGGGCTAGGAGTGGGAAGGAAGCGGCCGTGGTCTTAATTAAGGTACAGCCCCAGCATTTTCCTGGTGTGAAAATGGGAAACCACGGAAAACCATTTTCAGGGCTGCCGACAGTGGGGTTCGAACTTACTATCTCCCGAATACTGGATACTGGCTGCACTTAAGCGACTGCAGCTATCGAGCTCGGTTTTCTTCTTTTCTCTCATGGACCGTCGAGATTTTCTTCTGATGAGGCAAAGCCCAGTTCTCTGCGAAACGTAAAGAATTTCACCTTATTTTCTTGACACGGAATAAGCCCAAAAGCCTATACAGCATCATGTCTATTAGTATGGGCCGTGCCGGGCTGAGTGGCTCAGACGGTTAAGGCGCTGGCCTTCTGACCCCAACTTGGCAGGTTCGATCCTGGCTCAGTCCGGTGGTATTTGAAAGTGCTCAATTACGTCAGCCTCGTGTCGGTAGATTTACTGGTACGTAAAAAGAACTCCTGCGGGACTAAATTCCGGCACCTCGGCGTCTCCGAAAACCGTAAAAGAGTAGTTAGTGGGACGTAAAACAAATAACATTATTATTATTATTAGTATGGGCCGTGAAAGCATCAATGGCAGCATACTTCCTATGTTTCGTACTTTGAGAGAATGCATTTCCTAAGTACTTGAAATGATCCAGCTGTTCCAGTTTTATATGCTCTACCTGGACTAAAATCAGACTTCTGCACTGTTATGTATTTTCTGTTCTTTTATATGGTGTAGAGATATGGACCTCAAATAAAAACACAGAGAAGAAGCTGGAGGCGTTTGAAACATGGCTTTATAGTCGGATCGTGAGAATATCTTGGACCCAGAGAATTACAAACGTGGAAGTAATGAGAAGGATGCACACAACACCTCAGTTGATCAAGATAGTGAAATGCCGAAAGCTGCAGTATCTGGGACATATAATGCGCAACACAGATCGATACAACCTACTCCAAAAAATACTCCAGGGGAAAATCAACAGCAAAAGAGGTCCTAGAAGAAGAAGAATATCTTGGCCAAGATAGCCATCGTGATCGCCAACATCCGAAACGGATAGGCACCGAAAGAAGAAGAAGACCTGCTATTCGGTCCCTTTAATTATTATTTTCTCTACGTCCACATACAACTGAAGACAACTTTTGGTCTACTGGTTATCTGCTATGAAATTCATGGTTTATTTTGGGAAACGTGACAAAGTAGGCTACAAACACCCTAACTTACAGAGGTATGTAAACAGAGACTCAGGCTTAACCCTAGGAAGATTAAGTTTCTTCTATAACGGTGTGAGTCATGCTGAAATTCTGGATCTCAAGAAATTTATGAAAATAAGCAATTTTGGGTTGGTGAGTACTTGAATGATTTCAATGACTACAGGGAGAAGAGGAGAGGAAGCCATTAAACTTCGGCTCAATGTGTCTGACCGTCGAAGCTTAGCCTAGCTGAAGGCACCATCTCCGAGGTTTCGATGAGTCACATAATTATTTTATTGCTATAATCATATAAAAAATACAGTGAATTTCTTGGACCCATCATAACTCTGTCTGCTATTACTGTTAATTAGACCAAAAATATTGAAAACATGTCAGTAGCTAAAACACTCTGAAAATGTCCGCATCACCCGTTAAAGGAAGTAAACTAGGGTGAGTTGGTGTAGCAAAATAAACTAAACAATTCTAAAATTTCCGCAAAGTAATCGAGGAGGTTTTTTTTTTTTTTCAGGACATGGCACAGTGGCGACTTAAAGTCACGCTAAAACACATAGATTTTCGGTCAAGCTATGTTTGCTTAGGGCTAGGACTGGGAAGGCAAGGGCCGTGGTTTAGTTAAGCAAACATGATTTTTGATATCGTGAAAACAGCCACAGGGTAACCACTTTTTCTTGTACCAGAGGGACGTGACGTGGCATTTTATTTCAAGAATCCCACGAAGATTTTCTGGGATTCAAACCACGGACGCTTTGGTGAAAATCCAATGACTATACCACTGAACTATCACGCCTTCGCCTTAATTAGGGTACGGTCTCAGCTATTTCTTAATGAGAAAGTGGAAAATCATTGAATACCATCTTCAGAACTTTCTTTTTACAAGCTGATTTACGTCGCACCGACACAGATAGGTCTTATGGCGACAATGGGACTGGAAAGGGCTAGGAGTGGGGAAAGGTGCGGCCGTGGCCTTAATTATTAAGGTACAGCCCCAGTATTTTACTGGTTTGATAATTGAAAACCACGGAAAACCCTCTTCAGTGCTGCCGACAGTGGGGTTGGAACCAAGCTCAAAATGAACACGACTACTGTTAACAGTATCGTTCGAAAATTTAAGAAGATACTCCAATGCCAGGTCACCTAAATCTAAACGTTACCCTAGAAATTCGGTGACTCGTATTTTTCTGAACACTTGTTCCTAACTGGACATATTTTGCCGGATTTCACGTAGTTTGGCCAGATATTGTAGGAATTATGGATTTATTAATGTTAGAAAACCAATCCAAAATATCACCACTTTTATAGAAATAATACATTTTTCTGATGTAATTAATTGCAAGTATATTTTTTTTACATTTATGCTTTACGTCGCACTGACACAGGTAGGTTTTATGGCGAAGACGGGAAGAGTGGAAAGGAACTGGTCGTGGCCTTAAAAAAAGCACAGCACCAGAATTTTCCTTATGTGAAAGTGAGAAAACACGGAAAACCACCTTCAGGTTTGTCGACTGTGAGTTTCGAACCACAATCTCCGAATGCAAGCTCACAGCTACGTGACCCTAATCGCGTGGCCAAGTCGCTCAGTTACACAAAAGTACAACCTTGCTTCCTTTATGATTGGAATGTTCCACAGTAACGCACAGAAACATTTAAAATGCTCCACAGAGAAAATATTTCAGTGAATACATGCTGTGTGGATGGATATATTCGGAGATTTTCTGTTTTTCTGACTGTTTTCCTTTATTATGTGTCGTGTTCAACATCACACTAACACGTCTTGAGGTTCTCGGCCGCGCTAGGAAAGGCTACGATTTGGAAAGTTGCGGACTTGTACTTTTCAGGTACAATCCCAACATTTACCTGGTGTGAAAGTAGGAACCTACGGGAAAGCACTTTCATGACAGCCAACAGTGGACTGTCCGACTCGTTGGCTGAATGGTCAGCGTACTGGCCTTCGGTTCAGAGGGTCCCGGGTTCTATTCCCGGCCAGGTCGTGGATTTTAACCTTCATTGGTTAATTCCAATAGCCCAGGGGCTGGGTGGTTGTGCTGTCCCCAACATCCCTGCAGCTCACACACAACACATAACACTATCCTCCACCACAACAACACGTAGTTACCTACATATGGCAGATGCCGCCCACCCTCATCGGAGGGTCTGCCTTACAAGGGCTGCGCTCGGCTAGAAATATCCACACGAAATTATTATTATAAGAGTGGACTTTGAATCCATCATCGCTCACAGCTGCAAGTAGCTAAATCACCTGATCATCTGACTTCCTGTCTAGCAACGTCTTCTTCCTCTACCGCTTTTCCCACATCTGTGGGGTCGCGGGTGCGGACTGTGTCGCACATGTGGATTTGGCTCTGTTTTGCGGCCGGATGCCCTTCTTGATGCCAACCCTATATGGCGGGGCGCAACCACTATGGCGTGTTTCTGTGGTGACTGGTAGTGTAGTATGTTGTCTGAATATGAAGAGGAAAGTGTTTGGACAAACACAAACACCCAGTCTCCGGGCCAGAAGAATTAATCGGACACGATTAAAATCCCCGACCCGCCCGGAAATCGAACCCTCTGAACCGAAGGCCTCGACGTTGACCATTAATCCAATGAGTCGGAATTTTTGCTGTCTAGCAACATTATTCCCTAATTACTGTCAACTGTGGTGGTTATCTGTGACAGGGAGAGATCACTTGGAATCCAGTTCATTCATTCACGCACTCAGTCACTCATCCATGCATTCATTTAAGAAGTTAGCATCTCACTCATAATGGAATGCTCAATGCAGTCCATTACATTTCATTCATAAAGCCATCCCTTTAAAAATTCATGCAGTCATTCACTCATTCAATTCAGTCATAAGGCATGTTGTTAATGGTAGGATTCTCCTAAAGACTTCTGACACAAAAGTAAGAAATAAGTAAGATAAAGGAGAAGATACATGTTGTCCTAGACTATATAGCATTGCTAACGTCTAGGTCAAATTAAATTATACGTATCTTGTTTAGTAATAGTCAATAACCTTCGCCTCTGTGGTTTAGTGGTTAGTGTGATTAGCTCCCACCCCCGGAGGCCCGGGTTCGATTCCCGACTCTGCCACGAAATTTTAAAAGTGATACGAGGGCTGAAAAGGGGTCCACTCAGCCTCTGGAGGTCAACTGTGTAGAGGTTGGTTCGATTCCCACCTCGGCCATCCTGGAAGTGGTTTCCGTGGTTTCCCACTTCCCCTCCAGGCAAATGCCGGGATGGTACCTAACTTAAGGCCACGGCCGCTTCCTTCCCTCTATCCCTTCCCCACCAAGGCACCTGTTCAGCATAGAAGGTGAGGCCTCCTGGGAGAGGTACTGGTCATCCTCCCCAGTTGTATCCCTCGACCCTATGTCTCACGCTCCAGGAAACTGCCCTTGAGGTGGTACAGGTTGAATCCCTCGCTGAGTCCGAGGGCAAAACCAACCCTGGAGGGTAAGCATATTAAGAAAGAAAGAAAGAAAGAAAGAAAGAAAGAAAGGTCATATAATTATAAGAGGAAAATATTATCATGCATGCATCAAGCGTAATGAATTGTAATAAAAGAGTGCTCTCTCCCCACTTTCAGGCTATCTGGAACTAGGCGATGGGAGTACTCTATTCTATTCTAGTGACTGTTAACATGAAATAAACCGAGCTCGATAGCTGCAGCCGCTTAAGTGCGACCAGTATCCAGTATTCGAGAGATAGTAGGTTCGAACCCCACTGTCGGCATCCCTGAAAATGGTTTTCCGTGGTTTCTCATTTTCACACCAGTCAAATACTGGGGCTGTACCTTAATAATTAAGGCCACGGCCGCACCTTTCCCCACTCCTAGCTCCTTCCAGTCCCATTGTCGCCATAAGACCTATCTGTGTCGGTGCGACGTAAAGCAACTAGCAAAAAAAAAAATTAACATGAAATTAACAAAAGTGATACATAAGCACGGTTCTCGAACGTCGCTTCGATTTTAGTAGATGTTTCAAGAACAAGCAGGTTCCCATTTGAAAACGAGAATAAACTATAATTTAGTGCACCATGAATGTTTGAGTTTAGTAGATGAACACTGCACCACTCTATATTACGTACGTACCTTGAAGTACTTGGAAACTTTCAACAGAAACATGTCGCGGTGAACATTCTCGCGAGAGTAATAGATTCTTTGCATCATTCAACTCTCCTTTCAACACAGGGATAAGCTAAGCCAACAAAAACTTTACAGTTGAGACCGGTGAGACCACACTTCCAGACATCGCCCATAACTTTTCTTCAGGCCCAGAAAACTCTTACCCTCAAGAAGTAAAGTTCATAAATTAAAATTAAGAAATTGTTTCTCATCTTATGTGAGATTTTTAAAATAATTACTTTCGTCTGCCCGGAATTTTAGAAGACCACTAGACACAGAATTTACTAGTATGAGCATGATATGAAGCACACAACTATTACATATGCAGAACCCCCCACCCCCATGGCACTACAGCACTTGAAGGGCCTTGGCTTACCAAGCGACCGCTGCTCAGCCCGAAGGCCTGCAGATTACGAGGTGTCGTAATTCCTGGTTTCCGAGACCGGGGCCGCTATCTCACCGTCAGGTAGCTTCTCAATTCTAATCACGTAGGCTGAGTAGACCTCGAACCAGCCCTCAGGTCCAGGTAAAATTCCCTGACCTGACCGGGAATTGAACCCGGAGCCTCCGGGTAAGAGGCAGGCACGCTACCCCTACACCACGGGGCCGGCGTTTTACACATGCAGGGTGGTCGGATATAACGTGAACCTTGTATACGAGCGTTAGGGTTTGGTTGTACTGAAATACAATATTTTAAAAAATCCACATTTCGCACCGTTGTCATTTCACAACTGCTAAAGTGAAGTGCCGAAAGATCACTATCAAATAGAAAAACCCCGTGGTTTTTCATCCAGTGTCGCCATAGGGTACTTGCTATGGCGCAATGCTGTCAGTTATTTTTAAAATATTTTATTTGTTTAATTTTTCAATTTATATTTAAATGTTACTACTTTCTTTTTAATTACTGACCATTTCTTATTTTTCTCATTCTTTTACTGGTTTTCCTTTTGTTTTCAGGACGACACACATGCCCAGTCACCGAGCCTTTGGAAATAACCAATTAAGATTGAAATCACCGACTCGGCCGGGAATCGAACCCGGGGCCCCTTAAACCAAAGACCAGCACATTAACCATTTAGCCATGGAGCCGGACAGTTCGGAGCTCTGTGTTCGAATCCCTCCCCTGGCAAAGGTTTTGTGTCTTCCACTGGTGCTCTCAAGTCGGTCCTAAGTCATGTGCAGATATAGCAACACCGCCTCGCAAAGCCCATTTTAATTCGCCCACGAAGCGATCTGATTGGCTAACTTATTATATGATATTTTCATTATTTTACTGTATTTCCTAAATGTTAATTGCTTATTTCCCTGCCTCTTTTATCCCAATTAATGCATGAACATTCGGACTCGATACTGCATTATATTTCCCTGCCCAGACCACTTGGATTATTAACAATGAACTTGTCCGCCTCTATGGTGTAGCGGTTAGTATGATTAGCTGCCACACCCGGAGGCCCGGGTTCAATTGCCGGCTCTGCCATGAAATTTGAAAAGTGGTTCGACGGCTGGAACGGTATCCACTCAATCTCGGGAGGTCAACTGAGTAGAGGGGGGAGGGGTTCGATTCCCACCTCAGCCTTCCTGGAAGTGGTTTTCCGTGGTGTTCCACTTCTCCAGGCAAGCGCCGGGATGGTACCTAACTTAAGGCCACGGCCGCTTCCTTCCCTCTTCCTTGTCTATCCCTTCCAAACGTCCCATCCCCCACAAGGCCCCTGTTCCAGCATAGCAGGGGAGGCCGCCTGGGCGAGGTACTGGTTCTCCTCCCTAGTTGTATCCCCGACCCAGAGTCTGAATTTCCACGACACTGAACTTGAGGCGTTAGAGGTGGGATTCCTCGCTGGGTCCGAGGAAAAAACCGACCCTGGAGGGTAAGCAGATGATGATGAAGAAGAAGAAGAAGGAGAAGGAGAAGAAGAAGAAGAAGAAGAATCAAGTTGAACAGCAAGTGTTCAGCTTTGCTCTGTTACTTTCATTTCTCAATTCACATGTTTTATATTTTAAAAACACGGACAATAAATGTTTGGTTTGTAAGCAACGCTATTATTTTATTTATTTCAAAAAATAAATCTCCCTTTCCCGTGTTTGTTTGCCTGTCATAAAATTTTGCACGCCCAAGGTATACAAGGTATACGAGATATGCTTGCGTACGTACAGTACCAGTTCTGTGCATGGTATACAACAAGGAAACAGCTTGGATGTTCAACATGACCTTAGGCTAGTGAATGCTGTCTGATGAGGCAAGACTCGACCCACCTGCAGTGCTTAGAATCTCTGGTTGAGTTATAGATGTTTCAAACCGTAATTGTCAAATGTGCGAATTAATTAAATGTCTGAATATTTAATAATTCAAACTATTAATTCAGTATCAGAAATTGCTATAAGTTGATTTTAAAAACTAAGTTGGCTTCCATATCACCGTTATCAATTTATTTATTTAGCTTATGGTACAAGCTAAGCCGCGCACAAATTCAGTTGGCCTAACATGTGAAAGCAACAAATTATTTATTTATTTATTTATTTATTTATTTATTTATTTATTTATTTATTTATTTATTTATTTATTTATTTATTTATTTATTTATTTATTTATTTGGGAAACTAAAACAGCGAGAAGCCGAATTACAGAGTTCCGCAATGAAATACATATTTACAATAGAGTAGCACAAGGAAAGCATAAAGAAAAGTGGAAGAATAATGACGAAAAACATCTAACGATAAAAATAGAGGAAAAAATTAAAAACTAACAAAATTAGAGACATAACATATAAAAACAAAAAATAAAGGCTAAAGAAACAACGAGAAAAATTTTTGAACGTAAAACGAAGAGAAGAACTTATAGCTAGGCACAGTAAGATAAATACAACAAGAGAGATATGTAGAATACAGAAAAGAGAAAGAAACAGTACAAAAACTCAAAAATGATGTAAAATATAAGAAAATGCATAAATCTACAAATGAAAACTAAAAACTAAACTAGGATGTCCAGTTGTTGTAGTCACTGAATAGCCGTTGTTGAAGCAGTCAATATGTCGTCGATAGCTCCGCGGAAGACCCTATGTGAGCATCTGAAGGTGATTTGTCACATTGTCTGGAGTTCTCAATAAGTATTAATAATATCATGGAAGAAGGTAGTACAACGTTTCACGAGCCCCCTAATACCCTTTAAGAATATGAAAACAGAATACAGATATCTTGTATGGATTAGAAGTTATTTCGATGTAACAACTTAGGTAAATAATGCAGTATACTCTTGACCAAAAATATGGCGTCCGATTGAGATGGCTAAATAAAATTCAGGAAATTCAATCGTCAAGAATTACCAGTGTTTCGCCCTAGTGTGGCATACGCTCATCAGTTGGACACTGGCTCCTTCCAGTCCCATTGTCGCTATAAGACCTATCTGTGTCGGTGCGACGTAAAGCAACTAGCAAAAAAAAAAAATTAACATGAAATTAACAAAAGTGACACATAAGCACGGTTCTCGAACGTCGCTTCGATTTTAGTAGATGTTTCAAGAACAAGCAGGTTCCCATTTGAAAACGAGAATAAACTATAATTTAGTGCACCATGAATGTTTGAGTTTAGTAGATGAACACTGCACCACTCTATATTATGTACGTACCTTGAAGTACTTGGAAACTTTCAACTGAAACATGTCGCGGTGAAAATTCTCGCGAGAGTAATAGATTCTTTGCATCATTCAACTCTCCTTTCAACACAGGGACAAGCTAAGCCAACAAAAACTTTACAGTTGAGACCGGTGAGACCACACTTCCAGACATCGCCCATAACTTTTCTTCAGGTCCAGAAAACTCTTACCCTCAAGAAGTAAAGTTCATAAATTAAAATTAAGAAATTGTTTCTCATCTTATGTGAGATTTTTAAAATAATTATTTTCGTCTGCCCGGAATTTTAGAAGACCACTAGACACAGAATTTACTAGTATGAGCATGATATGAAGCACACAACTATTACATATGCAGAACCCCCCACCCCCATGGCACTACAGCACTTGAAGGGCCTTGGCTTACCAAGCGACCGCTGCTCAGCCCGAAGGCCTGCAGATTACGAGGTGTCGTAATTCCTGGTTTCCGAGACCGGGGCCGCTATCTCACCGTCAGATAGCTTCTCAATTCTAATCACGTAGGCTGAGTGGACCTCGAACCAGCCCTCAGGTCCAGGTAAAATTCCCTGACCTGACCGGGAATTGAACCCGGAGCCTCCGGGTAAGAGGCAGGCACGCTACCCCTACACCACGGGGCCGGCGATTTACACATGCAGGGTGGTCGGATATAACGTGAACCTTGTATACGAGCGTTAGGGTTTGGTTGTACTGAAATACAATATTTTAAAAAATCCACATTTCGCACCGTTGTCATTTCACAACTGCTAAAGTGAAGTGCCGAAAGATCACTATCAAATAGAAAAACCCCGTGGTTTTTCATCCAGTGTCGCCATAGGGTACTTGCTATGGCGCAATGCTGTCAGTTATTTTTAAAATATTTTATTTGTTTAATTTTTCAATTTATATTTAAATGTTACTACTTTCTTTTTAATTACTGACCATTTCTTATTTTTCTCATTCTTTTACTGGTTTTCCTTTTGTTTTCAGGACGACACACATGCCCAGTCACCGAGCCTTTGGAAATAACCAATTAAGATTGAAATCACCGACTCGGCCGGGAATCGAACCCGGGGCCCCTTAAACCAAAGACCAGCACGCTAACCATTTAGCCATGGAGCCGGACAGTTCGGAGCTCTGTGTTCGAATCCCTCCCCTGGCAAAGGTTTTGGTCTTCCACTGGT
This sequence comes from Anabrus simplex, assembly GCF_040414725.1. NCBI lineage: Eukaryota > Metazoa > Arthropoda > Insecta > Orthoptera > Tettigoniidae > Anabrus > Anabrus simplex. The sequence continues at coordinate 104,652,568 of NC_090269.1, read as the reverse complement.
GCTCTCAAGTCGGTCCTAAGTCATGTGCAGATATAGCAACACCGCCTCGCAAAGCCCATTTTAATTCGCCCACGAAGCGATCTGATTGGCTAACTTATTATATGATATTTTCATTATTTTACTGTCTACTTCCTAAATGTTAATTAATTCCCCTGCCTCTTTTATCCCAATTAATGCATAAACATTCGGACTCGATACTGCATTATATTCCCCTGCCCAGACCACTTGGATTATTAACAATGAACTTGTCCGCCTGTGTGGTGTAGCGGTTAGTATGATTAGCTGCCACACCCGGAGGCCCGGGTTCAATTGCCGGCTCTGCCATGAAATTTTAAAAGTGGTTCGACGGCTGGAACGGGGTCCACTCAGCCTCGGGAGGTCAACTGAGTAGAGGAGGGGTTCGATTCCCACGTCAGCCTTCCTGGAAGTGGTTTTTCCGTGGTTTCCCAATTCTCCAGGAAAATGCCGGGATGGTACCTAACATAAGGCCACGGCCGCTTCCTTCCCTCTTCCTTGTCTATCCCTTCCAAACGTCACGTCCCCTACAAGGCCCCTGTTCAGCATAGCAGGTGAGGCCGCCTGGGCGAGGTACTGGTCCTCCTCCCTAGTTGTATCCCCGACCCAGAGTCTGATGCTCCACGACACTGCCCTTGATGCGGTAGAGGTGGGATCCCTCGCTGAGTCTGAGGGAAAAACTGACCCTGGAGCGTAAACAGACGATGAGGAAGAAGAAGAAGAAAAATCAAGTTCAACAGCAAGTGTTCAGCTTTGCTCTGTTACTTTCATTTCTCAATTCACATGTGTTTTATTCTCAAAACAAGTACAATAAATGTTTGGTTTGTAAGCAACGCTATTATTTTATTTATTTCAAAAAATAAATCTCCCTTTCCCGTGTTTGTTTGCCTGTCATAAAATTTTGCACGCCCACGGGATACAACCCGTTATACTTACGAGATATGCTTGTGTACGTACATTACCAGTTCTGTGCGTGGTATACAACAAGGAAACAGCTTAAATTTTCAGCATGACCTGAGGCTAGTGAATGCTGTCTGATGAGGCAAGACTCGACCCACCCGCGGTGCTTAGAATCTCAGATTGAGTTATAGATGTTTCAAACCGTAATTGTCAAATGTGCGAATTAATTAAATGTCTGAATTTGTAATAATTCAAACTATTCATTCAGTATCAGAAATGGCTATAAGTTGATTTTAAAAACTAACGTGCCTTCCATATCTCCGTTATGAATTTATTTATTTAGCTAGTGGTACAAGCTAAGCCGCGCACAAATTGAGTAGCCCTAGCATGCTAAACCAACAAATAATTTACAAAATATAATAAATATAAAAAGTTAAGGTAAAACATAAAGTAGAAATCAAGAAGTCCGCCTCTGTGGTGTAGTGGTCAGTGTGATTAGCTGCCCCCCCCCCCTCGGAGGTCCGGGTTCGATTACCGGCTCTGCCACGAAATTTGAAAAGTGGTACGAGGGCTGGAACGGGGTCCACTCAGCCTCGGGAGGTCAACTGAGTAGAGGTGGGTTCGATTCCCACCTCAGCCATCCTGGAAGTGGTTTTTCGTGGTTTCCCACTTCTCCTCCAGGCAAATGCCGGGATGGTACCTAACTTAAGGCCACGGCCGCTTCCCCCCTCTCTTCCTTGTCTATCCTTTCCAATCTTCCCATCCCCCACCAAGGCCCTTGTTCAGCATAGCAGGTGAGGCCGCCTGGGTGAGGTACTGGTCATTCTCCCCAGTTGTATCCCCCGACCCAATGTATCACGCTCCAGGACACTGCCCTTGAGGCGGTTCAGATTGAATCCCTCGCTGAGTCCGAGGGAAAAACCAACCCTGGAGGGTAAACAGATAAGAAAGAAAAAAGGAAATCAAGAGAGATATATATAATACAGAAAAATAGAATTAAAAAGGACAAAAATTCAAAAATAATGTAAAATAAAATAAAATGCATAATTTTACAAATGTTGTAGCCACTGAATAGCCGTTGTTGAAGCAGTCAGTAGGTCGTCGATAGTTTCGCGGAAGGCTCTATGTGGGCATCTGAAGGTGATGTATCACATTGTCTGGATTATTCAATAATATCAATAATATCATCGAGGAATATACTACAACGTTTCACGAGCCCCTTAATACCATTTAAGGATACTAAAAAAGAATATAGATATCTTGTATGCATTAGCAGTTATTTCAATATAACAACTTAGGTAAATAACGCTGTATCCTCTTGATCAAAAATATGGCTTCCGATTGAGACAGCTAAATAAAATTCAGGAAACTCGATCGTCAAAAATTCCCAGTGTTCCGCCCCAGTGCAGCATGGGCTCATCAGTTGGATACCGCACCTTCCCAAGGCACTGGCCGGTAGCGACACCTCTGCAAGCTATACATGTGATAAGCACAATGCAGTGCCGACGTACTGGGGAAGAATTGCACCTCCACTTATTATATGTGCTCCCCCGGGCTGATGAGCCCATGCCGCACTGGGCGAAACACTGGGAATTTTTGACGATGAGTTTCCTGAATTTTATTTAGCTATCTCAGTCGGAAGCCACGTTTTTGGTCATGTGCACCTGGCTTGGTTTTACGGCCGAATGCTCTTCCTGATTTCAAACCTATGAGTAGGAACGTATTCACCTATGCGTGTTTCTGTGGTGGTTTACAGCGTGATGTGTTATGTCAATATATGTATTGGGACAAACACAAACACCCAGTCCCCGAGTCATAGAATTAACCACATGAAGTTAAAATCTGCAGCCTGGCAGAGAATCGAACCCGAGGCTCTCTCAATTGTGCACTGACCATTCAACCAAGGAGCCGGGTGGGTAAATAACTCTGTATATTTTTACCCAATTGTTGGTGTTTTAGGCATAACATTTAACAGATCCGTATTTTTCCTACATTTTAAGATCACTATGTAAAGCGACAGGAATTATTTTTAGACAGTACTTAATACCATAATTTTCCAACAACTCATGTACATAGAAATAAGTAAATATTAAAAGGATAAATAAATATGATTAATTGGACTAATAAATAAGTGGTTTTAATCCTCTTAATCACATGTATTTATATATTTTAGGGGCTGCCTGGCCGAGGCGGTAAAGGCGTGCTCGGTTCGCCCGGAAGGACGTGTGTTCGAATCCCCGTGAGGAAGTCGTAAAATTTAAGAAAGGTGATTTCCACTTCTGGAGGTGCATATGGCCCTGAGGTTCACTCAGCCTACACCGAAAATGAGTACCAGGTTAATTCCTGGGGGCAAAGGCGGCCGGGCGTAGAGCTAACCACTCTACACCATCACGTGCCGCGGTTAACAATGGTGGAAGCCTTTACCTTCCACTCCTCCAAGGGCCTTCATGGCCTGTACGGAGGTGACTTTGTCCTTGTCTTTGTTTATTTATATATTTTAATACAATGAGCCAGGGAAACCTAACCTAAAAACCCCATGGCACTGCAGCCCTGAAGGACCTTGGACTACCAAGCTACAGCTGCTCAGCCTGAAGGCCTGCAGATTATGAGGTGTCGTGTGGTCAGCACAACGAATCATCTCGGCCGTTATTCTTGTCTTTCCAGATTGGGGACGCTATCTCACCGTGAGATAGCTCCTCAATTCTAGTAACGTAAGCCTTTTTTTTTCTAGGGGCTTTACGTCGCACCGACACAGATAGGTCTAACGTAAGCTTAGTGGACCTCGAGCCAGCCCTCATATCCAGGTAAAGATCCCTGACCTGGCCGGGAATCGCACCCGGGGCCTCCGTGTAAGAGGCAGCCATGCTACCCCTACCTCACGGGGCCGGCACGAAAACCTACATTAAATAAATAAATAAATAAACACAAAAATTACGATTTCGTTAAAAAATCACAACATTGGTTCAATCTTGGCGCGGAGTTTTATCTCTCGGGAGACGTGTGCGAGACTTGTTATAAGAAGTATTTCAATCGAAATCGGCTTTCAACGTATTTGGTCGTTTTACGTGCATTTAGTACGTGATGAAGGGATGTTAAGTACAGAACAAAACTGGCCAACCGGACACCAGTGGGATCCGAACCCACAACCTCCCGCACTCTATAGTGTGTTGGCAGTAGTACCAGACCTGTAGCTTAGATTCTTTCGAACAAAATAAGCATGAACTAGGCCACCATAGCTCAATTGGTGAAGCAAGCGACGCGAAATCGGGAGGTTCTGGGTTCGGATCCCACTGGTGTCCGGTTGGCCATTTTTGTTCTGTACTTAACATCTCTTCAACATGTACTAAATGTACGCAACATGACCTAATACGTTGAAAGCCTATTTCGATTACAATGCCGTCGTGAACATTCAATATTCGAGAGTATTTCACTTGCCTGATGTAATAATGTTATTTATTTTACGTCCCACTAAGTACTTTTAAAAGTTTCGAAGACGCTGAGGTGCCGGAATTTTGTCCCACAGATATCATGTATATGCCGATAAATCTACTGACACTAGACGGATGTATTTCAGCACCTTCAAATACCACAGGACCGAACCGGGATCAAACCCGCCAACTTTGACTCAGAAAACCTCTCAGCTCTGTGCTTGCTTTTTGTGTTCCTAATATATGATTTTATCACTCTTCACTGTTATGTTTCCGCTTCAAAAGACTATTGTATTTCTTGAACATGGCAATGATTTCACACTTGAAACCTTACATCACCTACATCTCCTTAGAGAACGCCTGGAGACCCGCAATACACACAACTGTTCTGTAGGAAGGTTATCCATAAATGCCAGGAGCCTTAATATCAGTACCTTGCCTGTAATATTTTATACACACAAAAAAGCTTACCAGTTGCACGCAAATCTCGTGCCTTACGCTTGCTTAAAATAAAATATAATATTTTTGTTGTGTACTGCAAACGCTGAATGGCTCATACTGAAGGAAATACACTAAGAAGGAAAAATATTAAGGCGACCAAGGTGACAAATTTCAATAGTCACTGCGTTTCTATTCCCAAGATCATAGTTCAGTACAGGTACCTACAGCATTTAAAGTTGTTTATATTTTAAAGATCCATATCGTTAGCTTCCAGCAAATTCCACAACTGTAGGGAAAAGTTTGAAACATTTAAATTTTTGGGGTCTTTGTACGAGAGAAATCTCCCGGTAATTCTTTGTAAATTACATTTTTAGGGGTTCTTTTCCTACTGGTAACATAATTATTAACAGTTTAGTACTTCTTACGTAATGCATGGCTATAAATACAGTAAATGTTCGTGATAAGGTACGAGTTCCAGTTCGTTAAATTCTAATTCTCTGGACGTCTGTCAAACGTACTGGGAAATGCTACCTGCGCATGAAAAAAGCATGGAGCATGGAGAGGTCCCCACATCGCTGGTGGTTTAACAGGGGAATTAAATGGGTGATTTTCCGTCAATTACTTGAAAATGTATAGCCGCAGTTATTTCCTCTTTTATAGATACACTGTAAGAATTCCAAAAGGAAGTTTAAATTTTAGACCATACCAAGCCAGATATGTCTAGCCTTTCCTTCAAAATAACTCTTACAACAATCGCTGTTCCTTATTAATAATAATAATAATAATAATAATAATAATAATAATAATAATAATAATAATAATAATAATAATAATAATAATAATATATAGAATACAGAAGAGCCATAAAAATAAGTTTTAAATTTTCCGAAAGTTCTAGCAGGAGAATAAATATCTGCATCTTAATTCGAACGATGTAAGAAACGGTGAGATAGAAATTAATACAGTTGATTGCTGTTAATTAATGCAATCTAGCAGACAGTTAACAGGCTTGACAACATGCACAACAGATCTCTCACCAGGCTGTGGTCTCCTTGTAGGACAAAGCATCTGCATTACACAAGAGGGGCATTACCTGTGAGCTGGAGCTTAACTAGCTGAATGAATTCTACTCGGAGTTTGGCTGCCACAGCAACAGTGGAATGGTATGATTAATGCCCGCCTTGAGAGTGGAGTGAGCGCCGTAGTACAGAGAATCGAACAGTTGTTGTCCCTTAGTAAATGTCAGCAACACAGTAGGTAATGTACCTATTCACAGATGTGGCTTTGAACAGTGTAACATCAAACGACAATAATTACCATATGATTTTCCTCCAAAACCTATTTTCATATTAATACAGGGATACTCGATGATGCCCAGACGAACTAACCACCTAAAAGCTGGCTCTATTCCTGTGATTTTTAGATTTGAGGCCGTGAAAGCCTTCTTTTTTGAATTGTATCTCCATGCGGAAAACATTTTTTATTTACTTTTTTGGAAACGGAGAATTCCTTTCTCCTTTAGCAGGTTAGCAATTCCTACTTCCTCATACGGCGGGACCACGCAGTTGGTCTGCCACTACTAAGCAGAGTCTTGGAAGGGTGTGCCAATCCGAGCTCAAATGGCACGTCTGGGTGAAACTCTGTAAACGCACGTGGCCTAACCAACCAAAACCCGGTTCTATTCCCGTTATCTTTAGATCTGCGGCCGGGAAAGACATCTTTGGAATTACAAAATATTTTTGACAAATGTTATCATCTACTGTACTGTTTTCCGATACAGCTAATATTAAAGGAGATATTTGACATCTCGTGTTTTGTTTCCCTTCATAATGCTACGCCACTGTACACACTGTATATCTGGCTTGTACGAGGGGTACCGAAAAATAATAGGAATAACATTGCCGTGAGCGAAGTTGTGTAGCACACATTTCTGCCGCTAGGCGTGTATAGCGCAACTCATTGCCAGTTCAATGGCGCCTGTGTTGCCGACATGGCTTGTTCTGTTCATCAGCAGTGATTGTTTTTGCTTGCGCTGTTTTGGTCTTGTTTCGTTTTTTATGATGGCAAGTTTAAACGAACAACGTGCAAACCTTTTATTGGGAAGTTTTAAGAAGATTGCGCAACAGTGTTCGTCAAAAAAGCCCCGATTTGTGGCAGGCGGGAAACTGATTCGACAACCACGACAACGCACCTGCACACACATCCATCCCTGTTAGACAGTATTTGACTAAAATGGCATGGTTTCGCTGGCCCGCACCTGCCCTGGCTCTGTGCGACTTCTTGTTTTCACGTAGGAAAAGGGTCATGAAGACACCGATTTGACAACATGAAGAGATCAAGAAACAAACCAGGGAGGAGCTGTCAGCCGTTTCTAAAGATGACTACAAAAAGTGCTCCGAACAGTGGAAACACCGGTGGGACAAATTTATTACTTGTAATGGAGTATTTTGAAGGGGATAAGGTTGTACTATTTTAAAAAAATGAAAATATATAGCTTTTAAATATAATTCTGTTTTTTTGGGTACTCCCTCGTATTTTGTACTACATATAGCGTAGCGTAGTGCACATTCCAACTATTCTTGAACCTAAATACCGAATTTCAATATGACGTAATTCATAGTACATCACCATGGAATCTGTCCCTCGAATGTCCAGTATTTAAATTGGGTAATACAAGGTTAGTCCGCCTTTGCGGTATAGTGGTTAATGTGATTAGCTGCCACCCCAGGAGGCCCGGGTTCCATTCCCGGCTCTGCCGCGAAATTTGAAATGTGATACGAGGGCGAGAACAGGGTCTAATCACCCTCAGGAGGTCAACTGAGTAGAGTTGGGTTCGATTCCCAACTCAGCCATCCTGGAAATAGTTTTCCGTGGTTTCCCCCTTCTCCTCCAGGCAAATACCAAGTGGTACGAGGGCGAGAACGTGGTCTACCTCACCCCCGGGAGGTCAACTGAGTAGAGGTGGGTTCTATTCCCACCTCTGCCATCCTGGAAGTGGTTTTCCGTGGTTTCTCACTTCTCCTCCAGGCAAATGCCAGGATGGTACCTAACTGAAGGCCACGGCCGCTTCCTTCCCTCTTCCTTGCCTGCCCCATCCAATCTTCCCATCCCCCACCAAGGCCCCTGTTCAGCATAGCAGGTGAGGACGCCTGGGCGAGGTACTGGTCATCCTCCCCAGTAGGATCCCCGACCCAGAGTCTGAAGCTCCAGGACACTGCCCTTGAGGCGGTAGAGGTGGGATCCCTCGCTGAGTTTGAGGGAAAAACCAACTCTGGAGTGTAAACAGATTAAGAAAGAATACCAATGTTAATTAAAAAAGGTACTGAACAGTATCAATTATTTCAGCTATAGTTAAGTTTTCGAAATTATATTATGTCTCAGACTCAAAACCTTTAATGTCCGAACAGGAACATGGATTTATTTAAGGACGATCTACAGCAATATTTCTCGTAAATGTTACGCAATCAATTTCCGCAGAACTTGATAGAGTTGGCCAAATAAATTCAATATTCACTGACTTCAAAAAGGCCTTTGACAAAATTGACCGCTACATATTCCTAAAATATACGTATATAACATATATACCGGGTGGTTCACCAGCCCCTTACTTTTCGGAGACAGGCAACACAACGCGTATAACCTAAAGATTCTTACAATTTAGTTTTATGAACAGGAAATAGTCCGCCTCTGTGATGTAGTGTTTAGTGTGATTAGCTGCCACCCCGGGAGGCCCGGGTTCGATTCCCGGCTCTGCCACGAAATTTGAAAAGTGGTACGAAGGCTGGAACGGGGTCCACTCAGCCTCGGGAGATCAACTGAGTAGAGGTGGGTTCGATTCCCACCTCAGCCATCCTGGAAGTGGTTTTCCGTGGTTTTCCACTTCTCCTCCTGGCAAATGCCGGGATGGTACCTAACTTAAGGCCACGGCCACTTCCTTCCCTCTTACTTGTCTATCCCTTCCAATCTTCACAACCCCCACCAAGGCCCCTGTTCAGCATAGCAGGTGAGGACGCCTGGGCGAGGTACTGGTCATCCTCCCCAGTTGTATCCCCTGACCCAAAGTCTCACGCTCCAGGACACTGCATTTGAGGCGGTAGAGGTGGGATCCCTCGCTGAGTCCGAGGGAAAAGCCAACCCTGGAGGGTAAGCAGATTAAGAAAGAAGAACTTGAAATAACTTGAAATTTCTCCTTATGGTCAATCTGTGTATCACCACCGTAAATTGATCCACGGGCTTAGCAAAGGGAAAACTACTATATACAATTCCGCGCCAAATACTAGGGACCATTCTTCAAACTTGTGTTTTATTGCACCTTGAAATAACACAGGTACCCGTAATACGATCGAATTAATAGGTTATGCCACATGCTCTGTAACATAAGGAAGTTAAATGAACACTGTAAACCTTCATTGAAGACTGACACGTATGTTAACTTTCGAGGTGGAACGGCCGTACTTAAGTACTAAACATCCAGCAAGCATCGTGCATGTTGACTTCGTGGCTGAATCGGTTATGGACAGAAGTTGTGTGAGTATCGGCCGAGTAGTGGTTCGAATCCAGAATAAAGCATTTTTTAAACGACATAGATGATCCATTTTAGCGGGGATACAATAATAATCAATATTTTATTGCTATTGGTTTTAAGGGGTGCGGTCTGATTTGGTTTCTTTCCCCTAAGGATGGGTGTGGGAAGTATTGGGAAGGAAGTCGTCCTTGGTATTTTATTAAGGTATCATCCCGGCATTCGCCTGGTGGTGAAAATTGGAAACCGACGAAAATCATTTTCTGGATGGCCAGCATTGGATTTGAATCCACAACTACCGAATCCAACGCACAGAAATAATAATCCACACTTACCAGGTCACATCACATCACTCATTCATTTCCTCACGATGTATTCCTATGAAGAGGACATTGAATTGTTACTAATTGATGGAGAAAGTAGAGTCGAATTAAAATGTATGCCACGTGCTCCGTAATGGTAAAAAGTTAAATTAACACTGCGAAGTGGTCAACATTGTTACCTGGGTACCCTACTTTCTACCTAAAGACCATCACGTCGTAGTCCAACCTGGTTATGTAACTTCTTCTTCTTAATCTGTTTACTCTCCCCCACGGCACTTAACGCCCTTGAAAGGGCCTTGGCCTGCCCAGCGACCCCTGCTCAGCCCGAAATCCTGCAGATTACAAGGGGTCGTGTGGTCAGCATGGCGCACCCTCTCGGCCATTATTCTGGGCTTTCGAGACCGGGGCCGCCATCTCACCGTCAGGTAGCTCCTCAATTCTAATCACGTAGGCTGAGTGGACCTGGAACCAGCCCTCAGGTCGAGAGAAAAAGCCCTGATCTGGCTGGGAATCGAACCCGGGGCCTCCGGCCGAGAGGTAGGCACGCTACCCCTACACTATGGGGCCGGCTCTGTCAACCCTCCAGGGTTGGTTTTCCCTCGGACTCAGCGAGGGATCCCACCTCTACCACCTCAAGGGTAGTGTGCTTGGGTCGGGGGATACAACTGGGGATTCATCAGTGTGGAACCATTCATTAGACAATTAACTTCGAAGCTTCCAGGAATACACCCCCCTGTGGGTGAGGGCGGTAGAATAACACACACAGTATACTCTGCCTGTCGTAAGAGGCGACTAAAAGGAGAGCCAGGCGCTCTGAACTTTGGAGCGTGGGCTGGCGACCACGGGGCCCTCAGCTGAGTTCTGGCATCACTTCCACTTACTTGTGCGAGGCTCCTCACTTTCATCCATCCTACACGACCTCCCTTGGTCAACTCTTGTTCTTTTCAGACCCCGATGTTATTACTTATGGAGGCCTAGGGAGTATTTCATTTTCATGCCCTTTGCGGCCCTTATCTTCCTTTGGCCAATATCTTCATTTTTCGAAGTGTCGGATCCCTTCCATTCTTTCTCTCTGATTAGTGTTATATAGAGGATGGTTGCCTAGTTGTACTTCCTCTTAAATAATAATCACCACCACCACCACCTTCCAGGAATACAACTAGGTTCAACGTCCTTACAAGAACACGTCTATGCGGACATCACTATTATCTTGTCACAGCCCAAACAGCTAGAAGACCTAAGATTGGTCATAGACCACTATGAACATCATTCTAAACCAAAAATAATCCACACAAATCTGCAGTACTACCATTTGGGCCCTGGCTTACACAAGATCAAGGGGTCCCCTCTGCCGAAACACATAAAATCGTTGGAATAACATTTTCTGCTAATTTGACTCAAATGATTGATGACAACTGGAGAAATTTGCTCAATACAGTTCGCTCGGTCCTATTTGCTCAACACCTTAGAAACCTCAACATATGTCAAAAAGGTCTGGACAGTTAAGACATTTGCACTCAGTAAACTGTGGTACGTAGCGCAGATATTACCTCCGCCACCCATAATAGTTAAGAAAATCGATTTAGCTATAGAGTACTACCTATGGAGAGGACAACAGTATAAAATCGCCAGAACACAACTGTACCAAAGCATTAAATGTGGAGGGTTAGGGCTAGTTTCTGTAGAAGCTAAATGCATTGCACTCCTCGCGCAAAATATTATTAATTGTGAGCGCAGATCAGATGATGGTTATGCTAAAGCTATTCTGAAATATATATCGGAAGTATGGCCTCTCCGACTTCCCATCGTAATTTGTCACCGCATTTCAAACGAGTTTTGAGCTTTATAGATAACCTTCAACGAGCTTTAATAGATTCAACTTCAATTATAACAACAAAACACACATATACTGTACCAGGAAATGATAGTGGGTTTTGGGCATGAGAAGGTTCTCAGGTAGTGTGCGGTGTTTCTGGAGCCGATACAGAGAAGGATAGAATCGCAGGGCGAATAATAGATGGTTGTACTTTTTTCTATAAAATTTATTAATAATATCAAAAGATATATCATCCTACAATCTTACTGTAGAACTCAAATCTATCATCAATATTTGTCAAAATCAAAGATTAATATCGTGGCCTTCTTGAAGTCCGTTTGAAAATAAATATGACTCCTTCATGGGGCATTAATATCCTACAGTCTTTCTAAATTTCGTGAAAACACAAGATATCAATTTTGCACCTAGAGTCTTTCTAAAGTTTTAAATCACACAAAAATGAACACACATATTTAAAATGAAAAAGTTGAGTAAAATATTTAAAATACTTGTTGAGTGTCTCTCAGTTTGTTTGGATTGTAAGAAATAATAAAGCACTTGAAAACCCTAAATTTTATCTAAGTATCGTGAATTTGAATTACTTATTAACTTTGAAATAAATTTATCACAGAATGTGAACTTCTTTGATACGACGAGAAAATTATGGAATATTATTCACACGAAGCACTGATAATATCACTGTATTGGATTAACTGTTTGGAAAAAGCCAGTCAGTTTGTAATTACTCACTCAGAATAGAAATATCTGCTTACGAATGTTGAAGTTGGAGACTCGGTGTCTGGAACATTCCGCGGAGTGCGGAAGAAGACTCTAACTCGGCGATGTTCCGTGAAGAGACCACGTCGACGTCCCTCGATGGGTACCATAGATGAATAAATGATGTCCGATGTAGTAGGAGGTGATATTAGCACGCGGAAAGTTCAATTGGCACTATTCAATTCAGTAATCACGGAAATTATTACCACTCACTGTCGTGATACACAGTTCTGTTCTAACTCTAATTTTACGATATTAAATTAATATTTACAGTCCTTGTGGCACAAAACACAGTTCATAATCGCCACTGATTACGTCTGAAATTATGATTGCGAAGTAATAAGCACAGTTCAAACACTTGAAAATGTAACTTGCAATAGTTTTTATCACAGTCTCTGAACAATTGTTGTTGGCAGATTAAGGGGATTTTATGGTCGTGTTTATATAACACTAGTCTGAATTATTTAATATAACTATAAAAAGTCCTTAATGTTCTCTGAGTTTATTATATTGATCAAAAGATTTTTCACTGAAAAAAATAGCAAAGTCTTGTCCTGATATGGAACAAATGTTAAGAAAGTAAGGTTACACACAGCTCACTGTTATACTGTCTTAAAAGAATGTGTCCTAGAATGATTATAATTGTCGTAAATTATGGTTTCCGTTTGCCACACACGATAATTTAAGATATCGTCATAGTTCACAATTACAGCAAATTAGTGAAGTGTACCAGTCCGTAACATATCATAAACTTGAATTCTGACTCCAAATTATGTTATTCAGTTAATAATTTCACAAATGTTATATTACGGAAACATCTAGAATATTACCGTCGTCACGGCGTGTTGGAACTTCACGTACGGTACTAGTTCAACGGCGTTCGATCATGGCCATAACCACGTCCTCGCGAATCGCGACGGAGCATACTTTCTTCACTGACGAGACTGCACTGACAGACTGTAGTCGCCACACGGGTCAGACTGCTCTCTCCCTGTCCTTGGCCCAGGGGCTATATACATGCCAGGTAGGCGGCGCTATGAATCAGATGACGAAGGAGTGTTCATTCTTCCCAAACTTTAAATCGTTATATTTCAAAAACTACTGGATGGATTGACTTGAAATTTGCAGGACATTACTTCCATAATGTTAGCTATAATCTAGCGTTGGTTTCATTTTAATCGGTCCAGGCGTTAAAACGTTAATGAAAAACGTCTAGAAATATGTGTAGGGGAAGTAAGCTGTAAGCGGCGGTGACGTCACTTGACCTTGCTTGACTTGCTCGTGAAGTGTGGTAGGTACTAGAACATTCTTTCACACAGCTGCTCACGTATCGGAATGGAATTGTATGCTGGAAATAAAGTTTTTAATTTATATGTGCCAGGACCTAGGCCTTCCTGGTACAATACCCATATAATGAACCGGAATAGTAAACCACCTACAATACAGGCAAAGTATCCGTCGCGACAATGGAAAATTATATGGAATAATATTGCTGATAAATGGATTCCTCTTGAGTGGAAAGCAACCCTATATCTAACAATAAATGAAACTATACCAACGAAGGATAAGTTATTCCACGGTCGACTGGATCCCTCGCTGCGCTAGCTAGAGCGACGCATCAAGTCGGCCGTGGTTATTCTGACATGGACGGTTTGACTCCAATATAATTATGTGAACATATTCAACAAAGAGATACCTTAATACATCATGTTAAGTCTTGTGTAAGTGTGAACATATGGGCAGTCGTTCACAAAAATATGCAAAATAATTAAAATGACTCCAAATCCCACCTTAGAACATCGACTCATCAACACAGAAAATGCATTCATCCCGGCCACGGTCAACAACGCTGTTCTCTGGCTAACTTCAGCAACCATTCAATTTATTATGGAACAACAACAAGAAACTAAGACAATTGAACTTAAGAACATTTCAGCAATACATACAGTTGGAAAGATGGAAATATAAGACAGTGTAATAAGATGTCAACAAGGTTTGGTTCATTCCTATACCAATTTTAATCCCTGGCGTAACAGTGTTTGAATATTGTAATTTTCATATCAGTATAAGGTGGTAATGTGTCACGGACTGCTTGATCAACTGACAATATAAAAAAATAAAGTTAAAATGTGACAGTCCTTGTCATATTTTTGATATCAAAAGGAACCAGGACGATGAACTTTAGACAGTGTATCTCAGCAGTATTTCTCTAGACATTATACATGTTTTATTTATTTATCCGTGTCCGAAATCACTACAATATATTTACAACTACTATTTACACTTTGTTTTTCCAGTATTCAACTGTCGAGATGGCACATTTATTGGCTTCCACCAAATCCTTCATACTGCATGGTTTAGGCAGATTTCTACAGATGAGAAGGTGTCCATGTTCTTGCTTTTCACCACACTCACACAAATCTTGATCACCAACTCCTGTTAATAAGATCTTTCCACTCATGGCAGTAGCACCTCCAGATATTAGGAGACAAGTTGCAGCAAGTTCAGGTTGGTTTTACAACGTGTCACTCCAGATCTTAATCTGTTAAGTGTCTTCCAATATCCATACTGAAGATGATGTCCTGCAGCTGGCTTCTCATTCACGTCCCATAATCCTACACGCGACTTCCTTCTCCAGAGATTCGGCTGATGATGGGATTGACGTTGTTGTTTGTAGGAAGCTCTTCCTCGATTTCAATCTTGATGGGTGGGCGTGAAGTCCAAACATTGCATGCTTTGGATCTGTTTCTTCTTCTTCTTCTTCTTCTTCTTCTTCTTCTTCTTCTTCTTCTTCTCCTCCTCCTCCTCCTCAATCTCTGCTGCAACTTGTCTCCTAACATCTGGAGGTGCTACTCCCATGAGTGGAAAGATCTTATTAACAGAAGTTGGTCGTAAGCACCCTGTAACAATGCGACCTGTTTCATGGAGGGCAACATCCACTTGATGTGTATGAACGAAATTCCTCCAGACTGGAGCAGCATACTCTGGAGCAGAGAAACACAGGGCAAGGGCAGATGTACGGAGGACATTAGGCTGTGCACCCCACGAAGATTGTAAAGACAATCGAGCGTACCCTGAGCAACGATGAGGAATCCTCAGCGGCTGATTCTGCCATCACCGAAACACTAACTTATTATACATGTTTATTGTAAAAGGTTAATTTGGTATTAAACAACTGTTAAAAAATAAGGATTATAGTCGTGTATCAGATAAAGACTCTTCTACTGGAGTCCTACTGTGAGAAACTTGTAAGTAGACAGTGATTACTGGAGTTTGGTCATTCATGGTTGAAAAGAATTTGTGTGTGTGTGTGTGTGTGTGTGTGTGTGTGTGTGTGTGTGTGTGTGTGTGTGTGTGTGTGTGTGTGTGTGTGTGTGTTTATTGGGCAATCCTAAAATTAAATTAGACCAATAAAGCAGACGGCATTTTATTCGTAACAGTATTAACATTTATAAACGCCGGGCTGAGTGGCTCAGACGGTTGAGGCGCTGCCTTCTGACCCCAACTTGGCAGTTTCGATCCTGGCTCAGTCCGGTGGTATTTGAAGGTGCTCAAATACGACAGTCTCGTGTCGGTAGATTTACTGGCACGTAAAAGAACTCCTGCGGGAATAAATTCCGGCACCTCGGCGTCTCCGAAGACCGTAAAAGTAGTTAGTGGGACGTAAAGCAAATAACATTATTATTAGACTATTATTATTATTATTATTATTATTATTATTATTATTATTATTATTATTATTATTATTTATAAACAGTACCGTAATATAGAAAGGCAACATATTGATTATGTAACAACAATTAGTTACTAATTGCATTTCTAAATTGCTATTATTGTCTAGAATATCACAATAATACCACAATATTCTGTAGCTCATTGCTTCTTGGAAATGAGGTTAAAACAAATGTAAACTTTATGAGCTGTTGGACAGATCGGGCTTCACGTTTTCATACTCAGATATCTGTTAACTGTTGAAAATAAAAAATCCCAAAGGTTCCTTTGTACATTCCACATTGTAACGACCTGATTACCAGACCAGTGATTTCGAAGAATTAATAATTCTAAGTCGCAACTCTGTTAAATAACGCAGTATTGCTCGTCAGTAGCTAATCGACTGACTTCCTTAAGAGTATACGTGTATCTTATGGGATGAGATGTCTGACTCGTTGGCTGAATGGTCAGCGTACTGGCCTTCGTTTCAGAGGGTCCCGGGTTCGATTCCCGGCCGGGTCGGGGATTTTAACCTTCATTGGTTAAATCCAATGGCCCGGGGGTTGGGTGTTTGTGCTGTCCTCAACATCCCTGCAACTCACACATCACACATAACACTATCCTCCACCACACTAACACGCAGTTACCTACACATGACAGATGCCGCCCATCCCCATCGGAGGGTCTGGCTGACAAGGGCTGCACTCGGCTAGAAATAGCCACACGACATTATTTATTTATTATGGGATGAGATAAGGGACCCGTATGTGTTATGCAAACAAGACCTCAGTTAACGGTCAAGAAAACAAAAGAAGTGGATATTGAAGAAATCCATCTTCTTGTACCACACACAGTGAATAACAAGTACTGTACATGCACTGACCAGTGAAGTGACTCCCACCGCGGCGCGTATCTCGCGGGAAGGAATATTTCAAGTTATCTCAGATGCTTCTTTCATGTTCAGTTATAATGTTCAGTCCTCAGCCCTAAGGTTGACTGGATCCTCAGCGGGTCTGCCATCCGCTGTCATAGATGGCCTAGGCATCACTGAAGAGGCGTACTAGGGAAATGAAGAGTGAGGTAGTTTCCCGTTGCTTTTTCAGTTATATACACCTGATATATGTATATACAATACAATATATTCATTTTGTCTGACAAGATTAAGGCCATTAGGCCCTCTCTTCCATCTAACCAGAAAATACAGCATTTACATGTGCAAAATTAAAATTAATAAACTTACAATTGAAACATCTTGCAAGTACTAAAATGAAAGAGTAATAATAAATAGGAAAATGATGATGATGAAGATGATTTACACAATTACGACATAAATAAAAACACGGATACAAACACACAGTAGGATAACAGTAAGTACAGTGTGGGCGGAGGGAGCAACAGTGACCAGAACACACATGAAAACGCAAGGACAATCTCCACATCTTCATACACTATCGTCTGAGTTCTTCAACATCCATTTCTTGTCGGAAAACAGAAGTTTAGAAAGGAGGCCGATAGGAAATATGATATAATATCTTTTAACGCCATCGTCCTACCGTCATGGCCCTACGTTTAACGCAGGTATATCCGAGTACCCAGGCTGAAATTCAGCAAGTCCTCCTTTCTATCGGTATGCGCTGGTTCTATTAGATTTCACCTGAAGTAGATGAAATTCGAACCTCTGCCCCAGCGTGTCACTCTCTTTCATCGTAGTATTCGGTGCAGCAAAGTACAGGTATCTCCATATGGGGAATGAAAAACCTGGAGAAGTGCAAGATAAGAAACTACACAGTTCAAAAAAACTAGGGGAACTTGTTTTGTAACGTCTGGTATGTGAAAGTTAATTTGGTAGATGGGGTTCCAATGGTCGCACAGCATACCTTGAGACCTTACGCAGGGTATGTCGAATCGAAGTTATACTCCATCTGTAGCCGCAGCCATGTATTAAACTGTCAGGTGACCTCTCAAAGCAAAGTGAATAGCGGCGCGTTCGTGTGTCATTGTGAGGTACACAGACTAATGCGGTCATTTTAGCACGTTGCAAGTCCCATGAGACATCTTAACGAGGTTCAAGTCGCAAGGGCCGTCACTTTGATCCAGGAAGGATGGACTTTTCGTCGTGTTGCTGTGGATCTCAATGTCTCTCCGGCAGTTATCACCGCTTGTGGAATCGCTACAATGAGACAGGCCAGTTCACAAGGAGGGTTGGACAAGGTCGTGGACGCATGACAACCTCACAGGATGAACGATATCTGACCATCTGCGGCGTCGTTCAGCAACTGCCAGAGAACCTCAGGAGGGTCACTGGAGTCACGGTGTCTGACCAGACAGTAATAAACAGGTTAAGGGTTTTTTTCTACGACCCAGACGTCCTGTTCGAGTGCCCCTTTTAACGCAGCAACATCACGCTGCTCGCCAACTGGCAACTTCGCCAATGGAGACCTGTGTTGTTCACAGACGAGTCCATATTTCCCCTGACACAGTGCGATGGACGTCAACGTGTATGGAGACGCCGTGTTGAGCAGTACATACCAAATGATGTCCAGGAAGACGACCGATTCGGACAAGGTTCTGTGATGGTGTGGGGTGGCATCAGCATTGATGGCCGTACGGATCTTGTCGTCATCCGTGGTAATCTTACCGCTGAGGGGTACATCGACCAGATACTGCTACAGCATGTGTGGGTTGCTGCATACGGTGTTGACCCTGAATTCGTACTCATGCACGACAATGCCAGGGCTCATGTAGCACGCATCACCAGAACTGTCTTGCGAGAACTGGACATTAAAGAGATGGAATGGCCAGCTGTGAGTACCGACCTTAATCCCATAGAGCATGTGTGGGATAGGCTGGACAGAAGTGTCCGTGGGCGTCCTGTTCCACCACAGACTCTCCAAGACCTCGAACAGGCTCTCATTAAAGAATGGGACATGATACCGCAACGTGACCTCCGTCAACTTATACGGAGGATGCCACGTAGGTGCCAAGCTGTGATAAATACTCGTGGAGGACATACACCATACTGAAGCTCTCCAAAAAATCCACCCTGGCGGACTTCTATCAGTTTGTTTTCGCCCCTATTTTGAGATTTCCGTTTGTGTTCTGAAAATGAACGCGAATCCATTGATGTTCTTTTGTATACTTCAACGGTAAAGAATAAAGGTTTAGTTAGTAATATACCTGGGTAAGTATTGTTTTGTGGAGAATGGCATACGTTCAAAAACATGTTCACCTAATTTTTAGGAACTGTGTATTGAACCCTTTAAGGTAAAAATCATGGGTTCATAATCTAGAACCTCCAGACAGTAGGTCTTTACCCAACCACCTCTGCCCACAAAATTAACAGGATACACATTTCTGGAGTAGGTTCTTAAAGTTGCATTCCTAAATTGCTTGACTACCTGGTAGAGAATCGAAATCTTGACCTCCCAGGTCTTCCTACGCATCTTCTACAAGTTTTACATTGGGTGGAGTAGTAATAGTTGTCATACACTGTGTATGATAACGTACGAACATTTTATGCAGTGCTATGGTTTCAGCTTTGCAGGAAAACCAACGCGCAGCCCGTAGTTAATTAATTTTATTTACTTTACGTCCCACTAACTACTTTTACGGTTTTCGGAGAAGCCGAGGTGCTGGAATTTTGTCCCGCAGGAGTTCTTTTACGTACCGACACGAGGTTGACGTATTTGAGCACCTTCAAATACCACCGGACTGAGCCAGGATCGAATCTGCCAAGTTGGGGTCAGAAGGCCAGCGCCTCAACCGTCTGAACATATGGAAACTTCTCGAAGGTATACATTACTTGGAAATTGTGATCATTTTGACCTTAACATATTTGCTGGAGCTTATAATTTGTTAGACATGTACGGTACTCAAGGATTAATTTTTCAAATCTCTTCCCTTCCTGTTCTCCTGTTCAATCACTCTGGATCTTACTGGACAACCTCTTAACTTTGTTGCATGGAGTAACAACCACGGGGAATCTAGCCGAGACTGGCATTGGTTCTACTTATGTCAGACTACCCATTTTCAGTTTTCTTACCTGACCTCTCTAGATCATCTTATCACCTCGACGGTGTTAGGTTTGCGTAGCCTTGAAAATATGTCCTTTCCTCGCCTTTCATGACCCTTCCGCTATCCTTCCTTCTGATAGTCGAAATTCATTCTCATTCTTCTGACATTTAGAGTTACAACAGAATAATCCCCGTGCTGTAGGAGGATCGTGCCCGCCTCTACCAAGAGGCCATGGGTTCGATTCTCTGCTAGTGCGAGAATTTTCGTTCTGGAGTAACGACTGGAAACACCCCCGTGAGAGGAACTAAGAAACTCTCTGATATGAGAGAAAACGAACCTACGGTAGTCTCGAAAGCCAAGCGCTCTATCTGAGGGTGTCATCACGTGGAGGTCCGCCTCAGTACCGTAACGGTTAGCGCTATTAACAGCCGTCCTTAGAGATCCTAGTTCTGACAGAGATTTAAGTGGTGGTGATTATTGTTTTAAGAGGAAGTGCAACTGGGCAACCTTCTTCTATTAACACTAATCAGAGGGGAAAAAAGGAAGGGGTCCAACAGTTCGAAAAATGAAGGCAATCGACCAAAGAAAGTCAAGGCCCACGGAGGGCGTGAAAATGAAAGACTCTCTAGGATTCGCAAACCTAATACTGTCGGAGTCGGAAAAGAACAAGATTTGAGGACGGGAGTTCAGTTAGGATAGAAGTACAAGTAAGTGGAGGCAATGCTAGGACTCAGCTCAGGGCTACGTGATCGTCAAGCCACGCTCCCCTAAGTTAAGATCCCCTGGGGCCTCCCATTACGATAGATAAGGGCACCATGGGTGTTATTCTACCGGGCCCACCTACAGGGTGACCAGAGATTTAAGAACGGCAGTAGGGTGGTATGTGGTTCAAATGGTACATGTAGCTCACCTCCATTGGGGAGTGTATCAGAAAAAAGCTGCAGGATCTCGGGACAAGGATCGAATTCACTTGCGTACTGATTATATCAAATGCAGAGTCCTGGAGGGGCGTGCCATTCCAGCTGATGAGTCCAAATGGCACGTCTGGACGAAACTCTGCATTATGCCCCACGGCCTAACCACCCAAAAGCTGGTTCTATTGCTGTGATTATAAGATCTGCGGCCGTGAAAGCCTTTTTTGATGTTGTATCTCCAATGGGGGAGCATTTTTTGAACGGAGAAATATTTTCTCCTTTAGCAGGTTAGCAAACTTGATTTGCTAACTCGGCGGGGCCACACAGTTTGGTCTGCCTCTGCTATGCAGAGTCCTGGAGGGGCGTGCCATTCCAGCTGATGAGTCCAAATGGCACGTCTGGACGAAACTCTGCATTATGCCCCACGGCCTAACCACCCAAAAGCTGGTTCTATTGCTGTGATTATAAGATCTGCGGCCGTGAAAGCCTTTTTTGATGTTGTATCTCCAATGGGGGAGCATTTTTTGAACGGAGAAATATTTTCTCCTTTAGCAGGTTAGCAAACTTGATTTGCTAACTCGGCGGGGCCACACAGTTTGGTCTGCCTCTGCTATGCAGAGTCCTGGAGGGGCGTGCCATTCCAGCTGATGAGTCCAAATGGCACGTCTGGACGAAACTCTGCATTATGCCCCACGGCCTAACCACCCAAAAGCTGGTTCTATTGCTGTGATTATAAGATCTGCGGCCGTGAAAGCCTTTTTTGATGTTCTATCTCCAATGGGGGAGCATTTTTTGAACGGAGAAATATTTTCTCCTTTAGCAGGTTAGCAAACTTGATTTGCTAACTCGGCGGGGCCACACAGTTTGGTCATGGATCAGCATATCTTTCCGCGCGTACATGAGCAGCTATTCATCGCTTCTTCCGGACGCTCTTCGAGAACCTTCTAGAAACTTCGTGGCATCTCTACGGCTTTCCAGCAACATGAGTCGGCAGCCACCACTGTCACCAACTCGTCAACGGACGCCACCGACCTCTCCTTCACCCTCGGAACGGGACATGGACGCTGAGAAGATCAAGACCAGTCGCCGCCGTGAGGAAGTGGAAAGTCCTGCAACGAAACCTGGACGCACGAAGAAACGCTGTGCAAATTCGCCTCCACCAGAATTCTCTTCCGGCTCAACGTACACTGGGTCCAGTTCCTTTCAAAGTGTTTCAGCCCGTACTTCCCCAGTACAACAGCCATCTGGTCTGGGCATTACTCCACTTGATACTCCGGCGCCTTCGTATCAATTCCCTGGCTCATCGTCTGCTTCACCCTTCATGCCAGACAACGCCAGGAGCTACGCCCAAGTTGCTCAAAATCCAGCTTTACCTCCCTATATCCGAAATCGCAGTCTCCTATCGACTCAACCGACAGTTGCCACCCCCCAGCCCCCACCCTTCTACATTATCAAGCTTACCAATCTTGACATCACCAAGGCTAATACCCGTACTATTTATACGACTATTGCTCGTTATACCCCTAATCTGCCGGACTATAACTTGGAGATCCAGAAAACTCGAGACGGATTCAACCTCAAAACTTCAAAATCCTTCCACGCTCATTTTACTTCCAAAATAGGTCAGGACCAGTTCGGACCTCACTGCCAGGCAAAAGCGCTACCTCAACAACGACCGGCACAACGACCTGAACCCCCTGCCCGATCCAGGCCCCTTCTTTCTGTCGTCGCCTATGGTGTCGACAGGGACTATTCGGATGACGAAGTGCTCCTACAGCTCCAAAACATCTACTCCATGATACACAAAGTTATTCGGATCAGGAACGCTCAAGGTCCCACCAGCCTCATCAGGATCTTGTCTCCGAATCCTTCAACATTGGACGCCCTGCTCCGGGACGGCGCTCTTATCTATGGCCGTCGACATCGTGTGGAACCGTCGCGCAGCCCACCCCCACAGAAGTTCCGGTGTGGGAAGTGCAACCGCTATGATCATCCACCTGGAGCGCCTTGTGTACAGCAGGAGGTATGTGCCACTTGTGCTAGCCCAGAGCATCCTACTACACAATGTCCAAACAAACGAAACCCTAAATGTATTAATTGTGATCTCGCCCATCCGGCATATAGTTATAAATGTAAAGCAATACCCCAACCTGACCCTTCCCAACCAGAAACGGTAGTTCCCGTCACGTCCCAGGACCTCCCTGATCCCCACCTCCATTCCACGCTCCCTCCCCCTAGTTCAGAGAGTACTATTCGATTTATCACGATGGTACTCCAGAACATTCTCCCTTTCCAACGCCCTCACATCCTTCAACAAGTGCAATTAGCGGCTCGGTTGGCTTTCAATACCCATGTAGACGTTATCTATTCCGGGAATAGAATGCATTTTGCGTTCATTCCCTTGCGTACCGTCCCTTTCATAAATTAATACTATGAGACTTTATTATACTAACATACGTTCGCTTTCTGCCAACCGACCGCTTTTTGACACTTCTCTCTTACAATATACCCCGGATATCTTTGTACTAAATGAAACTTTTTTGACCTCTCATCACACCCCAACTTTCCCTACTTTCAATCTTTTTCGCGGTGATCGTCCTCATTCCTCACGAGGTGGTGTAGCAATAGGTGTCCGAAAAGACCTAACGGTTATCCAACATTATTTCCCACCCTTCCACAACACATTCAACGAATACCTTATACTTGAAATCCTCACCCCTCGCAAAACATTTACAATTGCTACTCTTTATTTGCCAACCGGAAACCCGGTCCCTGTAGATTTTGTGAAGCATATTGATTTTCGGTTCACTGATTATGTCATCGTAGCAGACATTAATATAAATTCGTATAGCGCTGTCCAACGTGTAGAATTTCAGACACTCTGTGCTCATATCCGGGGTATGCATTTCCCTTTCCCTTTTCATACGTTACCTTTATCCCAAACCACTCCCGATGTTCTTCTTCTCTCGCCCTCTTTAGCTACTTCTGTCACCATCCGCGAACTCCAATTTGTTGGGAGTGATCACGCTCCTGCCCTTATAACCCTCCCCGACCTCTCTCCCTTTCCTAATCATACCCCTCCCCGTCCCCCCCTACCCGCCGTTTTGAACATACTATTTGGCATGCCTATCGTCTCACTATTGTCAACTGCCTTCAACACCTACCTCCACCTACCTCAATTCCAAACATACAACTTCTCATAACCCGACTCGAACAGGCTCTTATTACTGCTGATGCGCACCATATCCCTCGCCATTCCTATCACCCTTCCAAACCTCCCATTCCCCCTAAGGCCCTGCGCCTCTTACACTTAGCACACGATCTCTATCATCATTACACTCGAACTCGGGACCCTACCACTCTACAACAACATCGCCGAACGTTACGTCACGCTCGCTCTTACATCAAGGCTATTAAACGAAAAATGTGGATGGATAAATGTACTGATCTTGCTGACTACCATGACCCTCGACAATTCTGGCACACCTACCGACGCCTTACGAAAACAACTAAACCTCTTCCCTCTTACCCCATACTTACTTCTCCCCCCCGTCCTCTTTCAGACAAAGATAAAGCGGACCTCTTTGCCAACCATCTTCGTCTTCTCTTCACCCCTTCCGCTGCGCCTGACCTCTTCCACCCTGATGAACCTATCATTCATCAATATACTCACCCCCGTCTCCCTGAATTTCAACCTTCCTTTCACCACTTTCCTACTGTCGATTATACTCATCCTATTAATGTTCCTATTACTCCCTCGGACATTTCCCACTATCTGAAGAATAAGAAAAACACTTCTCCTGGCCCTGACCGCCTCACTTATCGCCATATCAAAGAAGCCCCACCACTCTTTCTTGAACAACTTAGTATTGTTTATACCTTTATCCTCTATACTGGCTACTACCCCCCTCATTGGGGTAATGCCAATATCCTCCTTTTTCCTAAACCAGCCAAACCTTTATCGGACCTCCACTCTTACCGTCCCATATCCCTTCTCACGGTTTTTTCTAAGATTCTCGAAGGTATATTGAGTAAGCGCCTTTCGTCTTATCTCCGCTCCCTATGCCTTCTTCCCCAATCTCAAGTCGGTTTCCGTTCTCTTCATACTACCCAGGACCATCTCTTTCACATTTCCGCCTCCCTCAATGCCTACTTACGTCCTCGCCGTACTGCAGCCTTGGTATGTCTCGATGTTAATAAAGCCTTTGACTCTGTATGGCATCCAGGCTTACTCTACAAACTTCGTCACCTCCCGCTTCCCATTACCATAGTCCGTTTTATTCATAATTTTCTACATCAACGTACTGCACAAATTCTCCTTCATGGCACACTTTCACATACCTTCCCTGTGGCAGTCGGACTGCCCCAGGGATCCCCTCTCTCTCCCATTCTGTACGTCATTTTCACCTACGATATTCCTCATCCCGACCCTCCCCTTCGACTTTACCAATATGCGGACGACCTGGCTATCCTTGCTCTTACCCCTACTGTTACCACCCTTACACGTAAACTGCAAACATATCTAAACATTCTGGCTTCCTGGCTAAACTCCTGGCACATAACTGTTAACCCTACAAAGACTCAATTCATAGTTTTTCGTACTAAATCCCGTCTCTGTCGTCCTCGCCATCGTGTTCACCTCACTATGTATAACATCCCATTAACTGAAACGTCCCTTCTTAAATATCTCGGTATTACTTTCCAAAACAACCTTAAATGGCTCCATCATCTTAACCTAGTCTATAAGAAAGCCCTACAACGTTTTCGGGTCCTCCGTATTCTCTCCGGAAATACGTGGGGACTCCGACCTTCTCAAATATTACATATATATAAAACCTTCATTCGCCCTGTAGTGACCTATGCCTCTCTGACTTGGTTGACTGCCGACGCCACATCTTATACGAAACTCCTTACATTAGACCGACATGCTATACGTATAGCCTACCATTTCCCCTACGATACACCTACTGCCAACCTCCAACCGTACCATTCCTTCCCCTCCATTCTCACCCATATCCATGATCTCCGGCTCGCCTACCTCACTTCCGGTCTCACACATCAAAATCTCTCCATTACTGAAGCGTTTAATCTTTCTCCTCTTGCTAAAGCTATTCATCGTCATTCTCCTACCCCTTCCTCCTCCCACCTCTTTCCTTCTGATGTCACGTAGTTTCCCCCCTCTAGCTGCCCCACTGCCCTGACTACTATTACTTTCAGCTCTACACATTTTTTTTTCTTTTAGGATGCTCTTGGCAGTGTTGGCACATGCCCTCTATGTCGGTGAAACTGATCCAAAGGCACTAACCGTGCTATCACATAACTTTATTGCTATCACACCTTGGTCTTTTTCTCTAGTCCTCTTATCCGTCATGCCTTTTCCTTCTCACTTATCCTATATATAACTCTTCTTGCCGTTCCTTTTCCTACATATCTACATAATGTTGCTTTCCTCCACTACAGTTATGTATTACAAGTCTCTGCTTGCAGTTATCCACTGCGATATGATATACTTTGATTCTATATGTATGTTCAACACATACTTCTCTATGTTTTGCAATTCTATGTAATTTTTCTTTCCTATTGGCCAAAGAGCTGCAATGTTCAGCTGGCGGCCCGCCTCCCCTACGTGGGGAGGAATGAACCAACTTTGTGAAAAAAAAAAAAAAAACAGTTTGGTCTGCCTCTGCTATGCAGAGTCCTGGAGGGGCGTGCCATTCCAGCTGATGAGTCCAAATGGCACGTCTGGACGAAACTCTGCATTATGCCCCACGGCCTAACCACCCAAAAGCTGGTTCTATTGCTGTGATTATAAGATCTCCGGCCGTGAAAGCCTTTTTTGATGTTGTATCTCCAATGGGGGAGCATTTTTTGAACGGAGAAATATTTTCTCCTTTAGCAGGTTAGCAAACTTGATTTGCTAACTCGGCGGGGCCACACAGTTTGGTCTGCCTCTGCTATGCAGAGTCCTGGAGGGGCGTGCCATTCCAGCTGATGAGTCCAAATGGCACGTCTGGACGAAACTCTGCATTATGCCCCACGGCCTAACCACCCAAAAGCTGGTTCTATTGCTGTGATTATAAGATCTGCGGCCGTGAAAGCCTTTTTTGATGTTGTATCTCCAATGGGGGAGCATTTTTTGAACGGAGAAATATTTTCTCCTTTAGCAGGTTAGCAAACTTGATTTGCTAACTCGGCGGGGCCACACAGTTTGGTCTGCCTCTGCTATGCAGAGTCCTGGAGGGGCGTGCCATTCCAGCTGATGAGTCCAAATGGCACGTCTGGACGAAACTCTGCATTATGCCCCACGGCCTAACCACCCAAAAGCTGGTTCTATTGCTGTGATTATAAGATCTGCGGCCGTGAAAGCCTTTTTTGATGTTGTATCTCCAATGGGGGAGCATTTTTTGAACGGAGAAATATTTTCTCCTTTAGCAGGTTAGCAAACTTGATTTGCTAACTCGGCGGGGCCACACAGTTTGGTCTGCCTCTGCTATGCAGAGTCCTGGAGGGGCGTGCCATTCCAGCTGATGAGTCCAAATGGCACGTCTGGACGAAACTCTGCATTATGCCCCACGGCCTAACCACCCAAAAGCTGGTTCTATTGCTGTGATTATAAGATCTGCGGCCGTGAAAGCCTTTTTTGATGTCAAATCAAAATACTTTATTTACAAATGAGGTTTCTACCTCGGTGGCAAATGATACACAAAAATTCATTATTCTTAACAACTACATGTTAAGTTAAAAAGAAAATAAGATATTTTTCCTAAAATACAGTATTATACATTGACATTTTTCCTATTAAACACACAGCTCATCCTTAATAACTTTATATTATTTACAAAATTCTACTTATAATATCTTCTGTACTTACACACATAATCAACTCATATACAGTATGTGGCATCACTTCAAAAAATACTATACAATATTGCTATAGGGATTAAGTGTACATTGCTTTTTTTTAATTCTGATACCTAACGTGCATAACGACCTGCTGCGTCTTAACCAGAGCCCCTTTTGCCACCGCTTTTCAGAGTTCCTGAAGAACCTTCACAGCTACCGTAGCGGTCCCAGGGCCCTCGAAGTTCCCACTGTACTTTACCCCTACATGCAGTCCCCTACTTCAGCTGTCCAGTCTCCATAGACAAGGGGATGGAATTAACGTATTAATTTATATCGTTCTGAAGGCCACTGGCGGGCAGCAATCTTCTTGACCTGTGCCAGGATTCGATCCCACACCAAAATCTGCAACAGTGAGCTTGATAATTTCGAACGTTAACTTCATTCATTGTTTCATGCCAGGCTTGAGGCACTGGCCTTCTGACCCCAACTTGGCAGGTTCGATCCTAAGTCAGTCCGGTGGTATTTGAAGGTCCTCAAATACGTCAGCCTCGTGCCAGTAGATTTCCAGGCACATGAAATAACTCCTGTGGGACTAAATTGCAGCACCTCGGCGTCACCGAAGACCGTCAAAAGTAGTTAGTGGGCCATAAGCAAAAAATAACATTATTATTATTATTATTATTATTATTATTATTATTATTATTATTATTATTATTATTATTATTATTATTATTATTATTGACTTATTCTTGTTTCACAAAAAAATTGAAGACAAAAATATAATTAATAGAATCCTAACATAATTTTGTGAGCATGTCTGCGTCTCATTAACTGTTTAATTACTTGAAATTGGCCGCTGGTTTAAAACACAGTTTTATTCCTTTTACTGCCCTATTTTCACGTATCCGTTTTGAATATCCCTGTATATTTACTATTCTGTTAGTAAGAGTACAAAGTATATGAACATTCATTTAATAAAGTAGTATGACATAATGAAATTCAGCAATTACACTCTTGCCACAAAATGTAATGAAATGCCCGCGGTAACTTTTCTGTCACTGGAAATCTCACTAGTGGAAAAAACTACCAGTGTGCTAGTTACAAAGTTGTCTTTTCTCCAAAGTGTGGCTGACAAAGGAAAAAATATGCTTGAAATTTGCGAAAGTCAAGGAGACATTCGTAAAAGCCTGTGGCGATGATGATGATGATGATGATGATGTTGATGATGATGATGATGATGATGATGATGATGATGATGATGATGATGATGGATGCCTATGGCAGAAGACCAAGGGAAAATATACTGAACGTAATTACGGATTATGGAGTAAATGGAAGGTTATTACAAGGAATCAAAGGCACTTATACTAGCAATTAGGCAGTAGTGAAACTGATGGGCAAACGCATTACCGGTTCAAAGTATTTATAAGGATAAGATACCCTCATTGTCATGATTACGTGGATTACTTCCTGAAATGTATACAAAGGGCACTAGGGAAGTTTTGCAATGTGAGTGAACGCTTTAGACTTTTTCAAAATAATTTCCACCACACTCAATTCACTTCTCCATACGTCGAAACCAGTCACTGAACCAACTCTGCCACTTTTCTTCGGTTACATTTTCATACTCTTGATCCCATGCTACCAGAAGCTCCTCGTCAAATGCAAAACGCCACCCTTTCAGCTTCATCTTCACTTCTGGGAAGAGTGCGAAGTCACATGGGGCAAGATCAGGACTGTATGGAGGGTAATCAAGCAAAGTCAACCCTGATCTGGCAAGAAAATCCACTGGTACATTAACACGATGTGCTGAGGCATTGTCATGATGCAAGAGTCAAGTGTTGAGCCGTAACCTTGCATGGAGCTGCTTGAGAGCCTGGATGACCTGAGGCAGACAAGTCTCACTGTACCACTTCGCAGTAACTGTCCTTTGTGTTTCTAGCACAACCGGAGTCGGGATGTCCCGTTTAGTGAAGAATACTGCAATCATCCTTTTCTTCACTGACCTTGACTTTCGCACGGTCACAGGAGTACCCTCATCTTCAAACGGCCACACCTTGTTCTGGGATTTTGTTGGGACGTCGTAATAACAAAGCCAAGTTTCGTCACCTGTAACGATGCTAGGGACGTTACACGAAGTCCCATTTTCAAACTGTTTTAGCATTTTCGGCACCATTTTACTCGATGTGCCCTTTGTTCCTCTGAAAGTGAATGGGGCACCCAAAGAGAAAAAACGCTTTCTAACATGGAGATGGTCGTGCAAAACAGAATGAATAGCTGGTGCAGGGATGTGGAGGGTCTCTTCTATCTGTCGATATGTCAACCTCTTTGCTGCAAGATTTTCCTCACAGCTTCAATGTTTTCCTCAGTCACTGATTCAGATGATCGCCCAGAACGAGGATCGTCTTCAACCCCAAAATTTCCCCTCTGGAACTCTTTGTACCAGCGGAAAATTGTTGTCCGATGCGGACAGTCTTTCCCCAGCACAGGAGTCATTTCCTCCAGGCACTGGTCAACAGCTAATCCACGAACAAAATTGTAGCGGTTAATTGCGCAGTATTCACCTTTAGACCACACTGACTTTTTAACTTGCTTTCAGTCTCACTGCTTGATAACAACTGATGTGAAGGTCGCGCCTTGCTGTCTTCTAGACCAGTTTTCACCCCTCTTTTCATCCCTCGCCGTAACAGGGGTGTCCAGCCAACCGTTCTTGCGTATTGCAAAACTTTACTAGTGCCCTTCATACAATAAGCATGTGTTCTACTATTAATATGCTAGGTAAAAACCATGACTTAGATTTCACATGTCCCTTTCAGAGTTCAAAATGTGTCTACTAAATATTCTCAACAAATATAAATAAACTGTTCTTTACAAAAGCAACATTGTTTAAAAAGAAAATAGAATTAACTATGCAAACTAGTTCAGAGCCATTATAATGAATTTCAACCGTGTGTAATCATTGGTACTGTACCAGTAAGGCATAGGCCCTGGTACATACGAGTTATAAATCTTTATTCATGAGCGAACGGCTAAGTTCCGATGCACAAACAGCTGTGCGAGAGAAAGTTATCGTTCTCACTGCACTGCGTGAGGGAGACCGCATGAGTAAAGCAAGGTCAAATGACATCAGCTCTGCCTGTAGCTTCCCTCCCCTCAGAATTCTCTCGAAACCATTTTTGAACTTTTTAACGCCTGGATCAATTAACATGAGACCAACGCTAAATTCTAGCCCATATTCTGAAAGTACATCCCTGCAAATTTGAGCTCAATCCGCCCAGTGGTTTCCAAGATATAACAAGTTAAATTTTGGGAAGTATTATCACACCTTCATCACCTGATTCCGAGCGCTGCTCGCAGCCGGATATAAATAGGTCAACGAACCGAGGTTATAGCCAGTGTGTTTTGCGATTATGACAGAAGGACAGTATTCTCTGTCGCGATCCACGAGGACGTAGAAATCACTCTCGAACACTTTGAAATTGTGCGAAGGCGTCGCAAGTAAAGTTTCTACCGCGTCGTGAAGAATGAAGTGTTATAAAATTTTCTCCGACTAAATCGTCATTATATAATATTTAGTAGTGTGTTAACCGAGTGAAGTTACAATAGAAATTGTGAGTCGAAGTGTAATTGGAGATTTAAGTATTTCATTTACCGGTTAACGATATTGTGGACTTTGTCATTTTCACGTAATTCTGAACTTTATCATTGACTGTGACAATATTCTGAGACATTGCATGTGATAAACTAAACTTCTAATTTGTGACCATTTTAATGATTCTAAGACACATTTCTCCGATACTATTACAATTGTGGACTGAGTGAGATACTATTCCACTAACCATTCAACAAATAACAAGGCTAAATGTGACTATTTTTTCGTGTATTCTCTCGAACTTTCGATCACCACTGCGAGAAACTAACAGAATATTAAGAACTTTTTATGACAATATTAAGTAGTACGGACTCGTGTTGTGCAAATTCAGTCATAAAATCTTAATCTATGAACAGTATTATTCCAGAGACTGTTGTAGAGGCTGTTGTTAATAACATTTTTTTTCCAGTGTTTTATGGACTGTGATGATTATTCTACGGTCGAACCTCAGACATAATCAGTGACCATTATGAACTTTGACAGTGTTAAATCCTAATTCTATAAACTGTGTGTGTTAAAAACTGTGTTTTCCATGTTGAAAAAGATTGTAAGTCATTACCTCATTAACCTGACTTACAAATCATACTGTAGCATAGACTGTGATATTCTAAGCCACGTATTCAACACCGCAAAACAAACGTGAGAATACGAACTGTGCATTGAGACTTGTTTCAGTTTTTAATGCCAATCTTCGTGATAATTGAGATCTCTATAGTGTCAATTGAACTTTTCGTGTTCCGACATTATCTCTAAAAGAACATCGGAAAACTTGGCAAAGTGTTGTGAGATTCCGCTGCATCGAACGTCGTT
Source organism: Anabrus simplex (assembly GCF_040414725.1). Lineage (NCBI taxonomy): Eukaryota > Metazoa > Arthropoda > Insecta > Orthoptera > Tettigoniidae > Anabrus > Anabrus simplex. The sequence goes on along the minus strand of NC_090269.1, from coordinate 104,620,402 downwards.
TCCAGCGTGGGATTAACGTGGTTTCTTCGATCATGGTACCCATCGAGGGACGTCGACGAGAGATATTAACATGGTATCTTCACTGAACGGACTTGTCACGCTGCTGGTGCTGAGTTCGAGTCTTGGCTGCACACTGCAGAATGTTCCAGCCACCAAGCCGCAGGACAGCACAACACCAACACTTATAAGCAGATTCCAGGTGATTTTCTTGTATTTTGAGTGAGTAATTCCACTAACTGACTTTTAACAAAGCACTCAATCATAGTGCTCCAACAACAGAAAAGTGCTTCGTGTGAATTTCAGCTTGCTATTCATAATAATTCAACAAGGCTTCATATCTTACTTTTGAACTGTAAATTCATTTTTTAAATATTTTATAACTTGTAATAATTTCGGGTAGATGAACTCTAGGGTTTGCAAGTGCACTATTTTATTTTCTCAAACTTAAATGAACTGTAGGAGTATACAGCAATTTTTGAACTATCAACTCATTCATGAAAGTGTGTGTTACTATTATGTTCAAAAATATTATAAAAACTGTAGGCTTGCATCACGAGTGATGGACTTAACGAAATTATATGTTCAAAGTGCTATTTTGGTATTTAAATCCATCATAGATGAACTGTATGGTGTTTACGATCGCTAAAAGAGTGATATTTATTTTGGACATTTTTAAGCAAGTAGATGTCTCAGAATACAACAGCATCGATATTTTATTTCTGCATTTTTGAAAATATTGGCTGGAAATTTGATTTTGAAATTTCAACTGCAGGTGATTTTCATGAATATTTTTAATAAATATTGTCAAAAGATTTTACCATCTATTATTCGCCCTGCGATACTATACATCTCTGTACCTGCTCCAATAAGAAACCGAACACTACCTGAGATCCTTCCCATGCTCTGGCCCCATAATCATTTCCTGGTACAGTACATTAACTAATGTAAAATTATGCAACTTGTGTGTTTTTAAAATACCGTGCCTTCACGTATATACTGTACATATTTGTACATATATACTGTATGGAAGTGAAACATTGACGACAACGAACTCAGTAAGAAAGAGAATAGAAGTTTTTGAAATGTGGTGTTGCAGAAAAATGTTGAAGGTGAGATGGGCAGATCAAATCACAGATGGACAGATTCTGAATCGGATTGGTGAGAAGATAACGATTTAGCGAAATTTGACCAGAAGAAGAGACAGAATCTTAAGACATCCAGGTCTTGTTCAATTAGTTTCTGAGTGAAGTGTAGGCGGAGAGAACGGTAGGGGTAGACCAAGATATGAATATGACAAGCAGATTATAGTAAATGAAAGCTGTAGTAGTTAAGTACAAATGAAAAGGTTAGCACAGGATAGTGTGGCATGGAGGGCTGCATCAAACCAGATTATGGACTGATGATCCAATCAACAACTGTATAACTTATAGAAGTAAAAGGCAACAATTGTAAAGCTAAAGTAAAATCGTATCCTGATCTGTGTATGACAATTTCCAAAAATGTATTCTTTTTGTTTTATTTTTCAATATAATATCATATAATATATAATACAATATCAGCTAGGTATGTAATTCTTATTGTAGGCTAATTGGAGTACAACTCTGTGACACGCATATATAATAAATAAATAAATAAATAAATAAATAAATAAATAAATTTCTGCAATAAGAAAACCAAGCCGAACTGGTTTAAGGAAACTGAGAAGGACCTACGAGAGTTCCACATTACAGAAGAGATGCTTGTAGATGGATCCGCGAAGAAAATAACCAAAGATAGAATAAAGAGGTTTCAGGAAGGTGTGAAGCCCAAACGACTATACAGAGTTTCGGAAGAAGAGAGGACGGCAAGATCTGGAAAGTACTGGGAGGACAGGAAAACACGACTCACGAACCATTGACTGATCTATCGTACCCCAAAGTTGGTGAAACGGATAAGAAGAAGATATTGAGGAATTCAATTCGGTGAAAGGGTAATTTGTGGTTTGGTCTATGCCGAAGACTTGATCTGAATAGTTAAGACAGACAGTACTTGCTTTCTATTATACTGGAACATAAAATGAGGTGCAACAAATAGGATAAGGAAATTAGTATTTCCTAGACTGTAGCGGTGTCAGTTGTGAAGAAGGGGGTGGGTTATTTCAAGTTTCTAGGATTCTTCTTCTTGCTAGTGACTTTACGTCTCACCGACACAGATAGGTCTTATAGCGACGATAGGATAGGAAAGGCCTAGGACTTGCGAGGAAGCGGCCATGGCCTTAATTAAGGTACAGCCTCAGCATTTGCCTTGTTTGAAAATGGGATACCACGGAAAACCATCTTCAGGACTGTGTGTTCTCCTAGGATATATTATGTTTGTAGTAAATGAACCGAATTAAGGTGCAGCACTGCTAAAGCAGTGAGCTCGTAGTTCCGATCAACAACCTTCTGTAAGATGGAAATGAACTCCTGAAATTTTAAAAAATCCTTAAACCGATCTGTTTTGGACCACCCTTGATGCACAGTAGTTAAAGCTGGGTGGACTCGGTATCTTATTCAAGAACGTATCAAAAATGATTGCTGGTATAAATAATCTCACCGGACGAAATATACGCCACCCATGCAGTAATCATTACAAGTATCATTTAACACCGAGTAACTCCGCCTCTGGACTTGATAACAGCTTGGATTCGGTTAGGAAGTGAGTCCACAAGGTCGTGCAGGTACGTCACACCCAGGTTAAGCCACTCTCTGAGGATTTAATCGCGCAGTTCCACCAAACTACGGGGATGCTGATGTCGGCGTTTTACCCGTTGTTTCTACATGCCCCACAGATTTTCAATGGGGTTCAAGTCGGGTGATTTTTCAGGTCAATCGGTATGTAATAGGGTGGGGGAGTGTTCATAAAACCAGTCACGTATACATCCAGCTCGATGAAAAATCGGGGTATCAATAGAATACTCATCATCCATAATGTTTGAATGAACATGCTGGTTCATGTTAGTAGTCACCTCAGAGAGTGGGCTCAATCCATGATACGAAAAATACCCCCCAAAATCCCAGACCCGCTTTCGGCCTGAACCCCACCTTGCACATATCCCGGATTAAATGCTTCATTTGACCTTCGATGCACTCGACGACATGCGTCATTGGATTACAGTCCAACACGGGATTCGTCAGATCACACTACGTTCCACCAGCCAGCTATTGTCCACGTTCAATGAAGACACGCAGCTTTATGAACCTGTGTGTACAGTGGCTTCATGCGAGGTGACCTACTCCAAATGTTCATTGCATGCGGTGCCCGTCGCAATGTTCTCTCGCTAACAGGTTGGGATGGACCTTCATTCTCTGACTGCAGCAATTCCCGTCGGTTTTTTGAAAGCAATTTTGATTCACAAGCCGTGAGCTCGATAGCTGCAGTCGCTTAAGTGCGGTCAGTATCCAGTATTCGGGAGATAGTAGGTTCAAACCCCACTGTCGGCAGCCCTGAAGATGGTTTTCCGTGGTTTCCCATTTTCATACCAGGCAAATGCTGGGGCTGTACCTTAATTAAGGCCACGGCCGCTTCCTTCCCACTCCTAGCCCCTTCCTATCCCATCGTCGCCATAAGACCTATCTGTGTCGGTGCGACGTAAAGCAACTTGCAAAAAAAAAACACGTCTCCGGTCCCTCTCAGTCAGCATCTTTTTCCGACCACAGTTCTGACGTCGTGTTTCGCGGCCATGTGCTGCTTGTAGACACACTGAACAGTCCGCTGCAAAAAAAACCCCAACAAATCCAGCAACTTAACGCACTGTATGACAATGAGCACGGCCAAACATGAAACATGATTTCCACTTTTTACCACTCTGTCACATGCTTACATCTACCCCCGTTGACGTACACTATCCACTTGAAACATCACTGATCGCTACTGCCTTATGCTCACGTAGAGGCAGTGCGCGTGCGGTTGAGCACGGGACTCGTTCGCTGCGCCATCTGTGTGCGCACTAGGGTGACCAACTTTTGTCCGATGAACTTAGAGGGAAACAATAGCTGGAAGGCAAAGATAATGAAAAATCTAAAGTCTAAATAAGGAATAATAATAATTTCGTGTGGCTATTACTAAGCTGGAGCAGTCCTCGTAACGCAGCCTCTACGACGAGAGTGGGCAGCATCTGCCCTGTATGGAGACATCGTGTTATTGGGTAGAGGATAGTGTTGTGTGTGGTGTATGACTTGCAGGGATGTTGAGAACAGCGCAAATACCCGGTAATTTGGTTTGTAGGAAGTGACATGCAACCCGTTGCACCACAATGTAGGAAGAGTAGCATAAATTCAAGGAGTTTTATAGGCTGTACCCCTAATATCTATGAAAATCTCATAGCATAACCGTTGTACAGTGTAGGGTATACTTTTTAGACTATAAATTTAAGTACCCAGCTTGTCAGGAACGGAACTCGAACCCTCAGGACCGAAGACCTCGACACTGACCTACTAGCTGATTAAAGACACCTTTCAGGGCAAAATTTAGGCAGTCCGACGGCTTTTGTAATTTACAGCAACGAAGGCCTCCCCGGAATAAGGATGTAAGCAACAAATTTTTGAAAAGTGAGATTTCGGTAGAAAAAGAGTGAATCATCACGACTCTATGCTGTGGTGTCATCTCGTGTCTTATATTTGAACTACAAGCTGGTGTACAGACAGCAGAACTGCGTCCACCGTGGTGTAAGGATGGAAATTCAGTCAGATGGTGGGATACGGTGCTTGTGTTGGTTCGCGACTAGATGGAATACATCATTTAAATAAAGGCCATAGACGAGATCGTATCTATAATCTGAAATATTTTCTTGACATTTTTATTATTATTATTATTATTATTTTATTATTGTTATAATCACTGGAGTCCTGTATGATTAGATTTGAGATGCAATGGAATTTTCTTAAGTCCTCCGCACAGTTATTAGACCGGTGGCCCTTTATGGATCTGAATGCTGGCCTACAACATCGAAGCATGAACAGGCACTTCATGCAATGAAAATGCAGATGCTGCGGTGGTCCAATGGCTTGACTCGACTAGACCATATCAGGAACGATGCTGTGCGAAAGAAACTCAAGATTGCCCCAATCAGGGAGAAAATGCGTGAATCACGTCTGCGATGGCATGGGCCTGTACTCCGTAGCAGTAAACCTCAGTTGCAACTTCAACTAAACGTGGAGGGTCGCCGACCTCGAGGCCGACTTCAAACACGCTGGCTGGATATGGTGAGAAATGACATGCGGCCCACGAAACTTAGCCCTCAGGACGCTATGAATCGATTAAAGTGAAGGAAACATTGCAAGAAGGCAGACCTCACATAAATGAGAAAATGCAAAGAAGATTATAATGATTGTTATTTTCATTATTACACCAAGAATATTTGTTATCATATGTGTTCCAAGTATTATACATGCATAGGATTTCTCTTGTGTTATATACAAACGTAAGATATACTTCCAGATTATTTTTCCATTGTATCACTTCGAATTCATATACAATTTTTAAAACCTTAAATCATAACTATACCTCGGATTTGTAGGTGGTAACAGTTTAGAATGCAAAGTAATTTGGTTTGTAGGAAGTGACATGCATCCCGTTGCACCACAATGTAGAAAGAGTAGCATAAACTCAATGAGTTCTATAGGCTGTACCCCTAATATCTTATGCAAATCTCATAGCTTAATCGTTGTACAGTGTAGGGTATTCTTGTTACTGGCTTAAGTAAGTTTGCATTCTAATCTATCAGCACCTAATAATCCGGACTCTAATCATAACAATAAAATATTCTAATAGATGAACTCATTTGTACACTTGTATATCGTCGTTGCCGGGGCGAAACCTCCTATGTGGTAATATTTTTGGAGATATACTGACCCGCAGCACATACATTATGAAGAGCGAGAATGCCTTGACAATATTCACACAATATTGCACCTTAGATGACAAAACCTTACCGGCCAAAGTTTTAAGCTAAAATATTTCACATAGGAGGTTTTGTCCCGGCAGCGACGATATGCAATTGGTAGGGACGTGCGCTTTGCGCGTCTGCGATAACATTGACTTTTTAAAAATATTTCCTAAAATGCTTGGGAAACAGTTACCTATACATAACAATTCGAAAATTGGGACAGATTTATTTCGCTAAATAAAACGAAATGAGACAATAACGCGAATATCAGCTTTATAAATTTCATTTGCATAAGTGTTTAGTCCAATATTCATCATTAAGAGAAATGTCGATACAGCACTAGTGGAAAAAGTGAAGTCTATTCCATTTTTAAAAAAATGAGAATGATTCAGTGATCACAAAAGGACACAGTGAACTTCAAGAGCAAACCAATCAAACTGCGAGATGGTAAAATAAATATTATGGAAGTTGTGATTGCTCGACAGTCATCCTGAGTTTAGTGGCAGAGCTCTCCAATCAGTGTGGTAATCATGTGCTAATGTTGGTTGTGAACGTTCGCCTTCTTGCTACTCAGAGTTTTGAGCGACTTGCGTTGCAACAGGAAAGTGACAATATTCTCCTTTGACAGTTAGAAAAAATGTTCTTTTTTTTTCTTTCATATTATGCCTTCTTCAGTGATAATCGAATGTAAAAAATGTGTGTGTCGTTAAATGAAACCACACATTGTTCTTCAATAATTGATTTACATGAAAAAAGTACCTTTAAAATTCCAAAATATGATAGTAACATGATTAAAAATAACGCGAAATTATAAAAGAAATAACCCCGATTTCCACCAAAAAATAAAACGAAACTAATTTTCTTCTCTCCTGAAAAATTACCGATTTGTTGGTCACATCAGTATTCCGGGGAGGTCTTCAATTACAGATGACGTTAAGAAAAGCGTATTCTGAAATAGTGACCGCCCTCAAAAGTGAACGGGTGCGGTCATGGGCGCCCGCAGGATCTTTTCCAGGGGGGGGGCACATTAACAATTTTCTTGAATATGAAAACCAATATAACGTCAGCAACATTAAATTGTTTACAGAAACTTCCAGTTATAACATATGCTAGATGACTGTCAGTAATTTCAGTTTATGAAATAATCTGGTATGATATTAAACAATTGAACATCAAAATCTTTAGAATTCCAGGAGGGGGGCAGGTGCCCCCCGTTGCCCCCCCCCTTGCGGGCGCCCATGGGTGCGGTATAAATTCCATTCCACTAGGACGATCAACGCGTGAGAGGGACACACTCTGTTCATTGATATTGGCACTGACTCTTTTCAAAAAACATACGTTGGGGAACGGCTGAATTATTTACTAAAAATGTCTTCATTCCTCCCCTGAAGGGGGAGGCGGGCCTCGTATACGGTAACCCCGTCTCTCAGGCCGGGAGATTTGTTACGGTGAAAGAGATGCTCGGAGAAGGTGAGGGGTTTGGCGGCCGTGGCCTATACTAGGAACTGTCCCGGCATTCGCCTTAGTGCAGGAGAATGGAAAACCACAGAAAACCATTCTCAGGACAGCCGACGGTTGGGGCCAGCCATGAGGTTCAGCCTTTACCCGCCTCCCGATTACATAGGCGTAGAGCCACAGTAGAGCCGTGGCCACCCCTCCTCTGCTCAGTTGGCCGGTCGGAGTGCAGAACTGTCGGACCACGAACCAGCCGTGGCCACCCACTCTGCATCTACCGACGTGGATTATTATGCCAACTTAGTTTATAGCTCCAACGAACTATCCAGTATAATGCCCGTTGCTCACGGTAAAATTTACCTTCAAATTTATTGTACAAAAATTTAATTTTATAAAATATCTATTGCTCACGGTCAAATTCAAGTTTTATAAAACATTTGATAAAACATTTCATAAAATAGGACATGTTGTAATCCATAAAATTAATTTTGCGAAATGAACCAATTAGGGAAGCTGACATGACGATGATGCTGGCGCTACGACGTGAGAAAATTGTGAAGCTCGTTTGTAAACACGAAAAGTACTCCTAAAATGGCAGGATCGGGGTGGACTAAGGAAGCTGTTAGTGTTTGTATGAGGTTAAAAACGCCAGTGTATCACAACGGAAATGCAAGAAGGGAAGCAGAAAACACAATCGCCGAATTTGTGTCACGAGTTCGGCCGAACACAAGCCAGCCTGATGTGAAGACGAAGATAAACGGGCTGCGAACACAATATTCTTGGCAGCACATACACATCTTAGTTCAGAATTTAGTTCATAGGTGGCCATATTGATGCTTCCACGGATTCTAGATAATTTTACTGTGAACAACATAACTTGTTTTCGTCATATTTTTTATAAAATTAGTTGTACAACAAATTTTATGAAACGTTTTATCGTGAGCTATCGGCATAATATAGGAACTTCAGCCAATTAACAGCTATAGATGTAACGTTCCAGACGTCACAGTGTAATTATGTTAATTTTATTATGTGTAATTAATTCAGGAATTTAACGTCATGATATTTATCTTCGTATGTAATTTTATTATAATTCATGTTTGATCATTTGCTCACTATCATTTCATTACTTTGTAACTACGACTTGTAAACGAGGGCTGAATATCCTAATATTAACTTAGATTCTTGCGACATTCGTTTAAATTTAACTTGCAGTAGATTTTCCTCTATCTTGCCACATCACCGAGGAAGAAGGAAGGACAAATTTAGACATCAAATTCTGGGAAAAGCGAGCACGTGTTCAAGCGTTGTAACCACAGCTACTGTATTTCGACCAGAATAATTCAAACTGATCACCGCCTATATTTTCAAAGCAGCGTCGTGTTGCCATGGATACTGAGTGAAAGGGCTAATAGAAGAACAGTTGATATCATGGTTGGGACCCATCAACTTTAATATCTGGAGTGGGGAGAGACGTGTCAACTGATTGGACCACGTGTAGCGACCTGTAATTAGAGCCAGAAAAAGTTATAAAAGGGCGTGTTGGAGCTCTTGGCATCATTCTTCTATCTTGTATTTCGCTTTAGGTCTGATAACTTGTCTTATGGTTGTTGTACCATAGTGGACTAGTGTGATAGTTTATCACTTCTACATTCATTACTTCGTTCCACGACGTGGTACTTAGGAATTTCTGAATGATGGGTGTATAGCCACTCTCATCAGGAAGTACGAACTGCTCTGTATTAGACCAGTTTATACCAGTCTAAGAAAATAGGTAGCATTAAACTAGATAGAAATGAAACTTCAGTGCACATTTTCAGTAAAGTTGGAAGGATTGTTAATTGAGTACCCTCTCCACATAACCCAAGGAGGTTTTTCTAACTATGATTTAGGGCTCATCTCCAATATATGGGATAGAGCATAACAAGGAGTGATAGTTTCAAAGCCATCATCCTATTAGTGGTTGATGCAATTTGCAAGGCAGGAATGCACTTAGCCGCAGATGAAGATATCTCAAAGACGACCGGTGATGTTCCAGCCACAAGGATGGAAGCTTTCCAAGGACCAGCAGAACAAGACTGCATGGTGAGCAAGCGAGTTAAAAATATTGCAAGTTTTCGCGAAGTAGAGTCATTCAATTTTTTGTTAAATTAATTTCCTATTTTAAATTCAGTTCTCGTCAAACCGTCGTCATTTATATTCAATATAATAAATAGTATTTTCCTAGTTCACTTTAATCAGTCTGCCTTAATTAGCCTTTTGATTTCTAATTCTCCTGCTTAATGATTAGTGCACTATCATCCCTGTGATGAGAGTCCGTCCAAGCTTTATTATAAATTTTTGTTTTTAAGTCATCAACTTAAAGATTGGCGCCCTTAGCTTGCATAGTTGCATTTCTCGTTCAATTATTGTTCTCCAAGAGGGGAAAGTCACAGACTATATAACCACAATTTTATCATTTTCATGTTATCACTTTCATTTTGTCACGTCTACGTGATTTTGTTTTACTTTAGGCTACCACTTACTTAAGGCCACGGTCGCTGGGTCAGTAGATGCAGAGTGGGTCTAGGCCCATAAGTGGTCACGGCTGGTCCGTGGTCCAACGGCTCTGCACTCCGACCGACCAACTGAGCAGAGGAGGGGTGGTCGCGGCTCTACCGTGGCTCTACGCTTCTGCATTCGGGAGACGGGACAAGGCTGGACCTCACGGGTGGCCCCAACCGTCGGCTGTCCTGAGAATAGTTTTCTGTAGTTTTCCATTCTCCTGCACTAAGGCGAATGCCGGGACAGATCCTAGTATAGGCCACGGCTGCCAACCCCCTCACCTTCTCCGAGCATCTCCTTAACCGTAACAAATCTCCCGGCCTGAGAGACGGCGTCATCATCTACGAGGCCCGCCTCCCCCTTCAGGGCAGGAATAAAACATTTTAGTAGTAGTACGGTCGCTTATTTTCCATTCTCAGCCCTGTCCTATCCCATCGTCGCCGTAAGACCCATCTGTGTCGGCGCGACATAATGCATTTTATTTTCAACACTCTGAAACATTTTCAGTGATATATTTGACCACAGATCGCACAAACAGCAGGGCGTTACTGTGTTACACTAATGAACCCGACAGTCAATATATTCAGATACTGCTGTCCAAAGTGTTTAAATGCAAAAATAAAACAATGCATTTATCGGCGGAATGATGTATTCCCTGTATAGGTTATAATTAACTCTGTATTTGATTTGTTACGCACTTTTATTATCGTTACATTTAATTTTGTGGTTATTTGCTAAATTGTGGAAATAAATAAAACTCGGCTCTAGATTTTTCGTTTGATTTTTCCATTGCTAGCGGTTTAACGTGGAACTGACACATGGAAGATTTTCGACAATACATGGATAGGAAAGGTTTGGGAGGGAAGCGACTGTGGCCTTCATTAAGGTATAGCCCTAGTATTTGCCTGGTGTGAAAATGAGAAACCACAGAAGACCATGTTCAGGGCTGCCGGCGGTGGGATATGAACCCACCATCTCCCGAATGTAAGCTCACAGCTACGCGACCCTAACCACACTGTCAATTCGCTCGGAGCTCCAGATTCTATCTAGATAAAATTCTGGGTCTCTCGTTATATTGCTACAAAAACTACCTTATCAAACCCAGAGCACTCTCTGTCGGTCAATACTGACCAATATACAGTACTGATTAATTTATTTGTTCCATCTATCTAAACGTTTAAAATGCCCTCCCTGAAGGGCAGGGGCGGGACACCTACAAGGTAAAGTCTTCCTTATAGCCAGGAGATTTGTATCGGAGAAGAAGATGCGGGGAGAAGGTGAGGGAGTTGGTGCCCGTTGCCTACACTATGAACTGTCCCAGTATTCGCCTTAGTGCAGGAGAATGGAAAACCACTGAAAACCATTGTCAGGACAGGCGACGGTGGGGACCAGCCCTGTCTGTCTCCCGAATACAGAGGTGCAGAGTTACAGTGGAGCAGTGGCCACACTTTCTCTGCTCGGTTGGTCGGTCGGAGTGCCGAGCTGTCGGACCACGGAGGAGCCATGGCTGGACGGAGACCCACTCTGCATCCACCGCACTTGAAAAGGCTTTAGAGGGTAGCTTGTCTTAAAGTGGTCGTGATTATAAGAAGAATGAGCTGAAAATGTTAACATTAAAAATTGCATTGTTATTTTCTATTTCGTCCTCAAGACAAAATGGGATCAAAATATAGAACTGAAAACCAGAATGAGGTGTGTTTCTGAAACTGTATTCGTTTCTTCCGATTTAAACCCCATTGGTGTGTTGTAAGATAACAGAGCTGCTTTACGGAATTTCGTCAATGACCGCCTGCAGATTTTTTAAATGTAAATATATCGATCTGTTTCTTCTTTTTCTACCAGTTTTCCCACATCAGTGGGGTCGCGGGTGCGAACTGTGTTGCACATGTCGATTTGGCCCTGTTTTACTTCTGGATGCCCTTCTTGAAGCCCAACCTATAAGGAGGGATTTAATCACTATTGCGTGTTTCTGTGGTGGTTGGTAGTATACTGTGTTGTCTGAATATGAAGAGGGAAGTGTTGGGACAAACACAAACATCCAATCCCCTATAATCAGGCGCGATTAAAATCCCGACTCGGCCGCGAATTGAACCCGGGATCCTCTGAACCGTAGGCCTCAACACTGACCATTCAGCCAAGGGTCGAACAAATGTAGATATGTCGATCACTGTTGAATATCCTATGGGTGGACCACGTCACCAACGAGGAGAAACACAAGTCGTTAAATGACAAATACAGTTTTGGGCTTGGGTGGAGAACGTTACCCTTGGTGCGAAACCTACAACAGCGGCTCGACAATCACTATGGGGAAAGCACAAAGTAAAAATAATTACTCCACGAAGTCAGTAACCTACTGTCAGGAGAGAGCACCGGAAGAACAAGCAGAAGCAGGGGTATTTATATGGTAATGTTGGTAAAGAAACTCTTATGCATCCAAAATTACTGCTCAATTTTGGAGTGTGGTGTGCTGATGGAGCAATCTAATGCTGTGTATAGTGCTATGGCGGACATACTTATCTGAAGGTGAGCCACTGAAGACTGGTGCACGCGGAGTGTACTCACATTTACATTAATGAGAATAAACTACAATTTGTGCGGTAGGGTGCAAGGAATAGGAGCCACGGCCGTAGTTCAAGCCCGTCTGATAACACAAGAAAGCATTTCTTTACATTCCTAGTAGACCCTATCAAAATTGATTGTTAAATATTTCTGAAGATCAACTTTATCTGTCCTCAATACATGCAAGTCATCTTCGGCTGTTATGATTGTTTCCCTTCCTCCTACATCATCTTTTCATTCCAGGAGGAACCGAATGACTTTCAGTCTTCTGCTAAAGAATTTCTGAAACAGCTCTTAGACTAACATCACACTTCGCACCAATTCTCCTTACTCGTTGTCACAAGGATTTGTTATTGTATCTAATTCGCGCTAGTCTGTTTCTGACATAATAGATGATAGTAGGAATGGAGAGGGTAAAAACAGCTGCACCGAGCGAGATGAATGTGTGGCTAAGATTGCGTAGCTGTCAGCTTGAATTCGGGAGATGGTGGTTTTTATTCCCACCGTTCGCAGCCCCGAATATGGTTTTCCTTTTTTTCGCCTTTTCTTACTAGTGTCGTGATCCTAAGGATTCGGCAGGCTGGGCTTGGGACTTGGGTTCGGGTTTTCGGGAGCTTAATCTTTAAATAAGGAGCCTCCGTGGCTCAGACAGCAGCGCGTCGGCCTCTCACCACTGGATGCCGTGGTTCGAATCCCGGTCACTCCATGTGAGATTTGTGCTGTACAAAGCGGAGGTGGGACAGGTTTTTCTCCGGGTACTCCGGTTTTCCCTGTCATCTTTCATTCCAGCAACACTCTCCATTATCATTTCATAGCATTTATCAGTCATTAATAAATCATTTTGGGATTGGCGAACCCATCGTAATAATAGTCTATATATGGTTCATTCATTACATCCCTGACCTGGTCACAGACTGGAGAAAGGGTTGTAGATTAAAAATCTTTAAATAATAAGATCACTTTTACATACTCACACTTTTCCCTTCGCCTGTATTGAATAGATAGGTACACATTACATAATAACACATTATACAATTAAAAAACCTGATCATCTGGATCCCTCGCTGCGCTCCTTACACCGGCCTTGACAAATGCTTGTGAAGCCCAGCATAAAGCTCTAATTGGAAAGTTTCACCGTAATGCCGCTGGAGCGCTGGCCTCCTAAGCCACTAACAGGAAGCTGTATACCACAAATTACTGCATTTCCAGTTTTATTTATTATACCGAGCTCGATAGCTGCAGTCGCTTAAGTGCGGCCAGTATCCAGTAATCGGGAGGTAGTGGGTTCGAACCCCACTGTCGGCAGCACTGAAGATGGTTTTCCGTAGTTTCGCATTTTCACAATAGGCAAAATCTGGGGCTATGCCTTAATTAAGGCCAGGCCGCTTCCTTCCCATTCCTAGGCCTTTCCTATCCCATCGTCGCCACAAGACCTATCTGTGCAGTGCGACGTAAAGCAAATAGCAAAAAATATATATATATTGTTTCGCTGTCGTAAATGTTGGCAATGTGTTCGCAATGAGCTGTTTGTTGGCTTGATATTGAGAGCTGATAGTTATACGCTAATCAGTTTATTGTTTTATTGTGTAGTATGGTGATTTGATTTTTTTAAATTGTGTTTTAAAATCTCGGAATATGTGATATTATTGTGCATCTTTTTGTACTTCGAACAGAAGTTTTCTGCAAAAAAGAAGAAATGTAATGAGTGACTCAAAGTGATTTCTCGCCGTAACATCGTCTTAAACAAGAATTTTAATTTATGCGCTAATTCGTTTTTTAGTGGTGTAGTGATTTGCTTTTCTTTGACTGTGTTTGGAAATATTCGAATATGTTTTGCTGTGCGCCTTTTTATACTTCGAACAGGAAGAAAAGAGCAAAGGGACACTATCTTTCACGAATTCTCTGTAGACCAGGACAAAAATACGGAGTGGCTCAAAGCAGTTAGCACTTTCGCCTTAGTTTTCAGTTTCTATTTCGGGTATTTATCTTTCTTTCTTTCGTTCTTTCTTTCTTTCTTAATCTGTTTACCCCTCCAGGGTTGATTTTTCCCCCGGACTCAGCAACGAATCCCACCTCTACCACCTCAAGGGCAGTGTCCTGGAGCGTGAGACTTCGGGTCGGGCTATACAACTGGGAAAGATGACCAGTACCTCGCCCAGGCGGCCGCAACTGCTATGCTGAACAGGGGCTTTGTGTTGGGGATGGGAAGATTTGAAGGGATAAAGAAGGAAAAGGGAAGTAAGCGGCCGTAGCCTTAAGTTAGGTACCATCCCCGCATTTGCCTGGAGGAGAAGTGGAAAACTATGGAAAACCATTTCGAGGATGGCTGAGGTGGGAATCGATCCTCTATCTACTCAGCTGACTTTCCTATGCTGAGTGGACCCCGTTCCAGCCCTCGTACCACTTTTCAAATTTCATGGCAGACGCGGGAATCGAACCCGGGCCTCCGGGGGTAGCAGCTAATCACGCTAATAGGGTCTGTTTAACCCTACATCTTCTTTTATTGAATAATCCTTTATGCGGAGTTATATTTGCCACATGACAGCAATACAACACATTTTTATCCAAGATAGTCTGAACTTTAACATTTAATCACTGACAAGTAGGAACCATTACTGTCATGACGGTAAGACCAACGTATGAAGTGTTACCTGTGCAATGAACAGTTTGCAATGTATTTACTCAAAATACAATACTCTGAGATATTTTTGCTATTTGTTTTACGTCGCACTGCCACAGATAGTCCTTATGGCGACGGTGGGATAGGAATGGGCTAGGAGAGGGAGAGATTCGGCCGTGGCCTTATTTAAGGTATAGCCTGGTGTGAAAATGGGAAACCACGGAAAACAATCTCGGGGCTGCCGACAGTGGGGTTCGAACCCACTATCTCCCGGATGCAATCTCACAGTTGCGCGCCCCTAGCCGCACGTCAAACTCGCTCGGTATTTATAATTCTAGTGCAAGGTATGAATGTAATTTAATCTGAGACTATGTATACTGAAATTAAAATTTAAACATGTTTGCGTCAAAATATTTATGTTATCAGTACACCGAATATAGAAACACGTTTATGTTTTGCCAAGCCCCCTTCCCGACAGCAGCACTTGAAGAATTTTAAAACTCTAATTGAGCTATGACTCTTAATCTAAAGATTAACATCAGAAGACAAATGTATTGTGGTAAGTTCTGCTATGTATCTAAATGACAATAAAAGTGATTACTATTATTCCTCACAGTTGAGGAACGTCAGTAGGACTACTTCATCTCTCCGCAGTTATATTTCACGACGTGCTTTTGGCAAATATCAACGAAAGTAGCCTTTAGGATGAATCATTTTAACAGTAATAACTAGAGTCCGGATTATTAGGTGCTGATAGGTTAGAATGCTAACTTACTTAAGCCAGTAACAAGTGTACCCTACACTGTACAACGGTTATGCTATGAGGTTTGCATAGATATTAGGGGTACAGCCTATAGAGCTTTTTGAATTTATGCTACTCTTCCTACACTATGGTACAACGGGTTGCATGACACTTCCTACAAACCAAATTACTTTGCAATCTAACCTATTACCACCTACAAATCCGAGGTATAGTAATAACCGATGTAACATTCTCCATACCTCTACGATAAATCGGCAATCAAAGTCAATATCTTTTCCACAGAGGAATATGTATTTCTACCGCAAAAAACATAGGTCGCCAGCGCCATGTGTCAAGCTATGAAACTACTCCCATTACAGAGCGTGGATCCGATTGTCAAGGCCGTTAAGGAGCTAGTTAAAGCGACGCATCAAGTCGGCCGTGGTATAAGCCAATCGACTGTATTTCTCGTTTACGTCGAAGCGCTGGTCTTCTGGCCCCAACTTGGCAGGTTCGATCCTGGCTCAGGTGCTCAAAAACCAGAGTGGCAGCCAAGAATAAAATGAATGTACTCCAAAAAAGCCCAAATATTACACTGAACTGTCAGTGTCAACAGAATTTTGCATTTAAATAACTGATTATCATTTTAACTGAGACTGAATCTTCAAGACATGTTTACAAAGGCATTTCTTTATCTGAAACGCTTGCGTATACGCATAAAAGACTGCTTCAGTTAATAACAGCTTTTATAACTTGTAAAATTAAAGACGGTTATAAAAGACCTACAAAGACTGTTTTAAAATGCTACCGGTACTGGAAATATTTAAATTTGAATTTGACTCGTCTACTGTACGTTTTTTTTTTTTTTTTTTTTTTTACTTTTTTCCTTAAATTAAAAGATTAACCAGCCGGGTTGAGTGGCTCATATGGTTGAAACGCAGGTCTTCTGACCCCAACTTGGAAGGTTCGATCCTGGCTCAGTTCGGTGGTATTTGAAGGTGCTCAAATACGTCAGGCTCGTGTCGGTAGATTTACTGGCACGTAAAAGAACTCCTGAGGGACAAAATTCCGGCACCTCGGCGTCTCCTAAAACCGCAAAAGTAGTTAGTGGGACGTAAAGCCAATATTATTATTATTGTTATTATTGTTATTATTGTTGTTATTATTATTATTAGTTTTCTTCAGACGTACACTCGACAATTTAATTCGCAAATTTCGTATTTGCTCATTGGTTGGTTATTTGTTTCCCCATTCAATTTAAAGTCCAATTATTAATTGCATTTAGAAAACAATCCGATATAAACTAATGCTATTGATTATATTCTATTATCCCGATATCAATGTGCGGTCCAGACGAGAAGAACAAAGGACACTCCCACACAGAGAACGTATTGTACTGCACGGCCAGGACAGAGCCTGTTAGGAGTTGAGGCAGCTCCCCCAACATAACGCTATGATAAACGCCCGCTTGGAGTCTGGCGAGGTACTGCTGCTAACAAATTATTGCTATGCTATACTATGGTGTGTAAGCTCCAAAATCTTCACCGCATTGATTCAAAACCACAGCTAGCATATTTTCCTCGCCTATTGTTATCCACGATATTGATATTGAGTAGGCCTATCTCTTCGGCACGAGGATGTGCGTATTTACACATAAACCACTCGCCAACATCCTTTGCTAATGATTCATGTAAAGGAATCAACCAAGAACTTCCGGACGATGTGGCAGGTGCCTAATATGACTGCTTTTTATAGTTCTGTGTAGCTGAAGAGGTGCAAGGAGAGAATTTTAAGACTCTTACGCAATGTCTTTGGAATAAGACCACCGAGCTCGATAGCTGCAGTCGCTTAAGTGCGGACAGTATCCAGTATTCGGGAGATAGTAGGTTCGAACCCCACTGTCGGCAGCCCTGAAAATGGTTTTCCGTGGTTTCCCATTTTCACACCAGGCAAATGCTGGGGCTGTACCTTAATTAAGGCCACGGCCGCTTCCTTCCCACTCCTAGCCCTTTCCTGTCCCATCGTCGCCATAAGACCTATCCGTGTCGGTGCGACGTAAAGCAACTAGAAAAAAAAATTGGAATAAGACCACATGCTATTACTATTGGCACTGTGACAATTTTCTTGGCTCTCCACATGGCTTCAGTTTCCAGGTATATTCGGATATCTTTTCTGAGTGTGTTGCCTGCAGGTTGTAGAAACTAATATCTAATATGTAACAGGTTTACTATTATTATTATTATTATTATTATTATTATTATTATTATTATTATGAGTTTCCGTGGCTCAGGCGGCAACGCGCCGGCCTCTCACCGCTGGTATCCGTAGTTCAAATCCCGGTCACTCCACGTGAGATTTGTGCTGGAAAGAGCGGAGGCGGGGCAGATTTTTCTCCGGGTACTCCGGTTTTCCCTGTCATAATTCACTCCAGCAACACTCTCCGATATCATTTAATTTCATCTGTCATTCATTAATCATTGCCCCAGAGGAGTGCGACAGGCTTCGGCAGCCGGCACCATTTCTATCCTCGCCACTATATGGGGCTTCATTCATTCCATTCCTGACCCGGTCGAATGACTGGAAACAGGCTATGGATTTTCATTTCATTATTAATATTATTAATATTATTATTATTATTATTATTATTATTATTATTATTCCGTTTCGGCCAGCCATGGACCACGCTATTTAACCGGTTTCTGTCTTAAGCTTTAACACTCGCCCAGTACCCCCGCATCCTTCTTCAGTGAGCTTCCTTCCGTTCTTCCGTCCCCGCCATGCCTGTCTTTATTTTAGGTTTTGTTCGAACAATCTGTGTAGACCTTCATGTTTCTTATTCAAAGGGTCACGTTCTAAGATGCCAAGATCCCCAATTCTTGTAAATCTTTTTTCCACCTCTGCGAACCAGACCCTTTCAGTTTCTTTCTTCAGAAAGTAGGCAAAGATTCGAGTGCACAATCTTTCTGGTCTCATTCGTTTTTAGTGACCATAGAAATAAATCCTTCTTTTCTTAATAGAGTCAGTTATTTTTTTCATATGCACATATAATTCAAGATTGTGCCTTTTCCATTTTCCTTTCCTGGACCCAAAATCTTTCGGAGAATCTTCTTTTCTTTGGCTTCTAGTTGTTCTGACAGACCTCTCTTATTCATTGACAGGCATTCTGCTGCATATAGAGCTTCAGATCGAATTACTTTACAGTAATGCCTAAGCTTGGATATGAAAGATATGAACAGTTTGTTAAATATATCTTTGGTGAGCTTGTAGGCCATTTCCATCTTGTTTATTCTTGATTTGAATGCCTCTTTCTCTGAAATATTAGGGTCTATTATTATTATCTTCCTCTGTGGATCATGGTGCACTGTCGGTCTCTAGATCTCAGGACTGCAGGTTAAAACCCGTCAGAGGTAGTTGCTTA
Organism: Anabrus simplex; assembly: GCF_040414725.1. NCBI lineage: Eukaryota > Metazoa > Arthropoda > Insecta > Orthoptera > Tettigoniidae > Anabrus > Anabrus simplex. The sequence goes on along the minus strand of NC_090269.1, from coordinate 104,601,159 downwards.
TTTTAAATGTGGAAATAATTTAATTTGGCAAACCCATGTCGTACAACGACGCGATGTAAAAATATCTCCGGCGACACATTCGGTGATTATTCGACAAAATTAATTAAAGCTCTGCAGTATGTCATCCTATAGAGTTTGTTTCCCTGTCGTCTGGAGGGGTAAACTGGAATATTGATATTCACCCGCAGGTAGCCTGAATTGCATCATTGCATCAATTCAAAATGGTTGCATACAGCAGTTAAGACCATACGACTATTATTATTATTATTATTATTATTATTATTATTATTATTATTTCCTTTGTGGATCAGGGAAACAGTGTCATTCTCTGGATCTCAAGGTTCAAATCTGGCAGTGGGGGTCGAATTCTTGTACGGCGGAGAAAAGTCTATTAGAGCAAAACAAGATGTCGAAAATGACATGCAAGTGGCCTAAATGCCGTCAATTTAAAATGCTTGCACACTGTAAACGAAGTCATACTATTATTATTATTGTTATTATTATTATTATTACTATTACCCTATAAGCGAACTGACCTCTAAGGATCACGCTGCATCTTCACTTCTTTGTCTTCGTGTGGAGTTTTCTGTTTGTCCAAATACTCCTCCATACGTTCGCTGGCCTGCTTCCGTTGTTCACCTGTCCAGGCTCTTCCGGTCTTCGTAATTCTTCCTGCGGCTTCAACCCATTCTAAATGTTTCACTGTGTTCCTAAATGCATTCCTTTTTAACAGTTAGAGCTTCGAGATGTTTAACCTTTCCATATCCTTCTTTCCGTCCTTGATTCAACTTTTTCTTCCAGAACTAATCGAATATCTGTTTGGTAAGTCTGCTCGCCAGTCTCCTTTTCTTCATGTTCTCAGATTATTTCCAACTTCTGGTAAACTACTTTATTGCTTTGAAGTTTCCATTCGCTTTCAGTTTGGACAGCTTCCATCTTTTCTCTAAGGATTCTTCATTTAGCTTCTCCAGCTTATAGTTCATGTACCATCATGTTTTGTTCCTTGCCTTTATTTTAATATTTAACTAGGGTTACGTGTAGATCCAATGATTCTGTGCGTAATTAAGTGGATTTCATTTGCCATATAAATGTTTCGATCTAATGTTGACGTTTCAGCACATTTTGAGTCGGACTCGCTGGCTGAATGGTCAGCGTACTGGCTTTCGGTTCAGAGGGGCCCGGGTTCGATTCCCGGCCGGGTCGGAGATTTTAACCTTAATTGGTTCATTCCAATGGCCCGGGGGCTGGGTGTTTGTGTTGTCCCCAACATCCCTGCAACTCACACACCACACATAACACTCGTTGGCTGAATGGTCAGCGTACTGGCTTTCGGTTCAGAGGGTACCGGGTTCGATTACCGGCCGGGTCGGCGATTTTAACCTTAATTGGTTCATTCCAGTGGCTCGGGGCTGGGTGTTTGTGATGTCCCCAACATCCCTGCAACTCACACATCGCACATAATACTATCTTCCACCACAATAACACGCTGTACCTACACATGGCAGATACCACCCACTCTCATCGGAGGGTCTGCCTTACAAGGGCTGCACTCGGCTATCAATAGCCACACGATATTATTAGCACATTTTGAGCAACTTTCGTGAATATATCATATTTTGCATGTTCGGAGTCACCTTAAATGGGTATTTATACAGTATTTAATGCTTGTCACTAGTTCAAGCATTCGCTAGATGCCACATTACCAGCTCAACAGGATACAAGTGTGCATAAAAGAAGGTCACGCACAGCAGTTTGTTAAAACATCCACTACTATAAACACTATCCCATTACACATATTATCAAGCAGTCTTCACTATTACGTAAACGGGACTCATTCTCCAGGACGCTCTTCAAAAAATTAGAAGTTATCTTGGATAACAGCACTGAAAACGCGTCAATTAAGTTGGGAAGTTAAAATACCTACGAGAATTATGTCCGGAGAGCAGTGATATAACGTTGTCTAAATAGCCTCCATTAACGTCTTGAGAAGTAAATACGAGCTTCTCATCTTGCTAGAATTGATTGAGTGATAGTGGGAGATCTTTCGCACTTGTGATTTTGATACAAACCTCCCCGCCAAGGACAACAAAGTATGTATGTATGTATGTATGTATGTATGTATGTATGCAATTAAATGTCGGATAATTGAGTTACTTTGACATGTCCTGCAAATCATATTGCAAGGGACAGCAATATGCGGAATTAGGAGATCATGGTTCGACGAAATCAAAGAGTAGACTGACATCTAAACAGCCAAGAATCTGTTTTGTCAAGCACTGGACTTAGAAGAAATGTTTAACAATGTACGAGGACCGAACACGATTATGAGAACGAATTTAATACATCACTACAGTGTATTGCCCCTAGGTATACAATAACCTACAGGGTTTGCTATAGACAGGCCAATAACACCTAGGAGCGAAGCCTATGGGCTGGCACTGTTGACGTCACATGCTAGCCTGCAGCAACGGTTGACGTGTAGCATAATTCAGTATGCCAAAGGGGCATTAGCCACATTTATTCTTTTCGATTCTAAGCTCAGTCACGAATTTATCGATTCTAATTTCAACTCTCAGCGAAGGACAGTACAGTACTTTGAAGGCCAAGGGCGTTTCCTTACCAATCCTACGCCTATTTAGTCGCTAAAACATACCCTAACATAAATACCACCTCAACACATACTAAGGTACTAAGTAAATACAACTGTTCTTAACCAGGTCGCGCTAATAAATTGGGTTCGAAAAATGTCAAGGCAAATTATTGAAAATACCTGAGGTTGAATTACAAACAACTTCTTCCTAGCGTTATTCCCGCAGTGTGGCGGCGTCTAGTTTGGAATGACAAACAATAAACTTATTAAAATTCCTATCCAAAATATCACCCAGCAATTAGAACCACAGAGCAGAACATAGTCCCCACCACCACCACCCTCAGTAGACAGCGATACGGCACTTTTCATGACAAAAGGAGAAGGTTCTATACTCTATCCCAGAGGTGCACAGCTGGGCGCCCGTTGACGCTGGCGCAGTGCTGCTCGGCTGACCTGATGTAAATGCGGGCAGCTTACGTAGCAAGCATACGCCACAGTGAAGCGAGAGAGTGAACACACAGAAGGGAGGGAGCATTGACGTTCGATTGTGGCTGCAAAGCTCTCCTTCACTACTCAGCGAGATGCTGAATGGGGTACAGTGTTTAAAATAAAACACTATAATTGCAAAAAAACTCACCTTTTCACGATATTCCGATTTGATGTATACTGCGCTCGATATGAACAACCAGTTTCATTTTCTTACATTTAGTCATTCAAATAAAACTGACACGTGATAATGTTGTTATAGCCTACAAAGGTACAGGGTTTAAGCGTACAAGCTTTGATTTACAATTCCTTGGATGCGAATGACATAATTTCCATTTAAAGAAAGAAAATTTCCAGTTGTCCGCCTCTGTAGTGTGGGCCCGGGTTCGATTCCCACTTCAGCCATCCTGGAAGTGGTTTTCCACTTCTCCTCCAGGCAAATGCCGGGATGGTACCTAACTTAAGGCTACGGCCGCTTTCTTCCCTCTTCCTTGTCTCTCCCTTCCAAACTTCCCATCCCCAACACAAGGCCTCTCTTCAGCATAGCAGGTGAGACCGCCTGAGCGAGTGGTCATTCTCCCCAGCTGTATACCCCTACCCAATGTCTCACGCTCCAGGACACTGCCCTTGAGGCGGTAGATGTGGGATCCCTCTCTGAGTCCGAGGAAGAAACCAAACCCTGGAGGGTAAACAGATTAAGAAGAAGAAAATTCCAGTTACCCATTAAGAAAACAGTAATATAATTCAACAAGTTTGCTGCTTGATATTGAACAGTGTTAATGATGATGATGATGATGATGATGATGATGATGATGATGATTCTCGTTGTTTAAAGGGGCCTAACATCTAGGTCATCGGCCCCTAATGGTACGAAAAGAGACGAAATGTAATGACAAATTAAAAGTCTAAAATCCTCCACTGACCAGAATTCAAAACGTGGGGACGAAGAATGAATGGATGGATATGAAGTTAAAACAATCAGTGGATCCGACCCGCAATGCCTCACATTCACAGAAACTGACGTAGAACAATAGTATTACTGACCAAGGGACTACTTCTAAAGAACAACACTGAATCGATTATGCTTGCAGTCTAAAGAGGTCCAAAATCCAAGTCATCGGCCCCTTATAATGGTATTTATCGCTAGGAAAGTAGAACCATTGTATTTGTCATCTTGCGGTAAAGTAGCGTAGAATCCCGGTATTCCACAAATTATGGTAGGCCTACTACTCACAGGCAATGAGATTCGCACATGTAATACAGACCTAGGGTGTTTCGCACATTGCGGTGCCTCTTACAGGCAACGCAAACCAATGGTGTTCATCACATACGTGTACTAACCACAGGGACTCGTACTATTCCGTGCTGTTCCTCACATAGTGGGTACTAATCATAGGCAAGCCAGAACCATGGTGTCGCTCACCCATGTTGTCGTTCATATAGTAGTACTAATCACAGGTACTGTAAAAGCCGACAGTACACTCTAAGTGCGGGGCTGACCGCACGGTACTCCTGCGTGCTACTAATCACAAACCTATTTGGTACCTTCCTACATAGTGGTACTACGCGCAAGTAAAAGCGACCCATGGTGTTCCCCGCGTGGTGGTACTAATGACAAGTAGTTTCATGGTTCTAATACAATCATCCCTTGGTCGCACCTTTTAGTCGCCTCTTACGACAGGCAGCCGATACCGTGGGTGTATTATTCGTCTGCGTCCCTCACCCACAGGGGGTGCACAGTGTTGTAGTGTTTGAATTTCCCTCTTCGCTGAATTTCTGAAAACAGTATTTAAAATTTAATAGGCGTCCGGTGATAATAGCTAGCCTCTAAATGGCGAGAGAGAGTTTCATCACGAGTGGGGACAAAGCTATTTAGTAACCAAGACTAAAGTACAACAAGAATGTAAATGTATCTAACAGATAGATATACAGGATATCATTAAATAAATAACCTAAATGATGTTATTCGCGGTAAGCATGGCTGGATTGTTGGTGAGTTTATCAGATAATTTAAAGCAAACAACCACAACACACAGCTTATCCACTTTACCTCCGTATTACATTATAAACGTTTCTAAAGCACCTCTTAAATACCTTTTAGAAGTTCTTTTTCGTCGCACCGATGCAAATAGGTCTTATGGCGACGATGGGTTAGAAGAGGCCTAGGAGTGGGAGGTAAGCGACCGTAGTCTGATGTGAAAATGTAAAACCATCTTCAGGGCTGCCGACAGTGGGGTTCGAATCCACTATCTCTCGAATACTGGATACCGGCCGCACTTCAGCGACTGCAGCTATCGAGCTCGGTACCTCTTAAAATGTAATAGTGAAAATTATAATTCATTACGTACACTACAAAAATATTTCAGGTTGTAGGTCGTACTCTTTATCTTATCCGGTCAAAATGCATAAACTGCAATGAACATTGTACCGGGTGGTACACCTCCACTTCGCTAATTCAAACTTTGCGCCAGTTGAAACTCCCCTACTGGAGGAAGTCTGAACTTTATCTAATGTGTTAATTTTCAAGTTTCTCAGAAGATGTCACTACTTGGAAATTTTGAAGTTTCTGAACTGGGTCGTTTTCGATGTATTTTTGTTTTGCCGTAAGAAGTGTGAACATTCTCTTCTAGAGGACACTACTGAAGAACTACAATGGTGCACCCTAGTGCGAAGTGAAAGAACTGTTTTTTGGAGAAATTTTTATTTCAAAAGTTTGTTCCTCGTTAAATTTCTTTCTGTTATTGTTTAAGTTGGCTGTATAACCCTTTCTTTCCCCTTGTTTTGAATTTAGCCAATCCCGAATTTCTTTAATTAATTTATGACCAATCAGGTGTATCTTCCTCAACGGGGATATGTTGCTTAACCCTAGCCAATAAAATTCTTGTGGGAGGATGTTCTCATTCCTGAAACGCCTCGAACTTTCCGCGAGAGTATATAAACTGCTGATTTTCGGGTCTCCGCGCCACTTCAGTAACATCTTTCAGTGTGTAAAGTACGTAGCAGGGGGCGGGAAGCGCCTCTTTCTTCGGGCAGCCGTTCATCCACAAGGTAATGGCCGTTTAATAACTTCTTTTCTTGCTAGCTCAGCAGTTTAACTCTCGGGGCAGGTCCGAAGCCTTTTCCATGTAACTTCCCTTTAAAAATGTAAAGACACTCGGTGTCAATTCTTTCTGTTTTAACTACATATTGGGATAGAGAGTGCTTAACCCTCTCGAGCTCCCACTCATATTGCATTGAGGTGAACTTATTTTCTCAACCGTTTCGACCTTAACGTAATATAAACTGTTTCCTTCTAAAAGTCACCTCTTTAGTATGGGATTAGCCCTTGCAGTAACGGCCTAGTGCCAAGTAGGTTTTATATAAAATGTGTTAGGAGTGCAAGAACGCCTCCTCTCAAGTTGGTATTTTAGAGGCCACGTAATTAACCTTTCCTTACTTAATAGGCCTCAGTAGGTTGGGTATTTTTACCCCTGTGTTTATGTCCTTTGAGGACAACTTGAAGGTGGAGTTTGGTGTGGCCTTTATAGGCTTGAACGTTGAGAGCGGTTTGCTCTTTTTGAAATTTTGGTTCTGCGTGCCTCGAGGAGGCTTTACTGTGTAATTTGGAGCAAGTGCTCCTGGGCATGAATGGGGTTTTCTGCCCCTCTGTTGAAACTTGTTTTGGGGTAAAGCTGGGCTAATTGCTCAAGAATTGTGAGTTCGGGGCTCGAAGCCCAAATCCTGTAAATACTGTAATTGTACTTTTGTTGCCTTGCTACTCTGTACCTGCCATGCTTGTTATTTCTTGATTTTGAAAAGAAAATATAACCTTGTTAAATTTAATCTTAACTTTAATTTCGTATTTTGAGGCCCGTTCACCCCCGCACCTTCTTTCACCTCTGCTGTTCCACAGATACCTCGGAACAAACATAAAGAACTTATTCCTTACAACGCAAATTGAAAATTACGTTCGTGCTTCTTTCATTATTTTCTGTCCCTATTTCAAACTTGGGTATCGCCGCAGTGCTCGAGAGTGACGGAGAATTTCACACAACCTTCACGGCCTGTGACGTAGCCACAACGTCACTGTGGTTGAAGAGCTTACGCTGCGCTCATCGCCTGCCAGTCCGCCCACTTACAGTACTGGGCGCCCGCGGGACGGAATGCCCAGCGTGAGCACCTCTGCTCTATCCGTTGTCACGGCGTCGTCCGACGGCCAGCTTAAGCACAGGAAATCCTGCCCGGCAAATGGTAAGATAGTACCGCATGACCATGGTAACAAAGTCTCTTAGACGGGGACGCCGTCTCTCAGGCCGGGAGGTTTGTGACGGTGAAGGACATGCTCGGAGAAGGTAAGGGGGTTGGCGGCCGGTACCTATACTAGGAATTGTCCCGGGATTCACCTTAGTGCAGGAGAATGGAAAACCACGGAAAACCATTCTCAGGACAGCCGACGCTGGGGTCAAACCGTGAGGTCCAGACCTTTCCCGTCTCCGGAATACAGAGGCGTAGAGCCGCGGTAGAGCCATGGCCATCCCTCCTCTACTCGGTTGGCCGGTCAGAGTGCAGAGCTGTTGGACCACGGACCAGCCGTGGCCACCAATGTATACTTGAAGACAAAAAATTAGGACCTCGCCTAATACAACAACTCTCCGGCGACTGCTCGGTGTCTATTAGCGGCTTATAGGATTTACTACGTCTGCTGTAGCCAGAGTTGCCAAATCGTCTAACTAATTAGCACCAAAAGAGCCAGAACAAAAATAAAATATATTCATGACTTCACTGCTTGTCATTTCGGTGTAAACTGAGTTATTTAATTACTATTAATCATGCTAACTAGTAATAGCACTACATTCGACACGAAGAATAAAAACTGAAGAGAGTGTGGAAGAAAGTCGTTTGGCAACCTCTCCACACCAAACCAAGATCACTTAGAACTCGTTAACTCAGCAGGGTGCAGGGTGTGATTGACTTCCAGCTCGTTTCCAGAAACTGAGGCCGTCAATATTTTGTCCCCAAATGTACGAGAACAACATGTCATTATTTCAATTGACATACAGTATGTACCTATTCTATTCGTACGGGCTGTTTGCTTTAGTACTTCAACGCACTGCAAGAAAGTAATAAACTGAAAAGGATTTTATTCACTCAACATACATTCAACAAAGCCTTCAGAAAACATATATCTACTGTATCTGTCTGCAATCATGTTAACCAAACATACAGCTTCTAATAAAGAAAAGCGCGCCCATAATCTTGTATCATTCCTATTCGTACAAGCAAACTGAACACTTGAAATAAACAAAAAAAAAATAAAGTGTTCCTGGAACATGTTAGTATGTAGTGGAATGTCCTCACGACTTTTTAATTGCCTGACTTCGTCGCCGCATAGAGTACACTAATTTATTGCACATGTCGGGGCTGATTTTCTACCATTCCTGAAGAACCACACTTATAAGTTCCTACTTCGTACGCAAACGTTGCCTACGGAGATTCCTCTTCAACGTAGACCAAAGATGTTCGATGGGATTTTAATACGGAGATTGGGAAGGTGTTCTAAGCTGCTTAGGAATGTTCCAGATCAACCACGTCTTAATATCAGCCGTGTGTTTTGGTTCATTATAATGCTGGAATATATAAACAGGTGGCATCCCCATATTTTCGGCACTCTGCTTCACGTTTGCCCACGGGATTGCATTATAGCCCTCCTTGTTCATTATTCCGTCGATAAAATGTATGTTTCGCACACCTCTGGCTGACATACAGCCCCAAAGCATTACAGACTCACCACCGTATTTTTCAGTTGAGAGTGTATTCGCCACATCATTGTCCGTACCAATTTTTCTCCATATTCTGTGGATGCTATCTGACACAAGAAAGGTTTATTTTTGTCTCATCAGACCAGATAACATCATTCCAGAATTCTTTCTCCTTATTTATATGCTCCTTAGCGAATGTCAGTATAAGCCGTATGCTTTTTATACTTACATATGGCCTTTTCCGAGGGATATTTCCATAGTACCCATGTCGATACAGGATCCGACGGATGGTGGAGTTGCTGATCTTTCCAGTTCGTTCCTCGGTGAGTTGCTTCAGTACTAGTGCACTTAATTTGGAATCTGACTTTATAAGCCGAACAATAAGCCGTTCTTTCCTTTCAGTTAAACACTTTCTCTTGGGTTTCCTTGGCGTGTTCTTAATACTGCCTTTGTATTTAAATGTATCAACCACATATTGCACCGTAGAATGTGTTCTATTGACCAGATGTTCAATCTTTCGTAATGAAAGTCCTTTAAGTGTCAGTTTAAGTATAGTGTTCTTGAGCTCCGTACTTAAATCTGCACTCCTACCGATGTCCACCACAGATACACTAGGAAGGAGACTATAGCACTTCAGTCGTATGCCGTCAATGAGACTTTTCCGTGCTTCGCAACCAAACGGTGGGCATCATCATGTCCATGTGTACGAATACAACTGATACACCCGTTTGTCGATGCCGGCACATTAATATCGAATCTTCTTGCCTGTATGTAAATAAGTATGGTTTTCACTAACGAACTGTCATTGACAAACCATGCTTTTATCCGTAATGTAAGTTTTATTTCACTATTCCAATCGTTAATGTGAATATACGAGGCTTGATAAGAAATTGAAGCCTGTACGAATAACAGACACATACTGTACATCACTCAAGGCAGTAAATGGGGCTGCTGAGTAAACATGTGCTTAGCCTCTAACAAGAAACAACTTTAAGTTGACAGACTGAGAACTGTATTTGGTTATTTGCTAGCCTTCTGTACTGAATGTTGCTGAATTGAATCCTCACACAGTTGATAGATAACTATTCATGAACGCTTAAGCACAAGTGACACGTGTTCGTATTATAGTAAAACTAATAACTTAAAGGTACATATTTTTATTGCCTTCAAGAAATCTTTGTAAGTTGGATATACTACGTTTTCTTGAGTATTTCGTAAGGGCAGCAATATTCATGTGGAAGTGTTTGCGTTAATCTATTTAGTGTTGATCTATCGATATGCCTATTTTTTATAATTCGTCACTGATCAATAGACTGTACTGATGGGTAATTTGTTTGCAAGTACAGCCTTACATAGTGGAATTTTCTCCATATATAATAAACTGCCCTTTTAGTGGTGATGCTGAGGATTATTGTTTTAAAGGCAAGTACAAAGAGATAATCGGTCCTTCTTCTTCTCCTTCTTCCTGCGACTGTGTCCCACATGTGAATTTGGCCATGTTTTACGGCCGGGTGCCTTTCCTGATGCCAACCTTATGTGGAGGGTGTATATTGTGTGTTTCTGTGATGGTTGGTAGTGTAGTGTGTTGTCTGAATATGAAGAGGAAAGTGTTGGGACAAACACAAACACCCAGTCCCCGGTCCAGAAGAATTAATCAGACGCGATTAAAATCCCCGAACCGACCGGGAATCGAACCCGGGACCCTCTAAACTTAAGGCCTCAACACTGACCATTCAGCCAATGAGTCCGACATCATCGGTCCTTACAAACTGTAATCATACGATAAGGAGGAAGAAGTCCGGAGAATGAAAAGCAGAAACATGGAAGTTAAGAAAGACCTCGCTAGGTCTCGGAAGCTTAATGGCACTGCGGTCGGGTGAGAAAAAGAACTGTCTGAGGGAGGTACAATATGAGAGATGAAATTGAGGAGCCAGTCGCAAGTAAATTGAAGCAATGTCAGACTTAGTTAGGGACCCCATTTTCCCCATCCCCCAATCCTAATTAGAGAACCCCTAGGGCCTCCGCCCTCTTAGTCACCTCTTTTCTCACAGGCAGGGAACAACATGGACCCCACACAGCGAGAAGTGTCGTGGTACTAACCCACATTAAAGACTGAAAGTTTTATGGGATATGCCAGTGATTCTATTTTGAAAATGAATGTTTGTGCAGTGAACACCCGGTTCATACTACGTAACAGAAAATGCTTATCATCGAACTCAATACTGTATTAAGTGTCTGCGGTGGAATATGATATACGAGCCATTGTACTCTGTGAGTAACTGTTCGATTGATGGTACAGAAGTAATTTATATAGCTCCTTCATATCAGGCCGCCTGGTTATAATTTCCATAAGCTGCTCATAAATTTGCAGGGATCCATGGTGCGTTTATAAAGCATTCATAAACGAGCTCCATAAATTTTATAATGTGTGTGTGTACTGAAGGCAGAACTTAATATTAACAATCACTGCAGTATCTCACATCGAACAGAGAGTGCATAAACTTGAAAATCCTTTCAGGCTACACAGAACATTGAATTGCTTTATTTGTGGACTAGCACCATCTCAGACATCAGCCTCGTGAATAAGAGGAAAGAATGGGTAAATACTGCATGTGTCAGGTAATTTGAACGACGCTACTGTGCGCAGGTATACTCTGTATAAAACATTCTATTGGAAATATGCCGCGCGTCGGTTGTTGTAGAGTAGGTCTCCGCCTACAAGTGGCCACGGCTGGTCCGTGGTTCGACAGCTCTGCACTCCGACCGAGCGGTGACCATGATGTCTCTACTGTGGCTCTACGCCTCTGCTTTCGGGAGACGGAGAAGGGCTAGTCCCGACTGTCGGCTGTCCTGAGAATTTGCAGGAAGCCATAAAGCATTCTCTGTCCTTGGCGAATGCAGGGACAGTTCATAGTATAGGCCACGGCCGCCAACCCTCTCTCCTTCGCCACAAATCTCCATCTCCAATACAAATCTCCCAGCCTGAGAGGCGGCGTCACCGTCTAAGAGGCCCGCCTCCTCCTTCTACTAACTTACTACTAAAATGTTTTCATTCCTCCCCTGAAGGGGGAGGCGGGCCTCTTAGACGGTGACGCCGTCTCTCAGGCTGGGAGATTTGTATTGGAGATGGAGATTTGTGGCGAAGGAGAGAGGGTTGGCGGCCGTGGCCTATACTAGGAACTGTCCCGACATTCGCTTTAGTGCAGGAGAATGGAAAACCACGGAAAACCATTCTCAGGACAGCCGACGGGTGGGGCCAGCCATTAGCTCCAGTTCTGTCCCGTCTCCCGAATTCAGAGGCATATAGCCATGGTAGAGCCATGACCACCCCTCCTCTGCTCGGTTGGCCAGTCAGAGCGCAGAGCTGTTGCACCATGGACCAGCCGTGGCCACTTGTGGGCCGAAATCCACTCTGTATCTACTGACGCAGTAGTAGTAGTAGTAGTAGTAGTAGTAGTAGTAGTAGTAGTAGTAGTAGTAGTAGTAGTAGTAGTAGTAGAGTAGTAGCCTATGCTTCGTCTTTCCTGAGTGAGTGCTTATCAATCAATCGATCAATCAATCAATTAATACTTATTTGCATTTACGGCAGTCGCCCAGGTGGCAGATTCCCTATCTGTTATCTTACCCTTAGAGAGTAATCATCACGTATGCTGTGAAGTGTTGTGAATAAGAAATGGCTGAAACTTAATAAACAAATTAAATAAATAAATATCAATTCGATGAAGCAGTGAATAAACTAACAGAAGTTTGAGTCCTAGTAAAAATAAAGTATCTTGTCATTTATTTTAACATTTGAGCGTTCTTAAAAGAGAATATTCCTGCTTTCTAGAGTGAAAACATCAAAGGATTTCGTCACATGATTAAAATCTGCATTGAACATGTGCAAGACTCACAAAAATGTCTAATGATTTATCTGGTGGAGCCTCCGTGCCTCAGGCGGTAGCGCGCCGGCCTCTCACCGCTGGGTTTCGTGGTTCAAATCCCGGTCACTCCATATGAGATTTGTGCTGGACAAAGCAGAGGTGGGTCAGGTTTTTCTCCGGGTACTATGGCTTTCCCCGTCATATTTCATTCCAGCAACACTCTCCAGTATCATTTCATTTCATCTGCCATTCATTAATGATTGCCCAACAGGAGTAAGACAGGCTTCCGCAGCCGGCTCAATACCTATCCTCACCGCTAGATGGGGCTTCATTCATTCCTTTCCTGACCCGGTCGAATGACTGGAAACAGGCTGTGGATTTTCATTATCTTAGTGTCCCTGGTGTCTAATGGTGAATATAAGTTTGTCGTTATGCGTCGGTCCCGCGGTCTAGGGATGGCAAGCTAGCCTCCTACCTGAGGCTTCTTGTTCGGTTCCAGGACAGGCCAAGAATTACGGTTAGTCAAAATTATGTTAACACTCAAATGGACATAACCCGTAGAGATCAGAAATACGTTAATGAAATGTATTGTAAAATGTATTATGTGGTATTGTTAGATTTTCAGTAGTAGTAGTAGTAGTAGTAGTAGTAGTAGTAGTAGTAGTAGTAGTAGTAGTAGTAGTCTATGCTTCGTCTTTCCCGGACCCTACTTTATGGCACATGAACAGTAATTTCTAACGTCTACTTACAGATGTTGCGGCATTACGCCATTGATGAACTACCACTAGAAATCCACTTCGCAGGGTATTTCTAACAAGATGGCGCTCCACCTCACTGGACCCGTAATTTTATGGACTATCTCGATAGAACGTTTCCAGATCTATGGACTGGTCCTGATGAACCATTGTGCTGGCCTCCACAATCTCCTGACTTAACACCATGTGATTTCTGGTTATGGGACATAGTAAAGGAGCGCGTTTACATTAGGAAGGTTCGTGACATCAACGACCTAAAGGACCTATACGGGATGTGATATCTATTCTCCGTGAAATGTATCTGTTTTTAGGTGACACAATGGCTGACCGATCGACACTGGAGCAAAGATGATTTGTAGCAAGCGTGATGGAAGTGTATGTTCACCTTCTCGTGTCCGTGAAAAGTTTAGAAAACTATTTGCGTGTTACCAACCACGGCGTTTAACAGTGTACCACATCTACAAGAAGTTTGTGGCAATGGGATCGGTATCTAACAACTATCGAGGCAAAGCAGGACGTCCAAGATCAGAAAGATGTGAACAAAACATCGCTGTTGTACAAGGAGCTGTGTTGCTGGCCTTCGAAATCAAAATCAAGTGTACGATGCAGTTTGGAAACAGGAATTGCTTAAAAATACTACTAATAAGCAGTGTGGCAGATCTTGGAACAGGAACTTGGGATGAGAACATACCACATCCAAGTCGGCCGAGCTTTAACAGTGGCGCATAAACGTAAGCGGGTAGAATGCTGTCAGATTTTAGCTGAGATGACGAATATCTGGCAAGATACTCGGAACGTAATGGCATTCAGCGATGAAGCCACTTTTCACACAACTGGATTTATGAACCGACATAACACGATTTTCTGGGCAGGTGGTGGTGGTGATTATTGTTTTAAGAGGAAGTACAACTAGGCAACCATCCTCTATATAACACTAATCAGAGGAAAAATAATGGAAGGGATCCGATACTTCGAAAAATGAAGATATCGACCAAAGTAAGAGAAGGGCCACGAAGGGCGTGAAAATGAAAGACTCCCTAGCCCTCGCCAACCTAATAGCGTCGGGGTCGGAAAAGAACAAGAGTTGACCAAGAGAGGTCAGATAGGATAGATGTAAGAGGAGCCTGACACAAGTAAGTGGAAGCAATGTCAGGACTCGGCTAAGAGCCCCGTGGTCGCCAACCCACGCTCCAAAGTTCAGAGCCTCTGGAGCCTCTTTTAGTCGCCTCTCACGACAGGCAGAGGATACCGTGGGTGTTATTCTGCCGCCCCCGAAAACCCACGAGTCATTTGGGAGCAAGAACGTGACTCCCCCAAACTGAATGTTTGGTGCGCTGTGACCGCCGCTGGAGTTATTGGACCCTACTTTTATGATACACGAACAGTAATTTCTAACGTCTACTTACAGATGTTGCGGCAGTACGCCATTGATGAACTACCACTAGAAATCCAGTTCGCAGGGTATTTCTAACAAGATGGCGCCCCACCTCACTGGACCCGTAATTTTATGGACTATCTCGATAAAATGTTTCCAGATCTATGGACTAGTCCTGATGGACCATTGTGCTGGCCTCCACAATCTCCTGACTTAACAACATGTGATTTCTCGTTATGGGGCATGGTAAAGGAGCGCGTTTACATTAGGAAGGTTCGTGACATCAATGACCTAAAGGACCTATACGGGATGTGATATCATTTCCCCGTGAAATGTGTGTACGAGCTTTAAATGCTACTGTTAATCGTTGGATTTTATGTGTTGAACGTGTTGGTGAACAGTTTGAGAGCGCAGATATTTAGCACTTGCAGCATATCGATGATGATGATGATGATGATGATGCTTGTTTAAACGGGCCTAACATCTATATCATCGACCGTAATGGCACGAAATGAGACGAAATGTAAGGACAATTAAAAGTCCATAATCCTCCACTGACCAGAGTTTAAAACGTGAGGACGAAATATGAATGGATGGATATGAAGTTAAAACAATCAGTGGATCCGGCCCGCAATGCCGCACATTCCCAGAAACTAGCGTTATCACTGACCAAGGGACGGCTTCTAAAGCACAACGCTGAATCGATGATGCTTGTAGTCTAAATGGGTACAAAATCCAGGTTTTCGGCCCCTCATAATGGTAGCCTACCTATCGCTAGGAAAGTAGCACCATGGTATTTGTCATGTTGTGGTACTAATCAAAAGTAGCGTAGAGTCGCGGTATTCCACACATTATGGTACTACTCACAGGTAATGTAATGCGCACATGTAACACAGACCTATGGTGTTTCGCACATTGTGTCGCTATTTACAGGCAACGCAAACCCATGGTGTTATTCACGTAAGTGGACTAACCACAGGGACTCGCACTATCCCGTCGTGTTCCTCACATAGCGTGTACTAATCATAGGCAAGGCAGAACCATGGTGTCGCTCATATAGTGGTACGAATCACAGGTACTGTAAAATGCATCCTGAGCCGCACACTGTCGCTACTAATCACAAACCTATTGTGTACCTAACATAGTGGTACTATGCGCAAGTAAAAGCAACCTATGGTGTTTTCTGCGTGGTGGTACTAATTACAAGTAGTATCATAGTTCTAATTTGATCATCCCTTGGTCGCCCCTTTTCTTATGGCAGGCAGGGGATACCGTGGGTGTATTCTTCATTTGCGTCCACCATCCACAGGGGGTTGCAGCATATCATTTAAAATATTCGATGTATTTCGTTTATAGGTGAACAGATGTATGTGAAACTAATAAATTGTTTCTGCCATTTGAGTATTAACATAATTTTGACTAACCCTGTATTATCCGGATCTTAGGGCAGGTTGGAGATCGAGGCAAATGCTGGGGCTGTACCTTAATTAAGGCCACGGACGCTTCCTTCCCATTCCTAGCCCTTTCCAGTCCCATCGTCGCCATAAGACCTGTCTGTGTCGCTGAGAGGTAAAGCAACTCGCAAAAAAAATTTTTTTTTTCTTTGCTTTAACGTCGAACTATCACATCCAAGGTTTTCAGCGAAGCAAGGATGGGAACGGATTAGGATAGAGAAAGTAGTGCCAGTGGACTTAAATAAGGTCGCTCGTGTGAGAATGAGAAACCACGGAAAACCATCTTCAGGGCTGCCGACAGTGGAATTCGAGCCCACTACCACCCGAATGCAAGCTCACAGCTAAACGACCCTAACCGCTCAACCAGCTCACTCGGTGAGAACAACTGAGAAGCTATCTGACGATGAGATGGCGGCCCCGGTCTAGAAAAGCAAGAACAACAGCCGAGAGAATTCGTCGAGCTTTCTGCGTGCCATCTCTTAACTGCAGGCCTTCGAGCTGAGTAGCGGTCACCTTGTAGGCCAAGGTCGTCAGTGCTCCATGGGATTTGTTTTGTTCTTATTTTATTCTTATGCAAGATGAATGACTACAGCAGATCTCATCCTAGCTATTTTAGAGAACATTCCTACGAAAATGCTTCTCGATAGGTGATAGTGAACCTTGCGACCCTCCAAACCAGCGCCTCTCAAACGCCCAAAATCTCATGCGAGCAAACCGAGGCGCAGAGGCTCCGTGTACTGCGCATCGGACCGACTCGGCTCAACTCGGCTTAACTCCGATGGTGTAGTGTGCTGAGAGCGACGAAGCGTTCGGTGATAGACGGCTTGTTTAACAGTGAAATAGAATGCGCAAGACAACAACATAACAATGGAACAATCCGTTTCGATGAAAGCAAAGACTTCCGAAAGTCCATTTCAAGAGATCGGGGAACTTTCGTATATTTTTTCTCAATCAAGACGATAAAGCCAAATGCTTAATCTGCAGAACAATAATTACGTGATCATCCAAAAGATCTATTTTTTTCAATACAAAGGTTTTGCTCGAATTCTACAAGAATTTGTCGAAGGAAGATTTCCCTAAGCTGTATTGAGAAGCAACTAAGATTATTTCTATGTTTGGTTCCACATGCACAAGTGAAAGTTTTTTGTTTGTTTTGACTTGTACGAAAACTAGATTGCGTGCAAGTATATTTTATTGTAATTTAAAGAGCGCTCTCAGAATTGCTGTCAGCCGATCCCTTGCTCCAGACATTAATGGTAGGCTATAATGGCAAAAAAAAAAAAAAGGAAAAGAAGAGCTAGAGAAGATAAATGGTCTGCTCAAACCAATTGGAAAGAAGATTTTCTTAACACCGGTAACATTGTCCCATACAACAGAGTGTCTCCGCTTACCACACGTAAACATTTCGTAGTGAGAGGAGAATCAGGGGGTGAAAAATGCGGAGACAGGCCGAACGGCTGAGACAGATGTAGAGAAAGAGGAGTGGGAGTTTTCAATCTGGTCAACCTAGTAAAGTCGTTTCCTGCACCTTGCACCGTGCAGTGCACCTGCGCATGCACCTTGAGAGGCCCTGCTCTAAACTCTCGATTTTGTTACGAAGCTATCCAAATTTCAGGACTAAGGTGGGCGTGGTTAAAGTTGTCTGACGAATGCGGCACCCCTGCTGGTGGTTAGAGCGCACTGGGTAATATGGAAGAGATAGGATAGTCTTTACAGTAATTTAAGAAAAACAAAACAGCACTTTGTTCTGATTTGAAATATGCAAACTGAGCAACTGTGCATTCTGCAAAATCACGCCAATATAACTTAGTGGGAAAAGAAAATTAAATAAGAAACCAGAACAACGTTAAGGAAACAAAATTTCCAGACGGGCGGACGGACGGGCGGATTTTCTTTTTTCTATTTGTTTTACGTCGCACCGATGTAGACAGGCCTTATGGCAACGATAGGGTAGAACAGAGCTAGGGCTGAGAAGGAAGCGACCGTGTCCATAGTTAAAGTACAGCACCCTGCATTTTCCTGGTGAGGAAATGGGAAACGACGGAAAACCATCTTCAGGGCTGCCGACTATAGGGTTCGACCTCACTATCTTCCGAATTCAAGCACACATACGTGGGTAAACCACGCATCCAGCACACTTGGTAATTAATAATAATAATTGTACCGGGTGGTACACCTCCACGCCGCTAAATCAAACTTTGCGCCAGTTGAAACTCCTCTACTGGAGGAAGTCTGAACTTTATCTACAGTGTTAATTCTCAAGTTTCTCAGAAGAGGTTTCTGAACTGGGTCGCTTTCGATGTATTTTTGTTTTGCCTGTAGTAAGAAGTGTGGACATTCTCTTCCAGATGGCACTACTGAAGGACTACAATTATGCACCCTAGTGCGAAGTGAAAGAACTGTGGTTTTGGAGAAATTTTGGGTTCATAAGTTTGTTCTTTGTTAAATTTCTTTCAGTCATTGTTTAAGTTGGCAATATTAACCCTTTCTTTCCGCCAGTTTTGAATTTGACCAATAAGGAATTTCTGTAATTAATTTTCCACCAATAATGTGTTTCTTCTTCATCTAGTGTAGGGGTTTTCGTTGTTAGCCAATAAAATGATTGTGGGCGGGTGTTCTCATTCCTGAAACGCCTCGAACTTTCCACGAGAGTATATAAACTGCTGATTTTCGGGTCTCCGCGCCACTTCAGTAACATCTATCTTTGTGTAAATTATGTAGCAGGGGGCGGGAAGCACCTCTTTCTTCGGGCAGCAGCTCAGCCACCAAGTAATGGCCTTTTATTAACTTCTTTTCTTGCTAGCTCAGCAGTTTAACTCTCGGGGCAGGTCCGAAGCCTTTCCACCATGTAACCTTTCTCTAAAATGTAAAGACACTTGGTATCTATTCTATCTTTTTAAACTACAAATTGGGATAGAGAGTGCTTAACCCTCTCGAGCTCCCATTCATATTGCTTTGAGGTGAACTTATTTTCACAACCGTTTCTTCCCTTCTAGTGTAATGTAAATCGTTTTCTTATATAAGTCACCTCTTTAGTATGGGATTAGCCCTTGCATTAGCGGCCTAGTGCCAGGTAGGTTTTAGTAAAGTATATTAGGAGTGCAGTTTTGCCTCCTCTCAAGTTGGTATTGTGGAGGCCATGTAATATTTCTGTTTCTTCACTGAATAGGCCTCAGTAGATTGGGTATTTTTACCCCTGTGTACATGTCCTTGGAGGACAGCTTGAACGTGGAGTTTGGTGTGGCCTTTGATAGGCTTGAACTTAAGAGCGGGTTGCTCTTTCTTAAAAGTTGATTTTGTGTGCCTCGAGAAGGCTGTATTAGGTTAATTGGGAGCAAGTGCTCCTGGGCATGATTGGGGTTTTCTGCCCCTTTGTCGAATCTTGTATTTTGGTAAAGTTGGGCTAATTGCTCAAGAATTGTGAGTCCGGGGCTCGAAGCCCAAATTCTGTAAAAACTGTAATTGTACATTCTTAAATTGTTGATATTCAACTGTGTTTCTGTTATTCTTGTTATTTCTTGATCTTACAAGAAAATATAACCTTGTTAAATTTTATCTTCACTTTAATTTCGTATTTTGAGACCTGTTCACCCCAGCACCTTCTTTCACCTCTGCACATCCACAATACCCGGTAATAATAATAATAATAATAATAATAATAATAATAATAATAATAATAATAATAATAATAGATTTATATCACACTAAATACTCTCAAGGCTTTCGAAGAAGACGAGATCTGGAATTACGACCCGCAGAAGTAATTTTTTGAGTCAGTAAATCTGTCGTAATAAGGCCGGCGTATTGTTTCACTGAGTGACCTCCATTATCGGATCCTCAGGCTACTTGCTAGGTGCCTTCAATACAGCGCATTGCATCTCTCTGCAGCGTGACTGTATTCTGCTGTTAGCGGCTGAGTTACTTCTTACGAACTGTTACCGACGGTTCTCAGCTACTGAAGCACAATTTCTTTATTGGTCTGCTAGAACAAAACCCATCAGTTCTGCATTACATAGAGCTTCTCGTAATAATATACTTAGGTCAAGCAGAGGCGCTGTTTCGTGTCAGACTATTCATCTAGCAGAAGAGACGTTGTTTAGGTACTTTATCGCGCGGTAGTTGATAATGGAATCTATTGGTGTTGAATTGTGGTACTGGCGCATATTCTAAGCATTTCAACCCGTGGCAACCCGTGGCTGTGTTAGTAGCCACGGGAATTATGGAAAATGCTATACGATTTATGATTTTAGGTTCAATAATGAATATATTTACATGGAGCGGGTGGGTCCCCTGGTATTCATAATGAACACATCACTCTCCTATAAGTAATACGAGATAAAATCTGCATCATTTACCTTTCGCTATAATATACTTTATGCTGCGGAGCCCTTTTACATGAACACCTCCAAAATACCATCGGAGTGAACTGGGAATAACTCCCCAACTTAGGCTCAGAAGGTGGTAGTGGTGATTATTGTTTTTTTTTTTTTTTGCTAGTTGCTCTACGTCGCACCGACACAGATAGGTCTTATGGCGACGATGGGACAGGGAAGGACTAGAGGTGGGAAGGAAGCGGCCGTGGCCTTAATTACGGTACAGCCCCAGCATTTGCCTGGTGTGAAAATGGGAAACCACGGAAAACCATTCTCAGAGCTGCCGACAGTGGGTTCGAACCTACTGCACCCGCCTATCGAGCGGTCAGTGCCAAGTTCTCCCGGTAACTCAATTTCTTCTCAGGGTATTCCATCTATCGCTCAAAAAATCTGTGATTTTATATGGTTAGTTTTTTTACGTGGTTTCGCAAGAGACTCGGTCTGTTGAGATGCACATCATGGGAATACCTATACGCTCAAGTAAGGACCTGTGGCCGATAATCTCAAAAAGAATCTCTTTCTTTTTGTCAAACTCATCAATACTTATATCTACACAACTTATTAGCTAACTTACAAACTAGCCGTTACCCAAAAGGAATTCAAAACACAGGCACTTTCTAAAAGAAAAATATAAGAAAATTTATTGAATAAATCATGTTCAATGTAAGTTAATGTGAATTCTGGGTAGTATTATCTTAATAATATTTAAGCATAAAGGATTAGAGTCAGCGCTGCCTCAAATAAAAGTAAAATAATTAAGCTTTAAATTATTTACATTCTTTCTCATTTAATGTTCATATTCATATTAGTTATTTACCTCTATATTCGTAGCCATGTTCCGAAATGTAATTGATTTTCTCCAATTATATTCAAGAGATCACTGAGCAATCACGGTCTCCATATAAATACTCGTTGTGAATACTGTCACGCTAATTATGTAAATTATTCTCACCACATTTAAGTCATCTCACTGTGATAAAAATGGATGGTTTGCTAAATTGAAACGTAATAAAAATTAAATGGGATAAAGTCAGATTGCGAATGTAAATCTGATCATATCTTTACGTATGTATTTCCCAAACAAACTCTTGCGTGAGTGTGAAATCGTAAAACTGCTCTCCAAATTTTCCATTCATAAATCTGAACTCTGATTATTTGGTCACTTATCTTGAATACGCATAAATAACTTACGGGCTAAGACAATACCTCCCTAGAGCCTACGACATATGGCTCCTAACTAACCATTATCCTATTCTTTATATTTAAAACACTTCAATTGAAATCATATCTGCGTGAAAAGAAATGAACATCTATCTAACTGTTCAAGTAGTTTCCGATCCACACACTCCTCCATCAACGGCTCAATGTGCTTTAGCTAACTGCTCTTACTCAATATCTCTTATGTGTACGAGCTACTCAACTCGTATGGACAGTACAGAATGAAATTAATACGTATTATATTGAAACATCACCACACCAAAGAATATCACATGTATACTTAGTCATGAGCCTAGTAAACCGTCTATTAAAGAACTCTCTTATACTCGGTACATGCCATTTACCAATGTCAGATAAAAACTGTCACGATTCACAATTCTACCATAATACATGTCAATCTTACCTTAAAATGATCATCTGCGCGATGTTCACACTTTGACATATTCTTTCCATATGGCACAGAAACTCACCTCATGTAAATCTAACACAACGTTTCCTCGGCGAATAGCAATTCTTTCTCTTACCGCAGAATATAAACAAACATCTGTATTTCAAGTATTCCTTAATATGCTCCAAGAAATAACCACATTTCAACACCATTCAAATATACATTATCATACCACCGGCACACATATTGCCGTACGCATATAGCCGATTACACCCAAAACTACATGCCAAACATTTTAGAATTGCCTTATAATAAACGCATTTTAACAACCTCTTATCTTAAAAACAGCAGTTTGAGTTTAATGCCCTCTTTCTATGAAGAAAAGAATACGTAACTTAACTATATTCATCTGTATCGCGCAGGTAAATTCGTGACGTAATCTTTGTACAGGTAAACGAGATTAATCGAAATTTCACTAGTTATATAGACTCATTGCTATTAGGTCTTCACAAGTAACACTTCTTTCATTTACTCATGCTAGTTTCTACTGTATGTATGCAAGTGCGGTAGCCTGTATATGATATAATAGAATTCTAATTCTACACTGCCATCTTATCTTATAGACTTAAATATCTCACACTTCACTTTATGTTTCACACACGTTCTTAATTAATTCATAAATATCACCAATTATTCAGCACATGCCGAAGTTAGATTGAGGGTGTAGATTGCGAGAAACTACTCTACTAAAAAAATGTATGGACTTAGCTCGTCAGATGCTACGTTCGGTCTGGTTGTCGCTCCATTCCTTGGTTGTGGTTAGACCCTCTGTTAGGATCTGGATCTCTGGTTGGATAACGTCTTCCTGGTCATCAGCTGGTCACATGGCTCGCCGGTCCAATCCTCATCGGCCGGTCCTCTGGCTCGCCGATGCTCATCCTCATCATCCTGTCCTCTGGCTGGCCGGTCCAATCATCATCAGCTGGTCCTCTGGCTCGCCGGTGCATATCCCCAGTTCAGTGCATCATGTAGATTTAGCAAGCAGTCATCATTCCAAATCTGCAGTCAGCGTAGAAAATTCCTTTTGCGGAGCAATCAGTCATGATATATTCCATAGTTCTACTGCTATTCTAAACGACGAAGTTTTCTTCGGTTGGAATAAGCTCTCCGTATTTAGATATTAAGTTTATAACCACAGGGGTAACTTTCTTCTCATGCGAAATTATCAGTTCTGCAATATGGTGAGTCCTTATTCTTCAATCGCAGAGTGGTTGCTCACCGGACCCAAGTCAGACGTATCTCACCACAAATTATTTATTTGTATGATATCTCGTCTCTTTATAACATACGTAGGTGAATTATTTTATCGGATGTTATCGCCGATTGTAAACAGTCAATATCAGGAGTTTAGGATAATCTTCAGATGTAAAGCTTCGCTTGTATTTGCGTCTTACTTCTGCAGTTGAAATTTTTAGAGTACATTTTTAAACAATCATTCCGCTGCTATATTTTTTTCAAAACAATTCAAAATGAGCCTCTACTGTCCTGCAGTGTCTTCCAAAATCAGTCCGTTCCGTGAAGTGCATGGTCTCCTATATGCTGTATTAATAAGAAGTTCATTGCCTTAATAGATCGCATGGGCCATACCTTCCTACGCCGCCATTTTGTAAATGGTCTACGAGATGCGAACGGGCACACTACTATCTCCCGAATACTGTATACTGGCCGCACTTAAGCGACTACAGCTATCGAGCTCGGTGATTATTGCTTTAAGAGGAAGTACAACTGGGCAACAATACTCTATCAACACTAATGAACTGTGTCGGTGCGACGTAAAGCCCCTAGCAAAAAAAAAAACACTAATGAAGTGAAGGGGTACCAGACGAAGAAAAAGAAGGGCCATAAAGGGCGTGAAAATTAAAGACTCCCTAGGTATCGGATGCTCTAATACCATCGGATCGGAAAAGAACAAAAATTGACCAATCGAGGTCGGATTGGATAAATGGAAGTGAGGAACCTGGTACAAGTAACTGAAGCAAATCCAGGTCTCAGCTAAACGTGCCGTAGTCACCATTTCACGCTCCCAAGTTAAGAGCCCCAGGTAGCCCTTTTAGTCGCCTCTTACTACAGGCAGAGGATTCCACTTGAGCTCAGAAAGCCAGCGTTCTACCGTCTGGAATTGTTCAGTACGGGAGCATGTATGTATATCTATACAGGATGAAGCGAAATTCGCGCACTCGGGCGTCGCAGCGCGACTCCTCATATGACAGCAATAAAAAAATGTCCCTCACAAAAGTTCGTCCTGCGAGTATATCCGGGAGAAAAAGGACGTTGAAGAGTGGCAATCTGGCAACACTGTAACCACATGTAGGGTAACTACATCTGTCAGCACATGTTAGACGTGCTGTACAGTTGGTGCAGTGGATAGAGTTTTGGATTAGCATGCAGGAGGTCGAGGGATTCGATCCTGGTTTGAGGCGTATGTTTTTTATTTCGTAAATGTAGTCCAGGTGGTATGGTATCTGGCATCTTAATCGTCAACAGCGATTTCAGCGGGTCCTCTAGTAACCATTTGCACTTACATACTACGATCCTAGAAATGCACGAACATTCGTTTTCATTGGTCAGCTTTGAAAGACGCCCTTTCCACGTCGTGGGCATGAATTTATTCGAAACACTTCATCTACTAGATGCGTTACAACGTGTTCAGCGTTACTAAATTTTGTAAATGTAGGATACATGTGACCTAAGAAACAGTGTCTTACTGTATTACAGTATGTAATGTCCGATGGAAATTAACAAATAAAAAAGTGCGCCTCAAACCAGGATCGAACACTTGACCTCCTGCATGCTAACCCAAAACTCCATCCACTGCACCACCTGTACAGCACGACTAGTATGTGCTGGCAGAGGTAGTTACCCTACATGTGGTTACAATGTTGCCAGATTGCCACTCTTCAACGTTCTTTTTCTGCCGGATATACTCGCAGGACGAACTTTTGTGAGAGACATTTTTTTATTGCTGGCATATGATGAGTCGCGCTGCGACGCCAGAGTGCGCGAATTTAACTTCATCCTTTATATAGATGACATACTGAGATACTTGCTGGTCGAGTAAATGTTTCGTGGTGGTGGTGGTGGTGGTGGTAATTACTGTTTTAAGAGGAAGTACAACAGGGTAAGTCCGCCTCTGTGGTGTAGTGGTTAGCGTGATTAGCTGCCACCCCCGGAGGTCCGGGTTCGATTCCCGGCTCTGCCACGAAATTTGAAAAGTGGTACGAGGGCTGGAACGGGGTTCACTCAGCCTCGGGAGGTCAACTGAGTAGAGGTGGGTTCGATTCCGTGGTTTCCCACTTCTCCTCCAGGCGAATGCCGGGATGGTACCGAACTTAAGGCCACGGCCGTTTCCTTCCCTCTTCCTTGCCCATCCCTTCCAATCTTCCCATCCCTCCACAAGGCCCCTGTTCAGCATAGCAGGTGAGGCCGCCTGGGCGAGGTACTGGTCATTCTCCCCAGTTGTATCCCCCGACAAAGAGTCTGAAGCTCCGGGACACTGCCCTTGAGGCGGTAGAGGTGGGATCCCTCGCTGAGTCCGAGGGAAAAACCGAACCTGGAGGGTAAACAGATGATGATGATGATGATGATGATGATGATGATGATGATGATGACAACACGGTAACCTTCTTTTAACACTGAAAATATGAAAGAGGTCCGACATTTTGAAAAATAAAGTTATCGGAAAAGGAGAGGGAAGGGCCACAAAGATAGTGAAAATTATAGAATCCCTAGGCCTCGTAAACCTAATACAATCGGAGACGAAAAATACAAGATTGGCCAAGTGAGGTGAAAGGCTGACACTAGTACGTGGAAGCAATTCCAGGCACATCTAGAGAAACCGTGTCGCCAGCCCACGCTCCAAAGTTCACAGTCCCCGTTCCCCCTTTTGGCAACCTCTTATGACAGGAGGGCATTACCGTGGATGGCAATTCTACCGTTCCCACCCACAAGGGAAGTACATGTTTCATACAAGGGGTTAAGTTTTAGTTAAGAAATGTGGTATTAAAAATACAAGACAACAACCTCTAAGTCAAGTTTTGTTTAATCTTTCACGAGGATATTGTGGATATAAGTTGTATGAGTTTTTTAATAAACCCAGAGTAGGGATATTAAAGAAAGTAGAACAAGAGAATTGCCGAAAGCTGTTAGAGATATTGCATACGATTTATTGATTGGCTGATGTTGAAAACTTTCCGAAACTGTTTTAGAAACTTGAGATAAAAATGAAGTTCAGCAAGTACAAGCCTGGCTGTAGTTAAATAGATATACAAATTTCGTGTCTGCTTTCATAAACGTGATGGATTAAGTAAATTAGGCCTTCGTAAATTATAGATCCGAGTTAATTCGAGACTCCTGTGTCAGCGGTGTAAGTGCATAGGTACTTTAAGTGAAATTTGTTCGAGTTTTCTTACTCCTGCACAATGAACATTCATAAAATGTACACTCTGCATGGCTGGCAATCAACTGCATTTTTTAACAAACGATGTTTACATTCGCAGCCGCAATTGTTATGGTAGGTAAGGGTTATTCTGCCCGAAGGCAGGTCCGAACTTCCGCAGAGGTGTTCGTGAGCCGGAGTTTACGTGCGGTAGGGTGGCCAGTTCCTTTCCGCTCCTCCATTCCCTTACCCCCCCACCAACAGCGCGTGGCAACCCATCCATCTCCTGACGACGCCCAATGTTGCTTAACTTCGGAGATCTCACGGGATCCGGTGTTTCAACACGGCTACGGCCGTTGGCAATTGTTATGGGAAAGACGTAATATTAGGAGAATCTGAAATGAACATTTTTCAAAGACAGCTACTTAGAATAACATGAGTTGATCATGTGACAAACAAAAATGTACAAATAAACAAAGGAAACTAGAAAAATCCCACCATATCATGAGATTTCGAGGGTAGTACCGAATACTCCCACTCATCGTCCAAGAGAATAGGAGAGAAGTGAAGAACGCCCACACACCTCCTGGTTAAGGAACCTGGTAGACTATATATTATTATATTTCCTTCTTCCAGAACTCAGGAACGAGGACAAATCTGGTATTGGCAGCCCACAGATCATCTTGGGAGCACGAGAGATTCATGTCTGCTCAATCCAATTCCTGAAAATGGCGGCGCTATTGGAGCACCCGATGACGTCTCATTGAGGTCAAACACAGTCGACTTGTAGCACTATATCAATTCATGCGAATACAAGTGATTTGTTTACGTCAATTGCAACAGGAAGTTTTTGTGTTTTGAGTCATTTACTGTCTTAGTGGGTTCTGAAATTATTTAAAATTCACAGTCTGTTTCCAGTCTTTCGACTGTGTGAGGAATGGGATGACTGAAGCCCCTATCTAGCGACGAAGATAGGAATTGTGCCGGCTGCCGAAGTCTGTCGCACTCCTCTGGTACAGTGATTAATGACTGACAGGTGAAATAAAATCATATTGGAGAGTGTTGTTGGAATGAAAGATGACAGGAAAAACAAGAGTTCCCGGAGAAAAACCTGTCCCACCTCCGCTTGTCCAGCACAAATCTCACATGGAGTGACCGGGATTTGATCCACGGAACCCAGCGGTAAGAGGCCGGCGCGCTGCCACCTGAGCTACGAAGGACATTTTTGAGGTTATTTATCAATCAGAAATAAGGTAGTTTCGTAGGGAAATACATCTAGCGGATCGAAGTGCACAGAACTCTTAGCTGATAGAAGAGAAGGAGATGCCAGGGAAAGGTGACACCGCCGCCAGCTGCACTAGAAGCGAACTATGTGGAGAGTGTAATGGCCCTATCGGCGAAGAGATTGCTGTGAAATGTGAAGGCTGTTGATATCGATAGTTCCAGCGAGAGTGTAGCGGGATGACGAAAGAGGAATTTGACATTTTAAAGCGAGAGAATTGCAGACTACTTTGGCTGTGTATCTTTTGGATGGTACGAATCTATAATGACAAGGAAAAGGATAGGAAGTTAGAAGACATATCGAGGCAGGTCGATGCCACATTTAAATTCCATCACAAATGAAATGGCCAGGTACTCGAAAAATAGAAGAGAGAATTATAATAAAATATATAGAGACCACTGTGACTAATAAATTATCAGATCTTGAAGGAACGTCTGATAATTTAGTCATCAACAAGGAATCTGAAACCAAGTGTTCAGTTCAACAACTACAAACTAACAAATGGGTACAGCATATGGATAACCACAGGGAACTTATAACACTTAGCCCAAATCAACGCCCATAATCGAATATGACGGAACAAACTGCAGTAAGCCCCTACGTAACTGACGTGGAAAATAGAAAAGAGACAAGAAATAATGAAATTCCACCAATGAATGAGAAGGAGGAAGAACAAGGTTATAGTGGTCCATGGATTACTTACCAAGGAAGAAGAAAGATGTCAAGTGGGGACACACACAGCAGGGGACTGAATGGTCAACATAATGTTGTGCTCGGATCAAATCAAAATCTAGGCGCACAACTCCAGGTAGCCCCGAGAAAAGCCTAGAACTATATCGACAAGCTGCAGGGCAGTACAGAACCTGAGAAAACAATAGGCATCCTACGAACGAATGGAATCGAGGGAGAAATTAAACGCGAAGTGCTCCCCGCAAGAGGTTCAAACAAAGCATTCAAAGTCAGTATAAATGTTAAATACATCGATTTATTGCAGGACACCTAACTTCTGGCCAAAATTCTTAACAGACCGACCATTTCGTGTTAAAAGACAGGCGCGAAGTCTATCATTACAAAAGGAATTTTAGAGAAAAGAAGAGAGTGGCAGAAATCAACTCAAAGGATGTTGGGACGATGTACTGTTAAAGACTATTATGAGCTTGATTCAGAACAACTTCGTTCAACCGTACAACGCACTAATTTTCACTAAGACATTTCTCACTACCGACTGGAGCATGAAGGGTCTCAATGTTTTTCATTCATCCGCAACACAAGGTGTTAAATGAAGACCTAAAGAGGGAGTTATATATATGATCAAATATCTCACCGTTCAACGTACTATACAAGACAGACAAAGTCATGGTGATAAAAATAGATATGTGCACACTAATAGCTGCCTATTATCACCCAGACTACAGACCAGAAGAAATCACTGCAGAAATTGCATTTGCTTTCAACGTGATGTCCTGGAGAGATCTTGTGATGCTGGTAGGTGATTTGAACTGTAGAACAGACCAAAGGCAGCAAAAATAGAGTATCGTCATAGATTACCTTGAAAGTGAGATTCTCTCACTAATTAATAAAAAGAATGATAAAACGTAGCCTAGATATGATTTACGGATGTACCACGGTAGATTAGTCTTCAGTAACTGAGGTCCATTCCTCCAGAATGTCGTGCCAAATATTCAGTATTCAAACAACACACTCAGATCGAAGTCCAGTCAGAATTCGTGAACCTGATACGGAAAATAAACCTGAGCATCTTAGCTCAAGAAGACCTTCATGTAGTCACAGAAACAAACAGATCTTTAGCTACAGATGCAGCATTGAGTATCTTGGAGGAACATATCACAGATGCTATGTTACCAAATACTCGCAACTCTAGAAGATGAGCGACATTCTTACAAAGCCCTTATACCTAAACATCCATACTTCCCTCGGGATATAACCACTGCTGTTTGGGAAACACATTTCAAAGATATCTTAAAGCAAAGGAGACAAGAGCTCGACCTAGACTTAAAACCGAACCTATTTCCAGTTGACAAAATTGAGAGTCTCTCAAAGGACTAAAAAGTAAAAAGGCTTGTGGTCTAGATCTAATTTATAATGAACACTTAATGCTTTCAGCGCCCATGCTCAAAGATATATGGATTGACCTCTTCAAATAATATCGGAAACAGGGAAAAAATACCGGAATGATGATGACTTACCGTTCTGAAAGTCCTATATAAAGGGAAAGGTAACGTAATTGAACCAAATGCCTATCGGGGAATACTGTAGCCTTGGAATGTACTGTTTTAAAACTTCCTTCATCTATGATAACAAAAAGACTATGACAAGACAGAAGACATACTGCCGGAAGACGACTTTAGTTTAAGATGTGAAAGGTCCACTTTACAAGCAGTGAAGTTCCTAAAAGAGGGCATAGACGATGCACAATGACACCCGAAGTGAAAACCCCACGTCCTCTTTTTATATACAAAAGTGTTCGACCTCATTAACGAGAGATACTGAAAAACAGGAAAAAGTCACAGACTACTCAGAAAAATTTTAAGGAAAAGTACATTCAAATCGATGACGCAATGACATTATCTAACCCACTGCAACAAACCATTGGGATACTCAAAGGTAACCCCATGAGCCCACTATTATTCATAACTGTCACTGAAACAGAAGATGTAAATTTCTATGTACATGGCGATGGTATGGCTCTAACATCTGTGTCTATTGACAGTCTCCAAACAGCCTTCAACCACTTTAGTATACTGAGGAAATAATAATAACCGTGTGGCCTCAGCTACCGTGCGCAGACATTTCAATTTGACGCCATCTGGCTGTCTGCTCGTCAATTTCGACGTTCCGTTTTACTCTTTTTTTTTGCTAGTTGCTTTACGTCGCACCGACACAGATAGGTCTTATGGCGACGATGGGATAGGAAAGGCCTAGGAGTTGGAAGGAAGCGGCCGTGGCCTTAATTAAGGTACAGCCCCAGCATTTGCCTGGTGTGAAAATGGGAAACCACGGAAAACCATCTTCAGGGCTGCCGACAGTGGGGCTCGAACCCACGATCTCCCGGATGCAAGCTCACAGCCGCGCGCCTCTACGCGCACGGCCAACTCGCCCGGTCCGTTTTACTCTAGGCCCACTAGATGGCAGACCGAGTAAAACCGAAACTCTCTTGGGCGTCTATGGCTGAGATTTAATGAATTTTGTCGAGTAAACACCAAATGTGTTAGCAAGAAATCTTTTACATGCCGACATCGTACGGCATGGAGTGTCGAATGGACTTTTTTCCGCCCTTCAAAAATCTGACTACCACTGCCCGCTATCTTGGGATCCGGAGGCCGACACTCTACCACTGATCCACAGAGGCAGCTACTGAGGAAATGAGAACGAGCTAATTATAAATAGGACAAGAACAGTACAGATGGTATTCAGAAACGTTGAAGACAGGCCGCCTCAGGCAGACTCTGCTACGGGAAATGAACCTTTAATAATGGTCTCAAAATTCGAGTATTTGGGAATAACACTGCAAGTAAAGGACCATATTAAAGAAAGGTCTGCATATACACTAGCAGCTATTCAGGGGACTAACAATCTAAGTCGGCTATCACTAATAACACTTATCGAAATCTTTAAACTCAAAATCTTGCCAATAGTGATATGCGGTATAGAACAGAGGTGCTCACCTGGGCGCTCGTTGAGGCCAGCCCAAAGCAGCCGTGCTGGCCTGACGTAAACGCGGGCAGCTTACGTAGCAAGCCTACGTCAAAATGAAGCGAGAGAACGAACAGAGCGAACATACTTTATCAGGAATCCCGTGATAATAGCTAGCCTCTAAATGGAGAGGGAGTTTTATCACGAGTGAGGACAGACATTTACTATCCAAGATTAAAGTACAACAACAAGGTAAATGTATCCAGCAAATAGATGTACGATATGCCTTCAAATAAATAATCTAACTGATTACTGATATTCTCGGTAAGCATGATTGGATTGTTGGTGAGTTTATCAGATTATTTAAATCAAAGCAACCATAAACCACAGCTTATCCACCTTAACTCCGTATTATGTTAGAGATGTTTCTAAAACCACATCTTAAAATATAATAGTGATTTTTTTTTTGCTAGTTGCTTTACGTCGCACCGACACAGATAGGTCTTATGGCGACGATAGGACTGGAAAGGGCTAGGAGTGGGAAGGAATCGGCTGTGGCCTTAATTAAGGTACAGCCCCAGCATTTGCCTAGTGTGAAAATGGGAAACCACGGAAAACCATTTTCAGAGCTGCCGACAGTGGGGTTCGAACCTACTATCTCCCGAATACTGGATACTGGCCGCACTTAAGCGACTGCAGCTATCGAGCTCGGTAATAGTGAAAATAATAATTCATTATGTTAAGTACAAAAATTGTATCCTCTCAAAATATATAAACTTTAATGAAAATAAATAGCTTATTCCTTACAACGTAAATTTAAAATGACGTGGACTTCTGGCTTCCTTCTTTCATTACTTTTTGCCTCCGATTCAAACTCGGGTATAGAACTTCTCCCGGATGCCTGAGCGAAAAGACTCACAGATATAGAAAGAGTCATGTTGTTACATGTAATTAATGAAGTAGAAAAAGTTGGATTTATCGTGTTGTCTTCTATATCGGATAATAATTAAATTGAAACGCTTATGAGTTACTTACGGTGTATTACAGCCTTGTATTGAACATCCTTTTGGTAATACTAGAAAGTTGTTGTTCATTGTTGATACTGTACATATACTGAAATGTATTCTTTACAACTGCACATCTGAGAGAGTCAAGTTTTCTGATTTTGACAATGTTGAGGTTAAAGTCACAACAGCTTTTAAATATATAGAATTGATGTGTAAGAAAGAATATTTTTCTAATATTTTAATAGTTAGAAGCATATTTTAAAATTGCACTTAAGATTTTTGACTAATGAAATATTGCTGCTTAGCTTCCAAGGACACAGGCTTCGCAGTGTCTGAATATACAGCATGATTCATTTCAATCATTTGTAAATGGTTGCACATAGTGAATGTAAAAGATCCATATGAAGGTGAAAGATTTTAATTATCAATAAAGGCAACCTATTAGGGTAAATAGTTTCTTACAATTATATTTTTTAACGTAAAATGTCATTTTCATTGAAAATGTGGAAGCAGAATGTCCGCAACTCTCAGACTTTTTAGACTATGTATTTGAAAATCATACAACAAATTGCATATTGCTGAGTAAGTTTTTGAATGACAGTCTGGAAGGTCAGACGTTAATGAGTGGAGCAAGTTATTATGTAAGTTATTTCCAGATACTTGAAAGTTAAAAAGAAAGAGCCCGCCTAGTGGCCGTGATCGATAAGGTGTAAAGACTTTATGGTGAGACACCATGGTTAGCCGGTTCAAGTCCCGTTGGTCGAAAATATGTTCACCATCAGAATGTTGGCCGGTATGGTAGGATATTGCGTGCCAAAATTCTGGATTCGATTGCAAACCTCTCCACAATGTTCATACGAAGTGAGGGTATACGACGCTGTTGACGGTGATTTGTCCGTCAGATGTGGACGTAAAACCTTGAGCAGACTCCTTGGGTGCTGTTCGACAGGAGTAGGCTATGTACCGGTACCGAGTTTAAACCTCTCCTTTCCTACTATCATATATCACGTCATTAATTTTATCTCATTATCACATCTAGTGAGGTTAACCTCAGGAAGAGCATCAAGTCGTAAAAATTCGCTACGAAGATTCATCTCACTTCATTCCCAACCCCGTAAGAGAAATGAGACATGGCTTGGACATAACTCAAAAGTGCAAAATAAAAAAAGGCATGTCATGTCATGTCATTCGTTTCAGTACTTTCTTTAATCAAAATATCGCTCTGAGGACTTTTCTTCCTTGTTCTGGTACGTTCGATAAATGTGTGAATGTT
Organism: Anabrus simplex; assembly: GCF_040414725.1. Taxonomy (NCBI): domain Eukaryota; kingdom Metazoa; phylum Arthropoda; class Insecta; order Orthoptera; family Tettigoniidae; genus Anabrus; species Anabrus simplex. The sequence goes on along the minus strand of NC_090269.1, from coordinate 104,567,268 downwards.
GACAAATATTTGGAGGTGTTAAGGGAGAATGTTAAAATATCACAGATACCAGAAAGGTTTCTGCCTCTACTGATGTATGTATCTGGTTATGCAGTAAACAAGGGACATTTTTCTTAAAAAGTGTGATGTTTTCATCTCTTGAGTGATGATTTCATTATAGAGTACGACCGTGGAAAATTGACAGTTCCCACTGAAAATGCTGTTATGGCTACTAGCCTTGCCTGGTTCATGTTGAAAGGTATAACAGATATGTATGCAAGTAGCTTAATTGAAGATTTACATCAGCTTTGCATAACATGTGTAGCCCAAATCTGGAGAGCTGTGTTCTTGTTGAAGGAGATTTAATGATATTTGTGAATGCGACAGAACTTCGACGTACTTACTACAAAACAACAATTTCAGATCCTGTAAGAATGTCATTGACACTTAGCAAGTAATAAATGTGGCAGATAGTTAAAAAAAAACTGAAGACAACATAGAATATTTTAATGTTCCGAAGTAAATTAATTGTAATTAGTTAATTCACTGAAAAAAGCCAATAAGTTTAAGCCGTTTGTTCATGCACGCATCCAATTCCCCTTAAACCTAGTAAATTAGTATATCAGGATTTTGTTTATTCAAACTTTCGTGTAATACCAGCAACTTTAAAGTATACTTGATGGTTAAATGTGACAAATTATACTATTATTATTTCTTCGATTTTGACCTAGTTTGGACTACGGTAAACAATTGACTCGTTGGTTAATCCTTTTTATCTTCTCCCAGAACTTCTTCATCATTTCCCTGTAGTTCCTCTTCCTCCTCTTCTCTTACCACATGTTCGTGAACTTTTCATTTTCTTTTTCCTCGAACCCCTTGAATTTATCCATTTTAGCTCGAAACATATCTCTGTTAGAGATTTCTTTTGGATTGAAGTCAACTTCCTCCATGTCTTTTCTTGTTTCTTCTACCCATTTCGTACTTTTATTTATTTATTTATTTATTTATTTATTTATTTATTTATTTATTTATTTATTTATTTATTTATTTATTTTTGCTCATTCCACGTTAAGAAAACAGTATTGCTCTTATGGACCTACAACGAGTGAACACACCCCCTCTGAGACACCCACAATTCCTCGTGATTAAGGGATATTATACTTTACTTTGTAATGTATTATGAAAGACAGATACAAAGTATGTGGCATTTTTTCCCTGAGTAATTAACATAACTACATAACATTTTCTTTTTCAAAAATATATTCGTAGGCAGGAAGCACAATGACTGTAACAGCCATCGCTTCGTTGCCTTCCTTTATTTTCTTTCTTCTGTATTGCTCTGGTGCAAGCATCGTGTAGTTCCTCACTGTGTGAACCGCCGGCAGCTCACTTCTGTACAGTATTTATTTGTTGCGTGTGTGTTTCAGGCTTTAAATCTGTGCGTATTTGTGTGTGTTCCATTCGTACTGCACAGAAGTTGTTACTGAAGATTTTGGTGTTGCGGTGTGCAGCGATACGTCATGGCATAACTGGTACTGATAAAAAGCTGTGTTTTATTTTGGCTTGGTTTTGTTATTTAGCTGTTCTTTCTTAAACGCACTTTAATTTTAACACTTCTTTCACAGCCGCATTTAATGTTTACTACTGTTTTTAAACTCTAGTGGCTTTTACGTCGCACCGACACAGATAGGTCTTATGGTGACGATGGGATAGGAAAGGCCTAGGAGTTGGAAGGAGGTGGCCGTGGCCTTAATTAAGGTACAGCCTCAGCATTTGACTGGTGTGAAAATGGAAAACCATATTCAGGGGATGCGAACCCACTATCTCCCGGATGCAAGCTCACAGCGCCCCTAAACGCACGGCCAACTCGCCCGGTTTCTTTTAATTTAATGATGTAGTTAAAGATTATTTTTGTTAGTCGACTCTCGTTCAGTCTTGTGAGGTTCCCATAAAACTTCAGTCTCCTCTTGCGTATGGTGTCTGTCTGTCTGTCCGTCTGTCTGTCCGTCTGTCCGTCAAAATGAAAATCCACAGCCTGTTTCCTGTCATTCGACCGGGTCATGAATGGAATAGGATAGGCATTGTGCCGGTGCCGAAGCCTGTCGCACTCCTCTGGGGCAAAGATTAACGAATGACAGACGAAATGAAATTATATTGGAGAGTGTTGCTGGAATGAAAGATGACAGGGAAAACCTGAGTACCCGGAGAAAAACCTGTCCCGCCTCCGCTTTGTCCAGCACAAATCTCACATGGAGTGACGGAGATTTGAACCAAGGAACCTAGCGCTAAGAGGTTGGCGCGCTGCCGCCTGAGGTACGGAGGCTTTTTGTCTGTATAGATCTTTTTTATTATTATTATTATTATTATTATTATTATTATTATTATTATTATTATTATTATTATTATTATTATTACGGGGATTCCGTGGAACGCAGAGGCGAAAGAAGGTGCCGGGGTGAATGGGTCTAACTACAATGTCAAGAATAGAATTTTAAACAAACTGAAGGTTATATTTTCAAAACTTTAACCCCTAGCTTTACATTTCCTGAGCTACAAGCTCAAATTTACAAAGAGCACAAATTTATTCAAGGGCAGAAATCCCCTAATTCATGGAGCACTTGCTCCCAAAATACAATATCTAGCCTTCCAGAGGCACTCGTCACAATCACAAAACTGAAAAAGAGCTAACACGCTCTCAGTTTCTTCTAGCCTATTTAAGGCAATATCCAAACATTACAATCTCTCGCCCATCAAGGCGCAACTCACAAATTGAAATATAGTGTTATACAGGGGTATCTAGTACCCAACCTACAGGGCCTTTGCGGCAAAGAACAGGTTAAGTAAATGGCCCGAAACACAAACTGAAAGAAGGCGTGTATTGCATTCTTAGATATGAACACTACAACAGCCTAAGGGGCTCTAGGCCGATGAAACAGGGGCTATTCCCAAACTACTGAGATGACTCGTATAGAAGATGCATCACCACAATACAGAATGGAAAACAGATACGAAACGTAGTCACCTCAAACCAAGATGAAGGGGAGCTCGAGAGGGTACATCACTCTCTATCCCCGATTTACAGTTAAAAGTGTGTGAAGTTTTTACATTTACCAGCAGAAAGTTACATTTTTAGAAAAGAAGGTTACATAGTTAACGATTCGGACCTTTCCCTCGGGTTAAACTGCGGAGTTAGCAAGAAAGGAAGATGTTATCTGGCCATTACCTTGTAGATGTACTGCTGACCGAAGAAAGAGGCCGCCCGCCTCCTGCTTTGACACACACACTTAGTAAGATGACGATCAATTGACCAAGAGACGTGAAAAGCCGCAGTTTATAAACCCTCAGGGAAGGTTCGAGATCATTTAAGATAAATCAGGACACGCCCTCTTGATTTTATTGGTTAAACACAAGGTGAAGGAGAAATACGGGATTGATTGGAAATTAATTACAAAGATTACGGATTGGCTAGATTCAAAACTGGCGGAAATAAAAGGAAGAATTCCCAACCCAAAAATAAATGAACATCATTCAGTTACAAAAACCTAGAAATACAAAACTTCTTTAAATCATAAGTTCTTTCACTTCGCATCAGAGTGCAAGATCATAGTTTTTAGTGGTGTCATCTGTGGAAGAATGTCCAAACTTCTTGATGAATGTCAAACAAAACCGGTAGAAATTCACTCAGGTTAGGAAACTGCACAATAACAAAATTACTAAATATTTAGGTGATGACATCATCTGATTAAAGTTCCAAATTGGTGTAGTTTCAGTTTCACTGTTTCACCAATAGAGGAGTTCATTTAGGCGCCGAATTTGAATGAGCGGCGTTGGGGTGTACCTCCCGGTACAATTATTATTATTATTATTATTATTATTATTATTATTATTATTATTATTATTATTATTATTATTATTATTATTATTATGTAACTTAATTTGAGACTTTCAATACACAAGTCTGTGCTGATATAGAAATAATACATAAATACGAACATGACGATTCTGCAATGTTATTCCTTTCCTCGTGGTTCCCTTGAGATTCGCATTAGAATTTCTTCTCGGCGGTGGTAGGACACTTGGCTATGGGCAACGCTACTTTGCTGACGTCACAGAAATGTGCTCAGGCCAGTATTTCAAGTCGGCCGTGGAAGCCAAACTTTCGATGATAGATGCATTTGTCCTTTTTCTTTACAGAAATGAACACTCGTCGCCCGTATGTTCGTAAGGACTTTGTATTTTGTTCTCGGGTGTACTATCCATCCCCCGATTACTTCCCACATATACGGGAACATTCTTTATAAAGGAGTGGAGTCTGCTACTTGTAAGTGGAAGCGATGAAGAGTTCAGCTGACACGCCGTTGTTGTCACGTCTTACATACTGTGATCCCCGGAAGAGACGTGAGTAAACGAAAATTGCAGTAAAGAAAACGGGAAACTTCAAGCCCACTCAAATAATTATGTTTTTCGCAGTAAAAGTGGCGATGGTGGTGGTGACTGCTATTGTAAAAGAAACTACACTTCGGCAACCATCCACTCTCCACACTTACCGGCGGTCTGGAAGAGATCCGATCCTTTGAAAAATTTCAAAGAATCATAATATCACCAAAATAAAGTGAAGGACTATTAAGGGCCTAAAATACCGTCGGGGTCAAAAGAGAGACGTTAAACGAAAGTTGAACGTCGAAATAATAATGCTATTCGTTTACGTCCCACTACTATTTTTGACTGTTGTCGGAGATGCCGAGGTGTCGGAATTTTGTCATGCAGGAGTTGTTTGAATTGCCAGTAAATCTACCCGCCGACACGAATCAGACGTATTTGAGCACCTTCAAATACCACCGGACAAAGCTAGGATCGAACTTGCCAAGCTGGCGTCAGAAGGTTGCAGCCGTCTGAGCCACTCCATCCTCCTGTGAGTGGGGGTGGTAGAATAACACCCATGGTATCCCCTGCCTGTCGTAAGAGGCGACTAAAAGGGGTCCAAGGTGCTCTGAAATTTTGAGCGTGGGTTGGCGACCACGGGGCCTTTAGCTGAGTCCTGGCATTGCTTCCACTTACTTGTGCCAGGCTCCTTACTTTCATCTCTCCTATCCGACCTCTCTTGGACAACTCTTGTTCTTTTCCGACCCCGACGCTATTAGGTTGGCGAGGGCTAGGGAGTCTTTCATTTTCACGCCCTTCATGGCCCTTGTCTTCCTTTGGCCGATACCTTCATTTTTCGAAGTGTCGGACCCCTTCTATCATTCCTCACTGGTTAGTGTCATATAGAGGATGGTTGCCTAGTTGTACTTCCTCTTAAAACAATAATCACCACCACCACCATTGAGCCACTCCACCCGGCATTTGAACAATGCGAGGCTCGACTTTGAGGTTCGTGGTTTTCACCCCATGTTCCCAGTTTCAGAATTTCCGTGGTTATTTTAGTAAAGCAGCAGTGTCTCTAGATTTTCTAAAAGAATTGATTGTTTGGATTACTTTTATTGGGAAATATGAATACACCACGAAAGTCCTTACCCGTTTTCCTCTGACAAAGGCATTTCATAGCATTAAAGAAATATTATAGCAAATATTTCGTATACGGGAGCCACACAGACTTAGTCGCTACAACAGATAAATCATATCTGTTTGCCTTTACATGAAGATGGCCTAATATATAAACATTACCCATTAGTTAACCACTCGTGGCCGCAAATCTACTTTCAGGCTTGACCAGATTGCATTAATATCGAACGCAATTACCGTAAAATTAATGGCCAAAACTTCAATGTTTTGAATATTATAATATCATCAAATACAGATTTATAAACTAGGTGATACTCGATTTAGTATGCCCTCCATGTAGTGAATAATTAATCGTTTGTTATGGATACTGCAATGGCCTATCCGTTCATTGATTAACATCGTAACATGTTTGAAGCCTCCAACACCTATCACAGCCTTGGACGTAATCCATTAAGGAAGACTACTATTTACTTGCTGGTTTTATATCTTGTTTGCCTCTCAGATTTGAATTTAAAAGACGTGAATGATAATATAATCAATTTACTGCAATGTTATTTATCCATGGAAATGTCATCGGCTCATGCAAAACAACCACGGGAATCATGCAGGAAAAATAGTAATCTAAAAAAATCAAAAAATAGTACAACGAAAAATTATTATTCTTCCTAGCGTTAATTCCGAACTGTGGCGGCGTCGGCTTGTCGGCACATTCGTCTCCATTTAACCCGATCCAAGGCATCCATGTTCTCGCTAATACGATCCATCCACCGCTTATTTGGTCTACAAAGCGGTGCCGGTACATCAGGATCAAGGTGCATGCCACTGAGTCGTGCCTGCCGCGTACCAAGTGTCCATTCCATCTAAGTCTGGTTTCCCGCAGTTTCGCCACAATTGGCGCAACTCCCATCCTTCGTCGAACGTCACTGTTCATGGCATTGTCAAACAGTGTTAGTTCAAGACACCACCGTGCAGAATCTGCTCGTGTTTTTCTAGTACACGCATGCACAGAAATGGTGTCCCAGCATAAACAAAGCCTGCCATCTCCCCACCTCCTCGCTTAACTCATTGCTGAAGGTAGACAGTCCTCTACAAGACTGTTGTGATTGTAATGGGCACAGTGGTGGATGTATAGCAACACACACACTGTGCCTTCCCCACTACCCGTTCACTCACTCCCCCTCCTTTTCGTTACTGAAGTGGCCTTCAACGCTACCCCATCACTCCCTTCTCTCCTTTTCAGTACTGAAGTGGCCTTCAACACGACCCCATCACTACCTTCCCTTCTTTCCAGTACTGGAGTGGCCTTCAACACTACCCCTTCACTCCATCCCTTCCTTTTCAGTACTGGAGTAGGGCAGTGTTGATATTTATGTCGGGACACCATTTCTATGCATCCGTGTACAACGATACATTACTCAAGAATATTGAAAATGCACAACATTCCTACTAATCAAATATATTCAGTTTTGAACTATATCGTAATTTTAGAACTTTAATCGATCTAATTAAAGCAGAGATCATGATAGAGAAAGTTGAGTGAATAATAATTCCAATGAATATACTCTTCGAAGAATTTAGGGGAATTCCAATATCCTTTAGGTGATTTCCACTTAAATTTAGAGGTGCTACCTCTACATCCAAACAGTACATCCACAACTGACAATGTGATGAGCCGTAGTGTTCAGATAGGTATCGCAGACACGGTTTGTGAAGGCTTTTTTTTTTTTCTTTCCTTCCCCTTGTCCACTTCGTCAACCTGGTTTAAATCTTTCTCGAATCTAGAATCTAGAATCACTTCTCTGAGTAACCGGCGAAAGATGGCAGTCTTCAATGATATACCTAGAACTGTTGCAACAAATAAAATATCAACACTAAACCAATCTACAAAGAGAAGGCAATGATTACACGACAGTAAAGAAGTGAAGCCCAGTAGCCAGACTGAGCGGCTCAGACGGTAAAGCGCTGGACTTCCGAGCTCAAGTTGGCAGGTTCGACCCTGGTCCAGTCCAGTGGTATTTGAAGGTGTTCAAATACGTCAGCCTCGGGTTGGTAAATTTACGTGCACGTAAAATAACTTCTGCGTGACACAATTCTAGCACCTTGGAGTCTCCAAAAACCGTAAAAATAGTCGATGGGACGCAAAAAGAACATTATTATTATTATCATTATTATTATTATTGTTAGGAAACACATTCAATCAAGGATAATATTGTACGCTGTAATAGAAAATATATGCCAAATACAATTCAGGGGCGTTTGCAGAATGTTTTGGGGAGGGGATAATAAATATTAATCTATACAATAATGTTGGATGCATATTGTGAAATTAGAAATACTAATTTAAAATTTTCAAAATAACACAATTATTTAATTATGAAACATAACACCGGCAACAATTATGTCTTTCCGCAGAAACGGACATCCGTAATTTACTTTACAAGTTGTCTGACTCTTACCGTTTAAAGTTCTGAATTCGTCACCTCACAAATATTTCACAAGTTCTTGTCATCCATTGTTCACAAAGCCCTGTGCTGTTAGTCATTCAACTTCCAGCTTAACTGTGCCCTTTCTGTACAGGTCCACACCTCCTCTCGCTCAACTCTGGCGGTAAAGGTAAGAGTAAACCCCCCCCCCCCCCTTCTCCTAGAATCAAAAGACCACACAGAGGTCTTGTAAGACCATTTTCATCTTTTGCTAATGAGGTAATGAGTAAGGACGTATGGGAATTACCTGCGAACTGCGATGTATTAACAACTGCAGAATATAACACAGACTGAAGGTGAAATACCAGATCAAGCTCGCTGTAATATTTATGAATGAAGGTATCTGCACATTTTCGGCAAATATGTAGGCCTAGTTCAAATTCAAAGCAAAACAATCAACCGCCTAAAATCTTCTATTACATGATTGCCACAATTAACCACACGTTCTTCTTCTTTCTTCTTTTCCTACCGCTTTTCCCGCACGTGTGGGGTCGCGGGTGCGAAGTGCGTCACACATGTGGATTTGACGCTGTTTTACGGCCGGATGCCCTTCCTGACGCCAATCATATCTGGAGCTATGTAATTAATATTGCGTATTTCTGTGATGCTTGGTAGTGTAGTATGTTGTCTGAATATGAAGAGGAGAGTGTTGGGACAAACACAAACATCCAGTCCCCGGGCCAGAAGAATTAAGAAATCCCCTGCCCGTCCGGGAATCGAACCCGGGACCCTCTGAACCAAAGGGCTCTACGCTGACCATTCAGCCAAGAATTCGGACCAAAATTAATCACACGTTTTAAACTTCAATATTTCGGGAGGGATTTATCCAACCCCCCCCCCCAATCCCCGCTTCTGCATACGCCCCTGATGCAATTATAAGAAAACATACATAGGAGGAGGTGAAAATAATTGAAAAGAAATATGTCTATGGTAAAGGTGAACTCTGTTAAACGGTACAGACACGGGTTCGATTCCCTTTAGGAAAGTTGAAAAGGAAACGAGATTTCCACTTGTGATGAGGCACATGTTTCACTGTGGTTCATTCAGCCTACACTAAAAAATGAGTACCAATGGAGGGGGAGGAAAGGTGGCTGGGCATTAGGTTAACCACACGATCCCTTGTAGTCCTGAAGTTAGAGGTTAGTGGGAGACTCTACTTCCAAGGGTTCGGCTCCATGGCTAAATGGTTAGCGTGCTGGCCTTTGGTCATAGGGGTGCCGGGTTCGATTGCCGGCAGGGTCGTGAATTTTAACCATCATTGGTTAATTTCGCCGGCACGAAGGCTGGGTGTGTGTGTCGCCTTTTATCAGCATTTCGTCCTCGTCACGATGCAGGTAGCCTACGGGTGTCAAATCGAAAGACCTGTAATTGGCAAGCCGAACATGTCCTTGGCCACTTCTTCTTCCACCGCTTTTACATCTTTGGGGTCGCGGGTGCGAACTGTGTCGCACATGTGGATTTTGCCCTGTTTTACGGCCGGATGCCCTTCCTGACGCCAACCTTTTATGGAGGGATATAATTACTATTGCGTGTTACTGTGATGGTTGGTAGAGTGGTGCGTTGTCCGAATAAGAAGAGGAAAGTGTTGGGACAAACACAAATACCCAGTCCCCGGATCAGAAGAATTAATCAGACGCGATTAAAAAACCCGACCGGACCGGGTGTCGAGCTCGAGACCCTCTGAACCGAAGGTCTCAACGCTGACCATTCAGTCAATGAGTCGGAGCATGTACTCGGACACACTCGGCACTAAAAGCCATACGTCATTTCATTTATACTTCCAAAGACCTTCATGGCCTGTACATAGATGGCGGTGCTTCTTTGATCCATTCTAAGGGTTACTTAAGAGTATCCGAAACCAGTGAAGAGAAAATAAATGCATCGAAAGAATTGGGATACGAGGCAACTGTAATTGCAGACTTGACGGCAGACATTACGAAATTATGAACCTCTCCTTTGCTGAAACCAGATCGAATGATATCCATCATCAGTCAGTACATATGACCCACCATTATTGCCGAACAAGTTAAATCAAGCTTCTCGATAAGAATGGAGACCTGCGCCGTGCATGAAACAAACAAAATGCAACAAAAAAGGTAATTAAAGGAATTACGAGCAAAGATTGCATTAACAACAAGAGGAAAAATAACTAGTTTGTTGATCACATAATGAATTCTTGAAAAATATTAAAAATGTATTAAGGTCACAGACAGCGGTTTATACAGGAATAGCCAGCGCAAATCCAACAGTATTCTCCTACATGATTTTCAAATTATCTTTATTAGAAATACATTTTTTATTTTGTTATTTGTTTTACGTCTCTCCTTCTCGGACAGGTGTTATGGCGACGATGGGATAGGACAGGGCTAGGAGGGGTAAGAAAGCGACCATGGCGTTAATTACGGTACAACTCCAGCATTTATCTGGTGTGAAAATGAGAAACAACGGTAAACCATTTTCAGGGCTGCGGACAATAGGGTTCGAACCCACTATATCCCGAATGTAAGCCCCCAGCTATGTGGCCCGAACCGCCAACTCACTCGCTATATGAAACTGTTAAATCACTGTATAATAATAATTTCGTGTGGCTATTTCTAGCTGGGTGCAGTCCTTGTAAGGCAGACCCACCGATGAGTGTGGGCGGCATCTGCCGTGTGTAGGTAACTGCGTGTTATTGTGGTGGATGATAGTGTTATGTGTGGCGTGTGAGTTGCTTAGATGTTTGGGACAGCACAAACGCCCAGCCCCCGAGCCATTGGAATTAACCAATGAAGGTTAAAATCCCCGACCCGGTCGGGGATCGAACCCGGGACCCTCTGAACCTAAGGCCAGTACGAGTCACTGTATGAAAAATAATGGTTATTACTTTTGAAACGCTGAACAATACGGAATAATGGGTTTTGCAATGTATGGAAAATGGTTCCTATATTTTGGTCCCATTTACTCACATTATGTAGTGACTTATTAATTAATATTCGGCAAACATAAGCTATCCAGCGTAGGTAGGCCCCAGGGGCTCTTAACTTTGGAGCGTGGGTTGGCGGCCACGGGGGCCTTAGCTGAGTTCTGACATTGCTTCCACTTACTTGTGCCAGCTATCCGACCTTCTTCTTCTTCTTCTTAATCTGTTTACCCTCCAGGGTCGATTTTTCCCTCGGACTCAGCGAGGGATCCCACCTCTACCGCCTCAAGGGCAGTGTCCTGGAGCTTCAGACTTTGGGTCGGGGGATACAACTGGGGAGAATGACCAGTACCTCGCCCAGGCGGCCTCACCTGCTTTGCTGAACAGGGGCCTAGTGGAGGGATGGGGAAGATTGGATGGGACAGGCAAGGAAGAGGGAAGGAAGCGGCCGTGGCGTTAAGTTAGGTACCATCCCGGCATTTGCCTGGAGGAGAAGTGGGAAACCACGGAAAACCACTTCCAGGATGTCTGAGGTGGGAATCGAACCCACCTCTACTCAGTTGACCTCCCGAGGCTGAGTGAACCCCATTCCAGCCCTCGTACCACTTTTCAAATTTCGCGGCAGAGCCGGGAATCGAACCCGGACCTTTGGGGGTGGCAGCTAATAACGCTAACTACTACACCATAGAGGCGGACCCTTCTTTTGTGAACTCTGGTTCTTTTCTGACCCCGACGGTGATAGGTGTTAAGGCTTAGGGAGTCTTTCATTTTCACTCCCTTCGTCCTTCTTTGGCCGATACTTTTCGAAGTATCGGACGCCTTCTATTATTTTTTCCCTCAGATTAGTGTTAATAGAGGATGATTGCCCTTTTGTACTTCCTGTTAAAATAATACATTTTACAATTTGCTTCACATCACCGACACAGAGTGGACTTGTCTTACGGCGACGATGGGATAGAAAAAGGCTAGGAGCAGGAAGGAAGCGGTCGTGGCTTTAGCCAGCATTTTCCTGGTGTGAAAATGGGAAACTACGGAAAATCATCTTCACGGCTGCCGAATGTGGGATTCGAACTATCTTAAAACAACATTAATCGCCACCACCATTCAGCGTATGCAGTATATTATAGAGTGTTGAAAGAAGATATGTCACATAGCGGTTTGAGAGTTCCCTATGAACTGAACGACGGGTATAGTGATGGTTGTACTAGAAATTGTGATCAGCGTGTTCTTCAGATTTCGATCAATTGGGGTGTCTAGCTGTGAAGCCATTTCGAATCAGTTCATGGAAATCCAGGGGACCGCACGAAGTATCTTCTCTCATGCATTCAAATATAATCTGATGTAATCGAATTTATGTCTGTCATCTGGGAGCGCGAGAGTACTCAGTGAAACGTTCATGTCAACTGTACAGCGAGTTCGGAGGTAGACATTCTGAAAGACGGCACATTTAAAAGCAGTCAACTTGCTCGCCCAAGAGATTACGACAAGAAGACTAGTGAAATTCTCTGTTTTTAGGTAGGACCTACGTTTTTACGTAACTTGAAAAGTATATCCCAAAACTAGCAAGATACCCGTGCTTCGCTACGGTATTATACTGAAATTTATAACTGAATGTTTAACATTCAACATATAATCCGCCAAAATTGACGATATGACGGCAATGTTCCTCCCATGTTTCAATCTTTCTTTCCAGAAATCGACTTCGTACTTCCCGAGCTAGCTCCAGGTATTCCGCCTGGTCAGTTGGGTCCCTAAATCTTTGCCACCTTTTCCTATAAGCATTTTTAATGTGGATCAAATCCTTGAGGAGATCCGGCGTGGTGTCGTCTTGGGTGCCTTGGCGGTACTTAACCCGCGGCCGGACTGTATTCGTAGTCATTACCCGACCAGGACCCGTTTCCAGCGCGGTCCGCACATTTAGACGACAGTACAGAACATTTTTTTCAGGCTGGGTGATATTAGTTGAAATTAGGTTATTATTATTATTATTATTATTATTATTATTATTATTATTATTATTATTATTATTATTATTATTATTATTATTATTATTATTATTGTACCGGGCGGTACACCTCCGCTCCGCTAATTCAAACATTACGCTAGTTGAAACTCCTCTACTGGAGGAAGCCTGAACTTTAACTACAGTGCTAATTCTCAAGTTTCTCAGAAGATGTCCCTACTTGTAAATTTTGAAGTGTTCTGAACTGTTCGTTTTCGATGTATTTTTGTTTTGCCTGTAGTAAGAAGTGTGAACATTCTCTTCTAGATGGCACTACTGAAGGACTACAATTATGCACCCTAGTGCGAAGTGAAAGAACTATGTTTTTGGAGAAATTTTGTGTTCATAAGTTTGTTCTTTGTTAAATTTCTTTCAGTCATTGTTTAGGTTGGCTGTATAACCCTTCACCTTCCGCCAGTTTTGAATTCGACCAATGAGTAATTTTTGTAATTAATTTTCCACCAATCCTGGTTTTCTTCTTCACTTCTGACATGTAAACTTTTGGTCGTCCAATAAAAGGCTTGTGGGCGGGTGTTCTCATTCCTGAAAGGTCTCGAATGTTCCGCGAGGGTATATAAACTGCTGATTTTCGGGTCTCCGCGCCACTTCAGTAACATCTATCAGTGTGTAAATTATGTAGCAGGGGGCGGATAGCGCCTCTTTCTTCGGGCAGCGGTTCATCAATAAGGTAATGGCCTTTTAATAACTTCTTTCTTGCTAGCTCAGCAGTTTAACTCTCGGGGCGGGTTCGAAACCTTTTACTATGTAACCTTCCTCTAAAATGTAAAAGACTCTTGATCTAAATTCTGCCTCTGTAACTACATATGGGGATAGAGAGTGCTTAACCCTCTCGAGCTCCCATTCATATTGCTTTGAGGTGAACTTATTTTCACAACCGTTTCTTCCCTTCTAATGTAATGTAAATCGTTTCCTTATATAAGTCACCTCTTTAGTATGGGATTAGCCCTTGCATAAGCGGCCTAAGGCCAAATTAGGTTTTAATAAAGTATATTCGGGGTGCAAGTTTCGCCTCCACTCAAGTTTGTATCTTGGGGCCTTGTAAATTTCCTGTTTATTCACTAAATCGGCCTCAGTAGGTTGGGTATTTTTACCCTTGTGTTTATGTCCTTAGAGGACAACTTGAAGGTGGAGTTTGGTGTGGCCTTTGATAGGCTGGAACTTTGAGAGCGGGTTGCTCTTTCAAAAAAGGTTTCTGTGTGCCTCGAGGAGGCTTTACTGTGTAATTGGGAGTAAGTGCCCCCGGGCGTGATAGGGGTTTTCTCCCTCTTTTGTTGAATCTTGTATATTCGAGTAAAGTTGGGCTTATTGCTCAAGAATTGTGTGTCTGGGTCTCAGAGCCCAAATCCTGTAACTACCGTAATTGTACATTCTTGATTGGTTGCTAGGCTACTGTGTACCTGTTATATTTGTTATTTATTGATCTTGAAAAGAAAATATAACCTTGTTAAATTTTAAATTAACTTTAATTTCGTAGATTGAGACCTATTCATCCCAGCACCTTTCACCTCTAACTACCACGGATAACTCCGTAACAATTATTATTATCATTATTATTATTATTATTATTATTATTATTATTATTATTAATGTTCTGGACCCCACAGCAAGATGCTAGACCGCTACTTGGCGGTAAATTACATCAGCTGCCACTGTCATTGCTGACAATGTGACCAGCACCATTGTCGCGCGTAGGCAAATGCGCGGATTTCTGGAGATACGAATGATATACTTCCGTGCATTATTGACCTTATTATAGAGGTGAATACAGTCAATGTCATTCCTATCGTTTATTTCAAATGTTTTTAAAATTTTATTTATATGCCAGGAGAATCTACTGTATTATAACTTTAAGTTCTCCAAAGAATAAGATGGCTCTTGAAAGCGAAACCAGGAAAGATTAAAAATGATCGGTTTATGATCAAATTCGAGTATATTATGAACAGTAAAATCAATTGGTCTCAACTCGTTTTTCTCCCCACTGCCGTTAAGTTGATTCCCTGCCGCCCCCCTCCCCAAAAGAGGAAGGCGTGTTACTTTATGTTTAAAGGAGATTCTAAATACCAATGTTCACGTCTGTTACCTTCAGTTTTGAGATATAAATATCCCCATAATAAAAATTAACTCTTTTTCACTTCCTTTCACACTCCCTCCCCCCCCCCCCTTAAGTGAGTTTTCCGAAAAAATAATTGTTTCTTTATTAGTGAAGGGTCTTCTAAATACGAATTATCACGACTGTAACGTATTCAGTTTTTGAGTTATGTGTCCTCATAAAAGGAGTTCAACTCCCTGTAACTCCCCCCCCCCCCCCAAGATGATTTTCCTCCAAAAATGCATTTTTCTTTGTTTTAAAGGAGATATAAATTCCAATTTTCACGTTTGTAACAACTTTAGTTTTCATTAGATGTAAGTATCCTCATACAATTAATTCAATTTTTTAATTCTTTCACTCCCCTCTCGACTGGATTTTCCGAAATCAAAGCAATACGTGTTTCTTTACTTTTAAAGCAGATTCCAAATGTCAATTTTCACGTCTGCAACATTTTTCGTTTTCGAGATAGTATCTTCATGCAAACAATTCAACTATTTTTTCAATTCTCCCCCTCGCCCACTCCACTTTAAGTGGATTTCCGAAAACAAAAAACACGTATTTATTTTTAAAGGAGATTACAAATACCAAATTTCACATCTGTAACATCTTCAGTTTTTGAGATATCAGTATCCTAATAAAAATAATTCAAACCCATTTTCAGTCATTTTTCCCCCATCCAAGTGGTTTTCTTTCGAAAACAAGGAAACATGTTTCTAATTTTTAATAGAGTTAAAAAATACCATTTTTCACTTTTATAACATGTTAAGTTTTTGAGATATACTGTAGATACTCTCATTTTAAAATTTCACCCCCTTTTTAATTCCCCTTAAGTGGAGTTTCCGAAAACAAATCACCTATGTTTCTTTACTTTTACAGGAAATTCCAAATACCAATGTTTACGTCTAACTTTTTACGTTTCTGAGTTACACTGTAAATATAGTCTTTCTAAAAATTCACTCCATTTGTCACTCCTGTTTAACCCACACTAATTGAATTTTCCAAAAACAAAAAATACGTGTTTCTTTATTTTAAAAGAAGATTCCAAATACCAATTTTCAGGTCTGTAATATCTTCAGGTTTGGGGATATAAGTATCCTCATTAAAGGCATTCGACCCGTTTTTCCACCCTTTTTCACCTTTCCTAGTGGGATTTACCGGGAAAAATACGTGTTTCTCTATTTTTAAAGGAAATTCTAAATACCAATTTTTACATCTGTAAACTTTTAAAGTTTTGAGATATAGACACACTCATTTTAAAAAAATTTCCACCTTTTACCCCCCTTAGCTAGGGAATATCCAAAAATCCTCCCTTAGCGAGCACCTACATTAAAATTATAAAGGTATCCTCAAAATTTCATTTCTTTGTGTCCATTAGTTTTGGCTCGGTGATGATGAATGAGTCAGTCAGTCAGGACATGTTCTTTCGTGTATAGATGATTAGGAACAACTTGTAGGCATAAATTTTGAAATAATTCGAAACATAAGAGTACTCTTTTCGCCAAATAAAACAAAATGGGGCAGCAAATCCGAATGAGTCAAAATTATCAACGTCATAGGAATAATTTCGAGAACTCACGATGTTTGGACTACGTTTCCCTTTTTATGAAGTTATTCACCACCATATTTCAACAAATTAAGATTTCTTATGAAGATGTCTACCACTCTTCTTTGTTATTAACGTCTTCTCTTCTGAATTTCTGAGGCGAACTGCAAGGTCATGAGCATGAGAATATCAGCAGTCGGTAAGTGGGCAGATTTTATACAGTGTGTGTGACGAAAGTCATTATTGTAGTAATGGCAAAGGTTAGCATTAATGCAATGACAAAAGCAACCAGTCTTTAAAATGATGGATTGAATAACTGATCTGCATGCAAAATTACCTCTAAAAATCTACAAAAATTACACAGACAGCCATAAAAGAACCTTGAATTCATTACAAAATAACGCAAAACGCTTTTAATAACACTGATTTCCATTTGCAAAGAAAAAAAGGAGAACGCAGTTCCTTACGGTGTGACCAAAGAGCCAGTTACTGATAGATTCTAGAGCAAAGTAGTTTCATAATCTGCCAGTGGTTATCCTTGATAGTCTATGGCAGGGCCTCTCAAACGCCCAAAATCTCACGCGTGCAAATCGAGGCGCAAGAGCTCCGTGCACTGTGCACCGCTCCCGCTCGGCACGGCTCGGAACAACGCTTCGTCTCTGGGCTACTCGGCTAAGCTCGGCTCAACTCGGCTCAATTCTGCTCGGATTTGGAGCGCTATTACTCCAAATCGAGGAGGGGAGTCTGCACTCTGGTCAACTATGCGAAGTCGTCTTTTGCACCGTGCACAGTGCATGCACCAAGCGCATGCACCCTGAGAGCCCTGGTCTATGGGATCGTTTCCTGTTCCACGCCAACATAAATTTTAACCTATATACTGTATGCCCGTAACTTCCATATTAGATGAAATGTATAATTTCGCGTATATTGCTTGTTTTAGACATAGTAGGAAACTGCTGTAATAAATCTGTGATTACATAATCATTAGTGCACATTTGGCACTTGATAATAACATTTTCCCTATTTTTCTGGTATAGAGTAAATTGAAGTCTCCATCTTATAAATTCGTGAACATTTGCACTCATCCTTTTTAATAATTAAAGAACATTCGTGTCGAAGAAACTAACTATGACAGTCCTTTCAGTTTCACGAACACTCTGTGCCGTAACCTCAGAAGAGAAAGTCCACAACTACAAGAGTTCGAACAATCGTACATTTTCACGGGCCGTGAGAGCATCATTCTGATGATGATGATGATGATGATGATGATGATGATGATGATATTGACTTTACGTCTCACTAAGTACTTTAACGATTTTCGCAGACGAAGAGGTGTCGGAATTTAGTTCCACAGGAGTTATTTTAAGTGCCAGTAAATCTACTGACATCTTCAAATACCACCGGGATCGAACTTGCCAAGTTGAGGTCAGAAGGCCAACGCCTCAACCGTCTGAAAGCATCATTCTAAATAATGAAAAATATTATGCACATCGTTATTAATAAAAATTATGTCCGGTTCCATGGTTGAATGACCGGCGTCTTTGTCTTCGGCCTTCAGGACCCTGGGTTCGATTTCCGGCCGGGTCGAGGGATTTTTAACTTAGGCGGTTAATTCCCTTGTTTCGGGTAAGTTACTAAGTTTTATGTGCCGTCCCTTACACAGTTTCACCGAGCAAGTTGACCGTACGGTTAGGGGCGCATAGCTGTGAGGTTGCATTCAGGAAATAGCAGGTTCGAACCCCACTGTCGGCAGACCTAAAATGGTTTTCCGTGGTTTGTCATCTTTACACCAGGAAAATGCTGGGGCTGTACCTTAAATGAAGCCACGGCCGCTTCCTCCCGATTCCCAGGCTTTTCCTATCCCATCGTCACCATAAAACCCATATGTGTCAGTGCGACGTAAAGCAACTTGTAAATAAAAACTTAAAAAAAAGACAGTTTCCAATAGAAGGCAGACGACTTCCAGCCTCATCAGAGTGTGTACCTTACAAAGGCTTACAATAGTCGCTCTAAATTATACTATACAGCGTGTAACAACAAGGTGGCTAAACTTTCAGGGCACATTCCTCAAACGCAGAAGAAGAAAATAAGTATTATAAGGACATGGGCCCGTAAACGCTTTATTTCAATGTTAACTGATTTTCTACAACCCTACATAGTACAAAGCGTGGTCAAAAAGTGCCCGTTTTAGAGCGTTGCTGCAGCGGACATGCAACGTAGCAGGACCCCGATGAGAGTACATAAGCACAGATATGTAGGCAAAGGAATTAATGTGGCAGTCGTATCGTGCTGAGGTGTGTCCGTTAAATGCGGCCACGTGAACTATGGCGACGTTATTACCTAATGCGTCCAAACAGGACCAACGTGCTGTTATTCTTTTCTTGGCTACTGAAGAACAAATACCGGTGGACATCCATCTGAGACTGTGTATGGGGCAGCATGTCAGCCGAAAGCCATCGTTGTGGAATGGTGCACCAAGTACCATGCGGGTCGCGTTTCGACATCACAGACGCCGGTCGATCTGGTAGGCTAGCCTCATCCATTACGGACAGCAAGTGGGAGACACTCGAGTACCCATCGTATCTTCGCATGCGATTATTACGTCTTCGGTCCCCTCAAAAAGGCCTTGAACGGTCAACGCTTTCTGTCGGAAGAGGGTGTGAAGCAGGTGGTTACGAACTTATTCACGCAGCAGGACGCGGGGTTTTACCACACTGGGATCTTCAACCTGGTGCGCCGGTAGAATGAGTGCCTCAATGCTAACGGCGATTTTGCCTGATTGGTATCCCGATTCAGAACTGTACGGCCATCGAACGGAAACTTTTTAATCGCCCCTTATACATTAATCATGAGGAACACACAAGAAATGAATGTACCAGCATACCAAATGAAACTCTTTCATAAATGAAATGCTCAAAATGCCCTCGGTTAGCATTGATGCATGCATCAACCCGCCATCACATTCAATCCCGTATGACCGGGCGAGTTGGCCGTGCGGTTAGGGGCGCGCGCCTGTGGGCTTGCATCCGGGAGATAGTGGGTTCGAATACCTCTGTCGGCAGCCCTGAAGGTGGCTTTCCGTGGTTTCCCATTATCACGCCAGGCAAATGCTGGGACTGTACCTTAATTAAGGTTCCTTCCTTCTCACGCTTCCTTCTCACTCCCAGCACTTACCTGTTCCATCGTCGCCATAAGACCTATCTGTGTCGGTATGGCGTAAAGCAACTTGTAGAAAATATATATTTTTTTAAATCCTCTTAACAAATATCCAACTTGTGCTGGTCGCCTTCCGTATGTTTGTAAGGACTTTAGGCCTTTTCCTGGGTTTTACATTCCACGAAATTCAATCCCATATGACCCTCTTTTAATCAAGTGCGAGTTTATTTTTCTAGGCCTGAATATTATGTGTATATAGGGCTCAACTTTATATTTAATTCCTTCAGCTACGTTTGACCATGGAATTAAAACATATAATTAGTTTAAAACTGAACTGCCTCGTTTGCCTTCATCTCTTGTTACTACCTCCCTTTCCTTTGTTTACATACTCAAGGTTTTTCTTCTCTAATGAGGCTCGCAGTTGCCCGACTCCGTTTGACATCGCCTGTTCTCTTATCGTGTGTTGTGACGGAATATACTGTAGGGCCTTGTGTAATTCACACTGTGTAAAATACATCTGGATCACTAAGTAAACTTCAAAACTCTGCTTCATGGGGATATTGGATACATTATCTGTAGCCAAGGTTCACCTGTGGATATAGTGATAGATCTATCTCTCATATTTCTAAGGTTCGTATATCGAGTATTTCCTTGACGCTAGAAAAGGGCACGTGTATCACATTGATCTAAAGAACACCGGACCGCAAACGTATCAGTCACTGGGTACAAACCAAATTTCTTGTGGAATACTTATTAACGTGGGATTTAATAATATTTATATGGAGATGCAGTACTTTTATTATCCCGCTTGCATGCACATGCTATGTCTCCCCCCAGGTTCGACAGTAATGCAGCAAGTTCTGGCGTATCCGGTCGAACAACTCTGGCGTCGTTCTAACATTGTCACTAGAAGTGAGGATTCTTGTCAGGATCTCCTTTCTTAAGTTCCCAGAAGTGTATCACAGATACGACTCTTCCCATAACTCAACAAGAAGAAATCATGTGGAGTCAGATCAGGCGGGCGAGGTGGCCACGCAATAGCATCTTCTCTTCTAATGCACATTTCCAGGAACGTATGTTAAACTGTTCTTGAGTAGCATTTGAAAAGTGGACTGGCATCATGTCCAACTCACATTGGTTGACAAACCTGCAACCTACGAAAAACGACGTTGGCGGATAAGATGTGACTAAGGCTTTACCACACCGGTGTTCCCTATACCAAATTGATACATGTGCCCTTCTCCAGCACCCCTGAAAGTCTCTATCACCATAGACAGACCTTGAATTTCAAATGATGTTGGTCGACAATTACGTAATCGTTGCTGCGACCCTCATTAGTTGTGGTTAGCATCCCTTGGTATTATGTACAAAATTAACAAAAATCTCTTCATAATACTGAGATTAGTTCATTGTTGCTAGGTACATTGGACCTTCCGTTTTAAAATGGGATATTGAACACCGTCGTTGCACGTGTTGGCTAGAAATAATTTAAATTTTAACATGTTTATGTCTTTTTAACTCTCACCAGCCCAAGTACGGTTCTGAAACTATAGACATATTCTACATCAGAAAGTCCTCAATGACGAAAATGTACATTGTTGAGTCATTACTTGTTAACCACCTGGCTAATATGATCCAGGACCTCATTTTGCCCAAAGAACTGCGGCCACCGACGAGACATCGATACTACGAGGTAACGGAAGGCATCGTGGGGTATTTGGTACGACAAGCATAACAGCAGATCCTCCAGTTGGCATATACTGCTGGACGGTGGTGATGTAGCACGAACCCACTTCTCCAAGTCGAAGGTGGGGTTCACACTGGGGATATTTGGGGGGCCACGGTATTAGAGCAAATTTACTAGCATGTTCACAATCCTGGCAGTGTGGTATGGTTCATTGTCCTGATAGAATTGGGCGTTACCATCAGGGAACACTGCTGACATGAACGGGTGGACTCTGTTCCCAATAACGTCCAAATACCGGATAGCTGTTAGGGATTGGTGTACCGGAATAATGGGCCTCAGTGTGCCCCATGAAAACACCTCCTCCACCAGCCTGTCTCCGCTTGACTGTGTACCCACGTGCCATAGCCTCCGATGGAAATCGACGTATACGTCCTCCATCATCGACGCGACATACCAGGAATCTCGGTTAATCGGATCCAATCATCCACAGTCCATCGGCAATGTTCTTGTGCCCACCTCATACGCTGGTTTCGGTAGAATGTAGTCAGCCTTGGGGAACGAGTGGGTCGTAGATTCCGCATCCCTTGTGCAGCAGTTTTCGATGAACCGTGTGCTGAGAAACATAGGCCTGGTCATCACCGCTGTACCTGTTAGCGATTTCTCAAACTATGGCGCCGCAGTCGCTCCAACCAATGCGCGACAGCCTCCGTTGGCCTTTGGCGGCAATGTACCGCTTTCGACACATGGTTGGATGATGCGTCGTTGTTTGTCCATCACTGCACCATTTTCGATACGTTGTTACAACACCGACAGAAAAGCAGTCCACAAGCCGCAGCGTTTCAGAAATGCTGGTGTCAAGGCGCCGTACCATCACAATTTGCTCTTTATCAAGCGGGAGAGATCGGCCGCTTTTCCCATTCTGACGCCAGAGCCACTACTAACAGCAAACCTGTAGACCTGCCCTTTATATAACATGGTAACAGCATGTTACGTGTTACTCTCTCGGATATAAGCGCGCTAAATTTTTCCGGGTCGGGTTGGTCATAATGCAATGCACATCGGCATATATCATGACCACTGACATTGAAGGTAGATCTACAATTGCCTGCCGGTGCCTTAACTCAACGTATTTGCTTCTCCAACTGGTTACGTAAACGGTCAATTCCAACAACTATATTTGTTCAGTAATGATGCCTTATTCATTGCCCTTTGGTTAGACGGTCAGTGTAGTAGCTTTCTATGCACAGCGACCTGGGCTCAATTTCGGGTCGGGCCAGAGATGTTAGCCGCGTTTGGTTAATTTCTCCAGTTCGAGAGCTGGGTGTTTAATACACATCTTCATTTACATACAACAGACTACACTAATGTTCTCCACAGAAACAAGCAATTCATTGTGAAAATATCCCTGCACATAGGGTTGGCGTCACAAGGGCATACAGTCATAATACCGGGGTTAATCTACATTAGTGCCGACCGAAGGTAATTGGGAAAATGGCCAGGAAGTGTGAAGATACTTTATTCACTGAGAAAGGCTCTTCAACAATGGGTCACTGTTTGCATAAACCCCGGCGTCCTTATACATCATATAATTGGTCATTTAAAAGCGTGGTGGTTTTGTTTTTCTTGTAATGGTACGTTTCCCGGACATACGTTCCTATTCAAAATGTTATCTACTAGATCTCCCCAACAAGTCCTCAAATTGTGCGAAAGGAATTCAATTACACCTTGTAGAGGAGCACATTTATGAGCCCTTGCGCTCATAAAATATACATCAAAGTAATACCATACTGAAGGAATGTAATCAGAAACATCAAGACGTCGAAACTACTCAAGATTGTCGTTACATTCAAATAATCTTCCTCACATCTTCCTATTCGATGGCCCCATTCACTACACGATTGCTTCAATAATCAATCTTATCCACTACGCCAGTCTGGTTCAAATCTCTCTCGAATATTGTGGTTGAGTCTAGATCCATTGCTCTGCCAGACTGAGGATTGATGGGACACATACATGCAACATCTATCACAACAAACCGGTCACATGAATGCCCTCTCTAATGCTAAACCTGAGTTATTTAGAATATCATAATATGTTTTATAAAAGAAAAAATGTCAGATTTGGGATAAAACGCTGTAACAGGTAGATAATTTCAAGTATTTTGATTGTATGTTCTCCCAAGATAGTAGTAGGGGAGAGAGGAGCAATGGGACGCGTCGGGTAATGGGACGCACCCCTCTAAATCTCCTCCCATGGTAGCAAGCATTCTGTAAACTGCTTCAATCTAATGGGGAGTCACCATTACGTTGATGCCAGCAGAATGTCAGCCTGAGTTGCGTATGTTTTTGCTGCTGAGCAGAAATAGGTTGTTTTGTTACATCATCTTACATCAGAAGGGTTGAATTTATATTAAGGTACATACTAAACTGTCCACTTTTTTCTCGAAAGTCTTCAGTTTTCTCAATGTGAAATGCGATATGTTGTGATACACACGTGATTTCCATTTTTCCTTCATCGGTTATAAAATGGGAGGACAGAAGGTGTGAAGGTGTCTAGAGGGGTAATCGTACGCGCTCTGCGTCTCATTACCCCTTCGGTGCGTACAATTCTGTTCTCACCTTCTTCAGTTGGCTAGGCTATTTTACGGCATGACGATGATTAAACTACGTCGTGTTGCCAATGAATTTGCGGTCAGGAACAATCTTTCTAACAATTTTAACAACACTACTAAATTAGCTGACTGCAAGGACTTGCCGCAAGGTTTCTCGACAAGAAACCCAGAACTCAGTCTGCAGATGCACGAAGCAACTAGCGTAAGCAGAATTTTATCATTTAATGAAGCAGAAGTTGACATACTATATCATTCCCTTGACAGTCAGTGAAAAACGTATGTTTCCTCCGTCACGTATTTATAACATTGACTAAATCAGCATTTCGGCCGTCCAGAAGCCACCTCCAATAATTGTTCGCGAAGGTCAAAAGCAAGTAGGGACAGCGACCAGCTTAACACTGTATGTTTCGCCATGAATCCTACGGGTAATTACATACCACCCATGTTTATACTATATATCGTGGTGTGAGGATGTCCACTGCAATAACACGTGGAGGCCCTCCAGGAAGCATTTACGTGTGCTCCAAGTCAAGATGGATGAATCAGGACTTGTTCCTGACGTGGCTCAGGCATTTCGCTGCACACACGCCATCATCAGTGAGGAATCCAATTAATCTTTTCGAGTCATACATCACTTTCCTCCTTTAATTTCTGCAAGGAAAACGGAATTGTTGCTATATCAATTCCTCTCTTATCCCTATCAGAGCATTAACATTTTGTGCGAAAGTACAAAGGGCTAGGCCTAAGCAGCACTCTGAAATTTTGACAGCCACAACCAGAAAATCAGTATTAGAGGAGTTGGAAAAGAAAAGAAAGAAACGATTATACATATTGTGAAGAAAGGCTCGAGTTACAAATTCACGAATATGAAGAAGAAAAAGAATGTACTTTTCCAAGACAACGACAGTTCGTCAGATGAAATATGTGATGATGAACTTTGTCAAGATGATGATAATGATGATTACACGGAAGAAGTGGTGTCTGGGTTGCCACGGAGGAATACCGCCAACGATGTTTGTCTCTTCTGTTGCGAAAGAAATACATGCGTGCCACTGCCCCACATGGGTGGGTAATGGTACGCAAAACCAATTTGTATATCTTAATAGAACACTCGGGAACTTCACTACTTATGTACTTGTATTCCACACTCCGTATTCTTTACTAGATTTCCTATCATACTGAAGTATTGTAGAAATGTTGGATCCAGTATAGTACCTTAGGTGCGTGCAATTCCCCCTCTCTCCCCATTGTAAGTGAGATTGAAACAAGGTGCAGTAAAGCTAATGCAGTGAGCTCGCAGTTGCGTCCAACGGTATTCTGTTAGAAGGAAGTCAGCTCCCGGACGAAACTATCTTTATATCGGTCTGTTTTCAGACCAAATTTGCTTTACGGGAGCGAAAGCTGGGTGGACTCAGGATATCGTATTTTAAGTTAGAAGTAACAGACATGAAAGTAACGAGAATGATTGCTGGTACAAAAAGGTGGGAACAATGGCAGGAAAGTGATTGGAATGTGGAGATAAAAGTTAAGTTAGGAATTAAATCGATAGACGCAGCTGTACGCATAAACCGGCTTCGGTGGTCGGGTCATGTGAGGCGAATAGAGGAGGATAGGTTACCCAGGAGAATAATGTACTCTTTTATGGAGGGTAAGAGGAGTACAGGTAGACCAACAGAACAGTGATTAGGCTCAGTTTCTAACGATTTAAATATAAGAGGTATAGAACTAAATGAGGCCACAGAACTAGTTACAAATAGAGGATTGTGGCGGCGCTTATTAAATTCTCAGAGGCTTGCAGACTGAACGCTGAAAGGCATAACAGTCTGTAATGAAGAAGGATCGATGGAAGAAAGCAAAATATTTTTTGTTCCACTACAGCAGCCAACGGCCGTAGCCGTGTTGAAACACCGGATCTCGTGAGATCTCCGAAGTTAAGCAACATTGGGCGTGGTCAGGAGTTGGATGGGTTGCCACGCGCTGTTTGTGGGGGGTAAGGGAATGGAGGAGCGGAAGGGAACTGGCCACCCTACCGCATGTAAACTCCGGCTCAGGAACACCTCTGCGGAGGTTCGGACCTGCCTTCGGGCAGAATAACCCTTACCTCACTACAGTATGTCTAGTCTTCGGCAATCGCCGCGCGCGCCATTTGGAATAACACAAGCGGGCACGTCGCACTCAGTGTCGTATCAGGAAAGTTGTTTAAATTTTATTTTTAGTTTTTTGAGAATGAAATAGAGGTTTTACTAATATTACTAGTTCACTCAATATTATATTTACTTTACCTTAATCAGTCTTTCTTTCTTTTTTTTTTTTTTTTTTTTTTTTTTTTTACTTATTGGAATTAAACATTCTAAACCAACTATTAAAACACAAACTCTATAATGTATAATAATAGAAACAGGTTGTCATTCAAACACTAAACTACCCTCTGAATTATAAATCTAAGAACCTGCAATTTTCTCAATAGTTTAATTTTTGCTCAAGCCACTCATTTCTAAAAATACAAGAAGTAATGTTGTTCTGGGAGAACATATTCTTATAAATTACAAAATTACTTAGAAAAAACAGCAATGTGAACAATCAACATAAAGCACAAGATGGATCTAGGGCCCATGATCTCAATTTTAGGCCCTTTGAAAATAATAATAATAATAATAATAATAATAATAATAATAATAATAATAATAATAATAATAATAATCATAATCATCATCATCATCATCATCATCATCATCATCATCATCAAGATTGGTCTGTATCACTCTGATCACTTCTGTCTATATGTTCCTACACGATTTCATATCCACATTCGATATATCATTCTGGATCATGGTTCAGCAGTGGTAATTATTTTATCCCTGTAGAACGGAAAAAATGCCGGGCTGAATAGCTCAGTCGGTAGAGCGCTGACCTTCTGAGCTCAAGCTGGCAGGTTCGATCCCGGCTCAGTCTGGTGGTATTTGAAGGTGTTCAAATACGTCAGCCTCATGTAGGTAGATTTACTGGCACGTAAAAGAACTCCAATGGTATAAAATTTCGGACCTCGGCGTTCATAAAAATACTACTACTAATATTACTACTACTACTACTACTACTAAATGTTTTCATTCCTTCCCTGAATGGGGAGGCGGGCCTCCTAGACGGTGACGCCGTCTCTCAGGACAGGAGATTTGTATCGGAGAAGGAGATGTGAGGAGAAGATGAGAAGGTTGGCGGCCGTGGACTATACTAGGAACTGTCCCGCTTTAGTGCAGGAGAATGGAAAATCACGGCAAACCATTCTCAGGACAGCGGATGGTGGAGACCAGCCCCTCTATGTCTCCCGAATACAGCGGCGTAGGTCCACGGTAGAGCCGTGTGGCCACCCCTCCTCTGCTCAGTTGACCGGTCAGAGTGCAGAGCTGTCGGACCACGGACCAGCCGTGGCCACTTGTGGGCCGAGACCCACTCTGCATCTGCCAACCTCATAAAAATATTTAGTGGAATGATAACTAACATTATATGGTTAGAATGAAAAATAGGTATTAGCGTTCATTACTGTTTTACTTCAGCTGTTCCATTAAACAACTAAGTGCAATGTGAATAAGATGAAAGTTTTTTAACAAGACATGTAGGGGAATGAAAATTTATGTTCATGGGAGGGCAAATGCCGCACAAATGCGGAAAGAAGGTCGAAAATCCAAGTAAGGTAACTGGGCTCGCGCTACACGGAATCCTGCAACAGTGACATTTTGAATACTATGACTGAATAAATGATGGTTAACATGGCATAATCTGATCCTAGCATCTGCAGGGTGATAGTATGAAGTATGCGTGTCAAGACTCACAGGACTTCTTTGAAAATTAAGAAAAAATATAGGGGTCAGTGCGGTGGTGCA
Source organism: Anabrus simplex (assembly GCF_040414725.1). Taxonomy (NCBI): domain Eukaryota; kingdom Metazoa; phylum Arthropoda; class Insecta; order Orthoptera; family Tettigoniidae; genus Anabrus; species Anabrus simplex. Next base: position 104,539,415 of record NC_090269.1, on the reverse strand, counting down.
GTGGTACCCTCCCCCCCCCCCCCACGATGGACCGAGTATCTGACCGCAATATGATGGGACACCGGGTTACTTCTGTCGCTGTGAATTATTTGAAATGAGAGGAATCTGTAGCGTCGCACTTCGTGGCAATGAACATCTTCCTGCGGGAGGATATATAGATTTTTTCTATGAGCCACACGCAAGTTTCGATAAAGGTCAAGTAAAATCAGTCGCACCGAACGTGATGGTCGTGCGGAAGGTCCAAGAACAACGAAGGTCTACCACAACATAATCCCCACCGGGTGAGTTGGCCGTGAGGTTAGGAGCGCGCAGCTGTGAGCTTGCATCCGGGATATAGTGGGTTCAAACCCCACTGTCGGCAGCCCTGAAGATGGTTTTCCGTGGTTTCCCATTTCCACACCAGGCAAATACTGGGGCTGTTCCTTAATTAAGGCCACGGCCGCTTCCTTCCCATTCCTATGCCTTTCCTGTCCCATCGTCGCCATAAGACCTATCTGTGTCGGTGCGACGTAAAGCAACTAGCAAACAAAACAAAAAAAACCCAGGTACAATGAGTTCAAGTTCTAGCAGCTTCCTCCACCTCTCTTAGGGCTGCAATAGGCCTATTAAACGCAAATTTGAATAAAATGCAAGTGTTTTCGATATGAATTCATTAAAGGAACATGTTATACTAAGAGATCTATGCATATCGCTGGAAGTCATTTTTATCTTTTCTGGTTCATGGGAGCTCGTATGGACTACGTTGATTTCAACTGCTCTTCTTCCCTTTCTTCTTCTTTTCCTCTTAAATCTTCATTTTGTGGATGATCCTTTCTCATTTCCTCAGTCCAAACGACAACCTTCTCTAGAAACCTCTAGAGCTACAATTTCAACATTCACGTGCGTAGGTAAACTAATTCTAATTCACAAAAATAATAAAAAAATCTCTGTGGCAAACCACTTATCGGCCGATTTGAGTTAGTTTCGAGAAGTTATTAGAAACCGGGAGAGTATCATCCTCTGAGGGTGTCCATGATTGTGGTATTATTGTATTTATAATGATACAAACTTATAACAAAATGCTCGGAGGCTATGGCCTTTCATATTAGAGCTGCTCATAAAATCCTACTCTGCACACTTCACCCAATCTCTCGCAGTCCGATGTCAGCTACCAGATGACACACTGCACGCATCCACGCTTACATATCGATTGCTCTACCCAATATCTCTCCTCGAATTTTCATTTCTCTTCTTACTTCCATAAGCGAGGCCCACGTTCCATTTCCATGCTTGTCATAACATCATACCATTCAGTTGCACTCAGCTGAAGTTTATTAGTTTCTTCCAAGTCCCTATGCAGAGACTTACTCATATTGCTACATTTATAACTCTTCGAGCCAGCCAGCTTATCCGAAAAATCTATCCAACTGCTACCTACAGTGACACGCATCAATACCTGCATATGAATATATGCAAATAATAATAATAATAATAATAATAATAATAATAATAATAATAATAATAATAATAATAATAATAATAATAATAATAATAATAATAATAATAATAATAATCCGTGTCCAGTGGTTTAGATCATGTGTAATGGTGCTGCGTCATTCGTCGGCTTATACAGAAGAACTGTACTTCTTTTATGGCTTCCGAGGAATAATAGTGGTTCTACTTGTGGTGTTATAAGTGAGTGAGTGTTACCTTCTGATTTTGTTGTTGTATAACAGGGTTTTTGATTAATATTTTTAATATGAATTTCATGCCGTAAATGTCCGCCATCTTGGAAAATACGACAATAATTCCATAGATAACACGATCTAGAGTTGACATAATTGCACTCATTTTGTTTCCTTTGTCATCAATTCCATAGAAACCACGAATAAGATATGCTATATTCCTTTTACTATCAGCGTTGCCGAGGTCACACTGCCGGCCACTATTGTCAGCCATTTTTAAGACTGGCAATGTGACGTATATGTATTGGACAGCATAATACATTATTACCTGGTCAGCTCACGCGGGGGTTATGTTCCGAACTGAGTACGAACTAAGCATAACCCTGCGTGAGACACTGGGATGGGGCCCTCAACCCCGACATGGCGCGTCCCAATGGCTTATAGGGGAAGTCTCCCGTAGATATACAGGACAAGTGTGAATAAGACGTAGTCAAATAAGCACTCGCGGATCAACTGAGGAAACTAGAACTGTGGTCAACGGCTTCGATGACAGAAGAGGACATATGTCTCAATGGCTGAGAGGGCGGAAGAACAAAAAATAAAATCCACCTCGCGTCTGACTCGGATCGAGCGGCGAAGTGGTCAGCGTCTGTTTACCTAGTAGGTAAGGCTGTATAGTTACGTTCCAGGAACTAGCAATCCCTGGTCCTAATTTCCCGGTGGAAACACTGGACCAATCTTTGATTACAAGCTATGATGATTCGTGAGAGTAAAATCAGCATTACCCCAGGTGGTAACCAATCCACCCGTCATGAGACGGCTACTGGGTATTCGAATTCTGGGGAACCCAGGCAATCGCGAACACAGAGAAAGCCGGAGTTCTCTGGCAAACTAACACCCAAAACCTTCACATACATTGGCATGTTCAATGTAAATACCTTAGTCCAGCCTGGTAAATTGCACGATCTTGTGACAGAACTAAATCAACAGAAAATCCAGATACTTGCCCTGTAGGAAACGAGATTCACTGATGAGGACACATATGATTATGGAAACTACCGGATCTTCAAGAGTAAAACAGACAGGAGAGTTGGTAAGGGAACTCCCTTACTAGGAATGGCCTTCATGGTACATAAAAGTATAGTAGGCTCAATAAAAGAAGTCACTCCCATAAGCAACCGGTTCATGACAAGGCGAATCCAATGTGCTAACAAGAAATATACAATAGTGAACGTACATGCACCCACTAACGCGGACAATAAAAAAGAACCGCAAAAAACTGATGCATTCTGGGCTAAACTTGAGAAAATCATGGCGAAGATTCCAAAAGAGGATACAAAACTTTTGCTGGGCGACTTTAACGCACAAATTGGTAAAGAAAAAACTAGTTGTTTTACGTCGCACCGACACAGATAGGTCTTATGGCGACGATGGAACACGGAAGGGCTAGGAGTGGGAAGGAAGCGGCCGTGGCCTTAATTAAGGTACAGCCCCAGCATTTGCCTGGTGTGAAAATGGGAAACCACGGAAAACCATTTTCAGGGCTGCCGATAGTGGGGTTCGAACCTACTATCTCCAGAATACGGGACACTGGCCGCACTTAAGCGACTGCAGCTATCGAGCTCGGTGGTAAAGAAAAAGAACACCAGAAAACTGTTGGCAAATTCCCTGCTCACAAATTCGCTAACAAAAACGGGTTGAGACTCATTGAACTGTGTCAACAAAACAATCTTAAAATCATGTCAACTTCTCTGAGAAAATCTCCACAGAAACAGAAGACCTGGAGGTCTCCCGTTCCAGGGATCGGTGAATTTCAAATCGATCACATTGCCATCTCTCATCCCATGCAGAGAGACGTACACGATGTACAGGTACGCCGAGGAACAAACGTCGATTCCGATCACTACCTAGTGATAATAAAGGTAAAATTCACCCCGAAGAAAATTCATCATAAGAGGTCACACATACCGAAGTTTGACACGACACAGATTGGAAACACTAATCTGCAAGAAGTGTGGGAAGGGGAACATGCAGGAACCTGGGAGAAATTCCGCAACAAAATCATCCAGAAAGCTTGAGAACAAATTACCCTGAAAAAGAATACTAAACACCCTTGGTGGAATTCTGAATGTGAACGTGCCTTGAAGGAACGAAAAGAAGCATTCCAGAAATACAACAGCAAGAAATCACCAGAAAACCAAACATATTTCAATGAAACCAGAAAACGAGTAGCCAAAATCATCAGGCAGGTCAAGAGAAAACACTTGAAGCAACAACTGGACTCGATTTAAGATAACTTTCGTAAGTACAACGTACGAGATTTCTACAGGGAAATCGGAGGACAAGTCCGTGGGTATACTCCTCAAAACCTGGCTTTCAAAAGATCAGATGGAAAGCTTGCAGTCAGTAATCAGGAAAATTGTCAGGAACTAGCACTTTACTTCGCTGATCTCCTCAACTGTCCAGAGCCCCTCACAAGATTCCATCAAGAACCCCCAAGGCACACTTTCCCAAAATCTCCACCACCGACAGAGGAAGAAAACCGCGGCCACATCCTCAAACTTAAAAACAATAGGACCTCCGGAGAAGATGGCATCATTGCGGAATTTCTGAAAAATCTCGGACCTAACTTCCTCAAGGAACTCACTCAGATCATTACAAATATCTGGCAATCGGAAGAATTACCTCAGGATTGGAAGTGTGCCCTCATCCACCCATTACACAAAAAGGGAGGTAAGACTGACGTGAACAATTACAGGGGCATTTCTCTTCTCCAAGTGACAAAATTGTTTCAGCTTGCCTTTTGAAGAGAACGCAAGAACAACTTGAATAAAGTATTGGCGAACATCAAGCAGGCTTCCGCCCTGGTCGCTCGTGTGTAGAACAAATATTCAACTTGAAGGCAACTCTTAAATACAAAGCATTGAGGAACAAACCGGTCACCTGCATTTTTGTTGATTTCAGGAAAGCGTACGACTCGGTTGATCGACAGTCTCTCTTCGTTATTCTTGAGGAACTGGGGCTTGATTCCAAGACCCTCAACCTCATCAAGACAACACTCACTGACACTATCTCCAAAGTTAAGTTCATTGGGGAGATCTCTGAACCATTCCCGATTAAAACTGGCGTCCGACAAGATGTCGGCTTATCTGCGCTTCTTTTCATCCTCGTCCTAGACAAAGTCATCCGCGAGTGAGAGAAGGCATTGAAAGACATGGGATACTGGGGCCCCATACGACTAGGACGACCCAAAGACGGTACTGAGATATCATGCCTCGACTTTGCAGATGACCTTGCCATACCGACAGATGATGTAGTCACAGCTGTTTTCCCCCTGTGGGTGGGGGCAGTAGAATAACACCCACGGTATCCCCTGCCTGTCGTAAGAGGCGACTAAAAGAGGCCCCAGGGGCTCTGAACTTTGGAGCGTGGGTTGGCGACCACGGGGCTCTTAGCCGAGTCCTGGCATTGCTTCCACTTACTTCTGCCAGGCTCCTCACATTCATCTATCCTATCCGACCTCTCTTGGTCAACTCTTGTTCTTTTCCGACCCCGACGCTATTAGGTTTGCGAGGGCTAGGGAGTCTCATTTTCACGCCCTTTGTGGCCCTTGTTTTCTTTGACCGATATCTTCATTTTTCGAAGTGTCGTGTCCCTTCCATTTTTCCCTCTGATTGGTGTTGTGTGGAGGATGGTTGCCTAGCTGTGCTTCCTCTTGAAACAATAATCACCACTACCAATCACAGCTGTTAAATTTAAACCGTTAGTGAATGTGCCGGAAAGGTTGGCCTACAAATTTCCTTTGCAAAGACCAAGTTCTTCTGCTCAAAACTTTACATCCAAAATTTGAACACGACATATGGAAAAACCAACCGAGTACCACACTTCAAGTACTTGGGAGAAATACTTGAACCAACGGGAGGCGAAAAGGCTAACCAGAAAATTCGCCTACAAAAATTTCGGAAGCCTACGGTAGGGTTCACAACATGTACAAAAAAAGTGCATGTCCCGCCATGCAAAGATCAGACACTATAATACAGTAATCAAGCCCGAAGTCTTATATGCCAGCGAGACCCTTACACTAAATGGGAAAGGTGACCTAGAAAACATTTGAAAAGAAGAAAGAAGAATCCTGAGGAAAATTCCCGGCCCTCGAAAAACACAAGATGGATATAGACTGAGGTCACGCAAAGTGACAGAAGAGCATTCCAACATTGCAGCAGACATCCGCAAAAGACGTCTGAAATTTTATGGACACGTTCGCAGACTGCCGGCAAGTAGACTAACACACAAGATTCTCACCTACATAGAACATCTAAAAAATATTCCATGGGTACTGGAAGTGAAGAAGGATCTGGAAAAAGCCCATATGAACTCAACTGGCACCGCGGACAGAAACCTCTACAGGAAAAAAATTAATGGATGGAAAGTGCAACCAGAGAACGAAGTGAAAAAGAAGACTGAAGCAAAGTGGACAGAAGAACGAAAAAGGATCCACGGAGAAAGGATGAGAGCTGTTTGGCAACTCAGAAAACAGAATCGTTAGAACTTTGCGTGATCCATTGGGTCCATACGCACATAATAATAAGAACAAGAGGAAGAATATTCATCCACCGGAGTGTTAGCTGTGCGGTTAGGGGCGCGCAGCTGTGAGCTTGCATCCGAGAGATAGTGGGTTCGAACCCTACTATCGGCAGCCCTGAAGATGGTTTTCCGTGGTTTCCTATTTTCACACCAGGCAAACGCTGGGGCTGTACTTTAATTAAGGCCACGGCCGCTTCCTTCCCATTCCTAGTCCTTTCCTGTTCCATCGTCGCCGAAAGACCTACCTGTGTCGGTGAGACGTAAAGCAAATAGCGAAAAAAGAACGGCGAAATAGACACAGAGGCAGCCTAAATGGTGTTCAGTCAAAATGTCTGCACATTATTATTATTATTATTTTATTATTATTATTATTATTATTATTATTATTATTATTATTAATGTGAAAGTAATTTATTGTCGACACATATGAATGAAAGTTAGTTAGTTTGAGTTACAATGAAAATGAATATCCACAGCCTGTTTCCAGTCATTCGACCGGATCCGGAATGGAATGAATGAAGTGGCGAGGATAGAAATTGTGCCGGCTGAGTTACATTATGGTTCAAAAATATGTAGCTATCGTCACAGATGAATTATTATGGCAGTACAGAAGGTGCCAAAATAAACACTACTGAAAACGTACTTCAACAAACAAACAAACAAACAAACAAACAAAAGAAATTTAATACATATATGTGCGTGGTAACTCAGATGTTCAAAATGTGCGTATGATGTTGCAAACTCACCTCTTTACGCTTAAAAAATCCTTGAAAACTGTTTACTATAGTTTATGCAGAATCTCTGTCATATAATTTTATTTATTTTTTCCGTTGCTTACGCCTGAGAAAATTCTGATGTATATTATACAATGGAGCAATGCGCCATTATTTAATGGTGAGGATATAAGATACTTGACGCATCGGCTACAACTAGGTTTATTTCAGAGTGTTTCAACTGTCTTTCCAGCGCGCAGGAGTTTGTTTATGAATAAAGATGAAAATTCCCCTTCAGAAATCTCCCATTAGCACGTTATAATTAGCACTAAGGCATGTATTGTATTCGAGAGGGCGCTGAAGCACACGGTCGTGAGATTAAGCAGGCACACAGTGGTTGGAAGAGCAGTTTGGGAGTACTGATTTCTGAACTCAATAAATTTCATGTATATGTACTGTACACAGCGTGTTCCAAAACATATGGTAAGTAATCATGCGGTGGAAAGTACACCAGCTACGTCCGTTTTTATAGTAGTCAGAATGTGGGGATAGTTCTTATTTAGGATTGTGTTTGGAGCCAGCGTGTGCAACAAGGTCGCCTTCGAATACGTGCAGCGTTTGGAGGGTTGTAACGCGTCCGAAAATGAATGATGTGGCGTGTTCAGGAATGCATTCAGGCGCAAGGCGGATATTTTGTGGACTTTCATCAGAAAGCAGTATTCCTGCAGATACGCGAACATGGTGACAGCTTCTTGGCGTGGGATGTGCCAGGTATAATGTACAAAGTTGGAAAGTCGGTAACTCGTAAACGACCGACACCTGATTTCTTCCCATATGCGTGAGATTCCTAAAAGGTACTTGAGCCAACGGCACGTGGTGTTCCCAAGTGGTCACCCATCCAAGTACTGACCATGCCTAATGTTGCTTAACTTCGGTGATCGGACGAGAACCGGTGTATTCAACATGGTATGGCCGTTGGCGGAACATCCTGTATGTGTAGTCTATATAAATTTCAAACTGTGTTTGCTTTTTGCGAATTAATGCCGCGTTTGGCATTTTTATACACTTTTCAGACTGTTTTAAGTCCAATTCGCAAAAAGCAAATCCTTTCAGTATGTCTCTATTTGTACACGTATGACAGGAAAACTACTGGAGGTATTTCAACCAAATTACATATTCACAACTAGCTGTGTTAGCCGGTTCTGCTAGGATCCTTTATTTAATATTTACTTTTAGGATTTGTATTACCTGCTTCAAGTGATTTTTTATACATTTCTTTATTGTGACGTTGACGGATGGTTTACGAACTCTTTTGTAGATTTAGTAATATTGTTATGTGTTTTAATTTGAGATTACTGTTTCGCTTCAAAGTATTTCCTTGTGGCACACCAGATTTTCTGGAAAGTAGTTGATTCTTTCAAGCAACGAATGAAAGTAAGTTATAACTATGTATTTACGCATCGCACTATAGATCTGATATACATGATTCCAACTGTCATTGGGACTATCACCAATCAGCTTAGGACCACAAAAACTATGGAATCAATATTCTTCTCTCTTTTCTCATTTTGTACATTTTCCTCTTCACCCCTTCTGGACCCTCATGCCGATGGAGGCTGAACGTGGACTTAAACACTTACACGACATTCAGTGTGTTAATCTCAAAGACCCTGAAAACTATGGATTATACACTAATATCGGTAGTTTCCGATTATTTTTACATGTCATCTCCCTTAAGGGTGCTACGGATGTCTTACCGCCGCAACTCAAACCTATTTCAAAATTATACAAAGGAAACTCTGACTCTTACACTACCTTATATTAGTTCAGACTGTACAATCAGACAAGGTATGTATGTAACATACCATTCAAGAAAGAAGCCGTAGCTTCTGATACAGTTACCCAATTAGAAAACGGCTCTTGAACCCAGTGGTTCGTTTTACGCTATGTCTTTCAAGGTCTTAGACCTAGGAGAAAAAATTAACAAGGCAAGGGGCTCGAAATCTGCAATTCATTTAACAAGATTTACAACCTGCCCATAATTAGGCCACGGAATTACCTTATTATTCAGGAAAGCAACAACAGTTTCTCTAAAATTAGTTCGTACAATCGCTATTTATGTAAATGGGATCAACAGATCAACAGATCCACAAAATACAGGAACAGGAGGTCCACACTATATGGCCATAAGGTTACGAAGGCAAAATAAAAAACGTTAAATTTACATTGCCGGAAACAAGATGAACGGAGGTAAAACCTAAGCACTCAAGAAAAATATTACTTTACCTAATTGGACTTAAAGGCCTCACGAAGCAGAGACAAACCATACCAATCTGTGACTAAGTGAAGATTAGAAAATTAAAGCCCGAAAGACCGACACAAAAATGTAGCGGTTAAATACTTAATCACCAAATTTTAAGTAGATATGAAGTTTAACGAGGGTAGCACACCCGTGCTTCCTTATATCTTACAAGTTCCCATTAGGGAATAACTTTTAGGACCTGCAGACTCCCTTACTTACACTTTGAAATTTAAAGTCCTACATGGATTTAGAAAAGAAAATAGATGGACGACCTAGCAGTTACATGCTAACTGAAAACCTAAAATCTTTTCAAGCTCCACGCGTAAGCTTTTCATACAAAATTTTACGTTACTGCCATACCTGATTAGTTATGTAATGACCATGCTGTTTCCTCCACCTCCACTCCTCCTTGGGAGTCGCACTTAGCTCTCTCTTCGATTATGTTCACACACAAGGCAATCAATACAAGACACCTTAGCTCAAAAACCTTGCTTTTTTATAGAGGCTCAGCCAATGTTTCCAGAAGGATTTAGTTACATTCTCTTTTGATTGGACAGCAGGATTTTGATTGTGTAATCAATTTGTTTTGATTAATATGATAGGAGGATTAAAATGATACAGTATCGTCAACTTCAGAATGATTAAGGAGGAATAAATACCGGGCGAATTGGTCATGCGGTTAGGGGCGCGTGGCTGCGAACTTGCATCCGGGAGATAGTGGGTTCGAACTCCACTGTCGGCAGCCCTGAAGATGGTTTTCCGTGGTTTCCCATTTTCACACCAGGCAAATGTTGGGGCTGTACCTTAACGAAGGCAACGGCCACTTCCTTCCCACTCCTAGGCCTATCCTATCGTCGACATAAGACCTATCTGTGACGGTGAGACGTAAAGCAAATAATAATAGTAAAGAAAGAATGAATAATACTAAACTAGTTGCCCAACTTATAAACATCAACATTCTTCCAGGATAATATTATACTTGAACACCAGGCAGCAGTCCGACATCGATGCTAAGGACATCTAGTCCCAGGCAGTCAAACTACTATACAGATTTCACCCAGAGAACCAGTCGTGGTGTAAACATGAGCACGTGGTTGGGTTAACGTTTATTGGTTAGTGCTGCCGCGAGACACCTATGCGGAGACATGAAACTAGTTCGTTAGCCACATCACGGCTAATGTGATCCTACATGCAAAATGTCCGAAATATAATTCATCAAATGATTTAAGTCAGAAAAATATACAAAAAACGATTTGTATTCATTGTCATTTAATATAACAAAGCATTTCAAATTGAAGAGCGCCAGGGACGCACGCGGTCATGGTTGACCCGCAATTTCTTAAGCTCTGAGCCGGGCGCCCGCAAGGGAGGGCAAGGGTGGGCGCTTGCCGCCCCCCCCCCCTCCTCGAATTCTACAAAGGTTCATGTTCAATTGTTTAATATCATACCAGATTATTTCATAAACTGAACTTACTGGCAGTCGTTATAGCATCTGTTAGGCCTATAACCGGATATTTCTGTACACAATTTAGTTTTGCTGACGTTATAATGGTTTTTATATTCAAGAAAATTGTTATTGCCCCCCCCCCCCCCGCTGGAAAAGATCCTGCGGGCGCCCATGGCTCTGAGCATGGGAAACCAGCAGATACAGTGACTGACTGACTGACTGAGACATTACTTGTTCTTGTGCAATATGGATCACCGAGTTGAGTTCGTTAAGCATTGCAACGGGAAAATTTTGAAAAGATGCGAGAAGAAAATTGTACTGAATGTGTTTCATACATTTTGTGAGAAATACCCGACTTTAGCTTTAAAGGATATTGTGAAGTTGACATCCGAGTCACACTGGTGTTTCGGAATGGAGCATTAATTCCGCGCGAAAGAGTTCGTCCTTTATCAGATTCTGATTAGGTAAAGTATTGCATTTTTTATTGTTTCAATATTGCCTTTTCTATACTATATATTCCCCTCTAGAATATCCAAATGTAATTTGCCATTCGATTGTTGTTTATTTCTCACGGACAGCGAGTATAATTTGTCTCGTAATCCGCATCGCAACTGCGTGTCAATCAGTGGTATCCGGCAACAGTCTATGTAGAGCTAGCTCTGATGTAATCACCGCAATCAAGCGAAGTAACGACAGTTCAAAGACAGCCCACGTGGTTCTTGCCATGTGTTTGGGAGTAGCCCAGTGATCCTCCAATCAGCATTCAGACCGCGGATGGATACATACGGATACACAATGTTCTTTGTTTACATCAAGTTCGGTTCTCTTGGTGACGGCAGAATAGACTATCTGATAGTTCAATGTATTTTACACAAGTATCAGCACAGACACGAGAGGCAGTTTTAAATAGACGAGAAGACTTACTCTTGGTACAGTCCGACTCGTTGGCTGAATGGTCAGCGTACTGGCCTTCGGTTCAGAGGGTCCCGGGTTCGATTCCCGACCGGGTCGGGGATTTTAACCTTAATTGGTTAATTCCAATGGCCCGGGGGCTGGGTATTTGTGCTGTCCCCAACATCCCTGCAACTCACACACCACACAACACTATCCTCCACCACAATAACACGCAGTTACCTACAAATGGCAGATACCGCCCACCCTCATCGGAGGGTCTGCTTCACAAGGGCTGCACTCTGCTAGAAATAGCCACACGAAATTTTAAAAAAAAAACTCTTGGTACAGCTTTTTTTATTTGCTTTACGTCCCACCGACACAGGTAGGTCTTATAGCGGCGATGGGATAGGAAAGGGCTATGAGTGGGAAGGAAGCAACCCTAGACTTAATTAAGGTACAGTCCCAGAATTTGTCTGGTGTCAAATGAGAAATCACGGGAAACCATCATCAGGGCTGCCGACAGTGGGGTTCGAACTCTCTATCCCCTGAATACAAGCTCACAGCTAGAAGATTCAAACAGGGCAGCCACTCGCTCGGTGGGCAAATGTTCGTTTATAGGGAGAGGAGTTAGACATTGGAATAATTTACCTAGGGAGACGTTCGATAAATTTCAAACTTTGGACTGCGTCGGGATCGAAACCACGAACGTGGGCTCGGAAGGCCAGTGCTCTAATGTCAGAGCCATTCGGCGCGACTTGACAGGTTAATCTCTCCAAATACTTCAAAGACACAGCCAGCTTACAACTTCAGTCACCAATAGACTACGATGATGCTTGTTGTTCAGAGGGGCCTAACATCTAGGTCATCGGCCCCTAATGGTACGAAATGAGACGAAATGCAATGACAATTTAAAAGTACAAAAATCATCCACTGACCAGAATTCAAAACGTGATGATGAATGAAGGAATGAATATGAATTTCAAACAATCAATGGATCCGACCCGCAATGCCTCACCTGACCAGAAACAATATTACGGACCAAGGGGCTGTTTCCAAAGCACAATCCTGAATCGAGGAGTTCAATATCAATGTCAACGGTACCTCATAATGGCACTGAAAATTAAATTGTATATGGCTTTTAGTGCCGGGAGGTGTCCGAGAACTTCGGCTCGCCAGGTGCAGGTCTTTTGATTTGACTCCCGTAGGCGACCTGCGCGTCGTGGTGGTGGTGGTGGTGGTGGTGGTGGTGGTGGTGGTAATGATGATGATGAAGACGACACATACACCCAGTCCCCGTGCCACGGGAATCAACCAATTATCGTTAAAATTCCACCCTGTCGGGAATCGAACCCGGGACCCGTTTGGCCAAAGGCCAGCATGCTAACCATTTAGGCATGGAGCCGGATATACTGGCACTTATCGCTAGTAAAGGAGAACCATGGTATTTCTCATGTTGTAGTACTAATCAAAGGTAGCGTAAACTCACGGTGTTCCAAACATTATGGTACCACTCACAAGTATTGTACGTCGTACAGGTAACGCAGACCTCTGGTGTTTCTCACATAATGGTGAATCTCATAGGCAACGCTAACCCATAATTTTCCTCACCTAAGTGTACTAAACACGGGCGCCGGTATTCCCGTGGTGTTCCACATATAGTGGGTAATAATCATAGGCAACGAAGACCCACGGTGTCGCTCATATTGTGTTACTAACCACTGGCAACGCCCAGACCCGTGGGGTTTCTCACTTAATGGTACTAATCACGGGCAACGTAAGACCGTGGTGTTCCGCATTTAGTGGTACTAATCACAGGTACTGGAAACCCACAGTGAACCCCGCTCTACTTCTACGAATCACAAAACTATTGCGTACCTAACAGAGTGGTACTACTCGCAAGTAAAGGCTACCCATGGTGCTCCCCACACATGATGGTACTAATCACAAGTAGTGTCATGGGTCTGATGCAATCATCCCTTGGTCGCCACTTTCAGTCTCCTCTTACGACAGGCAGGGGATACCGTGGGTGTATTCTTCGTCTGCGTCCCCCACCCACAGGGGGTAGACAAAGAGAAAAAGAAGAAAAAAGTAAGGATCCGTCACTTCGAAAAATGAAGTAACGGACGAAGAAAGGCAAGGGCCACGAAGGGCGTGAAAATGAAAGACTCCCTAGACTTCGAATGCTCTAATACCGTTGGAAAAGAATAAGAGTTGACCAAGGGAGGTCGGACAGGATAGATAAAAGTGAGGAACCTGGCACAAGTAAGTGGAAGCAATGCCAGGACTCAGCTAAGGGCCCCGTGGTCGCCAACCCACGCTCCCAAGTTGAGAGCTCTGGAGCCCCTTTTAGTCGCCTCTTACGACAGGCAGGGGATACCGTGGGTGTATTCATCTGCGTCCCCCACCCACAGGGGATGACCAATACGTTATTGCGCATTTTTTTCTTTCGTTCATTCATTCATTCATTCATTCATTCAAGAGATATTCCTGGCACTATGAATTAAACGTAATAATGCTATGCAAACGCAGCACGAATATTTTGAACATGCATCCTCTTACGTGGGCTGGATGCATGAGCGAGTGGAGAACATTTTATTTTAATTGTATTTTCCAGCACACACGTTCCATATATTACAACATATGCTGCTGTAGTAATTAAAAAACCCTGAGCCACAAATGAGAAATAAACTGATTGGGGTACTGCAGGCCAGTAATTTATTTCGAGGGTGGGTTATTTATCACCTAACTAACCTACAGTTGGAGGTCTGCGGAAGTGGCAAGCTCAGGACCCATTGACCAAAACTCTCTCCCTGGTTTTGTTGTTCGCCAGACTGTTATTATGGGCTAGCCATGGCCCATGCACCACACCACACACGGATATAAACTGTAGAACATAAATGGAAAAGGCTGATGTTTTCGCATTAACGATTAAGACGACAAAAATTTCAAGTGATTTCAAGATATCTTAACCAATCATTATGATTAAGAAAACAGTGATAATGATTTTGCTAACTATAGAAATTCTCTTCCGGCTGTATTTAGAGGCATACAAAGGTAGATATGTATTTAAAAAGAGTTGGTGTGAATTGTACATAGACGGAAAACCATCTTCAGGGCTGCCGACAGTGGGGTTCGAACCCACTATCTCCCGGATGCGAACTCACAGCTGTGCGCTCCTAACCGCACGGCCAACTCGCCCGGTATTAGGAATCTTAAGACTCTGTAGATTGTACAATGTAGCATATACAAGATGGTTTGGCATAACAGCAGGCTTCTCCGTGGTTTCCCATTTTCACACCAGGCAAATGCTGGGGCTGTACCTTAATTAAGGCCACAGCCGTTTCCTTACCACTCCTAGGCCTTTCCTATTCGATCGTCGCCATAAGACCTATCTGTATCGGTGCGACGTAAAACCACTAGCAAAATAAGAACAGCAGGCGTCATAGCCTGAGCCATGCCATATAAAATAAGTCAATAAATAAATAAAAATAAAGACAATTTAAAGCTAAATTACAGCGAAATTCATAGAAGACAAAGATTTGAATTTTTGTTCCAAGTTCCGAGTGTTATGATGATGATGATGATGATGATGATGATGATGATGATGATGATGATGATGATGATGATGATGCTTGTTGTTAAAAGGGCCTAACATCGAGGTCATCGGCCCCTAATGGTACGAAATGATATGACAAAGTAAAAGTTCAAAATCATCCACTGACCAAAATAAAACATTGTTATTGTTCCGGGGTTTTATCGTGGACCGCAGAGGTGAAAGAAGGTGCCGGGATGAATGGGTCTAACTACAATGTCAAGAAAAGAATTTAAAACTCAAACTGAAGGTTATATTTTCTTAAATTCAACCTTAGCAAATTTTCATAATGAAACGTCAGGTGCAATGACAAATTTTAGACAAGAAAATTCAAAATTTAGTGACATTTTAAAAATCTGGGCTTCAAGCCCCTCGCTTTACAATTCTTGAGCTCCTAGCTCAAATTTACAAAAGAGCACAAATTTACTCAAGGGCAGAAATCCCTCAATACATGGAGTACTTGCTCCCAACTTACAATGCCTTTGTCCTCCGGAGAGGTCCGGTGAAGATCTTTTAGCTGATGCTCATAGGCTACCTGCGCGTCTTCCTAGGATGAAATCTAAAGACAGCACAACCACTCAGTCCCAGAGCCAGATAACTCTAGCAGATTAAAATCACCGACCCGGCTGGAAATCGAACATGGGAGTCCTTGGACCAACGGCCAGCATGTTAAACAGCCACGGAGCCGAATGTGGTGGTCAATAGCTCGGTATGTTACAAACGAGGACAGGAAGCGTTACATAAGAGTATCTTCTTCTTCTTATTCTTCTTCTTGATCTGTTTACTCTCCAGGGTCGGTTTTTTTCTCGGACTCAACGAGGGATCCCACCTCTACCGCCTCATTGGCAGTGTCGTGGAACATCAGACTTTGGGTCGGGGGATACAACTGGGAGTATGACCAGTACCTCGCCCAGGCGCCCTCACTTGCTATTCTGAAGAGGGGCCTTGCGGGGGGATGAGAAGATTGGAAGGGATAGACAAGGAAGAGGGAAGGAAGCGGCCGTGGCCTTAAATTAGGTACCATCGCGGCATTTGCCTGGAGGAGTAGTGGGGAAACCACGGAAAACCACTTCCAGGATGGCTAAGGTGAGAATCGAACCCACTTCTACTCATTTGACTTCCCGAGGCTGAGTGGACCCCGTTCCAGCCCTCGTACCACTTTTCAAATTTCGTGGCAGAGCCGGGAATCGAACCCGAACCTCCGGGGGTGGCAGCTAATCATACTAACCATTATACCACAGAGACGGACCGATAAGAGTATCATATTTTGTTAATAATCTGCTAGTGTTAGAGATAACGAATGAAATATTATTGGAAAGTAACAATATCCTGTCTTCTAGGGAAATAAGCTATACTGGGACTTCATGGAATTGTACGCCTGTCTGAAACTTACGGTATGTGGGGTCTCATCAAAATGGATTATTTCTCGTAAGAGTATTAATTTATTTTATAAAGAGCTGCCTGGAGTACGCTCAACCCCAACCACGGTGTTATTATTAAGCCTGAGTAAAAGCAACCTGAAGAACATCATACTTACTTGACTGGAGTTAACGCTGCAATGGAGCCATCCCTCTTGTAGATATTTTGAGAGCCAACCGGCCTCTGAGACCGGTTAATATATATATTTAAAAAATAATAATTTATCTGTTTCTATATTATGTAGACTAAGGGCCGGTTCTACCACCTACTGGTAAAGTAGCGCGTAAATTGCCCTCCGCGTAAAAGGATGTTTCCGTTCGACCACCCCCAGGTAGCGCTATCGGCAGCATAAATCGTAGTTACCCGGCACGTAATTTGTCGGCCACTTCGAGGGCCCGATAAGACTTTACCTGCCGGGCAAGTTTTGAGAGTTGAACATTATTAGCTGTATTTCAGGTGACATACAACTTAAATTAGCTTAGTATACCGGTACTGAAAAAAAAAAAAAAAAAGCATGTTACTGTAACAGTGGCCGATATTGTATTGCAGGACCTTGAACATTAATGCTTCCCTTGAGTTGCAACGGTCACACCAGACTCTCGCATCGGTAGCTTAGGGAATACATTTTATACGTCAAGCTTTTGTAAAGAAACTTTAAAAGGATATAAAATCAAAATCTATTTGGAAATCATCATCATCATCATCATCATCATCATCTGTTTACCCTCCAGGTTCGGCTTTTCCCTCGGACTCAGCGAGGGATCCCACCTCTACCGCCTCAGGGGCAGTGTCCTGGAGCTTCAGACTCTTGGTCGGGGGCTACAACTGGGGAGAATGACCAGTACCTCGCCCAGGCGGCCTCACCTGCTATGCTGAACAGGGGCCTTGCGGGGGATGGGGATGATTGGAAGGGATAGACAAGGAAGAGGGAAGGAAGCGGCCGTGGCCTTAAGTTAGGTACCACCCCGGCATTTGCCTGGAGGAGAAGTGGGAAACCACGGAAAACCACTTCCAGGATGGCTGAGGTGGGAATTGAACCCACCTCTACTCTGTTGACCTCCCGAGGCCGAGTGGACCCCGTTCCAGCCCTCGTACCACTTTTCAAATTTCGTGGGAGAGCCGGGAATCGAACCCGGACCTCCGGGGATGGGAGCTAATCACGCTAACCACTACACCACAGAGGCGGACTGGAAATCATTTCAAATGGACTTAAATTTTCTACTTTTTTCAGTTTTCAGATACGAGGTACAAGTTAATGTATGTATCCAAACTACCTCAAGCGTTCTCGTAGCGTAATGGCTAATATACTCACTTCGTAATGCGCGGTATGCAGATTCGAGTCTGTATTATGATGAATCATTTTTATTTCTATTATTAGCGTTATGTTAATCTGTATGCCACTCTTCATATGTTCCTTTGTTAATAATATATTTCATTGAAATATTTAATCACAATATTATGTCTACTAGGAAATTGCTTTATATGTATCGGTTTGCTACTTATAGAAAATGATGTTATGATTAATAGCATATAGGACTGTCGCCCAGGTAGCAGATTCCCTATTAGTTGTGTACACAGTCTTCTTGTAAATTATTTCGAAGAAATTGGAAATTATTCCATTCCCGAATTCCTCTTCCTATGAATGGATATTTATCCCGATTAGTTCTTTACATTTACAGTACCTTCCAACTTAATCTTCATAAAGTTAAATATTAGAATGAAATGTTTTATCAATAAATGGAAGCATGTGGAACTAAACGAGGTCACAGAACTAGTTCCAAATAGAGCATCGTGGAGATACTTGATCAATTCTCAGAAACCTACAGATAGAATGCTCAAAGGCAAAGTCCGTAAAGAAGATGTGTGTGTATTATGTATATGGAAGCGCGTAAAAGAGAGTTAAGAACAACGGCAGGGAACGAAAATACATTTTAAAATGTAAATTAAAAATACGATGAAAACCTGCGTACCTTCTATTACGGAGCGAGTGACTTGAACAATCTACTACGAGAATACCTTTCAAAAACGCTGCCTTACATGACTGGTTATAACTGGCGTAAGAAAATGTAATCTTGAGATTTTAATCCCAATTAGGTATTGATATTGAAGATCATAGATTAAAATCACGAAAGCTTGACATAAATCGTTGTCCACAACTCTTAAGACTCCCTATATTAGGCTTTTTGGTGATAATCAGCAGACGCAAGCACAGGGAAATAAGACAATCGAAATGAGTTTCATGCATCTGTCGATAGATAGCACCACACTCGAAAGCAAGAAGTCGCTGAAAATCAGTCTAGCCAACTTCGTATATCGGTGTCTAGCTCCGGGTAGCTACCTAGCGCTTGCGCGGAGGTGGTTGGACGCAAGCCAAACTACCAGCCGATTTACACCTCCAGGTAGTTTACCTCCCGGGCAGCTGCCAGCCACTTTACCAGCAGATGGTAGAACCGGCCCTAAGTCTGTTTTAGGGGCTGCCTGGCCGAAGCGGTAAAGGCGTGCTCGGTTCACCTGGAAGGACGTGGGGTTCGATTCCTCGTCAGGAAGTCGAAAAATTTAAGAAACGAGATTTCCACTTTCGGAGGAGCATATGGTCCCGAGGTTCACTCAGCCTACACCAAAATTGAGTACCAGGTTAATTCTTGGTGAACTGGGCGAGTTGGCCGTGCGGTTTAGCAGCGCGCAGCAGTGAGCTTGCGTCCGGGAGATAGTGAGTTCGAATCCCACTATCGGCAGCCCTGAAGATGGTTTTCCGTGGTTCCCCATTTTCACACCAGGCAAATGCCGGGGCTTTACCTTAGCTCTTTCCCATCCCATTGTCGCCATAAGACCTATATGTGCCGGTGCTACGTAAAGCCACTAGCAAAAAAAAGTCCTGGTTGCAAAGGCGTAGAGCTAACCACCTACCCCATCAAGTGCCGAGGTTACGGATAGTGGAAGCCTTTATCTTCCTCCTTTATGGCCTGCACGGAGATGACTTTACATGCAAGAATAATTACAGAAACTTTCTCTTAAAAGTATTATCATGACAACATTGAGTTTTTGTTTTTGTTTCTTACGGTAATAGATGTCCCTCATAGGCTACTTGTACAAACAATTCTTACATACTTGTCATTCTCACGCCGAAAAAGATAAACTATGCAAGTGTGGCTCCTGTACAGAGACCTTTCTAACCTGTTGATATTTAAAATATAATCAATCCATGCCAGATACTATAGTAAAACATCGATATAACGAATACTAACTGCACGTTACTAGAGCTGTCCGGTATGCGAGACCGGGACGTTTTTATCTATCCGTCTGTTGCCGTTGAACGATTCACCCCAATCAGATATTTATCCCGATTAGTCTCTACATTTACAGTACCTTCCAACTTTATCTTCATAAAGTTAAACATTAGAATGATATGCTTTATTTTATCAATAAATGGAAGCATGTGGAACTAAACGAGGTCACAGAACTAGTTGCAAAAATGGAAGCATGTGGAACTAAACGAGATCACAGAACTAGTTGCAAACAGAGCATCGTGGAGATATTTAATCAATTCACAGAAGCCTGCAGATAGAATGCTCAAAGGCAATAAGTCCGTAAAGAAGATGTGTTTGTGTGTGTGTATAGGCCTACGTATATGGAAGCGCGTAAAAGTGATTTAAGAACAACGGCAGGGAACGAAAATATATTTTAAAATGTAAATTAGAAATACGATGAAAACCTGCATACCTTCTATTACGGAGCGAGCGACTTGACCAATCTACTAAGAGAATACTTTTCAAAAACGCTGCCTTACATGACAAGTTATAACGGGCGTAAGAAAATGTAATCTAGAGGATTTTAATCCCAATTAGGTATTGATATTGAAGATCATAGATTAAAATCACGAAACCTTGACATAAATCGTTGTCCATAACTCTTAAGACTCCCCTTATTAGGCTTTTTGGTGATAATCAGCAAGCACAGGGAAATAAGACAATCGAAATGAGTTTCATGCATCTGACGATAGATAGCACCACACTCGAAAACGAGAAGTCGCTGAAAATCGGTCTAGCCAACTTCGTATATCGGTGTCTAGCTCCAGGTAGCTACCTAGCGCTTGCGCGGAGGTGGTTGGACGCAAGCCAAAGTACCAGCCGATTTACACCTCCAGGAAGTTTGCCTCCCGGGCAGCTGCCAGCCACTTTACCAGCAGATGATAGAACCGGCCCAAAGCCGAGCATTTGAAGGAAGTGTTGAGGAGGAGCGAAGGTACTGCACGGGAGAACAGCCTTGACCAAATATGTTAGCCACTGTAGAAACATCCTATTTACTTCTGGTCTCACAGAACGATGGCTCCATTATAATATTAAGTTTAGGTATAGAAAAGAGTGTACTAACAAAGTTAGTACTGTTACCTCAGTGGATATTGTCACCCTGCAAAATTACTGCAAATTTCCCTTGGAAACATTACTGAAAGTGAAAACATAATGCCGATACCTTTAATAGTTTATGAGTTATTTGAGGTGGAAATCGTAGCTGCATAACCCTGCATATTAGTATTAAGAGACAATGTTTATTATACTCCTCTGAACCACCATGTTTTGAATTTTGTGGTAGATATAACAAAGCTATCAACAAAGCTAGCCTTAGGATCAAACTGTGTGAAAATCACATAG
This sequence comes from Anabrus simplex, assembly GCF_040414725.1. NCBI lineage: Eukaryota > Metazoa > Arthropoda > Insecta > Orthoptera > Tettigoniidae > Anabrus > Anabrus simplex. The sequence continues at coordinate 104,518,151 of NC_090269.1, read as the reverse complement.
AGAACAGTTCTCAATGTCGAAACAAACACCCACAGGAAATATATGTGTCCGTGATGTGGGATCCGCTTTGCATTGTAATATGGATGTGACATCGTTATAACTATGAATTAACGACTTGCATGGTACTGACAGGAAGCTGTCAATCTCATCAGCTGATGTCAACAGAAATTAACACACACTTTATCCTATCATAGTGTCTCCGGTTTGTACATTCGTTCGTAGAAATGTTCTGGTTAACAAAGGGAGAGCATATTTTTGCACCAGTCAAAATTAAACCTCAGCAAAACAGTTAAAATGTTAAAATATGCGGATTAAAAAACTGTATAGTATGAATCAAAACAAAATAAAGGCTCATCAAACAAACATAGGCTATGAAACAGATTCTAAAATACCAATATTGAATATTTTAAATGCTAATGATAGTAATTTTATCTACGACGGAATACATCGTAAATTCCCTGCGCATCTGAGCCTAAGTTGGCGTGTTCGATGATATTTGAAGGGTCAAAATTCTGTCAACTCTGCGTTCCAAAACCCACAAAAGAAATTAGTGTGAAATAAAACCAATAACAGTATTATCATTATTAAATAATAATGTATTAGAATATATTATTATTAATATAATTATTAAATGTTTCTAATTTAGGAACTGTCAACTATTTACTATGACAGAATAATCAATAAAATCAGGCGTGATTCGATAACCTGCAAGGTCTTAAGTCCGATTCCCCCGTCAGGAAGTCCAGAAATTTAGAAACAAAACGTTAGTTCTGGAATGCAACATAGCTCCGACTCTGGGAACCACTAGCCTGTAACAAAGAGGAATATCAGGTTAGTTCCTGGGGACAAAATTGGCTACTCTACGTCACATGTCTGTCAGTTTCGGTCATCAGTTCAGACGCAGGTTGGAGTCTCAAATAGTACCAACAAAAGTCATGCGGTTGTAGGAAAATAGCCAAAACCGTTGGCAGTATCAAAATAAGGTGTACTAAGCAATGTGATGAGTGAGTGAGTTTTCCATTGCTTTCCTCTCTGGGCTATAAAGTGCGATTGCACCACGGCTGGCACTATGAGTAGCACCTTTCGTTCTGGATGTAATTACCAGCACCGCGCCCAGCCCGGCCTCAGCAACTTCCATACTTTCACAGCCATAAATAAGACAAACTTCGATGGAAACTACATTTTTCTCAGGCCTGTGGCAAGAGACAGATCAGGCGATTGAGAAAATTTTCTGACCAAAATCAAGAATCTGCGAAAGAGAGGAAAGGGGGAAAAGGAGTTGCGTGTTCGGTTTATGAACTCACTGTATATCCCAAGGAACCACTCGGCAGATGGTAATATTTATAAAAGCTTTTACACTGACTTAGCAAATGTCATGGGATAGTCACCTAATAGCGTGTGGGGCCTCCTCTGGCCCTGCAGTGAGACGCCGTGGAAGTGAGTCGACAAGTCCCTGGTACAAGTAACTAATCTCATTTTGTTCCGTATTGAAGATACAATAACTAAACTCTTTCAAGATTAAAAATATTGTGTCCAACTATTCAATACAAATACACTGACTGACAGAGCAAATGCAACACCAAGAAGGAGTGGTTCGAAAGGGATGAAAGTTGGGGAAAAAACAGAGACGGCACGGATGAATAATTGATGTTTATTTCAAACCGATATGCAGGTTACACAATGCGCATGGCATCGACTCAGTAGGATGTAGGACCACCGCGAGCGGCGATGCACGCAGAAACACGTCGAGGTACAGAGTCAATAAGAGTGCGGATGGTGTCCTGAGGGATGGTTCTCCATTCTCTGTTAACCATTTGCCACAGTTGGTCGTCCGTACGAGGCTGGGGCAGAGTTTGCAAACGGCGTCCAATGAGATCCCACACGTGTTCGATTGGTGAGAGATCCGGAGAGTACGCTGGCCACGGAAGCATCTGTACACCTCGTAGAGCCTGTTGGGAGATGCGAGCAGTGTGTGGGCGGGCATTATCCTGCTGAAACAGAGCATTGGGCAGCCCCTGAAGGTACGGGAGTGCCACCGGCCGCAGCACATGCTGCACGTAGCGGTGGGCATTTAACGTGCCTTGAATACGCACTAGAGGTGACGTGGAATCATACGCAATAGCGCCCCAAACCATGATGCCGCGTTGTCTGTTGTCTAGCGGTAGGGCGCTCCACAGTTACTGCCGGATTTGACCTTTCTCCACGCCGACGCCACACTCGTCTGCGGTGACTATCACTGACAGAACAGAAGCGTGACTCATCGGAGAACACGACGTTCCGCCATTCCCTCATCCAAGTCGCTCTAGCCCGGCACCATGCCAGGCGTGCACGTCTATGCTGTGGAGTCAATGGTAGTCTTCTGAGCGGACGCCGGGAGTGCAGGCCTCCTTCAACCAATCGACGGGAAATTGTTCTGGTCGATATTGGAACAGCCAGGGTGTCTTGCACATGCTGAAGAATGGCGGTTGACGTGGCGTGCGGGGCTGCCACCGCTTGGCGGCGGATGCGCCGATCCTCGCGTTCTGACGTCACTCGGGCTGCGCCTGGACCCCTCGCACGTGCCACATGTCCCTGCGCCAACCATCTTCGCCACAGGCGCTGCACCGTGGACACATCCCTATGGTTATCGGCTGCGATTTGACGAAGTGACCAACCTGCCCTTCTCAGCCCGATCACCATACCCCTCGTAAAGTCGTCTGTCTGCTGGAAATGCCTCCGTTGACGGCGGCCTGGCATTCTTAGCTATACACGTGTCCTGTGGCACACGACAACACGTTCTACAATGACTGTCGGCTGAGAAATCAGGGTACGAAGTGGGCCATTCGCCAACGCAGTGTCCCATTTATCGTTCGCTACGTGCGCAGCACAGCGGCGCATTTCACATCATGAGCATACCTCAGTGACGTCAGTCTACCCTGCAATTGGCATAAAGTTCTGACCACTCCTTCTTGGTGTTGCATTTGCTCTGTCAAGTCAGTGTATATATATTATTGGTTAAATTCTGCATGAATTAAACACACCAGTTAGGGACATGTTTCGCCCTAGTTGGGCATCTTCAGCCTATATTAAACTTAAGGTCAAGGATTAAAACTATAACATTGGAACTTATAATAAACTAACTTAATCTAAATACAATTGTCTTATGCTATTTACATAGTTTACAATAGTTTACAATATGTACAATATGTGCATTAACTTTGCCAGAATTTATGAACAATGAATTAAATTATTTTATTATGACTAGACTTCCAATTGTGGATTGGATTGATCAAGGTGTGAACTGGGGTTTCTCAAATTGTATTGACTAGAATTTATCACTGCGTGAGCTGGGGTTTCTTCAACTGTTCGTAAGAACTTTTACAAAACCGGAATCTTGGTTAAAATCGTTAATATTCAATTTATAGTCCACATGTAGATGGAATGAATTCCTTTCCAACGGAGACAACATTTGGGCCAAAAATAAATGAACCTTTTTTTACAATTTTACTCTTGAAAGAGTTTACTTAGTCCCTCGTAGTCTTCTGAACGCAGCTGACACCAAATCGTTTGCAGCGCGGCCGCCAATGCTGGTCTGTTCGTGGGTGCACGATCCATGGCACGGAGCCTGCGTTCCAGGACATCCCAGATATGCTCGATAGGGTTCATATCGGGGCTCCTGGGTGGCCATGGCAGTCGTTGGACCTCCGCTGCATTTTCCTGGAACCATTTCCGGGCGACATGGGAGCGATGTGGCGCGCGTTATCATCTTGAAACACCGCAGAACCGTCTGGGCGCTGGAAGGCCAAAAATGGGTGGAAATGGTCTCAACATACCGCGTACAATTCAAAGTCTCTTCCAGAACAACTAGCGGACCCATTCCATACCAGGAAAATGCACCCCAGACCATAACAGAGGCACCAGCGCCCTGGACCACACCTTCGAGGCAGGCGGGATCCATCGCTTCATGTGGTCTGCGCCATACACGGTGCCTCACATCGGCATGGTGCAGTTGAAATCGTGATTCGTCCGACCATATCACGCTATGCCATTGTTCCAGTGTCCATCCCTGGTGACTGGCGATAAATGCGCGTCGTTGTGCCCGATGACGTTGGGTTAACAGTGGCACCCGTGTGCGGTGCCAGCTCCCATACCCCCATAAAACCCATGTTCCTACGGATTGTCCACTGGGAGACGTGTCTAGCACGGCCTGTGATGAATTGAGCCGTGATTTGTTGGACGCCATCTCTCCACTGACAGCTCGGAACATACCACTTAGTCGAGTAGCTCGTCTCCTTTCTCCCACGTCTTCCCAGCCCAAACTTTGCAACATTTTTGTAACGCTACTCTTTTGTCGGAAATCACCCAGAACAAGTCGAGCAGCTTTTCTTTGGATTTTTTCCGATTCTTGAATCAAGTAATCCTGGTGAGGGTCCCATACACTGAAACCATACTCTATTTGGTGCCTTACCACAGACTTATATGCCTTCTCGTTTACATCCTTACTACAACCCCTAAATACCCTCATAACCATGTGCAGAGATCTGTACCCTTTATTTACAATCATATTTATGTGATCACCCCAATGAAGATCTTTCCTTATATTAACAGCTAGGTACTTACAATGATCCCCAAAGGGAACTTTCACCCCATCAACACAGTAATTAAAACTGAGAGGACTTTTCCTATTTGTGAAACTCACAACCTGAATTTTAACCTCGTTTATCATCATACCATTGCATACTATCCATCTCTCAACATTATCGAGGTCATTTTGCAGTTGTTTGCAATCTTGTAACTTATTTAATACTATGTACAGAATAACATCTACTAAAAGCCTTATCTCTGATTCCACTTCTTTACCCATATAATTGATATATATACAAGAAAACATAAAGGTCCAATAATACTGCCTTGAGGAATTCCCCTCTTAATTATTACGGGGTCAGATAAAGATTCGCCTACTCTAATTCTCTGAGTTATATTTTCTAGAAACATAGCCACCCATTCAGTCACTCTTTTGTCCAGTCCAATTGCCCTCATTTTTGCCAGTAGTCTCCCATGATCTACCCTATCAAATGCCTTAGTTGGTTTTTACATGCAGAAACTCCACTGTATCGATGTTACACAGCGTTCAATAAAGAACTAATTCCACTGATTGTATGAATTGAAAAGGTGGACTATTACATCTCTTAATCATTTGAATAGTGTTCTAGGTTACCTAGGAGAATAATATACTCGGAAATGAAATGGCGTAGGGCTTTTAGTGCCGGGAAGTGTCCGAGGACTTCGGCTCGCCAGGCTCAGGTCTTTTGATTTGACTCCCGTAGGCGACCTGCGCGTCGTGATGAGGATGAAATGATGATGACGGCCCATACACCCAGTCTCCGTGCCAGGGGAATTAACCAATTATGGTTAAAATTCCCTACCCTGCCGGAAATCGAACCCGGAACCCCTGTAACCATTTAGCCATGGGGGCGGATACTAGACTCGGTTATGGAGGGTAAGAGGAGCAGAGGAATACCTAGGTGAATTCAAGGAGAAAGGTGTGAAAGACGATGAAGCCATACTGCTAGTTGCAAATAGAAAATTAGTTCAATCACAGACTGAACACTGAAAGTATAGCCGTCCATGATGGGTAAGTTTTGATTGATTGATTGGATTGATTGATTGATTGATTGATTGATTGATTGATTGATTGATTGATTGATTGATTGATTGATTGATTGATTGATTGATTGATTGATTGATTGATTGATTGATTGATTGATTGATTGATTGATTGATTGATTGATTGATTGATTGATTGATTGATTGATTGATTGATTGATTGATTGATTGATTCTACATCGCGTGATAATATTTATGCAACTCAGTATTTAAGTTGAGGGAAAGAGGAATATTGCAATTTTGACTCACATTTTTTCACTATTGCAGCATAAGAGAGGCAGTTTATAGGTAGAGCCCGGCGCGGTTATACAAAGGATTATCAGCATACGCTCCGCATCCACACTTCCTTCATCCGCACCCGCATCAGTGTAAATATTTAACTGCAGTATATTACAGCAGGGGTATTGAAACAGATAGATCTGTTAACATAGCCTGATATAATAGGCCTGACACCTGGTACCAGACCCCCCACAATCACAGGTTTATGAGGGATTTTATCTTCCGACAACTAAGACGTACTGACTTCTGTTCCTTCCTTCCATTAATTGTGGGCAACAACTAGTTAGGTTACAGTCAGGTTTACGGCTTTATGGTCTCAAGCCTCTTTATAAATCTCCATTTTCCCATACCACTGTCAAGGGTCACCTAACCACAAGCAAAAATAAGAGTAAACCTGCAAGCCGTGCAAGACTCTACAGGAACACTAAAATAGGGACACCTATGCATCTCCCTAGATATTACATGGATCGATCGCATTACAAACAAAGAGGTACTGAACCGAGTAGGTGAGAACTGACTCGAAGGAGAGGTAGTTCGATGGTTTCGTTCTGAGACATTGAGACATGCAAAACACGTTCATTTAGCTTTGGAAGGAGGCGTTTGGGAGAGAACCAAAGGGATCAGTATCACTAACAGTTTAGGATGGATGCCCGATGACTAGTTACGTTGCGATGAAGAATTGGAGGAGATCTGAATCAAACCAGGCCAACCAAGCAATACCTTAATGTCCACGATATCTCCTCAGAAGGCCGGGGAGTGATATACAGTACATGGGTCTTTACCCAAATCGTAGTGAGATGATACTCATGATAACGTACGTGAGCACAAAGAGTTGGCCTGCTTGGCTTCGAGAGATTGGCACACTGAATCTGGGGAGTCCGGCAATCTGTAGTGGGAAGGTTAGATTGTAGGTTAATTGAAGGGGTGGGGTAGGATAGAGAAAATGATAGGTTAGAGAACTGCATCAGAGCAGTCCAAGGACTGATAACACAAAAAAAGTAATATCAAAGAACTGTATACTGTATTAAAAAGGTAGGAGAGTAATTTTCGATCTTTCAGCTTTCATGTTATTTTTCGGGAAATGAATGATTATGGGATATTTCAACATAATGCAACGCATCTAAGAATTTTAGAGCCTGATTTTAATTTTCTCATATTTTACGTGTTGTGCACATAGTTCATCCCAGATGTTTTTAACACTTTTTAATGTCATTTGTGTTTCTACATTTGTTTTAGTTATTGGATGTGTTTGTACAGTTTTCCATTAAAGATGTGGCCAGCCAAGGCCGAAACTAGTTCCTAGATTAGAAATTTAATATAAAAGCATAATATAGTTTAGTTATTATTGAAACGAATGATTACATACGATTTTAGAATTTGGTTTCTCTCGAGTGCTTTCAACAAATTTCGGCAATTATATTTACCTTTTCTAAGTCATAAACTTTTTTTTTTTTTACTGTAGAATATGCGGGGAGAGGAGAAAAGGTTGTGCTCTGAACAGCAAAAACTCAGTAGCACAATGTTGAAGGTGATGAATGTATAGAGACATGTTCCGTCCAGAAGTTGTCGTACCAGGCTCCTCACTTTCATCTATCCTATCTGACCTCTCTTGGTCACCTGTTGTTCTTTTCCGACCCCGATGGTAATAGGTTCCCGAGGCCTAGGGAGTCTGTCATTTTCACGCCCTTCGTGGCCCTTGTTTTCCTTTGGCCGATACCTTCATTTTTCGAAGTGCGAACCCTTCCATTTTCCCTCTGATTAGTGTTATACAGAGGATGGTTGCCTAGTTGTACTTCTTCTTAAAACAATAATCACCACCACCACCACCGCCATTTAGTGTTTTTAAATGTTAGTTTCTTGCTCGGCTTTAAGATTTACGACGGGTTGTTGTCTTGGCTTGCAAAATTGTTCTGACTTACACTATTTATTCTCGGAGGACGAGTCAATGCTGATTTTCAATAACAAAATACGTCGAGAAGAGTATCCTTCCGTAACACAGGGACAATTCCGCCCCACTCCCACCCCCACCCCACCCCCAATCATTGATAAAAGGCCAGGAAGCAGAAGAATATTATGCTATGGTTTTACGTTCCACTAACAACTCGTACAGTTTTCGAGAACAACGAGGTCCGAGCTCGATAGCTGCAGTCGCTTATGTGCGGCCAGTATCCAGTATTCGGTAGATAGTGGGTTCGAATCCCACTGTCGGCAACCCTGAAGATGGTTTTCCGTGGTTTCCCATTTTCACACCAGGCTGTACTTCAATTAAGGCCACGGACGCTTCCTTCCCACTCCTAGCCTCTTCCTATCCCACCGTCGCCATAAGACCTATCTGTGTCAGTGCGACGTAAAGCAACTTGCAAAAAAAGAAAACAAAGAGGTGTCGGAATTTTGTCCTTCGGAAGTCGTTATAAGTATTGATGAATCTACCGACACGAGGCGGATATATTTGAGAACCTTCATACACTACCGGACTGAGCCGCAGAGTCCGACGTAAGTAATTAAAACTTCCTTCCTTTTCGTTGGTAGAATGAAATGGAAAGTCAAAATTGGCATGCAGTCAGCTTAAATCAAAGTCAACTCAAAATGCCTGTAGTTGGTAGTTAAAACTAGATTATTACTGTGATGATCATGATGTTCCAAACTCTCAAAAATCAACGCCACTAAATACATGTTCCAAGCACCTGTAATGCTGGATGATAGAGATTGTTGCAGGATTTGCGGACACTACTATACACATCACATGGAAGCTTGCCGACTCTAGGCAGCCGGATGGCCCCATTCACAAAAGTTAGTGGGGATACGAGAGAGTGATAACGGGGGAGAGTCAATAGTGGGTCCCTCCTGAATGGCGAGCGCTGAAACACGTCTCGACCAGATCACATTCATCAGTCCGTTCCCGAGCACAGCTAAATACTCACAAGAGGAATGAATGTACTGTGTGACAGACAATGATTTTGTCGATCTTACGCGAGGTTAATCTGCATGGGTACAAAATCAATACCCATTTGAAAATTCTCTCCAAAGGGCTTTAATTTCGTGATTTTAGCATTCATTTTCAAGCACCAGTGACCAGCCATCACAGGCTATAAGCCAGCGTTGAGAGAAGCGTTCTCTTAGCAGAGCGGTGAATGCGCTGGCAATCTACAATGATTTCCGGGCTGAGTGACTCAGACGGTTGAAGCACTGGCCTTCTTACCCCAACTCCCCCTGTGGGTGGGGGCAGTAGAATAACACCCACGGTATCCCCTGCCTGTCGTAAGAGGCGACTAAAAGGGGTCCCAAGGGCTCTAAACTTTGGAGCGTGGGTTGGCGACCACAGGGCCCTCAGCTGAGTCCTGGCATTGCTTCCACTTACTTGTACCAGGCTCCTCACTTTTATCTATCCTATCCGACCTCCCTTGGTCAACTCTTGTTCTTTTCTGACCCCGACGCTATTAGGTTTGCGAGGGCTAGGGAGTCTTTCATTTTCACGCCCTTCGTGGCCCTTGTCTTCCTTTGGCCGATATCTTCATTTTTCGAAGTGTCGGATCCCTTCAATTTTTCCTTCTGGTTAGTGTTATATAGAGGATGGTTGCCTAGTTGTACTTCCTCTTAAAACAATAATCACCACCACCACTCTTACCCCAACTTGGCAGGTTCGATCCTGGCTCAGTCCGGAGGTATTTGAAGGTGCTCAAATACGTCAGCCTCGTGTCGGTAGATTTACTGGCACGTAAAAGAACTCCTATGAGACTAAATTATGGCACCTAGGCGTCTCCGAAAACCGTAAAAGTAGTTGGTGAGACGTAAAACGAATAAAATTATTATTATTATTATTATTATTATTATTATTATTATTATTATTATTATTATTATCATTATCATTATCATTAATCTACGGTGAATGGGTTTGAGTTACCATCGAACCTTCTTTCTTTCTTTCCTTCTTTCTTTCTTTCCTTCTTTCTTTCTTTCGCTTCTCTTCATTCCCTATAAAACTGGATCAGGTATTTAGGATGTGCAGAGAAAGAAGCCTCCGTGGATCAGGCGGCAGCACGTCGGCCTCTCACCGCTGGATACCGTGGTTCAAATCCCGGTCAGCCCATGTGAGATTTATGCTGGACAAAGCGGAGGCGGGGCAGGTTTTTCTCCGGGTACTCCGGTTTTCCCTGTCAACTTTCATTCCAGCAACACTCTCCATTAACATTTAACTGGCAGTTTCCCGCTGGCTCCGCCCGCAATGTACAAAGTATGGTGTTGTTCGTTACTATCCTCATGGATGTATTTGCAAAGTTTCGAGTTAATGAAATAAAGCACATGATCTGATGCGGTAATAGAACGTAATATTATGACAACAAAACACTTGAAAATACATCACACAAAGAAATTGAATTAAACGTTCCTTGGAACAACACTACGCGCCGAACTGTTAAAAAGATCTTCGTCATGGAGACAAATGTACTCATCACCTTTCTCAGAATCTGCCCATTTAAGTAGTTATTACCTCAAAAGAAAGCTCTTGATCCACTTAGTGTTTTAGACCAAAACGAACTGCGTACCTCAATTATAACCAAAGATATGATTGCTTCAAAGAGACAAAAAATTGAAATAATCAAATAATTTGAGGAAGGCGGAAATTGAGTAATTTATAGTACCTGGTGACAAATCAGTGCATGAATACCTTTCAGTTTTTTTAAAAAGTGAAGGAAATGGCCGGACTGACTGACTTTTTTCGTATTTTTTTAATATATAGATTTCATCTGTCAGTCATTAATCATTACTCCAGAGGAGTGCGACAGGCTTCGGCAGCCGGCACATTTCCTATCCTCGCCGCTAGATGGGGCTTCATTCATTCCATTCCTGACCCGGTTGAATGACTGGAAACAGGCTGTGGATTTTCATTCTTCTAAGAGCAGTAAGTGAAACAGAATCAAGGAGCAAAAAACAAAAATGTAGTGAACATGCAGTTGTGAACAACGCTATTCTTGTAAGAAAGAAGTCATCTTCCGAACGAAATTGTCTTTACACTGGTGTATTTTATGATCGACTTCGCTGTACGGGAGTTAAACCTGGGTGGACTCAGAATATCTTATTCATAAAACAAAAGTAACAGATATGAAGGCTCCAAGAATTATTGCTGGTACAGACAGGTGGAAACAATTGCAGTAGAGTACTCAGAATGAGAAATAAAGGTTAAGTTGCCGGGGTGAGTGGCTCAGACGGTTGAGGCGCTGGCCTTCTGACCCCAACTTGGCAGGTTCGAACCTGGCTCAGCCCGGTGGTATTTGAAGGTGCTCAAATACGTCATCCTTGTGTCAGTAGATTTACTGGCACGTAAAAGAACCGCTGTGGGACTAAATTCCGGCACCTCGGTGTCTCCGAAAACCGTTAAAATTTCGTAGGTGGGATGTAAAGCCAATAACTTTATTATTAAAGGTTAAGTTATGAATCAAATTCTAATTTCGTATGGCTATTTCTAGCCTGGTGCAGTCCTTGCAAAGCAGACCCTCCGATGAGGGTGGGCGGCAACAATCGTGTATGGGAAACGACGTGTTACTGTGGTGGAAGAGAGTGTTATTTGTGGAGCGTGAGTTGCAGGGATGCTAGGGACAGTGCAAACACCCAGTCTTGAAGCCAAGGGAATTAACCATTTTAACGTAAAATCTCCGATTCTGCTGGGAATCGAACCCGACGCCCTCTGAACCGAGGAGCACTACTCTGATCATTCAGCCAAGGACCCGGAGGAAGATAGAAATGAGCTCAATGGACATAAAACAGTTTCAATCGTGGAGTACTGTCAGGCGAATGGAGGAGGTTAGGTTGCCTAGGAAAATAATGGACGACGCGTTGGAGGATAAGAGAAGTAGGTGTGGAACCAAACGAGGCCACATAGATAGTTACAATCAGAGGATTGTAGATGCCCTTAGTTCACAGAAGCTAGCAAACTGAAGGCTGAAAGCCATAACAATCTACAGTATAACGAAAATGTACGTATGAATTCACAAAGACAAGAAATTCAGCAAAAAATTAACGATTTGTGTGAAAGATATTGAGAAGCAGACAATATGGCGGAATGTATGACTGAAAGAACATTATCTGAATTCTGTGAAATTATTCAAACTGCACCAATAAGGAAAGAAAGACGTTCAATAGAAAACTAAGAGGTGTAATGTGGTGGCTAATCGGGATATATAAACATAACGAAAATCATTGTTTATTTTGTGGAGAAATTATGAAAGAGGCTCATCTATTGAGAGTATGTATAGGAGCGGACGCACTTAGAATTAAACATTTAGGTGGTGAATATAAATCAAAAAGAGAAAGAATTTTATACAATTCTTAAATTATGAATCAATGAATGGTTTACAACCGGAAAGAATAACACTAAGTAAACGAATGAAGGATAGGATACATGTTTGTCCTAAAATTTGTACAATTTTACTACACTTAGGACAAGGAAGGAAATGAAAATGAAATAGCGTATGGCTTTTAGTGTCGGGAGTGCCCAAAGACATGTTCGGCTCGCCAGATGCAGGTCTTTTGATTTCACGCCACTAGGCGACCTGCGCGTCGTGATGAGGATGAAATTATGATGAAGACGACACATACACCCATCCCCCGTGTTAGCGGAATTAACCAATGATGGTTTAAATTCCCGACCCTGCCGGGAATCGAACCCGGGACCCCTGTGACCAAAGGCCAGCACGCTAACAATTTAGCCATGGAGCCGGACAAAAGAAAGGGAAAAAATGGATGGTAATTTGTGGAATGAATAGAAACATTATTAGCTTTAAGTACAACAGTGGTAATAGTCAAATAACTGTAAGAAGATTAAATTAAATTCATGTATCGAATTTAATGAAATGCAATACACGAAAGCTCACTCCCCAGTTTCTGGAACTAGGGAATGGGAGTATTCTATTCTATTCTAAATGCATGAATTTTCTGCATTTCCATAAAACGTCTTCTTTGATAGTTCCTAACGTTTTCAAGTTGGGTGTTAATGTAGTAGCATAACGAGAGCTTCAGAGAACCTGGAGCTCGAGTTTATTTTGACTATTTAGCGAATGACTACAAAAATGAATAAGTTGTGATGAGAAAAGCGAATAAATAAGAAACAAATCAAATACATACGCATCTATAACCTATTCAGAGAATAAAACTAACAAAACTAACGAAATATAACGCTTTACTTTTCCATTGGAACACTTTGGACTTTCCGTGGGTGGAGGCAGTAGAATAACACCCACTGTATAACCAACCTGTCATAAGAGATGACTAACCCCAGGGACACTCAGCTGCGGAGGGTGGATTAGCACCACAGGACCCTTAGCTGATGCCTGGCATTGCTTCAACTTACTTCTGTCACACTCCTAACATTCATCTATACTATCCGACCGCCCTTGGTCAACTCTTGTTCTTTTCCGACCCCGACGGTATTAGAACACTTGAGACCAAGGGAGTCATTGATTTTCACATCCTTCATAGACATCGTCTTTCTTTGGATACCGGACTTTTCGAAGTGTCGGATCCCTACCATTTATTAATTCTGATTACTGTTAATAGAGGATGATTGCCTAGTTGTACTTCCTCTTAAAACAATAATCACTACTACCACTTTGAACACTTTCATCCGCAGCATTCCAATACAATACGTCAGCGGTCGGCAGTAACAGAGTTACGTCTTGTTGATTGTGCACTTTGTAGTCAAATGTACGCGGCTGGTGTTATTATTATTATTATTATTATTATTATTATTATTATTATTATTATTATTATTATTATTATTATTATTATTATATATAATTCGCTGGGGCCATCAAGGACCACGTTAAGTCTTGTTGCATTTGACATTGAACTTGGCCTTCTTTAGAGCCCAAATTTCCCTCATTCTTTGTGAGTGGGCCTGCTTACGCTCCTCTGTCCAAGGGGCACCGTGTCTTCTCTTCGGTTGCTCGTCTCGGTTTAGCCCGTTCGTCAATATTTTCTTGCGGAAGAGACCTCTGTTAAAGGCGTCTTCAGCTGAGATATGTAGCATTTGCAGGTCTTCTTTGGTATTTCTAAACCAGGGAATTGTGGTTTTGGGGTTTGAATCAAAAAAGTGAAATATTTCTTTAGTTAACTTTCTTCTGTCCATTCTTTTCAGATGACCGTAAAATCGTGCCCGTCTTTTTCTGATTGTGTCGGAAATTTTCTCTATTTTGCTGTAGACTTCCTTGTTGGATCTCTTTTGATGGATTCCATTTCTGTACTTTGATCCCAAGATTCCTCTCACAATTTTGCGTTCTCTTTTCTCCAGTTCTTCAAGTAGTCCTTTGTTGGCATTTAGAGACAGGGTTTCGGCTGCATATAGAACTACTCGCTTCAGAACTGTTTCATAGTGACGTATCTCGGTGTTTTGGGAAAGGCATTTTTTGTTGTAGATTGTGCGGGATGTTTGGTAGGCTATTTCCAGTTTGCGTACTCGCTCCTAAAGTGCTTCATTGTCCAGTCCATTTTTCATGATGATCTCACCCAGGTATTTGAATTTGTCTACTCGGATGATGTCCCCGTATTTTGCATGGAGTTTTGGTGGAGCCTCTTTGATGTTAGTCATTACTTCTGTTTTCTCAAACGATATCTGCAAACCAGTTTGTTCGGCAATTTCCTTTAAAATTTCAACTTGAGCTCTAGCGGTTTCTATGTCGGTTGAGAGAACAGCAATATCATCGGCAAATGCTAAGCAGTCTGTTGCGATCCCCTTGGATTTGGTTCCTATTCTCAATGGACTGTAGTTGGTTTCCTGTAATCTCACCAGCCAGGTTCTGATGATCTTTTCAAGAACACAGTTGAAGAGTATCGGGGATAGCCCATCACCTTGTCGGACTCCTGTTTTGATGTCAAAGGAATGCGAGAGACATCCGTGAAACTTCACCTTGGATTTTGTATCGGTCAGGGTGGCTCTAATTAATGCCAGCAGTTTCAAATCAACTCCAAATTCATTTAAGATGTTTAGCAGGACTTCCCGGTCAATGGAGTCGTACGCTTTCTTAAAGTCCTTAAAGACAGGCACATACTGCTTGGACCTTAGTGTACAATATCTGACGATCGTTTTCAGATTTTGGATCTGTTCAGCTGTTGAGCGACCTTTTCTGAACCCTCCTTGGTATTCACCTATTTGATGTTCGACTTGTGCTTCCAAACGCTCCAGGATGGCAAGTGATAGAATTTTGTAAGTCACGGGTAGCAAAGATATTCCTCTGTAGTTGTTGATGTTCTTCATGCTGCCTTTTCTGTGTAATGGATGGATCCAAGCTATTTTCCAATCTTCGGGTAGGGTCTCCTTGTTCCAAATTTCTTCTATTTGCTTTTGCAAGATATCAAGTGATTCTTCTGGGGCATATTTCCATAGTTCTGCTACTACTGAGTCTTCCCCCGGCGCTTTGTTATTTTTGAGACGGGCAATGTGGCGCTTGATTTCATCTCTGTCGGGTGGTCTGGAATCTGGGTACCTGAGTAAGGGTTCCTAGGTCTCAATGGTACTTTGCGGTTTAGAGCACTTAAGTAAATTCTTGAAGTTATCTGCCAGAATGCTGAAATTTTCTTCATTTGACGTCGCCAGTGTGCCGTCCGTTCGCTCAAAGCATAGAGATGGTGGTTTATAGCCAGTGAGTTTGCGTTTGAAGGCTCTGTAGTACTCTCTGCTTTCATTCTTCCTAAAGTTTTGTTCTATCTTTTCAATGAGAGATTTTTCGTATTTACGTTTCTCAGTTCTGAACACCCTAGCTGCTTGGGCACGTTGGGTTTTGTAGGTTTCCCAATCATTTTCTGATTTCGTAGAGTTGTACTGTTTCCACGCATTGAGTCTTTCTTGGAGGACTGATTCGCAGGTACTATTCCACCAGGCATGCTTTTTGCTTCTCTTGATTTCTGCAACGTCTTTGGCGGCCTCAACAAGGAGACTTTTGGCGTTGTTAAAGTCACAGTCATTTGGTCTAGCCTTCTCCTGGAACTCCTCGACCCTTTGCCGAAGTTTATCATTGTCGAAGCGTGTGATCTGTTTGGTTGTCTTCCTTGTGTTTGCGGGAATTGGTTTGAATTTGATAAGAGACATATAATGATCTGAGGCCACATTGATGCCTTTCTTTACCTTGACATTCATAATCTCAGGGCTGTTTCTCCTGGAGATCGCAACATGATCAATTTGGAACTCTCCGAGAGATTGGACGGGAGAACGCCAAGTCATTTGCTTTCTGGGTAGATGGCGAAAGTGGGTCGACATGACCTGCAGGTTGTGATTTTCGCAAATGGTCACCAGTCTTTTGCCGTTGGGATTGGTTCTTTTGTGAGCAGGGTAATTTCCTATAAATTTCTTGTACTTCTGCTCACGACCTAGTTGGGCATTGAAGTCACCCAAAAGAAGCTTGACATGGTGTTTGGGGATTTTGTTCAATTTTTCATCCAGTAGGTCCCAGAAATTATCAACTTCGTCTGGATCAGACTTGTTCTTATCGTTTGTAGGAGCATGTGCGTTAACTAGGGCGTAGGTTTTGTTCGCGCATTTAATTGTGAGTATAGACAATCTGTCATTCACAGGTTCGAAATTTGCAACCGATTTAACGATTCCAAGCATCACAGCTCCATTGAGGATTCCTCTTTGCGCTTTGCTCTTGAAAAATCGGTAGCCTTCAGATTCAAAAATCTCTTCATCTGGGTACCTTGTTTCCTGTAGGGCCACTATGGATATCTGATTTTCGTGAAGAGCTTTGGTGAGGGTTTTCAGCTTGCCAGTTTGTGTAAGTGAATTTATGTTGAAAGTTGCTAGAAAGGTTTTAGATTTCGGCCTGAGTTTTTGACTCTTCGGGGTACACCGAGACGCTCCGACTCGTCTCTTGCATGATGTCGAGTCTCCCCCAGAATCCGAACGAGACTCGTGCGCCGTAGCGTTCACGACGAGGGATTTATCCGAAGATTTACCCCCTGGGGTATGTTTCTTGAAATGTTGTGCCATCATGCTTTTTGACTTGACTTTGCTTTGGACGGGTACCCATCCTTTTACAACTAGTTGTTAGCCCTAGAGGTTGCCTCAAGATGTTTTCTGGCTTCTGGTCATTTACCAGTATTCGCCGTAACCCTGGCAAGGGACCAGTTTTTTTTCACGGTGGTATTTTATTTCCCTACTACCCTCTGACTCTGCTGGCGGCAGAGCCAGCGAGCTTCCCCAATTCCAATGGGACGCGCCCGATGGAGGTAACCGGTAAATCCCCACACGGTTATTATTATTATTATTATTATTATTATTATTATTATTATTATTATTATTATTATTATTATTATTATTATTATTTAGTGTCGAGCTGCTTGGATTCAGCGTCGAAGCCTTCGGTATAGAGTCCTGAGTTCGGTTCCTGGCTTGGGGATTCTTTCTTTTTTTTTAGAAGTTGCTTTACGTGTCACCAACACAGGTAGGTATTATGGCGACGATGGGATAAGAAAGGACTAGGAGTGGAAAGGAAGCGGCCATGGCCTGAATTAAGGTACAGCCCCCAGTATTTGCCTGGTGAAACGGAAAACCACGTAAAACCATCTTCAGGGCTGCCGACAGTGGGGTTCGAACCCACTATCTCCCGAATACAAGCTCACAGCTGCGCGCCCCTAACCGCATGACCAACTCGCTCGGTTGGGGATTCTTGCTACGTCTGGTTGATTCCTCTGGCTCGGGGACTGGGCAGTGTGTGTTTTGTCTCAATACAAACCTCTTCATATTCAGAATAACACTTTGTTATTCATACATCACCCAATTCAGCAGAGAAATTTTTATGTCACTGAAGTTATGCAAGAACACTACAACATATTGCTGTATAACGGAGGTAATGATAATACGCAAGCATTCAGTGAACTCTTATATTCTCTGCATAAAGTAATAGGAAGTATTTTTGCCTCGAATTGCAAGTAATTTTCCTATTCACGGTATTCATTTGCCAGTCTTACGGCCGGTGTCAACAGTTCTGAAGCCTAAGTACAGTACACTACAGTAGATTTTGTTAGCGTATCACCTACGACAGTGCTGTTCAAAATGGGCAGAGGTAAAGAGGCTTGGCTCCGAACTGAAAGAGACAATTGTTAATATAGCACTTCGAAGATTGTCTTTAAGAAAAAACAGGACAAATTGTAAATTAAAGTCGTATAACAGTGCAATACGTGCTAAATAAATTAAAGTGTCAAACTCAAACAAAAACGGCTGAGTGCTCAGGAAGAAAGTCTCATTTTGCGTCGGATAAAATCCAGTCCCAAATTATTGCTCCAAAACAGCGGTCAGAATTGCACATTACTACAGGCAAGAGTGGTGGTGGTGGTGATTATTGTTTTAAGAGGAAGTACAACTAAGCAACCATCCTCTATCTCTATCTCTATCCTCTATCTCTATCAGAGAGAAAATATGGAACGGATCCGACACTTCGAAAACTGAAGGTGTCAACCAAAGACAGACAAGGGCCATGAAGGGCGTGAAAATGAAAGACTCCCTAGCCCTCGCAAACCTAACAGCGTCGGGGTCGGAAAAGAACAAGAGTTGACCAAGGGAGGTCGGTTGGGATAGATGAAAGTGAGGAGCCTGGCACAAGTGGAAGCAATGACAAGACTCACCTAAGGGCCCCGTGGTCGCCAACCCACGCTCCTTAGTTCAGAGCCCCTAGGGCCCCTTTTAATCGCCTCTTACGACAGGCAGGGGATACCGTGGGTATTATTCTACTGCCCCCCCCCCACAGGGGGAAACAGGCAAGAAGATGTGCACTCAGATGACTCGTCGGGTACTGTACAGACATGGTTACCATAGCAGAGTTCCGAGGAAGAGGTTGTGCTGCAAGATTGCTGTTAGCGAAAGAACGTCTACAGGACCAGGGATTTTGAAACAATATTGTCTGGTCATATGAAACTAAAATTAACTTCGTTGGATCAGCTGGTGCCCAAAGGGAGTGGAGAAAGGTTAATACGGACAATGATATGGCTAATACATTTCCCAATGCAAAGAATGGAGGTGGGCCAGTTAATTTTTTGGGGGTGCATATCAACAAAAGGTATTGGTAATACCCAGTTTATTGACGGCGTAATGGACAAGGTAGTGTATAAATACATTCTGAAGAAAATGTTAAGCAAAGTGCGAAAAAGTTGGGGATGCTACCTACCTAGATGTTCTAACAAGACAACGACCCCTAACATACACCTGTTTCGAATAAGGAATAGTTAATTTGGAACGTTCCAAAACTATTGACAGAGCTCGATAGCTGCAGTCGCTTAGGTGCGGCCAGTATCCAGTATTCGAGAAATAGGGCTTCGAATCCCACTGTCGGCAGCCCTGAAGATGGTTTTCCGTGCTTTCCAATTTTCACACCCGGCAAGTGCTGGTGCTGTATCTTAATTATGGCCACGGCCGCTTCCTTCCCACTCCTAGCCCTTTTCTGTTCCATCGTCGCCGTAAGACCTATCTGCCTCGCTGCGACGTAAAGCAACTTGTAGAGGAAAAAAAATCTGAACTCCCACTCCTCCAGTCTGCTGACCTAAAACCTATTGAACATATACGAGCGTATTTGAAATCTAGGGTCTACAGTCGAAATGTATCATCTGAAGAGGAGTTAAAAAGAGGGGTGACTAAAAAATGGCTCAATATAAGCCCCGGAAAAGTATGACAGACATAATGTCCATGCAGAGAAAGTATCAAGCAGTCACTAAAGCTCAATGTTATTCTACCAATTATTAGAAGTACTCTTGTTTTCATGAATTTATTTATTTTTATTGACTTTATTCCACTGTATGAATAACAATGTGACTAGAAAAAGTAAAACCTCTGTTGTTTAAATACTATATAGAGATATTGAAATTGTATTTGTTACATAAAGCAATATACGTAAAATACGTACTTTTGTCAGCGGAAACATGCGAGTATTATAAATGTATTTTGAATAGCAAAAACTATGTATCTTAGTCATTAAACCGCACAATATGAATAAGAATGTGACACGTTGTGCATGGGACACATCGCACTATCAACCGCCGCAGAAACAAGCAATAGCGAACACAATCCCATTACAAAGAGATAGTTGTTCGTATAACTGGGCTTGACCCACGTTGAGTACAAGAGGCGATAAAATAATTCATGGCATCACAGTAAACAGTAAATAATCACCACTTAAGATTTGCTGATGACACGACCTTTATCGCAGAAAGGAAAGGTGATCTGCAAAACATTATACAGCTACTGAGCAGGAAATTCAGGGAAGTCTGGAAAATGGGTATAAATGAAAATAAAACCAAAGTCATGAGATACACACGAGATAGAAATCAGAAGGTACATAACTAAAAGGAAAGGAGTTACAAGTAAAATCAATTTGTTACCTTGGTAGCCTGATAACATTGGAGTCAGATGTCAAAAGAATGTTTCAGCTAGTATACATCAAAGAAATTGCTTTTAATTGTGAAGGAAAGTATTTTATCACCTAATTTTCTGCGTCACTAGCCACAAGAAAACGGTTTATTTTGTGTGAAGGGGCCATATACGCTTCAGAAACTTGGACTCTCGGGAAAGCGGAGAAGGCAAAATTGAAAACATTTGAAATGTGGTGCCGGGAGAGGATGATCAAGATATACTGGATAGACAGAACGAATGCTATGCAATGTTCAAGAAAACTACGAATCTCGTGAAGTCCACTGAGAAAAGAAGAAATCAACCCGTACGTCACCTGTTAAAGACACTCCAGTTGGTTCACCACCTTACTGGAAGACCGTCTGGATGAAAGAACACTAAGAGGAAGATCTAGATCATCTTTCCTGAATAACAAAAATGAAGGAACAACATACCCAACTATTATGCAATTGGCCGACAAAGAAATACCATTGACTTACTTTCATGCTGTTCATCAAACTCCGGATTAAATCAATCAATCAATCAATCAATACTGATCTCCATTTGGGGCAATCGCCCAGGTGGCAGATACCCTGTCTGTTGTTTTTCTAACCTTTTCTTAAATGACTGCAAAGAAATTGGAAATTCACGGAACATCTCCCTTGGTAATTTATTCCAATCCCTAACTCCTCTTCCTATAAACGAATATTTGGCCCAATTTATCCTCTTGAATTCCAACTTTATCTTCAAATTGTGAACTTTCCTATTTTTAAAGTCACCACTCAAACTTATTCGTCTACTAATGTCATTCCACGCCATCTCTCCGCTGACAGATTGGAACATACCACTTAATTGAGCAGCTCGTCTTCTTTCTCCCAAGTCTTCCCAGCCCAAAATTTACAACATTTTTGTAACGCTACTCTTTAGTCGGAAATCACCCAGAAAAAAATCGAGCTGCTTTTCTTTGGATTTTTTCCAGTTCTTGAACCAAGTAATCCCGGTGAGGGTCCGGACACTGGAACCATACTCATGTTGGGGTCTTAGCACCGACTTATATGCCCTCTCCTTTACATCCTTACTACAACCCCTAAATACCCTCATAACCATGTGCAGAAATCTGAAGCCTTTCTTTACAATCCCATTTATGTGATTACCCCAAAGAAGATCTTTCCTTATATTGACACCTAGGTACTTACAGTGATACCCATAAAGAACTTTCACCCTAGCAATTAAAACTGAGAGGACTTTTCCTATTTGTGAAACTCACAACCTGACTTTTAACCCCGTTTATCAAGATACCATTGCCTACTGTCCATCTCACAACATTATCGAGGCCATTTTGCAGTTGCTCACAGTCTTGTAACTTATTTATTACTCTGTACAGAATAACAACATCTGCAAAAAGCCTGATTCCACTTCTTTACTCGTGTATATATATATAAGAAAATACAAAGGTCCAATAATACTGCCTTGAGGAATTCCCCTCTTAATTATTACAGGGTCAGATAAAACTTCGCCTACTCTAATTCTCTGAGATCTATTTTCTAGAAAAATAGCAACCCATTCAGTCACTCTTTTGTCTAGTCCAATTGCACTCATTTTTGCCAGTAGTCTTCCATGATATTCAAATACCGGGTATCCACAATTGAGGAGACAAGGAAGAATATTGCATCTGTACCTATCCCAAGTAACCAGAAAAGAACACAAAGAAGAACAGGAGGAGGATGCCGTGGTTGTACACTATCCTGCAGAGAAGATGAATGTTTCACTGCACAAACGAAATGACAAACTTCCTCTTAGAATATCAACATCAGTTAGAGAGACTGAAAAAGAACACTCAACTCGTTCGAAACTGGGATTGCATTCGGTTTGTACAGGTAGCCGGCTGAGATGACGTGCTTGTCAAAAACTGAAACAGTTTTGGCCCGAGAGTGATATTTAGAGCAGTTTTTGAGCGGAGTGGTTGGATGTAATGGTATCGGTTTTTACGTTCCACTAAAGACTTCTACCGTTTTCGGAAACGCCGAGGTGGCGGAATTTCGTCCCGTAGTATTACTTTTGAGTGCAAGTAAATCTACTGCGCGAGACTGATCCTTCAAATACCACCGGAGTGAGCCAGGTTCAAACCTGCCAGCCCGGCAACATTATTATTATTATTATTATTATTATTATTATTATTATTATTATTATTATTATTATTATTATTATTAGTGAATTTCCAACGCAGAAAAGAAATTCATGTTGTATAATCATTGCTGTGTTTAACCAGAGCTTTAATGTTATCCTCTTAGGATAAGGATGGCGTCTTTTCCTCTAATTCAGAGGATCAGAGTTCAATAATAATGATGTATTTGATCACCTTCAAATACCAACTGACCAAAACCTAACCCCATGGCCCTGAAGGGCCTTGGCCTACCAAGCGACCGGTACTCAGCCTGAAGGCCTGCAGGTTATGAGGTGCATGTGGTCAGCAAGACGAATCCTCTCGGCCGTTATTCTCGGCTTTCTAGACAGGGGCCACTATCTCACCATCAGATAGCTTCTACCGTCATGGCTTCTCAATATTCTAATCACGCAGGCTGAGTGGACCTCGAACCAACCCTCAGATTCAGGTAAAAATCCCTGACCTGGCCGGGAAACGAACCCGGGGCCTCCGGGTAAGAGGCAAGCATGCTACCCACACCACGGGGCCGGCTATACATTCAAATACCGGGTACCCATAATTAAACCGACGATGTTCAGTGCGGCGCAGCACGGCCCTGTAATGATCGTAGGAGTCTGAAATTTCGTAGATATGCTAAAAGAAATGCGCTCGCGAATTACGCCACCAAAATTATTAGTTCCAAATCTTGCCACTAGGCGAAAATATGACAATGTAAGCTATTTGTTTTACGTCGCACCGACACAGATAGGTCTTATGGCAACGATGAGATAGGAAAGGCCTAGGAATGGGAAGAAAGCGGCCATGGTCTTAATTTGCCTGGTGTGAAAATGGGAAACCACGGAAAACCAGCTTCAGGGCTGCCGACAGTGGGGTTCGAACCCAATATCTCCTGGATGCAAGCTCACAGTTGCGCGCCCCTAACCGCACGGCCAACTCGCCCGGTGGCAATGTAAGCAGTGGTAGGGTGGCAGAAAAAGGCAGAAAAGATCAAAGACATAATAAATGTAGTTCTGGCACGTTTATTAGGATTTATAGTTACAAACACAGTTCAATATGGCCTCCCAACTCAGCAACACGGCATGGTCGATCGTTGCCCGCAGCATATCGGATGAAATGAGAGCGATATGTTAGATCGGGCAGACACCAGATATGTCTCTTGATCGATATGGTCCTTCAAATATCCCCACAACCAGAAGTCACCTGGGGTTTTGGTAAGGGAATATTGATCCGGCCCCGCGGTGTAGGGGGGGAAGACGTCTGCCTGTCACCCCCGAGTTCGATTCCCGGCTGCGTCAGGGGTTTTTAATTTTAATTGTAAATGATGAATATCCCTGGCCTGGGGACTGGGTGTTTGTGTCGTCCTTAACGTTCCTTTTCTCACATTCAACACTCTACACTTCTCCATTCCAATTACACGCAGGTTCAGAAAGGGAATATTGAAGGGCACGCATCTGAATGTTTCTCGCAGCAAATCTTTCAACTAGGGAGCGACATGTGGTGTTCCCCCTTCTTGCATGAAAATAACAGTGTGGTCACAGTTGCGTTCTTGTAAAGCTGAAATCACATGCAGCACAAGGTCCCTATAAAGTACAGATGTCACTGTACACCTAACAGGCCCACGAGGCGTCATCTCTTCAAAGAAAAACGGACTAAAACTGAAGGAGCTTGTAAAACCACATAAAACAGTCACGTAAGCCGAATGCAATGGTTGTTCCAGCAACAATCAAGAGACTGACGCAAATAAATTCCACCGGAAGAAAATTCTGACATCAGAATGACAGAAAATTGCACGTCCTGGCTGCTTACATATTTTCGCGTAGTGGCAAGACCTGGAACTAATAATGTTTGTAGCATAATTCGTGAGCGCACTACGTAGTTAGCATACCACCGAGATATCACACTCCTACGATCGTTAAAACCCATGCTGCGCCGCGCTGAATACCGCCAGTTTAATTGTGGACACGCGGTACCACTGGACTCAGGGTCGAACCTGCCAAATTGGGTTCAAAAGGCCAGCACTAGACCGCCTGAGCTATTCAGCCCGGCTGCCTTAATTTATACAGTAACGTACAGTATAGGCCAACATTAAAGGAGTGGCCTTCGAATAAATAATATGTACTGTGCTTTAATACAATAGTGCCACCTGTGAATATAATATTAGCGAGGAAAAGCACAATAGAAATAAATCATACGCATATATTGATTATGTCCGCCTCTGTGGTATAGTGATTAGTGTGATTAACTGCCAACCCCGGAGGCCCGAGTTCTTTCGATTCCCGGCTCTGCCACGAAATTTGAAAAGTGGTACGAGAGCTGGAACGGGGTCCACTCAGCCTCGGGAGGTCAACTGAGTAGAGGTGGGTTCGATTCCCACCTCAGCCATCCTGGAAGTGGTTTTCCGTAGTTTTCCAATTCTCCTCCAGGCAAATTGTATATAACTTAAGACCAGGGCCGCTTCCTTCCCACTTCCTTGTCTATTCCTTCCAATCTTCCTATCCCCCACAAGGCCCCTGTTCAGCACAGCAGGTTAGGCCCCCTGGGCGAGGTACTGGTCATCCTCCCCAGTTATATCCCCCGACCCAGAGTCTGAAGCTCCAGGACACTGCCCTTTAGGCGCTAGAGATGGGATCCCTCGCTGAGTCTGAGGGAAAAACCGACCCTGGAGAGTAAACAGATTAATAAGAAGCTATATTCATTACAGGCTGTTATACCCTTCAGCGTTCAGTCTTCAAGTCTGTAAATTTACTAACTGCCGCCACATTCCTCTATTTGTAACTAGTTACAGTATGTGGCCTCGTTTAGTTCTATACCTCAAATTTACTAACTGCCGCCACAATCCTCTACTTGTAACTAGTTACAGTATGTGGCCTCGTTTAGTTCTATACCTCTTTATCTTTAAATCTTTAGAAACTGAGTCTAGCCATCGTCGTCTTTGTCTCCCTCCTCTTGAAGTCCATTATTCTCCTAGGTAACCTATCTTCCTCCATTCAACTCACATGACCCCATCACCGAAGCCGGTTCATGCGTACAGCTTCATCCATCGATCAATTTCCGGTTTAGATAGACGTAAGGATTGTGTTGGTTATTGCAAGGGATGCCCTGACATCTTCCTGGTATAGACTTTTAGGAAACAAGGGAAAACCACCTTCAAGTATCCAGACGGTGAAATGTGAACCTATCATTCCCAGAAAGCAAACTTACAGGTACACGACCCGTCCCGCGTAGTCTGATCGCTTGATTATAGTCAGAAAGTGGTAATATACCCTGGCAATCCTAATCTGCCTTAACATACAATTGTTAGTGAGTGTTCTAGTCCACTTAGTCCTTGTGCCTTTAGTCCCACATTTAACCAAAGCCTTCTTCTTGTGAGTTTGAGCAACAGCTGGTATAGTAAGTCATAACGGGCTAGAAAGAGCAAGGTTACTCAGAAGAATTTGTTTACTTACTGTCTCGAAACAGCTTGAAGGTATAGGTACACAGAGTCTTCGAAAACCTGGCAACATTGGGTGGCGATATGTTTAATGTATTATACTCTCATAGTTTTGTAAAATGTTTCAAAAACAAACACAAACAGCTGGACGTGGTGGTGGTGATTATTGTTTTAAGAGGAACTACAACTGGACAACCATCCTCTATATAACACTAATCAGAGAGAAAATATCGAAGGGGTCCGACACTTCGAAAATGAAGGTATCGGCCAAAGGAAGATAAGGACCACGAAGGGCGTGAAAATGAAAGACTCCCTAGCCCTCGCAAACCTAATAGCGTCGGGGTCGGAAAAGAACAAGAGTTGACCAAGGGAGGTCGGATAGGATAGATGAAAGTAAGGAGCCCTGCACAAGTAAGTGGAAGTAATGCCAGGACACAACTAAGGGCCCCGTATTAGCCAACCCACGCTCCAAAGTTCAGAGCCCCTGGGGCCCCTTTTAGTCGCCTCTTACGACAGGCAGGGGATACCGTGGGTGTCATTCTACCGCCCCCACCCACAGGGGGACAGCTAGACGTCTTTCCATTCTCGCTTGAATACATGGCCTTATAGTAACCATATGGGTTTTTGTTTCTTTTTTTGTTTTACAATTAGCTTCACGTCGCACCTACACAGATAGGTCTTATGGCGACGATGGGATAGGAAAGGGCTAGGAGTTGGAAGGAAGCGGCCGTGACCTTAAGATATAGCTCCAGCATTTGCGTGGTATAAAAATGGGAAACCAAGGAAAACCATCTTCAGGGCTGCCGACAGTAGAGTTCGAACCCACTATCTCCCGAATGCAAGATGATAGCTACATGACTCAAACTGCACAACCACTTTCTCGGTAACTATACGAGTGAATGAAAATGAATGAATGAAACCCCCATCTTACGGCGAGGATGGGAATTGTGCTGGCTGCCGAAGCCTGTCGCACTCCTCTGGAGTAATGATTAATGACTGACAGGTGAAATGAAATGATATTGGAGTGTTGCTGGAATGAATGATGACAGGGAAAACCGGAGTACTCGGAGAAAAACCTGTCCCGCCTCCGCTTTGTCCAGCACAAATCTCACATGGAGTGACCGGGGTTTGAACCACGGTATCCAGCGGTGAGAGGCCAGCGCGCTGCCGCCTGAGCCACGGAGGCTCCATTTTACAAAACTATGAGAGTATAATACATTAAACATATCGCCACCCAATGTTGCCAGATTTTCGAGGACTCTGTGTACCTATACCTTCAAGCTGTTTCGAGACAGTAAGTAAACAAATTCTTCGGAGTAACCTTGCTCTTTCTAGCCCGGTATGAGTTACTACACTAGCTGTTGCTCAAATGGAGAATGCCCTTCAAACTCACAGGAAGAAGGCTTTGGTTAAATGTGGGACTAAAGGCACAAGGACTAAGTGGACTAGAACACTCACTAACAATTGTATGTTAAGGCAGATTAGGATTGCCACGGTATATTACCACTTTCTGACTATAATCAAGCGATCAGACTACGCGGGACGGGTTGTGTACCTGTAAGTTTGCTTTCAGGGAATGATGGGTTCACATTCCACCGTCTGGACACTTGAAGATGGTTTTCCCTTGTTTCCTAAGTCCATACCAGGAAGATGTCAGGGCATCCCTTGCAATAACCAACACAATCCTTATGTCTATCTAAACCGGAAATTGATCGATGGATGAAGCTGCACGCATAAACCGGCTTCGGTGATGGGGTCATGTGACTTGAATGGAGGAGGATAGGTTACCTAGGAGAATAATGGACTTCAAGAGGAGTAGAGGGAGACAAAGACGACGATGGCTAGACTCAGTTTCTAACGATTTAAAGATAAAGAGGCATAGAACTAAACGAGGCCACATACTGTAACTAGTTACAAGTAGAGAATTGTGGCGGCAGTTAGTAAATTTACAGAGATTTGCAGACTGAACGCTGAAGGGTATAACAGCCTCCGCTCTGTCCAGCACAAATCTCACATGGAGTGAGCGGAATTTGAGAGGCCGGCTTGCTGCCGCCTGAGCTACGGAGGCTCCCTGACTATAAATAGATAAATAATTATTTTGTACACTATATATATATATATTTTTTTTTTTTTTCGAGGAACTGAAGGACATTCAGTCATACTCTTAAGTTTCACTGACAAGCAAGTGTTAAAAAAAGTAAGCAACTAAAGAGAAAGGAGAATTTTATGGTGAAAGATGGCAGAGTCAGCGAATCAAGATATAATATTTCGAATAATCAAATCGGTTTCTTCCTAATTCCTTTCTATACCTCAAAATGTTGTAAAAGTTCAGCAGTTTACTACATGATTTTTTAAGTACGTAAGACTACGTCCTTAGTCCCGTGTCCTGATACAGATTCAGGGAAGAGGCGAGATTAAATTTTATAGCATGTTTTTATAGCCGGATGTCCGACTCGTTGGCTGAACGGTCAGCGTACTGGCCTTCGGTTCAGAGGGTCCCGGGTTCGATTCCCGGCCGGGTCGGGGATTTTAACCTTAATTGGTTAATTCCAATGGCACGGGGGCTGGGTGTATGTGTTGTCTTCATCATCATTTCATCCTCATCACGACGCGCAGGTCACCTACGGGTGTCAATAGAAAGACCTGCACCTGGCGAGCCGAACCCGTCCTGGGATATCCCGGCACTAAAAGCCATACGACATTTCATTTCATAGCCGGATGCCCAATCTGTCGCCAACATTAGTTGAGAAGCTAATGAAGATGAAATGAAATGAATGATAGTGAATGTCTTTGGGTAAGGAGCTGGAAGGAATCGCCGTGGCCTATGAATAAGAATTGGCCCAGCTTCACTATATGATCAAAGTGAGGTGACAACATGGCTTTACGACTCAGCATTTTTAATAAAAAACAAAAAAGGACATGTTAACCACACGATCCAACCACTAGCTGTATGCCAGTTCCAAATCTAAAACTTACTTTGGCAGGGACTCAGTTTACTACATTTTCCATGGTAGGGATTGACTTGTCTAACCCAGACATATAGGACACTACGATTATATAAGTAAAAGCCACATAACACATTGCAATGAACTATATCTTACCTTGCAAGGTTGCTACGGTGACGACTGGTTCCTCGAGTAGCTGAAGTAAGACTAGCAGGTAGCACAAACTTGTCCTGGGGGTCATAGTTGAATTTTCAGAAACAATCTAATGCACACGAAAATTCACTTCACAATGGTTTATAGTCACTATCAACGTTCCCTAAAATAGTATAATACCCAGTAAATTATAACATCACGTAGTTGCGAGGTCATTAAATTTTAGATAATATCAAGTTCCTACACCGAGTAGTTTCAGTTCCTTTTTACATGATACACTGAGGTTTGCAGAAACATATTCACTTGGCGATTATACAATTAAATTAAGATCCCTTTGTAACCCAATGTTGAAATAAGCATTCTATTTCTTTTCCCTATGAATACAAGCTTCAAATCGAAGACAAATTCACCATTGAATAATCATTTTTGTACTTAATATTTGAAATCGCTAATTTCACAAACCCAGGGGTAAATTTCACTTGAAAATGGTTGTAACATACAGGTTCAGAATTTACATCTAGAAGTACAACATGAATGGGCAACTGGAATTCCACAATAAAATTTTCCTATTTGAATTCAGAAATTATCTTCACGATGTGCAACATATATTTCTGTATACGAATACGTTGGTGGTTTCTAAATTCGAAGTGTGTCTATATTAGTTTAATTGGTAGTGTTTTTAATAATGTCTGTTTGCGATGAGATGTGTTTAATTATTATTCATCCAGTCTCATTTCAGAAGTAAAATGTCTAGTTGTAAAATGAAGTTATTTCTATCCCAATACCATCAAATGGTACCACATTAAAGAAAAATTATTCACTGGATGTGTGCGATAATATCAACCATTAGGTAATGGAAAAATTAAATGCTCATCAAGGCAGAAACACACGGAGATCAATTTCCTTTCCCACAATCCAGAATGTTATTACTGCTCGTGAACTTCAATTCAAATCTAACTTTAAAAGGCTTAGGAGTGTGTAATGTTATGTGTCACTTCATTCCTATTCTCTGCACTTTAAAAGTTAGCGCGGAGTTTTACGTCTTCCGTGCGACGCGCTAGATACCAGGACGCTCAGTGTCACTCGTCCGACGCGAACAAACGTCGGCCACCGACTGCGAGTTCCAAACTGAAGCAGGTATATACTTACGGCAGCCAGCGCGCACTGCACCAGCGCACTACTGTCGCTCCCTCCTGATCCAAGAGCAACTTGTTCAGTGATTTGATAACTTCGGAGAAGGAACAGTTTTCTCACTTGAAGCCGATATTCAAGCTGTTTGATCACATAAGACAACCCTGATTAGCCTTCGTGGCCTTTCACATAGGCCGATATCTTTCTTCGAAATGTCGGAAATATTCAAATTTTTATTCTGATTAGTGTTAAATGAGGATGGTTGCCCAGTTGCACTTCTCATTAAAATAATAATCACCACCAGCAGCTATCATTTAATTTGCAATAAAATACAACAATATCTCCCCGATTACTTCTCCCACACAAAACGTAAAAATTTGACCACTCTAATGTCAATGTGTTAAAGAAGGCTGATGGCACATTTAGCAACTATCTAACAGAATTAAACACAGAAAGAATTATTACCGAGCTCGATAGCTGCAGCCACTTAAGTGCGGCCAGTATCCAGTATTCGGGAGATAGTGGGTTCGAACCCTACTGTCGGCAGCCCTGAAGATGGTTTTCCGTGATTTCCCATTTTCACACCAGGCAAATGCTGGGGCTGTACCTTAACTAAGGCCACGGATGCTTCCTTCCCATTCCCAGGCCTTTCCTGTCCCATCGTCGCCATAAGACCTATCTGTGTCGGTGCGACGTAAAACAAACAGCAAAAAAAAAAAAAAAAATCCAGATCTCAGTGAGTATGACATTACTTCCTGTTACTCTTATAAGATTATTGGTTTTACGTCCCACTGTTATTATTGGGGTTTCCAGAGTGTCAAGTTGTCGGAAATTTGTTTCACACAAGTTCCGTCAAGTGCCGATAAAACTATCGATACGAAGATGACGTATTTAAGCACCTTTACATACCACCAGAACCAAGCGGGTTGGCTACGCGATTAGAATTAAGTAACCATGAACTTGCATTCGATAGTCGGTTCCAATCCCATCATCGGCAACTCCGAAGATGTTTTTCAGTGGTTTTCCATTTTCACACCAGGGGCAAGCTGTGCCTATACGTTAATTAAAACCACGGCCGTTACCTTCCCAATCCCAGCCCCTTCCTATCCTTGCATCGCCGAAAGCCTTTTATGTGTTAGTGCGATGTTAAGCCACTAGCAAAAGAAAAAGTAAAAAAGAACGACTGGGCTAAGGTGGGATCGAGCTCCACACGTTGGGCACAGAAGTGGTGGTGGTGGTGGTGATTGATGTTTTAAGAATACTTACAACTAGGCAACAACTCTCTATTAATACTAATTAGAGGTAAAACATGGAAGGGATACGACATTGAGCGCAGCCGTGAGCTTACATTAGGGAGATAGTGGGTTCAAACCCCGCTGTCGGCATTTCACACCAGACAAATGCTGGGGGTGTACCTTAATTAAGGCCGCGGTCCCTTCCTTCCCACTCTCAACCCTTTTCTGTCCCATCGTCGTCATAAAACCTACATGTATCTGTGCGACGTAAAATAACTTGTACAAAAAAATCGAAATGAAATGCAATGACGTATGGCTTTTAGTGTCAGGAGTGTCCGAGGACATGTTCGACTCGCCAGGTGCAGGTCTTTTGATTTGACTCCCGTAGGCGACCTGCGCGTCGTGATGGGGATGAAATGATGATGAAGACGACACATACACTCAGTGCCAGTACCAGCGAAATTAACCAATGATGGTTAAAATTCCCGACCCTGCCGGGAATCGAACCCGGGACCCCTGTGACCAAAGGCCAGCACGCTAACCATTTAGCCATGGAGCTGGACAAAAAAAATCGAAAAATTAAGGCATCGGCAAAAAGTAGACAATGGCTACGAAGCGCGTGAAAATGGAACAAACTCTAGGCCTCGCAAACTTAATACCGTCGGGGTCGCAAAAGACCAAGAGCTGACCAAGGGAGATCGAATAGGATAGATGAAAGTGAGGAGCAATGGTGGTGATGATTATTCTTTTAAGAGGAAGTAGGCTACAACGGGGCAACCATCCTCTATATAACACTCCATATAACACCACAGTTAGAGCAGCGGGCACTATTTTGCTAAAAATGTGAAAAATCGAAGAATTCAGTGTGGTCGTATCAAGAGTGAAACCATCGTGAAAAATGCCAAAGCAAATTTCTGTCGAGGCTGTAATAAACGATTGGAAAGGCACGAATCAAGATAGTAACACAAATGAAGATACAAGAAATGAAATATAGTTGTACGCTACTTCAGTCAAAATAAAGGTATAGAAAATAAGCTAACAGATTGCGTGAGTACGCACGAGGGGATTCTAGTAGTATTTGCGAACGCACTGCGAACATTAACAGCCATGTTTTATCTGCTAGCAACATCGTTCTATATTCAACGGACAATACATCCATTAATTTTGATAAACATAATTCAAATTACCAAAACATAAAACAGCAATAAAATCCATACTTGATGGCAGCCGACTGTATGTGGCACGTTTTACACTGACTGACAGAGCAAATGCAACACCAAGAAGGAGTGGTCAGAACTTTATGCCAATTGCAGGGTAGACTGACGTCACTGAGGTATGCTCATGATGTGAAATGCGCCGCTGTGCTGCGCACGTAGCGAACGATAAATGGGACACGGCGTTGGCGAATGGCCCACTTCGTACCCTGATTTCTCAGCCGACAGTCATTGTAGAACGTGTTGTCGTGTGCCACAGGACACGTGTATAGCTAAGAATGCCAGGCCGCCGTCAACGGAGGCATTTCCAGCAGACAGACGACTTTACGAGGGGTATGGTGATCGGGCTGAGAAGGGCAGGTTGGTCGCTTCGTCAAATCGCAGCCGATACCCATAGGGATGTGTCTACGGTGCAGCGCCTGTGGCGAAGATGGTTGGCGCAGGGACATGTGGCACGTGCGAGGGGTCCAGGCGCAGCCCGAGTGACGTCAGCACGCGAGGATCGGCGCATCCGCCGCCAAGCGGTGGCAGCCCCGCACGCCACGTCAACCGCCATTCTTCAGCATGTGCAAGACACCCTGGCTGTTCCAATATCGACCAGAACAATTTCCCGTCGATTGGTTGAAGGAGGCCTGCACTCCCGGCGTCCGCTCAGAAGACTACCATTGACTTCACAGCATAGACGTGCACGCCTGGCATGGTGCCGGGCTAGAGCGACTTGGATGAGGGAATGGCGGAACGTCGTGTTCTCCGATGAGTCACGCTTCTGTTCTGTCAGTGATAGTCACCGCAGACGAGTGTGGCGTCGGCGTGGAGAAAGGTCAAATCCGGCAGTAACTGTGGAGCGCCCTACCGCTAGACAACGCGGCATCATGGTTTGGGGCGCTATTGCGTATGATTCCACGTCACCTCTAGTGCGTATTCAAGGCACGTTAAATGCCCACCGCTACGTGCAGCATGTGCTGCGGCCGGTGGCACTCCCATACCTTCAGGGGCTGCCCAATGCTCTGTTTCAGCAGGATAATGCCCGCCCACACACTGCTCGCATCTCCCAACAGGCTCTACGAGGTGTACAGATGCTTCCGTGGCCAGCGTACTCTCCGGATCTCTCACCAATCGAACACGTGTGGGATCTCATTGGACGCCGTTTGCAAACTCTGCCCCAGCCTCGTACGGACGACCAACTGTGGCAAATGGTTGACAGAGAATGGAGAACCATCCCTCAGGACACCATCCGCACTCTTATTGACTCTGTACCTCGACGTGTTTCTGCGTGCATCGCCGCTCGCGGTGGTCCTACATCCTACTGAGTCGATGCCGTGCGCATTGTGTAACCTGCATATCGGTTTGAAATAAACATCAATTATTCGTCCGTGACGTCTCTGTTTTTTCCCCAACTTTCATCCCTTTCGAACCACTCCTTCTTGGTGTTGCATTTGCTCTGTCAGTCAGTGAACATACTTTTATATAGCAACCAAATAATGAAAAATGAAATGGCGTATGGCTTTTAGTGCCGGGAGTGTCCGAAGACAAGTTCGGCTCGCCAGGTGCAGGTCTTTCTATTCGACACCCGTAGGTGACCTGCGCGTCGTGATGAGGATGAAATGATGATGAAGACAGCACATACACCCAGCCCCCGTGCCATTGGAATTAACCAATTAAGGTTAAAATCCCCGACCCGGCCGGGAATCGAACCCGGGACCCTCTGAACCGAAGGCCAGTACGCTGACCGTTCAGCCAACGAGTCGGACAACCAAATAATAAGCATCCGTTTATCAATACCAACGAGCTGAAAATAAGACTATCACAGAACACCAATACATCTTTCAGATGTTCTACATCAGGGCTAACAGGTCTGCCGGTACGTTTGTCCTAACGATACAGAAAGTTCTAAGAGTTTTGAACGATTTTGCTGCCAGTATTCAGCATGTAGAACAAGTGAAGAGCGGCATTGGCATGGTTGGTGACATACATCATCATGCGCCCTCAAGATGGCTATCTCTCATTCCAGCTCTAGAACAGCTCTACAAAACTAGCCAACCATCAAATCTTATTTTATGCAGTAGAGAAAGAATGTGCATAACGCTATTCTGCAGTTCGTTGGAAACCAGGAAAATGAAATGAATGATGACAACATCCTTTCGCTAATACTTCCGGAATGTTACCTCTACTTCGCCTATAATACTTAGGTAAGTATTTCATACATCAATAAAAGTTTAAAGAGTAACCCCATTATAGTTACTGAAATCAAGAGAAATCTTTTTGATTTCAACGTAAATCTGAAGAACAGGATTAATATTTTTGGTTTTAAAGTTGATCAGTCTCTCGATCATCCTTTGTGACATACTTGGAAAAGTGGTACGATTTTGAAAACAGCTCTCTTCACCACTTTCCGTACATGACCCCACAGAACTGTCATTTGAATACCTTGTGCATGTGGCGAGAATTCTTGACGTTGAGGCTGACGGTCAAGCAATGTATGATTGATGAGTATAAAGTAAAGCAAAGTACAAGCCATGAAGGCCCTGGGAGGGGTGGAAGGCAAAGGCTTCCACTATCCGTAACCTCGGCACTTGGTGGGGTAGAGTACGTCCCGCCGCCTTTGCCCCCTGGAATTAACCTGGTACTCCTTTTTGGCGTAGGCTGAGTGAACCTTAATTTTTTCGTTTTCCTGGTGGGAATCGAGCCCCCGTCCTTACGGATAAAGCAAGCACGCCTTTACCGTCTCGGCCAGACAGAGTATAGTGCAAACTTCGCAATATTTTTATAATGCTATTCTTTTGTCGGAAATCACCCAGAGCAAATCGAGCTGCTTTTCTTGGGATTTTTCCAGTTGCTGAATTAAGTAATCCTGGTGAGTGTCCCATACACTGGTGTCTTACCAGAGACTTCGATGCCCACTCTTTTACATCCTTACTATGACCCACGTGTAATAGACTAATATAACTTGGAAACAATATTCTCTAATCCACGGGTAAATAATGCAAATATCAATTATTATTATTATTATTATTATTATTATTATTATTATTATTATTATTATTATTATTATTATTATTATTATTATTATTACTTTGACATGTGGCTATGAAGTTGTTCACAACTATTATTATTATTATTATTATTATTATTATTATTATTATTATTATTATTATTATTATTATTATTATTATTATTATTATTATTGTTACGGAGTTATCCGTGGTAGGTAGAGGTGAAAGAAGGTGCGGGTGTGAATGGGTTTCAAGCTACGAAATTAACGTGCAATGTACAATTAATTTAAAATTTAACTAGGTTATATTTTCTTTTCAAAAACAAGAGATAACAATCATAACAGGTACAGAGTAGCAAAAATGTAGGTACAAGATTACTGGGTTCGGGCTCAGTGCCCTTACTTCATAACTCTTGGGCAATCAGCCCCGCCTTACTCCCAAAGAAAATTTTAGCCAAGGGGCAGAAAACCCCATTCATGCCCAGGAGCACTGGCTCCAAACATTACACATAAAGCCTGCACGAGGCATACAGAAACAAATTTCAAAGAGCGCTCCGCTCTCAAAATTGTAAGCCTATCACAAGGCCACACCAAACTCTACCTTCAAGCTGTCCTCTAAGGACGTATTTACAGGGGTAAAATACCCAAACTACGGAGGTCTATTACATGAAAAGAAGGTTGATTACATGACCTCTAAAATAACAATTTGAGAGGAGGCGAACTTGCACTCCTAATACACTTTGTTTTTAAAACCTAATCTGGCTCTGGGCCACTAACGCAAGGGCTAATCCCATACTACAGAGGTGACTTAGAGAAGAACACTTTACATTACATAAACGAAGAATAGTTTGAGAAAATAAGTTCACCTCAAAACAAATGTGAGTGGGAGCTCGAGAGGGTTAGCACTCTCTATCCCAATATGTAGCTTTACAAGAAAAAGATGAAAAGAGTAATTACATTTTAGGAAAAGGTTACATGATGGAAATGCTTCGAACCCGCCGCGAGTGTTAAACTGCCGACCTAGCAAGAAAAGAAGTTATTAATAGGCCATTACCTGGTGTTGAACGGCTGAAGAAGAAAGAGGCGCTTCCCGCCTCCTGCTATGTACTTAATACACTGAAAGATGGAACAGAAGTGGCCTGGAGACCCTAAAATCAGCAGTTTATATCCTCTCGCGGAAGATTCTAGGCGTTAGGGGAAAGAAAACACCCTCCCACAAAATCTTTATTGGTTCGGGAAAAGAAACCCCTACCCAGATGAAGAAGAAACACATTATTGGTGGAAAATTAATTAAGGAAATTCGGGGTTGGCTAGATCCAAAACAAGGGGAACAAGAGGGGTATACAGCCAACTTAAACAATAACAGAAAGAAATTTAACAAAGAACAAACTCCTGAAATAAAAATTTCTCCAACAAAAAAGTTCTTTGACTCCGCACTAGGTCGCACTATTGTTGATCTTCAGTAGTGTCCTCTAGAAGAGAAAGTTCACACTTCTTACTTCAAGCGAAACAAAAACACATCAAAAGTGACACAGTTCAAAAACTCAAAATTTTCCACGTGGTGACATCTTCTGAGAAAGTAGAGAATTAATAGAATAGATAAAGTTCAACCTTCCTCCAGAAGAGGAGTTTCAACTGGCGCAACTTTTAAATAAACGGTGTAGAGGTGTACCGCCCGGTACAGACCTCCCCCCCCCCCAAAAGTTCCTCCAAGGGGTAACACAGAAGAACATAAGCTTTGTTTCCAAAATAAGGTCCAAGTTTTGATGTTGATATTAAGATTAATTGCGGAAGCATTTATAAGGTTTCTTAATTCAGTTTCAAAATGTTGTTGTTGCAGGTGAATGAAAGTCTTTATGTTTGTAGAATTTGAATTTCTGAAGGTAAACTTTTAATGCTTAAAAGGTGAAGAAAAATTTTGCAATGTCCACCAAATATTGTTGTTGAATTCCCAAGTGTAGTTATTGCTTATGGTGACTGTCCATGTAGTTGATGTAGATTGAGTCGGATGGCCAGACCGGCCGTTGCAGCTTGCGTCCAACGGAGGCCGCTCGGACCCCTCAAGTACCCTGAGATACCGCTCGCCCGCACTATGAGGGGAGCAGAGGTGTTGAAGTCCGCCGCGCCCGCGGTGAACAGATACAGGCTGCGGGCATGTAGTAGGTCGTGCGCCGCACATCAGCCTTGGCCGGGAGGAGAGCTCCGGTTCGCCGTGCACATGTCGTCTTCGCTGGAGAGGAGGGGGCCCATCCCCCTCCCCAGATCTGCACGGCGCTGCGCGGCTGCGGGGGCGCTGAAACATTAAAGCTAGGCGGCAGAATTGTGTTGGACTATCATCTTCTTTGAGGGTACAGGCTTGTGGAGAGGTTGAGGGGCCAGCGGCGTGTAGATATCCATGGCATTTACTATTATGAAGCCACAGTGTAAGGTGGAGCAGGAGACGGGAGCGTGGTAATGGCCGTGGCAAGAACAGGATGGCAGTTTAACGTTTCGGGGCAGGTTTTACACAAGGCTTACATCTAAAACCAAAATATTACAGAAGGGGCAGAATGCCTTAAAAGTGAAACTCAAAAAAAATATAACCTTCATATCCTTTCAAAATAATATGAAGCAAGTTAACACAGAAATTACACCGGTTTCACCTGGGACAGGTGAACTCTAAATATCCTCTCGGTGGCTGGATTACTTAGCAATAAGGTAACCGGCGTAAGAAAATCGAGAATGATACAAGGTCCATGAAATCTGGGGGCAAGCTTGCCCGCGGGAACAAAATTTTTGACCATAACCTGGTCACCTACCTTCAAAGTGGTGGGTCTCCGTCCACGATCATACCTTTCCCTAACCTTTTCATGAGACACTTTAAGATTGGCTTTAGCCTTCTTCCAACGATCTTTAATGTTATCCGGATCTATTGTCTCGGGTAGAATGTCATTCAAAGACCAGAGGTTAGAGAGCGGCGAGTTGGGAACAAACTTGAACATCAAGGAAGCTGGAGTAAACTTGTGAGATTCATGAACCGCCGAATTCAAAGCAAAAGCTATCCAATGCAGGGACGTGTCCCACCTGGAAGGATCTTCATGATGATAGGCAATGAGTGCGGACCTGAGATTACGGTTAACCCGTTCAGCCAGAGATGGTTGAGGATAATAAGCAGATGTAGTTACATGAGAGATGGACAAGTCAAAACAGAATTTACGAAATAAATTAGATGTAAAAGCCTTAGCATTATCAGATACAATATATTGACACGGACCAAAAGAAGCAAAAATAGAATTTAAGCAAGTAATTGTAGACTGAGCGGTAGCCAGCTTAGTCGGGAATAACCACGAAAATCTTGTAAAACCATCTACACATACAAAGATGAATTTGTTGGCATTCCCCTTTGACTGGGGGAAGGGTCCTACATAATCAATATACAGGCGTTCCATGGGGCGCGATGCTTGATGCGAAGACAAGAGGCCTACCTTGGTGGACATGGTTGGTTTACTGAGCAAACAAGATTTACAAGCTTTTACAAGTTCACGGATTTCACCGTCCATACCTTTCCAGATGAACATTTCACGAATCTTTTCACGAGTTTTAAAGATACCCAGATGCCCTCCTAATGGGGTCTCATGATAATACTTGAAGATCATAGGTACAAGAACCGCTGGAACAACAACTTTCATCAACTTATCATGCCTCGAAGGGCAACATAGAACACCATTCCTCAGAACATAAGGGACAGCATGTTCCCCAGAAGAAAGGGTTTCCATTATAGGAGCCAGCGTCGGATCTTCACGTTGGTATTTCTCAATATCCCTAAAAAGCATGGGAGCATCTGTTAGGATGGCATTAACCTCGGATAGTATGGACTCGGAAGGTGATGAACTGTCGACCGGTTCGTGGGTTTCGACGTCGTTATGAAACATACGGCTGAGTCCATCAGCAACAACATTTTCGGTACCTCTGATATGTCGTACATCAAATTGGAAGGCAGAAATACGGATGGCCCAACGGGCTATACGACCAGTACGACGCGGCCTACCTAAGACCCAGCTTAAGGCTTGATTATCTGTCTCCAGGTCGAATTTGACATGTTCCAGATAGAGACTGAACTTTTCTAAGGCGAATAAGACTGCCAACCCTTCGAGCTCATAGATGGAATACTTGGCTTCTTGAGCCGATAGAGTCCTAGATGCATAGGCGATGGGACGCCTCCCTAGTTCAGTCTCTTGAAGAAGGACTGCAGCTACAGCTGACGACGACGCGTCAGTTTGGACGATGAATTTCTTCGAGAAATCAGGCATAGCAAGTACAGGGGCATTACAGAGAGCTAATTTAAGATCTTCGAAAGCGGCTTGTTGAGAAGGTCCCCACTCGAATTTGATGCCTTTCCTACGAAGAAGGTTTAAGGGCGCCGCTCTATTAGCGAAGTTAGGAATAAACTTCCTGAAGAAATTCACCATACCAATGAATCTAGCGATACCTTTGATGTCCTTAGGAGGTTTAAAATCACGGATGGCCTGTGTTCTAGAATGATCGACAGCTACCCCATCGGGTGACACAATATGCCCCAGGAATGACATTGAGGGCTTAGCAAAGGCAACCTTGGACAACTTAACAGTTAACCCAGCCTTACGAAGGCGATCGAGAACTTCTCGCAGATGATCTAGATGTTCTTCAAAAGTCTCGGAAAATACGACGACATCATCCAAGTAGTGATATAAGTACTCAAATTTGATGTCGGAAAAGACCCTATCTAGTAGTCTAGTGAGCACAGCTGCCCCCGTGGGGAGCCCGAAAGGCACGCGGTTGTATTCGTATAAATTCCAGTCCGTGACAAACGCTGTAAGATGTTTAGACTCCTCGGCAAGGGGAATTTGATTATAGGCCTGATTCAAGTCCAAGATAGTGAAGAACTTGGCCTTTCGAAACCATGAAAAGCAAGAATGAAGGTCGGGAAGGGGCACAGATTGCAACACCACCTTCCGATTGAGAGCCCTGTAATCAATGACAGGCCTGAAGCCTCCTTGGGGTTTCGGGACTAGAAAAATAGGCGAAGAATACGCTGACTTAGAGGGCCTAATAATACCATCCTTCAACATCTGATCGATTATTTCTTTCAGAGCCTTCATTTTAGGTGGAGATAGCCTATACGGTGGAAAACGGACAGGAATCGAATCCGTAACCTCAATTTTGTATTCAATAAGGTCAGTAACACCAAGAGTATCAGAGAACACCTCGGGAAACGACTGACATAATTTACGAATACTATCAGCCTGCTCCTCAGGTAGATGTCTAAGGTCTAACAACATCTCATCCTGGGTAGGCGAAATAGAAGAACATGACACAGAATTACACTTTAATAGTGGTATTTTACAACTAGAAGCAAATTTGAATGTGCACGACCTAGACTGGAGATCGAGCACAAGACCAGTGTGAGAAATAAAGTCAGCTCCCAGTATGATGGGGCGAGACAGGTGCTTAGCCACAAACAATTTAATTTTCCATGTAAATTTAAAAATACGAATTTTGACCAGTAAGGAACCTAGAATTTCTAATGGAGATGAATTAGCCGAAACGTATTGAACAGGAGAAGAGACATAGTCAGGGAGTTTACAAACAGATTTCAATTTAGAATACCAATCAGCCGAAATAATGGAACAAACACTGCCTGAATCTAAGAGAGCTGTTATAGGCTCGTTATTTAACTC
The DNA here is from genome assembly GCF_040414725.1 of Anabrus simplex. Lineage (NCBI taxonomy): Eukaryota > Metazoa > Arthropoda > Insecta > Orthoptera > Tettigoniidae > Anabrus > Anabrus simplex. Next base: position 104,476,907 of record NC_090269.1, on the reverse strand, counting down.
AATCTTAAGAAAAGGAACAGGTGCGGGGGTATCCGCCGCAATCCTAAGACACTCTTTAGGGCATTCAAAAGATGAATTTGAAGGCTGGTCGTTCTCTGCATTTACAATCTGTTTACTAGGGGCTGAGTCTCGGGAAGATGGATTAGTCGACTCAGCCGAAGCCACTAGTCACTTTTTATTATTGGCATCGGTGGAATTTGCACCAGAAGTTGAGCAGGAGGGGGTGCTATTTGAGTTTGGGCAATGTTTGGCGATATGTGAGAAGGCCCCACACTTAAAACAGCCTTGTGATGACCCGGCTCCATTCCTTGTCCCACTTGACTTGATCAGCGGACACTTGTTGCGCAGATGGTCAGGCGACCCGCAAGCATAACATTTACGGGGATTGACTGGTCGGCGAGGTGGCGGCCGAGTGTTACTAAAGGAAGGCGGGGGTTCTTTCGCGACACGCAAAGAATCGGCGTATCTAACTCCTTCCGCTGAGACGGCCAATGCTTCAAGTTCAGAGAAGGTTTGCGGGCACGCCGCGAAACACAAGTATGATCTATAAGATGGTGAAATGCCTTCCACAATAGCTTGTACAATTTGATCCTCAGGGAAGTGAAGAGCAAACACCCTAGTATAAAACTTAATATCTTGGATGAAGTCTGCCAGGTTTTCATCCAAGCGCTGTACACGGTAATAGTACTTCTGAATAAGGGAGGACCTGGCCCTAGCCGGGATGAAGTTAGCTAGCAAATGGGCATGGAAATCCTCAATAGAAGATTGCTCGGCAATGGCTCTAACTATTTTGTCAGATAGAACACCAATAGCATAAGGATAGATAATTTTCAAAATTTGACATGGGGAAAGAGAAAACACAAGGGCATGATCCTGAAATTCCACTAGAAATCTTAAAAATGAAATTACGTCACTGGTGGTGTTGACGGAAAACTTAGAGATACCTCTAAGCAACATTGCCAATGGATGAGGCAAGCTGCTGAACCCAGGTGACATAGTCGTTAAAGGTTTCAATGGCAAAGAAGTTAATTCAGAGCGGATGTTACTCAATGACGCACGGCGTTCAGATTCGTTGTTCGATGGGGCAGAGATAGTTTGAGCAGCAACGGTTATCCTATTGACTTCTCCCTGAGGAGGCTCTTCCTCGTTACCTACATTCACCGTGGCGGGTTGATCAGTTTTGGGAGGAGCTTCGCCGGTTAGCAATTGAGTGACCTTATTAGACAATTCAGAAATAGTTTCAAGGAGCGTATTAGCTTGCTTCCTCTGAACGTCATTCACCTTTAGAGACAACAGATCATTAACTCTATTTGAAAAGTGATACAGCCTGCCTTGCACACGCTTAATTTGATTAGGAGATGGATCGTTTTCATCAAAAAAGCTGACTACCGATGCTAGCCCAGTAATATTCTCGACAATCGTGGAAAGAGAGTCATCAATTTCTTTCTCTCCCAAATTGGGGATGGAAATGGGCAAATCAAGGGACTCTCTAAGCTTGTTAGTGTCTATTGCAACCGTGCCTCCAGATTGAACGTTTCTGATAGTTAACTCATATATCAACTCCTCTTTGCGCAAGTAGTTAAGGAGGAGAACATCGCGAGGGCCGGGCATGATGACAGAACAATTTTGAAAAACTCAAAAAATTCCAGCAACTGAGAAAACTGTTAGAGTTCGAATTAAAGCAATGTTTAGCCGTCAAAAGGGGCTAAATTGAGACCCATTCAACCACGCTCTGCTACCACTTGTTACGGAGTTATCCGTGGTAGGTAGAGGTGAAAGAAGGTGCGGGTGTGAATGGGTTTCAAGCTACGAAATTAACGTGCAATGTACAATTAATTTAAAATTTAACTAGGTTATATTTTCTTTTCAAAAACAAGAGATAACAATCATAACAGGTACAGAGTAGCAAAAATGTAGGTACAAGATTACTGGGTTCGGGCTCAGTGCCCTTACTTCATAACTCTTGGGCAATCAGCCCCGCCTTACTCCCAAAGAAAATTTTAGCCAAGGGGCAGAAAACCCCATTCATGCCCAGGAGCACTGGCTCCAAACATTACACATAAAGCCTGCACGAGGCATACAGAAACAAATTTCAAAGAGCGCTCCGCTCTCAAAATTGTAAGCCTATCACAAGGCCACACCAAACTCTACCTTCAAGCTGTCCTCTAAGGACGTATTTACAGGGGTAAAATACCCAAACTACGGAGGTCTATTACATGAAAAGAAGGTTGATTACATGACCTCTAAAATAACAATTTGAGAGGAGGCGAACTTGCACTCCTAATACACTTTGTTTTTAAAACCTAATCTGGCTCTGGGCCACTAACGCAAGGGCTAATCCCATACTACAGAGGTGACTTAGAGAAGAACACTTTACATTACATAAACGAAGAATAGTTTGAGAAAATAAGTTCACCTCAAAACAAATGTGAGTGGGAGCTCGAGAGGGTTAGCACTCTCTATCCCAATATGTAGCTTTACAAGAAAAAGATGAAAAGAGTAATTACATTTTAGGAAAAGGTTACATGATGGAAATGCTTCGAACCCGCCGCGAGTGTTAAACTGCCGACCTAGCAAGAAAAGAAGTTATTAATAGGCCATTACCTGGTGTTGAACGGCTGAAGAAGAAAGAGGCGCTTCCCGCCTCCTGCTATGTACTTAATACACTGAAAGATGGAACAGAAGTGGCCTGGAGACCCTAAAATCAGCAGTTTATATCCTCTCGCGGAAGATTCTAGGCGTTAGGGGAAAGAAAACACCCTCCCACAAAATCTTTATTGGTTCGGGAAAAGAAACCCCTACCCAGATGAAGAAGAAACACATTATTGGTGGAAAATTAATTAAGGAAATTCGGGGTTGGCTAGATCCAAAACAAGGGGAACAAGAGGGGTATACAGCCAACTTAAACAATAACAGAAAGAAATTTAACAAAGAACAAACTCCTGAAATAAAAATTTCTCCAACAAAAAAGTTCTTTGACTCCGCACTAGGTCGCACTATTGTTGATCTTCAGTAGTGTCCTCTAGAAGAGAAAGTTCACACTTCTTACTTCAAGCGAAACAAAAACACATCAAAAGTGACACAGTTCAAAAACTCAAAATTTTCCACGTGGTGACATCTTCTGAGAAAGTAGAGAATTAATAGAATAGATAAAGTTCAACCTTCCTCCAGAAGAGGAGTTTCAACTGGCGCAACTTTTAAATAAACGGTGTAGAGGTGTACCGCCCGGTACAATTATTATTATTATTATTATTATTATTAACGTAGTTATGTCCGGACTGTATTGGTATAAATCACGATCGTATTATTTGTGAGGTTATGTCATGAAACATCTGCTGTATATATATTAATATGAGTTTATTTATTGTATGGACACGTAATTAATAGTATACGAGTATATATGATGTATAATCCAAGGCAACATTGTGTAATATACTGTAATAAGTCCAGAACAACGCATGCGGCGACTAGAATTGTATAGAGAATTCTTTACATTGTAAGTAGGCTATTGAAGACTCTCGAATTTACAAAAAAATATGTTGTGTCATATTCTTCAAGAAGCCTGGCAAGCAACGTATATAAAGAGGCAGTCTTGATAGTAGAGTTGAGTTGTTTTGATGAGACTTGTGTTGAAGTCGTGTTACCGGAGTATTTGAAGTCAAGTATGTAAATTGGTTTTGTTGGGTTCGTAGTTGACATGCATCTGTTGCAGCCTCCTTCTGATTCTTCGTAGTAGTGTTTTGTTTATGATGACAGTTTATTAGTGCGTGTTTGAAGATGTAATTTGTGAATAAAAATAGGGTACGCAACTGATAGCATTATGTGTGCGTCTTTGTGAATACATGAACTACAACCTCTAAACACCCTTTATTTAAAATCCCATTTATGTGATTACCTCAATGAAGATCTTCCGTTATACACTGACTGACAGAGCAAATGCAACACCAAGAAGGAGTGGTCAGAACTTTATGCCAATTGCAGGGTAGACTGACGTCACTGAGGTATGCTCATGATGTGAAATGCGCCGCTGTGCTGCGCACGTAGCGAACGATAAATGGGACACGGCGTTGGCGAATGGCCCACTTCGTACCCTGATTTCTCAGCCGACAGTCATTGTAGAACGTGTTGTCGTGTGCCACAGGACACGTGTATAGCTAAGAATGCCAGGCCGCCGTCAACGGAGGCATTTCCAGCAGACAGACGACTTTACGAGGGGTATGGTGATCGGGCTGAGAAGGGCAGGTTGGTCGCTTCGTCAAATCGCAGCCGATACCCATAGGGATGTGTCCACGGTCCAGCACCTGTGGCGAAGATGGTTGGCGCAGGGACATGTGGCACGTGCGAGGGGTCCAGGCGCAGCCCGAGTGACGTCAGCACGCGAGGATCGGCGCATCCGCCGCCAAGCGGTGGCAGCCCCGCACGCCACGTCAACCGCCATTCTTCAGCATGTGCAAGACACCCTGGCTGTTCCAATATCGACCAGAACAATTTCCCGTCGATTGGTTGAAGGAGGCCTGCACTCCCGGCGTCCGCTCAGAAAACTACCATTGACTCCACAGCATAGACGTGCACGCCTGGCATGGTGCCGGGCTAGAGCGACTTGGATGAGGGAATGGCGGAACGTCGTGTTCTCCGATGAGTCACGCTTCTGTTCTGTCAGTGATAGTCACCGGAGACGAGTGTGGCGTCGGCGTGGAGAAAGGTCAAATCCGGCAGTAACTGTGGAGCGCCCTACCGCTAGACAACGCGGCATCATGGTTTGGGGCGCTGTTGCGTATGATTCCACGTCACCTCTAGTGCGTATTCAAGGCACGTTAAATGCCCACCGCTACGTGCAGCATGTGCTGCGGCCGGTGGCACTCCCGTACCTTCAGGAGCTGCCCAATGCTCTGTTTCAGCAGGATAATGCCCGCCCACACACTGCTCGCATCTCCCAACAGGCTCTACGAGGTGTACAGATGCTTCCGTGGCCAGCGTACTCTCCGGATCTCTCACCAATCGAACACGTGTGGGATCTCATTGGACGCCGTTTGCAAACTCTGCCCCAGCCTCGTACGGACGACCAACTGTGGCAAATGGTTGACAGAGAATGGAGAACCATCCCTCAGGACACCATCCGTACTCTTATTGACTCTGTACCTCGACGTGTTTCTGCGTGCATCGCCGCTCGCGGTGGTCCTACATCCTACTGAGTCGATGCCGTGCGCATTGTGTAACCTGCATATCAGTTTGAAATAAACATCAATTATTCGTCCATGCCGTCTCTGTTTTTTCCCCAACTTTCATCCCTTTCGAACCACTCCTTCTTGGTGTTGCATTTGCTCTGTCAGTCAGTGTATTAACACGTAGGTATTTACAGTGATCCCCATAAGGAATTTTCACCTCATCAACGCAGTAATTAAAACCGGGAAGACTTTTCCGATTTGTGAATCTCACAACCGGACTTTTAAGCCCATTTATCACCATACCATTGCTTGCTGTCCATCTCACATTATCGAGTTCATTTTGCAGTTGTTCACAATCTTGTAACTTATTTATTACTCCATACAGAATAACATCATCTGCAAAATGTCTTATATCTGATTCCACTTTTTTTACTCATATCATTTATATATGTATATAAGCAAACATAAAGGTCCTATAATACTGCCTTGTATGCGGGAGACAAGCAGGTTGACGGCTATCCTAAGAATGGTTTTCTGTGGTTTCTCATGTTCATTTCATGCCGGGGCTGGTCCTATTCATAGGCTACCACGGTTTCCTTCCACCTCCTACCCAGTTTGTTTCACCTTCATTCATTTAATCTTCATTAGCACCTCGACTGGGGTTAGCGTCAGGAAGGGCATTCGGTTGTAAAAATATGCCATATACTTTCGTCTTAGCTCTTCCCCGATCCCGCATCAGGAAACTGAAGAAGAAATCGATATTTAATGCACTAGTTTGAGAACCTTATTTTGTTTACACAGTTGTCTTCTACTGGGCCTACTTTGAGTTATTGAACTTATTAGAAACACTCCAAAATACCTCTTTTGATTTCATATCACACCTCTCACTCGAACAAACTCTTAGGCGGAGCATTTGAAAGAATGAACGAACATACGGTTAGTGATGCAAGCAACGAACGGTGATGACGGTCATGACTGATGATATTATTCATCAAGTTGAACCTTCTACGTTCCCGATTACGACCGTAGTTGGAGAGTTAAAACTCACTGACGGAATGGCGATCTTAAAAAGGAAAGAAGCAGAAGCTATAGCTATTGTTGTGTGTGTCATCCGCTCTCAGCTCCGCGCTTACGAGCTCCACAACCCGCCGCATCACCGATGTTTCCAGAGCCTACGAGAGGACTGCACTGCGCCTGGCATGCTCGTCTGTGACGTCAGCCAGCGCTATATAAGGAACGACCTTCCTCGTCTTACGGAGGACTACCCCAGTGTCCAACAGCCAGCCCACACCGCAAGTCAAACACGGAGGCATTCCTCTTAAAAATGTGTCTTGAACAGGTGGACAGAGTGCTGGTTGTGAGGTCTCACATTGCCTCATCTTCCCTGATTCCCGTAGCCACGTCGAGCCCCGAGTCAAGCATTCTGCTACATTCTCAAGTCCTCACCTGTGCTCCGACGACTATCTTAGCATTCTGCGAATTAAGATATTGATGCAAGTTCCTTGCAAGTCTAAGTCCAATACTAGCATTATACTAACGCTACTCTCTCTACAAGTTACACTTGTTATCCCACAGCAGATAGTTTTCGACTATCCAAGGACATTTCCCAGTGGAATCGACTATCTTCTCAAGATAGGTATAAATGTGTATATAGGACTCTCTCTCTGTAAATATATATTTGTGCCACAGACTTTCAGTCTATCATTTAATAACAGCATTAACTGCGTGCAATCAATCAAGCTTCAAGACAAGTTTCATTATATTTCTTGTAAATACTGTATAAAACTATTGAAGCAATAAACTTTATGTTGTGTTACTGTATACCAAGTCCCTTGTATACAACAGCTATACGCTAGAAATCATAAGGCATACTGTAATACAGTGGCGTAACGTTAGGGCCTGCAAGCGGGCCCAGGCCTTTAAGGGGTCTCGTAGACTCCTCGGAAAAGAAATATATATTCTTCTTCTTCTTCTTCTTCTTCTTCTTCTTATTATTATTATTATTATTATTATTATTATTATTATAGCACAGCTGCAAACAATTTTTCCGAACATTTAACTTTTATCACATGTTTATTCGACAACAATGTACAGTGGAATCTCGATATCTCGAATCACCTCGGGAGCTACATTTTATTTCGAGTTATCGAAATTTCGAGATACAGAGAATACCATTTTTGAGCATGTATAGCACATAATTGAAACATATGTATCTACGGGCTTGTACTGAATACATTATTTTTAACAGTATTTAAAAATATACAAACTCTATTTTACGGCATCACTTTAATTATAACCCTTATTATGGTAACTTTTTAGAAGACAGGATACAGTATTGGAACAAGAAACATAGGTTACCTCCGTTAACACCTTTGGAAAAAATCCGTTAGTCTCTTCTGTTTGTTACGGTTAACCTTTTCTCCCTTCACGTTGAAACTTCTCGTGAATACCATGCAGCTGAGATTCGTAAATGGACGTTGTTATCCACGACTTCGGGGGTTGCTTTCGTACGTGACCGGTAATTAATTCAGACCCAAGAAACAGCGAGGCTTCACCGATTTTCCGATCACTAGAAGTTTTAGTTTCTCGGTTCCCGTCATATTAGCTCCCAGCATCACTGTAACGCTTTCATTACTTGTTAACTGTTCCTCACAAACCACAAATGCCGTATTGCACAGTTAATGTTGCACAAAATTCGAGTTACAGAATATTTTTTGCTTCAAGGGAGGAAATGTGCTTCGAGAAATCGAGAAATTCGTGTAAGCGAATTTCGGGTATTAGAGACATATATATATATATTGTACCGGTTACGACCTGTACATGAGTATTTTTTGAGTATAAATGACATGTAATTATCACGCGTCATGTTCTGAGAAGGCCTGGTTTGTTTACCGTCAGCGGGGCAAGCAAGCGAGTGAAGGACAGCTGTGAGCTGTGACGTAGCCACAGGGGCTAGCTAGACCGCCCGCCCGTCACACCACGTGTTCCCAGCCTGGACTCGTATATTCTAGATTCCACGTCACATCTTTCCGAATGTTCGACGGGGAAAATTTTGTAACTCCCGTAATAATTATGCTAACGGCTTGAGCGATATGTCATCTTGTTTGGGATCACCTGAACGTCGCAATGCTCGAGTTTCAAGTAAATCCATCGAGGGATTCAGGAGATATTCAGTCAAGCCGTATTGTGACATAGACGTCCCGGATCGAATAAAAGGAGGGCCCACTGTAGCCTGTTCACTCAGTTACAGCTGAGTAGTCAGCGTGGACACTCTCGCTGCTACTATCGTCGTGTAGTGACAGTCCCGACGAGGAACTCTGTAATTTTCTAAGTATTCATAAAGTGAACTTGTATTTTTTTCGAATGTGGGAGAACGAATTCTTCCAAGTATTCTCAATTGGACTTGCAATATTTCGAGTGTTAAGGAACATTTTTTAAGTCTTCATAATTGAGCTTACAATATTTACGGATGTTCAAGGCTGGAATTTTTCCAATTATTCATGAAATGGACTTGTATTATTTACGTGTGTTAAATTCATAATTGGACTTGTATTATTTACGTATGTTAAAGAACGAATTCTTCATAAATTGAACCTGCAATACTTGCGAGTGTTAGGAGACTCATTCCTCTAATAAACAGTGACTTATAAACTTTGCCGATGATGAACTCTAACTTCATTCAACGTCTTTAAAACATAAATTCAGGATCTCACCTGTGTTTTTTCAAAGAATGGGATACCTTGCCAGTGATAGACTGTAAATTTATTCATGTGGATGGACTTGTGTTTTTCGTACATGTTCACTCAAAGACTCGTACATTCGCCAGTGTTGATTCAAAACTTTATAAATTTCGCCAGTGATGAACTTTAAATCTATTCAGATTTTCATGTGGATGGACTTATGTTTTTCGTCCGTGTTCATTCAAAGACTTGTACCTTCGCCAGTGATGAACTTTAAATTTGGTCATAGTTTCATGAGAAGGAACTTGTGTTTTTTTTTTTTTTTTTTTTTTTTTTTGCTAGTATTTATTCAGAGACGAAGACTTTTGCTAGTGGTGAACTCTGAAATTATTTATAATCCTCGTATACAGAGGCATATCATTTTACGAGTGTTAAATTTTGAAAGTCTTGACGAATAATAACCAGTGACTTCGCTAATAGGTTAATCACCCAAGGTTTTTATGAACTCAGATTTATCAGTACTGCGAGTGACCTTGGAGACATCAACCCTCTCAGTCACATTGGACTGAGGTAGCAAATGATTATCTGCAACATCACCAGGATCATCGGGGTTCAACCTGGGCCTCGAAAGTTCGAGGCATCTCTACCTTCTACCAACCCAGACAGTCCAGCCGCTTCTGTACGGAGTCCCTGGAATCTTCTGGAACGTGTTCCAACCTGCTCGGCTTGGTGAACTGGAGAATCCGAGCCATATTATAGGACTATATGGAAGACAACTTATATCTACCTGGAGGTGATGTGCAATTTCATGTATTATATGAATAAACTCATGTTCAGTCAGAGTCAAAGTTTTCTTGTAGATAGGACCCTACCTCCTGTACCGAGCCCTAGCTACTAGTCACCCAGTTTTAGCCCTGAGAACTATATTCTTGCTTACTTTAAAATATACAAGAAGAATGGGACAAATGGCTGGGAAATTTAAATTAGTTCGAGATACTGAAAATTCGAGTAATGGAGATTCGAGATATTTAGGTTCCACTGTAATTTTTTTCGTATATTTTTCTGTGTTGTAATCGAATACATTTTTATAACTGAGACTTTCGTATCGGTTACAGAATATAGTTCCATACTAACTGTAAAATGAAACCAATTTTAAGCACGGAAAATTTTAAGCACGGACAACTAGTGGTGAATGGTTCAGAAGCTTAGAGGTTGAACCACGAAGGCAGCCAAATAAAACATATTAAAATTATACTAGAGGACCCGTACTGTTCCGCAGCATTCGTTAAAAATAGGTCAGATAATTCGTCTTGATATGCGTGTCATAGTCATATTGTTTTGCCTGCCCTTTCAATTGTTTTATGAACCTTTAATAAGCACCGCGTTATGGTATGCCGCAGTCCGTAGTGAGAATTCATCCATTCTGACGTAATCATACCGTCTGTTTGGTAAAAAAATCTATCCATATATTCGCTTTTTATCATGCAATTCTTGATATAAAGTATGGTATTGTGTCGTAGAAAGCAAAAGTGTATTTTTAATCGCAGTTCTTCAATATAGAACGGTTATCTTGTGAACTCACAGGTTAGTCTCCATGAAGCGTTTTTTGCCAGGCAGAGAATTGTTTTAAGATACATGGCCTTCACTCTTTTCAGTCTAGCTGAGTTATCTTTCGATAGGTGTTCCAGATAATGTCTAAGGCGTATGTCTGTACGTAAACATTTTTCACTTAGCATATAAGTTGTTAGGAACGCTCTGCCATCTGTTGAGTATATTTGGAAGCTGGAAAAGATTAGAGAATCAAAGAGTATTCTTACGTTTTCAGAGGAATTGTATACTCTCTGGCTTGGCAAGTAGTAATCAAACATGGCTGCATTCAGTGACATTATCTGCTAGGTACAGAATGTATTGCGAGTTAGGGTTTAGGGTAAGCCTTCGGCTGCAATTAGTGGAGTGATCATTGCTTTGATTTCATGATTACTCAAAGTTGGCCTAACGTGGAGACCTATCAATGTCCCATAATTCACCGCCAGGTAACTCCTGAGAGAATAAAACAAAAATGAAGCAAATCGGTCCAGTAGAACGGACGGACGGATGGATTTGCCAAAGCTGTTTTTAGTAAACTCTTTTAATATAGGCCTACAGATTTTAATAATCTTACAATAGTGAATAATCCCTTTGTTTATATAACTTGACACTATATTGTATATTTTCAAACTGCTGTAATTAAATGCATCAGTTATTTGTAGGTTTTACATTTTATTTGAGGGGGGGGGAATTTTTATTTTGGCAGGCGAGCCCGTATACTATTCGTTACGCCCCTGCCGTAATAAATGGAGTTAAGCAGAGGGCACACGGCGTATACTCGCGTATACCCTAGACTACAGCCCTAACAGTGGCTGCGATAAGGACCCCGCAGACCCCGCGGGGCGGGGGCCCCATGGCTTGTGAGGGGACCATGATAGTTTCTTAATTCAATACCGTAGCTGAAAAGTGATTTTTTATATTGATAAAGCTACAGCACACAACACAATATTATTTGTATTACTGACGGTTATTCAAAACTTAGACCGCCGTAGTGAAGAGCTTCTTACGTCAATAGGAGTACGGTAGTTATTTCTGAAACCTGTTCCACTAATAACCATCTCTTGCTGCCACTCACAACAATCAACAAGGCTTTTGAAGTAATTAGCCAGTTCTGAGAACCCAGTAGTCAGCGAATATGCGATAACAATGACAGCCTCCTTTCTAAACTCTAAATACTGAAGTTTCGAGCCAGTTTACAACTCTCGGCAGTGCGTGTAGTAGCTAAGTAGGCCTACGATGGACGGTTGAGTTGTAAGTTATTTGGTCCTAGGAACGAGATTATTTTTTAAAATTGTGATGGTCAGCGTGTTTTGGTTACTATAAATAGAATATGCATTTCTTGTGTATGTTTTCGTACCCTATTATTTTAATTCCTTGGGATTTGAAAACTAAATTGTGTGACTTGTTATTATTATTATTATTATTATTATTATTATTATTATTATTATTATTATTATTATTATTATTATTATTATTATTGTTACCGACTTTTTGTGGTAGTTATGCGTGAAAGAAGGTGCGGGGTGGTGAACAGGTCTCAAGCTACTAAGAGAAAATTAATTTAAAATTTAACAAGGTTATATTTTCTTTTCAAAACAAAGAAATAACAAGCATGGCAGGTACAAAGTAGCAAGTTCACAGGGTAGTTACAATATTTACAGGATTTGGGCTTCGCGCCCTGACTGCACAATGCTAGGGCAATCTGCTCAGTTTTACCCCACAGACACAAGTTTCAACAGAGGGGCAGAAAACCCCATTCATGCCTAGGAGCCCTTGCTCCAAATTACACTGAAAAGCCTCCACGAGGCATACAATACTCAATTTTCAAAAGAGCCACTCGCTCTCAAATTTAAGCCTCTCCCAGGCCACACCAAACTCCACCTTCAAGCTGTCCTCAACGGACGTAAACACAGGGGTAAAATACCCAATCTACTGAGGTCTATTAAATGAAAAGGAGGTTAATTAAATGACCTCTAAAATAACAATTTGAGAGGAGGCGAACTTGCACTCCTAATACACTTTGATTAAGACCTACTTGGCACTAGGCCGTAAATACAAGGGCTAATCCCATACTAAAGAGGTGACTTAAAAAGAGAATAATTTGTTTTACGTTAACGAAGAATAGGTTGAGAAAATAAGTTCACCTCAAAACAATATGAGTGGGAGCTCGAGAGGGTTAGCACTCTCTATCCCAGTATGTAGCTTTAAAAGAGAATATATGAAAAGAGTAGTTACATTTAGGAAAAGGTTACATGGTGGAACGCTTCGAACCCGCCCCGAGAGTTAAACTGCTGAGCTAGCAAAGAAAGAAGTTATTAATCGGCCATTACCTTGTTGTTGACCGCTGCCGAGGAAAGAGGCGCTTCCCGCCCCCTGCTATGTACTTTACACACTGAAAGATGGAACAGAAGTCGCGCAGAGACCCAAAAATCAGCAGTTTATATCCTCTCGCGGAAGGTTCTAGGCGTTAGGGGAATGAAAACACCCGCCCACAATTACTTTATTGGCTAGGGTACAGAAACATATCCAAGTTGGGGGAAGATACATCGGATTGGTCGGAAATTACTAAAAGAAATTCGGGATTGGATAAATCTAAAACAAGGGGGAAAAGAGGGGCACACAGCCAACCTAAACAATAACAGAAAGAAATTTAACAAGAAACAAACATTTGAAATAAAAATTTCTCCAACAAAATAGTTCTTTGACTCCGCACTAGGGTGCACTATTGTTGATCTTCAGTAGTGTCCTCTAGAAGAGAAAGTTCACACTTCTTACTTCAAGCGAAACAAAAACACATCAAAAATGACACAGTTCAAAAACTCAAAATTTTCCACGTGGTGACATCTTCTGAGAAGGTAAAGAATTAATAGCGTAGATAAAGTTCAGACTTCCTCCAGCAGAGGAGTTTCAACTGGCGCAATTTTTAAATTAGCGGCGTGGAGGTGTACCGCCCGGTACAATTATTATTATTATTATTATTATTATTATTATTATTATTATTATTATTATTATTATTATTATTATTATTATTATTATTAATCGTCGACGTTGCTGTTTATTGTAATAATATACAACCTTGTACTACGAAATAAACTTGTAACTTTCCTTACCAGGAAACGAGGGGCCCATTTTCAATTATTGTGGGGGGGGGGGGGGGAGAGAGACCAAGCTTCTTAGCGCCGCTACTGAGCCCTGGGCATAAGTGAAGAGGTAAGGAATAACATGATCCCAACAGCTGCAGCTAAAAGGTGTGTAGGAGCTTGGCAGCTCACTCATCAGGACGCTACAATGTGACGACCACTTCCAGTAGGTATATGAAGTTATTTTTAAATCGGGCGACGGGTTCTACAGTTATTATTAATATAGAGAGTTAATAGCTTTCAGCACCTGTTATAGTCCTAATTCCAAATAGTGACTAATTTGTTATGTTAACACGGAGTGTGGAAATTTGCTCATTTCACTCCGCGTGTATCTCTTAGATAGTTCAATGGCGCAGCAGTTTTGTACCATGAAGGAAGACGTTGCTGCTATATTTCTTTTTTTGTTTCATTTCAGTGGATTCTAACATCATGGTCAACAGCCTTGCGTTTTTACTCTGTATGTGAATTTTGTCTGATTACTTGTGTCCTGATCTTTTTAATGAAGTAGGGTATGGAGTGGGATGTAATCCTCGCCTTCTGAAAGGAATTTCACCTAGCGTTTTTCTGGTGTTAAAACGAGTGCTCCGCGAAAATCCCTTCCAAGGAACGTCGACTGAACGAAATTCGATCCCGCTTGTGTCCTGATCGAAGTTTCCAGAACTTGTATGTCAATACACTGAGCTCACCTAACCTTAAGAAACAAACCGTCTAGCCAATGCAGCCCATTAAGGGTCTTGGAAGTACCAAAACTACTATTATTGAGCAAAATAATAGGCATATATTAGGGTAGGCCTATCACTTAGCATGAAAACCTTATCGCTTGCTTTCGTAATGGAAACAGTCAAACCCCGACAGTGAAAAATAAATTGTAACGACAGTTAATACATTGGCTATTTTGATGATGATTTTTGTTGCAAGGGAGACGCGATCGGCGTATTGGCTTAGCTCCTAGCTTTCTACCCGCATAGCAGGGATTCGATTCCCGGTCTATCTTGACTTGGGATTTTCACCTGAAAAGTCACGTGGTGTCAGGAAGGACATTCGACCTTAAACCCCTGGAACCCACAATTAGCCAGGTGACTCCAGCAACCCCAGATACAGGTACCTGAGATAAGCTGAAGAAAGTTCTTTATGAGTGTACTTTCAGAGCTCTAACTTCTGGGTCTCGCCTCCTGTCGTTTATTTTACAATAATATTCGGATTTCCCTGATTTTCGAAAATATTGACTTTTAACTGCTGTTTATATTACACGAATCATTTATCTATTTTTGACACTTTTGGGGCAAATACCGTAATAATATTGTCTGTTAGAATAAAATAGTAATAGCAATTACACATGTAAATAGTTATACAACATTAATAAAACAATAATGTCCGAGTTTAGTCCCTTGATAGTTGATAACTGAGATAAGCGAAAGTTTCTCCTGCAGCATGAATTAGACCAGCAAGGATATCTTCGACTCCAACAGCTTTCCCATAGTTGAGCTGCGTAACTGCTACGTTGAATTCTTTTGGGTCAACATCATCGACGTTTTCCATGTCTAAATCTTCAATCTACCCATCATTCACTATATAAAGGCATTACTATTATTATTATTATTATTATTATTATTATTATTATTATTATTATTATTATTATTATTATTATTAGCTCAGGCCTATGTTTAGCTACTGGTTTTCCATCTAGATGGGCGAGGTTCGAATCCGGCGCCGGTGGGGTTCTGTATGAGTTGCGCCAAGTAAAAGTTGCGCCGAGTAAAATTTGCGCCGTGAAGATTCTCCGCCGGGAGTAGAAGTGGTTTGACAGCTGTCTTAAGCATCTGCTACCTGCGCTGCACCGCGGGGGGTTATTTCCAAGTTCAAGGAATGTCTGTGAATATCTGTAGTACTGAAATTTTGAAATTAATATATAAAAAATATTATTCACTCTTTTTTTTCTAATTGTTTTACGTCGCACCGACACAGATAGGTTTTACGGCGACGATGGGACAGGAAAGGGCTAGGAGTGGGAAGGAAGCGGCCGTGGCCTTAATTAAGGTACAACACCAGCATTTGCCTGGTGTGAAAATGGTAAACCACGGAAAACCATTTTCAGGCCTGCCGACAGTGGGGTTCGAACCTACTATCTCCCGAATACTGGACGCACTTAAGCGACTGCAGCTATCGAGCTCGGTATTCACTCTATCAATGTTGGTTTCATGCACATTTAGAAAACTTGCATCGTATTTATATCAGTGGGTGAAATGTGTATAATTACGTAGTTTGACTTAATTTACAAACCAAGTGTGGAAACATGGAATCAGTCTTTCAGTCTTATGAAGAATATCCACAGCCTGTTTGTAGCTAACTGACAGGATCAGGAATAGAATGAATGAAGAATGAAATGCCGCTAAAGGAAGAAAATACTGCCGACTGCGAGATCTGACGTGCTTTTGCGGACAAAGATTAACGGATGGCAAATGAAATGTAGCGAATTTGTTGAATAAAGAACGACCAGTGAAAAATAATAATAATAATGTTATTTGCTTTACGTCCCACTAACTACTTTTACGGTCTTCGGAGACGCCGAGGTGCCGGAATTTAGTCCCGCAGGAGTTCTTTTACGTGCCAGTAAATCTACCGACACGGGGCTGTCGTATTTGAGCACCTTCAAATACCACCGGACTAAGCCAGGATCGAACCTGCCAAGTTGGGGTTAGAAGGCCAGCGCCTTAACCGTCTGAGCCACTCAGCCCGGCACCAGTGAAAAAAAAAGAAAAAAAAAACCTGTCTCACCCTACGTTTCCCCGACATGCACCCCTTCTGAAGAGATAGGGCTCAAGAATGAACCATAGCTACTGCCAAAGAAAGGAAACTGTATGCCCTGGCGAGGCCTGTCGCATTCCCCTGGGTATAAAAGATTAATAAATGACAAATGAAATTGTTTCAAACAGTGATGCTGATATAAATATGAAGAAATCAGAAATAATATTTTGAACGCCAGTTTTGTATGCTTCTGCCCTTTTGTTAGGTAAAACATACAATAAAATGTCGGGAATGTTGAAGGAGAGAATTTCCGACTGGAAACCCGAAAGGGTGATCATTGATTTTGAGTCCGCCAGCATTTGTGCTTTGAAACAGTCATTTTCATTAGCTGAAATACAAGGACGTTTCTTTCATTTTCTCCCGTGTATTTGGAGAAAGGTACAGGAAATCGGACTGACAACACTCTACAAAGAATGTCAAGAAGTGAGGCTGATAATTCGAAAGTGCGTGCGGGGCTCTTGCCTTCTTGAAGCCTGAAGATGTGGAAGAGGGCTGGCTGGCTCTATATCCACGAAGAAGCGTCACAGAATCCTAAACTTGTCCAGTTTTTGGACTATTTTGTGGAAGAATGGCTTGAAAATCATAATGTACCACAAGCAATCTGGAACTGCCACGGAAGACGCCACAGAACAACAAATGCTGCTGAAGGGTGGCACCACAAAATTAACAGTATTCTAGGGAGACCGCACCCACGAGTTAAAGATCTCATTTTGTGTCTCAAATCCGAAGCACAAAGCTCGAATTTTAAGATTGCCAGGAATGAACTTCATCTTGAGGGCAAAAGAAGAAGAAGAAGAAAAAAAGTGCAATTAGAGCAACGGAGGTCTATTTGGAAAGCGGTAATGTAATCATTCTGAAACACGAAACTTCCCTGTGGAATTGCCAAACAAGACCTCTAGTTCCTAGAATGATTAATGACCACGGCGCAAGTTTTACTGATTTTAACACGGCGCAACTTTCACTCGGCGCAACTCATACAACACCGCCGGTGGATCCTAGTGGGGAACTACACATTCAGAGGTCCGTATTACAACTTCAGCTACAAACAGACTGAAAGTCATATTCTCTACATCAAAAGGGATGCCGTTACGTGCGATGTGGGTTTAAACATTTCAGGAAGGATAAAATATAGGTAGTCGAATAATGAATATTTACGCTTGAAAAATTACGATCATTTCCGTACTAAATCGCTTTAACTTATAATACAGCGTGTACACTAATAAATTTCCATTAGTGATGATTTAGTGGATATTATTTTAAAGACTGGCTGTTCAAAACTGAAGAATTATTATCACATGCTAATGTCTTTTGACACTGATACAAATATATTTAGAATTATTATTATTATTAGATCGTCGCCGTAAGACCTATCTGTGTCGGTGCGACGTAAAGCCCCCAGCAAAAAAAAGTATTATTATTATTTTTTGCTAGTTGCTTTACGTCGCACCGACACAGATAGGTCTTAAGGCGACGATGGGACAGGAAATGGCTAGGAGTGGGAAGGAAGCGGCCGTGGCCTTAATTGAGGTACAGCCCCAGCATTTGCCTGGTGTGAAAATGGGAAACCACGGAAAACCATTTTCAGGGCTGCCGACAGTGGGGTCGAACCTACTATCTCCCGAATACTGGATACTGGCCGCACTTAAGCGGCTGCAGCTATCGAGCTCGGTATGATGATTATTATGATTATTGTTCTTTAAAGTTTTTTTGTTTGCTGTTTGTTTACCTCGCACCGACACAGATAGGTCTTACGGCGACGATGGGACAGGAAAGGCCTAGGAATGTAAAGGAAGCGGCAGTGGCCTTCACCACGGTACAGCCCCAGCATTTGCCTGCTGTGAAAATAGGAAACCACGGAAAACCATATTCAGGACTGCCGACAGTGGGGTTCGAACCCACTATCTCCCGGATGTAATCTCACAGCTGAGAGCCTCTAACCGCACGGCCAACTCGTCCGGTGTTGTTTAAAGGAGACTAACATCTAAAGTCATCGGCTCCTGATGGTACGATACGAAATGAACCCATTGGCTAGGGTGAAAATTATTATGAATTAAAAAATAAACAGTGGATCTAATTCACAAGGTCGTATTTTATGTCAAATTTAATAACCCATTATTTTAAAAGTGATACCATACATAACAAGTTAAAAGCTAAAAACCATAAAACTAGTAGATAAAAACATAGTCAAAGGTCTAAACGTTTGATTTAAATTTAAATAGGTTCATCATCGTCATCATCGTTTCCTCTTTTCCAGTTGACACCAGACGGAGGCAAATATGGATCCTCCCCACTTTATTCTGTCTCACCACCATTCCTCATCCAACACCGCATTCCAGTCCAGGTTCAGTTGTCCTATGCTGTTCTTCACAGAGTCCATCCATCATAACCTTGGTCTTCCTAGTTCTTTCTTCCCTGTCATCCGTCTTTCCAGTGCTTGTCTTGACACTCTTTCTTCTTTCATCGGCTTGACGTGTCCAAACCACCTCAATCTGTTCTGTTCCAGTTTGTCATTCAGTTTTTGCACATTTAGCTCTTTACCTATGTCTTCATTTCACACCCAATCCACGCTCCCCCCCGCCCCTTTTTTTACAATCTGCTTTTACGTTGCACCGGCACAGGTAGGTCTTATGAGGACGATAGGATGGGAAATGGCTAGGTGTCGGAAGGAAGCAGCCGTGGCCTCAAGTGAGGTACAGCCCCAGCATTTGCCTGGTGTGAAAATGGGAAATGACTGAAAACCATCTTCAAAGCTCCCGACAGTGGGGTTCGAACCCACCAAACGAACAACCACTTGCTTGGTACTCTATCCCTCCTTGTCTTCTGTACCATACTTCTCAGGAATTTCATTTCAGCTGCCTGTACTCTACCCTCATCTCTCTGAGTCATTGTCCAGGTTTCTGCTGCATATATCATTATAGCCTAGGTAAGTAATTCCCCTTGTACATTACTTCTTTAGCCTTCAATGGTACACCTTTATTCTAAATTAATTTCCATGCCTGGCGGTAAAAAGTACTCCCCAGTTGTGTACTTCTACTAATTTCCATATCCAGTCTTCCATTTTCTATCATTTGTAGCCTACACCATGCATAACCCGGTAGGCCCAATTTCTAATACAACCTGTGCCAATAAAGTTCGGTGAATGAAGTCAGAACGGTCGATCCGGCAACACTTGCGACACACAATGCTGCACCTGCGTAGCAGCAGGTTTTGACCACCTGCTCCCAACGTTGCTCAGTTGAGCATCGTGTGTGTGCCGTGTAAGACCTGTTTGACACAGTGCGTTGGTTCTGAACTGCGAACAGGAACATGAACGACCAAAAGATCAATGCACAGTTTTGTTTTAAGCTTGGCAACACACCGAAAGAAACGCATCCGATGTTGGTACGTGTTTATGAAGATCAAGCACTGTCCTTGAACTGTGTGTACGAGTGATTCACCCGTTTTCGAGGAGGCCGGGAAAGTGTTTCTGACAACCCCCGTACCGAAAGACCGGCGACCGCCTGCGCCGTCAGTGACGAAAACATTGAGAAGGTGAGGACATAAACCATGAACGATCGGCGACTAACTGTGCACATGATAGCGGACGAACTGCAGATTAACCGTGAATCCGTACGACAAATCGTTACCCAGAAGTTAGGGAAGAGGGAAAACGTGTTCGCGTCTTGTGCCACATCACTTGATTGACGATCAGAAGCAGGCACGTTTCGAAGCTTCACAGGATTTTGTTGAAACGGCGGATGCGACACCAAATTTCTTAAACTGCATTGTCACTGAGGGTGAAGCCTGGTGCCCCAGGTACGACCCTGAAACGAAACGCAAAACATGGAATGGCGTTCTCCGGAATCCCCTCGTCGGAAGAAGGTCAGAGCCTATTCCCACGACTCAAACTCGCTTTGAAAGGAAATAAATTTGACGATATTCCTGACATCCAACGAAACGTGACGAGGCTTTTGAACTCCATCCCAAAGGAAGCATTCTTGCAAAGTTTCTAGAACATGTATCGCCGATCTCAGCAGTGCATAGTTGTGGGGGGTGACTATTTCGAAGGAAGTAAGGTCACTGTCGTGCATTGTTTATCTATGTTAATAGTACAGGACTATTCACCGAACTTTATTGTCACAGGTTGTATCACGGTAGCTACAGAGAGACGGTAGGTGTCACGCGCAGCCGGCCAGGAGCGTGTGACGTCAGCGGACTCTAGTCTGCCAGGCGCTGTAACTTACTACAAATCAGTTTGCCGAGCGCCCCTCTTATCTTCCTTATCACAAATACGTTTAATATTTTCACACGAAAACCATTAGGATATTGCATAAAACTATTTTATTTGCGTGCTTTCGTAAATATTGCAGACCTACTTTAAAAGTCATTTTTAAATGTTCCAATACACCGGAAATTTTAGTATTTACAGTTCCTAATTACTTAAAAGAATTTAAAGCAAGTACCCTATACACGTACAGATTACATAAATCAAAGCTTAACAATCAAGAAATGAAATTAACCGAAAAAGTCTAAATAAAATACACAAGATTAAATACTGCATGTTGTTACTATTCCTGAAATAGTACTAACATTATTGCTTTTTTATCACTAACAAAAATCAATAATAATAATAATAATAATAATAATAATAATAATCATCATATTATATAATATTATATAATATATTAATATATAATAATATAATATATTATTATTATTATTATTATTATTATTATTATTATTATTATTATTACAACTTCCCCCATGCGGAGGCTGCCGCAAGGACAAAGTATGTCGGCTACACAGTATTTTGTCTTCTAAGTTGCTGTTGACTTTGCTAGTGTGCCAGGTAGAAGATTCACCAAAAGGCAGTACAATAGGGAGCCCTATTTCACACAATCATATTAAGGCTGTAGTTTATAATCACAAAATATTTCTAAACAGAAGATTAAGAATTCAATTTATTAAAGCTAATAATAATAATAATAATAATAATAATAATAATAATAATAATAATAATAATAATAATAATAAATCTACATAACTAAAATAACACTACTATTAATTTAGGCCTACCTTTCAGGACTTAATTTTGTTCTTCTTCGATTTTTTTTTTTCGTGCAGCGTCAGCATGCGAATCCGTAGTCCAGCTTTCATTCACTGACCTCTTATTTAGTTCTTTCATTCTAATAAATGAACGAGTTCTTACAAAACACGTAACAGCGAAGTCATTGACTTCACTACACTTACGTCTGATGATATCTATCAGTTCTTTCATCACTCTTGGGTACTTCCTCAGACCATTTCCGTGCAACCTGTGAAAACCTGTTTCTAGTTCGCAAGCAGTTGCGAACCACAGGGGAGATGGATTCATTAGGCCTCCGCTAGACAAAGCCGAGATCCAGTCAGAGTTCCTACTACTAACTCATTTTTCAGTTTTTCCTCCGTGGATGAAGCTAGTGATGATTCCTTTTTTCGTAACTCGGTATGCAATATACCCCGCCAACATTTTCAGTAAGTCCTGATTTTCATTCTGTAAGCTATCTTCGAGATTGTGCGCCTCAGTAAACTGATCTGTTTTAATGTGTCAACTATAGAATTAAAGTCTTCATACTCTGAATCAAAAATGTCCAGGTTAGTTTCGACTGATTCTGTAGTGCCATTTATAACAGCACAGTCTACTCGGTCGAGGACAATTACAGTTAAAGTTTCACACTCTTCCCTGTTACAGTTTTGCTCAGTAATAGGGATTTTATTCTCTGGGTAATTGTTTTGGGCAGGGGGTGGTCATAAAACTGACCTAAGCCCCTGATCATAGAAGAATATGACCCTAAAACACCTTGATTGCCTTTCGATGCTAGTAGATATTGATATCCTTTAGGTTTTAGGTTTCGAAATAATCCCTGCAAACTACGGATGGAAACCATACAGCCTATTTGAAGAGGTAGTAAGTCTGATGAAAACAGGTCAACATGTTCATGTTCATTCCCAGTAAAAATATACGAGTGCCAAAGAGAAGTTCAGCAGCTTTTCTTACGTTTTGTCGTTCACTACCAGTTACTAGCAAATGTTGTTCAGTTATTTTGTGAGTGAATTTGGGATGGTTCGTACAGCTTGCAACTGCACAGCACGGCATTTTAACAGCACAAACACGACATATACACTGGAATTCACTTCACTCACGAACGATACGCACAAGTTCACGACTTTCAAAACATTCGCAAGCCTCGAAAGAAATTAGATAATTAAAGAAACAATTTGCAGACCCCAGACGAACAGCAGTGCACCGAATTTCACTGCTTGAGTGAAATCACCGACACCGAAGAGTATATAGACTGATATTAGCGCGTCAAACAATACGTAGTGTAATGGGAGGGACGGTCCAGTGACGTCACGACCATGGGCGCCCCCCCCCCGCCTGGAATTCTAAAGATGTTGATGTTCAATTGTTTAATATCATATCAGATTATTTCATAAATTGAAATTACTGACAGTCATCTAGCATATGTTATAACTGGAAGTTTCTGTAAACAATTTAATGTTGCTGACGTTATATTGGTTTTTATATTCAAGAAAATTGTTAATGTGCCCCCCCCCCCCCCTGGAAAAGATCCTGCGGGCGCCCATGGTCACGACCACGGCAGTCTACTGCGCATCAGTCTCGTGACACCTACTGTCTCTTCTAGCTACCGTGAGTTGTATGACTGTGCTATTGTAGTTATTACTGATATGTCCAGTTAATAAAATTCAACTTAAAAACTTCTGAAAGGTAATAGGAAAGAGAGATCTCACACAATAACAATGCTATTTGTTTTACGTCGTACGGATACAGATAGGTCTTATGGCGACGATGGGACAGGAAAAGCCTAGGAATGGGAAGGAAGTGCTCGTGGCCTTAATTAAGGTACAATTTGTATGGCGTGAAAATGGGAAACCACAGAAAACCACCTTCAGGGCTGCCGACAGTGGGGTTCGAACCCACTATCTCCCGGATGCGAGCTCACAGCTACGCGCCCCTAACCGCACGGCCAACTCGCCCGGTCAATAACAGTGCTTTAAAACCAAAGCATCATTTCATAGAAGAGAGAGGGAGGTATTATACTGATTCCATCAACTTATGAACACATAACAAACATTATATTTTGTATTGAAATATACATTCAAAGGAAGGGGGATCAATCATAATCACATGTAACCTTCAGCATGTATAATCTGGTAGGCCTAATTTCTAATATAATTGTGCTACTGTGGTTATTAATGAACTGTAAAATTAATAAAATTCTGATATTGTGATATTCTGAATCACAAGTCGTCATTACGAAGAGGCTCCACTTCGTCGCCGATTAATGCAATAATCTTCGAAGTCATCAATTTAAATGCTGGAATAAATATACCACCTCCGGTCATGGACCGCTCTAACTCCTTCTTCGAATAATATTTTATTTTTTTCCCTTCTTTCTTAGGTTGCCGTACAGGTATTTAAAATGGAACCTCTCATTCCACGCAAAAATGAGATCACGAGAAAGGTGACAAATGAATAACATGATGCCCGACACCGTTCAGAAGAGCGAAATAATGTTATTGCTACACACTGCTGACTTGATCGTTAACGTTAATACCACATTAGTTAACGAACTTGTTATAGTGTTCTGTGAAACGCGATTTCTATAACGCCACGTTAAAATCTTAACAAGGTGTTATCTAATGCTCAATTATCGGATTTTTAACAGTGGTTGATGAAACTGGCCCTTAATTACAGAGTACCGTCCAGACAGGAATGTGACGCAGTTACGTTATGAGGTCCGGTTGCAAGTGTGCAACATGGTATAAAAACACAAGGATGGTTCTCTACATTTGAAATTATATGCTCTCTAGTAGCTCTGTTTTTATGCTTTTGAGGAACGCCCAATAAACCACTCCAGTCAACCATGTGTAGGTAAGATGACTGGTCGAATTAACCCATCTCCAAGAACATCCATTAAGACATTGACTGAGAACCTATGCTGATGATTGTCTTTGCGCAGCCCATGCGAGTATTGTCTACATTTAAAACTATTGCCATGTAAAAATAGGCTCGTCTAGCACTAATACACTCCAAAGGAAGCACATTACCTCTTCTTTCAACGTTCTCTGGGAGGTCCAGTCTGATACACTGATGTTGCGTAGTATACTACCGAGTACTACAATCTGGATCTTCTTGCACTAGGCCTATATCCAAAATTGTTTACCACGCTTGCAAGTAGCCAATCAAACTCTCAAATTTAATTGTGCAGTGCCATACAACTAGTATTGCGAACAAGCATGCACTACTGCAGGGAATGTTGCTGGATTTGACACCAGTTATGAAAATGTTCTCGATATGTTCACAGAGCATATTGTGTTGGTTATATTGTTAGTGTGCTGGGCTTTGGTCCATGGAATCTTGGGTTCGATTTTTGGCTGGGTCGGGGATTTTAACATTCATTGATTAATTCTGATGACTCGGGGACTGGATGTGTGTGCCATCTTCATCATTAGAATTCAACATAGTTACAGACCCATGATCACAGACATGCAGTTTGTCTAAAAGGCACCAACTCGAAAGACCTGCACTAGGCCTTGCCAGAGGCCATACGCTATTATTGTCTACATAATATGATGCAGCACCACCTTTTGTCTACAGCCACTCGGCAAGGCATTGATTAAATCACGTAGCAGAAGGTATCCTGGATATCTGGTACCACAAGCGCAACAGCAGGTCCTTCAGCTGGCAAAAACTGCTGGGCGGCAATGATGTAGCATGAACTTGCTTCTCCAAGTTGAACTACCAATGTTCAATGAGGTTCATACTGAAGCTATTCAGAAGCCACGGCATTAAAGCAAATTCACTATCATGTTCCTCAAACAATCATTCAAAATCCTGGCAATGTGGCCTGGTGCACTGCCATGTTGGAAGTGGTTATCACCATCAGGAATCATCGTTGACGTGAACATATGAACTTGGTTCCCAATAACGTTCAGATACCAGATAGCTGTTACAAATTAGTGCATCTGAATAATGGGGCCCATTGTCCAGATCATCATACCTTCTTCACAAGCCTGTCTCCACGTGCAAACATGTGCCATAGCCTCTGATGGAAATCAGTCGTGGACGTGATGAACTAGTAATATGGATTCATCGGACCAGGTTTTTCCAAGCATCTACAGTCCAGTGGCAAAGATTTTATGCCCACCTCCTGTGCAGCTTGCGGTAGTGAGCTGCCAGAATTGCGGTTCAAGTGGTTCGTTGACTCAGCAGTCCCATTTCATGTAATCAGCTTCATGGTCCATATAAAAATTCGTGATCAAAAGAATCACGCTACAAAATGTATAAATTTATTTATATGAACTCAGTAATCATGACAATAAACTCAATGACAAAATAGGAAATAAGATCCCCTTGTATGATGGAATACTTGTACATTTGGAAGCATTAGGTATAAAAAATAGAAATTGTAAAAGAAAGAATCTGCTGAAGCTTCTTTCTTCCCAAGTATTAACTTCCCCTATCCCCTCCTCTACTGCCCTTGAAACCGTGGCCGCAAGTGATATGCCTCCTCTTCAGCCTCCACTCTTACCTCCCCTCTCCGAGGAACAAGCTCCAGAATGTACACACCGTTACTTCACCAGACGGGAAGACACACTTGTTGCAACAAGACCTCAGGACAAAGTAGGATGAAGACATTCATAACAAGGCAAGACACCATTTCTTAAAATACAAGATTCCCTTGAGCAAGTTTTAATAGACATTCATACAGAACACCGCCCCCTTTTTATTTCGTTACAGATTTTGGGATGCCATTTTTATAACCTTTAAGCTGAAAGTACTGTACTAAGCTTCAGAGAGGTCAATAAACAATAAATATCTAAGAGGTTCAATTTTATCACATCAGTTTACGACAAATCTTGTTCCAACATAGGCGACCAGCTGAGGAGCATTTCTAAAGCCGAGATACATCAACAAAAAATAGTTTTTTGGAATTTTTTAAAAAGAGGACAATTAATTTAAAAGAAATAAAGAGGTTTTTTTTGCAAGCTGATTTACGCCGCACCGACATAAATAGGTCTTATGGCGATGATGGGATAGGAAAGGGCTAGGAGTGGGAATGAAGCGTCCGCGGCCTTAATTTAGGTACAGCCTAGCATTTGCCTGGTGTGAAAATCGGAAACCATGAAAAACCATCTTCAAGGCTGCCGACAGTGGGGTTCGAACCCACTATCTCCCGAATACTAGATACTGGCTGCATTTAAGCGACTGCAGCTATCGAGCTCGGTAAGAGTTAAATTGTAACAACTTTAAGACCTAATCAAGTAATTAGGAAAGTTTTAAGCTCACCCCACTGTCCCATTTATGTTTAATGCCCCCCCCCCCCCTTCCTCCTTCCCTTTCCTTATTAGCTTTAATTTAAGTATAATTAAGGTAGAACTTTAAGACAGTTTTCAATGAAGATCATAAGTCTTTGTATAAAAAATAATATTTTTTTTAAATTTCACCTAAGCAATGAAATAAATAGCTGAGAATGTTCCTAAGGAACAAACATGTACTACTAGATAGCATGCTTTAAACAAGTATATAGTATCAAAAAGGTGGAAAGTCTTACTTATTACAGAATTCTTTTGATCTGCAGTCCCATGCGCAGCAGTGTTCGATGAACTGTGTGCTGAGAAACATTGGCTTGGCCATCACCATTGTACTTGTTTATGATTTCTTGAACAGTGGTACCACAGAACGCTCCAAACAATGCGTGACAGCTGCCTCTGGCATCAATGAGCTGCTGTCAACACATGGTTGAACAACATGTCGTCACTTGCTCATCGTTGCACCACTTTCGATATGTACTCTCAACAGTGGCTCAAGAGCAGCATACAAGCCGCACCATTTCAAACATGCTGGTACCAAGGTGCCGTGCCATCACAATTTGCCCTCTATGAAACAAGGGGTGATCAGCTGCTTTTCCCATTCTGATGCCAGAGATACTAACAGTAAGCCTGTAAACCTGCTCTATATATACATATACAAGCATGTTATTCTCCCCGCTCCTGGCATGCTATATGTTCCCGGGTCGGGGTGGTTATAATGCAATGGCTCATTGGTATGTGTACATATACGTATATAAAAATATTTCTTTTAAATTGATTTCTCATATGTGTGTATGTATACATATAACTATTTATTGTAAGTTGATTGTTCTATCCTCCACAGATGAAGACTGCAGCTGAAAATTTTGGACCCATGCCTTTCTTTTACATGTACTGCATATGAGTATGATGTTAAACCACTAGAAAAAGAGAAAGGAAAAACAGGAATAAAAATACCAATGATACTTATAGGTTGAAATTATATTGAGGACTACTTCAAAGAACAATACTTAGACTGAATGTCCCATTAAATAACATCTCTGTTCTTGACAATATCTCTTACCTAAACACAAGAAGTAAGCTCTATTTAATAAAGGCATGGAAGAAAGAGAACCACTGGACATACCATCATGAATGAGTTTTCTAAACAGACTTGAAGACTTTGTTATGATTTCTCGATGGAAAATCCACCATCATAAAATTGATCAAAAGACTAGGGAAAGTGGATACATAGCCCTTCGTTTACTATCACCCCATTGTGAACTGAAAACTGCACCAAACTGTTTTGGCTTAAGTTAAACACTAAGTTCCTATAAAAAATTAAAAAAACAGTGTCTTCAAAGGAAAGGGCAGGAATAACTCACTGATGAACTTTTCCAAAGTTGTAAGGAAGGAATAGGATAAAAAGTGGAATCCAAACTACAGTCACTAGAATGAAGAGGAATCCTGTTATCATCAAGTCCATGATGATTCTTTTACAACAGATATGGAGTAATAGGAAATAGTGATTAGCAGTGATGACAAGGTACACTATGCTTCAATCTTTATAGGTAGTATCTGAAAGCTTTCTTTTTTCTTTCTGAAATAATATAAACAGTTACCATTCACAAGTATTATTAAATGGTTTATTTCACAACATGTTTCAATGACATTGCTCCATTGTCAGATGGTGAAAATGGTCCCATACAATTATTGCTCTACTTGATACATACTTGTGATTAGTAACAGTTTTTATATTTTTCATTAAGAATTAATTCACAGTCATGAACAAGGCATTTCTTAAAAAACATGGTTGTGATTGAGCTTTCATTTTTCTGCAAACGGGATTACACTGAAGTACTATTATACCACTATGCACTACAAATAAGTATCCAACAGGGTATTTATAAAATAATTTCTTTATTTTACAAAAATTTAACAATAAATAACAAACTGTACAGTATTTTATATACATCTAGAGGCTGCACTTCACTGGTGCTGAATCAAGACAAAGTAAAACTATGTCTCAGTCATAAAGAGGGCTGTGGATGCAACTCTCTCTAGGTAAAAAATAATTTATGCACATTATTTAACAAACTTCAGTTCTTCAAACTGTGCAGCTTCAAAGGTCTGAACACACTACCTGTGGTGTTGCAGTTGGTCTTCGTGCTTAAATAATTAGATGCATACAACTGAAAGCAGTGGATTATCATGTCCTCACTCGTGTCCTCACCCCGAGATGGTGCAGCTCGCAGCTCTCTTCAGGCACATCCCCACTGGAAATAAGCTGGAAGTACCATTTTAACCACATACCAGCACTTCTGCAAGTCTTAAATTTCTGGCAGTACGAGGAATCAAACACAGGCCCCCCAAAGACGGCAGCTAGTAACATTAACCGATACGCTACGGAAGTACGCAGAGGACATAATAAGTGTTAAAAAAATTTCAGTGAAGTTATGCTGGTGGAAGATGATGATCAATAAAGAGCAAGAAGCATGATGATGCTACTAGCTTATAACCTTCTACAATGATGTAACGAGATAAATAATAAAAAATAAATATTTCTGGATGTTCAAGCTACTCACTGACATCTTGACTTAGAGTTCCTAAGGATGTGCAATTTGCCATTTTGTACAACACCTTACAGAACAACAGAAAATTCTGGAATTAATAATAATGTTATTGATTTTACACTGAAGTGCCGGAATTGGGTCCTGCGGGAATTCCCTTATGTGCCAGTAAACTGCTATTCCTTGACCATCACTTCAATGAATACAATCAACATCGACATGAATGTCATAACACCGAAAAGCTTCAAATACCACTAAACTTAGCCAGGACAGAACCCACCAACTAGAGCTCAGAAGGCCAGCGCTCTACGTCTGAATTACACAGCCCGGCTCAATATTGCATCTCTCTCTGGCTACAGTTTATCTTCAGTCACATCAGGTAAATGCCACAATGGCTTATGTAAATATCCATGCCATTTTACCTTTGTCCAAGTTGTGAAATAATTATGATAATCTCATACATAAAACTTCAAGAAACACCACAAGCAGTTTAAAAGTATGCCCACAGCAAGAGCTGTGATCAGAAACCAATATTTGTGATTCCTAAATGATTACAAGTTAGGTATAACACTGCATTCCACTTCCTTGTTTGTACTCGTCAAAGAGCACAATCAACAATGATCATGTCATGCCACTAGCAGCAACAAGGTATCATCACCGTTCTTAAAGAAATGCACCCCAGCCTACATACATTCGGCACAGATTATCCACATTAGTAGCTTCCAGGATAAGGCTGTTGGCCTGGCCCTCCACAGATAAGGGGATGGCATAACATTTGCCCACATTCCGTACCATGCCCTGTAAGCGTCGCTCAATCCTCGTGAGATTTTGTACAGCCTGAAACAAGAAATACCACTTAAGAAATCATATGTATATTCTTCAGTAACTTGTCCTCAAAAGATTTTTGTTTTACAAAGTAATATTTTTCTGAGTTACGGTCCACCTTGAACTCAGGCGGCTAGGATTATACAATCTACTGGTGGTCTCTAACTCGTTAGAGGAGACATCCTCACTGGGACTATGTGTAAGTAGGGTAGCATCCTGCTTCATAGAATGTACTGAGCTCAGAACATTTTAAGCAAGCCTCGGACCTAAGTTCCACTTCCATTTGACAGGCAAGGGACTCCTTGGGAAACAACTTGGTGAACAAAATGGAATTCGATGGGGAGCTATGAATATTAATGGGGCTTATGGAAAAAGGAAAACAGAACTTATTAGGACTGTTCAGTTTAGATTAATACCAATGGCAATATCACATGACAAAATTTGACTAGTGGACTTTAGCCCTTTTGCTTTCAAGCTCTCAGCTGATGGATGTGTGAAAACTGTCAGCCATATTTACTGCACTATGCACACACTTCTTTCAAATTACATGGAAGGCACGCGAATAAAGTTATCAACATGAAAGTTTGTAAACTTATAGAATATACATCAATTATTAGCAGTGCAAGTAAGTCATGTTTCTAAACCAAAAGGGTTCGATGTTAAAAAAATAATAAATGTGGAAACAAAGTTACAAGTTTCTGATTTTGAAGTTTGGAAGTAATTCTGGGAAATGGTGTTCACTGCTCAAGTATGTGATTCATGTCAGTAGGAAGGCAATATTATTGTTTACTAGCACAGTAAATATCAAGATTCTATGTGCATCAGATCCAAGGATACATTAAAAAATTTAAAGTGATATATCACTGAAACATGTCAGCCATTTTTGCATAAAACACACATTTCTTAAAACTAATATGTAACACTCACTAATGAAGATATTACCAAGCAATTCAGTTGACCTATAGAAAATGAATCATTTATTATAACAGCTAATGGGTGGGGCATCTATAACATCTGCTTTAAAAGTGAAAAAAAAAAAAATGGAAAACAAATTTTAATTAGGAAATGAGTGTAAACCAAATTTTCTAAAATGATTCTGATTGTATGGTCTATTAGCATTTTTAAAATAAAAGCTGTTTGTTACTGAGACCATTTTTTAAAAATTGTGTACCTTTGACCTATTAACACTTGTGTTTAGGAAAACACTCTCCATGTAGCCCCTTTGCTACACCTGGTACATATGGTTCTGAATCTCTGCTTCTTTCCCTCTGAAGTACAGACAAAGCACCTGGACTTCCTCTTATCAAGAAGTTTTCTCACAACTAGTGACCCTCAAGGATCATTTGCTGAAGCATTCTTTGTTTGCAACCACTCACCCCCTAAATCTTCAATGATCTCTACAATACAGTATAGCCTAGATTTCAGTTTTCCTTGACCTCTTGCATGTTCCTTATATAAAATGTAGGAATTCAAGACCATTCTGGTCATGATATTAAATGCTATTCTACCAATATCGATCAGTTTTGCGTTCATCTAGGTAAGCATACAACACCATGTTACGGGTATCAATGGCCCCCAATGAACTTATTGTAGCTGTGGATCACTTCCAGTTTTTCACAAGCTTTATGGTGTTCCCCCTCTTAGCTTCTACTTCCCTAGAGTTAGCTGTTGCCTTACTGGAGAGAATTACAGGTGCCTTTCATGATTTCTTCTCTCTGTAAGCACAAGCCAAGACAGGTCCAAAACGACAATACACAGTTTCACTTATTCCCAACTTCATTTAAAACTCTTAGGCAGTACTTCATGTTTCTCGTTACAGTGCCAGTTTTATATGTTCCTAACTTGAAAAGGTCCCTTACAACTGGAACAGACATAAAGAAATTATCTACTAACACATGGAATCCTTTCTGCAAGTAGTTCCCCAATTTCAATAGTCTGACCACAGTGTACCCCAATCCACACTTAGCATTACTGCTAGTTGCTTTACGTTGCACCGACACAGATAGGTCTTATGGCGACAACGGGATAGGAAAGGCCTAGGAGTTGGAAGGAAGCGGCCATGGCCTTAATTAAAGTACAACCCCAGCATTTGCCTGGTGTGAAAATGGGAAACCACGGAAAACCATCTTCAGGGCTGCCGACAGTGGGATTCAAACCCACTATCTCCTGGATGCAAGCTCACAGCCGCATGTCCCTGACCGCACGGCCAACTCGCCCGGTACTTGGCAGTATTATTCTCATCGCCTTCCTGAGATCTAGACCCCCCCCGGTAGGTGAAGAATCCCAAGCAGTACTTTGAAACTGGATCACAGAGCATCCAGAATTTTATTCCCCACCTGTGATTATGTTCATTGGGTAAATATTGCATAAGGCATGTCATATTCTTTGCCCCGCCAGGCTTTCATCAATACTCAGTTCCTCATGAGTGGTGTAGTGGTGCCTAAATATGTTGTTGGCATGGTCAACTCGAGATTGAAATCGAATACAGGATTCATAGGCTGGATCACCTGGTGGAGCACACTTTTTACTGTCCACTAAATGAAAAAGCCTAAAAATATGTTGAAACCTATGCAATAAAAACATGTTCTCAAATCACACTGACCAATATGAGGCGATGGTAGCTTTCCTGTTTATCTCCATATTCAGAATGCAAACTAGAAAACCTCTCATTTCAATTAGGGTTATGTCATTCCATTTACGAAGCTGTGAAGATAGCGTGTCCTTATTTTTGTTTAGGAACTGTGCTAAAGAACAAATTGAAATATGAAATGGGAGGGGAATCTGGTGGTGACATATGCTTAGGTCATGTCAGTTTCTGATACTGATGAGGAAGTGGGATGGGCTGTTCCGGGGCCAAGATATCGAGATAATCTTCATCCTCCAAATCGCTATCCACACTAACATCACTGTCTGGAGTTGCTGGATTATTATCATCATTATGTACACTTTCGGATTTGGACAAAGAAACATCATCACTTGAATAATTGTCAAGATATTCAGTGATATCCAACATCAGCTAAATGAACTCTCATGTTGCACACGACAAATAACTAGGCCTAACCTAACTGAACTATATCTAACACTTCACTAACACTATGCACCTAATTACCTAAGAAAACTGTTTAAATTATGAACTAACAAGGAAACTAAATATATTGCCTATGATATTGCTTAATTTCACTACATAATCACGAACGAAAACAGAGAGAAATGCACGCAAGCTCGATGTAAACAAGACACGGAACTCGAGTGAGCACGTTTCAGACCTTAAGAAATAAATGCAGATAGTCGGCAATATCTGTGGAGTATAATGTGAGTTAAAACTGTGCTCTTCTTATTCCGTTCAAAAATGCTGCTACCTGGCGCGTAAATAATAAAATAATAATAATAATAAAGGCGGTTAATGACGGATCGTTACCGTGACAGTTTTTGCAGGACCCGTGGGTACTGATAGGGAAGCGAAAGGGTTAAATTCACTAATTATAGTATACTTGTTACATAGCTGTGTTGCACTTGACACAACTTTCACTGATACATGTTACTCAGCAAGACAGACTTGTCAACGAAGCACACAAGATGGTCATTTTAATTTTCAACACTAGTGTAACAGCTCACCTCCATTTTTAATATTGTATGTGTAACAGCTCAGGTCCAATTTTAATATTTTAACTGTACATGTATAGAGGTTACTTATTAGGACTGTTCCTTTTAGATTCATACCAATGACAATGTCACATGACGAAGTTCAACTAGTGGACTTTAAATTCACTGAGATAATTTTTGCCTCTTCTTTAAAATAATTTGCAATATGTACATAACATATTTGAAGTGTAAATTTGATTGTATTTGCACTATATATTGTCAATTTCAGTCCATGGCTGAAGATGACCTATAATGGGGTCAAAACCGGGGTCCCATTGTATAAAAGATTTTACATCTTATAAAATTGTATTGAATAGGTGGACCTTCATTTTAATTCAGTATTTAATATTAAACACAAAGTGTACATATGATTTTAAAAATAGAGAAATTCACTGTCAATACTACGTTTCATCTTTTGCATAATAAGAAAGAGGAAGTCTTCTTTGTGTGCAGTTGAACAGGTGGTATAGTGAACAATGTGAGCCACAAATTTCACAAACACAGTCACTGGGCACCTGGTAAAAACCTTTCTTATTACAAATACGGTGATGAAAGCCGTGAATTGTTCCTCTTGTACAGAGGTGACGTAGCTCAATTTTCCATTCACCATTGTTCATGGCGGGAGTATTAAAGAATTCTGGGTCTATTTCTGCAGTTTTCTGGAGTTGTACGTCCAGGAATCTTTTGATAGCTGGGGTTGGTGTCAGATTATAAGTTGTCATCAGGTCTGCTATGAAGGAAGATGTTCCTGCTAGCTGGTAAAAAAGTCGATTACGTGAAAATTTTGAGATGCAAAGTGCTTTCTTTATGTACTCGTATCAAATTTCTGTATGAAAGGTATGGCCATGTTATCTCAACTGCATACGATGCTACTGGTGCAACTTTCAGCTTGAATAATGACATTGCTGTTCTTGATACGAGATTGCAAATCTCCGTTGCAGCCTTATCGCAGCCACTGTTCTATCTTCAATGTGTCTTGTGAAAGTGAATTCAGTGACTTGTAGAGTCACCCCTAAATATTTGAAAGATTTGATTATTTCAATTGTTTAGTTTCTGCAGGTAAATATATCCGTTGATGAGAGTTTCCCCTCCTTTCTGGGACTTCATGACCTTTGTCTTACTCCAATATATATGCATATCATTCTTTTGAAAGCATCCGCTAGTCTATTAAGAGGTCCCTGCAATGAACTCTTGCTCAATATAACTATATCATCTGCATGTGAAAGTACAGTAGTCGTGTCATCATATTAAACATCATGGAGCTCAGGTGGTCACCTTGTAGTATGCCATTTGTTTGTATGATGTCTCTTGACTGAAGAAGACCATCACTAATGTTTATTACATTCCCTTACATGATGTTCATTATTAACTGGAGGAAATGATCTTCACGTCCTAAAGCTGCTTTGAGCTTCTTTATGAGGATACTGCGGTTTACCCCATCAAACTCCTCCATACAGTTGATGAATACAACAAAAGCGTGCCCATTTGATTTCCTTGTTGAATCTCCAATGTACTCGAATACACAGCGCACTGCTTGTACAGTAAATCTCCCTGGTATGAACACATCCTCCCCTAAGAACCATGTAATCTTGCCGCGGTGGGGAGGCTTGCGTGTCTCAATGAAGCAGATAGCCGAGCCGTAGGTGCATCCATATCGGATGGGTATCTGTTGAGAGACCGGACTACGGAATGGTTCATCGAATCGGGGGTAGCAGCCTTTCGGAAGTTGCAAGGGTGGCAGTCTAGATGATTGACTGATATGGCCTTGTAATAATACTCAACATGGCTTAGCTGTGTTGATACTGCTACACGGCTGAAAGCAACAGGAAAATACAGCCATAACTAACTCCCGAGGACAAGCAGCTCTCTCTGTATGAATCATGTACTGATGATGGCTTTCTCCCGGGTAAAATATTCCGGAGGTAAACTAGTCCCCCATTCGGATCTCCGGGTGGGGACTACACGAGAGGGGGCGATCATCAGGAAGATGGATACTGACATTCTGCGAGTCGGAGCGTGGAATGTTAGAAGTTCGAATTGTTGTGGTAGATTAGAGAATCTGAAAAGGGAGATGGATAGACTAAAGTTAGATGTAATCGGTATAATAAGTGAAGTACGTTGGCAGGAAGAACAGGATTTTTGGTCAGGCAACTACCGAATTATCAACACAAAATCAAACAGGGGAAATGCAGGAGTTGGTTTAATGATGAATAAGAAAATAGGGCAGCAGGTAAGCTACTACGACCAGCATAGTGAAAGAATTATTGTCATCAAGATAGACACCAAACCAATGCCCACCACAATAGTGCAGGTCTATATGCCTACTAGCTCAGCGGATGATGAGGACATCGAAAGAATATATAAAGAGATAGAAAGAGGAAGTCGGCTGGTTGAATTCTGCACTGATCATAACTTAGTCCTTGCCAATACTTGGTTCAAACACCACAAACGATGGCTTTATACGTGGATGAGACCTGGAGACCCTGGAAGGTATCAAACAGATTTTATTATGATTAGGCAGAGATTCAGAAACCAGGTGTTGGATTGCAAAACTTTCCCAGGAGCAGACGTGGACTCTGACCACAACTTGTTGTTTTAAAGTTAAAAACTTCATGACTGTTCCGTATTGAATAGAGAAATAAGAAGATGTACAATATTATAGGGAAGGATCCACCTTTCAATACTCCGTAGTAAGTTGAACTAAAAAGTAGTTACAACCTGTTTATTGGGACCGGTTTCAACACATTTCAAGTGTCATCATCAGCCAATTAGTTGTTTTAAGATCTTCGCTAATTGGCTGATGATGACACTTGAAATGTGTTGAAACCGGTCCCAATAAACAGGTTGTAACTACTTTTTAGTTAAACTTACTACGGAGTATTGAAAGGTGGATCCTTCCCTATAATATTGTACATCTTCTCACAACTTGTTGGTCATGAAATGCCATCTGAAGATGAAGAAATTGAAGGAAAGAATGCAAAAAGATGGCATCTAGACAAGTTGAAAGAAAGAATGTTGGGGAATGTTTCAAGGAACATGTTGCACAAGGACTAAATGAAAAGGCTGAAGGAAACACAATAGAGGAAGAGTGGATAGTCATGAAAGTGAAGTCAGTAGGGCTGCTGAAGAAATGTTAGGAAGGAAGAAAAGATCAACTAAGAATCAGTGGATAACTCAGGAGATACTAGACCTGATTGATGAATGACGAAAATACAAGAATGCTAGAAATGAAGAGGGCGGAAAAGAATACAGGCGATTAAAGAATGAAGTGGATAGAAAGTGCAAGGTAGCTAAGGAAGACTGGCTGAAGGAGAAGTGCAAGGATGTCGAAGGTTGTATGGTCCTAGGAAAGGTAGATGCTGCATACAGGAAAATCAAGGAAACCTTTGGAGAAAGGAAATCTAGGTGTATGAATATTAAGAGCTCAGATGGAAAGCCACTTCTAGGGAAAGAAGACAAAGCAGTTGTATCAAGGTAAAGATGTAGATAATTTGGTTCTGGAACAAAAAGAGGCCGTTGATGCTGATGAAATGGGAGACCCAATTTTGAGGTCAAGGTTTGACAGAGCTGTGAGCGACCTAAATAGGAACAAGGCATGTGGAATTGATGACATTCCCTCTGAATTACTGACTGCCTTAGGAGAGACCAGCATGGCAAGGTTATTCCATCTAGTGTGTAAGATGTATGAGACAGGAGAAGTTCCATCCGATTTTTGGCAGATTGTTGTTATACCTATTTCCAAGAAAGCCGGTGCTGACAGGTGTGAAAACTACCGCACCATTAGTTTAGTATCTCATGCCTGCAAAATTTTAACAATTATTTACAGAACAATGGAAAAACAAGTTGAAGCTGAGTTGGGAGAAGATAAATTTGGCTTCAGAAGAAATGTAGGAACACGTGAAGCAATCCTGACTTTATGTCTGATCTTAGAGAATCGAATCAAGAAGGACCAGCTCACGTACATGGCATTCATAGATCCAGAAAAGGCATTTGATAATGTTGATTGGACCAAGCTACAGTATTCAAGATTCTGAAGGTGATTGGGATCAGAAACCGAGAACAAAGAATTATCTACAATCTGTATAAAAATCAGTCTGCAGCGATAAGAATCAAGGGCTTTGAAAAAGAAGCAGCAATCCAGAAAGGAGTGAGGCATGGCTGCAGTTTGTCACCCCTCCTTTTCAATGTTTACATAGAACAGGCACTAAACGAAATCAAAGAGGAATTTGGAAAGGGAATCACAATCCAAGGAGAGGAAATCAAAACCTTGAGATTTGCTGATGATATCATTATTTTATCTGAGACTGCAGAAGATCTCGAGAAGCTGCTGAATGGTATGGACGAAGTCTTGGGTAAGGAGTACAAGATGAAAATAAATAAGTCCAAAACAAAAGTAATGGAGTGCAGTTGAACGAAGGCAGGAGATGCAGGAAATATTAAATTAGGAAATGAAGTCTTAAAGGAAGTAGATGAATATTGTTACTTGGGTAGTAAAATAACTAACGATGGCAGAAGTAAGGAGGACATAAAATGCAGGTTAGCACAAGCAAGGAAGAGCTTTCTTAAGAAAAGAAATTTGCTCACTTCAAACACTGATATAGGAATTAGAAAGATGTTTTTGAAAACTTTTGTGTGGAGCATGGCATTGAATGGAAGTGAAATATGGACGATAACTAGCTCAGAAAGAAAGAGAATAGAAGCTTTTGAAATGTGGTGTTATAGAAGAATGCTGAAGGTGAGATGGATAGATCAAATCATGAATGAAGATATAATCACATTGGCGAAAGGAGATTGATTTGGCTAAATTTGATGAGAAGAAGAAATAGAATGACAGGACATATCTTAAGACACCCAGGACTTGTTCAGTTGGTTTTTGAAGGAAGTGCAGGTGGTAAGAATGGTAGGGATAGACCAAGGTATGAATATGACAAGCAGATTAGAACAGATGTAGGATGCAATAGTTACGTAGAAATGAAAATGTTAGTAGAGGATAGGGTGGCATGGAGGGCTGCATCAAACCAGTCTATGGACTGATGACTCAAACACATGAACCCATATTGTTCTACTGGCATGATTTCTATCAAACGGTCAAAGATCCTGTTCCTAATTATATTGGATAGCATCTTAAAGGCTGCACATTCTAGCGCAATCCCTCTGTAGGAGTGAGGTGAGATTTGAGGACCTTCATTTTAATTTCTTATTAAGGCATGTAAATGAGCGAATGACGTGAGTAGTTTTTTTTTTTTTTGCTAGTTGCTTTATGTCGCACCGACACAGATAGGTCTTATAGTGACGATGGGACAGGAAAGGGCTAGGAGTGGGAAGGAAGCGGCCGTGGCCTAAATTAAGGTACAGCCCTAGCATTTGCCTGGTGTGAAAATGGGAAACCACAGAAAACCATTTTCAGGGCTGCCGACAGTGGGGTCCGAACCTACTATCTCCCAAATACTGGATACTGACCGCACTTAAGCGACTGCAGCTATTGAGCTTGGTTCTGTGAATAGATTTAGGTGTTGTAGGAAGGTGCAAAGTATTACCAGTATGAAGCACTGAGTGACATTATAGTCAGGGTCAATAACAAGGATAACGGGAATGTGGGGAAGATATGGAAGCTAATAGGATTGGGAAGCATTTAATGGACTTCTCTGCTAGTATGGGATTAGCCGTTACAAATGCATTCTTCATGTATAAAACTATTCAGCACTACACATGGGACTATACCATAACCGACTTTGAATTCCGGAAATCTGTTAAAAAATTCCCTGGAATACCTCCACATTCTTATGATGGAGACTACTATCTGATCTATAGTGAACTATCCCTAGGCCTAGGACAGAGAAAATGAAATCTATCTGCAGATGAATTTGCCGGGAGAATTAATGGTAGAATAAGTTCTCGGTTCAAGGTACCTACAAGGGTTACACAAGGCTGTAATCTTTTACTTTTGTTGTTCAAAAATTACATGGACCATCTACTGAAAGGTATAAAGTTAGGTGGATATGTAGGAAGCAATTTGGCCTATGCCAACAACTTTGTCTCAATGGCAGACTTGCTGAAAGCTTCCAGTCTAATATCTTGGAACTTGAAAATAGGTGCAATGAGTATGATATGAAGATTAGCCTTTCCAAGACTAAATTGATGTCAGTAGGTACGAAACCTAATTGAATGTCAATTGGGAGTACAAATCGGGAAAAGGTAGATAATTTCAAGTATTTAGGATGTGTATTCTCCCAGCATGATAGTGAGATTGAATTAAAATGCAGTAAAAGCTAATGCAGTGAGCTTGCAGTTGTGATCAAGAGTATTCTGTAAGAATGAAGTCAGCTCTGGGACGAAACTACCTTTAAACCGATCCATTTTCAGACCAACTGTGCTTTACGGGAGTGAAAGCTAGCTGGACTCAGGATATCTTATTCATAAGTTACAAGTAATATATAATAAAGTAGTGAGAATGAACGCTGGTACATATAGGTGGGAACAATGGCAGAAGGGTACTCAGAATGAGGAGAAAAATTTAAGTTAGGAATGAACTCGATTGATGAAGCTGAACGTATACACCAGCTTCAGTGGTGGGGTGACATGAGGCAAATGGAGGAGGATGGGTTACCTATAGAATAATGGACCCTGTCATGGAGGGTAAGAGAAGTGCGGGGGGAGGGGGGGGGGGGGAGACCTAGACGAAGATGGTTAGACTCTGTTTCTAATTATTTAAAGATACGAGGTATATAACTAAATGAGGCCACAGAACTACAGTGACACCTTATTAGTGCGTTCCTCATTAACAAGTTCTCCCGCTTAGCATGTCGGATATTCGAAGACCGGATTCTCATAGTATTAAATCTATATAAAAAAACCTCACTTCTTACATCACGAATTTTTGCTTATTACCACTTGCTATGATCACATTTTTCCTAGACTTGAAAATGTTACTGTATTTGTCATCCCTTCTGAAAGAAAATGTTATTTCCAACTCGGGTAAGAGCCGTTGCCAAAGCTGTGTAATTATGGGAAAAGGCCTTCCTGAACTTCAAAGGATAAGCTGCACTATCGGGGAGCAAGCTGAGCCTCAGAAATGTTCAGTTTTGGTTGCCGGTTAGCAGCGAGATTGCTGAATAGCAGAGTGAGCTGGTTTGTGCTTGTATTTCGCATTCCATTCAGAAGGTAGAAATGTATTTTGTGTTGCGTGGTACAGTGAAGTGTAGCTAATATTTGTCACGTGATACGGTAGCCTATATCTGGATTAGGAACATAATCGTGTGAAAATGACCAGCGTGGTGCATATTTGTCTTGTGATGGCCTAGTTATGGATATGGAAAATGTAAAATGCCTTAATAATGAAGACAAAATCAAAATCTGTCAGAAAGGGGACTGGCATAAGTGCGCAGAGGTCGCGAATGTTGAAACTCAGCACCTTCGAGTTTCAACTCAATCACTCAAGTTGGTCAAAGTTATGTTTGATTCAAAATGGTGGCAAAAGTCATTCCTTGCAGTTGCACATGTCGAGTGTAACCTCCAATTCATTGTCTAGGAGTGTGACCAAAAAATATTGTTTAATATTAACCCACTGCTTCGAAATAAAAAGACTTCTACTAAGATTTGTATTAGAAAGTGTGTGATCTGCAATAATATTTTGATATTTTTGTTGGATCCTGTGCACATGTTTTCATACTTGTTGTCTGGTGTTTTTCACGACTTTCAGTGTACCAGTACTTGTTATTTTATAATCCCCAGCAGCAAAAGGTTTTCATATTTGTTCTCTCTTTTTTTCGCAACTTTTAATGCTTTCCTCTCATCTTTCGAAATGGTACATAGGCCTATAGTTTTCGCTGTACCCGTGGATACACGATGCAAAATGCCCTCACGTCGGAAAAAATCGTATCGTGTTTCTATATCCCTGTTGGATAGCTTTTATTTGTACATTCATTAGTACGTATTCTCGCTTAACACATTCTTTTTCCTTGTCCCTACTGAGCTCGATAGCTGCAGTCGCTTAAGTGCGGCCAGTATCCAGTATTCGGGAGATAGTGGGTTCGAGCCCCACTGTCGGCAGGCCTGAAGATGGTCTTCCATGGTTTCCCCACTTTGATACCAGGCAAATGCTGGGGCTGTACCTTAATTAAGGCCACGGCCGCTTCCTTCCCACTCCGAGCCCTTCCCTGTCTCAACGTCACCATAAGACCTATCTGTGTCGGTGTGACGTAAAGCAACTTGTAAAAAAAAATGTCCTTGTCCACTGTAGTTACAAATAGAGGATTTTGGCAGCATTCAGTTAATTCACATAGGCTTCTAAGACTGAAAGTTGATATGCATAACATTCTATAATGAAGATTGTATGTATGTATGTATGTATGTATGTATGTATGTATGTAATCATTAGTTACTAACAAATAACGCATAATAATAATAATAATAATAATAATAATAATAATAATAATAATAATAATAATAATAATAATAATAATAATAATAATAATAATAATAATAATAATAATAATAATAATAATAATAATGTTATTTGCTTCACGTAACCCCCCCCCCAAAAAAAGTTTAATATGTATAAGTGCTCTTTCCCATAGAAGGGAAGGAATTTTCTGGATACATACACGAGTAATAATATAGAACATATCGTTCTTAACATAACAGAGAACTGATCAAAAATGACTTATACATGACTGTGTGATTCATAAACTATGCTGTCCCAATAGTTACATCATTCCTTCTGTGAAAAATTTCAAGGAGTAGGATGTATCAACTGATGCTATTGATGTGCTATTGTGTATGCCGACAGAATACATATTAAAATACACTTTGTATGTTCCAGTAACATCATCCATTAGTGATTTTTTTAAAATGCATACAGTACTCACATTTTCATTGGTCATTTCCACCTGGTCCCGTTTACGCCCACCATTCAGACGGCACTTTCCCCATGATATAATAGGATCATACACAAATGGACGCAGAACACTCATGAGGGTATCACTTTGGGACCTTAAAATTCTTAGAGTGATCTCACAAACTCTGCGAAAAGGGCCCTCCACACCCATTGGACCCATGGCATTAACCATATTGTGCGTCAGGCGAAAAGGAACCACTTCTGGCCAATCAAAATTGTCACCCTGAAAAGAAAAAAATCATGACACAAAGATTTTATGAAACACAAGCTCTGTTAACAGCATAGGAAAGGGAAGAAATGATGATTCAACATACGTAAAAACTGATTACATGTCCTCAACCCTGTAACTTTTCTTCCTATTTCTTTACATCCTATCTACAGTGGATACAGTCTGCTGCTATATATATTTGCTTTCAGCCCATTGACTACAGTAGAACCTCGATAATTCAAAATCGGTTGATCCCGGTTTTGCAAGTTATTTAAATTTTTAAATTTGAAATACGGATAATACGTCATTCGAAGAACAATGTCTTTCCTATTACCGAAATTCAGTCTTTTAATTCAAAACTGCCTTTACGTTTTTAAAAACTAGTATTTTACAGAATAGTTAAAATTCAAAATGTATCTGCGTTATGATAGAACGTGTCCGCTGGAATGTGCTGGGGTAGCTCTTCGTAGGTACTTTCATTCATTTCGGTGTGTCTAGAGTGTGCTTCAGTGCGAGTAAAATCATAATTCTTTTGTATTCAGCATTCTAAGGAACGCCACAATATCACATAGCAGGCAGTGTGTGGAGAAGCATAATCCGCCAATACTGGCGAAGCAAAAGTAGCGAAAAAGCGTGGCTCATATAATCGATTCGTACGCACCGAACAATATTGTCAGGTCGTTCGCATTGTGTGCAAGGTGAGTACTTCGTTTTTTGCCATTCCTTTCCCTTAAAAAAATCTTGCGTTAATTCTAACTTTTTCATCATCAGGTTCTATTGGTTCCAACTTGGATTGCGAATTTTCCTCATATCACAGCAAGAATCCATTATATTATAAGAATGTTGTATGGTTTTATCTACATTTAATTTCTGTATCAGAAATATTGGACCTTAAGCAAGACAGACACCCTCTGTGCCAATGTTCAACATTTAATTCTCTACCTTAAGATGCACTTGAAATATAGAACTCAATAGAAGTATCTGGACTTTGCATTGAACCGGCATTTTATACTTTTAATGTGCCTATGGGCGTCAAATCGAAAGACCTGCATCTGGCGAGCCGAACTTGTCCTCGGACACTCCCGGCACTAAAAGCCATACGCCATTTTTTTTTTTTTTAGTATTCACTAAACAAGGGCATATTTTAATCATCATTGTAAAAAACCGTGTGACACTATTCTTACAGTCTAATTGTAATTGATGTAAAACCTGAAATTTTATTTGTCATTGATCAGTACAACATTATTTTATCTAACAACATTTCATCATTCCACCAT
This sequence comes from Anabrus simplex, assembly GCF_040414725.1. Lineage (NCBI taxonomy): Eukaryota > Metazoa > Arthropoda > Insecta > Orthoptera > Tettigoniidae > Anabrus > Anabrus simplex. Next base: position 104,432,777 of record NC_090269.1, on the reverse strand, counting down.
TTTGTATGTACATTATCGCATCACGTGCACAGTTCACTCTTTTAATTTTTATATCCACAATGTAATTTTGTTTTAGGACATCAGCAAATCAATAAGTGTACCTTAGTTAGGCTGATGATGACCCACATAGGGTCGAAATTAGTCTCTTCATAACATATTGTAATGTATTTATAGACATTGCAATTATTGTACAGTATTGAGTAGGTGGAATAAACTTTGCAAATTGTATGTAATCTTAATTCAATACGGAACCACTTCAGAAATAGCTTTTTCCATGGCATTTGAAAGATTTAAACTGTGAATCAAGAGGTTTTCATGCATTATCAGGTCTTAGAATACTTTGTGATGCGGCAAAGGTTGGCATTTCTGAATTATGAGAGAAGTGCCATGGTGGAAAATCATACAAGGATAGTCTGTTTTGTGATGGAGACAGAAGTGAGAGACTTTCTCCCCTCGTCATAGGAAAGTTTGATAAGCCACGATGTTTTAAGGATCAGGTACTTCTCATGCAAGTACAGGACATCTAAAATGCATACAGTACAGTAATCCAAGGAATAAAGGACTTGCACAGAGGAGCCAGCATAGATCTCTCCTTGTCTTTGAATCATGTTTTGTTTTCTTTTGTTGCGTGAAGTTATGCTTGTCAACGAGTTATCCAAGTGTATTATTTGAATACTGTAAATGCACCTTGTTGGATACATTTTGGAAATAGCTTTCCCCATGGCATTTGAAAGATTTAAACCATTAATCAAGGTTAACTGCATGCAGTAATGGGTCTTAGAATATTCTGTGATGCAGCAAAAGTTGCATTACTGAATTACGAGCTGGAGGTTAATTCAAAATTACATAATCCAAAGTCAGATTTTTGCGTCCCAACGACTTTGAATTAACGAGGTTTTACTGTATATGAGATGAATAATCTTGACAGGAGTTATTAAAAGTATGGAAAATAATAATATGAAGTTAAAGCTGGAATTCAAGAGGACATATTGGGGCAAATATGTTTTACAGGAAGAGGAATTAGGGATTGGAATAATTTTCAAGAGTTGATAATCGATAAATTTCCAACTTCTTTGAAATTAAGAAGTCAAATAAATGATAAGTCAGTAACTTAATAGTGTATAAATTTAGTTCAAAAATACAAACATACTCATTCTGTCATGGTCCAGCCTACTTCTTTTGCTCTCACATGAGTCCTGCTGTGCTAAACGGTGTGTCAGAAAGTATCATTGCTGGTGGTATACATAAATACCGTATTTAACAGCTAGTTTCTGCACTCTTGGAAACTTTGCGTTTGTCTCCTATTAATGGTAAATACTAAATGGGGAGAGGGGGATAACAGATCATCTTTCAGGTATGCGGTGATTTCATCTACAGAGGTGTTAACGGACAAATAATTTGTTGCATGATTTTGTTACATAATGCTGAAATATGAGCACAACATACTAGGGAATTCTGCTACCTCTGAAGAATGGGCCAACATAAATTAAAAAAACTAATTCAAATCTCCACTATTTTTAGTATTTTAACTGCAACCTGTGATGCCACCAAAGATTTGAATACACAGCATATTAAACTGGTGTTAGATGTAGATTCAGGACTGTCCTACTGATTAGCAACTTCTTGCAGCATTTTGTCTGTAGCAGTAGTGAGAGAACTTGAACCGCAAAAAATTCATCCTTTTAAGCAGAGGTCAAACAGCATTGCGATGGAACATATTTCATTCTCTTCAATTTCTTCGTACCACATATTAATTGCATCCAGCAATAACTGTCGGTATTGTGGTAGAGAAAGATGTTTCTGGGCAGCTCTGAGAATCTTTGCAGATTTTGAGGAATTTTTGAAACTTTCTACTAATTTTCCACATAGCACAACAAGGTGCTTAATACTCTTTGATCTGAAAAGCCACTTCTAGTGTATGAGCTACACACAGCAAATGGGGAAATTTTCTGTAACTCATGGCACTTCCTACATTACAGCCGCTGTCATGAATCACAGTCAGTGTATCTCACTTCTTGAAATGGTATGACCTCAATGCATTTATGCTGAAGTTTGTACTCCTGGTCTACAAAGTGAATACTGATACTTTGGTAGTCACTGGTTGCTGTCGATGTTCACAAATCTGTCTTAGAGCAATGCTATTTGCATTTCAGAGCTCATCTTTTACGCTTATTTCCACTTTTTGATACAGTTCTGGGAGGATGTCATTTGATATATGCTTATAAGAAGACATAATAAATTTAGGTTCAAGGTGCTGAATCAACTGCTTAAATCCTCTCTTCTATAATACTAAATGGCCGGCTGCTTTTGCCTATCATGTAAGCAATTTTCCTGATACTGTGTCCGGCTCCATGGCTAAATGGTTAGCGTGCTGGCCTTTGGTCACAGGGGTCCCGGGTTCGATTCCCGGCAGGGTCGGGAATTTTAACCATCATTAGTTAATTTCGCTGGCACAGGGGCTGGGTGTATGTGTTGTCTTCATCATCATTTTATCCTCATTACGACGCGCAGGTCGCCTACGGGTGTCAAATCAAAAGACCTGCATCTGGCGAGCCGTACATGTTCTCGGACACTCCCGGCACTAAAATCCACACGCCATTCCATTTTTTCCTGATACTGTAATTTCCTTTGATCGATTATCTCTTAATTTGGATTTACTATCCAGAAAAAATGTGAGGGTAGATTGGCTAGTATTTGAGTACTGTGATGCTGTTGATAATAATGATAATGAGGACAATAACTCTGAAAATGAATGCATGGGCAAAGTCTTTTCTACTGCCATTTCTTCACTTGTTTCACTGTTTCCTTTTTGGTTTTTACATCTTTTACTGTTATGTTCATGTACAGAAAAAACAATTTTATGAATTGAAGTGACAATGCATCTTCAGGTGGAGAAGAGCAAAATCAAACCCGTTACGTGCTTTTGTGGACGTGAAATTGCCGTGTTTGTTTTGCAGAGTTCATGCCATATCTCGAGTAGAATGGTTCTATCTAAGTTTGTTCTGCTTGGCTGACTCACTGCCCGTGTTCACGGCCACCACCGATGTGTGATCCTGTGTACACATTCATTATGCCGTGCATTTCTATTTAATATTTGGCCTTTGTTTCTTTGTGTGATGAATACCATTTTAATAACATAATACTGTAAATTATTTAATAATGTCACTTAGTTTTCCCTGGCATTATCCTTGTGTAAACTATTATTGATGTTTTGTTGACCAAAACAAATGCAAATTTTTAAACCAACATAAACTATCATCTCTAAATGCACTCATCACCCACACTTCCACATACTTTTAAATATAAACCTTGATCAACCTCTTTTCATTCAATTCATGAATTATGTAAGTCAAATTTCAAATTATACTTTAAAACAATTAATACATCAGTACACTTGAAAAGATTGAAACTATTACACAAGAAATTGAAGTAAGGACTTACCTTATTGAACAGACAGTTGAAATCCACATGCACAGCATCACCAGTCTTTGTATCTAACAGGAAGTTTTCCCCATGACGATCACCTAGTCCTAAGATGTATCCGACCATTGACATAACAGCGGTTGTCTGTACGTACGTCGTTCGTGCCAGATACCTGATTTACAGAAATTTCATTCATTAACAAGAGATTAAATTAAATCCAAGAGGAACTACAATTTTCCTTGTCATTTGAGAATGCTACTATTTGTAGGCTTGTTAAATTCAGTAAGTTCAATAAGGGAGTTCAATACATAATGCAACATATTTTTTCTAAAAGCAGGTTGGTTTTATTAAAGATTCAAATACACTATGTTATTCCTCAATCCTTTTGCTACAATACCCTATTTTTCAACATAATCTCCGTTCAATGCTACGGCCTTACACCACCGTAATGTGAGGGCCTGTATGCCTGCATGGTGCCACTCGACTGGAAAATTTATAATGTCCAATAACGGACCATTTATATTGGTATTATAAATTTACTCATTTGGAACAAATATTTCAGATTCCCTATGGGAATCAACATCTATATCATCGGAGCCAACATCGTGCTGGATAGATAACTTCCCCATCATCCATTGCTTCCTGCAGAGTGCATCCTTCATTGGGCAAAACAAAGGGAAGTCAGAAAGCGCAAGATCTGGGTTGTAGGGTGGATGAGGTAGAACAGTCCAGATCAGACTGGTTTGCTCAACCTTCTTGCCTCGTCCAACGACTCACCGTGCTTTTGTCTACTGCCAAGTCTCCGTAGACATTCTGCAAGCGCCAATGAATAGCTGTGCTGCCTTGTTTTCTGCCAAAAGAAACTCAATAACTTCTCTCTGTTTCATGAGCATCTCTGTTACAGACGCCATTTTGAAGGCTAGTTATAGAACTGCCACCTACCGAAAATTAATGAAACTCTACAAGACAAAGCGGGAATATTCAAAGATGTCCCAAACAAAATTCCTATTTTTAAAAATCCGAAATTGGCCGAGAAATAAAATGTGTTGCATTATGTATTGAACACCCCTCGTATATTTCTATGAACAATATAAAACAAACAAAAAGAGAAGGTGATACAAAACAAGGAAATGCCATCAAAGTCCTTAGCAGTATCTTACTGCCTCTTCTGCCATTCCTAAATTGATATTGGCTTCTACCTGATTGAAACAAGTATGATATTTATGCAGAGATACAACTTGGTGCCATTTATGTTGTTATATTTCTTTTGGGTGCATATATACTGTGGTCTACATTCATCAACGAGATACATATCCCATTCTGAACATTCACGATGTTCAAAGTAACCCGGCGAATAGAAGAAAAAAGTGTGCTGACTGAGGTTATTTTGTATGTTCCTATCAGTACTTTTTTTTTTTTTTACAAGTTGCTTTATGTCGCACCAACACAGATAGGTTTTTATGGCGATGATAGTACAGGAAAGAGCTAGGAGTGGGAAGGAAGCACCCATGGACTTAAGTAAGGTACAGCCCCAACATTTGCCTGGTGTGAAAATGGAAAACCACGGAAAACCATCCTCAGGGCTGCCGACAGTGGGGTTCAAACCCACTATCTCCCAAATGCTAGATACTCGTTGCACTTAAGCGACTGCAGCTATTGTGCTCAGTTATCATTACGTGGCACTAGCTTGGCGATAACTTTGTGACAGCTAATTACAAATACGAGTAATAAGCAAGATGTGAAGTTGTCAATTACAGTGTTTTATTCGTCAAGAAAAGTACTATAAAAATGTTTCCTAGGTGATGGTGTCTGTGTTACAATTTATCCACTTATCATCTCACGATTGAGTTTCCTTATAAAATATAAACGATTTCCAATAACTCAAGCCATCTCTCTTCAGTTACGACTCAGTTAATTTATAACTTAGGTTCTTCAGTCTGCCGAAGCTAATTTTGAGTAAATAAATGTATAAACTACATAGAAAAGAAAACATATAGTAATAGAATTACACCTGAAAAAAGAAAGAAATTAATTAAATTTTAATTTAAATAAAAATATTTCACATCACACAACAAAGTCACTTAACACTACCTACTATTCGAATAAACTCTGTCTGTTTTATTGGACTAATTTAATTTAGGATGACCCAATCAGCGTGCATGCTCCTGGAACAGATGGCCCCTCCATAATCTAGATTGACAGGTCTTATCTTCCATTGTCACTTCGCACACACCAGAAACTTAACACAGTAGCTCCACTGCTGACAGGTTCGAACACTTGGACGTTGGCTATCATGCAGCACAGCGTTGGTACACTTGGCTCGATTCCAGGCAAGGCCAATAACTCACACATTCAATTCACGTGACTGCTCCAAGCACTGAACTACTGAACACATATCACTCAAGAAGATAATAACACAGCACCAACTAAACACCATCCACTAAACATCTCTCCACTCCAACCCTACTACACTTGACCAACACTGACTCCATCACTCCTCTGTGTCAACACTTTCACATTACTCTCCGATACACTCAAATGCACTAAATGAAAACAACTCTACACCTGTTTGTTCACAGCAAGCCTGCTTTTATGTGCCTGGCGATGAAGTTCTAGATCCTTTGGGGTGCAGTCAGAATGCAAACATTCTAATTTCACTTTCCAGAAAGTCCACAGAGAAACTAGATGAAAGTACAATACAAGCAGAGGCGACACATGCCATTACATGCCTTCACGCCGGATGCGAGCTTCTTGGCCTGACTCACTCATCCTTTTCAGGAAATGCTAAGTGGGTTTCCAGAAGATTGGCAGTTCCACAAGCACGTAACAATATCATCACTAAGCGATATTAGGTATAATATAACTCATGCTCAACTTAAGAATATTTCATGGAACACCTTACACAATAGAGAAGAGAAAAATTTGGCTCATATTCAATTTTTCAAACACAACAACAAGAGCAACAGCCCAAATGTGATAGTGCACAGCACCACAGGTGGCAAAAACACAGACATCATAATAATGTTAAGAATGTTATTTGCTTTTCATCCCACTAACTACTTTTATTATTTGCAGAGATGCCGAGGTGCTGCAATTTAGTCCTGCAGGAGTTCTTTTAAGTGCCAGTAAATCTACCGACATGAGGCTAGCGTATTTGAGCACCTTCAAATACCACCAGACTGAGCCAGGATCGAACCTGCCAAGTTGGGGTCAGAAGGCCAGCACCTCAACCGTTTGAGCCACTCAGCCCGGCTTTAGACATCCTAAACATCAACATGAGACTGAGAAGAAGTTGACACATTTATATGTTCTATATGTTACACTTCAATGTTAATGCAAAAGATGAAGGTGGCTCACTTATGCAAAACATTCAGGAAAATCTTTTTCATCTTGATATGTTTAGAAAGTGTACATGAAGAGAATGAACATTCTTTCTTCAATCGTGAACCCAAAATCTGTACTGTTGCTTTTGAGTGGCCAAGATTTCTCACCAGTCAATTAGTCTATCTATGCAACATCATATCCAATATCGCAAGATTGTCACCAAGTCAATTAGTCTGTCTTAGTTAAACAATTCTAGATTACTTTATTCTGTGACTAAGTATGCACTATAGTCTTCTTCACTACTGGCATTGCAGTCTAACATATCCCACGGTGGTGATCACTGGCTTAAGTGTGGGAACATTAACCGCATTGCAAATTTAGTTAAAGATGATCAGGTTTGCTTGCCCGTTAGCAGAGAGATTGCTGAATAACACAGTTAGCCTATAGTACTTGTATTCCACATTCCATTCAGAAGTGAGAAATGTATTTTATGTTGAGTAGTACAGTGAAGTGTAGCGAATATTTGTTGCGTGATACGGTAGCCTATATCTGGATTGTGAATATGATCGTGTGAAATTGACTAGCATGGTGCATATTTGTCTTGTGATAGCCTGGTTATGGAAATGGCAAAAGTCGCGAAATTCCTTACTAATGAAAACAAAATTAAAATCTGTCAGAAAGTGGATTGGCGTCCGCATCTTGAAATGCACAAAGGTCACAAATGCTGAACTCGCACTTTTGAGTTTAGACTCAATCACTCAAGTTGGTTGAAGTTTTGTTTGATTCAAAATGGCGACCAAAGTCATTCCAGCTGCCAGTCTCACATGGTCGAGTGTAACCTCCAATTCACTGTCAAAGAGTGTGACCAAAAAATAATGTTTAATTTTCCCACTGCTCCGAAATAAAAGGCTTCTACTAACATTTGTTTTAGAAAGATTGTGATCTGCAATAATACTTATGATATTTTTATTGGCCCCCATGCATGTTGAGATAACCTCAAATTATGTGCAATGAACACATGACTTCCAGGCTATAATGAGCTATAAATTGTACATGAAAACATTCTGCACTATTCTTCAACAAACTCATAAATGCATTCATGTTTTACTGGCTATTTTCATTGGAAGGCAATATTTCTAAATGTAAAAAGACAAATGGTGAACACGACTTTTAGGCCTACATATAAAGTAAATATAGTCAGTTTTAGTTACTCATATCACATCATTTGTTTTATCTCATTAATTCCTCTGATGAGGTTGATGTCAGGAACGGCATACGGACGTAAAAACTCGCTACAAAGATTCGTCTCACTTCATACTGGACCTCATAGAGAGAAGGAATAAGGGTATTGTATTATCATATTATGAATATTGATACAAAATAACTTAATGGCCAGTCATTTGTCTCTGTCAGTTGAGCAGTAGGCCTACCACACAGTAAACCTGAGTAAACCAGATCACTGCTTTCATTTGAATTATCGTCTTGCGCTGCCAACTTTCCTGCTACCAGCATGTCGTCATTCCAAGTGACGTCATCTTCACTGCCATCTCGTCAGCCATGCACTGCAATCGAGAGCATTCGAAGTCCCGTTTTTTTGAATATTTTAAAAATAGTTTTGTTCCCGACTCGAGTCCAAACAGTATGAATCTATTCCCAAATGGTTTCTGGAGATGGTCTCTGAAATTCCCAGTTGTTGGGATGTGTAGCGGAAGCCACTCCTTCCGAATAAAGCCGTGCTGTAGAAAGCGTGCCCAACCACCAGCATATGTTACGAGTTGTACTTACGAACGTAACACATAGTGACTGGAAGCATTCCTTTGATAGCTTCAACTGTTGAAAGTCAGACCCTTATTTTCAAGTACATTTCATGCTTGTTTTCTACATTTATCACATCACGATTTACCTAAACAGCAGTAAATCAGATAAGAGACCCCGCACTGTTTAAATTAGGTATGCCCGGATAGTGCCAAAAGTTCCATGATGGAAAGAATAAATAATAGGAAAGTTTGCCGCATTTATGGATATCTACAGTTGTGGCAATAATGCGTTTTATTACCATAATGTTTAATTTCGTACGTTCGTTGTCTCCATTTCGTTTTATTAACGCATTCTCTAGTATTTTGTTCGGAGTCTCCAAGAATCGTTGAAAGTAAGTGGGGACATAAAATCAAAATTATTATTATTTGTTAGGTATGTTGGCGAGTAAAACAATCGTTATGATTGGATAGTTTTTAATCACATTTTAAACTTACTTCTCTCCAAAATGCACCTATATTGGCCCAAGTTACGAGATATTATTTGCTAATGATCTTGCTTGCTATACCAATAGCAACAACCATGAATATTTCTCAACTAAAGTAAACTCGTTACCTCATCTTTAGACATGCCCCCAGTGGAGGGGAGTTACATGTACCATTTTTAGCACATATCAACCTTCCTGCCATTCGTAAATCTCTGGCAGCACGGTACTGGGAATCGAACTCAGACTCCCGAGAACGACAGCTAATTGTGCTAACTATTACGCTGGTGGACATTCTAACTACATGCTTGTTGTTTAAAGGGGCCTAACATCGAAGGTCATTGGCCCTTCTTAACTACAAAACACAGACATATATAGCACGACTGATGCATGCCTGCAATACGCGGGTCGGACATGAAACTATTCACCTATTTGTGCGATGTCCTCAGAACTGCAGTAGGCCTAGGCGAACTATTCTTAAAACGAAACACAGATGTATCGCATGACTTCGACGCGTGTATTCATTGCAAGGGTCGTAGGGACAAAACTATTCACAAATTTGTGCGATGTCATCAAAGCTGCAATAAGACTTGTACCCGCTATGAAGTGGAATCATTGTTCTTCTTTTACAAATTACGTTGGGGTGGGAAGTGAGATTTTTTTTCATTTTGTTTTGAAAAGCCAGGGAGGTGCAATACACGAGTAAATATGGTCGGGGGGGTATGTGAGATTTTTTTTTTTTCATTTTGTCTCGAAAAGCCAGGGAGGTCCAATACATGAGTAAATATGGTATTCCCCAATTTCCCTTCCCAATAATAGGTGCAACTGGTACTGCAATTTATAGTTACCGCACTGCGTTTCAGTTATATACTGTATCAAGATTAGAAGGTACGGGCTATTAAAAATCACTGAAGAATACAGCTCTTGATTGAGCAATCTCAACAAATACGGGTAACATACAAACTGCCAAGCTCATTAAGTAGATGAAAACACAGCAGAAAAAGACAATTTATAACTATATATATAAAACTCTTTTCTTCCATACACAACAGCAATGAGAACAAAAGGATGTTCTTCTGTCAGGTATTATATAGAGGGCAGTCAAATGAAAACCGAACACCCGCCACAACGTCACCAAGGAAAGGTTTTATTCTAAAGTAATTACCAAAAGTGTTATGCCTGAGTGCACCAAGCTCGGTAATTATCAGCCTTTACGAAGCCGTGGTAAAACTTTTACCGTGGTATTGTCGTAAAAGCAGTGCACCATTACTATCGCCCGGTTTCGTTACCACGGTTTCTTGACGCTTGATTTTCTCGCTATTATTCCCCTCGGAAGAAATTCCAAGTAGTATTCAGGAAGCAGTGATCATTTCGATAGTCACTTGTCTTTAGTTTATCCAGCCGGCAGTGATCGTTTCGACAGTCACTTGACCCTCGTGTTTACATTTTGTGACAGCGCAAGCAAGTTATCGACTCCTTAACCCCTCTTATTACAAGTTGTCCATTTCATGACCGTATCGATGTTTAATCAAGAAGTAAGTATAAATAACCACCGAATCGATACTTTATTAATGCCTCAGGCAAAATTGAATATTGTGTTTCTTGAATAAGTTGGTGATTTCGTAAATCTTTGGGTTATTAAAGGTGAATTTTACATATCCTTCTTCTTTTTCTGAATGCTGTTTAAGTTTAATTTGTTGTTGGTGTTTGCATTTAGTGATGATTTTATTGATGAATTTCAAACTGAAACCATTATGTAGAGCCTGTTGACGAATGAAAGAAAGTTCCTTTTTTCTGTCTGTTTCTGTTAGCGGAATTTCAAAGGCTCTGTTGACGAAACTATAATAAGCTGATTTCTTTTGCGAGATGGGATGTAAAGAATCACTTTTGATTGTAGTCGGGGTAAAAGTGGGTTTCCTGTATATTTTAAATTGGAAATGGTTGTCTTTACGAATTGTTTGGATATCCAGAACATGAGGGGTCCAGGCGCAGCCCGAGTGACGTCAGCACGCGAGGATCGGCGCATCCGCCGCCAAGCGGTGGCAGCCCCGCACGCCACATCAACCGCCATTCTTCAGCATGTGCAAGACACCCTGGCTGTTCCAATATCGACCAGAACAATTTCCCGTCGATTGGTTGAAGGAGGCCTGCACTCCCGGCGTCCGCTCAGAAGACTACCATTGACTCCACAGCATAGACGTGCACGCCTGGCATGGTGCCGGGCTAGAGCGACTTGGATGAGGGAATGGCGGAACGTCGTGTTCTCCGATGAGTCACGCTTCTGTTCTGTCAGTGATAGTCACCGCAGACGAGTATGGCGTCGGTGTGGAGAAAGGTCAAATCCGGCAGTAACTGTGGAGCGCCCTACCGCTAGACAACGCGGCATCATGGTTTGGGGCGCTATTGCGTATGATTCCACGTCACCTCTAGTGCGTATTCAAGGCACGTTAAATGCCCACCGCTACGTGCAGCATGTGCTGCGGCCGGTGGCACTCCCGTACCTTCAGGGGCTGCCCAATGCTCTGTTTCAGCAGGATAATGCCCGCCCACACACTGTTCGCATCTCCCAACAGGCTCTACGAGGTGTACAGATGCTTCCGTGGCCAGCGTACTCTCCGGATCTCTCACCAATCGAACACGTGTGGGATCTCATTGGACGCCGTTTGCAAACTCTGCCCCAGCCTCGTACGGACGACCAACTGTGGCAAATGGTTGACAGAGAATGGAGAACCATCCCTCAGGACACCATCCGCACTCTTATTGACTCTGTACATCGACGTGTTTCTGCATGCATCGCCGCTCGCGGTGGTCCTACATCCTACTGAGTCGATGCCGTGCGCATTGTGTAACCTGCATATCGGTTTGAAATAAACATCAATTATTCATCCGTGCCGTCTCTGTTTTTTCCCCAACTTTCATCCCTTTCGAACCACTCCTCCTTGGTGTTGCATTGTCACTGTCAGTCAGTGTACTTGTAGTAACGTTGTAAGTGAATCAATGTAATACAGTCGTGCGTAGTTGAAATCTCATCTGGCCGCGGGGTAGGAAGCTCTTTAAATGGCTGCGACGCTGAGGGGTTAAAATGGAAAATAATGTTCGACATGTTTTGAATATTACATCGAAGTCCTAAAGACATGGAAAGGGACCTCCTTTTTCACACACAATATTGTCTCTCGACAACATTCCTTGTGGCAATATGGGCTCTGTTATATCATTGTTCTGCTGGGGAGGTGGGATTCTGAACAGGTGTAAGGAGGAAGGATTTACATGGGTAACCTCCATCACCCAAAAGATAGCCATTAGGTATTTCTCTCGTCTCAAGACGCGCTCTCAGCCAAGAATTGTGAAATATTGTGTTATCATGAGTTGACCCTGGCCATCTTGCTACAATATGTCGTTCGAATCGCTCACAGTTTGCACGTTTAGCAAGAAATAACCTTTCCTATTTCTAAATACCTCCCCATTTTCACCTCCGGGAGACTGTATTCGCACGAGTGCAGTTCAGCGCACCCAATACACCAAGGAACCCAGCTATTGTATGAAACCCTTCCATAACCTCTCTCTGTTCCCGCTGCGTAAGTGGAAGTTGAATGAACTGTGGCGATAACGACGCAAGTAGATCAGAAACCTTGTGTATTATGCAGCATACAGTTGTTCTGCTAACATCACAGATGTCACCGATCACTCCTTGAAATGTTCCAGTTGCATAGAACTGCAGCGCCATTAAAAGACGATTTCTAGGCGATATAGGACAGTTTCTCCCAGTCGGGCATTCCAATTGTTCACCATTTAAATCTAAAATGTAATTCACTGTTTCCTTATGCAATCTAAATCTTCTCTGGAACGAAACATCGCTTAATTCTTCAAATAAATCGTGTCTCTCTTCTATAATTCTCCCTTAATTTCTTTCAAACTGATTAAGAAACTGGAGATATAACCTATAGTTGTTAAGCTCCATCTTGGAATCTTTAACCACAGAGCACAAATACATCTTTACCGCGGTTTTCTTAGTTAACCACCCGCTCACGAGCGGTAAACATTATACCGCGGTAAAATGTCGGTAAACTCGAAACCGAGCTTGGTGCAACAGAAATACGACTTTACCCTGGTAAAATTGTGAAGTTTACCGCGGTATTCTCTTTACCAAGGTTGGTGCACTCGGGCATTAATACATTTATCCCACTGGGATGCAGGATGATCAATTCCAGTTTTGTAGAAAGAGGTAGGTCACTGATGGATCCACAACCGCACCCACTCTTGCACTTCGTCTGAATGAAACAGACATCTACAAATGTCTTTCTTCAGGTCGCCATAAGTTTGTAAATCACAATAGAAAAATCCTGGCTGTATGGAGGGTGCTGAAGTCTTTCCCAACCAAATCGCTGAATCATAGGAATAATGGCTTGATGGGCATTTCCTGGGCACGCATCATCTTGCAGCGATGTGTGCCCTTCTCAGAATCTCCTATGCAACTCGTGCATACTCGGCATGGACATGTAGTGTTCGCTACACACAGCAGACATGCGATGGTGAGTTTCGCGTACTCCAGCACCCTCAGACACCAGAAAACGAACCACACTTCTCTGATCTTCTTTGCTTATCTCTATTTCTACAGCTGGACGAACACACTAGACCAGTCTGCGCACCAACAAAGACATAACCCAACAACGCCACGTACCTGTGACTTGTCACTATGCACTCCTCCTACCACAGCGATGGCAGTATCAATACGTAACAACAGTGTTGCCATCTTTTGTGTTACGGCAGGTGTTCGGTTTTCATTTGAGTGCCCCTTACGGATTTAATAAGTTGTTAATTCAAAATGAAAAAATATTTAAGCTTTTTCTACTATTTGTTTTATGACACTCTGATGCAGACAGGTCTTATGACTATGATGGGATAGGACCAGATTAGGACAGAAAAAGAAGTGACCTTGTCCTTGATTAAAATACAGCCATAAAAAGCCATTTTCAGGCCCGTTGACAATGGTGTTTGAAACTACAATCATCTGAATGCAAGCTTACAACTACACGACCCAATCTACGTAGCCAACTCGCCTGGTAAATTATGTAACTTGCAAGAATTCCTACTTTCTCTTATTCGGTAACTTACCAACTTTGAGGATCAGGATAAGTAATGAGAAACCACTCGCTGAGTATAGGTGGAAGAGTTTCCATTATTTTCAAGAATAAGGCCTTCTTCTTCTCAAATGGTTCATGTCGTGCTGAAATAGTCAAACATTAGTATAAATAATGTAGGAATTAATTTCAAAAAATTCAGTTGTTAAGAAGAAAATATTGCTTAAGGACTGTTTGTGGCTAGAAATAATCAACATTAATGTTTCAAGAAAACTGACTGAATAAATAACTGCTCATACTTAAAATGGACTTACAATGTACCATCTCTTTCATAATACGTCCGCTAGGACTAACACCAATCTGCTTGTACATGGAAAGTAGAGTGGGTCGTAGTCCAACCAGATTGGGCATCCACTCCAAAATACCACACTCTTCATTAAGAGGAATAACACTCTGCAATGAAACATTCATTATTCACATTTTTTTTTTTTCATGCAAATTCTCTCAAATATCCAAATACCACGGGGGGGGGGAAATGAGAATAAAAGATTGTGATTACTTTCAATACTGCTCAATCCTTCCAATTTTTCATATAATGATCTATTTACAACAAATACAATATATACATGAATAATCCCAACATATTTTTTTCAAAATTTGGCAGGAAGAAGTGTCACGTACATATAGAGTCATTTGCATGACGTCAGTTTAAGTAGTATCATGTGATTAGGATGGCTGGTGTGAGTTAGTTCTCATTACAGGTTATTCATGACTAAAGAAATGCTCCACATTACTGAAGACTGTTTGATTGGATTGATTGACTGATTGATTAAAATGAAATGGTGTATGGCTTTTAGTGGTGGGAGTGTCAGGGTACAAGTTCGGCTCACTAGATGCATTTCTTTTGATTTGACACCCGTAGGTGACCTGTGCGTTGTGATGAGGATGAAATGATAATGAAGACGACACATACGCCCAGCCCCCGTGCCAGTGGAATTAACCAATGATGGTTAAAATTCCCGACCCTGCCGGGAATCAAACTCTGGATCCCTGTGACCAAAGGCCAGCACGCTAATCATTTAGCCATGGAGCCGGACATTGACTGATTGATTGGATTGATTGATTGATTGATTGATTATTTAAGGATTACAAATGTAGGACTATGTAGCCCCATTTAATGTACATAATCTGCACTCAAATTGTAGATGGTATAATATTAATCATCACAATACAATACAAGTAATATAAGTAATGCAGTATACAGTAGTTTTACATAACATTCTGGATTCGAACAAACAGACAATATAAGGATGATATATGTCACGGTGTACTAGTAATTACCTCAGTAAAAAAAAATGTACATCCAACCATGAAAGGGGAAGCGAGGAAAGTTTTCATACACAACTTGACAGTCATTTTTAGTGCAGTCTCACATAATATTAAATAAAAATGTACTTAAATATACAGTGAAACCTCATTAGTGCTTTACTCATTAACACATTTTCTTGCTTAACACACTGTAAATTCAAAGTCCTGAATCCCATCATATTAAATCAATATAAAAAAGACCTCACTTATCGGATCACAAATTTTTGCTATTACCTCTTAGTACTCATATTTTTCCTAGCCCTGAAAATGTTCTCTGTCATCCCCTGTGAAAAGACCATGATTTCCAACACAGATAAGAACCCTCGTCACAAGAGGCAGGTCAGGGAAAGGTGCGCAATAACAAGAAAAGGCCTTGAATTCATGAACTTTACAGGCTAAGTAGGGCATTTGGAAGCAAGCCGTTAGCCTCAAGAATGTTCAATTTTGCTTGCCAGTTAGTAGTGAGATTGCTGAATAACCCAGTGAACTTGTTTGTGCTTGCATATCATGTTCCATTCAGAAGTTGGAAATTTATTGTGTTGAGTGGTACAGGGAACGGTAGCGAATATTTGTTACATGATAGCCTACCTACAGATTTAGGAATGCAATCGTGTGAAGATGACTAGCACGGTACATATTTGTCTTGTAATAGCCTAGTTATGAATATGAAAAACGTTGTAAAATTGCTTACTAATGAAGACAAAATTAAAATCACTCAGTAAATGGACTGGCATAACCATCTTTAAGCTCACAGAGGTAGCGCGAATGCTGAAACTCGCACCTTTAACTTTTGACTTGAGTCGGTCAAAATGCATTCAAAATGGCAGCCAAAGTCATTCTCTGTGCATGGCCGACTATAAACTCCAAATAATTCATGGTCGAAAAGTATATCATATAATAAATCCAGTAAATATTCACAAAAGAATGTAACCTTATCATCTATATTATGCATCTATATTATGAAAATGTTTCATTCTGTAGAAATTTAGAGCATCTGCTCAAAATATTTCTTGATCATAATTTTTAAAATATATCAGTTTAAATTGTCTTGGAGTATTTTTGTGTACTGCCAGAGAATAAACTGCATACAATAATCATGACTGGAGAAAAAAATGTGCTAACTATTGGTTGTGATAATTCGGTAGATCATGGCAGTTAGAAGCTATTACATCCAGAGTGGACTCACGTTTCGAGGTATAATAGAACCTTTCTTACCAACAAATAATTTCAAGCCTTGAATGTCTCCCCAGTTAAATGCCCTCAGGAAACAAGTTAACGCAGCAAAAAGAAGATTGAAGAAAAGTAGAAACCCAACACTTAAAATTATCTATGAAAAATTTAAAACCCTCAGAAACCATTACAAATTGGAGTTAACGCGAAACGTGAATCCTGGAAACAATTCTGTACAGAGAATATCAAAGAATCTCCTTAGAAAATTTACAAGGGTAGTAAAACAGGTTTTACCAAACGTATGCCTTCAACTACTTTAACTCTAATAGATGGATACTCAACCTCGTCAGAGACAGACACAGCAAACGCACTGCTCGAAAAATTCTTTCTGGATGATGTCTCGGATTCTGATAATGATGAACAACAGAATATCAGATTGATAAATTCGAACTTTATGGTCCCTAACACACAACCGGAACTCGAACTCTGATTAACCAAAATTAACGATAAAAAGTGCCCAGGACCCGATGGAATTCATGGAGCAATAGTTAAAAGTATACACAATATCCTACTAAATTTTTGGAAAACTATTTTCAATAATTGCTTGCATTTCGGATGCTTCCTTAAAATATGGAAAAACGCCTATGTAATAGCAATTCCTAAAGCAGACAGAAGAAAACTTCAGTCATTAACAGGATACTGAGGGATCAGCTTACTATCAATCCCTGGTAAATGTCTGGAAAAACTATCTATGGAGAGGTTAAACTATAGTACGCGCACCTTTTCTTGAGCCCTGGTTCCCATTTGTTACTATGGAGATTCGGGCTCAAGAAAAGGTGAGCGTACTATACTTTCTTCAAGCCAACGGGCAGGTACCATCACAACAATACGGATTCACAGCCGGAAAATCCACTACAGATACAATAAAAGCAGTGTCGGATTTTATTCATCAGTGTAAAAGACTTGGACTGAAAAGCTGTCTTCTTGCTCTAGATTTTGTAGGTGCTTTCGACAATGCATGGCACCCTAGTATTCTAGCACGCTTACAGGAACAAAACTGCCCTTCAAACATTTTTATCATCATTAAGGACTTCTTACTAGATCGCACGGCCCACTTCACCCTAGGAAAGACTTCAACCTCAAGAGCCATCACCAAAGGATGCCCCCAAGGTTCAGTCGCTGGTCCCACTCTATGGAACGTCATCATTAGCGGCTTAATCGTACAGCTATCAAATGAGCCCGATCTGGATATAGTTGTTTATGCTGATGATGTTATGCTCATGTTCAGAGGCCCTTCTCATTCTCATATCCTTTCCTCGCTTCAGACAGCCCTTGAAATCATGTGGGATTGGTGCGAAAAACACAAACTTGAAATATCTAAGGAAAAGTCAGCACTAATGCCAATGCATATCAGGAAGAAGGAAGAATATACCAGTCATCCTTCAGTTACAGCTTGGGATCTCAACGTTGTGTCAAAAATGAAGTATTTGGGAGTAATGCTGGACCATAAAGTGGACTGGTAGCCGCACATGCAATACCTGGACATTAAAATAATGCAAATCCAGAACAACTTAGTCAGATGTTCCAAAGCGACTTGGGCATTATCTTATCATGATTTGATGATGATATATAATCATGCTATTCTACCCGTCATATTGTATGCCGCAGAAGTATGGAGCATCTCCATATCAAAAAGAGCCAAATTGAAATTGCAACAAATACAAAGATATTTTCTGATATTTGCAACAAAGGCATACAGAACAATCTCCAACAATGCTTTGCAAGCTATAGCCTGCACAATGCCCATAGATGCAGCCATTCTTTTACATAACAACATCAAAGCCATCTCTAGAGGTCAACCCACGAATGCAGTAGTCCTTCAATGAAAGAAACTGAAATCCAAACAAGACCAAGAAGAAACCATCCTAGAGAGAATCATATAAACATAGATACTTCAGGAGCTGTAGATAAAGCAGACGTCCTTATCTTCACAGACGGATCGCAAACACAAAACCATGTCGGAGCAGGAATGGTAGTCGAGAAAAACTCTAAGGAAATCTTCACTGAAATAAAAAGGTTAGATATTAACTGCTCGGTATTCCAAGCCGAACTAATGGCTGTTGAATGGATAGAACTACATAAAAACTATACTTCAACTTATGCTATTCATGTTGACTCAAAAGCTGCAATTTTTGCCGTAGCTAATAAGAAAACTACCCATCCTCTCGCCACTCAGATCAGAGACAAACTTATTACTCTCAACAACAAAAAAACAAGATTACTCTTCACTGGATTAAAGGACACACAGGACTTCGGGGGAACGAGAGAGCTGACTATCTTGCCAGGATTGCTGCCAGCTATAAATCTACAATAGACTACAAATCACCACCTTTAAATTATGCCAAACAAGTAGGAATACTATACAACAATTTGGAACTCCATATATACCAGCTCCGAAGATTCCTTCCATACAAAATTATTCATTCCTAATATACCACACAGACTGTCCTCATCTATCTGGCCCAACTTCATAACCACCCAGTTTATTACAAATCATGGTCGCTTTAAATCCTATCTCCATACAATGAACATAATGGATTCACCACTCTGTAGCTGCCCGGAAAAATCTCCACGGACTGCTCGACACCTGTTGACTGAATGCAGCACGTACTCAAGAGAACGACCAGCTGTGCTATGATCAACTCCCCTGCCAACGATTGTGAAATACCACTGGAACACTGTCGAAGTAACAGAATTTCTCAATAAAGTCTTCCATTCACTTCAATAATTTATCCATATGTTGTTATCATAACTGTAAATATCCCGTGATATACCTGTAGGTGAAACATGGGTTGTAAATATATTAGCTAAATAAAAAATAAAAATAAAAACACTGTCGGCAGCCCTGAAGATGGTTTTCCGTAGTTTCCCCATTTTTACACCAGGCAAATGCTGGTGCAGTCGTGTGCTGGACGAGGAACAGCAAACAATTAAGGCCCCTTCCTTCCTAATCCTAGACTTGTCCTATCCCATTGTGGCCATAAGACCTATCTGCGTCGGTGTGACATAGAGAAAAAAACCTAAAGTATTTGTAAAAAGTATTGTGCTTGTATTTCGGAATTCCATTCAGAAGTTAGAAAGTGATTTTGTGTTGAATGGTACAGTGAGTGGAAGTGAATATGTTATGTTGCGTGATAACCTACATCTGTATTAGATACATAATCGTATGAAGTTGACTATTTTGGTACATATATTGTAACGTTCCAGACGTTACAGTGTAATTATGTTAATTTTATTATGTGTAATTAATTCAGGAATTTAACGTCATGATATTTATTTTGGTATGTAATTGTATTATAATTCATGTTTAATCATTTGCTCACTATCATTTCATTACTTTGTAACTACGACTTATAAACGAGGGCTGAATATCCTAATATTCACTTAGATTCTTGCGACAGTCGGTTAAAATTAACTTGCAGTAGATTTCAGTTATCTTGCCACATCACCGAGGAGGAAGGGAGGACAAATTTAGACAACAAGTTCTGAGAAATGCGAGCACGTGTTCACGCGTCCTAACGTAAGCTACCGTATTTCGACCAGAATTATTCGAACTGATCAACGCCTATATTTTCAAAGGAGCGTCATGTTGCCATGGATACTGAGTGAAAGGACGAATAGAAGAACAGTTGATATCTTGTGTGGGACCCATCTACTCTAAAATCTAGAGTGGGGAGAGAAGTGTCATCTGATTGGACCACGTGTAGCGGCCTGTAATTAGCGCGAGAGAAAGTTATAAAAGGGCGTGTTGGAGCTCCTGGAGGGTCTCTCTACAACGTCTTATTCGCTTCTGCGAGTCTCTCTACATTATTCTACGATCTTCTACGAGGCTTCTACTTGATTTTCTACTTGATTCTGCGTCTCGATACTTAGAAATTCTGAATGAGGGGTGTATAGCCACTCTCATGAGGAAGTACGTACAGCACGGCTACAAGACCGGTTTGAACCAGTCTAAGTCAATAGATAGTTTTAATCTAGATAGAAATGAAACTTCAGAGAACATTTTCAGTAAAGTTGGAAGGATTCTTAATTGAGTATCCTCTCCATATAACCCAAGGTGGTTCTTCTAACTATGACTTAGGGCTTATCTCCAATATATGGGATAGAGCATAATAGGGAGTGTTAGTTTTGAAGTCATCTTCCAATTAGTGGTGGGTGCAATTGGCAAGGCAGGAATGGTACTGAGCTGCAGATGAAGAGATATCAAAGACGACCGGTGATGTTCCAGCTGCAAGGATGGAAGCTTTCCAAGGACCAGCAGAACAAGACGACATGGTGAGCAAGCGAGTTAAAGATATTGCAAGTTTTCGCGAAGTAGAGTCATTCAATTTTTTATTAAATTCATTTTCTAATTTAAATTCAGTTCTCGTTAAACCGTCGTCATTCATATTAAATATAATAAATAGTATTTTTCTAGTTTACTTTAATCTGCCTTAATTAGCCTTTTGATTTCTAATTCTCCTGCTTAATGATTAGTGTACTATCACCTCACCCCTGTGATAAGAGTCTGTCCAAGCTTGATTATAAATTTTATCTTTAAGTCCTCAACTTAAAGATTGGCGCCCTTTACTTGCTTGGTTGCATTTCTCATTTGATGATTGTTCTCCGAGAGGGGAAGTCACATAAAAGCCGCTCCAACGTGTGGCGAGAAAATCATTAAGTACGGAGCAGTTAATGACAGTAACGATATCAGAATTCGTATTATGGGCAAAATTTGGATATCCACGTTTCATTAAGAGTGTTTGATTGTGGGAAGGGTCATGGCTGATCAGACGAAAGAGGAGAGGATGTTGCGCAGTGGACGAGCGATAAAAGGCAATAACGTAGTGAGTTCAGAGGAAGAGTTGTGTAGTCTTGTAGAGGAAATTGAAGATAGAAGTGTAAGTAGTATGGAGAGTGAAGGCAAGCAGAAAGAAGTCAGTATGGAGTCAGATGATAGTAGGATGGGGGGCGAAGCGGAAGTAAACACTAACAATGAAAGTAATAATAATGATCAGTTAATGGGAATGATGCAGTTAATGTTAAGTAAGATAGAGGACACTAAATCTGAGCTTAAGAGTGAACTGGAACAAATTAAAACAGATGTAGAACAAAATAACACTAAAATTGAGAGTATTAAATATGAACTTAAAGAACAGTTAGAGCAAACTAAAGCTGAATTAAGTAGGGAGATGAGGGAAAATAAGGAGGAAGCGAATCGGAGAATGGACGAACACAGTAAGCAGTTACGCGATCTGGTGGTAAAAAATGAACATTTTAATAAGCGATTAGAGGACCAGGAAAGTGAATATGTACGGCAAGGGAAAAAGGTAGAAGAAAAGTTTGCGGAACAGAGAAGTGAATTCCTGGAATTAATGGGGAAGGAAAACAACTCTACTAGGGAGGAAGTAATGAGGCACGTCACTAGTATTGATAAGAGAGTTGAGACTCAAAGAGGGGAAATACGGGTATTTAAAGACCACGTCCAACAAGAGATTGACACGGTAAAGCTTAGAATAGAAGATGAGACCCGGGCAAGGGAAGAAAGGTTTGCGATAGCTGAAGAGAATAAGATTGAAATTAGGACATTGAAAGAGAAGCAGGTTAATTTGGAGAGAGAAATTGATAGGAGAGACAGAGATGTAGAATGCCGGATGGAGAAAGCAGAAAATCAGTTAAAACAGGTGGCAAAGGATAAACAGGTTTTCACGGGAAGGCAATGTCTAGGAAATAGCTACATTAGGGAAATTGAACTACCTAAATTTAATGGGAAACAAACGAACCCGCTAGATTTCCTTAAGATGATAGAGAAACGGTTTGAAAAGCGTCTAGAGGAAGGGTCTATGGACTGGGAAGACGTTATGGAAAATATTGACCATGCTTTTGTAGGAGAAACTCGGTCTTGGTTCATGGTATATAGGCAGACGATGACGAACCTGAAAGAATTCAGAAATAAATTTAGAGAGAAATTCTGGAATGAAGCGATACAAGCTCGGGAGAGAGAAAGGGTGGTATTTGGGAGGTACAAACAGCATGAAGGAGTTACTATGACCGAGTACTTCCTGGCACATGTCATGATTTGTCAGAACTTAGATGGTATAACCGAAGGGTCTGATGTAGTAAGACTACTTTTAAGACATTTTCCGGACAGGGTGAGAGAAGCAGCCTGCATGCAAAAAGTTGGAACTATTCAGGAGATGGAGAACCTACTAGGCAGTTTTGATGCATTAGGTAACCTTAGAAGTAGAACGGAGAATATTCAGAACTTTAGTCATCACAACGGAATGAGACATAACGGTAGTACACAGAATTACGAAGCTCGCAATCAGTTCAGACCTCAGCAGAACAGCAGGAGAGGAGCAGCTGAATATAGGACAGGAAATTCCCAACGGAGGCCAGAGCAATGTACTAATGAGTCCAACGTCAATACACAAAGGGAACCTTTAAACTAACGAGAGGCTGTAATGTTAGGTCAGAATTCCAGCCTAGTAAGAAGGTAGCGAAGTGTCTTGCCATGAAAGTGTTACCATATGACCTCGATGTTAGAGACGATTTGTTGTATGAACCCGAGCAGAATAATGGAGATTCAAGTAATAAAGTAGTCAATCCCGTTGTTAAATTGAAAGTCTGGGGGGCGTGGGTGAAAGTTTTGATTGATTCTGGTAGCCAAATATCATGTATTAGTTCTCAGTGGTATGAGTCATTAGTGAAACAGGGTATTCAGTTGGAGGAAATGCCTGTTAAGTCTACTTTCATCATTACGGCTGTTGGAAAGAGGTCTAAGCAAATTTGTAAACAAGTAGCTGTCCCGATCAGTATTAATAATTTTATTAGCGTTCAGATATGTTTGGTAATTCCGCATTTGATATTTGATCTTATCTTGGGATCTGACTGGTTAACGTTAAAATTGGCTCAGTTAAATTACAATGATCTAGTGCTAAATTTGAGGTGGAATAATGAGGATATTAAGGTCAAGTTTGAGGAGGAAATTCAGAGGAAAACGGAAGTTAGTACAGTGTGGAGAATGAGAGAGGTTTCTAAAGTTAATGAAGAGGCTAGTGAGGGCCTGAAGTTGTGTCAGTTGTGGATTCATGAGGATAAAATATGTGGCTTGAAAGAAGCCGTAAGTAGAAATGAGTTGAATGAAGTCCAGAAGGACAAGTTATTTGAAGTGTTATGTGAACACGTGGAGATTTTCTCCGAGAAACCTGGTGTTACCCATCTGTATGAACATTCTTTTTCTGTGCTGGATAAGACTCCATTCAGCGGACCGCGATATCCGATACCACACAAATATGCAAAAGCCGTAGAGGATCAAATTCAAGCTATGTTAGCAGACGATGTGATTGAATTATCAAACAGTCAATATGTTAATCCCTTAATTGTCGTGCCTAAGTCTGATGGATCAATACGTTTGTGTATTGAATGCGAGAGCGTAGTGAAAGTGTTAGGTTTGCCTGAGGAACCACCTCGTAATGCTGAATTTTACGTCCGACTGGCACGGGAGAACCTGATTAAATCTGGAGATAAACGTAAAAGGCAACAAAAACGTAAGGTACTGGATAACTTTGAGGTAGGTGATATGGTTTTGGTGAGAGTTCCCATGTTGTCAAATAGTGAGGATAAGGTAACAAAGAAATTTTTTCTTTTATATCAAGGCCCTTATAAAGTACATAGAAAACTAGGACCCTGTGCTTACAAGTTAGCGGATGGCGAGAGCGTAATGAATGGTTCATACAACATTAGTAGTTTAAGGAGATACCTGTCGTGTGAGGTGGCTGAACCGGATTGTGAGATATAGGTCAGTAACTCGGGGAAGTTGCTACTTGTTATGTCAGACTACGAGCGGTATGTGTTTACGTCTCAATTGTGATGGTATTTCCTAGTTGTGTTTGTAAACAAGGGAGATGTTTGTGTGACGGTAGATTTACGCTCGTTCATTAACGATAGATCATCTGTTTTCCGTATGTGAGGCCATGAAATTTGATATCTTATTTGTTTTCTGAGATGTTACAGAAGGCTAATTAAAGCTGACGACGGCAAATAATTAATTTTCCCGTATGTGCATTTCTAACTTGCAATAATTTTACCGTGAGCTTAAATCACGTGTGTATTTGTGTGAAGTGTATTACATCCTGCTTCAAGATAAGGTTGAAACATTCGAAAGAGTGATAAAAGTGTAAATTGTTTGTATCATATGTTTTCCATTTTTTTAATGTAAAAGATTGGAAGAGAACGTGTTACTGCTATCTAGCAAAGAATGTCGGAAAGATGGGGAAAAAGGACAAAAAGACACTCGGCAGAGTTTGTAATCTGAATTGTATATATTATGTTATATTCTCTAGGGTAATCTTGTTTTTTTTTACAAAAGTGAAAAGTTGCTCATGATGGGCATAATTTAGCATCTAAACCTCAAGATGAACTGAAATAACAGACAGTCGCAATGGGAAGCAGTCTAAGAGAGATATGGAAAGAGTGAGATATAATTAAGTGTATGAAAATAATGTCGCTCGTTATGGGCAGGTAATAGAGGTATTTCAAGTCAATGTGGGAGTAAGTGTGTGAGTTCTCAACTCATGTAATATTTGTTAAGAACTCATGGGGGCATATGTAACGTTCCAGACGTTACAGTGTAATTATGTTAATTTTATTATGTGTAATTAATTCAGGAATTTAACGTCATGATATTTATTTTGGTATGTAATTGTATTATAATTCATGTTTAATCATTTGCTCACTATCATTTCATTACTTTGTAACTACGACTTATAAACGAGGGCTGAATATCCTAATATTCACTTAGATTCTTGCGACAGTCGGTTAAAATTAACTTGCAGTAGATTTCAGTTATCTTGCCACATCACCGAGGAGGAAGGGAGGACAAATTTAGACAACAAGTTCTGAGAAATGCGAGCACGTGTTCACGCGTCCTAACGTAAGCTACCGTATTTCGACCAGAATTATTCGAACTGATCAACGCCTATATTTTCAAAGGAGCGTCATGTTGCCATGGATACTGAGTGAAAGGACGAATAGAAGAACAGTTGATATCTTGTGTGGGACCCATCTACTCTAAAATCTAGAGTGGGGAGAGAAGTGTCATCTGATTGGACCACGTGTAGCGGCCTGTAATTAGCGCGAGAGAAAGTTATAAAAGCGCGTGTTGGAGCTCCTGGAGGGTCTCTCTACAACGTCTTATTCGCTTCTGCGAGTCTCTCTACATTATTCTACGATCTTCTACGAGGCTTCTACTTGATTTTCTACTTGATTCTGCGTCTCGATACTTAGAAATTCTGAATGAGGGGTGTATAGCCACTCTCATGAGGAAGTACGTACAGCACGGCTACAAGACCGGTTTGAACCAGTCTAAGTCAATAGATAGTTTTAATCTAGATAGAAATGAAACTTCAGAGAACATTTTCAGTAAAGTTGGAAGGATTCTTAATTGAGTATCCTCTCCATATAACCCAAGGTGGTTCTTCTAACTATGACTTAGGGCTTATCTCCAATATATGGGATAGAGCATAATAGGGAGTGTTAGTTTTGAAGTCATCTTCCAATTAGTGGTGGGTGCAATTGGCAAGGCAGGAATGGTACTGAGCTGCAGATGAAGAGATATCAAAGACGACCGGTGATGTTCCAGCTGCAAGGATGGAAGCTTTCCAAGGACCAGCAGAACAAGACGACATGGTGAGCAAGCGAGTTAAAGATATTGCAAGTTTTCGCGAAGTAGAGTCATTCAATTTTTTATTAAATTCATTTTCTAATTTAAATTCAGTTCTCGTTAAACCGTCGTCATTCATATTAAATATAATAAATAGTATTTTTCTAGTTTACTTTAATCTGCCTTAATTAGCCTTTTGATTTCTAATTCTCCTGCTTAATGATTAGTGTACTATCACCTCACCCCTGTGATAAGAGTCTGTCCAAGCTTGATTATAAATTTTATCTTTAAGTCCTCAACTTAAAGATTGGCGCCCTTTACTTGCTTGGTTGCATTTCTCATTTGATGATTGTTCTCCAAGAGGGGAAGTCACAATATGTCTTGAGATAGCCTAGTTATGGATAAAGAAAAAGTTGTGAAATTCGTTACTAACGAAGACAAAATTAGATCTGTCAGAAAGTGGATTGGCATCCACATCTTTAAGTGCGCAGAGGTGGTGCAAATGTTGAAACTCGGACCTTAGAGTTTTGACTCTATCACTCGAGTTGGTCAAAGTTTTGTCGGATTCAAAATGGCGGCCAAAGTCATTCTCTTGCAGTCGCATACGGTCAAGTGTAACCTCCAATTCATTGTACGAGTGAGACCATAAAATATTATTCAATAACCCACTGGTCTGAAATAGAAAGCTTCTACTAACATTTGTTTTAGAAAGACTGTGATTTACAACAATACGCCTTATGATACTCTCCTCTCATCTTTAGAAAGGGTGGGTATAGTTTTAATTGTACCCACAATTACAGGACATAAAATGCCCTCATGTTGGAAAAAATCGCATCTAGTGTTTCCATATCCCTGCTGGATAGATCTTATTCGTGTATTCAGTAGTACGTTTTTTCACCTAACACGTTCTTTTTCTTTGTCCGCTGCAGAAAGGTCTTAACAAGGTATTACTGTATTGGATGCCACTGAAGTTTGAAGCTACTGACAAATAACTGAAAATAACAACATATCACATACAAAAAAATTACTCACATATGTCCTAATGTGGAGACCACGTTGGCGAGAATCAGGATCTTTGCGAAGATATCTGTTCACAATTCCATTGAATTCCATCAGTCTAAAATCCTTCCGTAAGTCATCCTACAAGAACAAAAAGAAATTCAGGACCTAATTGCAAAAGTCATCCACATTTGTATTGTAGTGACATATCCATGTATGAACTAAGACTTTTCCAAATGCACATGTCCAGTGTATCCTCATCATTTCTAGAATTTCAATAAGAAAACAATATATTATAGTATCAATATACATGCAATACATATAAACAATGTGTCAATTATTAGGAACCAAAGGGCTTTGACATGGCAAATGGCTAGGTGTGTAACAATTAAGTTGATCTATGATCTAAGTGAAAGTACACCTTACTTTTGGTTTACACATCATAGGATAAGACATCCCATCCGAGCCAATGAAAGTTATTCTCCGGGGTTTCTGCAGAGATGCAAGGATTGTTACTTCGTCCTTGATGATTTTTATATAGATAAGTTTCCTATAAAAAGAAAACATTTGAATGTAGAATTCTTAGGAAATTTGGCTGTTGGATGCAAGAAGAAAATCTGCATATTCCACAAAATAAACAGTCTAGAGAGAGAGAGAAAAAGAGAAAGAGAGAGAAAAGCATATTGTGTAGCATATTGTTCCATTCATTTCCTACCCTTTTTTTTTTTATAGCCCCAACATTTGCCTGGTGTGAAAATGGGAAACCAAGGAAAACCATAATCTTCAGGGCTGCTGACAGTCAGGTTCAAACCTGCTAACTCCCAAAAGCAAGCTCATAGCTGTGCGCCCCTAACCGCACAGCCAACTTGCTTGATTCTGATCTTTCTTTCGCAGAACTATGTAGAGGCAAAGCCAACAATGTACTCAATTTCATTTAGAACAAATTCATTACTACAGGCAGCATTGTGAATGTAAGATGTTATCCATGATGCTTTGGGCTACTGTACCATGTTCTGAGCCTTTCTCTATGCTAATCAGTCATCTCTGACAAAGCCTACTGGACTGATGACAAAACATTGGCCACTTACCAACCCAGAATGCAACACAACAGCATCACCTCTGACCCCAAAAGTCTAACAAGCAAGTATAAAAGTATTACACACACCAAGCAAACCAAGAACTATTTAGAGAGAAATTGTGTAACTCAAACGTGAGGTTTTTTAATGTTTCACTGCAATGCTTTATTTAAAGTGACTTACTGAGGGAATGGATTATGGTTTTGCGGTGAGCCCATCGTTGGCAGCACAAAATTGAGGTACTGCTCTGTAGGCATAATAATCTCACTGAAGCCATCAGAAGTTAGTAATGCAGGCAAACTCTGCACTAAGGAACTAACTGTTGTTGTGTCAGTTTTCTGAAATGAAACACCATGAAACATACTTTAGCAGAAATCTGAATTTACATAAAAACAATATAATAAATGGAACAGGTGGGGGAGTTTAATATGTCTATTAATCAAGTAGATGGAATGACATATGTATGTATTTATTTTAACAAAGCATTATAATGGTGAACTACAATGAAGATGCCCTAGATCAAGGACAAAACATGTCCTACTTGACATATAACTGTATATTCCTTTAATAAGTGAATACATTATTTGGTATTAAAAAGGTGGACATCTCTCAAAATTTCATGAATTATGTACAGTATGTATAGCAAAATAAACTGATCAAAGTAAGCCATGTTTATCAAACAACTGATAACTGTTACTAGTAGAAAGTTTACTGTTAGCTGGGCGAGACATATTTATGATGACAAAAATTATAGTAAGAAAGTACTTGTTAACTTAAACAGGAATCGTTTCAGGAACTTATTCCTTAAACTAGGGAACTGTTCGGGTTGGATCACACAGATTTCCATGAAACTTGATCAATTAACATATCCTAAATTTAACTATTTTCAATGTGCTTTACGTCTCAGCGCCACAGATAGGTCTTATGATGATGATGGGATAGGAAATGATCATGATGATGCTTGTTGTTTAAAGGGGCCTAACATCTAGGTCATCGGCCCAGGATAGGAAAGAGCTAGGAGAGGGAAGAAAGTGGCTGTGGTCTTAATTAAGGTACAGCCCCAGCATTTGCCTGGTGTGAAAATGGGAAATCATGGAAAGCTATCGTCAGGGCTGCCAACAGTGGGGTTCGAACCCACTACCTCCCGAACGTAAGCTCACTGCTGTATTACAAACTATCCACTTCATTGCCATATCGATAATGTAATTTAATCAATATAAGAAAATGTTTCCACTTAATCGATACCTTTCTTTTATTTTGCCTTTGGCAATTTATAAAATCATTAAGAATAAGAGGACATGTTTCAATCACTTTGCGATAATCATCAGCTGCATACAGCTGCATACAGAAAGGTATCGATTAGGTGGAAACATTTTCTTATATTGATTAGCTCATAGCTGCACGACCCTAACCGCTTGGCCAACTTGCTTGGTCCAAATTTAACAGTAATAATAATAATGGTATTATATTGAAAAATCAATGGTAGTATTTGAATTAACTGTACTACTAGCAGATAAGAGATAATGCAGAATGACCTACCATATGCACTGTAAAAATACACTGATAGTGCTGCTGAAGTCACATAAAAAAACTTTTTACCAAAAATGAGATTTCGATAACATACGTGGAATTCATGCTCTGCAAACATACTTTCCCTACACATACCATATACAGTAATGCCAAATAGCACCTACACTTATTTTGTAACCTCCTGTGGGTGAAGGTGGCAGAATACACCCATGATATACCCTGTCTGTTATAAGAGGCAACTAAAATGGACACACGGACTCTCAACTTGGGAGTGTGGGTGGCAACCACAGAGCTCTAGCTGAGTCTGGCATTGCTTCCACCTATTTGCGACAGTCTCCTCACTTTAATCTTTCCTATCTGGCCTCACCTAATCAAATCTTTTTTTCCCCTTCCAACACTGACAGTATAGACTTGCAAGACCTAGGGAGTCTTTACTTACTTTCTTTTGCTGATACCTTCATTTTTTGAAGCACTGAGTCTTTTTTTTTTTTTTTTTTTTTTTTTCCCTCTTCTCATATTAGTGTTAACAGAGGATGGCTGCCCAGCTGTACTTCCTCTTAAAGCAATAATCACCACCACCAACACCACCACCACCACCACTTAGTTTGCAAAAACACAGCTTCTGAAAATCCGGTGAAGATCACATTCAAGCCTTCCATATCGTTCAAGTTCTCAATGAAGAAGCATCAATGGTAGCAAGCAACGAATTCAAGAAAGCATTTTCAGTCGTTTACTGTGAGTGAGAAACTTTCTGAGGGGATAGTGCAATTTCCCACAATTGAAGACCGGCTTTATAAATACGTGACAAAATCGTGAACTATCGAGTGAAATGTGTCAACTAAAATCATAAGAGATCACAAAAGAACTTAAAAAGGAGGGTCTGAGTGCAAGCTGTAGATGGATAAGGAACTTTTATCCAAGAAATGGATAGTGTACACGAAGGAGTACACATCTATTTCACAATGTCTTCCTGGTGCCTATGAAGAAAAGTTTATGGCCTTTCATTGCCATGTTATTCATTTGTGGAAGCAAATTTCCTATTTGCTGTCTCAAATTGGGAGTGATGACCTGATGCAGTGTATTTCAAAATGCTACTAGGGAATACAGTTCTCATCAAGGGCTCTAAAAGTGCTACTATCAGAACAGGTGGGAATGAAAAGCAATTAAAATACATTAAATAATAATCATAACAATAATATCAATAATAAAGCTAAAAGTACAATTCAATGTAGCCATTGACACCACCGGAGCATGACTGAATGGAACATTACCAATAAGCTAGCCACATGTGACTATATTTCGTACTAATAATGGCGTGTGGCCTCCGAAGAGGCCGAGTGCAGGTCTTTCAAGTTGACGCCGCATAGGTGACCTGCGCGTCTATGAGAATGGGGCCCTACCTGTGATGAATTCTAATGCTGACGATGACACACACACACACCCCGTCCCCGAGCCATTGGAATTAACCAATGAAGGTTAAAATCCCAGACCCGGCCGGGAATCAAACCCGGGATCCTCTGGACCAAAGGCCAGCCATGGAGCCGGACCTATTTCGTACTGATCCATATTGACAAGTAATCAACATATAAAAAAGATAGGAAAGGTTCTACCTGTTCAATACACATGTGTTAAAATGATGTAAACATCATAGGAATAGTTTCAACCTAACATTACGATGTCATCCTCAGTCATTACATTATCCGTAAGTTGGCAAATTATTGGATAAAGAGCACTGAAACACAGAACATTTAAAATATGTCATAAAAAAACACTTTAAAATCTATTGTCCTTATAAAAATTACAAAAATATGCAGAGTAAAACCATTGTCTTCGCACTCCTTCCGTTGCTATATTCTTGTGTAAATATGGTGAAATTGTCAAGTTGAAATGTTCTATGTCAATGTGTGGCATAAAATACAACCACCTAATTCTTGATGCGTAATTTTATGACTTATTATTTGAAATATATAATGTTTAAATCTTGATACACTGCCTTAGGGGGACATCCATAACACTGGATCTGTGGAATAAAGTGGTCCAGAAGACAAGCAAGCTTGTGTGGCTGTCAATATGGATCAAATTTTGGTCAAAATAGATGTCCCACTTGCACAGCTTCATGTGTGTCTTACAACTCCAGTAACATGCACCACACGTAAAAATTAACACAACTAGAAACTGCTGGATTCTTTTCGTTCATAATCAATCACTTAGTCATCCTGCAGACAGCCTATACAACAACAAGTATGCAGTGATGTTCTTATGTCTAAATTGATCGTCCTACCAAATTTTATTGCAACTGGTCTGGCCCAACCGAAAAAGTTCCACTGAAAGCCATCAAAAACTTTCAACAAATTCTATCAGTATGTCAAAAAACAAGCTGACATTTCTTTTTCCAATTTGCTTTTATGTCACTTGGACTTAAGGCGACACTGGGATCAGAAAGGCCTACGAGTGAGAAGGAAGCGACCGTGGCCTTAATTAAGGTACAGCCCCAGCATTTGCCTGGTGTGAAAATGGAAAACCACAGAAAACCATATTCAGGGCTGCCGACAGTGGGGTCAAGCCCATTACCTCCCAGATGCAAGCTCACAGCTGCACGTCCCTAACCGAACGGCCAATTCGCCCGTTCTGACACGATTGTACCACATGGTAACATCATACACATAAAATACAACATAACAGCAGAGAAGCTAAGGAAAGATAAATAACATACCCAAAGTAAGATTGACTAAAAGTAATATGAACAGCCTTGATGGACAATGGGATGTGGATGATGCTGGAAAACCCTGCCTGGAACGTAACCTGGTTAAGCTCAAATTCTTGAACTCAGGCAATCATATTCCTTAAAATACTGTTTATTAATCATAAAACATCTATCCTTTGAAATTCAAAAATGGATCTAATGTTATTGTTACGGAGATATCCGTGGTAGGTAGAGGTGAAAGAAGGTGCGGGTGTGAATGGGTTTCAAGCTACGAAATTAACGTGCAATGTAAAATTAATTTAAAATTTAAC
The DNA here is from genome assembly GCF_040414725.1 of Anabrus simplex. Lineage (NCBI taxonomy): Eukaryota > Metazoa > Arthropoda > Insecta > Orthoptera > Tettigoniidae > Anabrus > Anabrus simplex. Next base: position 104,399,852 of record NC_090269.1, on the reverse strand, counting down.
TAGGTTATATTTTCTTTTCAAAAACAAGAGATAACAATCATAACGGGTACAGAGTAGCAAAAATGTAGGTACAATATTACTGGATTCGGGCTCAGTGCCCTTACTTCATAACTCTTGGGCAATCAGCCCCGCCTTACTCCAAAAAAAATTTTAGCCAAGGGGCAGAAAACCCCATTCATGCCCAGGAGCACTGGCTCCAAACATTACACATAAAGCCTGCACGAGGCATACAGAAACAAATTTCAAAGAGCGATCCGCTCTCAAAATTGTAAGCCTATCACAAGGCCACACCAAACTCTACCTTCAAGCTGTCCTCTAAGGACGTATTCACAGGGGTAAAATACCCAACCTACGGAGGTCTATTACATGAAAAGAAGGTTGATTACATGACCTCTAAAATAACAATTTGAGAGGAGGCGAACTTGCACTCCTAATACACTTTGTTTTTAAAACCTAATCTGGCTCTGGGCCACTAACGCAAGGGCTAATCCCATACTACAGAGGTGACTTAGAGAAGAACACTTTACATTACATAAACGAAGAATAGTTTGAGAAAATAAGTTCACCTCAAAACAAATGTGAGTGGGAGCTCGAGAGGGTTAGCACTCTCTATCCCAATATGTAGCTTTACAAGAAAAAGATGAAAAGAGTAATTACATTTTAGGAGAAGGTTACATGATGGAAATGCTTCGAACCCGCCGCGAGTGTTAAACTGCCGACCTAGCAAGAAAGGAAGTTATTAATAGGCTATTACCTGGTGTTGAACGGCTGAAGAAGAAAGAGGCGCTTCCCGCCTCCTGCTATGTACTTAATACACTGAAAGATGGAACAGAAGTGGCCCGGAGACCCCAAAATCAGCAGTTTAAATACTCTCGCGGAAGTTTCTAGGCGTTAGGGGAATGAAAACACCCGCCCACAATGTTTTTATTGGATAGGACCCCGCAACAGATACAAGTTGGGGGAAGATACACCAGATTGGTCAGAAATTACTAAAAGAAATTCGGGATTGGATAAATCTAAAACAAGGGGAAAAAGAGGGGTATACAGCCAACTTAAACAATAACAGAAAGAAATTTAACAAGAAACAAACTTTTGAAATAAAAATTTCTCCAACAAAATAGTTCTTTGACTCCGCACTAGGGTGCGCTATAGTTGATCTTCAGTAGTGTCCTCTAGAAGAGAAAGTTCACACTTCTTACTTCAAGCGAAACAAAAACACATCAAAAGTGACACAGTTCAAAAACTCAAAATTTTCCACGTGGTGACATCTTCTGAGAAAGTAGAGAATTAATAGAATAGATAAAGTTCAACCTTCCTCCAGAAGAGGAGTTTCAACTGGCGCAACTTTTAAATAAACGGTGTAGAGGTGTACCGCCCGGTACAGACCTCCCCCCCCAAAAGTTCCTCCAGGGGTGACACATGAAATCAGTTTGAAACAAAGTCCAAGTAATGATGTTGATACGAAGATAGATAGCAGAAGCATTTACAAGATTTCTTAATTCAGTTTCAAAATGTTGTTGTTACAGGTGAATGAAAGTCTTTATGTTTGTAGAATTTGAATTTCTGAAGATAAACTTTTAATACTTAAAGGTGAAGAAACATTTTGCAATGTCCACCAAATATTGTTATTGAATTCCCAAGTGTAGTTATTGCTTATGGTGACTGTCCATGTAGTTGATGTAGATTGAGTCGGATGGCCAGACCGGCCGTTGCAGCTTGCGTCCAACGGAGGCCGCTCGGACCCCTCAAGTACCCTGAGATACCGCTCGCCCGCACTATGAGGGGAGCAGAGGTGTTGAAGTACGCCGCGCCCGCGGTGAACAGATACAGGCTGCGGGCATGTAGCAGGTCGTGCGCCGCACATCAGCCTTGGCCGGGAGGAGAGCTCCGGCTCGCCGTGCACATGTCGTCCTCGCTGGAGAGGAGGGGGCCCATCCCCCTCCCCAGTCGCTGCACGGCGCTGCGCGGCTGCGGGGGCGCTGAAACATTAAAGCTAGGCGGCAGAATTGTGTTGGACTATCATCTTCTTTGAGGTTACAGGCTTGTGGAGAGGTTGAGGGGCCAGCGGCGTGTAGATATCCATGGCATTTACTATTATGAAGCCACAGTGTAAGGTGGAGCAGGAGACGGGAGCATGGTAATGGCCGTGGCAAGAACAGGATGGCAGTTTAACGGGTCGGGGCAGGTTTTACACAAGGCTTACATCTAAAACCAAAATATTACAGAAGGGGCAGAATGCCTTAAAAGTGAAACTCAAAAAAAAATATAACCTTCATATCCTTTCAAAATAATATGAAGCAAGTTAACACAGAAATTACACCGGTTTCACCTGGGACAGGTGAACTCTAAATATCCTCTCGGTGGCTGGATTACTTAGCAATAAGGTAACCGGCGTAAGAAAATCGAGAATGATACAAGGCCCATGAAATCTGGGGGCAAGCTTGCCCGCGGGAACAAAATTTTTGACCATAACCTGGTCACCTACCTTCAAAGTGGTGGGTCTCCGTCCACGATCATACCTTTCCCTAACCTTTTCATGAGACACTTTAAGATTGGCTTTAGCCTTCTTCCAAAGATCTTTAATGTTATCCGGATCTATTGTCTCGGGTAGAATGTCATTCAAAGACCAGAGGTTAGAGAGCGGCGAGTTGGGAACAAACTTGAACATCAAAGAAGCTGGAGTAAACTTGTGAGATTCATGAACCGCCGAATTCAAAGCAAAAGCTATCCAATGCAGGGACGTGTCCCACCTGGAAGGATCTTCATGATGATAGGCAATGAGTGCGGACCTGAGATTACGGTTAACCCGTTCAGCCAGAGATGGTTGAGGGTAATAAGCAGAAGTAGTTACATGAGAGATGGACAAGTCAAAACAGAATTTACGAAATAAATTTGATGTGAACGCCTTAGCATTATCAGATACAATATATTGACACGGACCAAAAGAAGCAAAAATAGAATTTAAGCAAGTAATGGTTGACTGAGCGGTAGCCAGCTTAGTCGGAAATAACCAGGAAAATCTTGTAAAACCATCTACACACACAAAGATGAACTTGTTGGCATTGCCCTTTGACTGGGGGAAGGGTCCCACATAATCAATATACAGGCGTTCCATGGGGCGCGACGCTTGATGAGAAGACAAAAGGCCTACTTTAGTGGACATGGTGGGTTTACTGATCAAACAAGATTTACAAGCTTTTACGAGTTCCCGAATTTCACCGTCCATACCTTTCCATATGAACATTTCACGAATCTTTTCACGAGTTTTAAAGATTCCAAGATGCCCCCCCAATGGGGTCTCATGATAGTATTTGAAGATCATAGGTACAAGAACCGCTGGAACAACAACTTTCATCAACTTATCATGCCTCGAAGGGCAACATAGAACACCATTCCTCAGAACATAAGGGACAGCATGTTCCCCAGAAGAAAGGGTTTCCATTATCGGAGCCAGCGTAGGATCTTCACGTTGGTATTTCTCGATATCCCTAAAGAGCATGGGAGCATCGGTTAGGATGGCATTAACCTCGGATAGTATGGACTCGGAAGGTGATGAACTGTCGACCGGTTCATGGGTCTCGACCTCGTTTGAAAACATACGGCTGAGTCCATCAGCCACAACATTTTCGGTACCTCTGATATGCCTGACATCGAATTGGAAGGCGGAAATACGGATGGCCCAACGGGCTATACGACCAGTACGACGCGGTCTACCTAAGACCCAGCTTAAGGCTTGGTTATCTGTCTCCAGGTCGAATTTGACATGTTCCAGATAGAGACGGAACTTTTCTAAGGCGAATAAGACTGCCAACCCTTCGAGCTCATAGATGGAATACTTGGCTTCTTGAGCCGATAGAGTCCTAGATGCATAGGCGATGGGACGCCTCCCTAGTTCAGTCTCTTGAAGAAGGACTGCAGCTACAGCTGACGACGACGCGTCCGTTTGGACGATGAATTTCTTCGAGAAATCAGGCATAGCAAGTACAGGGGCATTACAGAGAGCTAATTTAAGATCTTCGAAAGCGGCTTGTTGAGAAGGTCCCCACTCGAATTTGATGCCTTTCCTACGAAGAAGGTTTAAGGGCGCCGCTCTATTAGCGAAGTTAGGAATAAACTTCCTGAAGAAATTCACCATACCAATGAATCTAGCGATACCTTTGATGTCCTTAGGAGGTTTAAAATCACGGATGGCCTGTGTTCTAGAATGATCAACAGCTACCCCATCGGGTGACACAATATGCCCTAGGAATGACATAGAGGGCTTAGCAAAGGCAACCTTGGACAACTTGACAGTTAACCCAGCCTTACGAAGGCGATTCAGAACTTCTCGCAGATGATCTAGATGTTCTTCAAAAGTCTCGGAAAATACGACGACATCATCCAAGTAGTGATATAAGTACTCAAATTTGATGTCGGAAAAGACCCTATCTAGTAGCCTAGTGAGCACAGCTGCCCCCGTGGGGAGCCCGAAAGGCACGCGGTTGTATTCGTATAAGTTCCAGTCCGTGGCAAACGCTGTAAGATGTTTAGACTCTTCGGCAAGGGGAATTTGATTATAGGCCTGATTCAAGTCCAAGATGGTGAAGAACTTGGCCTTACGAAACCATGAAAAGCAAGAATGAAGGTCGGGAAGGGGCACAGATTGCAACACCACCTTCCGATTGAGAGCCCTGTAATCAATGACAGGCCTGAAGCCTCCTTGGGGTTTCGGGACTAGAAAAATAGGCGAAGAATACGCTGACTTAGAGGGCCTAATAATACCATCCTTCAACATCTGATCGATGATTTCTTTCAGAGCCTTCATTTTAGGTGGAGATAGCCTATACGGTGGAAAACGGACAGGAATCGAATCCGTGACCTCAATTTTGTATTCAATAAGGTCAGTAACACCAAGAGTATCAGAGAACACCTCGGGAAACGACTGACACAGTTTCCGAATACTATCAGCCTGCTCCTCAGGTAGATGTCTAAGGTCTAACAACATCTCATCCTGGGTAGGCGAAATAGATGAACATGATACAGAATTACACTTTAACAAGGGAATTCTACAATTGGACGCAAATTTGAATGTGCACGACCTACTCTGGAGATCGAGCACAAGACCAGTGTGAGAAATGAAGTCCGCTCCCAATATGATGGGGCAAGACAAGTGCTTAGCCACAAACAGTTTGATTTTCCATGTAAATTTAAAAATACGAATTTTGACCAGTACGGAACCTAGAATTTCTAATGGCGATGAATTAGCCGAAACATATTGAATAAGAGCTGAGACATGGTCAGGTAGTTTACAAACAGATTTCAATTTAGAATACCATTCAGCCGAAATAATCGAACAAACACTGCCTGAATCTAAGAGAGCTGTTATAGGCTCGTTATTTAACTCAATCTTAAGAAAAGGAACAGGTGCGGGGGTATCCGCCGCAATCCTAAGACATTCTTTAGGGCATTCAAAAGATGAATTTGAAGGCTGATTGTTCTCTGCATTTACAACCTGTTTACTAGGGGCTGAGTCTCGGGAAGATGGATTAGTCGACTCAGCCGATGCCACTAGTCACTTTTTATTATTGGCATAGGTGGAATTTGCACCAGAAGTTGAGCAGGAGGGGGTGCTATTTGAGTTTGGGCAATTTTTGGCGATATGTGAGAAGGCCCCACACTTAAAACAGCCTTGTGATGAACCAGCTCCATTATTTGCCCTACTAGACTTGATCAGAGGACACTTATTGCGCAGATGGTCAGGCGACCCGCAAGCATAACATTTACGAGGGGTGACTGATCGGCGAGGTGGAAGCCGAGTATTACTAAAAGAAGGCGGGGGTTCTTTTGCCACACGCAAGGAATCGGCATACCTAACTCCTTCCGTAGAGACGGCTAATGCTTCCAGTTCAGAGAAGGTTTGCGGGCACGCCGCGAAACACAAATATGACCTGTAGGGTGGTGAAATCCCTTCGATAATAGCTTGCACGATCTGATCCTCAGGGAAGTGGAGAGCAAACACCCTAGTATAAAACTTAATATCTTGGATGAAGTCTGCCAGGTTTTCATCCAAGCGCTGTACCCGATAATAGTATTTCTGAATAAGAGATGACCTCGCGCGGGCAGGAATAAAATTTGCAAGCAGATGTGCATGGAAATCTTCGATAGATGACTGTTCAGCTATGGCTCTTACTATTTTATCTGAGAGAACCCCAATAGCATAAGGATAGATAATTTGCAAAATTTGACATGGGGAAAGAGAAAACACAAGGGCATGATCCTGAAATTCCACTAGAAATCTTAAAAATGAAATTACGTCACTGGTGGTATTAACGGAAAACTTGGATATACCTCTGAGCAACATTGCCAATGGATGAGGCAAGCTGCTAAACCCGGGCGACATAGTAGGTAAAGGTTTCAATGGCAAGGAAGTTAATTCAGCACGTACATTGTTCAACGATGTGCGGCGTTCAGACTCGTTGTCCAATGGGGCAGAGATAGTTTGAGCAGCAACGGTTATCCTATTGCCTTCTCCCTTAGCAGGTTCTTCCTCACTACTTACATTCACTATGGTGGGCTGATCAGATTTGGGAGGAACTTCCCCAGTTAACAATTGAGTGACTTTACTAGACAATTCAGAGATAGTTTCAAGGAGCGTATTAGCTTGCTTCCTCTGAACGTCATTCACCTTCAGAGACAACAGATCATTAACTCTATTTGAAAAGTGATATAATCTGCCTTGCACACGCTTAATTTGGTTAGGAGACGGATCATTTTCATCAAAAAAACTAACTACGGAAGCTAGCCCAGTAATATTCTCCGTGATCGTGGAAAGAGAGTCGTCAATTTCTTTCTCTCCCAAATTGGGGATGGAAATGGGCAAATCAAGGGACTCTCTAAGCTTGTTAGTGTCTATTGCAACCGTGCCTCCAGATTGAACGTTTCTGATAGTTAACTCGTATATCAACTCCTCTTTGCGCAAATAGTTAAGGAGGAGAACATCGCGAGGGCCGGACATGATGACAGAACAATAAAAAAAAACTCAAAAAATTCCAGCAGCTGAGAAAATTGTTAGAGTTCGAATTAAAGCAATGTTTAGCCGACAAAAGGGGCTAAATTGAGACCCATTCAACCACGCCCTGCTACCACTTGTTACGGAGATATCCGTGGTAGGTAGAGGTGAAAGAAGGTGCGGGTGTGAATGGGTTTCAAGCTACGAAATTAACGTGCAATGTAAAATTAATTTAAAATTTAACTAGGTTATATTTTCTTTTCAAAAACAAGAGATAACAATCATAACAGGTACAGAGTAGCAAAAATGTAGGTACAATATTACTGGATTCGGGCTCAGTGCCCTTACTTCATAACTCTTGGGCAATCAGCCCCGCCTTACTCCAAAAAAAATTTTAGCCAAGGGGCAGAAAACCCCATTCATGCCCAGGAGCACTGGCTCCAAACATTACACATAAAGCCTGCACGAGGCATACAGAAACAAATTTCAAAGAGCGATCCGCTCTCAAAATTGTAAGCCTATCACAAGGCCACACCAAACTCTACCTTCAAGCTGTCCTCTAAGGACGTATTCACAGGGGTAAAATACCCAACCTACGGAGGTCTATTACATGAAAAGAAGGTTGATTACATGACCTCTAAAATAACAATTTGAGAGGAGGCGAACTTGCACTCCTAATACACTTTGTTTTTAAAACCTAATCTGGCTCTGGGCCACTAACGCAAGGGCTAATCCCATACTACAGAGGTGACTTAGAGAAGAACACTTTACATTACATAAACGAAGAATAGTTTGAGAAAATAAGTTCACCTCAAAACAAATGTGAGTGGGAGCTCGAGAGGGTTAGCACTCTCTATCCCAATATGTAGCTTTACAAGAAAAAGATGAAAAGAGTAATTACATTTTAGGAGAAGGTTACATGATGGAAATGCTTCGAACCCGCCGCGAGTGTTAAACTGCCGACCTAGCAAGAAAGGAAGTTATTAATAGGCCATTACCTGGTGTTGAACGGCTGAAGAAGAAAGAGGCGCTTCCCGCCTCCTGCTATGTACTTAATACACTGAAAGATGGAACAGAAGTGGCCCGGAGACCCCAAAATCAGCAGTTTAAATACTCTCGCGGAAGTTTCTAGGCGTTAGGGGAATGAAAACACCCGCCCACAATGTTTTTATTGGATAGGACCCCGCAACAGATACAAGTTGGGGGAAGATACACCAGATTGGTCAGAAATTACTAAAAGAAATTCGGGATTGGATAAATCTAAAACAAGGGGAAAAAGAGGGGTATACAGCCAACTTAAACAATAACAGAAAGAAATTTAACAAGAAACAAACTTTTGAAATAAAAATTTCTCCAACAAAATAGTTCTTTGACTCCGCACTAGGGTGCGCTATAGTTGATCTTCAGTAGTGTCCTCTAGAAGAGAAAGTTCACACTTCTTACTTCAAGCGAAACAAAAACACATCAAAAGTGACACAGTTCAAAAACTCAAAATTTTCCACGTGGTGACATCTTCTGAGAAAGTAGAGAATTAATAGAATAGATAAAGTTCAACCTTCCTCCAGAAGAGGAGTTTCAACTGGCGCAACTTTTAAATAAACGGTGTAGAGGTGTACCGCCCGGTACAGTTATAATACACAATTATGAAATACAAAATTCTTAAATGAACTATTTCACTATGAGAGTGTGCACAGGCACTTGGGATCGTGATCCTGCCCTCAGAACCCAGATGATGTTCCGTGCATCAAATAAACATTGTCAGGTTTAAAAGTGATATCAAAGGAATTTAAAACTTCAGAACCAAAGGTTAAACAGTAGTAACTTAGGACACACACGTAAGCTAAGGGACGTCAAAGAGATTCCAAAGACATGACCAAGCAATTACTTCCACATACTGTAATAGATAAGTACCGTGAGGTGGCGGATATTCAATTGTAAACCTATTTTGGAATTAAAGCTTCATTTAGTTCAGTGGGCTAGGCCCATTCTACCGGAAACAGGCAAACAAAGAAAAATACAATGACATGACTTTAATATTATGATTTACGTGGTAAAGATGCCTGCTGAAAATTAAAAATGCGTCACAGCACTGAAAAGGGATATTTCAACTAAATTAAATCATCAAAGATGCGAGACTGCCCTTTAGAATTCTTGCAAAAGAAAAAAGTTAATTTAACACAAAATAACTAAAATAAAATTTACCTTATCCCCATCAGGCCAGACTCCCTTTTCGAGCGAGAGCTTGAACGAACATCCGCTCTCACTGAGAACCAAGACGAAAATCCACAGGATGCTAACTTCATATCTTAAGATACAACCCCACCCACACCCACCAGTTTTCATGCGGCAACCTTCCAAAACAAGGGAACCAATCAACCAATCACGTAGGGAATTTCTTCAGGGCAGCATTCTCGTCTTCTTGGATGAAGGTGGAACATTGTCACACCCTCTGACATAGACCATAACACTAGCAACAAGGTTTCTTTCTGGCATCATTTCCACACTCTGATATTCTCCAGAACACCAGAAACGGGTTCCTTCTGGTGCCAGCAAGATGTGAGAACAAAATAGCCAGGCCTGCCATTAGGGTTTTCAAATAGTCTTCACCACCATTTTACTGCGCAGAACCAAGATTCCATTTTCTTTATAATAATTATTATAATAAACTGCAGAACATTTGTAGATTAAAAAAAGCATATGACAGTATTCATCGTGAATCATTATTAAAAAGCCTTAAAGAATTTGGCTTATACCAAAAACTTGTTAACCTCATTAGTATGACTTTTAAAAATACAAAGGCAAAAGTTAAATTTAGAGGTGAATTATCAGAATCATTCACTATAAGAACTGGACTTCGACAAGGAGACGGACTTTCACAATTGTTATTTAATTGTGCATTGGAGAAGGTTATGCGTGAATGGAACAAGAAATGCCAACCAACTATCAAGATCGGTAGAAATATTAAACTGAACTGCCTTGCTTTTGCGGACGATTTAGCATTACTTGCAAATACAATAGAAGAGGCTAAATTTCAAATTGAACAACTAGAAATTATAGCCAAAAAAAAAATGAGATTACAAATTTCACTTGAAAAAACAGAAATGATGCCAACTTTTAAAGTTGATTTACCAGTTATTCAACTGAACAGTAATAAAGAGATTAAAATTGTTCAGAAATTCAAATATCTTGGGGAAATAATAACATGGAACACAAATGAAAAAGAAGCAATAGAACACAGAACAGCTAAATTTAAACAAGCACAAAGACTTATCTGGTCAACCTATTAAAAAAAAAATCTCTTTCGATGAACGCTAAGCTGAAACATTATAATTCCATAGTTAAACCAGAGGCAATGTACGCTAGTGAAACTTTATTCAAATTAAATGTAAAATCTACAACAGACAAATTACAGAAAACTGATAGAAGAATTCTTAGAACAATTATTAATAAAAAACACCAAGTTGATGGACAGTGGAGATTGTTGCCCAACAACATTGTCAATCGTGAGTGTGAATCAATAATATCTACAATGCGTAAAAGAAGAATTTCCTTTTTCTGTCACATATCAAGATTACCAGACACCAGGATATTGAAACAATTATTTGATTATGTTTTGAAAAATAAAATCAATAATAATTGGTTCAAAGAAGTTCAGGATGATTTGGAAGAATTGGGTATAACTCGGCAACAAATCAAAGACAGAAAAGAGAAGAGGATTTTGAAGAACAAAAGCATAAGTCTCAAACTAAAAACAGTTGAACGGAAACAATATACTATATCAGACAAACAAAGGGCTTCCAGGTCGGAGAGGCTGAGAAAGTTCTGGGAGAAGAAAAAGAAGAAATTAACTTAAATGTATTGATTTAAGTGCTAAAATGTGGGCGTAAAATATGTAAGTAATAATAATAAACTGCAGAACAAAGATCCCCATCCCCCCCTTTACATATGCAACCCCAAAGATGCATTTTATAAACTGGTACAATGATAACCATTTAATTTCAAACCTTTCAATGCTAGCAAAGAAGAAAAGATGAATGAATGAATGAATGAATGAATGAATGAATGAATGAATGAATGAATGAAGAAAGAAAGAAAGAAAGAAAACTGAACCAATATACATTAACTACATACTTACATCAGGTACAGGAAGATTAGTAAGATCTATAAGCTTGTCTGTCAAGTTATTGTAGTCATTGACCATTTTCATGAGGTTAGCTTCAAGAACCTTTGGGTGTTGAAGGATTTCTTGGCAGCGTTTTGCTCGAACTGCATAGCAAGACTGCAATTAATAAATGTTCATTACTTAAATTGAACAGCACTAAACACTGGTGTAAGGCCATTTCAAAAATCTAGTTAATCTGAGGTGTTTTTAGACTTAAGCTGAATGTTAATATTATAAAATACAGAAAAATATCACAAATATGGAAAACCACTGATTGATTGCAATAGGAGTAATTTTACCCATCTTTATAAACAACAGTTATTGGAAAAAATATTGGAGATACAATCTTTCCTGAGTTACCATAACTCTACTGTGTAGGAAATGTACCATATTTACTCACATCACTCTCGCTATCACATAATTAATACACCCTGATGTTTTTAGTTCCCGGTGGGGAAAAATTTTGTTTGTGTATTCGACATACTCATATTCTCGAACATTTACTGTACAGTTCTGTGAGTGTTGCTAATTGTAGGAGGAAAGTAGAAAGAAGCCTTTCTATTTTGAAATCTGGTATTTTCAAATTGCAGCGCAAGTGGTGATGCAGTGGCAGTTCTTCCTGCAGTAGTGATGACAAATATTATATAAAAGTATGGATTTTCTTCTTTTTAGTGATATGCCACTATAAACGGATATGAGTAATACAGCATTGGATAAACTTGTAGGAATCGATTACGCCGAAATTTACAGGAACAGTGTACGAGAGTGAGACACCGGCAGAAATAGAATGCAATTCAAGCTGCCAACAAATGTAAAGAAATTTGCGGCCCAAAATTAGGTAAGTTTCCGCAGGTAGAAGAGGAACTTCTACAATACGTGATATCACTGTGTACAGAAAGATATGCCATTTCTCATGAAATACTACATTTTAAAGGACATGAAACAGCTGCAGTACTTGAGATCAACGTCTTTATTTTAAGGTAAGCGGAGGCTAGAGATTAAAATTCATGAGGAGAAATAGCATTTCTCTGCAATAAAAAAATCATTGTGCCAAGGAATGTCAATAGAATTCAAGCAAAAGAATTTTTTACTTTCATTGCTTTGTGGTAAGGACTGTACTGTGTTGCAATACAGACGGAAGCGAAAGACTTCCTCCCCTCGACAGAGTTTTAATTTAAGAATGCTTTACGTTTGTCTACAATAAGTAGTACTTTCATTTGTCACCAGATAGTTCACTGTGCACTAGCCTTCCAAGCTCCAATTAAGATGTTTCTTGTTCAATAAGCCACGATGTTTCCATGCAAGTACAAGGCATCTAAAAATGCAAACAGTACAGTGATCCATAAAATAAGGCACTTGCATAGGGGAGCCAGCATAGATTTCTCCTCCTCTTTGAATCTATTTTCTTTCGCTGAGTGAGATTATGTTGCCAGTGAATTATCCAAGTGCATTATTTGAATACTGTAAATGTACCTTGTTGGATACATTTTGGAAATAGATATTTCTTTCCATGGCATTGTGAATCAATGTTAATTGCATGCAGTAACGGGTCTTATAATATTTTGTGATGCAGCAAGGGTTGGCATTTTTTAATTAACGAGTTGGCCGTTAATTCGAAATAACGTAATTCGAAGTCACATTTTTGCGTCCCTACGACTTCGAATTTACAGGATGGTACTGTACCGCAAAACTAACAAACGAATCTGCAGGTGTGTCTGTTTCAAGTGTTTACATTGCACGAAAAGAATTATCCACCACTGGTCATGTTACTCTCCAAATAAAAAGAGATTGCGTGTAAGAAGTGTTTTAGACGTGGAGTGTGACGAATTTGCAAGTCATTTTGGAGAGGATTCTAGTGATGCAAGAGACAAAGAATCTTCTGATCTACAGTGAATCAAGCCTATTGCAAGTTCAGATTAATAAAATATCTGTCATGTAAGAAGGCCTACTTGCTAATTTTCATGGCAAATATATTTTATAGCAGTGATGCATTTTTATCATCTCAAATATGTTCAGGCAAAGTAGCTATATCTCTTATGTTCATGTTTGCGTATAGACCACGCGGAACTCGAGGACTGATATGAAATGTTTGTTTATGCCTACGGTACTCTTTCACTAGAAGGAATTTTAGTTCATTTAATTTTTTTCAAAATTATCCTTCCTAAAATTAGGGTGTGTGGATTATTCGGCAGCAGGGATTATTCGCATAAATATGGTATCCCTTTCAGACCGTATACGCACAATTGTGCGGGTTCGTATTTTATTTATCCCTGACCGTATTTGATGTTTTTTCAGCGCTAGACCAGACTGCAGTGATTGCGCGGGACACGTGGCATGTATTTCAAATGTTTTTAGTATGCGCTTGACCGCCAAGACGAAGGAAGAAAAGTTTAAAAAGCACAGTTGATCGGCGAGATGGCGGGAAGCAGTAGTGCCAAGAGTAAGTATTTATTTATTGCGTTTATATTAATCTAGAAGCTTTACTGAATACCGGAATATATTCAATAAAGTGTGTACATTGTTTAGTGAATGTAAATTTTGAAGATACATCATTGTATGTGATACGAGGTTTTGAATTTTGATACGCACAATCGTGTGGGTCCTTTTTTTCGGATGTTAGTTTTTATTTTGTAAAATAAACTATCAATATGTGTATTGAGGAGCATTTTAGTCAGTTTTTGACACACTAACAAAAATTCACACCTCCAGTTTTCTTTCAGGTCTGAAAGGGGTATATCAATGAGAACAAGAGTGATATGTGCTTCAGAAACGGTGGTGATTGCTGTTTTAATGGTGAAAACAGTAAGATTATCAGCATTCACATGAGTAAACCATGAGGCAAAGATGAAATAAAGAGAATAGAGTTAAAATATTAACAAAGAGAACCAGAAAAGAGTTAGACCTAATATACTCAAGAAACTGAGAGGAATAAATGTACAGTATCTTAAAAAGAGGAAGAAGATTCCCAAAATTTAGTGAACATTCTTCTTACCTTCAAGGGAGCCATTAGCATCCACAGAGCGTGTTGAGGATAAGCAATAAGAATGTTTACAATGATTGTCTTCAACTGTTCCCATACAATAGGTTTAGGATGACAGATCCGGGACACTAATTGAGAAAATGCAGTGAAGAACTGATATGGAGGAAGACTTTTGGCGAACGAAGCTAGAAAAATAAAACAATCTTATCAAACCATTTATATAAATTTATCACTTTTACATTATTTCTTTCATGGCCTGTAATTGTAGACATGATAATAAGCTTTTGTGCTTTTACTGTGTCAGAAAACAAGGTGAAATTCTTTACGTTTTGCAGAGAACTTTGCTCCACATCTTCAGAAGGAAATCCCATCTGTTCACGAGCAACACTTCTCTAATGATGAAGTTTTAATTTAAGAATGCTTTACGTTTGTCTACAGGAAGTAGTACTTTCATTCGTCACTTGATGGTTCACTGTGCACTAGCCTTCCAAGCTCCAATTACGATATTTCTTGTTCCATCATATGTGCATGTGAAGTAAACAGCAAGGTCATCAGACAAATCAGGGACGAGTGCAGAAGAAATAATAAATAGAAATAAAATGAAATGAAAAAACAAAGTGCAACAAAAGACTAACAGGACAGAAGAACAGAATATAACTGAAGATGGAAAGAAAAGTGTGTAACAGAAAGAAAAAAAAATGAGAAAAATGAGTGAGAGTCAGGAGGGAGGAGGGTAAAAATGATGTTCTACAACGAGGTTGAAGACACAGGAGTGAAAAGAAGCAAGAATAATACAGTAACAAGTGTATACAGGTTGTGAAACTATGACCCAAGCACATAGCCTAGAGTGAACCATCTAGTGATAAGAAGAGTACTAATTTGGAAAACAATGGAACAAAATAACAATAGTGAAAGGACAGGGAACATAAATTCTTCATCACTCGCAACCATGTATTACATAACTGATAGCCAATGTCCCTGTTGAAATAATTCAGATTTTTACGTATTTTCACACCTTGGAAGATAGGAAACTTAAAAGGGTCCACCTTTTCAATACAAAAATGTTATAGTTTATTTACAACATATATTTACACTTGGAACTAGTTTCGACGCTGTTTGGCGTTATCTTCAGCCAAAATGTGGGAAATAGGCTAGCATGTAGACATTTATATTACACAAGGCGTTACATTAAACAATACACATCTTACGAGGAGATAAAAACAGGGACGAATGTAGAAACAAATGAATCGTTGAGAAAGCAAAAGTTATAAATATTAAAAATAACCTTAACCACACATCTTGCAGTGCGAAAATATTCGCCTTGAATGATTCCTGAATACAAAACGCACGCGCACACATTTCTGAAGAGCCAGCAGGCAGGAAAAAGTAAAGTGAAACCTTAAGAGTTCTTCTGAGAAGAGTTCATCATTTTTTCTATGTTCCGACTAACTAATGAAGTCTCCCTTGAGTTCCTGATAAACATACACAACAGGAAATTCTCCTTCACTCTCAACAATAGCTATAAAGATCAACGGTAAATTGCATTTTAAATATTGTGCAGAGACGTGAAAGCATGATCTTGAACATGATATAACTTCTTCATTTAACCCAATTTTTTACACAAGGTGTTACATTAAACAATACACATCTTACGAGGAGATAAAAACAGGGACGAATATAGAAACAAATGAATCGTTGATAAAGCAAAAGTTATACATATTAAAAATAACCTTAACCACACATCTTGCAGTGCGAAAATATTTGCCTTGAATGATTCCTGAATACAAAACGCACGCGCACACACTTCTGAAGAGCCAGCAGGCAGGAAAAAGTAAGGTGAAACCTTAAGGGTTCTTCTGAGAAGAGTTCATCATTTTTTTCTATGTTCCGACTAACTAATGAAGTCTCCCTTGAGTTCCTGATAAACATACACAACAGGAAATTCTCCTTCACTCTCAACAATAGCTATAAAGACCAACGGTAAATTGTATTTTAAATACTGTGCAGAGACGTGAAAGCATGATCTTGAACATGATATAACTTCTTCATTTAACCACCTTTTGAAAGTCTCTCTCTATATTACATAGCTTTATTAACACCAACATTCTGTAGATGCACAAAATAATCTTGTAATCTTCACAGGTCCGGTATTCAGCTCGACAAGAATATAAAATTGGTATTAAGGAATACGTTTTCTGAGAGTTTGGAGGTTGACTGTGCCAGTATTTGTGGTGTATTGTTGCAAAGTTACATGTAGGGTGGGGGCAGGTTTCTATGATATCATAACATGTAGGGTGGGGGCAGGTTTCTATGATATCATAACACTTTTGTAGAGGCTAATAGAATGATATAGATGTTGATTCCCATAGGGAACATAAAATATTTGTCCTGAATGAGTAAATTTATAATACCAATATAATGGTCCATTATTGGACATTATAAATTTTCCAGCTAACTCATTCTTGGTTGCCTGCGTTTCGCCCTCGTGTGCTAAGTTGGGCTCATCAGTTGGTACTTAGCACACCTACCAAGACGCATAATTTACTGGAATTATTCAATGTCAAAGAAGTGGAGGAATTTTCCGAGCTTTCAAATCGAACGAAAGATATGGCTGAACCAAATACAGTAGAACCTCGATAATTCGAAATCGGTTAATTCAAAATCCCGCCCAATTCGAAGAAGGTCTCGTTCCCGGAAACGTGAGATACAGTTTTGCATGTTATTTAAATTGTTTAATTCGAAATACGGATAATTCGTAATTCGAAGTACGCCGGCCCCATTACCGAAATTCAGACTTTTAATTCGAAACTGCCTTTACATTTTAAAACAATAGTATGTTACAGAGTAATTTCAACTCTAAATTTATCCGCATCATAATAGAACGCGTGTTCCAAAACGGGGTACCGTAGCTTTCCGCATTTACACTCACTTCGGTGGGTCTACAGTGCGCTTCACGATTACTAAGTTGAATGAAATCAGAATTCTTTTGTATTCAACCTTTTAAGGAACGCCGTAATATCACGCAACAGGCAGTGTGCGATAAAACAGAATCCGCGAACACTGGCGATGCCGACAGTTGACGAAAAACGTGGCTCATATAATAAATTCGTAGGCACCGAACAATACTGTCATTGCCAATGAAACTGCATTGCTTTATTTTAATGCGAACCCAAACGGTCTTATGGTTTTAAAGGAGAAAGTGCCAGCCGGCGAATCATACAAGAGTGGGGGATGGGGGTCATTGTATGCATTGCAATGCACAAGGAAGCGAAAAACTTTATCCCCTTGTCATAGGAAAGTTCGATAAGCCACAATATTTTAAGGGCGTCGGGCACTTTCCATGCCAGTACAAAGCATCTAAAAATGCAAACAGTACAGAAATCCAAAAAATAATGCATTTGCACAGGGGAACCAGCATAATTTATCCTCGTCTTTGAATTGTGGGATTTTTTTCTTTCATTGCATGAGGTTATGTTTGTCAGTGATTTATCCAAGTGCTTGAACACTGTAAATGCACCTTGTTGGATACATGTCGGAAATAGTTTTTTTCTCCATGGCATTTGAAAGGTTTAAATCGTGAATCGAGGTGATTGCATGTATTAATGAGTCTTAGAATACTTTGTGACGCGGCAAGTGTTTACATTTCTGAAGTACGAAAGAGGTGCCATGGCGGGAAATCATACAAAGATAGTCATAGGGAAGTTCGATTTTAAGGGCATCGGGTACTTTCTGTGTGAATACAAGGCATCTAAAATGCACACAGTATAGTAATCCAATTAGGCACTGCACACCAAGTACACTGTGCACTTGCACACGGGAGCCAGCATAGATTTCTCCTAGTCTTTGAATCGTGCTTTTTTTTCTTTCTTTCGTTGCGTGAGGTTATTTTTGCCAGTGAGATATCGAAGTGCATTATTTGAATACTGTAAATGCACCTTCTTGAATACATTTTGGAAATAGTTCTTTTTTCATGGCATTTGAAAGGTATAAACTGTGAATCAAGGTTAACTGCATGCAGTAACGGGCCTTAGAATATTTTGTAACGCAGCGAGGGTTGGTACTTCTGAATTACGAATTGGCATTTAATTCGAAATGACGGAATTCGAAGTCCAATTTTTTTGTCCCAACGACTTTGAATTAATGAGGTTTTACTGTATAGAAGTAGCTAGTACCCGGATGTTTTGAGAAATAAGACCTCGATACAGGTTTCTGTACTATCCTCATTAACATACACAATGCAAAAAATACATACATTTCCTCCACAGTAACCCATACACATTGATTTACCCTCGATCGGAAAGGAAATAACATATTGTGTAATCGCATGCGAAGTTGAGCATAAAATATCTGCCTATTCTACTATCATCTCTACAAACTCGACAGTAGAAAACAACTGAAAATTTTCACACAGAATATAAGCAGCTTTTTGCAGCATTTTGAGACCCATAATTTGCCATAAATATTTCCCTTTGGCCTATAATCATCCATGTCTTCTCACACAAACCCACTGCCAATAACATTATGGCAGATAATTTCCCGTGTATCTAAAGCAACATCAATGTCACAATCATCACTTTCACTCTCAAATTCTATATCCTAGTCTCTGCTTAACGAAACAAAACTTTCTGTATCATCATTCGGTAAAACATCGTTAATTTTTGAATTTGCAATCACAAGAAAACATTTAGCTGCCATGATGTCAACAACAGAACTTGTTGGTTTTTCAGATGCGATATATCATGTGTAATTGATAAAAACTCGATAGATATACGTATCAAATGAAAGATCGATGTTTCGCCTCTAGATATATCTTACTACATTTGTAATAGTACAAGGAATATTCGCTAGATAGAAGTACAAATCAGAAGCTGCTATGCGCGTGCAATGCACGTCACTCTGCGACAGAGAGCGTTAGGGAGTCTGCGTGCAGTGTACGGCACTCCACAATGAGTGGTTAATAAGCTTCTTCCAAGATTTTTCACATCCATATACCATCTTGGACCTTGGGTCTGAATATTTTCCTCAGTATTTGCTGTTCCATTTCCTTGATATCTTTGATATAGATTGTCAATAATAATGTCTCAGTCAAGTAGAGTGCCCTGGATGAATGACTGCATGGTAGTGGCAGAGTTGGGTTTGACAGAAAGTGACTTCTCATAGTAGATATTCCAGGTGATTGTTCAGGCTTCACGTAATTTGTATGCATTACTTTTGTTGGCCAATCTTTTGTTGCCAGTGTTTACGATACTCTTATTACTTATATGAAAGATAACAATGAATAATCATGAGCATGCAAGCACTAAATACATCCATAAGTGATGAGTTGGCTAGTACTGAGCACGTAGCTGTGTGGTTTTGATCACATAGCTATCAGCTTGCATTCAGGAGATAGTGGGGTTGAACCCCAGTCAGCAGCCCTGAAGATGGTTTTCCATGGTTTTCCATTTTCACACCAGGCACATTCAGGAATCAAACAAGGTAAGAAACTACCATATTAATACCTAGACTAAGGTAGCAAACATACCTTAATATAATATATTTATGAACAGCAGTAAAGTAGACATTAAATACTGACCAATAAGTTCAGTCAACTTCCTTGTCAAGGTCTCCACATCTGAATTTTGTGAAGGAGTTGCTTCTCCTTTCTTCATAACTTCTGCATGACGCTGTACCTTAATTAAGGCCACGGTGCATTCTTTCCCACTCCTAGGTCTTTCCTCTTGCATCGTTCCCACAAGACCTATCTGTGTCGATGCGACGTAAAGTAAATTTGAAAAATTGTAAAACGGAGTAGGCTAGTACCAAATAAGCAGCCTTTAAATTACTCGTAAAACAATAATGAATTTAAATTATGTTAACTTTTGTCTGAACAGTAATATATATATATATATATATTTTTTTTTTGCTCAGGGCGTTGACCTATGAAGATCTTTTGCCCCTAAAAATGTTATAATTTCTATATTCCGAACCTTAGGTAAGAGTCTACAGCAGAAAATGATGGAACTTATGTAAGGAGCCAATATAGTGCCATAGTGGCATCATCTTCTCAACTGAGCCCAAGTGCATTCTGTTCCAATCACTCCAGTTAGTCTTACATTCAGGAATCAAACAAGGTAAGAAACTACCATATTAATACCTAGACTAAGGTAGCAAACATACCTTAATCTATATATATATAAAGTAGCTTGTCCTGACTGACTGACTGACTGACTGACTGACTGATTCATCATCGCCGAGCCAAAACTACTGGACATAAAGAAATGAAATTTTGGGGATATATTCATATTATAATGTAGGTGCTCGCTAAGAGAGGATTTTTGGATATTCCGTCGCTAAGGGGGTGAAAAGGGGGGTGAAATTTTAAAATGAGTGTGTCTATATCTCAAAACTTTAAAAGTTTGCAGATGTGAAAATTGGTATTTAGAATCTTCTTTAAAAACAAGGAAACACGTATTTTTTTGTTTTCAGACAATCCCAATAGGAGGGGTGAAAAAGGGTGAAAAATGGGTTGAATGCCTTTAATCAGGATATCGCTACTTATATCTCAGAAACTGAAGATATTACAGACCTCAAAATTGGTACTTTCGATCGCTGTCAAAAATAAAGAAACACGTATATTTTTGTTTTTGGAAAATCCAATTAATGCGAGGGTGAAAGGGGGGTGAATTTTTAAAAAGAGTGCATCTATATCTCAAAAGTTTTAAAGTTTAGAGATGTAAAAATTGGTATTTAGAATCTTCATTAAAAATAAAGGAACACATACTTTTTTGTTTTAGGAAAATCCCAATAGGAGGGGTAAAAAGGGGTGAAAAATGGGTTGAATGCCTTTAAAGAGAATACTTATATCTCAGAAACTGAAGATATTACAGACCTCAAAATTGGTACTTTTGACCGCTTTCAAAAATAAAGTAACACATATTTTTTTGATTTTGGAAAATCCAATTATTGCGAGGGTGAAAAGGGGGGTGAATTTTTAGAATGAGTGCATCTATATCTCAAAAGATTTAAAGTTTAGAGATGTAAAAATTGGTATTTTGAATCTTCATTATAAATTAAGGAACACGTAGTTTTTTGTTTTCGGAAAATCCCAATAGGAGGGGTGAAAAGGGGGTGAAAATTGGGTTGAATGCCTTTAAAGAGAATACTTATATCTTAGAAACTTAATATATTACAGGCCTGAAAATTGGTATTTGGGATCTACTTTAAAAATAAAGAAACAGGTATTTTGTCGTTTTGAAAAAATCCAAATAATGGGGGGGGGGGGGTGAAATGGGGGATGACATTTTTAAAATGAGTGTATCTATATCTCAAAACTTTTAAAGTTTATATATGTAAAATTTGGTATTTAGAATCTCCTTTAAAAATAAAGAAACACGTATTTCTTTGTTTTCTCTAAATCCCAATAGGAGGGGTGTAAAAGGGTGAATAATGGGTTGAATGCCTTTAATGAGGATACATATATCTCAGGAAATGAAGATATTACAGAACTGAAAATTTGTAAACGGGATCTCCTTTAAAAATAAAGAAACACGTATATTTTTGATTTTGGAAAATTCAATTCATGGCGGTTAAACAGGAGTGGCAAATTGGGGTGAATTTTTTGAAAGACTATATCTACAGAATATCTGGGAAGCGTAAAATGTTACAGACGTAAAAAGTGGGTATTTGGAATCTCCTCTAAGTGTAAAGAAACATAGGTGATTTGTCTTTGGAAACTCCACTTAAGGGGAACTAAAAAGGGGTGAAATTTTAAAATGAGAATTTATACAGTATATCTCAAAAAACTTAACATGTTACAGAAGTGAAAAATGGTAATTTTTTAATTCTATTAAAAATAAAGAAACGTGTATTTTTAGTTTTCGGAAATACAACTTGGGAAGTGGGGGGGGGGGGTAAAAGTGACTGAAAATGGTGTTGAATTCTTTTAATTAGGCTACTGATATCTCAAAAATGAAGATGTTACACACGTGAAATTTGATTTTTGCAATCTGCTTTAAACGTAAACAAACACGTATTCTCGGAAAAGGGGGTTTGGGGGTTAAAGGATTGAAAAAATTAATTGACTTAATTGTATAAGAATACATACATCTAATAAAAACTAAAGTTGTTACAGACGTGAAAATTGGTATTTTGATCTCTTTTAAAAACAAAGAAAAGTGCGTTGTTTGGGGGGAAACAATCTTGGGGGGGGGGGGCGGGAGTGAAAAGGAGCTCAATTCCTTTCATGAGGACACATAAATCAAAAACTAAAGAGGTTAGAGTGGTGATAATTGGTATTTAGAAGATCCTTTACTATTAAAGGAACAAGTATTTTTTGCCTTAATATCACTTTGTGAGGGGGGGGGGGGGGGGGAAGTGTGAAAGGAAGTTAAAAAAAGTGAATTATTTTTAAGGGGATACTTATATCTCAAAACTGAAGGTAATAAACGTGAACATTGGTATTTGGAATCTCCTTTAAACATAAAGAAACACACCTTCTTTTAATTTTTTGGGGGGTGGGGGTAAATAAACTTAACGGCGGTGGGGTGTAAAAGGCGGTGTGACCAATTGATTTTACTGTTCATAATGTACTTATAAGGAGCCTCCGTTGCTCAGGCGGCAGAGCGCCGGCCTCTCACAGCTGGGTTCCGTGTTTCAAATCCCGGTCACTCCATGTGACATTCGTGCTGGACAAAATGGCGGCGGGACAGGTTTTTCTCCGGATACTCCGGCTTTCCCTGTCATCATTCATTCCAGCAACACTGTCCAATATTTCATTTCATTTGTCACTCATCGATCATTGCCCCAGAGGGGAGCTTCGGCAGCCGGCACAATTCATATTGTCGCCGCTAGATGGGGCTTTATTCATTCCATCCCTGATCCTGTCGAATGATAGGAAACAGGCTGTTGACTTTCGATGTACTTATTCTGATCATAAACCGATCATTTTTAATCTTTCCTGGGTTCTTTTTCAACAGCCATCTTTTCCTTCGGAGAACGTTCTTAGATTAGAGTAGATTCTCCTGGCATATAAATAAAAATTTAAACACATTTGAAATAAACGATAGGAATGATATTGACCGTCAAATTGTTCACCTCTATAATAAGGTCACTAATACACAGAGGTATGTCATTCGTATCGATAGAAATCCCGCACACTTGCCTACGCGCGACAATGGTGCTGGTCACATTGTCAACAATGACAATGGCAGCAGATGTAATTTACCGCCAAGTAGCGGTCTTGCATATTGCTGTGGGATCCAGAACATATAATAATAATAATAATAATAATAATGATAATAATGATAATAATAATAATAATAATAATAATAATAATAATAATAATAATAATAATAATAATAATAATAATAATAATAATAATAATGTTCTGGACCGTCGTCACATGTGCGGACCACCCTGGAAACGGGTCCTGGACGGCTAATGACTAAGAATGCAGTCCGGCCGCGGGTTCAGTAGGCTACCGCCAAGGCACCCAAGACGACACCACGACAGATCCCCTGAAGGATTTGATACATATTAAAAATGCTTATAGGAAAAGATGGCAAAGATTTAGGGACCCAACTAACTGGGTGGAATACCTGGACCTAGCCCGGGAAGTACGAAATCGTTTGCTGGAAAGAAAGATTGAAAAATGGGAGGAAACTTGCCTTAATCTATTAGAAAACGAGTCAGATCGCGAATTTTGGCGGATTCTCGCAGAAAACGGGTCAGATCGCGAATTTCGGCGGATTATATATCTAGAACAATAAGCATTCAATTATAAATTTCAGTATAATACCGTAGCGAAGCACGGGTATCTTGCTAGTATAATATATTTATGAACAGCAGTAAAGCAGACATTAAATACTGACCAATAAGTTCAGTCAACTTCCTTGTCAAGGTCTCCACATCTGAATTTTGTGAAGGAGTTGCTTCTCCTCTCTTCATAACTTCTGCATGACGCGAACCATAATCAAGCCATAGGGTAAGCATACGAGGCATTGACTGGTATATATACTTTGTGCCATGGTGCATCGACTTCCCAAAGTAATTCACCATGCCCAACTGCATCTCTCTGGAAAAGATATTCATGAATATAGCCTTAATTATCAAAGATAACATAGATGTGTACTGAATGACTCTGGGAAAGCATCAGTCAGAATGAAGTGGAACATTTACATATTTACAGGTTTACTGAAAGATGAAGTAGTCTCAAATTACTCGTTAAAGTATAGCATAATCATTCATTACCCTATCATCTGAGGTGGCTCTACTAAGAAATGTTCTTATACAGAAAACTTACTTGAAAATTTCACACAGTAGCATCCAAATAAGAGTCAATGTATAGTTCTAACAATTTCCATCATCATATGAATATATCAAATTAAAAAAAAAAAAAAAAAAACCTATTCCAATTGGGTAGGGAGGATAAATGAGAACAGAGACTAGGTATTTGAATATTTATAGGAAAGTTTAGGATTTTTAAATTACAATATTTATGTCAAGAGTTACCACTGAAGAATTCAGTTCAGGTTGGTATTTTAAAGATAATTAAAATGATTTGCTGTAAGCAGAAACATAAGTCAGACATTGTGTCAACAGATAAATTGGTATATTAAAGAACTCTCATGACAAAAATCAAGTAACAAAGCATCTCTACTGACTGTTAGCAACTAAAAGGACATTTAATCAACTACTGTCATCTACTATGTTATGTATTTACAATTGCCATGAGAGCACTGAACATTTTTTACACTTCTTTTTTTTTTTTTTTTTTTTTTTTGCTAGGGGCTTTACATCGCACTGACACAAATAGGTCTTATGGCAACGATTTTTAACACATTTGACTCGTTCAGTAATGTAATAAGCTGCCTCCATGGATCGGTGGTAGAGTGTCGGTCTCCAGATCCCAAGATAGCGGGTTCAAACCTGGCAGAGGTAGTCGGATTCTTGAAGGGTGGAAAAAAGTCCATTCGACACTCCAGGTCACACGATGTCAGCATGTAAAAGATCTCTGGTGAGATACTTGGTGTTTACCCGACAAAATTAATTAAATCTCAGCCATAGACGCCCAAGAGAGCTTTGGTTTATTCGGTCTGCCACCTAGTAGGCCTAGAGTAAAACGGAACGTTGAAATTGACAAGTAGACAGCCAGATGGCGTCAAACTGAAATGTCTGCACATGGTAGTTGGGACCTTCAGTAATTAGAGCATAACACTAATGGTTAAAGCATGCAACTATAAATTAAAAAATATTTCAATGTTGCTTTCTAAAAGGCTTTAAATTTACTGTTAAGTTACACTGACCTCAAGTCATACCGGTATACAGAGAGAAATAAGTTATAGGATGAACACAATGGCAGGTCACTGTGGGAAGTGGGAGCAACAGAAAGAGGACACAAGTACAAACATTAAAACACAAAAGGACAAAGACAATCTCCACATATGCATACACTGCCATCTTCAAACCGATAGGCTTTCTCCAAATCAATCCCATCTCTTGTAAGTCCCAAGACTAGCTTGTTTCTGCTTCTCAGCTCCATCAGGAGGGCGGACATCAACAGTCATTGAGGGCCCATCTTGATGGAACTTCAGCTTTCATGCAGAAAGTGTAGGATAAGAAAGCCAGATAAGTACAGAAAAAAGGAAAAAACATAAGGCAAAGATAAATACAGGTGGTAAAATATTAGGAACATAGGACAAACACAAAAGGAGAAAAGGATTCATATACGATAATATAAGTATTGGAAAGGAACAAACAACTGTCAAATCAAGTCATGTTCCTTCTTGTTCCTCTCTATGCAGAGTGTAATTGAAATACATGAAGTCTGTTAAACTGGTGATGGAAGATGGTATTATCTTAAATAATTTTGCTCCTAAAAAATTAAATCACAAAACCTTGAAATGTTTTTGAAAAGTCAATAGGTTGGATTACTGTCCTCATCACACGTTATTTCCCCAAGTCATGATAATCATTCTAATGAACTGGACGTATGGGAAAACAATGCTGGTCCAAATCACGATTTATCTTCCAGGAGTTCAGAAAAATACTTTTCTGTTATTTGTGGCATTAGAATTTATGAGCTTAGAGTAAAGCAAATATTTACAAATGCTGGAGCTGTACCTTAATTAAGGCAGCATGTTACTGCTTTCGCAGTCCTAGCCCTCTCCTATCCCACTGTTACCATAAGACCTGTTTGAGACAATAAGATGTAAAACCAACCAATAGAAAAACTATAATGTAAAATAGTGACATTACTTGATTAGCAATGCGACTTTTCTATAAGGCACATGACTGCAGATTGAAGTTACCAAAACAATGATACGCTAAATATTTACAAAGAAAAACTGCCATTGTTGATATTACCTGGCAAAACATTACACTGACAATAGAAGGGTGTATGTAGGTGTTCTAATTTATATGGGTTTGGTTGTTTTTCCTGAAAGTGACAATTACAGTAGAACCTCGATTATACGTTCCCGGAAACTATGCATTCCCGTATTATTTGCTCAAATTACGTGGTCCCACGAGCATCCTAATTAAATCATGTTGTAAAAATCCTGCATTTTCCGTTCCTTAGAGAAACGATTTCGTGGATCAACCATCCATAAACATCAGTCCCATCAACGCTAAATCCTTGATTGCACTTTTTCTTTTTTTTTTCTTTCAAGAAACTTTATCTCACGAAAGAACAGCTACAGCATACTTATGGATTTTGGTGTTAATGTCCCGTCATTGCGGTAATTTGAGGAAGTACTGTACCATACTGGAAAAGCAATCGGCGGTGAACTTGCATAAGGGACCATCTTAGTATCGCATTCGGGTGGTATTGTTTAGAGAATCCTCGGAAATCATAAAGCAGAGAGTGTCCACAACAATTACAAGGAGACGGAGCGCATTTCAACAGCTCTACTTGAAGACTGAATGAGTTTCGTCAAATGTTCGTACTTGCAAAATGTCTACATTAATTGTCCAGTGTTACATGTTTACTTTGTTACTTTTCTCGAGTGTACCGCCGAAGAGGTTTTCGGCACTTCCCTCAGGTCACTCACTGTCACTGGGCTTTCAGGCAGGAATCGAAACTGCTCCTTCTTAAGTAACATAAATGTAGTATTTTAATATTATCGTAGCCTATACAATTATGTTATCAAGACCAGAACAGATGTTGTACCTTACATACATAAAGCTATGGGATTGCCTATTACTGTTTTGGTCCTAATATAAGGTTGGGAATTTCACGTCTTTGTGTTAAAATGTTATAAAAACCGCAGTCGTTTCATTTGCTCACGTTACATTTAAAAACTTTGTATCATTTCACACTCGTACCGACTTGTACAGCGAGCGCGCTTTCCAGCTGAGCTCAAGGTCGTGAATAACTGTAATTTCGGAAGTGTTAATGATATTTTTTTCTCTTTCCAATTTGATTGTGATCAGTGACGGGCAGAACTGAATATAATGCATTTGAGAACTTGAGGATCGATACTTACATTCGGAAGGTCTTGTTCGAAACGATATTCTCGATGTAGGCCTAATTTGTATCAAGAATTAGATGTTGGCTTTTTAGGCGTTTGCTCTATTAACCAGCGTTTTGTCTTAGGTCTGACACTAGACTCGTCAGAGTGGGATGTGTCAGCCAACATCTAATTCTAATTCTTCAGATTTTTGATATGCTCTATTGGTGGAAAAATATCTAATTCCCTCCATGGGAACTTAGAATTTCCAGTAGGCCTAATTTACGTGGTACAAGATTTCCATAAACTGACTATGAATAGTATACCGGTGACCAAATTACAATGGAAGATAAAAGGGATTTTGCCATCATGTTGGGTGTTTTTGTATCTAATGTGCTTTATTTTATTAGATTAGAGAATTAAAAACTACTTGTGGTCGATTGCTATTTGGCTTGGCGGTATGGGTATTAGATTTTTTGAAGACTTTGGCTGATCAAAGTTGCTGAACTTGAAATAAATTTTCAGAGGAAACCGACAAAGTTTCTCTAAAGAAGTAAGTATAAATAACCACCTAATCGATACTTTATTAAAGTTTCAAGATTTTTAAGTCGCGTACTGGTAATTAATGTTTGAAGCTGGTCCCACAGTCTAACTTG
Source organism: Anabrus simplex (assembly GCF_040414725.1). Lineage (NCBI taxonomy): Eukaryota > Metazoa > Arthropoda > Insecta > Orthoptera > Tettigoniidae > Anabrus > Anabrus simplex. The sequence goes on along the minus strand of NC_090269.1, from coordinate 104,371,636 downwards.
CCCGCCTCTCACTGGAGGGCCCGGGTTTGATTTCCGGCCAGGTCAGGCATATTTACCTGGATACGAGGGCTGGTTCCAGGTTCACTCATTCTAGATTACCTTTAATTGAGGAGCTAGTAAATGGTGATATGGCGATCCCAGTCTAGGGAGCCAGAAATAACGGCCGAGAGGATCGTCACACTGACCATGCGTCACCTCGTAATCTGCAGGCCTTCGGACCGAGAAGCGGTCGCTCGGTAGGCGGAAGGCCTATTGGAGCTGTAGTTTGGTTTGGTTTAGCGGTGTTTATAAGATTATAAGTATACATATTTAACTTTTTTTATGTTTGGCTAATTTGTTGATGGTTCATTCGTTCCCGGATTTTCCGTTCATTCGTTCCCGGATTTTCCGTTTTCCCGTGTTGTATGTTTTTTATTCATGGTCCCTCCAGAAACGGAGAATCAAGGTTCCACTGTACTTCCTAGAAAACTTTGATGATGATGATGATGATGATGCTTGTTATTTAAAAGGGCCTAACATCTAAGGTCATCGGCCCAACTAGAAAACTTTTGCAAGTGCTCGTTAGTAAAGCAGGCAATGACTCTCTATTCATCTGACTTTTATGCTGTTTCCTTTAAAGGGTGATATTTATGCTGCTATGTCTATTGGGATTTAAATGCCCATCAAGCACCCTTAAATGGGGAACGGCAAAGGGTTGGATGTCTGTCTTAACCTTAATACACATCTTCATCTGCATATAATTTGATCTTGAAGATGTTGCTTGCATAGGAATAACGCTTCAAGAACGTGTTAGGCAGATTACTGTTATTAATGTCTTGACATATTCTGCTGTTTACTTTTCATAAAAGATACCAAAAATTAAAAAGGTCATTAATTACATGAACTTCAACTACACTAATCATAGTTACCAAAATTTTCCGATTCATTGTGGTTAATTACATCAGAATCACAAAATCGTCAAATTTAAATCCCTTCCAAACTTACCAAATATGGGAAATTTTAACTGTGCACTCTTGGAGGGTGTTTCAGCTTTTCAGCTAATTTCAGAGCTGCTCGATGTAACCCACGTCTGTCGGTCGTTCACTTACCAGCAAAACCTGGGCTATGTTGTCTTTGCTCCTCACAGCCCCTCACCTCGCGCAACCTCCTTACGGCCCAAAGCCCCACACCCTCAGTCCAGAAATTGAACCTCTTCACTGGTCCCAGAGAGCAACTGAGTGTTGATGTCAAGATTATCGCTACGTGCATGAATATATAGAGCTAATTACAGGAATAGGCTTTTGATACACCACTTTACTAAGACTTATCTATTTCTAGGGGGTTCTCTGAACTACTGAACATACAGAACGTGCAATGTCTGGATCTTACCCTCCTTTGGTGTCCTTTTCATCATCAGAAAGGCCTTGGAAGAGTCGGTCATAGAACTGCGCAAGACAAACCAAACTCTTCTCCCACTGCTGACAAGCATGAACTGCACTAGTGTAGTTCTTCACAGACTGGTCAGTATCCACCTTTAGGGTCTCATCATTATACATAGCTATAAGAAGCTTTGCCTGGAAACAGAAAAATTAATCATTATCAAAACTGTAATCCTGACACACACGTTACAAGCACCTAAGGAAACGAGTTACATAATATATTTTAGCTTTTTTAGCTTTAACTAGACATTTATCAATGTAGAGTACTTTTATAAATGGCAGCAATATTTCAACATAAGTCTTCAAAGTCCATCAAAACAGCTAACATGAAAAGAAGCCAAATTTGTCTCCAAACAAAATCAGAATTCTTAATTTTCTTACACAGCCCTTAGTCCCGTCTCCCAATATAAGGTCAGGGATGAGGTGAGATGAAATTGTACGGCATGTTTTTATGGCCAGATGCCCTTCCTGATGCTAACCTCAGTTGAGGAGCTAATGAGGATGAAATGAATGATTGTGAATAAAATTTGGTAAGGAGTTGGAAGGAATCGGACGTGGCCTTCCAATAGGAACTGTCCCAGTATTTGCTTGAAAAAAAAAAAAAAAAAAATACACCACTCACAGCACAGTCAAAGGTCGGGTTCGAACCCATGTGTCTCCCGAATGTAGAGTTTGGCACCACAGGCATAGCGCATTAACATGTGTGGCCACTCCGCTTGGTAACTTCCTTACACAGCAATATTGCAAATATCAAATAACTGAATCAAACCTTGTAATAAAAGTTCAAAAGACAGAAAAGTCAAAGAAAGAAGGAATCTCAAGAAGATAAATACAAAGGAAGAAGAACTTAATAAGGCCAATGGCAGACTAAAGAAGCTATATACAATAATTCAGTAACTAAACTTTATAATTATTAACTACTACTGTATTAAGACCATCAGCAGTCAGAATGGATGTTAAACAAATAATAACATACCATACTTAACTAAGTTGACATAATACTGACTTGTGTTTACTTGTGAAAATGATCACCTTAAAACGGAATGATGACCTTAAAATTTAATTTCATAGTTTCTTTTCACTTGCAATTTGTATTGTGTAAAATTTAGCTGCCAGTATTAGAAACGCATTAGAAATTCCTTTTATTTATTTTTTTATTTTTAAAGTTGGCTGTATGTTTCGGACTGTGTAGCTTGCATTCGGCTGATAGTGGGTTCAAACCAGTCTGTCAGCAGCCCTGAAGATGGTTTTCTATGGTTTTCCATTTTCACACCAGGCAAATACTGGGACAATTCCTATTGGAAGGAATTAAAGCCACAGTCACTCCTTTCCCAGCCTTAGCTCTATCCTATCCCATTATTACCATAATACTTGTCTTACATGTGTGAGGGCTAGAATACGTTTCACTCAGCCTCATGAGTTGAAATGAAGGGCTGTCTGATACGAGAGGCAGAGAACTCAGTTGATAATGCCAAGCAATACCGGTGAGGAAGTTGTCACAGTGACTACATAACAATGCATTATCTGAAGATCATTCATTAAATGTGGGCTTAGGCTAATTCAAGGTCACGCAAAATTGGGTTTATACTGTATTAAACAGTAAAATAAACTGCAGGAGAGGGAAAGAAAAATAAACCAGACAATGTAGAAATATAAATCAGACTTTGAAGTATAAAAATGACAACTACATAGATAATGTCTAGTGAACAGTGAAATTTAAAAATGTTAACTTGTTGAAAGAAAAGTTCCACTTTGAATTTAATATGATCACCCACCATTCAAAAATCTATTTATGAGCAAGATTTTATAAATAATAAATGTTACTATCATATTTCATGTTTCCCTGTAAATAATAATGTAGTATATTACAGTGTAAAATAAATGTGACTCACTTTGGCACAAAGCATACGTTCACTCTTGCGATCATTCATATCCTTGAAGAGATGAGCATCTGGAAATTGCTCTTCCAAGCACCTCTTCAGCGTGTGGAATGCTGATTCTTGGTCACCCTTCTCCCAGTACAGTTTTGCCTTCTCAATAAACAGAGATGGAGGTTTGTACTTTTCAGCATTCAAGATGTAAATGTACGCTTGTTGATGATAACTCTCCCTGGGAAGAACATATACATTATTAAACATTATAAATATAATTGAAAGATATTTTAAAAAGCAATACGACAACCATAGTGTTTTCCAATATTGTACTGTTCCTTTATGAGCCGGTAAATCTACCAACACACTGCTGGACACCTTCAAATATCCCCCAGGCCGAGCCAGGATCAAGCCTGCTCAAAAGGCCAGCACATAATTATTTGAACCACTCAGCCAAATTACTCAAAATATTTTTAACTTATCATAAAGAAATTCTTGTATAGCCCTCCCAGAAATTCACTGAAATTTGGATGTCACAGTGTTGTACTCATTTCTTTATTTGCTTGGCTAACATGGCCAACAACAAAAATCTTATTTCTCAAAGGAGTTTCTCACCATATTAATTTACAAAGAGAATTTTCACATTAATATCTTCTGAATAAAATATGGGTAGTAGGCATACTGAACAAATGTACCTATACAGTAAAATATCGTTAAGACATTTCTGCCGGGGACAAGGAAAAAGAATACATGAATATTGAATACATGAATAAAAACTATCCAACAGGGATAGCCTATGGAAACAACAGATATGATTTTTTCAGACATAATGGGATTTTATATCGTACAGTGAAAACTCTATAAGAAGAGAGTATTAAAAGGTATGAGAAACACGAGAGAACAAATATGAAAACTTATTCCACTGGGGCTTATAAAATAATAGTGCACTGAAAAGTGTTAAAACATCTGAACGGGTCCCATAAAAATATCAAAGTATTGTCCACCCGTAGTTCACGTAACTTCCGCAAGAAATGTTTCGAATCTTTAATGTGATGTTCTGTCTTCCCTGTTTCTAGCTGTAGCAGTGAACAACCTACTAGAAGAAGAAACGTATAAGAAAGTTACGAATCCCAATAAGAAAATACACAAGTCACTCGACTAGTGAAGAGCTCAACACTTCCAGAACACTTGCAGAAGTCCTTACTAAATTCAGATATTTCTAGAATATCAAAATCCTTTGAACATAATGTTTTTCAAGAAATCCGGTCCACCAGTCTACTATTATCAAGTCTATCCATAATTAAGGATACTACAATCAAAAATATAGACTAGCCATTGTATTCACAAACGATTGTCACTTAACATCATAATTTACCAAGGCAGAGTGAACACTCTTTATACTTTGCTAACATTCATTTTACGAGGAACTGTTTTTTTACCAAAGACCTGTACTACAATGGATCTCCATACCAAACACAAAAATGTTTAATGTTTCAAAATTACATCAGCCAAATTTATTTTAATGTATGTCAATAACTAACCTTTGCGGAAATCTGGAAATATGCAGGAACCTCAGCAAAAGTTGCCCTCCATCAACAACTTGTCTCTATCTGGATTAAAGAAGAACTACCAGAACACTGGACAACAGCCCTCATTCATCCTCTGCACAAAAAAGGGGACAAAACCGACCCTAATAACTACAGGGGAATCTCTCTCCTAGACATAACATACAAAATATTTTCAATAATCATCCTTAATAGGATAAGTTTACAACTTGAGAAAGAACTAGGAGAATATCAAGGAGGTTTCAGACCCTGGAGGAGCTGTCCTGATCAGATCATGAGTCTTAAGTTGATAATGGACTATAACAGGAGAAGAAACAGAGATATGGTGATAACATTTGTAGATTTCAAGAAAGCTTATGATTGCATCCATAGAGAATCTCTGTTTAAAATTTTAAGACACCTTGGACTACACCCCAAATTAATAAACATGATAAAATTGACTCTCACCAATACCAAGTCAAAAGTGAAGTTTAGGGGTGAAACATCAGAGACATTTGAAATTAAAACTGGACTACGGCAGGGAGATGGGCTCTCACCACTATTATTTAACTGTGCTCTAGAAATGGTAATGAGGGAATGGTTTAGAAAATGTCCCCCCAAAATAAAGATTGGCCGAAAAATCAAAACAAATTGCCTGGGTTTTGCTGACGATTTAGCATTACTAGCAGTGGACATAAAAGAAGCAAAAACCCAGATATCAGAACTTCAAAACATTGCAAATAAAACTGGCCTCAAAATATCATTTGAAAAAACAGAAATTATGCCCCAAAAACCAACACAGCTAAAAGAAGTCACCATAAATGGTAATAAAATCAAAATAGTAACTCAGTTTAAATATCTTGGAGAAGTAATAACACATAACTTAAATGAAAAAATCTCAATCCAAGTAAGAACAAATAGATTAGCTAAAGCACAAAAATTAACATGGGATATCTACAAAAAGAAATGTCTATCAATAAATACAAAAATAAAACACTACAACACAGTTATAAAACCGGAAGCTACATATGCAGCAGAAACACTCTTTTACCTGAATAAACAATCAAAGACTGACAGACTTCAGAAAATTGAAAGGAGGATTGGAAGAACCTGTATCAACAAAAAATATCAGAAAGATGGACAGTGGCGGTTAATACCTAACAAAGTCGTGTACAAAGAGCTAGAACCCATTACAGATACTATGCGTAAGAGGAGACTGGGATTCTTTGGACATATCATGAGGATGCAGGACTCGAGACTTCTGAAACAACTAGTACAACACAATCTCGTCTCAAAAGATACCACAACAGGATGTAAATGGATCAGAGAAGTAAGAGAGGATCTGAAGGAAATAGGCCTTATAACAGAAGACACCAAAAATAAGATAAAATTGAATACAAAACTCAAGAATACAAACCTCCGCTTTACCCTTACACAAAACAAACCAACAACACGCACATTTTCAACTGAGGAAAGGGCACGAAGATCGGAGCGTCTGAAGAAGTACTGGGAGGACCGCAAAGCCCGAACAATCCCTTCAAAGAGACCTGAACGACGGACTGACTAAAGTGATCCTATGTGGTCATAAAAGAAGAAGAAGAAGAACTAAAATGTATAATTGGCCAAGAAACATTGAATGCCCTTAATGTCTAAGCAGCTGTAAAATTTTAAGAGATTGATTTTAACCAAACTAGATGCTTAATTAGCATTTTACAACAACTACAAGGAATTGACAACGTTTTAATTATTTATGTCCAAAAGATTGTACAGAATTAACAAATTATAATATATTGCATTAGAAGTATGCTAGTAATTTCAATTAAAAAGTTTTATGTTGTATACATAATGCACAAAATAGTTTAAGAATATGGTTTGCTTTGCACATACATATATTTTAAAATTATGTTAATATAGATTTGTATAATGCCTTGTAACAATTTTTCCTTAGGCTGATGATGGCAAATACAGTTGCCAAAACCAGTCCCTATGTTGAAATCTAATAAATATGCGATGTATTAACGACTTCATACTGTTGTAGTATTGAATAGGTGGAAACAATTACCCTTAATGTATATAAATAGCTTAGGCGTCACTGAAGAGGCGTACTAGGGAAATGAGGAGTGAGGTAGTTTCCCGCTGCTTTCCTCACAGAGTCAGAAGTTGCTATCACATATGTCTGCCAAGCCCACTGAAATGCATACACCAACCGACCCTATGAGCGATATTTTCACACCATTCATAACAGGGACTGGCTGCATAAGGAATGGCATTACTAGCACCACTCATACCTCAGTCACTTGAATACTGTCAAAGCCAAGGATGAGACTGAGACAGATCAATGAAAGTAACAAATTTATTTTAGCCTATACCAGAAGACATAGTGCACTGTAAACACTACATCTCACCAGCAAAGCCATAATGCCCTCATATCGGACTCACGTCAGAAAAAAATCGTATTTAGTGTTTCCATATCCTTGTAGCATGGTTTTTATTCGTATATTCATTAGTATGTTTTCTCACTCAACATGTTCTTTTTCCTTGTCCCCTGAAAAAACGTCTTAACGAGGTTTTACCGTATCACAATCCCACAGATGGAGCAATCTACATTTAAGCCATACGTGTCAGAAATTGTAGAAAGAAGACAATGGAACAAATCAACAAGAAGCCATGTTTTATAACAACCTAGTTCTGATTCTTATAATACTTCAAATGAGAGTACTAACTTGCGTGCTGCCTTGGCACTACGTAACCAGCAGTTTCCAATCTCAGCATTGAGGAGAGCAGCAGATTCGGGATCTCTCTCTTTTAAAATACAGCGAGCTTGATCGAGAACAATACGACGCAGGCAAAGGATAGGTTCCACTGCTCGAGAAGATTTCTGCACTACAGCTAGCCGCTGATCCCACTCCTCTAGCAGATTACGCACTAGCACTGAAGCAGCCCCAGATGTAGCTGCAGAGCCTTGACTGAACTCAACCACTGATGCCAGCATTTCTGACATTTTCTCCAACTCATACAGAATATGCAACCTAAAATAAAGAAAAATGTAAAAATTCAACTGAACCAACTTATTTCAGAAATGTATTCCATTAACATAATTAATTCTATAACATTTTTCTTACTGAATAAGAAAAAGGAAGATAGAATAGTACAGGCAAGGATAGTAGATATAAATATCACAAGGTACAATTGAGAATGTTTCAACATTAAAAGTCATCTTCAGTATGTGAGGAAGAAGAACCTAATGAAATAACATGGGGCATCTTCACAGGATATGGGTGGTAATAGTAAAAATATATACACTATGTGATCAAAAGTATCCAGACACCTGGCTGAACATGACGTACAAGTACGTGGCGCCCTCCATCAGTAATGCTGGAATTCAATATGGTGTTGGCCCACCCTTAGCCTTGATGACAGCTTCCACTGTCGCAGGCATACGTTCAATCAGGTGCTAGAAGGTTGCTTGGGGAATGGCAGCTCATTCTTCACGGAGCACTGCACTGAGGAGAGATAGCGATGTCGGTCGGTGAGGCCTGGCATGAAGTCGGCGTTCCAAAACATCCCAAAGGTGTTCTATAGGATTCAGGTCGGGACTCTGTGCAGGCCAGTCCATTACATGGATGTTATTGTCATGCAACCACTACGCCACAGGCCGTGCATTATGAACAGGTGCTCGATCGTGTTGAAAGATGCAATCGCCATCCCCAAAGTGCTCTTCAACAGTGGGAAGCAAGAAGGTGCTTAAAACATCAATGTAGGCCTGTGCTGTGATAATGCCATGCAAAACAACAAGGAGTACAAGCTCCCTCCATGAAAAGCACAACCACACGATAACACCACCGCCTCCGAATTTTACTGTCGGTACTACACATGCAGACAGATGACATTCACCAGGCATTCGTCATACCCTCAACCTGCCATCGGATCGCTACATTGTGTACCATGATTCATCAAGCACACACAACGTTTTTCCACTGTTCAATCATCCAATGTTTACGCTCCTTACACCAAGCGAGGCGTCGTTTGGCATTGACCTGTGTGATGTGAGGCTTATGGGCAGCTGCTCGACCATGAAATCCCAAGTTTTCTCACCTCCCGCCGAACTGTCATAGTACTTGGAGTGGATCCTCATGCAGTTTGGAATTCCTGTGTGATAGTCTGGATAGATGCTTGCCTATTACATTTTACGACCCTCTTCAACTGGTCTCTGTCAGTCAACACACGAGGGTGGCCTGTACGCTTTCATGCTGCACGTGTCCCTCCACGTTTCCACTTTACTATCACATCAGAAACAGTGGACCTAGGGATATTTAGGAGTGTGAAAATCTCGTGTACAGACTTCTGACACAAGTGACACCCAATCATCTGACCACGTTTGAAGTCCGTGAGTTCCGCAGAGTGCCCCATTCTGCTCCTTCACTATATCTAATGATTACTGAGGTCGTTGCTATGGAGTACCTGGCAGTAGGTGGCAGCATAATGCACCTAAGATGAAAAACGTATGTTTTTGGGGGTGTCCGGATACTTTTGATCACATAGTGTACATTTGTCTTCTTCCTGAGGGGCTGAGGGGGTACAACTCTTTTCAAGTGTACCAACCCCCTGCCCCTCCACCCATGGAGGCTAGCTGCATGTACCTTTTTAACCACATACCAGCCTTCTGCCAATCTTAAATTTTTGGCAGTACAGTAGAACCCCTTTTTAACGAATCTCAGGAGATCTTAATATTTCTTCCTTAAAGAGGGGTTTTCCTTAAAAAGGAGATCAAAGAAAACAGGTTATATATCACAAGAAATAATAATACATTTATGTCGTTATTAATGTAATGTCAAGAAGTAATACATGAACATGTTAAAAATAGTAGAAAGTCAAATTAACACAAGAACAACAGAAAATATTTACAAAACAGCATATGTAACAAATTCCTTAGTGGACCATTGGGAGCACAACCTGCAGAAAGGAAAAGAGAAATAGGTATTACTGACTTGCAATTTTAACTTGAAGGCTAGCTGCATGTATGTTTTTAACAATTTTAACTTGAAGGAACAGAGGCCTAACATGATTTTAAAGAGATCTGTGAAAAATAGACCAAGAAAACCATGAGAATAAGCATATTAACCTTCTCTTTCTGAAATAGTCCAGTACAGTAGGTTGCTTCCTCTCGTCCAGATGTTTCACGGAAAGAAGTTTTCTCTCAATTTGGTTGAGACTGTTGATGAGGTCATCAACGGTGGAGGAGAAGTACCAGTGGACAATATCTAGTCCCTCCACTGCTGCCCCAAAATTTGGTTCGGTTGGATCCTCTTCTTCTTCCTCTTAAGCACTTTGTCTTTTAGCATCGTCACAAAGATCTCCAACATCCATATATGGTGCTGAGGATAGGATATCATCATCACAAGTAACAAATTTCTTTGAATGTTGTGACACTAACTCGAGTCCATTGATACAAACCCCCAATCTTCCCCAATGTCATCAGTAGTCTCACCTTCATTAAAATCTTCTGAAATGGCACCAAAACCTGCATGGCCAAAACAGTTTTGAATAGTGTCCATTGTGAATACCGTATTTACTCGCGTATTAGACACCCTTTTTTCCCATTTTTAAGCCAAAAATAGTAAAGGGAGGTCCAATATGCGATAACCTCAAAATTTTGTGCAGCAAACACATGACTTCCAGGTTATAACGAGCTATACATTGTACGTGTAAACATTCTATACGTACTATTATTTAACAAACTTAGAATGTATTTAAGTTATACTGGCTATTTTCGTCGGAAGGCAGTATTTCTAAACGTAAAAAGACAATAAATGGTGAACACGACTTTTAGGCCTACGGTACATATAAAAGTCCATTTTAGATACTCATATCACGTCATTTGTTACATCTCATTAATTTATCTGATGAGGCTGACATCAGGAAGGGCATACGGCCGTAAAAACTCGCTAAGAAGATTCGTCTCACTTCATACTCGATCCGTACAAGAAAGGGATAAGGGTATCGTGTTATATTGATACAAAAGAACTTAATGGCCAGTCATTTGTCTCTGTCAGTTCAGCAGTAGGCCTATCACACAGTAAACCTGATCACTGCTTTCATTTGAATTATCGCCGTGTGCCGCCAACTTCCCTGCCTTGCTACCAGCGTGTCGGAATTCTAAGTGACGTCATCTTCACTGTTATCTCTCGCCAGTCGCATCAGCCATGCTTCATTCTCTTTGAGCCATGCACTGCAATCAAGAGCAAATGAGGTCCCATCTTTTTGAACATTTTAAAAATAATTTTGTTCCCGACTATAGAGTCTAAACGGTGTAAATCTATTCCCAGATGGTCTCCAATATTTCCAGTTGGTGTATATGTAGCAAAAGCCACTCCTTCCAAATAAAACCATGCTGTAGAAGGCATGCCAAACCATCAGCTGATAACTAGCATGTGTTACGAGTTGTACTTCCGAATGTAATACATAGTAACTGGAAACATTCCTTTGATAACTGCGGCTGTTGGAACACAGACCCTTATTTTTAAGTACATTTCATGTTTGTTCTCTACATTTATCACATCAGGATTTGCATAAACAGCTGTCCATGTGATAAGACAGACCACATTGTTTAGGTTAGGTATATTATCGCCCTGATAGTGGCAAAAGTTCGACGGAAAAAATAAAAATAAATAACAAGAAAATATACCGCATTTATTTATGGATATCTACAGGTGTGGCGGTAACGCGTTTTATTATCATAATGTTTAATTACGTACGTTTGTTGTCTCTTTTTTTATTAATGCATACCCTAGTATGTTTTGTTTGGCGTCTCCGAAAATCGTTTAAGTACGTGGGGACATAAAATTATTATTATTATTTGTTTAGGTATGTTGGCGAGTAAAAAAATAGTTTTAATTGGATAGCTTTTGTCACGTTTTAAACTTACTTCTATATACCTATATTGGCCCGAGTTACGAGATATTAAACGACCACTTTGTTAATAATCTTGCCTGCTGTATAAATAGCAACAACCGCGAATATTTCTCAACTAAAGTAAACTCGTTTCCTCATCCTGAGGTGGTACAGCTCTTTTTAGACACAACCCCAGTGGAGGGGATATCAACCTTCCTGCCATTTGTAAATCTCTGGCAGTACGGTACCGGGAATCAAAGACCCCCAAAAAACAGCAACTAATTGTGCTAACCATTACGCTGGCAGACATTATTAACTACAAAACACAGACATATAACATGACTGGTGCATGCTTGCAATGCGCGGGTTGGACACGAAGCTAGGCCTATCGTCTATTTGTGCGATGTCATCAGAGCTGCAGTAGACCTACGCTACAGAGGCAGACATTTCTTAACAACGAAACACAGATGTACGGCAAGGATTCAATGAGTTTTCATTGCGTAGGTCGTACGGACGAAAATATTCACAAATCTGTGCAATGTCATCAGAGCTGCAATAAGACTTGTACCCGCTTCAAAGCAGAATCGTCGTTGTTCTCTGACAAATTACGTTGGATGGTCTTATAGGCGAGATTTATTTTTTTCATTTTCATCGTCTCGAAAAGCCAGGGGGGGGGGGGGGGTTGTCTAATATGTGAGGGGGTCTAATACACGAGCAAATACGGTAGTTGCCATGCTGCTACAAACATATGCATGGCTTGGAGTATCTTCAATTTCATTTCCTCATTTCTTTCGAGGAAAGAAATAGCTCTTTGAACCAGGCCCTTTCTGTCCTTCACTTTCACAGAATGAATAATGCCAAGGTCCAAAGGCTGCAGGTGACTGGTGCAATTAAGAAGAAAGAAAACCACTCTGATATTCAGCAGGAAAGCTGTATCTGAAGGATGAGCTGGACATCTGTCCATCAAGAGCACTATCTTCCTTCCTGTTAATCCCATCTTAGCATCCAAGCTTCATGAACATTTTAGAAATATGTCCAATGTCATCCACACATTTTTGTTAAAATCATATTTACACGGGAGTGTAAGGGTGTTCTCGAAACATCTTGGATTCTTGAATTTTTCAATTATTAGTGGGGGTGATTTTTCACTCCCGTCACTGTAAAAGCACAATGCTGTCAGTCGTTCTTTACTTTTTTTCTTTGCCTCCGTGGCATTTTCCTCCGCGAATAGTATATGCCTCGGGCGGGAGAAACTGAAAAACACTCCCGTTTATTGGCGTTAAAAATATCCTTAGCATCATATTCTTCTAGAAGTCGAGGCAACATATTCTTTTTCCAGTATACAAATGTATCGTCATTAACTTTCGCACTCTTGCCGCACATGTTTTGGAACGAAAGATTGTGCCGTTTTGTAAAATGATCAAACCAGCCATTAGAAGCATGGAAATCAACCAAACCCAGCTTAAGTGAGACTTCCCAAGCTTCTTGTTTAAGTATGTTCCCGTCAATTGTAGCGTTCTCACTCCTTTTTCCCCTCGAACCATTTCTTTAAAGTATTTTCAAATTCCTCATAGGCAAAGAATGAATATTCTTCCGTATTTTTGTCCCAGAAACCGCACTCCACTTCCGCGGCCAGAATGATCACAAACAGGACAGAGGATGCCGAGTCATATTTTTTTGCCATCTGTGACGATGATACTTGGCTATCCCTTTCAATATCACTAATGATGTTGATAATTTGTTGAAGAGTCAGCTTCTTTCGTTTAGCGAACCATAATGAATGCAGTCCGCCATAACTTGCAGTACAATTCTTATCACCGACACAAATGTAACTCGTAGCACAACTTGCAACAACACAGGAACAAAAGCAATGAATGAGACTCAAGATATTCTTCAGTCTGCACCCTCCGCATGATTCCTAAGCAGCGATTGGAGACGAGACAGAAATGCCTAGCCGGTGTAACAGCACTGTGGGTATGGGTTAAGCAGCTGACCTCTCTGGAGACATAACCATTGAACTATAGTTAGTAAAGATTCTCCCTTTTCAGATAACGCTTTTTTTTTTTCTTCACCGACACAGATACGTCTTATGGCGATGATGGGATAGGAAAGGCCTAGGAAAGTGAAGGAAGCGGCCGTGGCCTTAATTAAGGTACAGCTCCAGCATTTGCCTGGTGTGAACATGGGAAACCACGGAAAACCATCTTCAGGACTGCCGACAGTGGGGTTTGAACCCACTATCTCCCGATTACTGGATACTGGCCACAATTAAGCGACTGCAGCTATCGAGCTCGGTTTTCAGATAATGAATGGGCACAGGATATTTAATTTCACTATGGAATAATTTATACATTTTTCAAATTTATTATTATTAATTGCCATTATTATGGATGCTGTAAAATATGACGTTAGAAATCTCACAGGCTTGATGTACAATATGAAATTAATAATTTTTTAAAATGGATATTTTAAGGTTATCTAGCGATCCACCCCAACTAAAATGGTCTTAACTCCAGAAACGTTCATGCAAATTACGTATTTTAAATGTTATTTTAATCCTTAATGACTCCTAGAGGAGGTTAAACACTTTATTTGGATGTAAACATTTGGGAAAAATCTATATTTATTAATTAATTAATTTATTTATTTATTTGAAAAGTTTTTTTACCACCGACTATGAACTAAAATTGCTCTAACGGGCAAACGGTTGGAGATAAGTACGGTATTTACGCGAATAATCCCCATCACCGAATAATCCCCGCACCCTAACTTAGGAAGGTTCATTTTGAAAAAAAAAAAATGCCAACATTAGCGCAAATAAAACCCGCACCCCAATTTTGTGCCCAAATTTTTTTTTTAACATATGCGGGGATTATTTGCGTAAACACGGTATAAGCCCTCATGGACTTTTCTGTAGAGCTTGAATAGCTCTACATTTTGTATGCTTACACTTGGGGTCTATCGATGCTGGTTCAGGCAGCGTAAGCCATGGAAGGCATGACTTTCTACTTATTCAGTAATTTTTTCTAGAATACATTATCATTTTGTTCAATATCCATAGTCATTTCCATTTGCTTTTAATCTTCTGAAATATATCTTTCACCGTAAATCACATGAAGTTTGCAAGAGACCTTCCGCCTAAATGTTTATATTTCGTGAAGTTACTTGTGTCTCGCAGCATGTACGCATACGTCAGTCGTGTCTCTAGGCTGTATAGCTAGTCTCGCCGGCAACTGCACTTCGCTCCCATACAGTCGTTATTCCAGTACTACCTACAGTTCAATGGACATAACTAACCAACAGCGCCTTACATGATAATGACTGCTACTTGCCGGTAACAGTGATTTCGACAGGCCGCACCAATTATCATGGTTCTACACATCGCTAAAGGAACGCTTTCATTCAGCACATTAACTTCAGACTGAGATTACGTGAAAACGGAAGTTAATTAACACTATTTAAAACAACTTTAGAAAAAATTATCTTATCGCAAATTTTCGTTACAACAGGATGTTCAATTGTTATTTATGTGAAATATATTCCTTAAAAGCGGATCTTTCCTTATATTGGGGTTCATTAGAAGGGAGTTTAAATAACATTGTGCTCATGGCGATTTGGCTGGGCCTTAGGAAAATCTTCGTTAAAAGCGAGAATTCCTTAAAAGCGGGCACGTTGAAACAGGGTTCTACTGTATCAGGAATTGAACCTGTCAGTTTATAGAACTAAAATAAATTAATGCTTTCTAATCTAACAGTTGTATTATTGATCAAATGTGTTCCTTTAATTGACAAAACACATTGTTGTTCACAAATTCTCTCCTGCAGCTGTTTGACAACAAATATAGCATCAACAGTGCCTCCATTTGGATGGAAACCCACACTGACTCCGAAGAAAGATTTGTTCTTTAAGACAAGGTCGTCAGCTAATGGTGTTTAACAAGATCTTTCCAGCTACACACAACAATGGTATGTCTCTGTATGACCCACATCAGAAAAATCTCCTTTTCTTTTGTATAATTTGCATGCAGTGGCATCTTTCAAATCTTGAAGTATAATTTCTGTCTCCCACACATGCAAAATTAATTTACATAGCCAGTTAGTAATACACGAGCCACCAGATTTAAATATTTTTGCAGGAAGACTATCCAAACAAGGTGTTATGACATTTTTCATACAAACCACAGCATGATCAAACTCTTCCCGGCTCGGGAGCTCATCTAACTCTGGTTTTTAATAGTCGGAGATGGAAGTGAATAAGCAAGATCAGTGCTTTGCATACTTGGGTTCAAAACCTCGGTGAAATGCTCAGCCCATCATGTGAGAACATCACGATGCTCAATGAGTCCGTGTGTTCTTTCTCACAAGTATATCAGAACAAAAGAAGTACTCAAACTTTCATAAAAGCTTTTCATTTAGTCTGTTATCATCCAGGTGTTATGAAGTTCAGCTGCTCTTGTTGTCCATTACTGGTTCTGAAGTTCAATTAGTCGATTGGCATTGGCAATGGAAAGATAAATTATAGCCCAAATGGAAAATAAATAAATCTGTTCTGTTGAAGAAGAGTTAGAGATAGAACAATAGCAATACACTGACACTTGAAACTGGATGTAGGAACTTACTTGACAACATCACTATAATTGTGATAATACATTCCATGCTGCCGCTCCATAGACCCAAGACTCTCTAATACAGCACGCTTTGTATCTGCTAAGACACTAGCCAGTTCGGCATGGTTACCCTGTCGAAAGTGCAATAGTGCTCGTCCTATCTGCACACCCCATGTGCGGTTATTGGCAAGAGGTGGAGATGAAACCAACTGCTCCAGTTCATTGAATTTGTGCATCCTCCAGAGTGATTCGGCATACTCCTGATGAATATCCTGGGCTAATTCCGGCCTGCAGAGGAAAACAATATGCATGATTATTAAAATACCCTTGAAAAGTTATGATTAAAAAAATGTTCTATTAATGTTAAAATTCTTTGTAACTTCTGCATTAATGTCTATATAATGTAACTTTAAACCATTTCAGTCTGTCAAAAACACTAATTATAACACATATAGCAATATAAGAACTGTAAAATAACACACACGAATAAACAAACAGGTTTCGTTCTATAAGAACATATTCAGATTCTATCAAATTACCTTAAATCATACATAAACTTGTCAATGAACTGTGTTTTGGTGATGTTATGAACAAGTGAGACAAATTTCTATTTTAGAAATACTCCATTGTCTTGTTAGTAACTTTCAGAAAGTTTTCTGTATTTAGCCTAAGCAGCTGATTATCCGTTACCTGCATTAACCATGTTTGGACTGAAGACAGTTGCTGCTGTAGTTGTTATGTAGGGGGTTGATGGGGAATGCTGTACGCAATAACTCTATTCAGTGGGATGTAGAAGGGAAGTGCTGCTTCATCATCTTATCATGTATTTGAGAGTAAATGCAAATTATGATTTTGGTGAAATAAAGATGCAGAATTGAATTAATGAGTATCTTGTAAAACATTTTTATGCGTAACTATTACCATATCTACTCGTGTATTAGATCCTCTTGCATATTAGACCCTCTCTGGCTTTTTGAGAAGAAAATTAAAATAAGAAATCTCGCATACAAGACCCTCCAACGTAATTCATCAGAGAAAAACAATGATTCCGCTTCGAAGCGGGTACAAGTCATATTGCAGCTCTGATGACATCGGAACAAATTTGTGAATAGTTTCGTCAGTACGACCCACGCAACGAAAACACGCATCGAAGTCATGCGGTACATCTGTGTTTCGTAGTTATGAAATGTCCGCCTCCATAGCGTAGGCCTATTGAAGCTCTGACGACGTCGCAAAAATATTTGAATAGTTTCGTGTCCGACCCTCGCAGTGCAAGCATCAATCATGCTATATGTCTGTGTTTTGTAGTTAAGAATGTCCGCCAACGTAATGGTTAGCACAATTAGCTGCCATTCTTGGGAGTCTGAGTTTGATTCCCGGTACCGTACAGCCAGAGATTTACCGTACGAATGCCAGGAAGGTTGATATGTGCTAAAAATGATACCGGTAACAACCTTCCACTGGAGGCATGTCTAAAAAGAGCTGCATCACCTCAGGAGGAGGAAACAAGTTTACTTTAGTTGAGAAATATACATGATTGTTGTTATTAATATAGCAGGCAAGATGATTAACAAAGTGATCGTTTAATATCCTGTAACGCGGGCCAATATAGATATTTTTTGGAGAGAAGTAGGTTTGAAAAGTGATAAAAAACTATCCAATCATAACGATTGTTTTCCTCGCCAAAAAAACCTAACAAAACAATAATAATAATAGATTTTATGTCCCCACTTCCAAAAAACCTAACAAACAACAATAATAATAATAGATTTTATGTCCCCACTTATTTTTAATGATTTCTGGTGACACCAAACAAAACATACTAGAGTATGCATTAATAAAAAATGGACACAATGAATGTATGAAATTAAACATTGTGATCATAAAACGCATTACCGCTACACCTGTAGATATCCATAAATATGGCAAACTTTCCTGTTATTTATTTTTATTCTTTCCGTCGCGGAACTTATGGCACTATCTGGGCAATAGGATACCTAACCTAAACAGTGCAGTCTCTCTTATCTAATTTATAGCTGTTTAGGTAAATCCTGATGTGATAAACATAGAAAACAAGTATGAAATATACTTAAAAATAAGGGTCTGTCTTTCACAAATCTTCGTAGCAAGTTTTTACGACCGTATGCCCTTTCTGACATCAACCTCATCAGAGGTAGGATGAAATGAATGACGTGACATGAGGAACTAAAACTGACCATATTTACTTTATATGTAGGCCTAAAAGTTGTGTTCACCACTTACTGTCTTTTCACATTTAGAAATACTGCCTTCCAATGAAAATAGCCAGTAAAACTCAAATACATTCATAAGTTTGTTAAAGAATAGTGTAGAATGTTTACATGTACAATTTATAACTCTTTATAGCCTAGAAGTCATGTGTTCACTGCATAAAATTTGAGCTTATTTCATATTGGACACCCCCCCCCCCTTACTTTTCTTGGCTGTAAAAGTGAGGAAAAAGGGGGTCTAATACGCAAGTAAATACAGTAACCTACTAAAATGTCTTGAGTGGTGAGAGCGCTGCCTAAATTCATGGAATTTAGTACAGATAAGAATATCCTAACTCACATCCCAGACATTTAGCATCAAAGTAGCCTTCTGGGAGATTCATTAAGGGCTAATACAAAATGTGTGAAGTGTTGTTCAAAAATTAAGTAACGTGAAGATGGGGGAAGTTTTAAAGTGTGTATGACCATTGACTTTGGTTTGGTTGGCCATGTAAAGGGGTGAGGAGAATATTATATGTGATAACTCTGTTCAGTGGAGAGATGAGCAGACATGCTGCTTCATCATTTTATAATGTCTTTTTTGCATACTAGGGAGTAAAAGCATGACAGTTATTTTGATGAAATAAAAGTGCAGAACTGAATTAAGCAGTATCTTCTAGGACATTATTTTTGATAAATAACCAATAAAATGTCTCGAGTGGCAAAAACACTGCCTAAATTTAGAGAATTTAGTACAGGTAAGAATAGCCTAACCCACATTCCAAACTTTTAGTGACAAAGTAGCCTCCTGCAGGATTCATCATCAAGCACTAAAGTAAAAAGCATGAAATGATGTTCTGAAAACTCGAGACTTTTAGTAGGTTATTATTTATCAGCACTTTTTTTAAATTTTACGCCGCATTGATACAGATAGGTCTTATGGCGATGATGGGATAGGAAAGGGCTAGGAGTGGGAAGGAAGTGGCCGTGGTCCTAGCATTTGCCTGGTGTAAAAATGGGAAACCATGGAAATCCATCTTCAGCGCTGCCGACAGTGGGGTTCAAACTATCTCCCGAATGAAAGCTCACAGCTGCGCACCTCTAACCACATGACCAACTCTTCTCGGTTATCATCACTAAAAATAAAGCGTTACAAGATACTCCTTAATTCAATTCGGCACTTTTATTCCATCAAAATCATTACCTTGTATTTACTCCTTATTACATAACAATTCGTACATTATAAGATGACAAAGCCGCACTCCCCCTCCCCTTTCCGCTCAACAGAGTCATTGCCACAACATTCACCTCACCCCCCACCTACTACCACTTGCCACTGAACAGAGTTATTGCGTACAATATTCCCCTGAATCAACTACATAGCAACCACAATTGGAGTAAGATGAGTGGTGGTGGTGATTATTGTTTTAAGAGGAAGTACAACTAGGCAACCATCCTCTTTTTAACACTAATCAGAGGGAAAAATGGAAGGGATCCGACACTTCGAAATATGAAGATATCGGCCATAGGAAGATAAGGGCCACGAAGGGCGTGAAAATGAAAGACTCCCTAGCCCTCGCAAACCTAATAGCGTCGGGGTCGGAAAAGAACAAGAGTTGACCAAGCGAGGTCGGATAGGATAGATGAAAGTGAGGAGCCTGGCACAAGTAAGTGGAAGCAATGCCAAGACTCAGCTAAGGGCCCCGTGGTCGCCAACCCACGCTCCAAAGTTCAGAGCCCCTGGGGGGTTGGAGTAAGAGAACTTGCTTCAGTCCGAAAACTTTCTGAAAGGTACTACTGTCAAATTTTTTTATTATGGAGTTTAGTCTTAAATTACAAACAAACCAATGTCTATCGCAAAATGAGTTATACCAATATTTTTCTTGTTTAATTCTGCATTAGGGTGTATCAGATAAATTGTTTTTGAAGTTCATTAATTATTTTATATTTGTGGTTGTAGTAAAAATCGTTTGGGGTTTTGGCTTCTACTCTAGGAACTGCCCACTTATAAATATCATCATCATCATCATCATCATCATCATCATCATCATCATCAACATCATCATCAAGTTTCCACTCTAGTTTCCTGGATGTGGTTTACGACTGCTCTCCATTTTAGTCTATTTATGTACCACTGTTCCTTCATGATTTCATCCCAGTTGATTCCTTTGGATGTGATATCTTCCTTCACTTGGTCCAGCCATCTTCTCCTAGGTCTTCCAACAGGTCTCTTTCCAGTAATCTCAGTATGCAACTTATAAATATATATATAAGGAAAACTATCTGTCTAATGATAATGAAATTTGTACTTGGTAGAGTAATACTCAAGTTACAATTTTTTCAATCACCCAAAAGAAGTTCTTATTACTTTTCTAAAGCAACTTTTTTTCAGCATAGGATAAATGTACAACAAGAAACTTGGGCTTGTTCTAAAGCATTCAGATGTGGTTATCAGAAACTTCAACTACTGTAACCATACAGTCTGATACTGAATTTATGGAGAGTAATGTTGATACAAGGTTATGTGTGTGTGCTGGACCATGCGATTAGCAGTGGACAGGGTGGTGAAATATAGTGTAGGTTTCAGCCATGACACATTCAGGATTTTAGTTAAAGGCTTGGCCATCATATGATATGGAGCTTCATCCATAACCTTTGAGGCAATAAACTAAGGACTTTCATGAACCATTCTTCATAATGAATCAAATTCACGTCATTGTGGTAATCACTGCTCCCTTTCTTGGCAATAAAACAAAGTTCTGCACCATCAAGAAATCCTCCTTCACTTCCAATGCGTGAAACTATGATGCGTTTTCCAGCTCCAGACGGTGTTTTGAACCCTTCATGCCATCCATAAATTGCTGAACGTACCCTCTGTATCGATTATAGTTGCCAAAGTTGTTTTGTAAAGCATCAACCATGTTTTCTTGCCACCCATATTTCACTGTGTGGTTCTATCCACACCAGGTCTCGTCTGTAAAGAAGATCTTGTAGCCCTGTGGTCATAGTTCTCTCATCCTTCTAAGGAAGGTATGTCGGGATACAGCAACTGTCACAGACTCCACTAGCACTGGTTTTCTGTTCAATTTTTTAAAATCAGAATCCCAAACTTTTAAGTACTTTCAAAAGCATAGAAAATGACATATCACAAAAATCTGCCATATTTTCTAACAGTTTCAGGTGGAGGCTCTTAATTGTGAAAAATACCTTATTCATGTAAAAACCCTGTATACAGTTTTTTTCGTATTGTACCCAAAGTAAAATCAAGTTGGATGACCCAGCCTCTCACACTGCTTTTTTCTTGATCTTGAGGACATATTTCCATCATTCTCCTTTGAATTCCTACTCTCTTGACTGATAAAAACGATAATGCAAGACAATCTGCCACTTTTGGTGCATAACTAACCTCTTATCCCCTACCTTACACCCCCCCCCCCCCCCCGCCCCGTTTGAAGGAAACAAATAGTATTTAAAACCATTGCAAGATCACCCTCTGACAATGGTGGTCTTAGAGGCTTCTTGACGTGGCCCACATGCAGAACTCAGGGAGACTGAAAATAACATGTGGACATACCCAAGTCACCAATATTCCATTTCACAACTGCCTACGGCAAGTGTACCACCCTACCTGCTATTAATCGCACGTTCCAGAGAACACACAACCTCCTATCAATATTACCCTTCATAAATTCAGTATGAATAAGACAAACAGATATAGGACATAGTAGTTATGCAGAAATGAAAATGTCACCAAAGGTTGTATCTGATAATCACAAATGAGAGCTTCAAAACAAGCCCAAGTTCCCTGCTGTATATTTATTCTGGGGTGAGAAAAAGTTACATTAGAAAAATGATATGAACTTCTTTCTGGATGGTTAAAAAGAACTTCAGTAAAACTCTTCCAATACATGTGCCTTCAACATACACAAATTTCGTTACCATCAGATACATAGTTTTCCATATGTATATATATTTTTAAGAGTGGGCCAAAAACAAACAGAATTTTTTACTACAACCACAAGTGTAAAATAATTATTGAACTTCCAAAACAAATTGGGTTATGTAGCCTAACACAGAATTAAACAAGGAAAATACTGATATACAGTGAAACTCGGTTAAGAAGTTCCCGCATAAGAAGGTTTCCCGCCTAAGCAGTGTGATATTCTTGGTCCCTTGATCAGTTGCATTAAGATATATGTATATTTTTCCCCTTTAATGTGTTCTGTTGTAAATATATTTCCCGGTTAAACAGTTCCGATTTTAGAGCCCCTTGAGATAGAAAACATCCGCTCAAAGCAGCCCATGGTTAGAATCCTCCAGTCTCCGCGCAAGTTGCACCCTGTGTTAGACTGTTCGAGCGCTCGCAGTGTGTGTCTGGTGTCACGGAACATGTGCGGGCCTGCCAAGGCCATATGACGTCATGCTATTACAACACGGACAGCAGATGCTCACTCTCACCTAGTGGAATCGAATCAAACCCATCAGTCAAAATTTCCACTCCACCGTTCCATCTCGCAGAATAGAATCGAACGGGATTCTACATGGGAAACATAAAGCACGCAATGGATGGTTTGAGAAAACTTTAATGCAGTAATTTGCGGGCCGCGACAGGGTGAAGTCATTAATCGAGGTGGCCTAAACATTAATTAAAAACCGTAAAGTGTATTTGTCCACAACATTACTGCTAATCTACCACAAAATTGAATATTCTAACCTGTTTGATTTTTCATTCCCTTGCTTATTTCCTTCCAGGCATTCTCTCTTACGTTGTTTTTGCAATAATACTCATGGGCCTTGCCGTAGAGGAAATTACGTTTTTGAACTAAACTGATAGGATTTTCCGTGTCCATTATTAGTGAGGTGAATAAAAACAACTTCCCGACTCTATGCAGGAAACAGCCGACTTGCCAGCAGCCAGCTGATACACATGGCGCCACAGCCAGCCGAAGGATCCCGATCGTTTACGAAGTTGAACGAATGTTGATAGCCAACTGGGTGTTGGTGGGAGGCACACAGACGCATTGCAATACCACGTGTTGGCATAAAATTGAAAGTTATTTTTAATTTTACCTTTATACGAGCTAAATATTGTATTATCGTGTCACTCGTAATTATTACATCGCATTATTAGAACGTAGCACAAGGATGAGGAGACATGAAATAAAATTCTCGCGGGGAAAGAAACTGTTTACGTTTAGATGTGCTAGCGTTGCTACTGCGCCTTTATCACTCCCACGTAATACCCCAGATACTTTTCCATGCACTCATTTCTGCAACTTCGAACCTGTATTTCTTTTCTTCATTACCTATAGCATGAAGAGGATTGAAGCGGGAAAATAAACTCAATACTGGCTTGGCCATGCAGTACTTGTGAAACAGCCAGAAACTACGCCCGTTGCCGTGACAACCAGTAGGAATGCAGAGGCGATTTAGGCCTAGGTTCTAAGATCTCTAAGAATAAGTTGCTAGATTTCCCATTTGCTGCCGTTATCCTTGAAGCATGTGTCGGGGGTGTGAGGAAGAGAGAAAGTACATGCTAACAAACTGTAGTACACGTCTTGTCTTTGCGTCTTGTAATCCTAAGCTACGGATTGCCAAGCATAGTGTAGCGTCGTAATTAGTATGAATAGGAGTCGGTGAAGTTAGTTGTACTTGTAATATCAACGTACAAACTTTTTAAGTGAAAATGAGCGGAACTCAGAGGAAAGAGATCAAGCGAAAGGCACTAACAATAAAAGACAAAGTGGAAATTATAAGGAAAGTGGAGTCATCTACACTTTTCCGTGTTGCTTTGGCAAAGGAGCTGGGGATGCTGCCGTCTACTTTGAACGGTATTATAGCGAAGAAAGAAGAGATCTCTGCTTCTGCAGGGAATACTTCAGCAAATTGTAAGGAAGTTAAATCTGAAAAGTACGATGAAATAGAACAAACTTTGCTAATGTGGTTTAAACAGCAGAGAAGTTTAAACATACCTTTCAGTGGGACTATTGTGCAGGAGAAAGCCGCACGCAAATTAAGGGTACCTTTTACCGCGTCGAACGGGTGGCTGGACCGCTTTAAAAATCGAGCTGGCATCGTTTACAAAACAATTTGTTGCAAAGCAGAGACTGTAAGTGTGGAGGAAAGGAAAGCGTTGAAGGAAATGGTTCTGCCTGCTAAAATAAGCAAACCTTGCAACGTTTTTATATAACTTAATATGTTCCCTTCTCTTCTCAAATATATTTATAATACGGTATGTTCTATTATTTTACTTTATCTCTAAAAATATTGTCATGATAATCAAATTTTTATATTGTGGCTTTCTGTTAGCATCTCTTATATATCGGCCTATTTCGGTATTGTTCACAAACAAGGAAATCTGTTGGCTGTGTGTCTCACATGTATTTCAAAGTACAGAATAAGCTTTTGGGCATTACCCCTTTTAAGAAGTTTCCTGCTTAAGAAGTTTGTTTTTTGCAGTCCCTTGAAAAACTTCTTAACAGAGTTTCCCTACTCTCTTTGCAATAAGTCTATCGGTTCATTTGTAAATCAAGCCAAAACTTGAGTCATAATAAAAAAATCCGAGAGTAAGGTGACAGTGGAGGACTACTAAAATAATAATTTGTCTCCCTTGTTCATAACATCACCAATTCACAATTCACTGACAAGTTTATGCATGATTTACGGTGACTTGATAGAATCTGAGGATGTTCTCGTACAACAAAACATGTCATTCTTTGTTTGTTAGTGTTAGTCGACACTGAAAAGTATGACTTCCTTCTTAGTCAATATTAATTTCAATACCTGGAAACTGAAAAGGCTTTAAATAATCTCATTCTGAGATATTAGAAAAACATAAAACTTTTAAAACATGCAAGAAAACTGTTAACTGTTATGCAAAAGCAACATACCTTTCTGCTATAACACCTTCAGCTATCTTAAGTGAAGTAAATGGTTGATCAAGACTCAGATAGCAGCGGACCATTCCTTGGACTTGCTCTGGAGTCAGCATCTGCTCCTGGGCCATCTGTTCATAGCAGGCAGCAGCATTCTGTACAAACAAGCATTACCTCTCAATTCTCTACTTAAAAGAAACCTTTCAAATTCAAACAGAAAAACATTCTTCAAATTCTTGCATTTGTATAACACAAACTCATAAAGAGTAACTTAATATGAAAGTTATGTTCTGACTCATTGAATTTTTTTAAAACAGTGTTTAAGAAAAATTTAAATGTAGAATTGGGTATTTATATATATATATATGTCTAGGGAATAGATGGCAAGCAGTGATTTACCATGTAAGACTGTATGGATAGCATGCACACAAAAGAAAGATACGGGTCCAAAGTTTTTGGCTGCAGCCACCGACAGTGGATGAAGGCTGCAGCCATGTGGTCTTACACGGCAAGTCACTGTTCTCCATTTGTTTCCTAGACTTATATACTGTATACAGTATAACCCTAATTTTGCGTGACCTTGATTTAGTGTAAACCCGCATTTAACGGAAGAAATTTCAAGTCACGAAAACTATCCCATAGAGCAATGCAATTTTATATTCGATTTAACGTAATCCACGTTAGGGCAAAACCTGCATTTAGCACAAGGAAATGTTAAAATTCTCAAGTACAGTGGACACCGTTTATTGTAATCACGGATAATTTTATCAACCGTATTATATAATCACTTTTATGAATTTCCGTATGGACAAATACAGAAAAAATGAAAATCTTCCGTTTACTGAGAGCATGAATTTGGTTTATGTTATCACATTTGTTTTCAATGATTTTATTCTCAAGTATGCAAATAGAGTGCACACAAAGAAAATGCTCCCAACCTTTAAAAACCCATTTTTACACTGGTTTTTTTTTTGTTTTTGCTTTTTGCTAGGGGCTTTATGTCGCACCGACACAGATAGGTCTTATGGCGACGATGGGATAGGAAAGGCCTAGGAGTTGAAAGGAAGCGGCCGTGGCCTTAATTAAGGTACAGCACCAGCATTTGCCTGGTGTGAAAATGGGAAACCACGGAAAACCATCTTCAGGGCTGCCGATAGTGGGATTCGAACCTACTATCTCCCGGATGCAAGCTCACAGCCGCGCGCCTCTACGCGCACGGCCAACTCGCCCGGTTTTTTACACTGTGCCTGTCTTCAAGGCCACTTTCACATCTCATCTTTTGTAGCAGGTGTACGGTAGAAGACCGGTCAGCAAAGGTGGTAACCCTCCCGCATACACTTTCTCTTTTGTTTCTTCCCTTACGGTAGTTTAGCCGAGGACCACTCACTCGAGTCTTACTAAAGCTTTCGCACAGTGAAATTCTTAGCATTGTAGTGCATTGATGGCTAGTGTGAAAAGTAAATGTAAAGACTTAACCATTAAAGAGAAACTTTCAATTATAAAACGTTATAACAAATTTCCTACAATGAGTCAATGCAATGCTGCTGTGGAGTTATGAATTTCACAACCTCTTCTGTGCAAGCTATTGAAAAATTGAGACAATAATCTTAAGGCAGCAATGGAAAACAAAAACTTCAACTGTAAGCAAAATCGTGGTGGAAAAGACGGTCAAGTTGACTCAGCTCTAAAACTTTGGTTCTCAAATGTTCGTGAGAAAGATGCTCGTGTTGACGGTTCTCTGATGTGGCAAAAGGCTGAAGAACTAGCAAAAGATTTGGAAAAAAATAAATTCGTGGCAGCGGAAAAATGGTTTCACCGTTGGAGGAAACGAGAAAATATAGTGTACAAACAAACGCTTGGTGAGCAGAAGGACGCTGATTCTGTTGCTGCTGAGAGGTGGATAAAAGAGAAGTGGCCTAAAATTGCTTCTCAATTCCCTCCGAAGTGTGTGTATAATGCTGATGAGACTGCACTGTATTGTCGCACCTTCCCTGAACTCACTTATTTGTTCAAAAATGAAAATACTAAAGGCTGTAAAACCTCGAAGGAAAAAGTAACAGTTTTATGCTGTGCAAGTATGTCTGGTAAAAAGAAAAGAGTGTTAGTGATTGGGAAAAGTAAGAACCCATGTTGATTTAAAAGCATCAACCGAACTCTAATGTATGGATGACTGCCCTGATTTTCAAAGAATGGCTACTGAAGTAGGATAATAGGCTGGACTGTAAAATAGTTTTGCTGGTTGACAACTGCGCAGCACACATTGTGAATTGTGAGCTCAAGAACATCAATTTGGTTTTCTTACTGGCGAATACGACTTTATTAATTCAACCATGCGATCAAGGAATCATTCACACCATGAAGTCGTATTATCGCCATGAAATGCGCACATGAATCTTAGAAAACATAGAGGATTCACATAAAACTAGTGCCAATGCCCTTTGTCCAACAGGCTTAACGGAAGATGAATTTCAGGAATGAATGAACACTGATGAGGGCATCATTACTGATGCAAAACAGACAGATGACGACATATGTGAGGCAGTTACTTCCACAGAATTAGACAGAGAGGTGAAGATCACGGAGCAGAAGACAGCGATGTTGATGATGACGATGTTGTCGAAACTTCCCGAACACCAACGAATGCTGAAATGCGACAGGCGCTAGATATCTTGCGATGAGATGTTCAGCATAGGTCAGTGGACTTCCAAAAACATTATGAATATGAAAGATTCATTAATGGATTTTTGAGAGACAACCAGAAGCAAACAACAATTAGAGACTATTTTACATAGCTGAAAACAGTTAGCTGTATTGCAGTGTTGTGTACTGGTATCTGTTTCATTGTAGTGCATGTAGGTTATGAATAAATACAGTAGGCTACCTATCAATTTTTATTTTTTGGCTACTGTTATTAATCAGTTAATGTTATCAAATTATCTGCGTCCCAGAGTGATCATAATAAGCGGTGTCCACCGCATTTATTTCTATTCGTTACAGTTATGGAACATTAAGAACCTATGAAAAAAGACATCATAAGCTTGCTACGGATGATTCAAGGCAGAAGAGGAATTTAGAGTCAGGCACTTAGGGCTAAAGTGAGAA
This sequence comes from Anabrus simplex, assembly GCF_040414725.1. Lineage (NCBI taxonomy): Eukaryota > Metazoa > Arthropoda > Insecta > Orthoptera > Tettigoniidae > Anabrus > Anabrus simplex. Next base: position 104,343,101 of record NC_090269.1, on the reverse strand, counting down.
GTCAGACTTGGATACTCACCGAACCGCAGCCACTGTGGTAAAGTAGAAGAGAAACCCGCTGTAATGACAATATTATTATGAACTTTGAAAATTCCTATATAATCTGTGCACTATCCTTCAGTTACAATGAGAACGCTTTTACAGATTCATCCCTTAAGGGCAAATTCAGGTGTGTTAGATTTTCCGTTATCAATATTCATACACTCTACTCCAGCATTTACATTGAATGCAATCTATCATCTTCCTTATCGATTCCTCGCTACATGCACGAGCAAGCCCTTCTCAACAGTTAAAGGTGCTGTGGACGTCAATAACGCCCCACAATTCTGACTAGTGTAAACAAACATTAAAGACATGCATTTGAAATAAGTGCACTGACAGCAGTTAACTCGTTAGAAATAAAGGCTGAAGTAAATGATATTTGAATTTTTATACTAGGTACTGGAATGAAATAAGAATGTGATACTTCTCCTTCTCAAGATACAGTGGTGTGCATAACTAATTTCAGAGGTTAGGTTACATACTTTCACGTCTGGTTAGATTTCAAGAGGCTGTTTCCATGTAAATTTATAGTGAAAAGGTTATCGTTTCTCTACAGGGAGCTTGAAAAATGTTTTCATAATACATGCACAGTAAACCTAGGTTAGGTGACACCGTTTGAAGTAAGGAAATGGAACGTTTGCCACAAGCTTCTGGAGTGATGCTATTGCAATTTTTAAGAATGAAAGTGAATATGCGTGTTCAGACTATTGGAATTACAAAATACCGGGCTAATGAGTAAGCCACTCTTTGGAAAACATCCGCAAAAAGTTTTAAACAAACCGATTGCTGTTTCATACAGATTTGAATGCATTTTTGTATGTTTGGTGTCTTTTCTGACTTTTATGGAAAATCGTGTATAACCTTATAAAAACAACCTTAAACTGAAACAGTTAGGCATTCACCAACAAAAATCTACCATCAAAACGCAGGGTTAACCTTGGGCACGCCATTAACAGGAATAAGAGCAAACTTATTCCTAAATAACATCAAAAACAATTTTTTAACCAACTAACAGACGTAGAGCGAGATTAACTTTTAAGAGATGTGCAGAGATGTGCACCTGAAAGAAGCAAACAGCTGGTTACAAATAGAGGATTATAGAAGCACTTAGTTAGGGAGTTAATTCGCAGATACTTGCAGACTGAATGGCTAAAAGGCATAACAGTATACAATGAAGATGTACGTATGAGATAATGACTCATCATCTAGGAACCACATTTCCCTGTGTGGTGGCAAGGATCATCAATCATAGCCTTCAGCAATTATTCTGTAGTATTCATTAATTAATTTATTTATTTAATTTATGTATGTTTTTTCTTTCCAAGGAACAAACTGAGTCAAAGCTAGTTATGGTACAATACAGGTCACTTGCTTAGATAGCAGGGACAGTTTTTTTAAAAGTTGCTTTACATCGCACCGACACAGATAGGTTTTATGGCGACGATGGGACAGGAAGGGGCTAGGAGTGGGAAGGAAGCGGCCGTGGCCTTAATTAAGGTAGCCTACAGCCTGGTGTGAAAATGGGAAACCACGGAAAGCAGGGACAGTTTAACGCAAGAGTAATCTTCAGCACAAATAGTACAAAGTTGTAACTACGGTATAGCGTGTAGGATAGATATCTCCTTGTATTACCGTCAATGTGTAAATAAGGTGTGATGGTGCAATTTATATTAATACAGGCAAATATTTCTGGAAACATTGTGCTTTCTACTGAAACCTCAATTTAAGGTTTAAAAAAATTTCAGGGGTTCTACTGTATTTTGCTCTGGCTAGCTTTCTCATCTAAACATTAGGGATGTAAAATTATTTTCCATTTCTTATTTTGTTTTGTCAAGATTTATTCATTTCTAGATATCAGCTAATATAAAATTTTAAATGGTTTAACCTAAAGCATAAAAATGATTTCCATCATTTAGCTTTTCTATCGATCTTGCAATACAGAGTACAGATGTGGATTTTTTAAATCACTTTTTCGTTGCACCGACTCAAGACAAGTGATATCATGGCAGAGGTTAAGAGTAGGAAATTGAGATGATTAGATGACATTGTAACAAAGAAAAGAACGTATTCATTTCGATGTTTACTATTGATAAGAACAAAAATTAAACTGTTTTTCGTGAATTAGATTCTCAGTGACTCATTTTGTCGCCGTTTGCCTGCGCGTTCTGATACCAGTGCGCCCCTAGTTGTAAGGCTTTGAAGGCCATACTAGAAAACAAGTGTGTACGGTGCCAGTATTTCCCGGCAACGCTGCCAACAAGCAATAACTTACAGCCTTACGAATTTCAAATGAGAAGTCATAATATGTCACTGGTGAATAAATTGTACATTGTCTCGCGACCATATTATTAAATTATCAATAAGCCATGCAATGCATCTACACTGGAATTTTTATATTATTTTTTTATTTATTGATACACTGTGCAACATCTCGCAAACATGACTGTGTTGCTAAACTGCCCATAAGCTATATACATACTTAAATTGCGCAATTAAATACAATTTACATTGCAGTTCCATTTATCTTTTAAGAAGCTTCAGGAACAAAATTTGAACACACTATGATTATGCGATGAAATTTTGCAATCTGATTTTTGTATTGAAAATAAAGGATGCGACGATTGCATGGTGGCAATAATTATGCGGTAGCAACGATTATGTAGTGAAATACGGTAAATTCTGAAGAAATAAAGGGCCACATGACGTATGTCCAAGATTACAACCATTACTATATTTTTATTATTAATAATAATCTGGCCTTCCAAGCCTAAATTAGTAAGTTCGAGCCTGCCTCACTCTGGTAGTATTTAAAGGCGCTCAAATACAGTATGTCAGCCATGTGTTGGTAGATTTAATGGCACAAAAAAAAAAACCTCCTGTGGGACAAAATTCTGGTACTTCAGTATCTCCAAAAGTCATTAAAATGTAGTTAATGGGATGTAAAACCAATAACATTAATAATAATAATTTATGGAGAAAACTAGTAGCAGGACTGGAACAAGGTGGTCAGAAGAATGGAAGAGACAACACAGTGAGTTCATGAAGAGATGTTGGAAGAATAGGAAGGTAAAAGTCATCAAGCCGATGAACAAGCTCCAATGCACTCTATGAATGGGCATAACGAAACAAGGAGGAGAAGAAGAAAAAGATAAAGAACAACAACAACTTGTTATTTTCATTATCTACACAGCAAGGTGGTATGGATACCAATCTTATTTCTTATGAAGCTTCAACTATTAAGACCAATTACCAGGTCAAATTACCGACTCCAAGATTTACTCTAACAGAATAGGATTAACAAATCACACATAATTTTTAAAAGCAATTGAAAGCAATTAAAATATGTTTAAAAAGATATCAATTTCCATTTCTCCTGACTATGTTACCCACCTGATATTGTCCAGTAACTTCATGAGCTCGAGCCATTTGCTTTAATGAAGGCTCCTGTCCTTGTATAGCCAAAGTTCCAGCTACTGCATCAGGATCATCAAGATGAACGTACAATTCCTGCAAAGTAAGTTGAAGTGTATAGCTACCATGCAGATGCATTCTGAAAATTTTTAAAATGGTTTAATTATTCATCGCTATTAACAATGTTTAAGATATTGAGCGGCAAATGAAACTAGGTACATTAACAAGCATAGAGAGAGCAAAACTAAGAGGAAGTGTGACTTCTTAACACATTGCTGATGGGACCAAAGTCTACTTGTGTTTGGCTGGCTGAACATTAGGCGGGTCCTGAGTTAACTTGTGTTTGCGAGACTTGTACATTCTGTGACATCTGTTGGAACTTCTGAAACTAGCCAGCGCTCAAGGTTGATAGGATCACGGTGTTGAAGGTTTTGTTTATTGCATGCTACCTTTACTTTTTGTTCATGTTCTCTTTTATGATTAATATTCTTAGTTTTCCAACCACATGTTTTCATCGTTCAAAGAGCCATGTGGTAAGATGGTGCTTCCCAGACTGATTGCGTGTTTAGATCTGGAAGAAATATTTCATGAACTCTTATGTGGATAATTATTCAAGTGTCCAAGTCATGTTGAAGAACGTGAGTTCAATATTCAAAGCTCTTCTGAGGAAAGTGTGAGTATTGATGCTGAAGATATAAACCCTTCAAAACAACATGAAATCTGTACAAGTTGCTGAGTGCCTCTTCACCGAGATCATCGCTACAAAAATTACCATACCGGAAAACATTATTAGGACTCCTTCAGAAGGTTTCCAGTAAATTTTGTCACAATCAGTACAAGGTTAGTGAAGCCAGACTCATTTGATTCTATGCATGTGATTTCGCTTTAAGTTGCTTGGGAAATGGCTGGCTAAAGGAGATGTGCAGCATAAGGAGCACCTGGTCAGCAATGTGTTAAATCACAAACAGAATAACTTTATCTTGTGTGCAGCTCTACTCTAACACAGAAATTTTGCTCTTCCTTTGTACTTATTCCATCTTGCTTGAAAAATATGTCATGAGAAAGTTAGAAGAATTTGAAACAGTAAATAGTGTGTTACCTCAAAGAACCAGAGATGGTTCTGCAACTCTGACTCATTCTCCTTGATGTACTGTTCCAAATACATGAGAGCTCGAGCATATTCTTGGCATTCATAGTTCCCTCTTGCAATGGATAGTTTTGACATTTTTTTCAGGAAATCTGGGAAAATAATGTCCTCAATTACACTTAAAATTCACTGACCAGCAAGAGAAAGCGCAGAGGGTTTTCCTTTAGTGAAGTTATATGAGCTAAGAAACATGTATTCAACAATTTCAGAGATAAAAGATCATAAATGCCACTCCATGAGCCGCTTTTCAACCCTAAGTGCTACGCGTTGATTTTAAAAGATTTTAAAAGCTATTGTGATATTGGAGCAGAAGCTATTGATGGATTATCAATATATGATATAATTTCTGTCACACATTTAAAAAATTCAGTTCCTTTTTCACATTTATTGAGTAAAGATGCCTCCTAGCCAAGAAGACAGTGTAAGAGCTATTGTGTTAATCAAAAATGAACAATGCATTTGTTATGCTGCTAATGTGATTGGTGCATTATTTGGAAGTGTCCTGAATAATGTAGATCAGGCTTTTGAAGGTCTACCAAGGCTGACGGGTTTCTGGTTCTTCAGGTTGTGCAAGATCAACACACTACACCACATATATAATCTTTAAGTTCTCCAGTCTGTTGAAAGTAATTCAACAGATCGCCTCACAAATCTTGATACACGCTGAAGATCTAATTCTAGTAGCCCCTTTGCAGACTAAAATTGCAAGGCTTTCGTCAATTCTTATTTTCAATCTATGATCACACTCCCTTCCTCAGAACCTTGCCTGGAATACTGATCACATAAATACTTTGATAGCCACTGCAATTCTTCTCTTTCTATTGCTTACAGACTGGTGCAATTCATACTTTTATTCACTCAGTAGGTACCTTACCACTGATCTCATATTAATTCTATACTCTAAGAAGTAATTTTGTCCAGCACCTTGGCTTTATGGTCAGCATAGTGGTCTTCAGTTAAGAGAGCTCCCAGGTTTGATTCCCGGCAATTTAAATTGGGTCTGATATTTTTGGACACGTCCACTGACACAAAATGAGATATGCATTCTGCTACTTACAGCTATACCATTAAGAATTTATAGAAGGTATTTTGGACCTATATACAGAAGCCCTGCCATTATTAAGGAGCTTGTCGGGGGTTGAGAAGAGATGGATATCGAAGAACTGGGATTGGTGAGGACAGAGTCTATCTATTTGAAGACAGCAGTGTACGAAGATGTGGAGATTGTCCTCGTCTATTATTTCTGTTGCTCCCTCTCCACACACTGCCATTGTGTTCGTCCTATTATAAAAATTCATATAAAATTAGCATAACAAAGTATTATTTATTTTAGTCATAGTAGCAGTAGTATGACCTCAGCTATCGTGTGCAGGCATTTTGATTTTGATTTGATGCCATCTAGGCTGCCTGCATGTCAATTTCAATGTTCCATTTTACTGGATCTCTCTTAAGTGATCTATGACTGAGTTTTAATTAACTGTGTTGGGTAAACACCAAATGTGCCATCTTTTACTTGCCGACATCATATGACATGGAGTGTTCAATTAGCTTTTTTCCGCCCTTCAAAAATCGGAGTACCTTTATCGTATACCAGTCTGCTATCCATGGAGGGAATTATTTTAGTAATGACGAGAGTATGTATACGGTACATGAAATACCTTGTTATACACAGTTATATATGCTGTATAAAAATGGAAATTCAAGTGCTTTTAAAACTTTGGTATTGAAGTGAAAATAGTGATGGTTATGGGAATCACACTGAAGGAATTGGATACAACGGTGGCACACCTGCCAACTTTACAAAACAAAAAAAAAAAAAAAGAGATTTTGATATGAAAATCAGGAGAAATCAGGAGATATAATTGGTCAAAACTACTTATTCTACATGTCTTGCACAATACAGGAGTGCTATGATATATATTATAACACTTATTGTCTCAAAACTCGACTGTTGCTATACGGGGCTACAACACTAAACATTACACATCTCTATTCCCTCACAGGAAGATTGTGAGTGAGATGATCGGGTCTCTGATAAGCCTTCCGAAAAAAAAATGAACTCATGCTCCACAAGTGTGAATCAGTCATGCACTTAGATGTCATTACTTAGCAAATGCATCACGCGCCTATGCGATTATGCGAAGCGCAATGCTATTTTTATCAAGTAATAAATTAAATTTCAGCAGAATTGTCTCAAAATGGCTCCTAAAATCTCTAGAAATGTCACTAGTCGCTATCCTTGAAATTCTGTCACTAAATTACTTTAAAAAAAAAAAAAAAGACTTCAAATCTAGCAACTAGTCTCTAAAATCGAGAGCAAGAGATTGACAATCGATATACCCGTAATCTATAATCTTCATTTCCGTATTGACAATTACACAATTAAAAATAGGAGAGGATTTCCACCAAACAATCTTCAGCTGAAGATGACCTTGAATATGAGGTCGAAACCGGTCCTGTAGTTTAATATATACAATAAATAAGTATTGATTGGTGGAAATCCTCTCCTATTTTTAATCGATATACCCGTCGCAATAACTGGTTTCAATAAACATCGCACATTCGAGCACATTTCTGGTATTAATAAACGTCGATATATCATTTGGAAGTGGCAGTGAGTGAAGGACTCCCGGCAATTGGCGTATAAAGGTGGAAAATAAATAAATACTTAATTGTGAATCTAAAGGTGAAATGGCGGGATATGAAAGCAAATGTTTGAAGTTCACCAAAAAATAAGCTAAAATTGGGAGAAATAATATAATAATCGGGAGGTGGGAAAAACTGTCGAAAATCGGGAGTCTCCCGCCTAAATCGGGAAAGTTGGCTTGTATGCAATGGTAAATCAGCTGCTAGACTCTGAAAGCTGGGTGGGAAATACATAGGAAAGGTGAGGATAAAATTCTTCCTCCTCCTGGACCAATGGCCAGCATGTTAAACAGTTCGCCATGGAGCCAGATAACGTTAAAAATTAAATAATTGAAAAAGAGGTTCAACCTATTCAATACATAAGAGAAAGAAATGTAGTGATTACATTCTTATTTAATAGTAACCATAAATGGGACCGGTTTCAACCCTAGTCCAGGTCATCGTCAGCCGTAAAAACATGTAAAACAATGCATATGAAAAGAAAAAGAAAAAGATTAAGTGAACTCTGGATCGGTATAAGATGAAACATAAATTAACGATGGGGGTAGAAATTGTGAGTCACTTAAAAGAAAACAGACCGTAATATTAAGAATGGTAGTATGGCACACGCAATGATAGGCAAAGTCTCACAATGTTTATGAATATTGGAGAACGGTCAAATGGGTCAGTTTCCACACTCTGTGAGGCACAAAGTCACAACACTATCAAATAATATATGAAGATCATAAACAAGTTGAAGTCGCAGACGAATAGATTTGTAGAAGCAAACCGCCAGCTCCCGGTGATCAGCGCGGCACATTCAAGGTCATACGCTGCGGTCTCGAACGCCAAAGTAGAATGGAGAATATCCTGAAGGTCCAGTATTTGTCTCGGTTGCGGGAAGTTACGTACGTATATATAGAAATATACAACGCAAATCAGTATAATTGAATGAGTACTTGTGCTCCTGCTAAGTTCTTGGAAAACAGTTGACTTGAAAAAAAAAGCGCATGACCTTGAATGTGCCGCGCTGATCACCGGGAGCTGGCGGTTTGCTTCTACAAATCTATTCGTCTGCGACTTCAACTTGTTTATGATCTTCATATATTATTTGATAGTGTTGTGACTTTGTGCCTGACAGAGTGTGGAAACTGACCCATTTGACCGTTCTCCAATATTCATAAACATTGTGAAACTTCGCCTATCATTGCGTGTGCCATACTACCATTCTTAATATTACGTACTGTTTTCTTTTAAGTGACTCACAATTTCTACCCCCAGCGTTAATTTATGTTTCATCTTATACCGATCCCGAGTTCACTTAATCTTTTTCTTTTTTTTTCATATGCATTGTTTTACATGCTTTTACGGCTGACGATGACCTGGACTAGGGTTGAAACCGGTCCCATTTATGGTTACTATTAAATAAGAATGTAATCACTACATTTCTTTCTCTTATGTATTGAATAGGTTGAACCTCTTTTTCAATTATTTAATTTTTAACGTTAATACTTTCAATACGGAACAATGAAATTTTTATCTTTAAATGGAGCCGGATATCGAGAGGCTATAACTGACAATGTATAATACTGTTGAGACCATGAGAGAGTAACTGTAATCATTCTGACCTAGGACTGGGTTAGGTAGACTAAGACTTAAAACAAGAACTAGCAAAGATCCAGCACTGGACAGATCATAATTAATTCTCAACTCAAGTTGAACACAGCAACACAGGGATTAACTATATATATATTTGACCAACCAAAATATGAAAGCAATCAGATTCAGTTATTTTTTACTGCAATCAAACAATCTGTAACATAGTTAACTCCATTTAATAAACATACCATACAACAAACATACCATGGATGGTTTTGAAGTTCTTGTTCTTCATAGGGTCAACATGTCTACCACATGTATTGCGGAACTGTCTGAGCCAGCGAGCCAAGAAATCCACAAGCTGAAAAGCAGTGCGGCAGCAACGAACATGATCTGCATGATCAATACTCCTGGGAAGAATGCCGTCTGCAGACTGATTTTGAACAGCAAGCATGAGTGGTTCTCTCAATGGACCTGCCCCCTTGCCAGAAAGACGGGCTGGATCAGGATTCTCCAGCAAAGTGGTCAGCTCAAGAAGAATATCCGAGCGATGTAACTCACTGCATGATGTCAGAGCATGTACTAAAATTAGACAGTATTAAAAAAAAAAAAATTACTTTCAAACTTAAGAAATTTTTAATATATAGCCTACATTTTTCAATATCTTCCCCTGCATAATTTTCATAATGAGACATAATTCACAGAACTGCCTTACAGTAAAGTCAAAATTAAGCATAATACTGCATATAAAACATATATCATCTATATATTTTAAAAAATTATGAAAACTAAAGTCAGTCAATCTGGCCAATCTATCCAGTTGATTTCCTTCATTTTTTTAAAACTGAAAGGTATTCATGCACAGATTTGTCATCAGGTACTATAAATCACTTAACATCCGTCTTCCTCAAATTATTTGATTTTTTCAATTTTTTTGTCTCTCTGAAGCAATCATATATTCGGTTCTAATTGGCGTACGGAGTTCGTTTTGGCCTAAGAACACTCAGTGGATCAAGCTCTTTCATTTCAGCTCTTAACTATTGAAATTGGTTGATTCTGAGGAAAGTTATGAGTGCACATTCAATTTGATGTCTCATTTCTTCAACATTTTTTTCTCATTGAAGCAATCATATATTTCTTTCTAATTGAGGTAAGCAGTTAATTTTGGTCTAAAAACACTCAGTGGATCAAGCGCTTTCTTTTGAGGTAATAACTACTTAAATTGGTAGATTCTGAGAAAAGTTATCAGTACATTTGTTTCCATGACGAAGATCTTTGAAGGACTTTTTAACAGTTTGGTGCGTAGTGTTGTTCCAAGGAACGTTTAATTCAATTTCTTTGTGTGATGTATTTTCAAGTGTTTTGTTGACATAATATTACATTCTATTATCACAACAGATCATGTGCTTTATTTCATTAACTCAAAACTTTACAAATACATCCGTGAGGATAGTAACGAACAACACCATACTTTGTACATTGTGGGCGGAGCCAGCGGGAAACTGCTAGTAACACTGAAAATCAATTTGTACCTGCATCAAAATAAACACCAATAAATTTAGCTGAACAACATGATCTAAGTTAAAAATAATACTTAATTTCCAGATACACCTAAAAAAACGTACACACTCAAAATTTATCCTTCTTCTTTGAACTAATTTCTTCATATTACTGTATTTTCAAGATAAGATTTAAACTTAGAAAATTGTTAGGACTTACCCTGTATCAACTGTAAACTTGTTCCAAGGATAGATAGGTCTTACGGCAACAATGGGATAGGAAAGGGCTATGAGTGGAAAGGAAGCAGCCAGGGCCTTAATTAAGGTACAGCCCAAGCATTTGCCTGGTGTGAAAATGGAAAACTATAGAAAACCATCTTCCGACAGTGGGAGAAATGATCAAGCTTAGTGCGGCAGGAGAAGTGAGAATATTATTGATATTCACTGGTTAGTGATGCAATTAACTCTGCATGACCTGTCAATGAATGCTAGTATTAAGATTTCTATCAGGACTAATGACCTAGCTGTTAGGCCTCTTTAAACAACAAACATCATCATCAAGATTTCTATCAAAGTACTGAGTGCACTATATATTAACCATGGATTAAAATGTATTCACTTTATGGAAAAAAATAGGAAAACTATCCAGAGTGAGAGCAGGGAAAATAATTAATATTATTAAAGTGTGCTATTGTGAATCAAGACAGAAACAGTGAGAGTCTTGCGGGCTTCAATGATCCTAAGAGAGATACCAGCAGGAGCTTTGTCTCCTAGCAGGGCCTCCAAGGCATTTCCTCAATGATAGCTGCACTAGAGAAGGTGATCTTCAGAATGGTAAGTGCTGTCCTGCAGAGGGAACTGATCCTCTAAGAGAGGTGGGTTACAGAAAATTAGCCTGTAGCCCTGCCACTAAGATCAGGTGCTATGAGCATACCTAAAATTCTATAATTATTAAAGAAACATCTACAAAGCATAGCTGGAGTGATTCTAAGTTGATGACCCTCAATCTGAAACATAAAACATGAATAGGATGTTGGAATGTTAAGAAAAAGTAGTTTAATTCATCAAGCAATAGTCATAACACAGACTTATGCCTGGAATTAGTAATGTCAGATGGAATATTATGCAGAGATATGAACAAAAAAGATTCACCTTCTTATACTCAGGAAGATTAGAAGACCATGAACATAGAAATGCTGTAGGAATTTTGATAAATAAACTGGAAAATCTTACTAGAATTGAACCCTGTTTCTTTTTTTTTTCTTTTTTGCGTCACACCGACACAGATATGTCTTACGGCGACGATGGGATAGGAAAGGCCTAGGTATTGGAAGGAAGCGGCCGTGGCCTTAATTAAGGTACAGCCCCGACATTTGCCTGGTGTGAAAATGGGAAACCACGGAAAACCATCTTCAGGGCTGCCGACAGTGGGGCTCGAACCCACTATCTCCCGATTACTGGATGCTGGCCGCACTTAAGCGACTGCAGCTATCGAGCTCGGTGAACCCTGTAACCCTGTTTCTTAGAGGACTATAACTGTACAATTCAAAACAAATGTGAGGAGCATCAAAACTGTACAATGTTATGTCCCAAGAGAAGTTTCAGAGATGGTACAAAAGATGGCATTTTATTCCAGATTGTGCCTAGTACTTATACTATATATATATATCTGGATTTTGATGGTAAACTTTAATGCTAAAGCTGGATCATTATGTGAAGGATGAGAGCACATTATGGGGGAAGCATGGGCAAGGAGAAAATGAAAATTGTGAGATGTTTGTAGATTTTTATACAAAAAATGATGTAACCATGGGTGGAATGGTTTTTCCCCAACAAACGCATTCATAAGGAAACTTGGGTATCTCATATCATGCCAAAGAGAATCAAATTGACCATTTTGTATTACCTACAAATGGAGGTCACTCCTAAACATTAGACATAAGAGAGGTGACGATACTGGTAGCATTCTATTCGTCTTCGCTATTTACAGAATGCTGTCTCCTGCAGCTCATCTGAACCTTTAGAAGCAATTAGCCTTTCTCCTCTCGCCACCGCCATCCTTACAAACCAACCAACACCTCTTCCCACCATCGACCTCAGCCCACAGCTAAAGCTAAATGCACATAAAGTTATGGACCACTGTAAATCGCACAGTTCTGACTGAGGTTCTTATTCCGGTCATTTTACCATTGCCACCTTACACATTTAGTGGAATTAATGGCGATACCACCGCCATCTCTGATTACATTTGTGTTCAGTGTATGTGTGACCTCTCAGAACTTATGACAACTTGGCTTTTTCACTTGGACAAGAATTGGTTAATAATGTTATGCCATTGCTTGTACTTTTAAATTCCGATCTTGTTTATCACTTCATTCCATAATTCCATTGTGGAGATTTATCTCCCATATGCAGTTATCAGACTGTGCCTCTTATAAGGGCTTCTGATAAGTTCACCTGCATACACCCCAGCGTCAGTGGGAAGGATCTGACACATCCCACTCGAGTCTAGTGTCAGACCTAAGACGAAACGCTGGTTAATAGAGCAAACGCCTGAAAAGCCTTACATCTAATATGTTTTTAACATTTTTTACATGCTCTATTGGTGAAAAATATCTAATTCCCTCCATGGGAATTTAGAATTTTCCATTCACCTGTTTCAGTTTGATTTGAGCCATCTCAACATTACGAACCACTATCAAGGTGGCAACATCATCAGCATTGCCTGCAAGCTTCGTATCCTCTGGCATCTCCAAATGTAACAAGCCATCATACATGATGTTCCAAAGATCTGGGCCAAGGATCAATCCCTGCGCTGCACCAGCCATCAGTCGTTTTGTCCTTTGTCCGACTTCCGTATCATACAGCAGAGTGCGATCCTTGAAGTAGTTTCTCATTATGCGCATAAGATACTGTGGTAGCTTGAAAGTTTCTTCAAGAGCTTCCAACATGTCGCTTCACCTTGCCGAGTTGACAGCCTTCTTCACATCCAGGGTCACAAGAAGTGTCAATTTACGGGAATGATGATTGTCCGTTTGTGCTCTTTCTGCTGTGTTCACCACCTCTCACACTGAATTCTGAGCTGCAGAAGTTTCTCCAGGCTTTTTCCAGCTGTGTTCAACATACATACAGGTCTATAACCACCAGGTTTTCCTTTGCTGATCAAAATCAATTGAGCCATTTTCCATCGGGGACTAAAAACACCCGCTTGCAGGCAGTGATTGTACATATTCAGCAACAGTTCTGGACAGAGTTCTGATATTATCTTTAGCACTTCTGTAAATATACCATCTGGACTTGGAGTCTTCTTGCTTCTAAGAGAGCTAATAGCACTATTCAGCTCTTCTACAGTGAAGAGGGGTATATCATCCAGTTCTTTTTCATCGTCACAGTCAATCCTCTCTGGATGGACAGGGAATAGAGTATCAACAATTTCTTTAATGATTTGTGGATCCATGCTCAGGGCTGAAAATGTCCAGAGTTTCTTCATTGCAATCTTGTAACCTAGTACCCATGGAACATCTTCTACTTTCTTAGCCAATGCCCACCATTTATCGGCTTTACTCTTTTTAACTGCGTTGCGGAGTTCCTTCTTCGCTGAGTTGTACTCTGCTGAGACTGAGGTATACTCTGGACTGCCTCTCATCATCTGAGCCCTGCGTTGAAGTCACAGACAATTCCTTCTCAGTTCAGCAATCTCTTTGGTCCACCAGTACACTGGGCACTTGCTAGTTCGTGGTCTCTTTCGGGATATTGAGACAATGCATGTTGCTGGATTAGCTGCATGGTGAGTTCAACACAAACACCAGCTGCTTATTTCCCTCTACAGCCAAAACATTTTTCTGTTATGTTCTCCATTCCATTCTGTATTATAGCAAGAAACTTTCCCTTGTCGATACTGGCTATGTTCCACCGTGCTGGCTTGTGCAAGATGTTTCTTCCTTGAGAAGCTTCCTGAAGCAGTCGAAAGATGATATATTGGTGATTACACCCCGTGTAGTTCTCAATCACTTGCCATTCAGTAACCTTAGGCGCAATATCCTCTGATGAGAAGGTTACATCCGGTATTGTTCCCTGACATTCTGGCCATCGAAATGTTGGCACGTTTCCAATAATGTTGACCACCAAACCCGTTCTGACTGCCATCTCCATTATAGGTCGTCCTCCGCAGTCTGTTTATGGCATGGCCCATTCCAACGCTTGAGCATTAAAATCACCAGCGACCACTAGTCATAATAATAATAATAATTACAGTAATAATAATTGCAAATATAAATGAAGACATCAACCCTGAAAGTGACAACAATGCTATCAGTGAATCAAAGGAGGATTTCTCACACTCACATGCCATAGTAAGGTAAATTTATTAATCAGTTTACATATTACTAACTAACAATTTCTTGAAGGACTAAAAATTCTAGCTATATGATTCCTGAATCGTACATATTGTAGCATACAGATGTTTTCAAGTTGGTTATGATGACATGGATAGCTTGGATATGCAGATGAAGGGGAGGAGGAGCTGCATTCCTTTTGCAGATGTTTCCCTTGTAGAACAGTAAATAGCAAGGAGAGGAAGCATAAATAAACAAAATGATTATATCAAAGCATCTTTTGTTTCACCCCATGTCTGTTTCTTGGCAAAACACCAGAATACCAGAATAACAAGTATCGGAAGCACTCATACTCTGATGTATAAGAGACGTGCGAAATACCCAGCGATTAAAACAGGATGAATTTCAATTATATTTTGAAGAAAAACTATGTTAAATATAAGCAAAAAGGCTACATTGCAGTGCATTGGCACTGCCGGTGGCTCCAGTTAGCCTACGCAGTGGCCTCCACGGTATGCACTAGCCAGCGTATTGGTAGGTGTGCTAGGTACCAACTGATGAGCCCACCCTAGCACACAAGGGCGAAACGCTGGCAACCAAGAATGAGTTAGCTGGAAAATTTATAATGTCCAATAACGGACCATTTATATTGGTATTATAAATTTACTCATTCAGGACAAATATTTCGGGAATCAACATCTATATCATATTCTGAACATTTCGTTAAACTGGCATTTGTTACGACATTTTACTGTATTTGTAATTGTAAATCGTAGTATGAATAATAACTGTAATATTAATATGATTGTAAAATAATAATAATATTATAATAAAATAATAATATTAATATTATTTTCTTGATGTCCACTAACACGTCATAATTTTTACGAGGCGATTTGGCAACATAGCCTACTGCTCAAAAACCAGACATTCCTGTGCACTGAACGCCTCGCTACCTTCTTCAGTTGGAAGCAAGGACATGTTTATGCATGATCCCAGTAGTTTTGAAAGTAGTATTTACGACGAGTTAGCATTACTGCAAGTTTTTGTTGCTTGCAACTGGAATGAGGTTTCCTTCGCTTTTGTGTGTAGCATCGTGACAGAATAGAGTTTTCTTGAAAACAGTGCTAAATCAACTACAAGTGCTTCCCAAGTAAGCCCACAGTATTTGAGAAGAATGTCGATCAATTTTTGTGGACACTGTCACTGTGCTATGTGTGCCCAACATCGTGCAATGTACTGTGTTTTGTGTGCCAAATGAACAATAAAATCAGACCTATTGTTATTTAATTTATTTTCCGGGTTGAACCGTGTTGTACTTGTACGCATATCACGTACAGTTTGCCGACGTTTCGAATACATTGCAGTATTAAATACTCAAATTAAATATTAAATATTTAAATATTTAAATATTAAATATTCAAATACTGCAATGTATTTGAAACGTCGGCAAACTGTACGTGATATGCGTACAAGTACAACACGGTTCAACCCGGAAAATAAATTAAATAATTCTTCACACCGTGGAAGCTTCACTTCTAAGATACAGACCTATTGTTGTTATATTTTAACTTCATACTTCTTGAGACTGCTTACATTAAGGTATAAAAGTTTTTGATTTGTAACATCATAAAGTTTTTATAGAAAGTATTGTAATTTTTACGAGTGATTAGTATTGACGTAACTCCTAGGTAACTTTAGTATTGTTACGGTTGATCTTATATTGTATATTACAGAGGAAACTTGAAATATATGTATTGAATGAATGAATTTACTGGGCAGGTATGGAAAAAATGAGCCGATAAACTTAGTGGTCAGAATAGTTATCACTGTTTATGCATATAATCGAATTACAGTAATCTAATTCCAGATACACAGTAAGGTGATGCAAACTGTATATTTTAAACTTACCTAGAATATCTGAATATCAACCTGAAGTTACAGGTTCTGTTTTACATCTTTAATGTAGAGTATCATCCTCCTCCTTTCCCCTTATCCAGTTCCTGCCAGGTTGGAGCATTTATGGCACTTCTGCACCTTCCTTTCTCCTTCCACCATTCCTCTTCCATCATTTTGTCCCAGTTCAGAGGCCTGTTCCACGAACGAACTTTGCATTTTTCAGTTCAGATTTTGTTCCACCGTCACTTTTCAGATTTAGTTTGCAAAGTGAAAAGTTAGTAATCTTTTCACTTTTAGAGCCTGATATGTTCCTCCATTGGAACAGAAATGCAAAGTGCAAAGAAATGAAGTGAAAAGTTTTCATAAATCTTGCAAAGAGATGATTCCCTTTTCATCTGTTAATTAAAAGGTAGGTACTGTACACTAGTTTCTCGGTGTGGAATTTGGTTTAGTGATATAAAAATGTTACCACGAGAGCTTTTGTTATCATCAAGTGAGGACAGGAATGAAGAATCCAACAAGTGAACATACAAAGACAGGATTAATTTTCATAACCTCACTTCAACGGAATTTCACGAGTGTTTTCGTATTACCCCAACACAGGCTGACTATATTCTTGAAATGATAGGTCATTTATTGAAACATGCAACAGAAAGAAGTCATTCCCTTTCCAAGAAATAACAAATTCTTATATGCTTACATTGGGTAGGAAATGGTGCCCAGCTGCATGTTGCACCAGCAATGCATGGGACATCAAAAATTATTTGCAGAACTGTTACCAAAGTCATAGATGTTATAGTAAATGTAATATTTCCTAACATAGTATGTTGGCCTGATAATCCACATAATATAGCAATGGAATTTCTAATGAGGGGTGAATTTCTTTCTATGTGTGGATCTGTTGAGGGTACTCACGTTAATAATGATGCTTGTCATCATTTGAGAGATTATTTTTAAAGTTGCCAAAAAGGATGACCCGTTTCTCCTTGACAACTTCTAGCACAACCAGCTTCTTGTAATCATCTTTCTTTCCCATGATTAAAACTTTAAAACTACCGGTACCACAATTATACTGTCAAGTTCACTGCAAAAAATAAAGCATTAAAATAATGGATTGTGCTAATACAGTTTGCCCATGGAATAAACTTGATCGGATCAATCATTCGCAAAGACTTTTCACTTTCCGAAGAAAGTGAAAAGTAAAACCTTGATCATGGTGGAACAGAAAGACTTTGCACTTTGCAAAAATTGAAAAGTGAAAAGTGCAAAGCTGAAAAGTGCAAAGTTTGTTTGTGGAACAGGCCCCAGGTTTCTTCTTCGTTACACTCCTCTTTATTGAATCAATCCACCTTGTTCTAGGTCTCCCTCTTGCTTTCTTTCTGCAACTTCATCACCTTCACCTGTTTTGGTATTCTTTTCTCCTCCATCCTCATTATATTTCCAAACCATATTAGTTTAGTCCTATCGTTTCTCTAATTTAGGTTTCCTATTCCGAGTTCATTTCTAACATCTTGTTTCTCACTCTCTCTTTCTTTGTCTTTCCTATCTTGTTGTTGAGTCATTAGTCCATAGACTGGTTTTATGCAGCTCTCCATGCCACCCTATCCTGTGCCAACCCTTTTCATTTCGAAGTAACAATTGCATCCTACATCTGCTCTAATATGCTTGTCATATTCATACCTTGGTCTACCCCCACCATTCTTACCGCCTACACTTCCTTCAAATACCAACTGAACAAGTCCTGGGTGTCTTAAAACGTGTCCTACCATTCTATCTCTTCTTCTCGTCAAATTTAGCCAAATCAATCTCCTCTCACCGATTCGATTCAGTATCTCTTCATTCGTGATTCGATCTATCCAGCTCACCTTCAGCATTCTTCTGTAACACCGCATTTCAAAAGCTTCTATTCTCTTTCTTTCCAAGCTAGTTATCGTCCATGTTTCACTTCCATACAATGCCACGCTCCAGATGAAAGTCTTCAGAAACATCTTTCTAATTCCTATATCAATGTTTGAAGTGAGCAAATTCCTTTTCTTAAGATAGCTCTTCCTTGCTTGTGCTAGTCTGCATTTTATGTCCTCCTTACTTCTGCCATCGTTAGTTATTTTACTACCCAAGAAACAATATTCATCTACTTCCTTTAAGACTTAATTTCCTAATCTAATATTTCCTGCATCACCTGCCTTCGTTCGACTGTACTCCATTACTTTTGTTTTGGACTTCGTTCATACCATTCAGTAGCTTCTCAAGATCTTCTGCAGTCTCAGATAAAATAACTTCTTACATATTTCATTTTGCTGGCTTGAATTCTACTCTCCTCCCTACTTGTCACTGTCCAGGTCTCAGCCTACTCTCCGCTCTACGTATCATTGTTCGGGTCTCAGCTGCATAAGTCAATTAAAAATCCACAGCCTGTTTCCAGTCATTTGACTGGGTCAGGAATGGAATGAATGAAGCTCCCATCTAGCGGCGAGGATAGGAATTGTGCTGGCTGCCGAAGCCTGTCGCACTCCTCTGGGCAATGATTAATGAATGACAGATGAAATGAAATGATATTGGAGAGTGTTGCTGGAATGAAATACGTCAGGGAAAAATGGAGTACCCGGAGAAAAACCTGTCCTGCCTCTGCTTTGCCCAGCACAAATCTCACGCGGAGTGACCAGGATTTGAACCACGGTATCCAGCGGTGAGAGGCCGGCGCATTGCCACCTGAGCCACGGAGGCTTGCATAAGTCAATATGGGCGCATAATACATTTTGTACATTATCTCTTTACACTTCCCTGGTACTTCCTTATGCCAGATAAGTAGAGTATATCAAATGTAATCGACACATGAGCTCCAGGAGAAAGGATACGCTGACTGGATGGATGTTAGCCTCCAAGATTTTACTTTTCCAGAGGTTACTGTCTGCATACCACAGTGCCATATCACACAACTAATGAAATTCCTTTAAAAAAAAGTGAAAGATATCACGGCTATGCACAAACTAAGAGGCGATCAAAGATTCACATCCATAGTTGTTGCACTACAAATGAATAAAAAGCCAGAAATTATAGCAAGAATGATGACAAAGTGGTAGTAAATATCATAAATTGTGTCTGGACTACTGCTGGCTCTTTTCAACACAATTCAACTTCAGAATGACGAATCAAAATAATTCACAATGGACAAACAATGCTGAAAATCTACCTATCAAAGATCAACCAAAATGAGATTTATTATAATTACGAAAGATATACCCTTAGGAAGACAAGAATGAAAATAATGAATTTGAAATGACTGACCAATGGTTTGATTGTACTCATTTCAAGCATCCATGTTTTGTGTGGTTACATTCATTTTCTGAAATTATTTTCATAACATACTGATTATTTTATTAATTCTGTAAATAAACCATAACTCACATAGTATATAAGGCAGGAAAAACAGCACAGTGGGTAGATCTCGTTTGAAGACCAGGGTACAGGAGTTGAAAACGTCTTGAGCACGTTTGTCACTCACTAATGATAGTAGTTGCAGGGCCCAGTTGCTCGACCAATCCCTCAAAGATGAACCAAGTTTTGACCTAAGTAAGAAACAATATGTTACTGACATAAATAACATAGCATTAGCTAAGAGAAAAATTATTTCCAATCACTATGCAACATCCCAAGGTCCTTGATTAAGGTCACTGAAACAAATATGCTTAGGCAGCTCCCTGTTTACTTTTGCCTTAGGCGGAGCGCACACTTAGGCCTACTAGACAAGGGACACGACAAATGGGATGCGGCAAAACGGACATGTTACAAGTGAATGCAGCACGTGCGATCAAGAGGAAGCTCCCACAATTATCGGTCAAGGTCTGTCCCATGTGTCAGCGGGCATGTCCTGTCGAGGTATCGCCTGTTGCATTTCGTGGGACGTATCCCATCACTTCGCACGTGAGTTTGGTGTAGTGATTTAAATGTGTGCAACTCAATAGAGGCAACTACTATAAAATTTATAGCGGAAGTGGAAAAGCATGCAGTGCTGTATAATTACAGATTAAAGGTTTATTCAAATAGGTCCATATGTGAAAATATCTGGCGAGAAAAGGAGAAGCATCCAGTATGAGTGTTCAGCTGGTAGAATAGGATCCCTGAATTTGGTATATTTTTTTTTCAATTAGTGGTTTTACCGTATACAGTAACTCTTGAAACGTCTCCCAGTTCATTCTATAAAATGTATGAAATTGTGAAGGATCTTCATTTTCTTAGTCAACACGAAAGCACCATTCTCTTGGCAGTCAACCTTATATGAATTGACCTAAAATCTCCTTTTTCTTCTAGTCATCCATTTTCTTCGTAATTCCCGAAGTAACAACAAGACTTCCAAATCACTAGAGGACATCTTTGACACAGGTGTAGAATATACTGGAAGTGGAAAGTGTTATAGGAGATTTTATTTGTAAACCTCGTTAAGTAGTACTTACTGTATAATCTGAAGTGTGGTGATAGAATGTTTTATTTGTATCCCCATGTAACTACCTAACCTGTACAGTGTAAATATTTTGGTAACATATGGTATTTGTAACTAGTAGATTTCATTTCTATATTTACTGGAACTGTCCAGAAAGTTGTGACATGAATTTTTGAACAGGGTGTGTTAGCCTTTGTTAGTTATGTATTCTAGAAAGTATGTTCTGACTATTCTGGAATTGGAAGATTCACGATCGTATGTATTCGAGAAAGTATTTAAACATCGCGACTGAAGTGTTGTGATTGGTCAATCCGGGCAAGCTCCTGTGTTCTGATTGGCTACTCCAAGGCCAGGGTCCCCTTTAAAAGGGCTAGGCACCATTTCGTGAGAGGTCTGAGGTCTTAAGTCTCCGAGCCGTCTTGGTCTTGGCCTGCCGAGCCTGCCGAAGTTTTTGACGTCGTGAACGTCTCCTCGGCAGCAGCATGGGCAGCCTTGGGGTAAGCGCTGTTGCTTTCTTGCGGTTTTAAGTTCCATTAAATTTCGTTGGTGTATCACAGGAGTTTGCCCTAATCGCCGTTCTTTTGATCAGATGTGAAAAGCTGGTTTTGATTTCACGTAATAGCATTTTGTGCTTCCTTTTACCTTCATCATAAATTCTTTGACTTAGACATATAATACTGCCATCTGCTTAAATAATCTCATTAAGTAATACATGAAGAAACACGATGTAACCACCAGAATGCGTGCATAGCTCGTTCTCGATTTTTAGTGAATTGTCAAACCTTACTACGGGCTATGCCCGCAGCGCGGCCTGAACGTAATTTCGGCCGCTGCGAGCTATGCTCGCAGTTAGACCGGAAAGAGTTAAGTACCTATTAACTTATTTCAGAAAAATATATTACTGGGATGTAAAAGATTGTTATAAATTGGGATGTTAAATGCAAAAATTTGGAATTTTTATCACAAAACTAGAGGACCCGTGCTCCTCCACAGCATTTGTTATAAATAGGTAAGATAACTAGTCTTGATATGCCTGTCATAGTCATATTGTTTTGCTTGCCCTTTTCAAAACTGGTTTTATAAACATTTAATAAGAAGCATGTTATGGTAAGCCACAGTTCATAGTCAGACTTCATCCATTCTGACGTCATTATGCCGTCTGTTTGGTAAAATCTATCCATATACTGGTATTTGCTTTTTTATCCTGCAGTTCTCGATATAAAGGTTGATACTGTGTTGAAGAAGGCAATGGTAATTTTAATGTGACACTTTCAGAACGAAAAGCACTTGTCTTTTTCTTAGGGCAAACAGAATAACAACATAACCACATTTGAGATAATACATGCCACAAGATGTAAGATACCATCACAGAAGGGCGTTTTTTTGTGTTTTTTTTGCTGGGCAGAGAACTTTTTAAGATACATGGCATTCACTCTTTCTAGTGTTCCCAGATAATGTATAAGTCATATGTCAAGATGGGATCTGTTTTTACATAGACGTTTTTCTCTTAGAAGTATGTAAGTTATTAGGAATGTTCTGCCATTTGTTGAACATATTTGAAAGCTGGGAAAGGTCAGAGAATCAAAGAGCATCTATCAGGGAATAGTATTCTTTTGTGATCAGAGGAATTCTCCGACTTGACAGGTAGTAATCAAACATGGCCGCATGCAATGCCATTACTAAGGATGAAAATGACATATATCAGAATATTAATGAAAGTGTTAGTCGCTTAGCAACCTGCTAAGTACAGAATGTATTGCAGGTTAGGATGAGCCTTCATCTGCAATTATTGGAGTGATCATTTAATGATTTGATTTTATGATTACTCAAAGTTGGCTGAACTCAGAGACCTATCAATGTCTAATGATTCACCGGAATGTAAATTCAGAGAGAATGAAACAAAAATGAAGCAAATCAGTCCAGTAGAATGGACGGACTTGCAAAAGCCTTTTTTAATAAACTCTTTTAATATATAGATTACTAATTAATTAACATAAGCTATTTATCAGAGCCTAAATTCTAAGAAGCAATATGGCAGCACAACGAGAGGGGAAAAAAAAAAAGAAGAGCATCAAGGCAAGAGGAGGGAACTGGATCACAGTGATAGAAGAGAAGTGGATGGACAGAAAACGATGGAGAGGCTTATGTTCCAAGCAGACCCAGCCTGTGGTTGGAAACTGCTCCAGATGATGATAATGATGATGATGAATTCATATAGAGATAGGAACATGAATAGGAACACATAATAGGATGTATACAATAATATAGGCTCTCTTTTCATCAGTCCCAGTTCTTTATCATCCATTTCTGATAAGCTTGTTTCCACTTTCTAGTTTTGATGCTCACCTCCCGATAAAGCAGAAATGAACTCATAGGGATGGAGGGGGGCTGAGAAAACTGGATGTAGGAGAATCTGGACTGACGATGAAAGAGTCAATCAATGAGAAGTTTGTCCTTTCTTCTTCTGATGCTCCCTCTCGTCACAATGAACTGTCATTATATTAATCCCAATGCATGTTTCTATCCTTGTTCTTAGCCTTCTACATTTAACTTTATTCATACATTCATGAAGCAGGATGCTGCCCTACTTGCACATAGTCCAAGTGAGGATCTCTCCTCTAACGGGTTATGGACCACCGGTGAATTGTATAGTCCTAGCCGCCTGAGCACAAGGAGGGCCACGACTCAGAATATGTCCGAGATGCCCACTCCCATTCCATAGCAACTGGTATCCCGACTCTCAGGACCACTTACTAGGCCACTCAGCCGTTGCCCATGGTTCACGAACTAGGGCGTGACTACAGTAACCCACAAACATGAACCATTTTCATTACTTATATAGTATAAATAAGTTTCATAATCATCATTGTCATCAATCAATCATCAGTGATCTGCATTTAGGGCTGTCATCCAGGTGGCAGATTCCCTATGAATTGTTTACCTCATATTTACATTTATTTATAATTGTTTACTTAGCTCTTTCTTAAATATTTTCCACGTCTACAGAAGGCATTTTCTGGTTACACAAAATTGTCATTTGACCTACCCTCTTTTATTTGGAATATTTTAGCAGCGTTTTCAACAAATTCTTCAATGTTCTTTAGCGCTTCTCGACATACGATTTTTATCCAACATTCGAACATTCCATACCGCCTATGTATTTTCATCCTAATTTTAAATATTAGACTTCATCAATTACTGTATCTTTTAATTGTATTCTTATCCTGTGAAGCCTTGGTTTTGGGTGTCAGGCATGGATTATTTTTAAAATACAATGTGACAATTACTTTTAGATGAACATTTTAATTTTTCAAACTGACTTTAGTATATGTATTCTATTTTATTCAATATTTTTTGTGCTGTAATCATTATGCAACCACAGTATCAACACCTGTAAGTGTTCATCAATACGTTTTATGTAAATTGTTAAGATTCCTCAGACCTGTGTGTTTTAAGATTGAATGAGGCTGATGATGCCCAATAAATACTGAGCAAAACATGTACCTTTAAAATTCTGGTAATTTCTATGTGTATTTGACCACAGAATAGTGGAATAAATTGTATTGAATAGGTGGTATTAAAATTACTCCTTGTGTGAACTTTGTGATTAGCTATTTTCAATACGGAACAATGACGGGAATAATGGTTTTCTGCACAACGGGTCACATATGTTTCATGTGTTTATCCTTCGAAGGTAAGGATAACCAAACAGTTATAAAAATGTTCAAATTAATCTCGACAAATAGTGAATCTCAATTAACAAGATCTGGAGAGATGGTGATGATGATGATGATGATGATAATGATGATGATGTACCAACCTCAGTGGTGCTATCAGTTAGTAGTTGTCCTGTTCTGAAGGAAATGGGTACCTCATCACCAGATATTTCATTCCAGGCCTGTGTCAATGCCATACTTTCATATGTGTGTACATCTGATATGTCACTCCCTCTCAGATTGATTCTGATGGTTCTGTCAGCTTCCGCTTTGAATGCTAGTGCTGTACCGCGTACGGTGAACAATCTGGTGACAAATGAATGTACTACTTCCATTTATACCATGAAAGTCTAAATTCAAACGCCATTCCTGGAGGAGTCTTCCTCGTGCACAGTCAAGATTTTCTTTTGAAGACGCAGAGCAAAGTTCTCTGCTAAACGTAAAGATTTTCACCTTATTTTCTTGACACGGTATAAGCCCAAAAGCCTATATCATGTCTATAAGTACGGGCCGTGAAATCATCAATGGTAACAATATGAAGTTGCTCTAATGTTATGGAGGAAGAACAGTAACTAGGCAATATGTTTTTTTTGCTTTACATCGCACCGACACAGATAGGTCTTATGGCGACGATGGGATAGGAAAGGCCTAGGAGTTGGAAGGAAGCAGCCGTGGCCTTAATTAAGGTACAGCCTCAGCATTTGCCTGGTGTGAAAATGGGAAACCACGGAAAACCATCTTCAGGGCTGCCGACAGTGGGATTCGAACCCACTATCTCTTGGATGCAAGCTCACAGCCGCGCGCCTCTAATCGCACGGCCAACTCGCCCGGTGCAATTTGTTTTATGACTCTTCAACTGCCAATGGCCATACTATGCTGAATACACCGGTTCTCGTCCGATCACCACAGTTAAGCAACATTGGGCATGGTCTGTACTTGGATCGGTGACCACTTGGGAACACCATGTGCCACTGGCTTAATTCCCCTTGGCCCCAGGGCTCTCAACTTGGAGCGTGAGCTGGCGAACACGGGGCCCTTAGCTGAGTCCTGGCATTGCTTCCACTTACTTGTGCCAGGCTTCTCCCTTTCATCTATCCTATCCGGCCTCCCTTGGTCAACTCTCGTTCTTTTCCGATCCCAACGGTATTACAGCACTCAAGGCCTAAGGAGTCTCTCATTTTCACGCCCTTCGTGGCCCTTGCCTTCCTTTGGCCGATACCTTCATTTTTCGAAGTGTAGGATCCCTTCCATTTTTTCCTCTCTGATTAGTGTTACATAGAGGATGGTTGCCTAGTTGTACTTCCTCTTAAAACAATAATCACCACCACCACCACCACCACCACCACCACTCTTCAATTGCCAGAGATTTTAAGACACATTATTTTGACCTCAAGTCACTTCTAAAATCTCTTTGCTATCCAATGCAACAGGTAGCCTACTATTTCATAATTTTCTTTCAAGACTAAAAGATAATAACTTACCCATATATTGGTTTTGGGTAGGACACTTCTAACTTCACAAGGCTCCTGTAAGATGATCTGAGTAGTGGTTTCATAATATCTTGAACATTAGGAGGAAAACGCTGCCATAGTGGACCATCACACTGAATTTCATAGACTTTCAGCAGTTCCTAAAAAAAAAAAAATCCTTCAATGTAATAGTTGCAATCAAAGTATCCAAAAATTTTCATTATCCCTTGAAAATAAAATAATATACTCTTTAAGATGTACAGGATTTCTTTTTAGTGACAAATGAGTGGAATTTTAAGTGAGTGAGGAAATACATAACAACTGATGTTACAGGTTGTCTGACAACTATAACACACTGTTATTGAGGAATTTTACCAGGTATCTGTCTCCAGTTACTATATAACAATCCTTTTCAACAACCCATCTAATAGGGTTGCATAAACATCCAATGCACAACAGATACACTGTACATCTCACATCATCATCCTACCGTATAATTTTAATTCATTCCCAATTACTTCAATGAGAGAACTTATATAGCTGTTATCTTCATGCTGTATGACTACACTACAGTGATAAACTAAAAAGAAAGGGGAAAAAACAAAGAGATTAGGATGAAAGTCGGCCTAACTGCAATACTTAAAAGAGTTTGTTAGTAACTACAAGGACAAACAGGTTTGTTAAATTACAGTAGAACCCCGTTTAACCGAACTTCGCTTAACCGAAATGCTCTGGCAAAATTGTATTTTAACATTTTCTTTTTACACTCCCGTTCTTAGCCGTCGATATTAGTAATTCTCTTGTTATGTGCTGAGATGATTGTTGTTGTTGTTGTTAATATTATTATTATTATTATTATTATTATTATTATTATTATTATTATTATTATTATCATCATCATCATCATTATTATTACTGTATTATTTTACATGAAGATTATGTAGACTGTGGTTAACGTTGCTCCAGTGTGCAGGAGTTTCATCTTGTTTACAGCTCAGACTATACTGCAGCTTCTGTAAGGAAACCAGAAAGTCCAGCGACCCTTCTCCATTCATATTTTTCTTTCACCCAAGGTTGTTCCACAGGCCTTGCAGTTCTATACTGTAGTTCCAATGCTTTTCTTACCCCATTGCAACATGAACTACCTGAACATGGTACTGTATCTTATATTATTCTTATCCTACCAATACTGTCCCAGGCATCTGGACTGGGTTCTTTTGAATACAGTAGCAAGGTACAGTATACAGTAATAAGTTGTGTTAAAAGTACAATGGCAAGTGCGGGCTTATTGAATGATGTCAACTAAATGAAAATGCGTTGTTGTAAGCATCGAAAAAAAAAAATTGAAGCAGTTAGACAGGTGGAAAATGATGCTATATTGCGAAATGTTGCTGTGGATTATAGAGTTGATGTGTTAACAGTGGCGGATTGGGTAAAGACAAAATTTAAATGAATTGAGCATTTCTCTAAGATACCAAACCGCAAAAATATGAAAGAGAGTGGGTATGAAAAGGTAAACAAAGCGGTATTTCTTTGGTTTACACAACAACATGAAAAAGGAATACCCGTTACCCGGTCCTATAATTCAAGAGAAGGCTAAATTATTGGCTACAAAGTTGGGGGATGATGGAGAGGACTTCGAGGCTAGATAGATTTCAAAATAGATATGGCATACGGCAGTTACATCTAAGTGGCGAGAAGCTTTCCACGGACCCACTGGCTGTTGATGTGTTTTAAAACAGAATTTGAAGAGATCAGCGAAGGATTGACAAAAGATCAGGTATATAATGCTGACAAAACAGGGTTAAAATTTAAAATGTTTCCAAAAACATCCTTAGCATCAATAAAAGAAAAATCTGCACCAGGTCATAAAAAGAATAAGGAGAGGATTTTACAGCTTTAGAATGTGCTAATGCTTCAGGTACTCATAGGCTACCACTAATGTGCATAGGAAAATCGAAAAACCCTAGACCTCTTAAAAATATTGCTGCCATTGCCTTACCAGTTTATTATAGAGCTCAAAAAAGTACCAAATGTCGTTGCAACTTTTCAAAGAATGGTTCTTTCAAAAGTTTGTACCAAGCGTTGTATATTTTTTGAAGTCTATCGCCCAGAAAAGCAATTTTGTTTATTGACAATGCCCCAACACTTCCAGAGAAGTTGGAAAGTGATATTGTTTTACGGTTTCTGCCCCCTAGGGTGATGAGCGTAGTTCAACCCATGGATCAGGGTGTTCTGGAAGCATTTAAACACCATTTTCGTGCATTTCGGCTAAGATCTGAGTGATTGTGAATTATACGGTAAAAGTCCTATGGATTCGTTGAAGTCTATGAACATGAAACATGTGATTTATTGGTGTGCCTAATCCTGGAAAAAGATTACATCAGTGACTCTTTGTAATTCCTACAACAAACTGTATGAAGGGATTTTTTTGTAAGATGAGGAAAACGATGACAACCTGCGAGAGATGTTGAAACAAATTCCAAGGTGTGAGAATGTTAACCAGTGTGAGGTGAACGAGTGGTTACGTTGAAGCAGATGACTCCGACGTTGACAACAGCAGTTTTGAGAATCAAGCTATAGCAGATGATTGATTTAATGTGTTGGAAGTAAGATTAATTTCAAATTTTTATTAAAATACAGTACCACACGCTTTAATTACAATACTGTAATAAAATTACTGTATAATGTAATCAGTTCAGTAGTAACAAATGAAACTATTTCATTATTTCAGATTGCTTTGTGCTTTGTTGAACAAAGCAATGAATCTACACCAGCTGATG
This sequence comes from Anabrus simplex, assembly GCF_040414725.1. Classification (NCBI taxonomy): domain Eukaryota; kingdom Metazoa; phylum Arthropoda; class Insecta; order Orthoptera; family Tettigoniidae; genus Anabrus; species Anabrus simplex. Next base: position 104,314,139 of record NC_090269.1, on the reverse strand, counting down.
TATTGTTGATTAAACGGTGGCACGACATTGCTTCACAACAGTGCACCTAGAAAATTCAGAAGAAAATCACTGATTTTATACAATGAGTGGCATTATGTAAACATGTTAATGTCAATATACAGTATGCACCTTTGCTTATCAGAGTTTATGCATTTTCATTTCGACATTTAACTCCCGAAAATATTTACCATGTGTCACCCGAAAAAACGTGTCAACCGAAGTGGCTCCGCCCCCTTTATTTTGGATAAAAGGGGTTCTACTGTATAACTTCTCTGCTTTGTTTGACAACTCAGTTACATCTGTCAGTTGTTCACACCTTATGCACGAAGAAATATGGGAGTTCCAACTGAGACTGACAATGCTTTCATATAATCATGCTAGGCTTCATATTTTCATTTCTATTGTTAATTTTCCTTGGTTAACACTCTGCCTTTCAGACACCACTAATATTAACCCCAAGCACACACAAAATTTCAGAACACAAACACATGTGGGGGTGCATTTTACCCCAATTTTATACCTCTATAGAATGAAATAATGAGATGATAGTGTCTGCAAACATTCCTCTAAACAAGGTGAACAATCCCTACTTCAAGAATTTCCTGGAGAAATACACTAAAAAATCTGTTCCTACAGAATCAACACTGCGAAAAAACAATTTATCACGTTGCTATGAAAATACTCTAAATCGAATACGACACAGTGTAGCAGACAATAAGATTTGGATATCTATTGATGAGACGACGGACACTGCAGGTAGATGTATATGGAATGTAATTATTGGGACACTCCGTGCCGAACGCCCTGGGGATATTTTTCTACTAACATCAGAAGTTTTAGAGAGAGCAAATCATGCAACGATTGCAATTCTTTTTGATAATGCACTAAAAATTTTGAGGAAGGATGAAATTAAGCGGGGAAATTTTATTTTCTTTGTTAGTGATGCTGCTCCGTACATGGTGAAAGCTGCCGAAGGCCTCAGGCTGTTTTATCCAAGAATGGTTCACGTCACTTGCCTTGTGCATGCTCTGCACAGGGTGACAGAAGAAATTAGTGGAAATTTTCCTGAAGTCGATAAATTAATATCTAACGTTTAAAAAAAAATTTTTTGAAAGCACCATTGCGGGTTGCGACTTTCACGGAGTTAGCTCCTTCGACACCACTCCCTCTACAGCCAGTTCTTACTAGGTGGGGGACGTGGCTCGATGCTGCCGTGTATTATTGCGAAAACTACTCCACCATCAAAAACATTGTTAACGGCTTCAACAAAGATGATGCCTCTTCTATCAAGATTGCGCAGAAATTGTTTTCCAACAGTTTGTCAGAAAGTCTGGCATATATTAAGTCAAACTTTGGAATTATATCGAGTGCAATTACTCGTTTAGAATCTGCTGGCTTAGAAATTCATGCAAGTATTGACAATGTGAGGACAATGTGAGAAGTGTTGAACTTTCAGTACAACAATCACATGGAATAGTTGGTGACAGTGTAAAATGGAAACTTCAAAATGTGCTTAATCGAAATGATGGTTTTCACTGTGTGTGGAAGATAAATAATGTTCTTAGATGAGAAGGTACCAGCACACTTCAAGATGAGTACATACTCGACAGCAGTGATATAACATTATTTAAATATGCACCAATAATGTCTTGTGACGTAGAAAGGAGCTTCTCTTCTTACAAGAATGTGTTAAGTGATAATCGGAGGTATTTCGTGCCTGATGCTTTGAAGATGAATCTTGTCATAGATGAATCTTGTCATACACGTCAATTCCACCCACGGAGAAGAATGAAAAAGGTATGTGAGTTTGCACTATAGGCTCTGACGTCATCATCATCGGTTTTCTCTTCCAGCAAGCCGGGTAGGGTGTTTGAAAACAAGTGTCTTCCAAAGTTGCCTACTCAAAAAGATTTTGTTCTCCATGACAGATTCCCAATTCCATCCTCTTCTCTCCACGTCTTCCCTCAGTTGATCCATCCATACTCTTCTTGGTCTTCCAGCTGGTCTTCTACCTGTTATTTTCTTTTCCAAGTAAGCACATGGTAACCTTGTGCTATTCATCCATTTAACATGTCCAAACCATTTAAGTCTAGATGACTTAAGTCTTTCCTCCATCGATTCATTTAGACCTAGGTTAGATCGGATCTCATCATTTTTCACATGATCAAGTCGTGTATTTTGGAGGGCAGTTCTAAGAAATTTCATTTCACAGACTTTTTAGTGTGCAGGTTTCCAGAGAATATGTAAGGATGGGAATGAAATATGACTTGCACAGGATCATTTTTGTTCTTTTTGGGACCTTCTCATCCCATAGTAGGTGTCTAACGATACTGTAAAAGTTAGAGCCTTTGGTTACTCTGTTTGTTATTTCTATCTCACCTCTATTATTACCAGCCATTACACTTCCTAAATATCTGAATTGGTGTACTACTTCAACATGGTGGTCCTGTATTTTTATGTTGCATTCTGTATTATGTCTGCTGGTTTTCAATGTTACTGTTTTTGATAAGTTCAATTTCATTCCATAATAATCAAACTTCTTACACCAAACATTCAGATTATTTTGCACTCCCTCCTCTGTTTCATCCCATATTATCACATCATCTGCAAACACCTGAGCCTGAAGACCTTTATTATCTTTTCCTTTTAGTTCCTTTAAAATGGTATCCATAACTGTTATGAATAGAAGAGGTGATTAGGCACTTCCCTGTTGTACTCCTTTGGTTGTACAGAACTATTCAGAGTGATGATCTCCAATACTGACACAGCTTTTGCAATTAGTGTACAGCATTTGGATCTTCTTAATATGGTACTCTGGTACACCAAGTTTTCTAAGGCTTTTCCAAATAGTTGATCTAGGAACACTATCATAAACCTTTTCAAGGTCCATGAACACAATAATTAGGTCTTTTCCTCTTTCCCAGTGTTTCTCTGCCAGCATCCTCAAAGCAAATATCAGATCTGTTGTGCTTCTTCCAGCCCTAAAGCCATGTTGTTCTTCTTCTAAGATAGGCTAGTATATCCCTTACTCTGGCTTCACAGATCTTCTCCATAATTTTAAGGGCATGTGATAGGAGGGTAATGCCTCTGTAATTTTCACTTTTCCTTCTACTCCCTACTTTCTTAATGATAGGAACTATCATCCCTTTTGTCCAATCTTCAAGTATTTTGTTATCCTTCCATACTGTTCTGAGAACTCTATACAGCCAATGTATTCCTGGTGGGCCAGCAGCTGTAAATTCATCAGCTCCTGCTGACTTACCACTTCTCATCTTATGGAGAGCTTGTTCTACTTCTGTCCATGTAATTGGGATATCTTCCCCTATTGTTTTCTATCCTACATCCTCAACAGAACCTCCTCAGGCCCATTTAGGAGCTTGTCAAAATACTGTTCCATTATATTCCTGATATGTTTCATATTGCAAACTATATTACCATCTGCCAGCTCCAGAGCTGTAATTGCTTTTTTATCTGTTCTTTTACTTTTTACTATTCCATATATCATTTTCATATTCCCTTTACTGTCTTCTTCCAGTTTAGTTGTAAATTCTTCCCAACTTATCTCTTTTTCTTCCCGTACAATTCTCTTGACTTCCAACTTCTTGTATCTTTTGCCATCTCTTCCAATTTATTGTTGTCTATTCGGTCACTGTTGATTCTTCTGTCAGACTTAGCCACATCAAGAGCTTTTTCGGCTTTATTCCTTTTCATTATGGCTTCTTTCACTTTATCGTTCCACCAAGATGTTCTTTTCTCTCTAACCTGTTCTTCCACATATTTTATCTGCGCTACCAACCAGACTTGCCTTAAAATCATTCCATTCTTCATTACCTTTGTTTGTGTCTGTTATTGGTATTTTAGCTCTGATTTCTTCTTGAAACTGATGTTTGACTTCCAGATCTTTCAATTTTCAGTCTTCAATTTGTGGTTTTTTCTTTTTGTTTACTTTAATAATAGGTTTGGTGACTCGCAGGTCTGCAATGAAGAGTCTATGGTCACTATCAAGGCTATCACCAGGTATTACTTTTACATCATGCACTTTTTCTCCACTTGGTCTATCTGTGACAATAAGGTCTATCACTGATCTATACTGACCATCCCAACTGTACCTCATTATCTTGTAGCTAACCCGTTTCTGAAACCACGAGTTCTTCACCAGAAGTTGGTTTCGTGTATATAGATCAAGCAGAAGTTCACCCTCCTCATTTCTATTACCAAATCCATATGGACCAATAATTCCTTCATAACCTGACCTATCAGTTCCAACTTGGGCATTAAATCCCCAATTATCATTATGTTCTCTTCATCAATGATGTCCTCTAGTTTTTCTAGGAAGCTTGCTCTTTGGTCATCACTACAACCCTGCTGGGGAGCATAAACTTAGATCACAGTTTGGGTTTCTCCATTTAGGCATATTTTAGCTTTGATTACTCTCTCATTGATGAATGAGATGTCTGTTACACTATCAATGTCTTTATGGAGTATAAAACCAACTCCATTCCTCGCCACGCAAATAATCCCTGCACATAAAAAAAAAAAAAAATTAGAGTAAGAAATTGGGGTGTGGGTTTTATTTGCGTCATGCTCGAATCTAGCAGGAAATATCATTGCTATTAAATACGATTTTGTTTATCAGTATAGTACTGACAACCCTACATATACATCAGTAAACGGGACTTTCCATCTTACTAATAAAAAGTCCTTATACAGCTGTTTAATAGTTGTATAGTCATACAGTGAATAAACACTGTATAAGCGTTGTATATTTTTCTTACTAATAAACTAATATACCAGCTGATGATGGCCATAGGAGGCCGAAACCGGTACTGATGTGAATCTGTTTATAATATATAAAGTACTTATAGGTGGAACATCTTTCTTGTCTATATACGTGCATCCAATCAATATGGAAATGAAACTTATCAATAATGATACAAAAGCCAACCAGGCAAAACATATCGCATTCAAATACCAAAACCTGAAAATAAAACTAATGAATGCAACCAAAAGCATTGCCTCTTTGAAGGAATGCCTTTCAAACAACTTAACACCGAAATTTCTCGAAAAATACGATAACAAACATAGACAAACCGTTCAGACATGCAAAACACAAAACAGGACTAATAAAATCTGGTTAAAAGAAGAGATTCAATTCTTATATTGCAAGAAACAACACCACAATAGTGAACTATACTCAATACATCTCAAGCATCCCATGAACTCACGCATAGCTACTGGAATTACTTTCAACAGATTTCAAAAGATAAAATAGAAGATTTAGCAATCAAGAAACAAAACACACTAAACAAGAAACTGGAAACACTGAAACAACAAAGTAAACCAAAACTACCAACCATAATCCAACACAAAGATCCTTCCCATTCCAACAAGGATTCCCAACACAAATTCCATCCACCCACAAAAAATCTCACACAGACCGCATTTGACGATATAGAGATGGCTGTGTTGAGCGAAGAATTGAAATAGCAAAGGTAGCAATGATCCGTCTGCGGAAGATCTGGGAAGATAACATCACCATTAACACAAATAAGAAGCTCGTTGAATCTCTAGTCTTCTCAGTCTTCTTGTATGGTGCAGAGACATGGACCATCCTCAAACGTGCGTGAACGGATAGAAAGCTTTGAAATGTGGTGCTGGAGGAAAATGTTAAGGATTCCTTGGACAGCTCATCGCACGAACACATCAAACCTGAACCAACTTCAGATAAAAGTTTGTCTATCGTGTAAGGTCTCTCAGCAGATTGTACGCTACTTTGGACATATAATGCGCCGAGATGGTAGTCTTCAAAAGCTGACTGTAGAGGGCAAAGTCCAGGGAACCAGACAACGAGGACGAGTACCAACGCGATGGATTGACATGGTGAATGGCCCCCTACAGTGTTCTCTAAGAGTAACCACATTGAAAGCTTTAGGTAGGGAAGAATGGCGGAGTATGGTTCATCGGCTAGAGGGCTGAATATTATGATAGTCACGACGCCTCAGTCATGAGGCAAAACGAAGAAGAAGAAGAAGAAGAAGAAGAAGAAGAAGAAGAAGAAGAAGAAGAAGAATGTTGAGCAAGGGACCCAAACATAACTGGGGTAACGCATCATCCTATCAAAATATCATAACTACTGTTACTGAAACAGAACTTGCTTTACAGAAAATCCCATACGATATACAAGATGAAGTTAGACATGAAATCAGTAAAAAGATCCCAGAATACATCAGTAACATTCATAATAATAACCTAAGCATTAATACCACTAATAAATCACACTTAAATAAACTCAAAAACAAAATAAAACGGGACAATCTACTAATAACAAAAGCCGACAAAGGCAACACTACTGTCATTATGGATAAGAATGAATACATAACAAAGACTGAAGAATGTTTTCAAGACAACACCTTTCCAATCAAATTCAGTGATCCAACCAACAACATACAGAGGAACTTAAAAAATCTACTCAAGAATACACAGTTTCTTCTCACTGAAACAGAATCTGCAAAACTCGTAACAATGAACCCTCAATTACCAACCGCAAAAGCCTACCCTAAAATACACAAAGAAAATGTACCCATGAGACCGATCATAAACTATAGAGCCAGTCCAACCTATAAACTATCGCAGTTCATTCAAAAATTTCTCAAAAAGCATCATTCATTTTCAGCAAACAAAACAATACAAAACTCAATAGATTTTTTGCAATAGAACCAAAGAATTAAAAACCGAACAACACCATACCCTTGCTTCATTTAACATAACAAACATGTATCCTAACATTCCTATCAAACAAACAATCAAAATAATAGAATCCAATTTAAAAAACCACAGTAACTTGAGCACCTTAGAAATAGATGAATTCATGAATTTACTTGAATTTGCCATAAATAATAATTACTTCAAATTCCATGATACCATATACCAACAAGGCCTACCTATGGGATCTCCTGCCTCTGGAATATTAGCAGAAATCTATATAGACAACCTAGAACATACGTCAATCAATAAAATAGATAATATATACTTTTGGTGCAGATTTGTTGACAACATCTTTGTAATCATAGATAATAGATCCACCGACGCAAATACTATACTAGACAAACTTAACACATTGGGCCTGCAGATTAAATTCACCAAAGAGACTGAAAATAACCGTACCTTAAATTACTTGGACCTGACAATAACCAGACATGACAACTACTTATCTTACAAAATCTATAGGAAACCCACACACACTTCAAATACCATAAAATTAATTCTATTAATCCCAACACACATAAAAGAACAACCTATTACAGCATGGTATACAGAGCCTTTAATATTCCAATGACAACAGAAGATCTAAATAACAAATTAAAATTAATCCATGACATAGCCAAACATAACAGATACAGCAAAGAAATGGTCAACAAAATCATCCACAAGATAAAATCCCAACCTAAAACCAAATTAACAAAAACTGACAAACCCAAGAAAGACTACGCCTTATTTACCTTCAACAATACCCACATGTACACTATAATTAATGTTTTCAAGAAGCACAACCTGAAAATAGCATTTAAACCATACACAACAGCACCAACACCATACACAACACCAGGACAGTCAACAATAACAATAAATATAACCAATCAGGAGTTTACTGTATCAAATGCAACAACTGTGAACACAAGTTACATTGGACGTACAGGCAGGAACTTCGCCATCTGCTACAACGAACATATAAACACAGTAAAACATAACCATTTTTCATCAACAGGCCAGCATGTAGAAGAATTCAAGCATAGTTTCACAGACATCAATAACGATATGACAATATTAAACATAAATTCTAAGCGGCCCCTGTTCAACATAACCGAAGATTTCTATATTTCTCTGGACCAATACGCCAATCCTAATCACAATATTAATGACATTACAGAGAAAACAAGCATCATCTTTGATAAAGCCATTCCTGCATTAAAAAAGGACTATCTTAAAATTGTAAACAAACAGAACATAGCACGCCTCCAGAGACTAACGAATCACAAGCCCAACCCCTCCCCTAACCCTACAATAGCCACTCCGCCTACCCCTCCACCCATACCCCTCGCCACAGCTAACACAAGTCCCAGACGTACTCGCAGCAGTACACAGCAAGCTCTCAAACACAACGCCGCACGACCTCGACAACAACAGCAGTACGTACCCATCTCACCTCCACACACAACCTCAGGCATTCCTTCAAACCCGTACTTATACTAGTGTATCTTTACAAATAACAGCATTATCCACACATGAATACAGGCAGGAGAGAGGTCGCTACCAACAACTCCTTTTAATCAAATTTAAAACTCAAGACTTTACAGTCTGCCTTAAAATTCACCAAAATATATCAACAGTTGAACCACAACAGTACCTGAAAAATTTTATGACAAGGGTTTTCGCTACAAACAGACATTACATATACAGTAGAGTCTCGATTATCCGACCTAAACGGGACCTGGAGTACGTCGGATCACCGAAAATGTCGGATAATACAGAATTACTTTGAAAATGAACTGAAACAAAGAGGAAGGCTATACTCTAGTACTAACACAATGACATGTTTTACGGTACTCTATTTATTGAATTATAAATTCAATTGTACAGTATTGAACGAAAACATTCCAGATGTCTTACGAAAAGAAACTTTTCTCCACAGATATTATGCTGCATAATGCCGTACAGTTTTTCCACCGATCAAGCCACCCAGCATTGGCAGGAAAATTAGGGTCCCCTTAATTAAACTTCTTCTGTAAATACACAGCCTTTTCCTGCAGAATGGGGCCAGATATTGGCAGGCCCTTTTCCCGGTGTTCAGAAAACCAAAGAAATAGTGCTTCACTTACTTTTTCGTATTCACATTTTTTCAATGTTTTTCTCTGCTCTGGTAGAGCACCACTTTTGAAATTCTTCCCTCTGTTTTTCCCAGTCTCCCACTGTAACACATCCGACACCATAATCTGAAGCAAAATTTTGAAGAATTTTTGCCCAGTGACTTAAATGCACTCAACTTGTCTTCCAGAGAAACAATCAGTTTCTTCCATGTACTCGCTATACTCACAGAGGATATGAAAATTATAACATCCGCATCCAACCAATACTACAATGAACAATGACTGAAGACTCACTGCACCTGTCCTTGAGAGAAAAAAAAACTGTCCTACCGCCAGCGGTCAGGCCAGTGCTTGTCCCATGGACGCGCCCTCCACACCGGGTCTGCCTGAATTTAGTCTCCACCAAAAGTTCCAATTAAGTCTACCAGTGTCGGATAACACGGAATGTCGGATAAGCGAAGGTCGGATGAGAGAGACTCTACTGTATTAATCAAATACAGTGGAACCTCGATTATCCGTTCCCGGAAAATACGTTTTCCCGGAATATGCGTTCAAATTACGTGGTCCCACGAGCATCGTAATTAAATCACGTTGTGAAAGTCCCGCATTATCCGTTCCTCGAAGAAACGATTTCCCGGATCAACCGTCCAGAAATTCCAGTCCCATCAACGCTAAATCCTCGGTCAATCGTTTTTTAATAAACTGTATCTCACGAAAAGACGGTTATGGCATACTTGTGGATCTTGGCGTTAATGCCCCGTCATTGCGATGTTTAGTAGAGCAAGTACTGTACCGGTACTGGAACAGCGATCGGCGGTCAACTTGCATAAGGGACCATCTTAGCATCGCATTCGGGGGGTATTGTTTAGAGAATCTCGTAAAATCATAAAGCAGACAGTGGCCACAACAATATTGTAAGGAGACACGGCGCATTTCGACAGCTCTGCTTGAAGACGGAACGAGTTTCGTCAAATTTTCGCACTTATAAAACGCCCATATTATGTCCAGGGTTAGATGTTTATATTTTTACACTTTTTCGATCGTACTGCCGAACAGGTTTTCGGCACTTTGCTCAGGGCACTGTACAGTAACTGGGCTTTCAGGCAGGAATCGAAACTGCTCCTTTTTAACACAAATTCAGTACCTTTTATATTATCGTACATGATTATGTTAGCGAGACCAGAACAGATGTTGCACCTTACATTAAAAAAGAAAGCCATGGGAGGTCTTGGGATTGCCTATTACTGTTTAAGTCCTAATGTAAGACTGGGAATTTTACGTTTTCGTGTTAAAATACCAAAAACCGCAGTCGTTTTATTTGCGCACGTTACATTTAAATCGTTTGCATCATTTCCAACTCGTACTGACATGTGCAGCGAGCGCGGTTTCCAGATGACCTCAAGGTCACGAATAATCGTAATTTCTGAAGTTGTGATGATATTTCTTTTATCTTTCCAATTTGATTGGATTTGTGACGGGCAGAATTGAATATAATGCATTCGAGAACTTTTAAGGATCGATACTTACATTCAAAACCATGTTTTAGAGTTCAACATAACCTTTAAAAGTCGATGTAGGCCTAATTTGCGCGGTACGAGATTTCCAGAAAGTGACAACGATCAGTATACCGGAGACCAAATTACAATGAAAGATTAAGAAATGAAGGGATTTCGCCATCATGTTGGGTGCTTTTGTATCTAATGTGCTTTATTTTATTAGATGAGAGGATTAAAAACTACTTGTGGTCGATTATCGTTTGGCTTGGCGTTATTAGATTTTTCAAGGATTTGTCTAGCCTAATCAAAGTTGCTGAACTGAAAGAAGTTTTCACGGGAAACTCACTAAGTTTTCCCCGGTAAAACTCAATGTAAAGTATCGAGATTTTGACTCGTGTACCGGTAATTAATGCGGTTTCGCGGTCTAACATGCCTGCTTCTCATCCAGAGGGCCCGGGTTCGATTGCGACCAGGTCAAGCAATTTTACCTGCATGTAAGTCTGGTTTCAGGTCCACTCAGCCTACGTGATTACCTTTAATTGTGGAGCTATCTAATGGTGAGATGGCGACCCCGATCTAGATAGCCAGGAATATCGGCCGAAAGGATTCGTCGCACTGACCATGCGTCACCTCGTAATCTGCAGGCCTTCGGGCTGAGCAGCGGTCACTTGGCAGGCAAAGTTGCACTGGGGCTGTAGTTTGGTTTAGTTTAGGAGTTTTTGTAAGATTATAATTATACATACCGGTATTTCATTTTTGTGATGTTTAGCCAAATTGTTGATGGTTTTCATTCATTCCCGGATTTTCCGTTTTCCCGTGTTGTACGTTTTATTTTCATGGTCCCTCGAAAAACGGAGAATCGAGGTTTCACTGTAGAACATTTTCAAAGATCATTTTATGCAACCAAACCAACGTAGACACAGAGGTGCAAGAAATACAAGGAAGCTTGAAGAAGGAACTCCACAGAACAAGAACTCTTAAATTTTAAGAAGTGTTTTAACACATATGTACCTTACATTTTGACATGTTTAAACTTATCAAGGGTTTTATACTATGTTTCATGTATTTTAATATGTTTAATGTGTTCGTTATGTTTAATGTATATGCAAAGTTTAAGCTTACTGTAGCATATCACTGCCACATTGGTCATAGATGCTATTTCAACCCCATATGGACAAAACATTGATACCATTTCAACCCCATATAGACAAAACATTATCACAACACATTTTATCTTTAACCCCATTAAACATCGGGATGTTCTAATCATAATGACATCTTTATGACATACACCAATGTCTAATGGCTACAATATTGTAATATACCAGCTGATGATGGCCATAGGAGGCCGAAACCGGTACTGATGTGAATCTGTTTATAATAAATAAAGTACTGATAAGTGGAACATCTTTCTTGTCTATATATGAATAACCGTAATTTGGGAAGTGTTAATGATATCTTCTCTATTTCCAGTTTGATTGTGATTAGACGGGCAGAATTGAATATAATGCAATCGAGAACTTGAGGATCGATACTTGCATTCGAAATCATATTCTCGAGTTCAACATAACCTTTGAAAGTCAATATAGGCCTAATTTACATGGTACAAGATTTCCACAAACAGACTACAAACAGTATAACGGTGACCAAATTACAATGGAAGATTAAAAAAAGGGATTTCGCCATCATGTTGGGTGCTTTGGTATCTAATGTGCTTTATTTTATTAGATTAGAGAATTAAAAACTACTTGTGATCGATTGTTGTTTGGCTTGGCGTTACGGGTATTAGAATTTTCGAAGAGTTTGGCTGATCAAAGTTGCTGAAATGAAAGAAGTTTTCAGAGCAAACTGATGAAGTTTTTCCGGTAAAACTGAATGTAAAGTTCCGAGATTTTTAAGTTGCGTACCGGTGATTAATGTTTGAAGTTGGCCCCGCGGTCTAACTTGCCTGCCTCTCACCTGGAGGAGTAGAAACACGAAAACAAGCAGTCACCGTAATGTAACAGGTACCACGAGGCATTGCAGTAGCAGTCAAAGGGATGCACCATCATTTAAATATTGTGGAAAAAAAAACATACCAACACCTCAAGATTCTCGGATTGACGTCCCTTTTGACTAAGCTCTCATAAAAATGAACTACTTCCAATATAAAACCTGCTCATCAAATTAAGACCAGTTCGAGGAAACTACCAATAAGTTGCATTTTACCATTTACAACTAATAAATTACAGAAGCATGCCTCAAACCAATACATGATGCAGAATATTTCCTATGCATTTAAGACTTTAAGCTTTAGACACTATTGAGTTTTAGCAGAATTTACGACTCAAATTTTAATATAATAAGTCAACCAATAATTGTTTTTATAAAAACAAAGAACTTGAGAATTTTAGCCAAATCTCATTATTGTGAAGATATTACTGTGTTTTGGACGTCGTCAATGTTATTAGAATTAATGTATATCCCAATTTTAGCACTGTCATTTTAAATTGTTAAACTGTCCATTGTATTTACAAATGCCTAAGTTCACGTATTTTACCACTTAGCTTTTAGAATCATAATTAAGTACAAACTAGTTATAAGCAAATTAACAATGACAGGTCTTAACCTCGAGATAAATTACAAAAGCTGAGAATGCTCAAAACTGAGCGAAACATGTCCCTTTTAATGTAGTGTTGTAGCAATATAAATTTCTAACAACACAAAATCAATTGTATTGAAAAGGTGGAATAGAAAAATAAAAAATAAAAATTTGTATGCAAAAAATGCCTTCATGTCAGAAAAAAAACGTATCTAGTGTTTCCATATCCCTGTTGGATAGTTTTTATGCATATATTCAGTAGTACGTTTTCTCGCTTAATACGTACATTTTTGCTGTCCCCTGCAGAAACGTCTTAATGAGATTTTACTGTATTTCCTTCTTTTTTTTCAACCCTAGAACTGGCAACTCTCGAATATTCAACATGTTTGTATTTCATCACGTAATTTCCTAATTCTTCAACAAATGTCATGACAGTCTACTGTTCATCGTTCTTGATGTCTACAGCAACCTTGAGTTCAGTTTCATTCCTACTTACAACCTCCTTGGGTCCAATTTCACGGAAATAAATGAATGCAGTTTTCCAACCATCTGTTTGAGCGCCATTGGTGTAGTGTTTGTAAGCAAACCTTCAGGGGCTGTGCTTTGCTATTCTATTTCATTTTATTTCATAGATTTTCGTTCGGTGCAAGTTATTTACTTCTGTATGTATCTTTAGTACAATGTGTGTCTAAATATAGCATCTTCATTACGGAAATTTAATGATGAAGTATAGCGAAATATGTTGGAATATAAAAGTGACAAATCTCATTTTGAAGATAAGGGCAATAAACCAGCAGATTCCAAGTTAGATTCAGAATGTGTATCAGCTACTTCTTTGCATCAAATATCTGAAAGTGGGAGTGATAACAAGTCTGCCATACAGCAACGTATCGTAACAATGTGGTCTAAGGCATGTCAATACATTTTCCTTAACACTGTATTTTCATGAATATACCTTTCAGAATGATGAAACTTTTGCTATAGTGCATTACAGGAATATTATTGACAATATATAAGTAATAATAATAATAACGTAAACGTTTCCACCTTTTCAATACTACAATATATTCACAAAATTACAAATTATACGGTACTAGTTTCGACCCATCTAGGGGTCATCATCAGCCGTATTGGAGCAAAGATCATTTGTGGCGAAATCCTAAGACAATGTTATTTTAAAGAATAACAAGTGAAATGAGATGTTATGGTAATAGTTAATAATACAAGGAATATACATACTAAGAGGTTTTTAACAAAGAATAAAGTATAAATGGGGTGTTGTAAAAATTATAATCATGGAAATCAGTAAGTTCTTGTATTGAAATGAAATATGGCTTAGGAAGAGGGCTTAAGGTGGGGCTGAAGGGTGCGGGAGAAAGTGTAATTGTCTTGGAAAAGTACCTTTGATTAAATTTAGGATTGAGTTTAGGTTGGCTGCATTATTGTTTCTGAGGAAAGTGATAAATAGATCGAAGAGTATGTTGGGTTTCTCTGAGATTTCATTGAGATTGTGACTGGCATTAAAGTATTGGTCTAGGTGTATGTAGTAATTTTCATTATGTTCAGTAAAGGGCCCTTGTTTGCTAATACGAGGATGTCCATGTCTTGTTCAATATTGGTGAAATTATGGTTATAATCTTGCATGTGTTGGCCGATGGCTGAAAACTTGTTGTATTTTATTGCGTTAGTGTGCTCGTGGTATCTGATAATGAAGTTTCTCCCGGTTTGCCCGATGTAGGTTTTTTTACAGGTGGTACATTTGATCCTATAAACTCCTGATTTTAAAAAACTGCTGGTCTTGTTGATGTGTGAAGTATTGTATAAAACATTCATGTTCTTATTGTTGGTTTTGAAGGCTATTTTAACGCCTTGTTTCTTAAAGATGTTGGTTAACTTGTAGATATCATTGTTGAACGTGAAGGTGGAAAATGTTAGAGGTTTGGTTATTTCTTTTTTGAGGGTAGTTTTTGGGCGATGTTTGTGTTTATTGATTATCCTTTCTATAAAATGATTGCTGAAGCCGTTGAATTTTGCGATTCCGCGGATTGTGTTGAGTTCGTTTTTTAAATCTTTATTG
Source organism: Anabrus simplex (assembly GCF_040414725.1). Taxonomy (NCBI): domain Eukaryota; kingdom Metazoa; phylum Arthropoda; class Insecta; order Orthoptera; family Tettigoniidae; genus Anabrus; species Anabrus simplex. Next base: position 104,299,121 of record NC_090269.1, on the reverse strand, counting down.
GACATAGGTATGCTGAAGGCTCGGTGAACTAGGCTGTTGTATGTGGCTCGTTTGTGGGACTGGGGGTGCACTGAATCTTGGCGAATGGTGGAGGCTGTTTGAGTGGGTTTTCTGAAAATTTTATAACTGAAAGAATCTGAGTTTCTAGTGATGGTTAAATCTAGAAAGTTGATTTTTTGATTTGATTCGGATTCTAGTGTGAATTTGATATGAGGATCAATATTGTTGAGTCTTAAGAGGGTGGTGGGTGCGTTAATTGATTTCTCATTCATGATTACAAAGACATCGTCGACATATCTGGCCCAAAAGAGAATGTTTTGGAATTCGTTGTCAATTTTGGTGTATTCGAGGAAGTCCAGGTATATTTCTGCTAAGATACCTGAGGCCGGTGACCCCATTGCCAAACCATTTTGTTGATATATGACATTGTCAAAAGTGAAGAAGTTATTGTCGATGATAAGTTTTAATATTGTGATAAAGTCTTGTATCTCTAGTTTGCTTAAGTGGCTGTTTTTGTTTAAATTGTTTATAATTATCGGAATTAATTTTGATACTTGTATGCTTGGGTACATGTTTACAATATCGAAAGAGTGGATGGAGTGATCCGGTTGCAAATTGAACTTGTTTAGTTTTTCTACTAGCTCAGATGTGTTTTTAATAGACTTTTTGGATAAGAATTGATAATTTTTTCAATACGGACCAAAAACATGAAATTCATAACCATCAATATTATTGACAATCTGTTTACTTCAGTTTGTTTGTAACATGTTTTAGTTTTGTGTGTATATGATCAAACTTTTATTATTATTATTCTGAATTTAGGAATTACATTTTTTGAACAGACTGTATATTTTTTTAGTCAAAACATTTATGCAATTTTGTGTCAACATGACAATCCTCAGTGTATTAGCTTTACGTAAATATATAAAACGTTGTAGATTTATTTCATACCTTGTGGATATAATTTTTTTTTATTTAGACAAGTAAAAACTCCCAAATATGACTGCCACCCCAATATTTGACTGCCAATTCTAGGGTTAAAGTCATGTCACATACTTCAGCACACAAGTAATTTTGGAGAAATTCAAAAATGACAATGGATAAAGTAAGAAGAGAATCTAAATGAAGAACAACAAGTATAATTTGAGGCACACAGATAGTATTATTTGAATAAGAAAACTTCATAGTTAACTACTACAAATCTGACACTTGAGGATCCTCATACCAGAGCTGTGCAATGAGCAAGTCTGATCTCACTCCATCCGATTACACCTCTCCACTTCGATTACTCAGCTCATTTGATCAGAGAATGAGCCTACTGCTAAAATGAACAGAGAGAGACTCGTAAATGAGTGAGTCTGAGCTCATTCCATCAGATTATACCCCTCCGCTTTGGGTACTCAGCTCATTTGATCAGAGAACGAGCCTACTGCTAAAATGAACAGAGAGAGACTCGTAAATGAGTGAGTCTGGACAGATTTGAACCAGAACCATGGCTGCTAAGTTTAAATAGGTGATATTTGATCAATGAAGTATGCAAGTCAACCGAAACTCGATAACCGACTCTGTATACCAGTCCACTAAGTTATTCAGTCTCTCAGTGCACGATCAAACTCTTTTCTACTTCGTGTGCTTATGTTACAAGTGTTATATGCAGTAATGGAACATAGAAGAAAGCTGGACAGTGAAGATGAGCCAAGAACCAATGCATTTGGCAACAATGTACCAAGGAGTGACATACCTGAACTTGCGAGTTTCCAAGCTGCTCAATTCTGCCCAGACTTACTCTGCTCGTAGTGATCAGATAACATGAATAGTTCAGTAAACTCACTTATTCAGTATTCAGTTGAGCATCTTTTTGAGCTTGGTTCTTTCAAACACTCATTGACCAGAATGCTTGAGCAGGAAGCTTTGAACGAGTCATATGAGTGAGACCCACCTCTTATAAATGAGTATGAACAAGTTGACATGTCAATTTCAATTTCGACAGATCTATCTCGTAAAATACATCAAATATAATACTACAAAAAATACTATTGTCCAGGAAAGAAAAGTACTCACCTGAATAGCATATGAGAAGGCATCAACAGTCGTTATATTAGTGGCCTTCTGAAAACCTCGGGCAAGTTGATTAATGGCAAGGACGGCAAAATCTGGTTGCTCTACATCTAAAGCAAACCAATTGGAATCTGAAATTCATAAACAAAGTAAAAATAGAGTTAAAGAATATGAAATAACTTCTTTAAACTTCAATCACAATTTCAATCTTATACTTCAAATTGTACACTGTATAGCATAATTGTTAACTGCTACTCTGAGTCCAACTAAGGGATAATTTCTACTAACTAATCAAGTCAATGTTATTGTTGTAACTGTCAATATTACAGAAGAAAATGAAAGTAAAATAAAATATCTGAAATCATGTGACTTATAAATAATGAAATTAACTTTTGTGCCATCTATTGTAATACATAAAACATGGTTCCTCATTTAAACTAAAATGTTCTGCAATTACGACTTGTTATTAACTAGCTGTACAATTTAGACACTGTACAATTTAGTCACATCAAAAGTAAACACCCAAAAGATAGAGCAGAGCCAAACCAAATCAGGTTTTATTGTGTCCCCTTCAAAACAATATCTTGGCATGCTAAATGAATATGTGAACATCAGTACTTAAAAAGTAGTTTTAGAACACACACAAATCAGAGTGGCTTCAGCTCTACAGTCAAGAGGAGGTGGACTGGTCCCACTTTCAGCTGTCCTGAGAATGGTTTCCCGTGGTTATCCATTCTTCTCACTGAGGAGAATACCAGGAAAATTCCTTTTATAACGCACGGTTGCTCCCGGGTAACCCTTCTCCACACCTCAAATTAGTGCGATATATCTCCTGGACTGAGAGAGGTCGCTACCCTCTAGGAGGCCCGCCATACGCCATCAGGGTATGGAATGAAAACTTTAAGTAGGTAGGCAAAACTCGGCTCATAGAATGGTGTTAGTACCTAGTACCTCTGCAACACTACTGCCATCGACAAACATGATTTTTAAAAAATGAATATCTCAGAAAGGAAAATTTACAGAATCAAGGGCACGACAGGCAAATATACTGTAAAGCGGAAGGTGACATGATGTATGCCAGGCCTCTGTGTGTCATCCTCCTATTTACTTTTCCCTTAGAAGCTGCATAGTGCCAACTGTACCGTCTTGTCTTTTTTAATTTTACACATCTGAAAAAAACGTATATTGTACAAGAGCAAAAAGTTTTAAAAGAGGAGCTTTCTCACCTTCAGCACACTTGCGATGAGGTATTATTCCTGGATCAACAGCACCGATCTCCCCTAAGCACTCACCAGCAGCCATTTTTACTCTCTCATCTGGATCGTGACAAGCATCTGTGAGCACATTCAGCATCTATGGCACATAAACTAAGAAATTAACTGGAAGTGAAAACTAGGACAATTCCTAACATGGTAAGTACACTACACAAGTGCTCAGAATTTACATAAATTGTTTCTTTTTTGATAAACTTTCATTAGTACAGAGTCACACTCAACACCAACAGCAATAACCAGTAATGAGAAAAGTACAAAATAAAAGTAATTGGGCTCAATTACAGTTACCTGAGAAGAAATTTCTGTAAGCCAGTTGGTTATCTCATAAAACACCTCCAAACTCGATTACATCATATAATATTTTGGTCGACAATAATAACCAGTAATCATATTTTGATGTCACTCAATAATACAAAGTATTACACAAACTATGGCTCCAGAAAACTGAAATAAGTCAACCCCTTCATTTTTGTGCTCACTGGAGCCACCCTGACTCACATGTAATTTAGTTTAATGCTAGTGACTTAAAGTTACACCAGCAACTACAGGTTATGGACAACACTAGGATGGGAAAGTGTTATGTGCCTTAACTAAGTTACAGCCCCAGCATTTGCCTGGTGTGAAAATGTCCATACATATATCTTCATTATAGAATGCTATGCCTTTCAGCATTCAGTCTGCAAGTCTCTGTGAGTTACTTAAGTACTTGCACAATCCTCTATCTGCAATGTTGTTCTGTGGCATCATCCAATTCCCCCTCACATAATCATTCAAAACCGAGTCTACCCAGGGTCGCCTTAGTCTCCCTCAGCTTCTCTTACTTTCCATGGCCAAGTCTATTTTTCTCCTAGACTCCCAACATAAGTGAAAATAATTTGTTTATCACTGATAATTCTTTGAGGGAATGAGAGCATAATATCAGAAGAAGAAGAAGAAGAATCATGCAGTGATTTCTCATTAAAATAAGAGAGGGAATTGAAGTTCAATTAAAAGTCAATCTGAAAATGAATCTGACAGACCTTACGCATATCTACCAAGATAACTTTGAAATCATAACCTGATGTTGAATGGTCTATCCATGAACACGAAAAAATAATTGTGATGCTTAAGTTTAATACTAACAAAAATTGTGGAGCTAGAGTTCTCTTTCATAGCGATATGTAGAGCCCAGAAGTTCAGGCATTTATTCTTGCTGAAATAGGCAGGCAAATAAGCACTTAATATTTAGGAAATAGGCAGTAATATAATTAAAATAGGCATTTATAATGACTGAAATGGGCACTAAAATAATAAACATAAAGGGTGAGGATGATAGAATAACATCAATGGTATCCCCTGTTTGTCGTAAGAGGAGGCAACTAAAAGGGGGACCATGGCCTCTCAACTTTTTTTTTTGCTAGGGGCTTTACGTCACACCGACACAGATAGGTCTTATGGCGATGATGGGATAGGAAAGGCCTAGGAGTTGGAAGGAAGCGGCCGTGGCCTTAATTAAGGTACAGCCCCACCATTTGCCTGGTGTGAAAATGGGAAACCACGGAAAACCATTTTCAGGACTGCCGATAGTGGGATTCGAACCTACTATCTCCCGGATGCAAGCTCACAGCCGTGCGCCTCTACACGCACGGCCAACTCGCCCGATAGGCCTCTCAACTGGGGATTGTGGATTGGCATCTACAGTTCCCCCAGCTGAGTCTGGCGTTGCTTCCACTTAGTTGTTTCAGGTTCCTCGCTCTTACCTTTCCTGTCTGATCTCATTTGGTCAAGTCTTGTTCTTTACCAACCCTGACGGTATTAGATTTGCGACGCCTAGGGAGTATTTCATTTTACACGCTCTTCGTGATCCTTCTCTTTCTTTTACTGATACCTTTATTTTTCGAAGTACCAGACCTCTTCCATTGTCCTTCTGATTAGTGTTAACAGACGATGGTTACTATGTTGCTCTTCTTCCTCTTAAAACAATAATCACCATGAACAATTAACTTTACGTAACAAGGATGGGATCTGGCAATACTCTCAACCATTTGGCTTGTGGAGTTTTCATTTGAGATTTGTGTGATATGAAAATATAGTTTGTGTAAATGATTTTTTCATAGTTAAAAAAGTTAAAATGATTTTTTTCTGCTATTTAAAGATAAGAGTTATAGAACTAAATGAGGCCACAGCACTAGTTGCAAATTGAGGATTGTGGCGACGTTTAGTAAATTCTCAGAGGCGTGCAGACTGAACGCTAAAAGGCATAACAGTCTATAATAATTATGTATGTATGTATGTATGTATTTATGTATGTATTTATTAACACAGTGCATTTAATGATATTTTTCTTTCCAATGAATAATTTTAATACATAAATAACAGCATACAATATCCAGAACAACATAAAAAGGCATTAAGCTATCAAATAGGCTACGGAAGCTAAAATAGGCAAAACAATAACTGGTCTTACCGTCCCCAAACGTATGGAAACATGTTCGTCTTTACGTGACACTTTGATATACCCACCCTGATTAAAAAAGGGCATTTTGCTTAACTTCCGGACTCTAGTGATATGCGTTAAATGATGGGTCAAAGATTTCCCACCCTTAAACAATCCAAATCCTTACCTGGAGTTGAAGTCATGTTATGAGGAACATTAATCTGGCACTATAAAAGCAGTTTCCAAAAAACATTTCTATTTGGCTCATGTACTGTCTTACTTCAAAGAATTTTATGCACAGGGCTCTAATATAACACAATGAGTGTAGCAGAGTTGGGGAAAAAAAAAAAAATTCTAAGACTCAGGAGGGGGTGAAATTTTCTGTTAGTTCCTACCACAAATAATATTCCATGCGCTCACAACCATGTAGAGTGGAGTTTTCTTCAAATGCTTCATTTAATACAGTTAAGTTCTGGGATAATATCTCTATACAATCAAAAAACATCATTACCATCCATCTGTCCTGATTCCCATCACAAATATAGTGAAACCTCGTTAAGACGTTTCTGCAGGGGACAAGAAAAAAGAATGGATTAAGCAAGAAAACGTACTACTGAATATATGAATAAAAACTATTCAACAGGGATATGGAAACACTAGATACAATTTTTTTCGACATGAGGGCGTTTTACATCATGTATCCGCGGGTACAGTGAAACCTATAGGCCTATCTACCAATTCTAAAGACGAGAGGAAAGTACTAAAAGGTGTGAAAAACATGAAAGAACGAATATGAAAATCTTTTCTGGTGGGGATTATAAAATAACAAATACACTGAAAGGTGTTAAAAAGCCAGACAAAAGACAACAAATATGAAAACATGTGCAGAGGGGCCAACAAAAATATTGAAGTACTATTGCAGATCACACTCTTTCTAAAACAAATGTTAGTAGCACCCTTTTATTTCAGAGTAATGGATTATTAAATATTATTTTCTGGTCACACTCTTAGACAATGAACTGGAAGTTCCACTCGACCATCAACTGCCAGGAATAACTTTGGCCGCCATTTTGAATTGAACAAAACTTCGACCAACTTGAGCGATCGAGTTGAAACTCGAAGGTGCAAGTTTTAACATTCGCGACCTCTGTGCGCTTACGCCAGTCCACTTTCTTACACATTTTAATTTTGTCTTCATTATTAAGGAATTCCACATATTCCGTATCCATAACTAGGCTTCTTCTTCTTAAGCCGTCATCTCCAAACGGAGGTAGACGATCCACACGGCCAGCTCTGATCTTGATGTTGTAGCCATGCCACGTGGATTTATCGGAATATCTCTCAGGATGTGCACCACGCTAGTCAATTTCACACGATTATGTTTCTAATTCAGATATAGGCTACCATATCACGCGACAAATATTCGCTACACTTCACTGTACCACAACACAAAATAAATTTATACCTTCTGAAAGGAATGCAAAATTCAACCTCAAACAGGCTCACTCTGCTATTCAGCAATCTCGCGGCTAACCGGCTAGCAAAACTGAACATTCCTGAGGGTAACAGCTTGCTCCCCGAAAGTGCAACTTATTCTGTGAAGTTCAGGAAGGCCGTTTCCCGTAATCACGCAACTGTGGCAACGGCTCTTACCCGAGTTGGAAATCACGTTTCCAACACAAGGGATGACAAATACAGTAACATTTTCAGGGCTAGAAAAAATGTGATTGTACTAAGCAGTAATGGCGACAATTTATGACGCAATAAGCGAGGTATTTTTACATAGATTTAATACGATGAGAATTGGGACTTTGAATTTACATCGTGCTAAGCGGGAATATGTGTTAATGAGGAACGCACTAACGAGGTTTCACTGTATTCACAAATACTAAATATGTAATGGGAAGTAAGAAATACATAACAATATTTATGCACTGGGTGAGTGAGACTGAAGAAACAAAAAACAAAAAACAAAAAAACCACTGTTCTCTTTGCGAAAATCAAATGATCATAAATATATCTCTCGGTCACGGCCATCCATCAACAGCTGCTAATTACAGATGACCACCTGCCATAAGACAGAGCCTGCACAGTTGCATAAAACATATTTATGTCAAAATAAAACACTCAAAATGAAATTCATGCACTGAATGGTGGCACTTTCCACAATGAGATTCGAACTTGTATCTCTGAATAGTAATAAAAAATACATGAGAAAATGAACGCAGATTGCAAGAACATCACAAGATCAACTACCAAGAGTTAAAATACAGACACAAAGGCAGTCTCCTGACTTACCTCAATGATGCAAGGCTCCACCTTCTCTTTATTGACAGTTGCTTCATTTAGTTGGAAGCGAGATTCACTAAGAAGAACTCCCATATCTTTAAGAGCATGAAGGCGCACATCCACATTCTCGTGGATCACATATGTAAGCTTTTCACGTAATTTCCCATAGCACGTCTTTGGACTGAACATGTAACATCCAAAATTACCTATTTCAATTTCATGACCAAACAAGGGAAACACTTTCAATATTATAATTACCTTATATCAGAAACATTAACTTAAAAATGAACTCCAAACTAACGACCCTGCACATGACAATACTGCCAATTCTGATTCACTCACTCACCAATCAGCACAGACCTGCATTTAGGGCTATCACCCAGGTGGCAGATGTCCTATCAATTGTTTACCTAGTCTTTTCTTACATGATTTCAAAGAAGTTAGAATATTTGTGCTTACATTTCTCTTTACATGAGTAACATCAAAGTCAGATTCCTGATTATTCCTTGAGAGAATGAGACCATAACATCAGAAGAGAAGAATCATATCATGAGTTTAATGCCTTTTCAACTATATTTGCTGTTACGAGGTGCTTAATTGTTGGAATTTCACTCTCAAAAGGAGCTCTAATTATTCTATTAGAACTAGTTAGAAACAACAAAGTTAAAGTTAAATGCCTTAAAGAATAAGTCAGGGACATTACATAATAATAATAATAGTAGTAGTAGTAATAGTAGTAGTAGTAGTAGTAGTAGTAGTAGTAGTAGTAGTAGTAGTAGTACAGTCGAACCTGCCCTAACGGACACCCTTATTCAGCGGACACCTCACTATACGGACAATTTTCCTTGGAACCGATTTTATTTTACATAAGACAAGTGTTAAATTGCCCTCATTTAAGCGGACACCTCGAACTCCGGACAGCGGACATTGCCATTTGTCCCGTCCACTTGACTTAAGCGGACACTTTACACGTTGCAGGACAATTTAATACGCCGGACCACATGTCATCCTTTCTTTTAGAACCATTCTTCAGACATAAGAAAATCCTTTTTGAATGTTTGTACTATTTCGAGTGCAAGGGGAAAGAAGGTACATCGGAATTCAGTTCTACCTAGTGGTGTTTAGGTCTATTCCGAGAATTCTAACTGCCCAGAAATGCTGCCAGAATCTGTTGACTCACAAGCTATTTGGGGATTTTCTTCCCTTCTTGCAGCATTCTATTCATAACTTGGATTGTCTCTGATAAGGTTGAGCTCAGATAGTCAACTTGAGAAGGAAAAGAAAAGAAAACGTGCTAAATTTATACTGACGAAGCTTAACGATTACTTCACGAAGCTGTAATGTTTGTAAATGATGTAATGTCACTTATAATAACTCTCTATGAAATACTAACACAGAAATTACTTAGAAGAATAAAAATAAAGATATGTATGCTTATATTTACAGTGGATGTTCTTTGCCGTTAAAATGTTAGATTATTTTTACAAACTTGTTTTAGCGGACACCTCTCGTAACGGACATTTTTCCTCGGAACCGACGGTGTCCGCAGAAGGGAGGTTCGACTGTAGTAGTAGTAACGAGCTCAATAGCTGCAGTCGCTTAAGTGCGGCCAGTATCCAGTATTCGGGAGATAGTGGGTTCGAACCCCACTGTCAGCAACCCTGAAGATGGTTTTCCGTGGTTTCCCATTTTCACACCAAGCAAATGCTGGGGCTGTACCTTAATTAAGGCCATGGACGCTTCCTTCCCACTCCTACCACTTTCCTGTCCATCGTCGCCGCAAGACCTATCTGTGTCAGTGCGACATAAAGCAACTTGCAAAAAAAAGTAGTAGCAGCAGCAGCAGCAGCAGCAGCAGCAGCAGAGCAGTAGTAGTAGTAGTAAATGAACACAGAATAGAGCTTCTTTGTGCTTAAACTTCCTTTTACAAGAATAAGATCAAAGAAAAATTCCTGATTATTCAATGAGAGAATACGAACATAATATCAGAAGGAGGAGAAGAATCATGCAGCAATTTTAATGCCTATTCAACTACACTCATGTCCATAAGTTACAGGGTCTTCCAACAATTTGCTTAATGTCACACCAACACAGATACGTCTCATAATAATAACGTTAATTGCTTTATGTCCCACTAACTACTTTTTTTTTTTTTTTTTTTTTTTTTTTACAGTTTTTGGAGATGCAGAAGTGCCAGAATTTTGTCCTGCAGGAATTCTTTTACGAGCCAGTAAATCTATCGACATGAGGCTGATGTATTTGAGCACCTTCAAATACCACTGGACTGAGCCAGGATTGTACCTGCCAAGTATGGGTCAGGAGGCCAGCCTCTCAACTGTCTGAGCCACTCAGCCCGGCACAAAGAGGTCTTTTGGCAATGATGGGATAGGAAAGGGTTAGGAGTGGGATGGAAGCAGCTGTGGCTTTAATTAAGATACAGCTCAGCATTTGCCTGGTGTGAAAATGGGAAACCACAAGAAACCATCTTCAGAGCTGGTGAGAGTGGGGTTCGAACCTACTATCTCCCAGATGCAAGCTCACCGCTGCGCACTCCAAACCGCACAACCAAATCTCTCGGTGCGGCATCTTCAAGATCCACAGAAAAACATGGGACACAGAGATAATGAGTGCACTAAAAGGTGCCCTGGAAACAATGTAACTCGTGTTACAGAGATACCGATAAAAGGTATACAGGTTAACTAGGCATGGACAGTGGGTGGCACTGATTATGCATCGCGGGTGGCACTGATTATGCATCGCGTCCCTCCACCGGTGGCATACAGAACATCAATATGTGGTGTGATGACATCAACTGGCAATACAGGATGCATATCTGCTCACCATACTGTGGATCACGCCATCCAGCATGGCTTGCGGTAGTGCATTACATTGCTGGATAAGTACACTTTGGAGGTTGATAATGGTCAGGAGCAGAGGTGTTAGGGCTATAATTCTTCGGCCTAGAGCATCCCACCTATGTTCAATCATATCTAAGTTTTGGGAGCGAGCTGAGCACCCAAAACGCAAGATGCTCTCATGTTGCAGATACTCATCCAGCCCTGTTTAAGCGGACATTTTCATCCATCAGACAGAACCAAGGTCCATATGCACCATGAAAAAGTCAGATATATTATTGCACCATCACAGTATCTCTTGAAACACATGCAATGGCATACGTGCTCCTAACATAAAGCCTCCCCTGACAAGAACACTGGCGCTGTCACATCAGTCCTTTTTTACAATATTGGCAGGGATGTAACGTGTCCCAAGTGTGTGCCAGATGAATAGAAGGTAAGAATCACTCTCCAGGCGAAACCATGTCACCACCCAACTATTCCAGATCCAATCATCATGGACAAGATACCATATTCAATGAGCCACATGGTGCCTTTGCATGAGGGGAATGCATCTGGCCAGTCACCGAGCATACAGAGCAACCCCTCGAACACAATCTGACGGGGAGATGTGTGACCAAGAGGCTGGTGCGAGGACTCTAGCTAGTGCAGGTGCTGTGTTGGTTGGACGCCTTTGGCTGCTTAAGGCAAGGTAATGATCCTCACATAGCAAATGGTCGACCTTGCTCGTACCGCTGTTGAATGTTTCCTTCCTCCTGGAATCTTCTCCACAGCTATGAAATGATGCTACATGCGACATTCAAATCCCGGCTAAACTCGCACTGACTGTGGCCAGCCTCTAATCTGCTGATGATCTGGCCATGCATAATGTCATCCGAATGTGTTCCCTGCACCAAAAGCACACAACACAAAGTTAGAGTGTTTCCGGCACACTAATCGGTCTCGTACTGAGTGTGCCATGTATGGCACAAATTTCCATAATAGATAAGTAAAATTAAAAATCCACCTTTTCAATACCAAACATTAAACCAAATAAGTTTGTATAACATTTCAATTATGACAAGACTTTTTATTTATTTGAGAATCTTACAGTTCTAAGTCGAACTCAATACTTTCAAAATTCTAACTTGAGTGAAAAGAATTATATTGTGTTAAGTGTTGTTCTAATCGTGACATCAAGATTTTGAAATTGTGATTATTTGAAGATTTATTCTCCAGATACTTTTAGGGACATCATAAGTCCCATATTAAGAGGGTGCATTGATTTAATGATGATATATATACCTATTTACGCTTGCCTGTTCTCACATTTGGCTGAAGATGACGCTCACCAGAGTCGAAACTAGTTCTAAGTAAATGTTATAACTTATTTGGTTTAATATTAGTATTGAAAAGGTGGATTTTTAATTTTACTTATCTATTATTCTCGGTTCAATATGGACTTAAAAATTAATTCTTAAATTTAAACAAATTTCCATGTTGTCCAGTCACAGTTTAGTCTGCAGATTATCACCATGATGCAATGTCTTCTTGTGAATCTCAAAGATCCCTTAAGTTATGGACATGAGTGTACATTTGCTCTTATGAGGTGCTTGAGAGCTGGAATTTCACCTTAAAAAGGACATCTTTTAGCATACCAGTGAATCTACTGATGTACGTCGTATTTGTGAATGCCAACCAGCTGTGCTGGGAATTTATCCTGCAGTCTTCTGAACATCAAGCAAACATCTGACTGGCTGAGTTATACATTTGATCTAATTCTTTTTTTCACCTTTATAACAAACTACAATCAAGAGTATAGGATTGCATGCCATGTGACCCAAAGAATATTCTTGGCATAGGAAGTATGTTTTCCAAATTTTCATCTCTTTGGATATCCAGAAAAAAACATTCGGAACAATTTCCTTCTCATGTTAAGAACGGAAAATGTTCAGCAATGGCTATATTAGCAAGATGGTACTTCTATTTTCTAAACTATGGAAAGTATTATTTTACCTATAATAGATGTTTGATAAAAATTCAGATAAATTGTATCCAATAAAATAAAAGTTTTTCAATGTCCTAAATAGCTTCATTCTCTTTAAAAAAAAAATCAGGAAACCAACTATTAAGTTGTTCTCGAAAAGAGATATAGTAAAAACCTAGGAAGTGTGCATTAAGTGGATATTAAGCGGAACTGTATATTAAGCAGGAGACAACAAAATATGGTATGTACACTATAACAGATACAAAACATGTTCAATTTTTAAAGTATTTTTGTTGAAGTATTGTGTGCACAATATTGTAAATGCTACATGTACTGTACGCCAAAATATTTATACAGTGTTTATGTTTTACAACACTAGACATAATGATTACACCTCATTCCTACAACATAATTACCCAAATAATGCCATATCATTGATATATCATTAGAAGCGCAGATAAATATTATTGTCGCATCACTGCAAGGGCATCTTGCCATGTGGGAACCGGTTCAACTTATTCATCTTCTACATGCCCTTCATCATCTGTCATGGCACTAGCAGGATATTGCATGATTTCCCCACTCAGGAGTTTCTGAAGTGAGTTTAACACTTGTTTTAATCACACAGATACTTCAAAACACCAAGGACATGAAACTGACAAATTTTTCCAGTACTATGGAATACGAACCTGAGAGTGATAATAATGTTACTAGTTTTACGTCCCACCAACTACTTTTATGGTGTTTTGGAGATGCCAAGGAGCTGGAATTTTGTCCCACATGAGTTATTTTACATGCCAGTAAATCTACAGACACAAAGCTGACAGCACATTTCAGCCCTTTCAAATACCATCAGGAACTGGACTTGAACCTGCCAACTTGAGTTCGGAAGACCACTGCTCTACCACCTGTGCTACTCGTCCCAGCATGTGAGTGCGAGAGAGAAGGGGTAACGACACAGCAGTCTCAATATTGTTCTGTACATGTTTAAAGAGTGCAGGTAACGGGTCCAATACTTTGCAAAACTAGCAGGTAAAAGGTGAAATTCCCTACAGATTAACGTTTTCCATCCTATGCCTGAGTTAACTCGAAACTCAACACATTTTCCACTGTCCCAACATCACGTTAACTTGGATTTCAAATGTCACACTCTATCCCAGTCCCGAGTTCAGTCTGACGCTGCAGTTCCATTGTTCGACACAAAGTGGTATCATTTGACGGTGTCCTGTGCATGATGATAATGGCGTATGGCCTCTGGAGAAGACTGGTGCAGGACTAAATTTTCGTCCATGGACAATCTGCATATGTGTGAGGATAGAAGGCTAACTATGATGAAACCTAATATTGAATATGGCACAAACACCCAGTCCTTGAGCCAGAGGAATTAAGTAATGAAGGTTAAAATCCCCAACCCAGCAGAAATTCAAACCCAAGACTCTTTGTCCAAAGGCCAGCATGTTAACCATTTAGCTTCGGGGTTGGGCAGTGCCCCATAAAGACAACAGTCGATTCAACTCATCACTTTACAATATTCTTACCATAATTCTATGCCTTGTGTTCAATGTTGACAGCTGTCTTCTGTCCTTCTACATGTCTCTACTCAGGCATAATGAAAACATGATGGAGGATGATATATTAGATATTGTCACGAATGATCATAATTCTAGCTTTTATGACAATAGTGAGAAAGAGTTTGCAGTGATGAATCTGTGGAAACTGATTACCACAGTTGATCAATTCTAGTGGAAGAAACAAGAGATAATTGTTAATGTTTTCCTTCCAGGATTGTTCAGTAACTTTGTAACTGTATTTGTAATATTTTTCTACTACTTTGCTCACTTCAGCCATTTTAAAACATCCAGAAAAACCAGAGATGGGCATGCATAAGGGTGAAAAAATACTTGGTGCTGAAAAGGTTAATGACACTAGCTAGAACAAGTAATGAATATTTAACTATTCTTCCAAGCATTACTGAAAAAGAATTGAAAATATTTCGTGAACTGGGCACAAGAGGCAGGATTCGAGTGATATATATGGAGTAATTTTTAAACTCTTGAAAGATGTACAGGGACCAGAGAAAAAAGATGTATTAAGCAGGATAGTGTTTTAAGCGGGCACATATTAACGAGGTTTCAGTTTATTATTTTGCCACCTTCAAAGGTGAAAGGGAAGTTCTTCTAGCATAATTACCAAAACAAATTTTACCTCTCTTCCTCCACAGGAGAGCTGCATGCAAAGAGTACACAGTTACTAATATAGTTAAAACAAAAACATAAAAAACTTAAAAAAACTCAGTATGTATGAAAATATTTACAAGGCAAATCATTCCCTCTTCAAAGGAACCCTCTGAAAGGTTTCTTGATTAGTATTACCTGGGGAGACAAATTATAAGGGATTTTTGTTATCTGTTTGATACTGCACAATTATAATATACGCCATAATGAGAAGCCTTGGAGTCAAATGAAAGACATTTATGGCCTACTCAACAGAGAAAAGAAACCGGGGATTCCTTAAAATGCCAGTTCACTGCTGACATAATTCTCTAGCATTTAACACATGGCTGATGGGCCCCAAAAAATCTCGTAGTACGCTCACCAGTGGTAGGTTACGGGCCGCAAGAAATCAGGGTTTTTTCACAACATCGTTTTTGGTCTCCCTGTGACATCTCTTGACCATATATTGAACTATTTTGGACTTGCAGATTAAGTAGAATAAATCATACATGTATATCTGCCACTTTTCTTTTATGCACAGCCTTCTTTATTCTTTGATTTAGTTTCAAAAGGTCAACTTTCTTTCTGCCAGTTCAGTCAATGATAAGATGGAGCGCTTGCTTAATACAGTGTTAGCTGACAGCGATATTTTAGAAGAACTGTATGCTGATGATCATTCAAATGGATATAGAGATAGTGAATTAGTGGAAACTGAATGCGAGAGTGACAGTGCAAATGATATCCAAGCCCCTACACACCATAATTTACATAGTGTTCTCATTTATTCAAGTGACTCTGATGATGACAACGATGTAAACACCGATTATGTATTAGGAATTGACGTTGAAGATGGTTTTATAAAGACAGATCCACCAAAATATTTAGAAAATCTTGGCTAGCTTAATATTTATGTACATTTTTATAATCACATGCACTCTGGAATGCTCAGTAGAAAAATGTCCGGTCCACAAGGTATGTGACAAGCACAAGCATCCGGTCAGCAATGTGTAAAGCACTCAAAAATACCATCCAACTCTGCTAGGATTCAATTATGCAATCTTGAGCATGTAAGGTGAGTGCATGCTGTGTAATCAGTCCTGATAAATATTTAAAATAACTGACAATATGCTAAACTAGGAAACTTATAGCAGTCTGCCAAAGAACAATTCATTCTGAAATATCTCCACAAATTTTAGTCACTAATAGAAAACTGCTAACAACCACCATGAATGCACAGGTAAGAACAGAAAAGAGTACATAAGGTTGCAAACTCAAGGCCAAACACAACCTTTTTCAAAAATATTATAGCTATATTCTAACTTCATTATTTATACATAATATATAACATAAGAGTTTTGTCTGTACATGTAATTCTCAAATACCTATGTTATTACTGGTTCTATCGATAAATATTCCATAACCAAAGTTATAGAAAATACAATTTTTGATCATTTGTCTTATGCAATTTTGCCATACCAGCTATGATAACCGAGATATTTGTGATTTACACTTTTGAATCCATATCAAAGCCAAGCTACAAAAAGAAAATGGCTCGACAGTATTTAAGTCGGGAATAAGGCACTACAGTCTAGGCCATAAATGGGTGAAATAGTAGTGTAGGAAATGGCCTGAACACTTAATTCCCATAACCGGTCATCAACAAAAATAACCGGTCATCAACAAAAGGCAAGGAGGCAAAACACCAGCACTCCTCATAGAAATTTCAAGAAACCTAAGTGGGCTTACGGCTCAATGATACAGATGCTAATCCCATACTAAAAAGGGTGACTACAAGAGGAACATTTAAAGCCGAGATAAGATTTCCAAAATTTAGAGGTTGAAAACTTTAGTCACCCAATTGAAAGGTTGAATGGGAGACTGCAGAGGGTCACCACTTGCGTTTCCCTTACATTACACATTTCCCAGTTGGAGTCCTCAGATTTTGCCGAAAATTGTACGTCTAAACAACCAAATTCCAAAAAAGAAAAATGGCTGAAACCTTCCTCTCAAACTACCTGTAGGTGCCATCACATGTTTAAGTAAATTCTGCCATTACCTTGTATCGCTGGATGTTCATCAAGCAGGCCACACCCCTGCCTCCCTAGACCTCCGTCAAGTTGCATTCTCAAGCATTGGAACAATTCAGACAAGACGGCCCTAAAGTCCCCTGCTTTTATAGTTCTGTAGGAGAAGCTTTCCTACCCTTTGCTGGTAGGCTGAATTCTCATACACACCCCCAGGTTTGATTGGCTAGAGAACAAAGCATCTATTAGGTAGATTACAATAGAGGAGGAACTAGCTGAAATGTTGACAACTTTGATACATTAAAAAAACACTCCTCAGAAAATGGTTTGCAAATGAAATTTCCTAAGCTCTTAGTTTGTTTTTAGTCCATGAAAGTGCGCTAACAAATCGATGGTAGAGCCATCTAACCGTAGAAGAAGAAAGTCTTAGAAAATTTAAAAGTTCAAGTCCGTTGGCACAGATGGGCATAGAGAAGGTCATCATCATCATCATCATCATCATCATCATCATCATAATAATAATAATAATAATAATAATAATAATAATAATAATAATAATAATGGTCCCAGGAATTAACCTGGGAGGAGTCCATGTGGCTTTTGTCATCACATGGCTCTGGGCAAATGGGAGTGAAACGCGTCGTTGCTTGTCATCTGCAACTATAACATATTGGGTTCAGCAAGAGAACCCAACTTAGCCTCTTTCACTCCAACTCCAGCATGTAACCTACAAGAGGTGTCCCTGTTAAACCAAGCAACCCAGTGGAAGGTTGGGTAACCAATCCCAGCGGGAAACTGGGTCGGTGAGCCGATCAGTGCTGGTGGCTTCAAGGCTTACAACCTTGATAGTTAAAAACCCGTTACCTTTTAGGTAACCACCATTACGACTCTCGTAATACTCGAAACATGGAGACAAAGAATATAAGGAAATGTACCCCAGGTGGTAAACAATCCACCCCCACACAGTCTGGGGCAAGCAGGTCATCGGATTCTGGGGAACCTGCACCTTCATGCTTCCCACTTCTATCTAATTCTGCTAAACGACAACCAAAGAGAAACATCGAGTACTTTGCTACAATAAATATTAATTCCCTACTGAAGGTAGGTAAGCTCAAACAAACGCTTGACGTGCTGGAAAAGTACAAGGTTATGATAGCAGCGCTACAAAAGACTCGGTTTACCGACGAGGATACAATAGAGTCCGGAGTGTACAGAATCTACAAGGGGAAACCTGGTGAAAGAGTAATCAACACACCTCCACAATTTGGTACTGGGTTCGCGGTACACCACAAGATGGTTTACCATATTTTAGATTTCACTTCACCTAACGGAAGGACCTCCGCGTTATCCTTCAGGTCTCGTAATAGAGCATACACAATTGTAAATTTCCACTCACCCACGAATGACACAAACCATTCAAACCTGGAAAATGTAGAACAAAGCTGGGCCACCTTAGAAGAAACTCTAGATATGATCCCTTCCCACCATTCCATCATACTCATGGGAGACTTCAATGCACAAGTTGGTAAAGAGTGGAAGTACCGGAAGATAGTAGGCCATTATCCAGCCCATAAGAGAACAAACAGAAATGGAGAACGTCTCATTGAACTCTGTGACAAGTACAACTTAGTCCTGAAATCAACAGCCTTCAAACATCTACCTAGAAAGGCCAAAACCTGGAGGAGTCCAAATCCTATGCTTGGAGAATTCCAGTTAGTCCATGTTGCTATAGCACAGCAACATCATACGGACATACAGAACGTCAAGGTATTACGAGGAGCCAACATAGATTCTGATCACTACCTTTCACTTGTTAAGATTAATATGCAACCCTTTAGAAAAACACCAACTCTCCAAAGTAGTCGTAAGATACCCAGGTTCAACACTCTGCGACTGCACGATGATTGTGATTTTCAGGATACCCTCAGGAAGAATACAGAGAAAGAAGGATGGCCTGCCTTACAAAAGGCATTGCTGGATGCCGCTCAAGAAACTATCCCTGCCTCATCAACCAAAGGCAAACACCCATGGTGGAGTTCAAAGTGTGATGAGGTTATAGAAGAAAGGCGTAAAGCCTGGACTAGGTGGAACCAACATAAAATTGAAGCCAATTATGAAGCCTTCCTCATGCAAAGAAAAGCTACAGCTAACACCATCCGCAGTGCAAAGAGAAATTACCTCAGGAGCCTAATGCAGGAGGCTGAAAATAATTTCCAGAGAAACAACTCAAGAGACATGTACAAAGGACTTAAGAAGCAAACGACCCAGTACACAGCTCCTACCCTCATCCTCCACGGGCCAGATGGAAAACTTCAACTGAACAATAAAGATTGCACCAAAACTCTTGCAGATTATTTCCAGAAGCTACTAAACGCAGAGGAACCTAAAGAAAAGCTTATTTTCCATGAGCCTTCACACAGGAACCCTGATTCTCAACCACCTACGAAAGAAGAAATAAAGGACATCATCGCTGGTCTCAAGAACAACAAGGCTTCAGGTGAAGACGGCATAGTTGCCGAGATGTGGAAACATGCAGATGACCAGTCTTTGCAGAGCATCCATCAAATCATAAAGGACGTATGGACAACAGAGTCCCTACCCGAAGGATGGACGTCTGCCGTGATTCACCCCCTCCACAAGAAGGGAAGTAAGACAGATATCAACAATTATAGAGGTATTTCCTTGTTACAAATTACCTACAAGATCCTCTCTGTAGCCCTGCTTAATAGAGTCACCACACAGCTAGACTCACAGTTAGGTGAATACCAAGCTGGTTTCCGTAAGACTAGATCTTGTCCAGAACAGATACACAATCTTAAGACAGTTCTCAATTACAAAAGCCGAGGTGGACATCCCTGGGTGGTGGTCCTAGTAGATTTTCAGAAAGCTTATGACTCTGTGGACAGAGACACCCTTTTCTCCATACTATGGGAACTTGGTCTGGATGGGAAGACCCTACGATTGATTCAAGCCACTCTGAGGAACACGACGTCCAAGGTCAGGTTCAGAGGTGAACTATCTGAAAGCTTTCCAATCAGAACAGGAGTTAGACAGGGTGATGGTCTCTCCTGCATTCTCTTCAACTGTGTCCTGGAAAAGATCATTAGAGAATGGAGAACTATGCTACCACCGGGAGCTGGACTGAAGCTTGGGTACAAGAGAGACAACCTCATTGTCCCGTGCCTAGCCTTTGCCGATGACCTCATTCTACTGGCAAACAATATAGAGGAGGCTACCTACAACTTACAGAGTCTTTATTGTGTAGCAGTTAAGACTGGTCTGAAAATCAGCATCCAGAAGACTGAATTTATGACCAATATCAAGGAGGCCCCTTCTACAATTCCTCTCACAGACGCTACCATACGAAAAGTACCTGCGGTTAAGTACTTGGGAGAATGGATCTCTGCGAATCAGAGCGAGAACCCAGCCATAGATGCCAGATGTACCAAGTTTGAAAGGGCTTATCACTCGTGTCGTAGTATCTATTCATCTAAGTGCCTCTCCAAGAACCTCAAGCTCAGACACTACAACTCGGTAGTCAAACCATCTGTTCTGTATGCTTCTGAGTGCCTTGTAATGGCTAGGAAGGGCCCACTCAGAAAGCTGGAGTTAAAAGAGAGGAAGATCCTGAGGAGGATATTAGGACCAATCAGAGAGGAAGGAGGCACTTACAGAATCCGCCATAATAATGAACTGTATGAACACCAGGAGGACATCGTCACGTCTATAAGGAAAAGGCGCCTGACCTTTTATGGACACTTGGCCCGTCTGGATTCCGAAAGACTCACCAACAGGATATTCACAGTAACAGGAAGAGGCAAGGCTTCTAAGAACAAATGGATCACGTCAGTTAAGTCAGATATGGAACAACTAGATATCCCACCGGGACAAACTCATGACCGACTACTGTTCCGTCAAGCCATCCGACACGGAGTTTTCCCAACGTCCCTTACAAGTAAGAAGACTACAGGAACTAAGTGGACCGAGGAGAGAAAGGTGGCTCATAGTCAGCACATGAAGGACTATTGGAAGAAGAAGAAAGCAACAACTTTACCCAAGAGTAGATACGAGCCCCGTGGTCCTCAGTAGGCCTAAACGACAAAGAATAATAATAATAATAATAATAATAATAATAATAATAATAATAATAATAATAATAATCGGTTTGCCCTTCCAGCGAGCCGCGTAGGGTGCTTGAAAACGAGCGTCTTCCAAAGTTGCCTATTCAAAAAGATTTTGTTGTCCATGACAGATTCCCAATTCCATCCTCTTCTCTCCACATCTTCCCTCAGTTGGTCCATCCATCTTCTTCTTGGTCTTCCAGCTGGTCTTTGGTCTTCCAGCTGGTCTTTGGTCTTCCAGCTGGTCTTCTACCTGTTATTCTCTTTTCCAAATAAGCGCATCGTAACCTAGTGCTATTCATTCGTTTAACATGCCCAAACCATTTAAGTCTAGATGACGTAAGTCTTCTCTCCATCGATTAATTTTGACCTAGGTTAGATAGGATCTCATCATTTTTCACGTGATCAAGTCATGTCTTTCGGAGGGCAGTTCTAAAAAATTTCATTTCACAGACTTGAATCCTACTACAATTCTTTGATATTAGTGTGCAGGTTTCCAGAGAATATGTAAGGATGGGAATGAAATATGACTTGTACAGGCTCATCCCATAGTAGGTGTCTAATGATACTGTAAAAGTTAGAGCCTTTGGCTACTCTGTTTGTCATTTCTATCTCAGCTCTTTTATTACTAGCCATTACGCTTCCTAAATAACTGAATTGGTGTACTACTTCAACTTGGTGGTCCTGTATTTTTATGTTGGATTCTGTATTATGTCTGCTGATTTTCAATGCTCTGAAGGCTCTGGGCTCTGAAGGCAAGCAGTGTATGTTTTGAGCCACTCATTGTCGTCGTGAAGTAAGGCTGAAATTGAGATGATTTATCGCTGCACTAGAAAATGCTATTGCAGGAGTAACAATTTTCTCAGCATATATATGCAATGGCCAATCTCTGAATGCTATTACTCACCAATATGAATAATCTGAAAGAAAATCCTCTAGTATGTTAGGCCTAGCAAGTCAGTGCAGGAGTACAATGCAGTTGCTTTCAAAACAAAAACGAGCCTCGTAGAGAAGGTGCACAGTTTAAATAGCCAGGGAAGGTGTACCCTGGTATTATTATTGTTGTTGATGTTGTTGTTGTTGTTGTTGTTGTTGTTGTTGTTGTTGTTACTGTTGTTATTGGATTATGGAAATTAAGGATGATATTAAAGAACTACAAATAACAACAGATGATCTTAAAAATAAAATGGACAAAATTAACATACTTCAAGACAAACACACCAGGCTACAGACCAAGATCAATAAGAGGTCTAATGGGAGTGTGTTTTCTGTTGAAGAAAGGAAGACAGCATATTTCAGAATAAAGAAATATTGGATTGATAGGAAATAAAAAAATACTTTGTTTAATTGACTAGAGTGGTCCAATGTAGGCCATAAGATGTAAAATAAAAGTAAAAATTGGTCTTAAGTCCCACTGACTACTTTTGTGGTTTTGGGAGACAACCTATTGTCAGAATTTTGCCCTGCAGGAGTTCTTTCGCATGCCAGTATATCAACCGTCACAATAATGTCATATTTAAGTACTTTCAAATATCACCAGACTGAGCTAGGATCAAACCCACCAACTTGGACTCTGAAGGCAAGCACTGTATGTTTTGAGCAACTCATCATCGTCGTCAAGTAAGGCTGAAATTGAGATAATTTATCGCTGCACTAGAAAATGCTATTGCAGGAATAACAATTTTCTCAGCATACACATGCAATGGCCATTCTCTGAATGCTATAACGCACCAACATGCATAATCTGTAATTTCTATTAAAAATGGTCAATGTAAGATTCTATCAAAGTTGTTCAGAAATGAAAACTCCAAAAGTAAGAAAACACTGATCTGTAGAACATTAAGTGAGGGTATCTTTGTAAGTTACTTTACCCATATCGCTTGGCAAACTGTTGAATGGTAGCATGAATCTCTTTCAGTGCAGGATGCTGAGGTACAAAATATAATTCTTTAAAATAAAACCACAGATCTTGTTGCTTATCCACAATAAGATACTTGAAGATGGAAGCGATTTCCTCTGGAAACTGATCTAGCAGTGGCAGCAGAGAAGCAAAGATTGTACTGAGAAGAGGTCCAAGAGACGAATCCTCTAAACTGAAACATAATGAAAGATAATATAATTAGTGATTACAAAAGGTCACATTTAGTACAGTATGAGGTATATAGATGTGATTATAAAGGAAATCAAAGAAATGGGATATCAATGTTTTTTGGTAGCTACATGGGGAGAGACAGAACTAGAGAGAGGCACAGAGTAGTGATGGGATTTTCGATTCATTTTACTGAATCGATTCAATGGATTCCATTCACATTGCTGAATAGTGATCTGATTCGTGGCACATTAGTCACTGTTCCTGTTACATCTGTGCAGTGTGTACTGACAGACAGCAGTAACAGTATTCGATGCTCGCTGTTGTCATTAGGTTATCATTCTGTGAATTGTTTTCCTATGCATCATCCAGCTTTAGAATTCAGGTTTCTCCTACAGCCACCTCTCCGCATCAAGTTTTGATGTTACAAAGCCTTTCCCCCACAGTGACAACTCCATTAAATAAGTACTGTATATAGAATTAGATTTAAATATCTGTAGACACAACCATCAATGATCTGCATTTTGGGGCTGCCACCCAGGTGGTAGATTCCCTGTCAATTATTTGCCTAGTCTTTTCTTAAATAATTTCAAAGAAGTTTAAAATTTCTCTGTATTCATGATTTCCTGATTCAACGTCTTTGTAGATAAGTTATTGCATCAGTCAGCTCACTTACTCACTGTCCCCATACACCGGTGATCTCGTGATTCTATTATTGAAATCTTGTGCAATGATGCGACATACGAATTAAGAAAATACTGAGCAATTCTTTCCAATGTAAAACATATCTAAGTTTGAGTGGTCCTGGGTATAACTCATAGTCATAGGGTATGCTAGAGAGCTCAGTTGATTTAATTGTCGAACGTCAATTAGTTATAATGCCAAGATTCATTAACCTCTTAACTGGGCATGACGTATATATTCGTACGCTCAATGTTAATGGGTAATGGGCATGACGAATATATACATACGCGTCTTTTACCGTGAATATCTCCTGGGTATGACGAGCTACTTTGCCACGTCGTGTATTGTTGCCTTAATTGATGTTTTTCCTGCACGATGGCATCAAATACCATATGTCACGCTTCTTGAAGCTTATTTGTTTATATTTTACAACTGTACGGTGCTACTTATCTGCAGTAGGCCAAATATGGCAGCATCTAGTTCAAAGCGTAAGTTGGAAACGCTCGAAGAAGGCGAGATTATTCAACACTTGGAAAAGGATTGTGACGATTTATCTTGTCAGAAATCCAAAGATGAGTGGTTTGATACAACTGAAGGTGAGTCTGATAGTGAAAGTGATTCAAGAGAATGAGAATAAAGAGCAAGATGAACAGCATGGCAAATCGGATGAAGGCGAAGTGTTAGACATGTTTCATCCTTTCCCGCCGCGTGCTAGTGGTGCTAGTGGTGTAAATGTGGACTTCAACTATGAATCCAATGTGTTGGAATATAGGTGATGATAGGTGATGATATGTTTCAACTTATTGCCGAACAAACCAATTTGTATGCTAAACAGTTTTTAGAAGCCCATCCGAACTTGAAACCACAGTCACGAGCGAGAGATTGGGTGGATACAAATCCAACTGAGATAAAAACTCTAATTGGACTTCTAATGCTGCAGCGGATAGTTCATAAGCCAGAAAACAGTATTTCTCAAAACGGGAAAGTATCGCAACCCCTTACTTTTCGAAAATATCTCTGAGAAAAATCACTGCAGTTCTAGTGAGGTAAATGACGTAACTGACCGTGAAGTTAATGTAAAATCTTTCACAATGTAACTAGGATGATGTTTAATTCATAAATATTCCTTTCTTTTATTTGTTTTAATTTTAGGTGCTAACATATGAACATATGAACAAAACACTCAAATTTCAATCAGGTAAATGACCTTGCAGTTAATGAAAAATGGTTCAGAATGTCACATGAATGATATGATATTTATAAATACCCCTTGCTTTTATTTGTTTCAACTTACGGCTGTAAAGTATGGGCCAAACTCTCAAATTCCAACCAGGTAAATGACCTTGCAGTTAATGCAAAAAGGTTAAAAACATTTCTAACACAAAATTAATTAATTAAAACTCCTTTATTTTACTTTTTGCACCACAGATGAATGATATTAATGATAATACTAACTTTTCTGCCTATCTTGCCGTGTAACAACAATCTGCTGAAAAAAATACACAGGGGAGGTTACACCAAGCACATGAATAATACCCAGTTAAGA
The DNA here is from genome assembly GCF_040414725.1 of Anabrus simplex. Classification (NCBI taxonomy): domain Eukaryota; kingdom Metazoa; phylum Arthropoda; class Insecta; order Orthoptera; family Tettigoniidae; genus Anabrus; species Anabrus simplex. The sequence continues at coordinate 104,273,586 of NC_090269.1, read as the reverse complement.
GGTTAAACTAACAAACAGAATAATGTAGTAGCCTACCTACTTTGGAATTATGTTTTGATTACCTTCTTAACATTGCAAATAAAACTAACTATTATTGTAAATCTCCCTGTAAAAAGTACAGTGAGTACAGTGAATACAGTGAATATTTTCAAATGAGCTAAGAGCAAGAGTCCGTTATAGCGTACGATTCTTTCAGAGAGGCATCGCTCTGCAGTCCCGCCCGCAGCAGCGAAAGTTCGGCTTCCCGTCAATGTCCAGTGTTCCGTGAACCGTGCGTGTCGTGTCTCACTGATCCGTGAGTATACCACTCAGCACTGCCTACTGCGAGTCAGCTGAATCATGTGCCATGAGCTCGCTGTTGCTGTAATTCAATTCACTCGAACAGTTGAATGAATCAATCCACTGCTTCGAATCATACACTCAGTAACCAACACCAGTACAGAAAGTATTAGATTAATGGAACTCCAAGTACTAGCACTGGCTAACAACAGGTAAAGAGCAAGACCAAGTCGTAACTACAAAGACACACACGCGATGCTGTCTATTGTGTAGACTGTTTTATTTACAAATTAAACACACGTTATACACACACATTAACAAACCACCATTTTGAACAAAACACTGCTACAAAGAAGACTGCAACATCAGCATGTCAACCAACTACCAAAACAACAAAATCACAATATGAGTTCACGAATTTCACTAGCAACTCTAACAACTCAACTCCAACTTGCAAGACTGCCTCTTTATATACATTGCCTGGCCAGGCTTCGAGAAAAGTATGACACAACATGTTTCCTCATAATTTCTAGAGTCTCCAATAACCTATTTACAAATGGATCGAATGTTCTGTAAATCTCTAGTGACAAAGATACAACTATTACCCTATGTTGCACAACATTACATGTTTTTTCCAATATCTTTACAGGTAATAATAAATAATATACTATTAATTATGTGTTCTTACATTAAAACGTTTACGTTGTTATTATTATTACTTATATATTATTCTCAGTTCAATACGGACCAAAAACATGAAATTCATAACCATTAATAACCTCACATGTTTTGTTACACAAGACACAAATAATAAATTATATGACCACGATTTATACCAAATAAATTATGTACATAACTTTGTAAATAATAATCATAATAACAACAACAACGCCTACTAATCGAGCTCAATATTTCTACTATTTACCCATGGGTTTAGAGAACTATTTCTAAGTTATACTAGTCCATTACACTTGCATCAAACATAGCAATGAGGATAAGCAAGACACCATCCCAGTGCAACCTTATGCTAGAGTGGGAGAAAACTGAATGTGTGGAAGCCCTCAATTTCCTGGGAAGTATAACATCAAGTGATGGATGTACCAAACCAGAAGTGCAGAACAGTGTAAGGAAGGGATCCGATTTCTTCCGCCAAGTGCAGAACGTAGTGTGGGACAAGGAAGCTCCTGTGAAATCCAACAGACCATGTTTGAAACATACCTCCTGCCTATCAATGACAAACAGCCTGGAGTGCTGCATAATTAATGGAGAACTGAGCAAATTACAATCTTGTGAAATTAAATTTCTGTGGTCAGCCATGCAGAAGACTACAGGAGATAAAATTATGAATGATGATGTCAGATAAGAGACACAGGTGTGCCTGTCAATGGCAGAGAGACTAGGCGCTGCACAAGTTAAGTGATTTGGACATGTGAACAGGATGAGGGAGAGCCAAACACCACAAAAGTACTTGGACAGGAATGTATACGGAAAAAGACCAATTGGACGATCCAAGAAGCGGTGCCTGCATCAGAACAAAGAAGATCTAGAAACTAGAGAAGAAAATTGGGAAACTATAATAAGACAAGAAGTACATTAAGATAGAGCAAAATGGAGGCAAATTGTCTATGAAGATCATACCCAGCTCGCTGGAAGGATATGATGATATTGAAGTGGTGGTGATGGTGATGACGATGCAAAACAAATAGTACAGAAATAATAAACATGCTCTGAACATCAAGATATGTCATTATAACAGGCAAGGTGATGTCAACAACATGTATCCAACAGCTTTGGTAAGACATATATTCAAAATGTGCACTCTTGTCTTTCTGCAACAACAGTTTGGAGATTGCTTTATTTCCCATGGAATTGAATTCCCATACTCTTCCCACTCCCTGCCTGTAATGCCCCCAGCTGCCAACATATGAGGCATGCTGAAACAATCCATTTTCCAGTCAGATAACCCACCAAGGAATGCTCTGAAATTATAAGAAAAGATACAGTCATTTTTTGAGTCTTTGTGGCAACCTGTGTTCATCAATATGTGCAACAATCTACAGGATCATTATGAACATTGCAGGAGCTATGAGAGTGCTCATTTTGAACACATGCTGTTAATAATGATGATGATGATGATGATGATGATGATGATGATGATAATGATGATGGTTTTTACAAACCACTAACTACTTTTACGCTTATCGGAGATGCTGAGATGCTAAACTGGTTCTGAGGGAGTTCTTTTAAGTTCCAGTAAATCTACCAACACTATCAAATACCACCAGACTGAGCCAGGATCAAACCTGCCAAGTTGGGCTCAGAAGGCCAGCACTCTACTATCCGAGTTATTCAGCCTGGCAAGACATGCTGTATCAGCGCAGTTAGATATATATGTTGCCATCAACATCTTGCATGATTGCATGATGTATCTTGACATTCAGAAAATATTTGTACCTTCAGTACAGTTTATTTTGCCGCATACAGTACACAGCTTTTTATTTTGTTGCTTGGCATTAGAGGTTTAACGTTGGACATTCATGGTTTTCGGCAATGCAAGGATGGGAAGGAAGCGGCCATGGCCTTAATTAAGGTACAGCCCTGGCATTTACCTGGTGTGAAAATGCCAAACCATGGAAAAATATATTCAGGGCTGCTGACAGTGGGATTCGAACCCACTATCTCCCGAATGCAAGCTCACAGCTGTGTGATCCAAACTGCACAGCTAACTCACAACGGGCTGTATCATAATTAAGACCACAGCCTCTACCTTCCAAGTCCTAGCCTGTCCTATCCTTGCATAGCTGAAATCCTTTGATGTGTTAGTGTGACGTTAAACCAGGAGTGGGCCATTTTTTTAAAGTAGTGGAAAGGAACAAACAAATGATCAATTCCTATATAGAGAGACAGAAACATGAATAGGAATGCATAATAGGATAAACACAATGACAGGTCAGCAAAGGGAAGATGGAGCAAAAACAAAGGACACAAGACAAACATGAAAACACTACAGGACAAGGACAATCTCGTCCACATCTTCACACACTATTGTCTTGAAAAACTCTCCTGATCAATCCTAGTTCTTCTCCGTCTATTTCTTCTCAGCCCCCATGAGCTTGTTTGTCCTTCCCAGCTTCATCAGGAGGGCAGGCTTCAACACTCATTGAGGGGCCATCTTGGCAGATCTTCAGTCTTGATGTGGGAAGTTTGGTATAAGAAGCCAGTCGGATAAACACAGGAAAGGGAAGAGACAAAAAATGACGAAGATTAATAGAGGTGGTAAAAGACTAGGAACACAGAAAAACACCAAAGAATAAAAAGAACCCAATGGATCAAATAAGAAATGGAAAAGAACAAACAAATGATAAAGAAACTACTTCATTTATTTATTTTTGCTCCTGGTTTAACGTCGCACTAACACATCCAAGGATTTCAGCTATGCAAGGATAGGACAGGCTAGGATTTGGAAGGTAGAGGCTGTGGCCTTAATTATGATCAGCCCGACCATTTGCCTGGTATGAAAATGGGAAACCATGAAAAACCATCTTCAGGGCTGCTGACTGTGGGATTCGAACCCCCCCCCATCTCCAGAACGCAAGCTCACAGCAGCATGACCCTAACCAAACAGCCATCAGTATTGTTCTTTTCTTCTGAAGATGCAGAGCAAAGTTCTCTGTGAAACGTAAAGAATTTAACCTTGTTTTCTTGACATGGTAGAAGCCCAAAATCTTATTATCATGTCTATAGTTACAAGCTGTGAAAGCATAAATCCATATATTTTTTCTCTTTGAAGGTTGTGCTGTGTGGTTCTTGTGATCCGCCCAGTACTCTTTCATTTGTTCCGATCAAAATTTTCTCATTTCATCTGAAATCGCTATAGCCCTTCTATGTGTCATTTCTGCTGAAAATTTGTGAGTCATAAGAAGGGTATTAATTTTACTTTTATTCTCTGCATCTGCTATCGTAAGTCCAATTGCTTTGAGATGTTGCTGAATTTCATGGATCTATTGTCCCCCTGCCTTCTTTACTAGATTTTTCATCACTAGTTGTCGTACATCCAGTATCCTGGCAGCCGCAAAATGAGAAAGAAATACAAAATTCTTTTCCTCTTCACTGTGTTGGTGATTGAGCTCATTTCTCGATAGACAGTTTCATTAGGAAGGATTCTCCAGACTATTTCAACCTGGTATTTTTTATTTATGCAAGTTCTGATAATTCTTCTTTCAGTTTTGAGGAGCTGATTAGTTATTCTTTCATTTTCAATTTGGAACAGGGTTTCACAAGCGTAAAGTGGCTTCTGGGAGAGATACGATCCACCTTTATAATTAAATCTTCCGATAAATGCCCATTACAGATTCTGCTTTTCGCCGGCAACTGCTTATTTTTACATCATGGAATAACTCTTGTCCACTTCACAGAAAGATTTTCTTCCATCATGCTCTTTCCCAACCAGAAACAGAACAGTACATTTTTTTCAAAATAACAGAATAGTGGACTTCACACACAAAGTACTGCACAGATATTAATACAGACCTTTGGAAAATATTAAAACAAACAAATACCCTTGCATATGCGTTAAAATTATGAGCACGACTTCAAGCACATCTGCTATTACCCTCGTTGACTACTTGGCACATGTGCTGTTGCTAGTTCAAAATGACTGCAGTACCACACTCCAGTGGGGCCCATCAACAACAATGCTGAGACAGCAAAGTGATATCACTAAGTATTTTGAGAAGTCTGGTTTTCTTTCAAACCCCGATCATGCATGTAAGTGAACGAGAGACAGTCGGGAGCCAGGTCTATGCGTCGTGGAATTGCGCAACATACCCTCCACAATCTCTGCCACTGTTGGCTACAATGCGCCAGTCATAGCCAAGCTACTGGCAATTGAACATGGCCACTAAGATCAATACTCTCGCCATGCGTGAGTTGCGAAGTTTGATAAGTTTCTGCAAGCAGAAGGATGTAGCAGTGCTGAAATCCATCGCAAAATGAGTGTAATGTATGGTGAAAACTATATGAGTGATGGTAGTGTACAGGAATGGTGTCGGAAATATAAAGAAGGGCGAACAGGCATCCATGACGAAGGTGGACAAGGACACAAGTCTATCGCTACCATACCTGTGATCGAGCGCCTTGATGAGTTTGTCCCCGACAAACGGAGGATTACACACAGTGAACTTTCTACAGCAATCCCAGACATTTCAAGGTCTTCTCTATACACAATCATGACCAAACACTTAGGATACCAGAAACTTTGTTCAAGTTGGGTCCCAAGAATGTTGACTGATGATCACAAAACTCAGCAAATGGCGTCAGCCATAATGTTTCTCACACGTTACCTTAGTGAGGGGGGAAGAGTTTTTAAACTCTATCGTTACTGGCAATGAAACTTGGGTCCTGTATGACACTCCAGAAACCAAAGAACAGTCTAAGCAGTGGATGCATCCTTCTTCTCCAAACAAGCCGAAAAAGTTTAAAATGACACTGAACAACAGGAAAACAATGGCTACCACTTTTTGGAACCATAAAGGTGTCTTGTTGGTGGACTTTATGGAGCAGGGGAGAACAATAACAAAGGAAGTTTATTGTGAAACTATACGTCGCCTATGCAGAGCGATTCAAAACAAACGAAGAGGCATGCTCTTCACAGGCGTTGTTTTGATCCATGACAATGCTTGACCGCACTGTGTCAAAATGACAATAGACCTTCTCAAACAGTTCAAGTGGGAAGTTTTCGACCATTCACCGTACAGTCGAGACCTTACATCTAGTGATTTTCACCTCTTGCGAGAACTGAAGGCGTGGTTGGGCAGGCAACGCTTCGCCACCAATGAAGAACTGAAGGAGGCTGTCCAGACGCACCTTACCTCACTAACGGCAGACTTCTTTGCAGAAGCCATAGGAAAGCTGGTGTCACAATACAACAAATACCTAGATCGTTTTGCGATTATGTAGAAAAATATAAATACAAAAGTACTAAACTTTTAGTAATAAAATCGTTCTTTTACGTCAGTGTGTCTTTTTTCATAGCCCATCAGAGGTTGAAAAAACCGGCCCTCGTATTTGTCATGATTTAACTCTTATTTGAATGTGAGGTACACATAACTTTTAAAAATATACAGTAGTAGCTCAAACAACAATTTCGTAGGAACAAGCAGGGCAGTACTGAAACACGTAATCTGTAATGTGATACAACATATAATAAGGTCACTATGAACATAAAATTCCAAGTACTAGTCATCACACCACTTTCAAACTAAAGTTCAACCCAGGATATGATACCAGCGAGTAGACTAATTTATCTTTCTTGTACAACACTATTAGCATATAGACATCATATTACAGACAAACTCTCTAAAAGAAGGTCATGCTGTATCTCATACCATTGGGAGATTTTACTTGGAATTTCTTGAACATAGTGTCTATAATAATATTCTTTTCCTACTGGGTGCCTTTCATTATTTTACCTCAGTGGATAGATATTTTGGTAAATTTGGACAAATATGAGGTACTGCTTCTGGTTTTAATTTCCACTTCACACAAGGAAGTTCCAGGTTTTCATCATTCACTATAAAAATTTGCTGCAATTTTTTTTTTTTTAATGTTTATCACATCATTACAGAATATTGTTCTATTGGTCCTACTGATTTACAAGAGAAAAGTTTTGAATCAATAGATCTTCCATGTCCAAGCAACATCAACAGGGAGATTTTTCACTTTGTGCTCAGGCACGGTAATGAATCAGCTAAAGTGCAGCTGGAGTACATACATGATTTTATCATCTCTATGCACTGAATACCAACATTTAAGAAGTATTTCCAGACCACAGCTCTTACATACGAGTGGTTTTTCTTCTTTCTCTTGTAAAAATCACCAAAACTTCCAAGTCTTCCTACATGCAACGTTACCTTACATTTAAGTTGCTACGGTAATACTCAGTATGGGAAAACATATAGCCTTCGCATCAGACAACCTCCCTTAGCTTTCACTCAAGCAGGACCATTTCACTCTTTCTTGCACAACTAAAACATACCAATAGCACCCAAGTCCATTGTAATTATCACAATCATATAGCCAAGCAAGCATAATACCTGTGGACAAAAGCATCCCATGCAGCAATACTGAGATCAGGGAAGTTGCTGTAGTTGAGCCGTAGAGCAATGCGAAGTGTAGCCAATACTTTAAAGCGTACTAATGTGATGTGACGTGGCCCCATCAGTCGAATTAACTCGGGTAACGAGAGAAGGGCTTTTTGCTTAACAGATTCTGACACATCATTCGTGGTCAATCGGCCATCAAAGTGAACCAATACACCCAAGAAGTATGGCTGAAGGAAGTCTGCCTGTAATGATCAAATAAAAATAGGTCTATGCCAATATATCCAATAGAAATCAACATTTCAAAGTATAATTACAAGATTCAATACTCACAATCTGTTCCAAAGTAAGATGAGGTGATGATGTCTTGAAGTTTGGATCGATACTTGCAAGGTAACGTAAAGATTCTAATACCCTATCTCGTTTGCTTTGAAATTCCAAAAGCAACTCATTACGAATCACCTGTAAAATTATAATTTATTATTCATTTTCATAAAAAATACAGCATATTCTAATTAACAATATAGAGAAATTTTTAAAATTCTGGTGTTAGTGAACTTACAACAAATGAGCGAGATATAAGGCTAGCAACCGGCTGAGAACACAGTTCCTTCATGTACTCGATGCATTCAGTCAGCACTGCTTCACTCTCTGAGACCACGATGTGAGGGTAGATGTGCTGCAAATTAAAAAAAAAAAAAAATTATCACACCACCTACAGAACAAACAAACTTAACTCCCCAGTAATTTCCAAAAAAAAAGAAAAGCTTTGAATCAATAGACCTTCCATGTCTGTGCAACATCAACAGAGGAAGATTTCTCTTTGTCCTCAGACGCAGTGTTGAATAAGCTAAAGTGCATTACTTATATGATTCTATCATCTCCATGCACTGATATTTAAGAATGTACCAACATTTCTTAAGCTTCAATCACAGCATCCGTAATGATCTAAATCATTGGGAAACCACAACCCGGTAACTTCTTTATCTATAGGACGAGGGCCGGTCCAAAAAAATTAACTAGTAAAGAGGTTTCCACTTTTTAAGTTCCAACATTTAACTAATATAATATTAATAATAATTAAGTATGGCATAATCTTCTGTATGCTGGTAGTGTACCTCTCCTTCTGTGTATTCTGGAGATCGCTCTATGGATGCATCATTATTTGTTGCATCACAAACCCCTTCAGTACAACCTTTCTTAATACCAAAACTGAGCATATTAACATATAAATCTAGCACTTACACACTGCTATCTTCACAATAGAGAAATGGGAAAGTTAATATCCACCTTTTCAATACAATATATTACGTGAAGGTTTACATTTAAAACATCACGTTTATTTACATTTGGTACCGGTTTCGACAATGTTTGATGTCATCATCAGCCAGGACAACTATACAAAGATATATTACATTAATCGTGACTCCTACAGTAATATTACATTAATAGTATTGAATATAAACATGAATATAATTAAAAGTATATACATACTAGCAAGATACCCGTGCTTCGCTACGGTATTATACTGAAATTTATAACTGAATGCTTATTGTTTTAGATATATAATCCGCCGAAATTCGCGTTCTGACTCGTTTTCGGCAAAAATCCACCAAAATTCCTGTTCTGACTCGTTTTCTATTAGATTTCGGCATGTTTCCTCCCATTTTTCAATCTTCCTTTCCAGCAATCGATTTCGTACTTCCCGGGCTAGGCTCAGGTATTCCTCCCGGTCAGTTGGGTCCCTAAATCTTTGCCATATTTTCCTATAATCATTTTTAATATGGATGAAATCCTTCAGGAGAACCGGCGTGGTGTCATATTGGGTGCCTTGGCGGCACTAAACCTGCGGCCGGACTGCATTCTTAGTCATTACCAGTCCAGGAGCCGTTTCCAGCGCAGTCCGCACAACTGACGACGGTTCGGAACATTATTATTATTATTATTATTATTATTATTATTATTATTATTATTATTATTATTATTATGTGTCGCTGTAATGGCTGATGACAGGGAAAACCGGAGTATCCGGAGAAAAACCTGTCCCGCCTACGTTTTGTCCAGCATGAATGACACATGTAGTGACCGGGATTTGAACCACGGAACCCAGCTGTGAGAGGCCGGCGCGCTGCTGCCTGAGCAACGGAGGATCCTTATAAGTACATTAAGAACAGTAAAATCAATTGGTCTCACCTCCTTCTACACCCCACCGCCGTTAAGTTTGTTTACCGCCACTCCCCCCCACCAAAAGAAATTAAAAGAATGCTTGTTTCTTTATGTTTAAGGGAGATTCCAAACACCAATGTTCACGTCTATTACCTTCAGTTTTGAGATATAAGTATCCCAATAAAAATAATTTACTTTCTGCACTTCATATCACAATACCCCCCCCCCCCCCCCCAAGTGAATTTTCCCGCAAAAAATACTTGTTTCTTTAATAGTAAAGGATCTTCTTAAATACCAATGATCACGACTAACTTCTTCAGTTTTTGATTTATGTGTCCTCACGAAAGGAATTCAACTCCTTTACACTCCCGCCCTCCAAGATGGTTTCTCCACCAAAACGCGCTTTTCTTTGTTTTTAAAGGAGATCCAAATACGAATTTTCACGTCTGTAACAACTTTAGTTTTTATTAGATGTATGTATTCTCATACAATTAAGCCAATTAATTTTTCAATTCTTCCCTCCCCCCTTCATTGGATTTTCCGAGAATACACGTTTCTTTTCTTTTAAAGAAGATCGCAAATATCAAATTTCACGTCTGTAACGTCTTCATTTTTGTGATATCAGTAGCCTAATTAAAAGAATTCAACACCATTTTCAGTCACCTTTACCACCCCCCTCCACCCAAGTGGTATTTCCGAAAACTAAAAACACACGTTTCTTTATGTTTAATAGAGATAAACAATACCTTAACTTCTGTAACATGTTAAGTTTTTTTTTAGATATACTGTAAAAATTCTCATTTTAAAATTTCACCCCTTTTGAGTTCCCCTTAAGTGGAGTTTCCAAAAACAAATCACCTATGTTTATTTACATTTACAGGAGATTCCAAACACCCACTTTTTACGTCTGTAACATTTTACGTTTCCAAGATATTCTGTAGATATAGTCTTTCAAAAAATTCACCCCAATTTGTCACTCCTGTTTAACCGCCATTAATTGGATTTCCCAAAAACTAAGAATTACGTGTTTCTTTATTTTTAAAGGAGATCCCATATACAAATTTTCAGTTCTGTAATATCTTTCGTTTCTGAGATATATGTATCCCCATTAAAGGCATTCAACCCATTTTTCACCCCTTTTACACCCCTCCTATTAGGATTTACAGGAAACAAAAAAATACGTGTTCCTTTATTTTTAGAGGATATTCTAACTACCAATTTTTACATCTGTAAATTTTAAAGTTTTAAGATGTAGACGCACTCATTTTAAAAATTCACCCCCCCCTTTTCACCCCCCCCCCCAGTATTTGGATTTTCCAAAAACGAAAAAAATACGTGTTTCTTTACTTTTAAAGTAGATCCAAAATACCAATTTTCAGGTCTGTAATATCTTCAGGTTCTGAAATATAAGTAGCCTCATTAAAGGCATTCAACCCATTTTTCACCCTTTTACACCCTTCCTATTGGGATTTTCCGAAAACAAAAGAATACATGTTTCTTTATTTTTAAAGGAGATTCTAAATACCAATTTTTACATCTATAAACTTTAAAAGTTTTGAGATATAGATACACTCATTTTAAAAAATCACCCCCTTTTCACCCCCCCCCCCCCCATTAATTGGATTTTCCACAAACAAAAAAATACGTGTTTCTTTATTTTTAAAGGAGATCCCAAACACCAATTTTCAGGTCTGTAATATCTTCAGGTTCTGAGATATAAGTATCCTCATTAAAGGCATTCAACCCATTTTCACCCCTTTTCACACCTCCTATTCCGATTTTCCGAAAACAAAAAAATACGTGTTTCTTTATTTTTAATGAAGATTCTAAATACCAATTTTTACATCAGCAAACTTTAAAAGTTTCGAGATATAGATTCACTCATTTTAAAAATTCACCCCCTTTTCACCCTCCCATTAATTGATTTTCCAAAAACAAAAAAATACGTGTTTCTTTATTTTTAAAAGAGATCAAAAGTTCCAATTTTGAGGTCTGTAATATCTTCAGTTTCTGATATATAAGTACCGGTATCCTGATTAAAGGCATTCAACCCATTTTCCCCCATTTTCACCCTTTTTCACCCCTCCTATTGGGATTTTCTGAAAACAAAAAAATACATGTTTCCTTATTTTTAAAGAAGATTCTAAATACACAATTTTCACATCTATAAACGTTTAAAGTTTTGAGATATAGATACACTCATTTTAAAATTTCATCCCCCCTTTTCACCCCCTTACCGAAGGAATATCCAAAAATCCTCTCTTAGCGAGCACTTACATCATAATGTGAATATATCCCCAAAATTTCATTTCCTTATGTCCAGTAGTTTTGGCTCGGCGATGATGAATCAGTCAGTCAGTCAGTCAGTCAGTCAGTCAGTCAGTCAGTCAGGACAAGCTATTTTATATATATAGATATAAGCTGACAGTCAGTGCGATAAAAGATTGTTTTTATAAGGTGTACACCTTAGCATTTTAATTTAAAAAAAGAAAGTATTGAAAGTGAAGTATAATAATCAGCTTTTAGTGACATATTTGTCTGTTGAACAGTAGGGTTATGTTTATAAAGGCTTTGTAGCCATGTTTAACATAAAAGAAGTGACACATGCTTAGTTATGAGTGTTTCTACATAAAAGTATGTACAGTAAAATCTAGAAAGTATTCGAATGTGGCTTGAGTTTGGACTTAATAGATTGGATGTCACTGCACGTTGATGTTGGCATATAGGATGTCCGTTGGTAGATTCTATGTATAAGTTTTTGTACTCTAATTTTGTATGTTTATATCATATTAGTGGATAGAGCATTTTGGATTAAGTGCAGTTCTGTTGTGATGATATTGAAGGGATTCTTGTACTTCGAGTTGCGAGTACATAGGTTGTTCGAGAAAGATCTTGAACCAAGACGGAACCTCGGATGCCAAGCCAGTATTAGATGTGTCAGGAACCAGTTGCTCCCCTCCTATTATTATGTTAGTCTCTGTAAATGCAGCTGAAGTAAAATATGACAATGGTATTTTAAGGAGTATTATGGATTGAATTAAAACCTTTTCATAGTCTTGGAGACAGCAATTATCCCATTGGAATCCTTTTCTCCTTTTTGTGTTTGTCCTGTGTTCCCATTCTCTTACCACCTGTATTTATCTTTGTCTTTTCACTTTCCTGTAATTATCTGGCTTTTTTCTTATCCTATACTTATCCCGCAACAAGGCTGAAGATCTATCAAGATGGCCCTTCGATGAGTATTGATGCCCACCCTCCAGATGAAGCTGGGAAGCAGAAACGAGACCATCAGATGCTGAGAAGAGATGGATGTGGAAGAGCTGGGATTGGTGAGGGGAGAGCCTATCTATTTGAAGACGGTAGCATAAGAAGATGTGGAGATTGTCACCATCCTTGTCCTTTTGTAATTCCATGTTTGTCCTTGTCTCCTATTTCTGTTGCTCCCTATTCTCACACTGATCTGCCATTGTGTTCATCCTATTATATTTGTTCCTTTCTTCTCTCTCTCTCCAACTTGAGATAGCAATATAATATACAGTACTGCTGCACCACATATAAACTCCCCTTGTTCATTAACATTTGATGATAATGTTATCCTTCACTACAAATCCAATAAAGGGCAATGTACACAATTCATCATCATCATCATCATCATCATCATCATCATCATCATCATCATCACTTACACGACAGCCCTCTGCAGGTCTTGGCCTTCTGAAGAAGGTTTCCCCATTCTTTCCTGAAGTGCAATTCTTGATTCCAGTTATCTTTACATCCTCTCACACCCCTTCTTCCCACCTTAGCTTTGGTCTTCCAACTTTCCTGATTCCTTCTGGCATTGCATTAAATACCTTCTTTATCATTCTGTCATTAGCACGCAGCACATGTCCTGCCCACTCCAACCTCCTGATCTTTATGCAATTCACAATGTTTGGTTCGTTATATAAATTATACACTTCATGATTATATCTTCTTCTCCAGACACTGTTTGCCTCTACTGGTCCAAAAATCTGCCTCAAAATCCTTCTTTCAAATATACCAACCTGTCTTTTATCAGATTTTGAGAGTGTCCAGGTCTCAGGACCATATGTTAATACAGTCTTTGCTACAACTTTATACAATAGGACTGTTTAATCTTCAGGATTTATAATTATTCAATTATTCACTTACAATTTGAGCTGAATGGATTAATTAACTTCCTACACTCTACTGTCATAAAAGACAATCAAAAACATAATTTGATGATATACAGAAAGTCTATTAATTTTACATTGAAGATGGTTGAAACATGGACCAGGGAACACACATCCAAGTACTTAGAATCTGCATTTGCCAACCTTACTACACATGATACATGAATATGCAGACAACATGGAAATTCTTTATTAGCCCTAAGGGACATAACCATAATACTTTTGATCAATATTAGGGGGAAATTTGCATAACAAGAAAATTCTCAAAAAAACAGACACAATTCCAGTCCTACACACTAGGTGTAATGTTATTCAAGCTACAGTATAGGTAACAGATACAACATAGTCAGTTGCTGGGAATGGCCATTCTCAAACAGTTGAAAGCCCTCCAACAAAGTAATCTAGTTACCATTCAACAATAGCACTGAAATAAAATCACAAACCGTAATAGCTTAAAAGTTTTTTCAATTTGCATTATTTTGAAAACTTTGCATGTTTGAGATATATCTTAAACCTTTCACTCTCAGCGTCCATATATACGGATGTCAGCGGTATGTGCAAGAAATAATAATGATTATACATGAATGTTTCGTAAATAATTCTTTGAAAATATAATACGCTCTCATATATACGCGTAACATACACCAAATTAATCGGGAAAAAATGTTCTACACATATCAACTGCTTAAACAAACGTTGGTATAGTATACAGTGCCAAAAGAAGCGAGCGAAATCTAGAAGGCATTGACCTTGTGCGCCAGCTGACTACGTTGTTGGAGGGAAGTGAATGGTGTTGTTCGTAGTTCTGCAATTCTGTAGTTCTGAAATTTAGTGGTTTTGTTCATTTTTAAATGTTCTTTTAAGTGATATGAAAGGTTGGAGGCCAGCTTTTTTTTTTTGAACAAATGTGAAAAAAATAAAAACTTTCTGATCTGGTCAGTAGATTTTGGAAAATTCTATATCTTTTTTGCATGACTATTTACTTTTTGCATTTAGTATCTTTTAGAGTATGTATTTACAAGTCAAACATAAAAAATTAATTCAATTTGGACAATAAATAATATTTACAAGTAAAACATAAAAAATTAATTCAATTTGGACAATAAATAAGTAAAGTATGCATATTTCAGTAAAATACTACAATAAAGTAAGAAAAGTACAACATAACTGATGAAGAACAGGCAACCAGGTCAGAGAGAATGAAACATTTCTGGGAACAAAAGAAGAAACATCAACCAAATTTGTAACCAATATTCATAAGACTTGACTGTATATAGATTGATTTCAGTGCTCCAATGTGGGCGTAAAATAAATAAAAAATATAAAAAATAAGAAAAGGGCCTGGGATTTCTTGCACATACCCTGCCAAAATGTCTGCGAGCAAAAAGATTAAGAGTAATAACAACAAAGAACAAAACTACAAATAATATTTTGAAATACAGATAATGATTACTTAAAAGAGTCCAATTTAACCTCACTGACAGGGATTATTTCGAACATTTATTGCTATCTCAGTAGTGTCTTGATTTTGCTCATCATGGGGTTATTTTGGATGCAAGGTATTATATCTGAGCAAGAAATTTGATTATATGGTTTATCATACAACCCAAAATACACAATAGTTGAAGATAAAGATCATATGAAAACATTAAGCAAATCATAATCAGTTAAATAGAGTTCTGTATTTCACATATAATTACATTTAAGAAACAAGAGTAACTTTTCAGGCAATTGCCTTAAGTCCACCTTTCCATTCTTATCTGGAGTCGGTAGGACTATAACAGATCTCTTCCAACTGTGTATTTGTCTGGAATTAGTGTGAAGACAAATGCAGATATACTGTCTTCTATCATAAAAAAAAAAAAAAAAAAAAAAAGAGTACTGATGGCCTTCCAATTCATCCAGGACAGATCAGAAGTCTTTCTGTATGGAAGATTGTCAGATCCCAGAGCAGCAATTGCCTTTTTCAGATTGGATGATGATGATGATTATTGATGAATAAAGGGGCCTAACAGTTAGGTCATTGAACCCTAACGTTACGAAGTGCAACAAAGTGAAATGATAATTAGAAATTCAAAATGTATCCACCAACTAGAATCTGAAATGAATAATGATGAAAAAATGACCATGAATCCAAAACAATCAGGGGATCCGATTCACAATGCCTTATTTTCTGAGATGATGCTTGTCCAAAATCCAGGCCACTGCCCCCTCATAATAGTACTAATCACTGGTAAAGCAGAACAATGATGTTTCTCCTAATGTGGTACTAATCACAGGTAATGTACACCCATATAATCTGTTATTATGGCACCACCCACAGGTAACACAGACCCATGGTGTTTTTCATATAATGGTACTACTCCCCTAGTAATGCTCCTGTGATGATGCTTTTTTCTTTTACAATATGCTTTACGTCGCACCAACACAGATAGGTCTTATGGCGACGATGGAATAGGAAAGGCCTAGGTTTGGGAAGGAAGCGGCCGTGGCCTTAATTAAGGTACAGCCCTAGCATTTGCCTGGTATGAAAATGGGAAACCACGGGAAACCATCTTCAGGGCTGCTGACAGTGGGGTTCAAGCCCACTATCTCCTGGATGCAAGCTCACAGCTACACGCCCCTAACCGCACGACCAACTCGCCCAGTCTTGATGATACTAATCAGGTAATCACAGACCCGGCTGGAGGCAGTAGCGATAAGAATTCCTCAGGTAGTAGTGATTGTTGCTCTAAGAGAGAGCACAACCAGGCATATGTAGCAGTACTAATTGCAAGTAAAGTGGACCCATGGTGTTCATCGCATAATGGTACAAATCACAGATTGTCTCATGTTTCCAAAAGTATCATCCATTGGTCGCCTTTTTTATTCGCCTCTTACGACATGCAGGGGATACCCTGGGTGTATTCTTCATCTGCGCCTCCCACAAGGGGTTTTCAGTTTTGAAGAATCATAATTGTACCCAGGCACAACACCAAATTTTCCTTTACCAGTATATTTATGTGGTATAGTTCGATATTACCCCAGTGTATTCAGTTCTCTAAAATAATTATGTAACTTTCAGTACAAGAGAGCTAGTTACGAAGAGTGATGTAATACAACATTTCAATGCTTCAAAAACATGATTTACAAGGAAATAACGCTTACCAATTATCTCTGTAGTACTGTAGCAGTGAAAGTTTTCAGCACTTACTAAACTCATTCGAGACAATCATGATCATTGCAACAATACTACACAACAATTTGATGTGCAAAGCGAACAATGCACATTAAAATCCAAGGGTTAATAACAGTAGGTACAAAAAGTGCAGAAGAAATAACCACTGAGATTCAGCATTATCAGCCAGAAAAATGAAAAGTACCCTCGCTGTGTGGATTAATCCCAGCATGCAATATTCCCCCACTTAACAGTACCAAAAATTATTCTAGATAAGCAGATATGTATTGCAATGTAATATAATATTTTGTAAAAATGTTGATCACATTTATTTTTGAGTGATCTTCATACTTTTGTGTACCATGCATCTTGATGATGTAGATGTTGATTCCCATAGGGAACCTAAAATATTTGTCCCGAATGAGTAAATTTATAATACCAATATAATGGTCCGTTATTGGACATTATAAATTATCCAGCTAACTCATTCTTGGTTGCCTGCGTTTCGCCCTCGTGTGCTAAGTTAGGCTCGTCAGTTGGGACTTAGCACACCACCCAAGACGCAAGGCTAGTGCATACTGCCGTGGAGGCCACTGCATAGGCTATTTGAAGCCACCAGCAGTGCCAATGCACTATGAAAGCTACGTCTCAATTTCCAAAAATAGATGCCTGCCTGGCCATCAAATGATGTAGATGTTGATTCCCGAATGAGTAAATTTATAATACCAATATAATGGTCCGTTATTGGACATTATAAATTATCCAGCTAACTCATTCTTGGTTGCCTGCGTTTCGCCCTCGTGTGCTAAGTTAGGCTCGTCAGTTGGGGCTTAGCACACCACCCAAGACGCAAGGCTAGCGCATACCGTGGAGGCCACTGCATAGGCTATTTGAAGCCACCAGCAGTGCCAATGCACTATGAAAGCTACGTCTCAATTTCCAAAAATAGATGCCTGCCTGGCCATCAAATGATGTAGATGTTGATTCCCGAATGAGTAAATTTATAATACCAATATAATGGTCCGTTATTGGACATTATAAATTATCCAGCTAACTCATTCTTGGTTGCCTGCGTTTCGCCCTCGTGTGCTAAGTTAGGCTCATCAGTTGGGGCTTAGCACACCACCCAAGACGCAAGGCTAGTGCATACCGTGGAGGCCACTGCATAGGCTATTTGAAGCCACCAGCAGTGCCAATGAACTATGAAAGCTACGTCTCAATTTCCAAAATTAGATGCCTGCCTGGCCATCAAATGATGTAGATGTTGATTCCCGAATGAGTAAATTTATAATACCAATATAATGGTCCGTTATTGGACATTATAAATTATCCAGCTAACTCATTCTTGGTTGCCTGCGTTTCGCCCTCGTGTGCTAAGTTAGGCTCGTCAGTTGGGGCTTAGCACACCACCCAAGACGCAAGGCTAGTGCATACCGTGGAGGCGAAACGCAGGCAACCAAGAATGAGTTAGCTGGATAATTTATAATGTCCAATAACGGACCATTATATTGGTATTATAAATTTACTCATTCGGGACAAATATTTTAGGTTCCCTATGGGAATCAACATCTACATCATTTGATGGCCAGGCAGGCATCTATTTTTGGAAATTGAGACGTAGCTTTCATAGTGCATTGGCACTGCTGGTGGCTTCAAATAGCCTATGCAGTGGCCTCCACGGTATGTACTAGCCTTGCGTCTTGGGTGGTGTGCTAAGCCCCAACTGACGAGCCTAACTTAGCACACGAGGGCGAAACGCAGGCAACCAAGAATGAGTTAGCTGGATAATTTATAATGTCCAATAATGGACCATTATATTGGTATTATAAATTTACTCATTCGGGAATCAACATCTACATCATTTGATGGCCAGGCAGGCATCTATTTTTGGAAACTGAGACGTAGCTTTCATAGTGCATTGGCATTGCTGGTGGCTTCAAATAGCCTATGCAGTGGCCTCCACGGTATGCACTAGCCTTGCGTCTTGGGTGGTGTGCTAAGCCCCAACTGACGAGCCTAACTTAGCACACGAGGGCGAAACGCAGGCAACCAAGAATGAGTTAGCTGGATAATTTATAATGTCCAATAACGGACCATTATATTGGTATTATAAATTTACTCATTCGGGACAAATATTTTAGGTTCCCTATGGGAATCAACATCTACATCATTTGATGGCCAGGCAGGCATCTATTTTTGGAAATTGAGACGTAGCTTTCATAGTGCATTGGCACTGCTGGTGGCTTCAAATAGTCTATGCAGTGGCCTCCACGGTATGCACTAGCCTTGCGTCTTGGGTGGTGTGCTAAGCCCCAACTGACGAGCCTAACTTAGCACACGAGGGCGAAACGCAGGCAACCAAGAATGAGTTAGCTGGATAATTTATAATGTCCAATAACGGACCATTATATTGGTATTATAATGCATCTTGATGTTAAGACTTAAATTTAAGATGGAAGGAAATGGCATGCTAAACAAAACGAAATATAATAATGGTTGGAGAGTTAAGTAAATTTAAATAATAAACAAACTTCAGGTTCTACACAATATTACAGTATAAGGTTGGATCCATGCGAGATGAAACAATACATCAGTCAGATATAGTATAATAAGTTTGGAATGAAAGCCATAAATGCAGAACTACTTTCCACAAACCTGAAATTCAACTTCAATAAGCTCCTTAGGAGTTGTACCCATCAGTGCCGCCACTTGATCTAGTATAGGACGAGCTCGTACATTCTTAACTAATTCAGCTATTAGGCACGGCATAACATGATGGGACTCCTTGCGAAAAAACTGCTTCTCCCCATCAAAATCAAACAGCTTTGCAAGCTTTGCCACAGTACATACAAAATTCTTTCTGGATGATGACAGGTGAGTACCAATAGCCACTTTCACCATAACCTGTAAACAAAATTGTACTATCTGTAAAAAATAATCTACCTGATCAGTAATGTAAACAGTAAAATGAAAACAGTTTAAGTGGAAAGAGAAAGAAAAGAAGAACCAAACAAAGAAACAAATATATCTATTTTTAATGGTATACAGTCTCTGGAGAATCCTGGTGCAGGTCTTTCAAACTGATGCCTATTAATCAATTTGTAAGTTATTAAAAAAAAGTGTGATTTGATAGAATCTGATGATGTTCTTTCAAGAACAAAACCTGTCAATCTATTTTACTTAAGTTCTTTCTTTTTTCAGATATATTATTTATCGTGTCAGAAGTACAAAGTAAGAGAGACAAAAATTAAAAAAGGAAATTTTAAACACTGGTTGACCAAAAATTGGCCACGACAAGCGCAACTTCTGTTATTATATGATTTCTTATTTATTCATAAATTAGTTTTGATAGACTGATGAACCTAACAGTTAAAAACAAACTGACGCTTATAGACGACCTGCGTGTCTATGAGGATGGGGCCTTACCTACGATGAATTCTAATGTTTTAAGACGGCACACACATCCAGTCCCCGAGCCAGAGGAATTAATTAATTAAGGTTAACATCCTCAACCCAGCCGGGAATCGAACCCAGGACCCCTTGGACCAAGGGCCAACATGCTAACCAATCAGCCATGAAGCCAAGACTCCAAACAAATCAGAAGAAAAAAAAAAGAAAAAAAAAACAAAGGTTTTCATGCTGATTATGTAGATATATTTTTTTTGCTTTACGTCGCACCAACACAGATAGGTCTTATGGCGACGATGGGATAGGAAAGAGCTGGAAGTGGGAAGGAAGAGGCCGTGCCCTTAATTAAGGTACAGCCCCAGTATCTGCCTGGTGTGAAAATGGGAAACCACGGAAAACCATCTTCAGGGCTGCCAACAGTGGGATTCGAACCCACTATCTCCCAGATGTGAGCTCACAGCTGCGCACCCCTAACCGCATGGCCAACTTGCCTGTGAATTATTTTCAACTCATAGTATGGCATACAGTTTGTAATAAGGATGATTATTTCATTGTATTTCCACTTAAAAATTATATAGCCTCTGACATAATATATTATGTTGCTATGCATATATACTTCAGGAGGTATTAATACCTAAGAATTATTCTATTCCAAAATTCAGAATAAGTGACTGCTTTCAGAATGTACTACAGTACATATGCTCATTTTATCTAAATAAATACATATAGCTAAAATGAAAATTTGGTATGTATCTAAGTATTTTTATTCTTTTTGTTATTTGATGCTACATTGGCAGGAACCCTGAAACATTATCTTGAAATGGAAACATGGCTATCTAATCCTTCAAAAATGTGTGAGCAGGCTCGATGCTACCGACCCTCGTTAGCAGCTCATAATCGAGTGGCACAGCACAAGGAATTTACTGTACCTGCTCTGGAAGAATGATAATGGCATACAATAGAAATTTCCTTATGGCTTATCATTGTCGACTGTTTCTGTGAATAGTTTTCAAACCCTGGACAAAGAAATTTGAGGGTAAAGAGATTGGCAGTAGCTCACCTTGACCTGTTACAAACTCCAATATTCTATGTGTTATTTACCCTGTGAACACAAGTTTCTACAATGAATAAACAAACGACTCTGGGTGTAAGAGAGAAGCGAGAAGTGTGAATCCTTTCGCTAGTCAGCAGAACATTACAAACCATTTTTCAGTGTTGTGGGGGAAAACCATAAGCAGATGAATTGTTGGAGACATTCTAATAAAAAAGTATGTGGACGGATGAAACACCTCTGTCGGGCCAAACGACTGAAAAGTGAAGCTGGAAGAAGCTTTGCTCTTGTTAACATAAAAATCATAACTGCGAACAATGAGGTCATTAAGGAACAAGCAAAGCTTACTGGAGACAAATTGGGCAAAGCTGAAGTGGACTTGGCAGTTGTACAAGAGGGACACAAAAACTTTTCAACAATCACTAAAAATTACAACGCAAGTGATGTGTACAATATGGATGAAACCAGCTCTCCTGCCAGTTTTAAATTTCTGGCAGTACCAGGAACTGAACCCAGGCCCCCGAGGAAGGCAGCTAATAACACTAGCTGTTGCGCTACGGAGGCGGACAAATGCAAACTCGTGCTGTACGGTGCACTGGACTTTAATTGTAAATAAACGACATGGCTTCGGCTCAGTTGTTCTTCAATTGGATAACAGCATCTTAAAGGAGCCAGCATATACTAATCTCCTTATCCAGCAAATCAAGGATTCCTATCTTTAACATCTTTTTAATGCGCACTGGACTTTTAGTCTGTGAATATCTAGAAAAATGACGTAACTTCGTCCCAGTTGTTCTTCGAATGTACAACAGCACATTTAAGGAGCAAGCATATATTGAATTCCTTGACCTGCAACTGAAAGATTTCCATCCGTAACAACTTTTTAATGCTGTATGGCGCACTGGACTTTGATCGTAAATAAACAACGAGACTTCGGCTCAGTTGTTCTTCAGTTGGATAACAGCATCTTAAAGGAGCCAGCTTATACTAATCTCCTTATCCAGCAACTCAAGGATTCCTATCTTTAACATATTTTTAATGTGCACTGGACTTTTTATGAATCTCTGTCATGGAGTTATTTTTTAACATAGTGCTGCACGTCTCTATAATTCTTTTCTCAATATCTCACATAGTATGTACATTTACGAGACCTTATTTGTCTTTACATTGTTTGATTTCTTTGGTATTTGTTTTAATTTTGCTTTAGGCTGATGATGACCTAATATTAGGTCGAAACTAGTCCCTAATCATTTATGTAATTTAAACTCTGTATATTTTGTATTGAAAAGGTGGACATTAATACATTAGTTTAACTCTATTGTAATCACAGTAATACAGATCTATCATAATGAAACTTATTTCATTTAATTAAATACTGAGGGGGTGCAGCTCTTTTCAGGCATACCCCCAATGGAAGTGAACTGCATGTACCATTTCAACCCCGTACCAGCCCTCCTGCCATTGTTAAATTTCTGGCAGTACCAGGAATCGAACCTGGGCCCCCGAGGACGACAGCTAATAATACTAATCGGTGCGCTACAGAGGTGGACAATATACAATTATCAATGACAATATAACTATTAAAATTAATATTTAAAAAAAACATGACCTCAATTTAATGCTACTTTATTGCACTAACTACACTCTGAACAAACGATGGTGTTATAATGAAGAATAGCTGTATTATTTTATTAACTCTCATTAAACAAATTAAGAGCATTGGAATGGCTACAAAATAGGTCTGTTACATCATCTTACCAAGCCATACAGTGTCACTTAGAGAAGAAAAGAACAATGTGAATGCACCAACAGATGTCCATGTATGTCAGGAAGAAATGTGCTCAGTGTGTAATTTTTTTAATTTTTTTTTTATTTTTTTATTTTTTTGTATCGCAGAAGGTGTTAGGGAAACCAATGTTCACCGTACTGTCATAATACAGGATGTGCACAAAAATTAGTGTGTGCCACACTGCAGAGTATCAGATGGTGTAGAGAATTTTATCATGGACATGTGAGCATACAGGACATGCAAAATGCCAGGGCAAGCAAATGAGGTTGACCTGTGAAGGAGAATCACCGAATCATCACCAGTAAAACTGCAAATAGGTTGAGGACTGTACCTTATTAAATACCGTATAATCTCAACCACCCGCCACCGAATAAGACCTGCACCTTCATTTTTTTTTTGAAAAACAAAATTTTTAAAAAAGAAAGTGAAGTCAAATTTATTTACAATCTTTACTAGCATGCACCAAATGATTAGAAAATACAAATAAAAGTAAACGAACATTTCCAGAACGATATCCAACGAGTTCATTCATCATCAGTACCAACTTCGGAACTTTCATCACTATCACCTTCTCACAAAATGTCATCGCTGCCATCCATAGCATTAGAAATGCTACATTTCCTGAAGCTCTTCCATATGAGGTCTCCAGAGATACGATTCCATGTCGTCAAAATCCACGAACACAGCAGCTGAACTTCCGGGTGCTGAATGCAACCAGTTGGGGTCAGTGTGTAATTATCAGCCGCCATCCATTCTGTATAGAGCTGTTTCAAGGCTGCTTTAAATAGACGGTTCACGCAGACATCCAGCGGCAGTAGCATAGATGTCATCGCGCCCGGAATGACTGCTAGGTCGGTTTTCCCATCCTTGATATGTTTCTTCACAGCGTCTGTTGTGTGGCCGCGGTAACTGTCGAGAACAAGCAAGCTCTTTTTGCCCCAATAATGCACCAGGGCGACGTTGCCAGACACACTTTACCCAGTCTTCCACAAGTGAACTGTCTATCCAGTCAGAGTTCTGAGATCTGACAATAACACCAGCAGGTAGTTTTTTTAGGAAGCGTCTTTCACTTGAGAACAATGTACGGCGGCAATTTGGTTTCGTCAGCAAGAATACACAACATTACCGTACACCGGTGTTTTTCATTACCACCTGTTCCAGCTGCCTCTGTGGATCAGTTGTAGAGTGTTGGCCTCCGGATCCCAAGATAGCGGGTTCAAACCCAGCAGAGGTAGTCAGATTTTTGAAGGGTGGAAAAAAGTCTATTCGACACTCCATGTCGTACGTTGTCAGCATGTAAAAGATCTCTGGTGACACATTTGGTGTTTACCCGATAAAATTCATTAAATCTCAGCCATAGATGCCCAAGAGAGTTTCGGTTGACTCTGTCTGCCATCTAGTGCACCTAGAGTAAAGCGGAAATGTCGAAATTGACGAGGAGAGAGCCAGATGGCGTCAAATTAAAATGTCTGCACACGGTAGCTAAGGCCATACGATTATTATTATATTATTATTATTATTATTATTATTATTATTATTATTATTATTATTATTATTATTATTATTATTATTATTATTATTACCACCTGTTCTAATGGTAACACTTTTCGCACCCTTGACATTCACAGTCCTGTCCCCTGGCATTTCAAAGTAGACTGGCGTCTGATCTGCACTGCCAATTTGAGAAAGCAAATGTGCATTTCCCTTCCGCAACCGAATTATGTGATGCTAAAACGACAATAACGTCTCATCGTAGGTACCAGGAAGACGCTGTGAAATTGAGGTACGCCTTCGTAGGCTCAACCCATTTCTTTTATAAAAATTACAAACCCATCGTCGGATTGCCTTAAAACCTTCCGATGAAAGTTCTTTTGCGATCTCTAATGCCTTTAGCTGACACATTTCGGCTGACACACCATATCTCAATTCCCGCCTTTCTGTCACATATTTATAAAGTCTTTTTTTTTTCAATTTCTGGAAACTGTACACTCAGTCCATGAAAAGCTCTACGATCACCACTACATGTTAATAGCACATTTTTCCTCTTTCTCCAATCGTGAATACATGACTCGTCAATATCAAATTTCCTACCGGCGGCAAGATTTCCAATAATTTTGCCTTCCCAAACTACTTTCAGTTTCTCACTCGCAGTAAAAGTTCGCAAACGCTTTGTGGAATTCGAATTGATACTCCGAGAACGTGCATGAGACTGACGCCAAGCATGGAAGTAGCATATACTGAGAGCGGAGAGAGCATTGTTACCACGCCACGCCGGCTGTGATGCCCGATTTACGGGCTTTCGGAAAGATAAATTTCCCAAAATTTTAAATAAGACCCGCACCCAATTTTGGAAGCGATATTTTTGAAAAAACAGTGCGGGTGGTATTCGAGATTATATGATCCACTGACCAACTGAACCTAATAAAAAAA
Source organism: Anabrus simplex (assembly GCF_040414725.1). Taxonomy (NCBI): domain Eukaryota; kingdom Metazoa; phylum Arthropoda; class Insecta; order Orthoptera; family Tettigoniidae; genus Anabrus; species Anabrus simplex. The sequence continues at coordinate 104,248,013 of NC_090269.1, read as the reverse complement.
GATTGATGAAACTCACAATTTGACAAGAATTAATTTATTGTCCACCTAACTGACACTATTACAGATTTTCTTTTCTATCTTCTTCTTATCATTGACCAAAATCACTAATGCATGCAAGTGCTTTCAATCCCATTTTGTCAGATCTTTCCACTTTCTACATAAATCTATAACTACTTCTATAAAATTTGTAGTTGACTTTCAGATTTATTTCTATGCAAGTGCACCACAATAAACAGTCCCTACACATGTACAAGAATGGAGAAAAACACCTACAACTTGTGAGAGTAATGTTACACTCATATAGTTACAAAATTAGTCTTCTTAATTTTTAAGCTATCGCGTCTTTACTTTATTGTACTTCTTCTAAAATACAGATTATGATTATTACATCACAAATGTACAGTGCAAAGAAATATTTATTTTTATAAACACTCAAATCTCAATAGTTACATAGTTACAATCACGAAAGGAAATTATTTCCTGACATAAGCATGAATTAAGATAAAGTAAACTCGTGTCCTCGTCCCCGAGGTGATACAGCTCTTTTCAGGCACACACTCATTGGAGGTGAGCTGCATATACCATTTTAACCAAATACCAGCCCTCCTGCCATTCTTAAATTTCTGGCAGTACCGGGAATCAAACCCGGGCCATTGAGGATGGCAGCTAACAATGTTATGCTGCAGAGGCAGCTGAGTAGGTCAATTTGAAGATAAACAGCACCAATTGGCTTGGTTGTTCTAATCGAAATGCAATTGACTAATAATCAGAAATCACTAGTATAGAAACTCACTTTAGCAAAAAACTTTTAGTTTAATATAACAAAGGAAAAGTTACTTTTATTGCATTTATTTACTAACAGAAATTAAAATTTATTTCTGCTGAAGACTCACCCAACAGAGTTCTGGTTTGTACCGCACAAATAAGTCCTTTGGCACCACATTGTGAGCTCGTGCTATATCACCCAGGCAAATCTTGGCCAAACCAGCATTGTTCCCATTAGGATGACCAACAAAGGTTAGCAATAACATCAAGGAAGGGTAGAGAACACAATCTAGAGCAATGCTGAAAGAGACAGAGCATCAAATTTAATATTGAAAAAATGTACAGCAGCATGAAGGACACACATAACATAGTGATAATTTACTGACATTTCATGAACTGAAAATAAAGAAGGTCATCTTTTGCTCAAGATTGTCCAAGTTCCTCAAGAACACGACTGTGACATCATAGCCACCTGAGGATCAGCAAAGGGCAGATAAAACACCAATAACAATGGTATACCACAGATTTTACTCAGGCCCCTCTTCTCTTTAACCTCTACATCAGTGACATACCAGAAACTACGGAGAAACATTTCTGCCACATGAATTATCTGGCTATAGCCTAATACAGGAAGGAATTCAAAGACAGCAGGAAGAAGTTCTAATTAAAGACGAGAGGACCTGGACCTATATTACAGACAGCGGCAATTGCCCCAAAATCCATCAAAAACTGAAGTTTCTGCCTTCCATGCAAATTGCCACCTGAATGTAATGTCCTCACATAAAAAAATATTTTACCTAAAGTACCTATCCTCTATACTGGTCTGTGACTTGATATAGACATGATATCTTAACACTTTGAAGACGATGTCACCCCATGTGGGATGACGGACTCTCATACAAAATATAGTATGTCACCCCTCATGGGGTGGCACGGTAGTGTGTCCAGGCCTGTCAACTTTAGGCTGTCGCACGAAACTAGCGCTACCATTTGCTGTTGTATTGCATTGCTTGTTCACGCAAGGTGTTCATAGAGTGCAGCGCAGTGCCCATTCCTTTTTCAGCACGCTGTGCATTGCGCAACAGACAGTGGAATTTCTCTTGACATTCGGGGTGACATACGCAACCATCAGAATTCAATTATTAATGGCAAGGAAAATAATGTGGATTGGAGTTTATTATTGCTTTATTCTTACATACTGGTTGAGATTTAGCACTTAGATGATATTGTAAACCAGGGCTACGTGTGAATAAAAAAATGTTTCTGCAAACCTGAGAATGTTCCCCAGTAATTGTCACTTTCTGGTGATTTGGTTGAATCATCGCCCGATGCAGCACCGGAATCTTTGCCAGTGTACTCACTGCACAAACTACTGTCAAATTCTGACTCGGAAAAGGTGGTATCACATTGCAAATAGTAAATGTCAACATCTCTTGATTCAACATTTGAACATTTGAACCCTTGTTCTTCTACCTCTCTACCAGTAATCATGGCTTACTCAACACAGAAACACATAACATGAATTAAATTCTTATCACAAAACTGTAAATTACAAAGAACTCGTTGAAAGGCGCATAAATCAACAGCTCACAACACAGGGGATCCACAAGAGATGACAAAGAACATTTTTAGGGCTGGAAAAAATGTGATCCTACTAAGCAGTAATAGTGAAAAATTGTGAAGCGGTAAGTGAAGTACTTTTGAATAGATTTAATACGACGTGAATCGGGACTTTGAATTTACAACGTGCTAAGCAAAGTCCACTAACAAGGTTTTGCTTTATTTTCTCGCATCTGGTTTGATTTTGGAAAGACTATTCCCATGTCAATTTATAACCTAAAGTTTATCATTAGGCCTACTCTACTGGCGCTTGAAATATGAAGGTTAAGTTAGGTTAGATGATGCTGTTTGAGTAAGAAAACTAAAATATTTTCCACAGAAGCTACTGGAGTGATACTACTACAGTTTTTCAGAATGAAACTGATGAACATACGTGTTCATGTTGTGTCGGAATTAGAAAAATTACTACCGAGTAAGCAACAATATGGAAATCTACAGAAACGCACGTTTTGAACAACTGATTGCCGTTTCATACCAATTTTAATGTTTGTAGAGCCCCCCCACCAACTTTTATTAAAAAATCGGATACCGGTATAATGACAATCTGCTATAGCGAGTAAATTGTTTGCCATTATGAATTCTCGCTATAATGGACTTCTACTATACTACTGAATAAAGATGGGCACTATTGACTGAAAAACCCTCCGAACTACCGACTGTAAAGTCGGATGTTCTCAGTCAAAAGTATTCATTGCATATATCACAATAGCCAGTAGTTCAACAACTGAACATCTAAATCTTTCTAGTCAAAACTCTCTGGAACAAAAGTGGACCATGGCATTTTTTGAAATTAGATTTTTTTAAATGTAATTGACTAATAATTAGAAATCACTAGTACCGACACTCACCGGAACAAAATATGTGTTATACTGAGCGACTTACAAAATCACTTGAAGGGACACGTTTGTAGCCAAGAACTCCAGTCCATTCCACTCCACTCCACTCCACATTGGGAATAGCAACATGCAATAACTGGAGATACAAAGTTCATACAGTCACTGACAGCAGCTATTCTTAGTGTAGATTTTACATGGGCCTTTCTACACTCACAACTGGTAAAAATGAGTAGTATTGTACCTAGGGCATGAATCCTAATCCTGGATTTAAATTATTACAATATAATTACACTAAGACCCCACAGTTACACAGGTTATCAGACTATTTACACATGGGGAAAATAAACAGAGATGCACCTAGTTTTTACTTGGTGCTAACTGGATAGAAAACATGGAGAGATGACAATGAATCTCTATCCCCGAACGATGCTAAAAATAATAAGTAATAATAAGTGCGACTGAATTCAGTTAACCTGTTTTGTAAAGCAGTCGGCTGTTACGATAGTTAAAACTAATGACTACTTCAATAGTTATTAGTTGAAAGTGCACATCTTTACTGTTGAGACCTGGGAGAAGTACACCAATCCCCATCTCTCTTTCAATCTTGGCGAAAAATTGTAAGAGTTGAAACAGCCATGAAGAGAGAAAGAGAGAAAGAGAGAGAGAGAGAGAGAGAGAGAGAGAGAGTGTGTACACATTTCAATAAACTTAAGAAATCTATTTTGAGTCATAATAATGAATTATTATATAAATTGTTTTAAATACTTATATAATACAGTATTATTATTTATTTTTATCATTTAACATGTCTTCCATTGCTATTAATTTCAAAAGATGCCAAACAGACAGAATTTTATCAAAATGGGGTTCTTTAACAAGCCAGAAAGTCCACTGCCATGAAATTCTCACATTTAAGTAGTTGCACTTAATGTCAAAATGAGTATGATAGGTTTCAATCCCACAACCTTAAGCATAATAAGCAAGCCCCTAACCAATTATGATACAGAAAATATCCTCTCACTAACTTCAATCTTATTTGCACTAAATGTAACACACACAAATTATACTTTAAATATATTTCCTATCTATACAAACCAAATAAGTTACACAAATCTTCCTAAGTGTTTAAGGAATGTTATAAATGTACTTGGACTTCATACATAATCAGTTATGTATACTTTTTTTTTTTAATAGGTGACAAGTAAGACAGTCTAGTAAATAATATAAAGTTAGGAGCTTGCAAGTGGTTACTCAAGAAAATAAAAAGTTAGAACATAAAAACAGTGCAAATATACTTACCAGCCAATATTCTTAACAGTATATATCAATGTTTCCTGACAAGGATCTGTAGGAATTTCTAAACTTTGTCGAACAGCATGGATCAACATGTCACAAAACTCAACAAGTAATGGTTCAGATGTCCACAGTTCTTCTCGATCCACCTGACTGAGGGGAATAAATTCCTCTCCAGACTCCTCTGATTCATGTTTCTTCTCTTGCATCCATTTGCTATCAAACACAAGACAGCTAGCATACTGAGAGAAATAGAGTCGAACATCATGGTCCAAGTCTCTCAGGAATGGACCCCAGTCTGCCATGGATGTAGTCTCACGAAACGAGGGGAGATGGTTGGATAGGCTCGGTAGTGACAATGCTATGTTGCGTCGAATCTTAACAATTGGTGACATTATGAATGATGTCACTTTCAGTAGCATTTCTTGTACTGTACCAGCGTAAGTGAAGCAAGGGTAGTTCCTCTCCTCGTACGTGCACTTCATGCACATCACTTTTGAACATACAACGGAATTGAGAGACTCCCTGAAAGAAAAACAAATACAGAAGTCAAACACAAATTATAACTACAGGATAAAACTTGCAATATCATTATAGACGGAGAACGGTTAGAGAATGTAGAACAGTTTACATATCTGGGTAGCATTATGAATGGAAGTAATGAAATGAACCCTAAAATTATTAACAGACTAAGCAAAGGTACAACATTTTATCATCAAGTCAGAGAGCTTTTATGGGATGACAAAGTACCCAAGAGAACAAAATTAACATTATATAAACAGTATTTCATACCAATTGTAACGTATGGACTAGAAACACCGGTAAATAATAAGAGACAAGATAGTAAGATCCAAGCAGTAGAAATTAAATTTTTAAGAACATCGGTTAAAAAGACAAGAAGAGATAGAATTCAAAATATTAAAATCAGCAAAGTGCTAAATATAGAACCGTTAGTACAGAACATACAGAAAGCAAGACTGAGATGGTTCGGACATGTAAAAAGAATGGGAAAAGAACAGGTAGGAAGAAGGGAACTGGAAAGAGAAGTTAAGGGAAAGAGAGCAGTTGAAAGACCAAGAAGAAGGTGGATGGATCAGATCTGAAAGGGCGTTAGAGAAGCTGGATTGGATGGGTGGTGGAAGTAATGGAGCAGGAAAAGTGGAAGGACAGAAAGGAGTGGAGGAGGCTTGTTAACCACACCCGGGTGAGTGGAGTGGGCATTGATGTTGATCATCATCATTATTTATCTAGTAAAACTGATCTAAAATTACAAACATAATTGTATTTGTGTGAAGAAAATTTAAGACAAATGAAATACTAAAGTTTTGTGATCAAGACTGAAATTAGTCATTCTGTATAAATAAAAATTATTTTGCACATATTTCAACAGTCACTAACTTACTAACCCGCAAGCTTTTATAGGCTGTTCTACCACTTCAGGAGGAAATTAAACAGGCCTACGTTGAAGCTATTTGAAGACTTCTGTGGAGAAACAAATCATAGCAGAATAGTTCCCATCTTCTAAGATGGGATGCATCTTGATACGGTGAGGTGAAGTAATGGTGATGTCACATGGATGAAAATTGTAGGTCTCCATTTAGGCCACATCATAAGAGCCATAATATCATGGAGAATGGAATGACCGAAGAAGCAAAATGCCCCTGACACTGGATGAGCTTCTGCAGGTCCACAACTGACAAAGTGTGGACAACAATATTCAGGAGAACCATGGGATGGTGAAAAGGGAGAGGGAAAGCAGGAGTCTATTGATGCCCTTCCAGTCTCAAAGAGATTTTGATCTGCCATCAGCTCTATTGGCAATTCTCCTCTTAGAACTGCTTCTATGCTTCTGCTTCCCTTCACATACTGAAAAATTCACACACTATAGACCAATTAAATCTTAAGCTGAGAATATTTCAAAACCAAATACTCGAATAACCACTCCCAGACTCCTGATTTCCATCTTTATACAGATCTGTCAACCAACCTGCTCTGCCAATAACACCTCATCCATGTCCTCCTTGCTAATCTAGTAACTCTATACTACTCTACTCTGACATGATCTGCTGCTTGTTTCTTTCAATTACTTCCACTGACCTGCTGGGCTCTTTCTCTCCTTCCATGTTCGTCTTGTATTCCCAGTCATTTAACACCTGTATTCATCTTTTAACATTTTATCTGTTCTTTATCCTGGGCTTATCTAGTTTCTTCTTATTCTTCACTTCCCACATCAAGACTGAAGATCTGCCCGAGATGGCACCATAAGGGCTGATGCCCACCTTTTTCATGAAGTTCGAGAGAAATAGATGTAGAACGGGAAATGAAGAGGAGAGAGCCCATCTACGTTAAGATGGCAGTGCATAAAGATACGATCATTATCCTTGTCTTCTTGTATTTTCATGTTTTTTCTTGTTCCCTCTTTCTACTGCTCCCTCTTCCCACATTGACCAATCATTGTGTTTATCGTACTACATATTGTTGTTTCTTATGGCTAGCCTGAATTCCAATCCATCAGCTTTTTTGCATTCCAGTATAGCTGATTGAGATTTCCTGAAGTTCTGGCTGTCACATCAAGTTTGTTGCAATGTAGCAGGTGTTCCTTAACCATTTTGCTTCCAGGGTTATGGCAAAGAGTGCATTTTTCAGATCTCATGATGTTGATTTTGTTTCAGATGAGCTGCAAGACAGTCGTGGCCAGTGTTAAGTCTGGAGAAGGTTACAACTTCTCTTCTTGGTTTGATTTATACTGACCCCATTTAGCATCAATATCCTTCCACAATTTGGTTTCTACTGTTTTTTTTTTGTCATTTCTTCATGGCTGTTTTAACAGTATCTTTCAGAACCTGTTTTTGCTGACATAAAATCAGTCTGACTGACAGGTTGTTGTAGTGTGGTATCTTTTTTGGTTAATCTGTCTGCCTCTTCATTACCTGTTATTCCAACATGAGAAGGAATCCACTGAAATGAGATCTGTTTGTGGAGTCTTTGGAGGGTTTTTATCATACATAGAATTTCCTTCAGTTCTTTATTTTGAGACATTATTTGATGAGACGGCTTTGATGGCTGCTTTTGAATCTGAAAGGATGACAAATTTTTGGTAATCATTGTTTCTGCCTGATAACTGTTGTTGTGCACATGAAATAGCTTTAATCTCTGCATCAAAATTTGTTTTGGCCTACTGGGAAGTGGAGTGAGAAGAGAGATGAATGTATTCCTGTTCTGTTTTCCTTGTCTTGTGAGCCATCTGTATATATTTGAAGCCAATGATTAGACAGCTATCTTCCTTCTACTGTACAGAGGGCCAACTGTTTTAGATCATATGGTGAACAGTCTTTCTTGCAGGCCTCTTCTAGCAAAGTAAGATCTGCAGTCACTTGCATATATTCAATAGGGTTGACTAGCAGAGTGGTTGAAGTTTTATTTGCAGATTGCTCTTATTAATATATTCTTTGGCAAGATTCAAAGGATCTTTTTGGGTTTTCAGATTGGGGCTAGTAACTGGTTTTTTTTTTTTAGCCCAGGTCATTTGGGGTAGTCTTTGTAAGCTGACATATGCATTCATATTCAAATTCAAATTCCCATCTTTCTATTCATGACTCTGATCCATGTTTGATAATGAGAATCCTGAAGTGTCCGACTCCTTGGCTAAATGGTCAGCGTACTAGCCTTTGGTTCAGAGGGCCCTGGGTTCGATTCCCAACCGGATCGGGGATTTTAATCGCTTCTCATTAATTCTTCTGGCTTGGTGACTAGGTGTTTCTGCCCGTCCCAACACTCTCCTCTTCATATTCAGACAACATACCACACTACCAACCACCACAGAAACACGTAATAGTGATTACATCCCAACATATAGGGTTGGCGTCAGGAAGGGCATACGTACATAAAATAAGGCCAAATCCACATGTGTGATGCAGTTCGCACCTGCGACCCCACAGGTGTGGGAAAAGCAGTAGGAAAAGAGGAAGAATGACAAAGTTGAAGTATCTGCTTTTTTGGTGTCCTAGTCCAAGAAGTTACTTAAAACTGTGCCAAGTTGTTCATCTCTACTGCTCCTTTTTCAACTATACAAACCTAAAAAGAAATCTATACAAAGTAAACAAAAAGTAATTACCACAAAGCATGTTACTAAGATCACAAACCTGACAATAGCACATGTGCCTGCCAAAGCACAGACAACCTTGGCAAACGAATCAGAAACAGCAATTTGGACTTCAGAGTCTTCAGACCTGAATGCAGGCATAAGTAGATCTATTATGGGATCCTGTATGCATCTCCGTGAACTGCCTGCTAGAAGAAACGGGACATTCCGAACAGCTTCAGCTACCACGTTAGAATCTTCCTTCGATATGATCAGCTGGAATAGGCTTAACCGCCATGAAAATGTCTCATCAGATTCAATGCAAGCTAAGTTCTGTATGCAGGCTAGTTTCAGTTCACAACCTGAAAAACATGAAAAATAATATTGGTTTCAGCAAAACCATTACACACTGTTTTTTGGACATGAAAAGCCATGCTTTATCTGCCCAACTACACATTCATACTAGCTTCTTATATGTACACTCTGAGGGTTAGGCCTAAGTCCACTATTTTTGTTTTCACAAGAATATGGGATCTAGCAGACAAATGGAAATATGCAGATGGGAGTGGGGAGCGTAAGGTGCTGCAGAATGTATGAATAATGCCGAGTAAGTTTACCAAGGAGTAGGATATAAAGCAACGAAACTGTCAACCATGAATCCTTGTGCTGCATGTTTCTTCTCAGAGAATACAGAAAACTACAGTATAAGGTAAATCCTCAAAGCAGTCCCCTAGATTATCTACAACATGTTGCCAATAATGCGGGAGATGCTAGATACTAGTCACCTCACTATCTGTGAATTTTGCAATGTCATATTTCACAGCACTGTCAATGTCTTCTCGTGTCCCAAACCATCTCCCACGCAATGGGTCTTTCACTTTAGGGATGAGGTCAAAATCACATGGAGACCAGTTCAGAAAGTATGGCATATGTTCCAGTGCTTACCACACTGTTCTTACCTTGTTACATTTATTCTGCATAGAACCTGACTTAATACCACAGCTCTATCACCCTGTATTTGTCCAACACACTCCATCTCATACTGTGTCCATGTACTACAAGTGTCATGCTTTCCAGGACATACGACCATTGTATGGTAGAACCGTGCAAATGTGAGGAACAGAATAGTTGCCATGACTTACGCCCCACCCTCGTATAAGCCATCCTAACTACTTGCTGATTCTTACTCATTACACAAGATTATAAAAAAAAAAACCTTTAAACATAATGGAGGCAACAAAAATTCACAACACGAAAAAAATCCAACCAGAATAACCTCATGGATCACATACACCTAAAATATCCCCACTCTACAATATACTTAATTAAATCACATATCAGCAAAGAATAACAATTCAAATTTCATTAAGTTATATATTTTATTAATTCACAGATGCTCGTTAAATATCCCCTAAAATACGTTAACATTGATGCTTCCACGGCCTGTACTTGTAAACATGGTAAGCCCAAGTGCCCATATCATATCCCCAAAATATTTACAAAATTAATAATAATAATAATAATTATTATTATTATTATTATTATTGATTTAAGCCCACTAAGGAGCGCTGGTGACTAGTTCTTCCTCGATGCTCTTCTTTGTTCCCAATATCTCTTGAGCCCTGCTGATAATTTCTCCTTTCTCTCCTGTGAAAGGGGCTTCCGACTTCTAGGAACTCTAGGTGGTGGGGTCCAAGACTGTACCATAGCACAAAATTTGGAACGATCTTCTATATCAATATCTGAAATCCCAGCCGAATCCAAGTCCTTCTGTACTTCATTAAGCCACAAGCTTCCAGTCTTGTAGCTTTTAACCAAAGAAAAGATCTTCTTGGTAAGCCTGTTGCTGTCTACTACAACGAATAATAATAATAATAATAATAATAATAATAGACTACAATTACAGTTACGTGAAAGCCAATGACGGCATCTGAGTATTATGTAACAAAAACCTTAACAATCACACACAGCTAGAATATTCCCTAATTTTAACTATAGTAAATTAAATCACATACTCACTATAGTAAAATAAATCACCTATCTGGAAGCACAATAATTTAAAGTCCATTAAATTATATAATCCACTAACAGTCCTGTTGCTACGGTTTTAAACGGAATGTTATCTTTCGAAGTCTTTCATTTTGGGAAGTCCACTATCGATTGAACCTGTAAATACACCCGCAGTTTTATGTCGAACGGTTGTGGAGGACTGGTTATTCATTTTTAGATCGAACACACAATTGACCCCACAGAACTGGAATGTTTTAAAACCCTATCTTATTTAATATCTAGGACATAGAAGCAACCAACATGTGAAATTTTGATTTTGTACATTGATCAGTAATGGAGGAATGAATGTTTTGTTTAAGAGGTAGAATGTTTCAAAATATTTCCTATTTAACGTCTAGGACATACAAAACCAAACTTCATGTAAAATTTTAATTTTGTACCTGAAACTGTTTCACAAGAATGAATATTGTGGTTTTCAGTCAACCCCCACCTAAACCCATTAGGGGAGAAATATTTTGACATTTAAAAATATTTTTGACACCTAGACATAAAAGAACAACCTTCTTGTAAAATTACAACTTTGTACGTCAGATGGTTTTGGAGGGAAGAATAATTTTGTTTCCAGAACTAACCCATTTAACCCCTTAGAGGTGGAAGGTTTTTATTTCACAATTAGGATATAAAATGTACACGGCCATTTGAAATCCTGATTCTGTGCGATAAATGAATTTGGAGGAATGAATGCTGTTTTCAGATCTTAACCCCAATTAATTTTATACCTAGGATATCATTTGAAAATTTCACTTTGCAAGTCAAATAGATTTATAGAGAAATATTTTTGTCATCAGGACTTACCCTCTAGCAAAACCCCAATGGGTGTATTGTTAATAGACCATTTATTATTTAAAATCTAAGACACAGAGGAGCAATAATGATGTGCAATTAGACATAGCTGATTAAAATTATTCAGGAGTCAAAACCCCTTAATGATGTATTGATTTAAGACCATTTCTCATTTCAAATCTGACACACAGAGGAGCAACTACTGCACGAAATGTTAACTGCTTAATCAAATCGCTAATGAAAATTTTGTCATCAGGAATCACCCCAACCAACCCCCAGACAAAACACCTATGAGGGTATTTGTTTAAAGACCACTTATTTAAAATCCAAGAGACAGAGGAGCAACCTTCATGTGAAATGTATGTGTAGGGATGTATTGTTTTAAAACCACATTTTATCTAAACTGTTGAACAAATATCACATGAAATTTTAACCATTTAATCAAACGGTTTCAGAGAAATGTATTTTTTTGTCATTGGGCCTCACCCCCTCCCCCCCAGGGGTGTATTATTTTAACACCACTTCCATTTCTTTTTAAAGTTGCTTTTACATCACGCCGACACAGATAGGTCTTATGGCGACGATGGGACAGGAAAGGGCTAGGAGTAAGAAGAAAGTGCCCACGGCCTTAATTAAGGTACAGCCCCATCAACCACAGAAAACCATCTTCAGGGTTGCTGACATTGGGGCTTGAACCCTCCATCTTCCGAATGCAAGCTCACAGCTGCGCGCCCTTAACCACATGACCAACTCGTTCGGTACACCACTTGTTATTTAAAATCTAAGACATACAGCAGAAACCATCATGCAAAATTTCAACCTTGTATGTCATACGGTCTCAGAGAAATAAATATTTTTGACACCAGGCCTCACCCCCCAGTCAAAACCACTAGGGGAATATTATTTTAAGACCATGCTGAAATACTTCTTCTTTCTTCTTTTCCAACCTATTTCAATCCACTGCTGGATGTAGGCCTCTTCCGCATGCTTCCATCATCGTCAGTCTTGAGCCACTTGGAACTAGCGTGTTCCAGCCAACAGCATTACGACCCTCTTTGGCGGCAGCTCTACCCAGGAAATGACGCCCGTACCTATGTGAGTGCCAGAGCACACTGACCCGATGTGTAGTATCTGGTAAGGGTCCCAGCTCAGGATTACGAGTGAAGACTTCAACGACATCAATGGCAGAGAGGATGACCATCAGTACGGTGGAGATGTTGGAAGAGGCAGCCCTGTACTTGGTGATTAATACTAGTACAACACACAAAGGGCACAACGGCTCCATATGTTAGTGGAGGTACCCCGACAGCACCTGTTCCCCATGTTAGGGGCAGCTGAATCACAACTCACCAACATGTCTGGCAAGCGTGGTGTTTTATTGTCAAGCACCCTCCATAAACACTTATGCTGAAATAGATATTTCAATATTTATGTTCCAGAGTATTTATGCTAAGTTTCAAGAAAATATGACTGTAACATCTTTCTTCTAATACAAAATACAAGGGGTTGATATGAAAAAAAAAAGGTTTAATTATTTACATTTTGGGATACTTCAGCCAAGGTAAGTCAACACACAAACCACAAAATCTGAGAGGAGCAGTGGTGTTGTTTCGTGCCTCTTCTCTTGATGTCGTGTTTCCTTGGTCTGTCGTGCCTCTTCTCTTGATGTCGTGTTTCCTTGGTCTGATGTCTTAATTTCAGTGAGATTAGTGGAAACATCTTTGGGTTTAGCACCTTTAGAAGTTGACTGTATGTTAGCCATGTCTAACTTCCTTAAAGTTGCATCTAAGTGTTCTAATGTCTGAATGTTGGCAGCCACAAGTATTTCTTGTACGTGGGAAGGAAATTGTAAAATCATTATTTGGATGAGCTCCTGATCTGGTAGAGGAGGATCCAAATACTGCATCTTCTTAAGTTGCATAAGACAGTAATCTGAATATCAGGACGTATTTACAGACGTATTATATTTCCTTGAGTACACCTGCATTTTTACGAGGTGTTGTGTTTCTGTGTCCCAAAATCAATTTAAAAGTGTTTTCTTAGAGTCCTCATATGTGTTAAAATTATTCTTGAAAGCGATAAACCACGATAGTGCTCTTCCTTCCAACAACTTTGAAACAGTACGGAGTTGCCTATCTTGACTGATTTGATTTTCTTCAAAGAAATCTTCTACATTCTGTAAAAATTCTCTAACGGTGTATTCATCTCTGCCGGAGAACTTGGTTGGTTTCATCATCATCATTTCCCTTTATCCAGCTGTAGCCAGGAAGGGGCAAACATGGTCCCGCTTCCAATTTCTTCGGTCTTTCCACCACTCCTCCTCCAACACTGTGTCCCAGTCCGGGTTTCTTTCTACAGTATAAGTCCGCTATAGCAAGTATGGCATATAACGAGAACTCCATTATACCGACGATTTTTTTCTGTCCCTTCAAAATGTTTATATTAAACTGTGTATCGTCCTTCAGTTACAGCGAGAGCCCTATCACTGACGCATCCATTATTATGAGTGATTAAGCGCACGCGATTTTGTCCATTACCGATATTTATGAATCCTAGCGATGATATTGCAAGCGATCGATTACCTTCGGCATCATTTCCTCACTATTTGCACTGGCGAATTCTCTCGTCGACATTCTAAGGCGATGTAAAAGTTTCGAGCAAATTTATTAAAAACCACCATTCCAATACTTTACAATCTTTAAGTTTAAGATACAAATATTACATATATGTTAAAATGGGACATGTTTCACTTAGGCTTTGTAAGCATCTTCAGCCATACTTAATCTAAAGCTAAGTCAGGGCCTTGAACTGGGTTCCTTATTAAAGTATAATACATGCTTTAATACAAGATAAAACAGTCATAAAAATTTAGTCTATGGAGAAAGCGATGCTTAAAATGCAACTAAAATTCAATAATGAACTTGTCATAGTATTATATGTACAAGGAATGAATACTAATGTTTGTCTAAAAAAGTACAAGTTGGTTATTTGTAGAACGAGACATAGTCATAATGATCTGACATACATTTGGATTGTACAGATTATTTGATATTAATGAAGCGTGAATTAATTAAAATATCAAAAAATAAATCTTCGAATGTTGTAGATTGAGAATCAGGTACGTAGAATTACAGTAGAGTTGTTAACTCCAAGTGGTCTCGTGATAAGATCAAAAGGCGCTTGAAGCATCAGTATAGAGGTGTTGTGTCTCCTTCTAGAATAATCTTTGTAATAGATTGTAGTCATGAGCTGTTTAGCGTAGATTCAATAAATAGGGTGTTCAATAAAGCCTTATATGTGGAAGAATTCATTATTGAATTTTAGTTGCATTTTAAGCATCGCTTTCTCCATAGACTAAATTTTTATGACTGTTTTATCTTGTATTAAAGCATGTATTATACTTTAATAAGGAACCCAGTTCAGGGCCCTGACTTAGCTTTAGATTAAGTATGGCTGAAGATGCTTACAAAGCCTAAGCGAAACGTCCCATTTTAACATATATGTAATATTTGTATCTTAAACTTAAAGATTGTAAAGTACTGGAATGGTGGTTTTTAATAAATTTGTTTGAAACTTTTACATTCTGTACTCCAATACGGCTATCATAATGAGACTCATAACATGTAATAATTCGAAGGCGATGCCAGAGTCGATTAGTAATACCCGTCGACTGCTGTTCTGTAAAGAAAATTTGAAATGAAAGAGAACATATTTTCGTAATAAATGCGTAAATAACATGTCCGATAATGGTTGTTTACAAGTGATAAAAATCATTGTTATCCGTATTGAAGATACTGAATGTAGGATGCTAAAAGGTTTGTTTTGTCACCTATTCAATACATATAAATTTTACAATTTAGGAATTTATTATTGATTCCACTTGAGACATGTTTCGCCCTTCATTGGGGGCATCATCAGTCAAATTATCTCCTCAAGGCAAAAATCAGGTACCTGGTTAGTAGTTGACATGCACAAATTAATACATATTATTAATACACATTACAAAAATTAAGTAAGAGAAACAGTTGTACAATAGTGATGGTTGAACATATAGGTTTATAGAATAAGTCAGCACCAATGCATAAAATTAAAATAGAGTTTGGCAGTGGTGCTCTAGAGAACAGCTGACGCAATCATAGGAAAATATAAAGTTTTAAAAATATTTACATTATAACAATCAAGGGAGAAAGGGAGTAGTGCTCGGCGTCAATGTCTGTAACCAAAAATTAATGTCAATGGTTGGTAACTATACAGTATTTACAATGTCCAATTGAACAGATGAGAATAAGGTTTTTAAAAATATTTACATTATAACAATCAGGGGAGAAAGGGTGTAGTGCTCGGCGTCAATGTTTGTAACCAAAAATTAATGGCAATGGTTGGTAACTATACAGTATTTACATTTCCAAGTGAACAGTTGAGAATTTTACAACTTATATACATATTTACACAAAAGCAGCTTGGTGAGCAAGGATATAAAAAAATCTAGTACCAAGTGTGTCCTGTTGTTTTAAAGGTTGGAAGAAGAATGTAGCATTGACATTTCAGAATATGCAGAGTGGTTTATCTTAGTTAAAATCACCGGGGGTAGGGAAATATTCCATAGCCAAATGAGGTTTTATAGGACTCAAGCTGAAAGTTGTCTGGTTGCAGCACCGAGATCGGTACGGAGACTGGTCAGTGTGGATGGAGACTCATGGGTATTCAGTGCATTTGAATGGCAACAATGATGACAGTTATTTGTAGGTAATTGCTTATACGGAATATGTTGCGGGTTGAAACTCTCGCTTATTCTTTTAGTTGACTTCTGTAGCTTCAAATGTTATGTGAAGACATCGGTGTGAGATGCCGGTAAGACTAAAATGATATTATTCTGTGCAAAAAGTATGACGGACCTCGGGATGAAGTTATTGTTTTTTGTTGCTGGTCTGGTGAAATAGAATAGAGTTGCTTGTGTTGTGAACTGCGGTGGAGAGATTATAATGTATACGGTAACTGCAGAGTCAGAGCGTTGTAGCTGGGATGAGGCATCTTCTCATTCTGACTGCGAAGAGGAGCCGTAGTGGCACGCCATTTTCGTGCCGATGTGCGCTGGGTTTTGGCGTGTTGTTGAAAGTTTTATTGTATGGAGTGGAAGTTATCTGTAATTGAGATGTTGATAGTATTAGATGGTGTGTAAGAAAGGTTTATGGTAAGTAATGAAGAGTAAATCTTATGTTGCATACCTGATGTGTCGCTGAGAGGTAATTGTTGATGAGCATTGGTGCACTATGAAGGAGGCTCAGTCGGTAATACGCACATGCAGATGGCAATGGTGGCGGGAGGGGTGGAGAGCTTTGAGGGGGAGGGGCATGGGCGGAGTCATGCGCAGAGGTGAGCTGTCAGAATGGAGGAAGGTAGAGTGGAGCGGCGAGCTTGTTGTGTATTGGGAGTGCTGGTTGATATAGTGTTGGTTTATAAAAAGAGGAAGGGGGGGATATAGGGACTCGAAAGTTACGCGGATAGTATTGATGTCTTTTTGTTAATGCGATGAATGTTATTTGCTTGTGTTGGGTGTTGTTGTGTTTTTGAAGGTCGAGTGGTTTTTATTTCTCGTGTTGTATCAGTGGGATCGTGGTGGAGGTGGCGGTGCTTGGGTGGGAGGATGTATGGGCTTGCTGTCGTTGTGTGTGGGGGAATTGGTGGGAAAGGGGGAGGTCGACGTGCTGGGTGAGTTAGTTAATGTGGTATTGAAGATTTTAGACAAGTTGTTGCCTTGAAAATTCATTTTTTGTAGTAAGGTGGGAATTTGTTCATAAAGGGGGTTTTTTATATCTATTATCTCGTTGAGGTTTTTGTCTTTATTGAAGTGTTGGTCTAGAAAGATGTATAGGTTCTCAAACTCAGTCATTAGTTTGCCTTTCTCAACTTTTTTTTAGGATTTTTAAGTCTTGCTCTTTTGTGGTGAAGTGGTGGCCAGTGTCCCTCATGTGGGTGCTCATTGCGGAAAATTTATTATGTTTTTGGGCATTGTAGTGTTCTAAATAACAGGTTTGGAAGCTTCGGCCAGTTAGTCCGATGTACGAGGAGTTGCATTGTGAACAGGTGAGTCTGTAAATACCTGAGCCCGCGTAGTGATTTCTTCCTGGGTTAACAGAGTTCTGGTTGTAAAATATGTTCTGGTTCGTGTTCTGCGTTTTGAAAGCAATGTTGACTTTGTGCTTTTTTTAGGGGGTTGGCTATCTGGTGGATGACTGGATTAGTGTATGTGAAAGTTGCATATTTGTGTTTATTGGGTTTTAGTGGGGAAAGTTTTGTTGTTAATTTTAGTTTTACTTTGCTGATGATCTTGTTGATCATGTTGGTGTTGAACCCATTGAACTTGGCAATATCTTTTATGTAATCAAGTTCTTTTTTTAGATTGGTAGGTGAAAGGGAAATTTTTAAAGCTCTGTATATTAAACTGTAGTAAGGGGCTTGTTTATGAGAGTTTGGGTGTAAAGAATTATTGTTTATTGTTAATGGGATGAAGGAGGGTTTTCTGTGTATTCGAAACTCAAATGCGTTGTCCATTTGTGTGATGTTGATGTCTAAAAAATTGATAGAGCCGTTGTCCTCATCTTCTTTTGTGAATTTTATGTTATTGTCTAAAGTGTTTAGGAATGTGAGGATGTTGTCGCTGCTATTGCTCTGTTTATCGATGATAACTAGTGTGTCGTCGACATAGCGGAGCCAAAGATGAATACCATTGATGGAATTTATTTTATTGTGTTCTAAGTTGTCTATGTAGATGTTCGCTAGAATACCAGAAATAGGGTCTCCCATAGCTAACCCTTTTGGTGGTAAATCTTGTTGTTGAACGTGAAGTAATTATTGTTCAATATAAAGGTTAATACTTTAATAAACTCATCAATTTCTATTTTGCTTAGTCCACTGTGTTTAGAGAGGTTGTTTTTTATGATGCTGATGGTTTCGGGAACTGGGATGTTCGGGTACATGTTAGTGATGTCAAAGGAACATAGAATGTGGTTTGGTTGCAGTTGAAATTTATTCAAGGTTTGACATAGGTCAATTGAGTTCTTAATGGGGTTTTTATTGTTGAATTTGTAATGTTTTTTGAGAAAGTAGTGTAGAAACCTTGAAGTTTTGTATGTTGGACTGCCTCTATTGTTGATAATTGGTCGGATGGGGATGTCTTTTTTGTGGGTTTTGGGTAAGGACTTGGCTGTGGGTAAAGTTGGATTCATGTTGACTAGTTTAAAGATTTCATGGTCATTTAAGAGGAAAGTTGAATTTTTGAGAAGGGTTTTCAAATTGCGTTGTACTTTTGGTATAGGATCCTTGTTGATGATGGTGTAGGTTGTGTCGGAAAAGTATTCTTCAGTTTTTTTGATGTAGTCCTGTTTGTTCATGAGTACAGTTGTGTTACCTTTGTCGGCTTTTGTTACTATAACGTTATTGGTGTTTATTTTGGTCTTTAACTCTCTTGGTGCCAGGCGGTAGTGTGAGCACCCGGCCTTTAAATTGCCAGAGCCGATTTGGTCGGCCTTTAAGAATCCAGTCGGAAGTTGCCAAAGCCGATTACATCGCCCGGCTTAAAATTCTGTGGTATACGTAATTTTGAGGCAACCTATAGTGACGTGCATACTTTTGTTACAACCTGTAGTAAAGGGGCTACACTTTACTGTGTGCCTGGCCTTGCTTTGGTAGTTCTAACAGGGTGTTATACCTTTCACAAGAGTCGTTTCCTGTGTTTACAAATACCGCTAACCTGTCAGTAAGAGATTGCTCCTTGCAGTGAGTGGATTTGTGACAGGAAAATGGCAAGTAGTTCACGTGATATTTGTTCAGCAGGTATTGATGACAATAAATTAATGCAGTTATTGGAACAGTGCGAAGTTAACGCGGATGATTTATCGGATAGCGATAGGGAATTTAGTTCAGAGAGTAGCGACGAAATTATACCGGACACGTCCGCGGAATCACCGCAGCTAAAGAAGAGACGTTTAATTGTGTCTTAACTGCATTAAAGCTACTCTGAATATGGTGGGAGATGAAACTAGTGATAACGAAAATGATGATGATGTCTCTGGAGAACATTTTATGGAAATTTGTCCCAATGAACCCGACAACATTCCTCAACCTCCTGTCTCCTTCAAGGAAGTTCTTGGACCTAAACATGCCCTACCGTCTGATTCTCCGCCCATATCATACTTCAATTTACTTTTCACTTACTCTTTGCTAAACCTTGTAGTCACATATAGTCTTCTATCATTACCTAAATGCCGGTCTCCGTGGGCCAAGTGTAGCGTGCCTGCCTCTCACCCGGAGGTCATGTGTTGGATTCCCGCCCAGGCCAACAATTTTCACCTGGTCCTGAGGGTTGGTTCGAGGTCCACTCAATCTAAGTGACCCTAAGTGATTGCAATTGAGGATATATCTGAGGGTGAGAGGGATCCCGGTCTGGAAAACCAAGAATAATTACTGAGAGGATCCGTCTCACTGACCATGATTCACCTCGTAAACTGCAGGTACCGAACTGAGCAGCGGTGGCTTGGTAGGTCAAAGCAAATCATGGCTTTAGTGCCATACATTTCTTAATTTCGTAAATTCTGTTGTATTGTAATATTATTTTTCTAATATATACTGCTACAGAAAAAACGAGAAACTATTTTTTCTGAAAACAAAAAACTATAATATCAACTACTATTTTTTACTTATTTAAGATTTCAGAATTATTATAATACTGTGTTGTCCGCACGTAGAAAATTTGTTGTCAGTATTTGCCAAACATCGATACACGTACGCAAATTTTATCGGTGAGTAAAATTGTCTTGTTTTTACTAGTGACATATGTTTGAATTTTTATTTTTTAAGTTTTTATTTTTCTCGTTCAAATTAGTTATTCTATAGAATTGTATTTAGAAATACATTATAAATAATTACATATATTCTTTTGTATCGTAAATTATTTTTTCAAAGTAGATATTGATAGAGAAAGTGCTAAAATATTTTTCTCTTCCTAAAAATAAACGTTACCTACAACTATAAATCAACAATGAAACGTCTTTGACTGCTTATATCACTCCAAACCAATTTCTTATTCTACGTAGTCAATATGTAGAAAATTTCATGCCGGTATTTGCTATACACCGGTAGATATACGCGAATTTTAAAATACATGTATTTCCACTGAAAACGGCCTGGCACTTTACAGTAGTAGAGTGGAGGCGGAGCTCTGGCCTCTTCCAGCTGATGGAGAGCGGCCAACCAGATCGGCTCTTGGCTCCAAGAGGGTTAAAGCATGGATTTGTTTTGAAAGGGTAGTGTTTTTGTTGATTTTTAACTCATTAACTAGGGAGGGCAGTTTCTTTTTTATTTCGTGTCTGACGTCATTTTGTTTCTCTGTGGTGATCTGTTTACTAATGTTGGTTTCTACTTCTGCAATAGTGGTGGGTAGGTCATCGATAGTATTGGGGTTAGGCCAATTGTGCTTTAAGCCTCTGTTTAGGAGGTTCATTTCTTTGTCAGAGAAAGTGGTATCAGACAAATTGATGGTAGTAGGGGTGTTGATTGAAATAATTGATGTAGTATTATTGTTCTTATTGTGGTTTGATGTGCTTGGATTAGTTCCCTTCAGATGGGCTAGTTTGAGGTTTAATGTATCTTGTTTCTTTTCTAGTACGTTGGTTAATTTATTGTCAGTATGTCTTAGGAAAGATTGCCATTCGAGTGGGGATAAGTGTTGTGCAAGGGTTAAATGTGTTCGATAAAACTGTAAATTTAAGAATGATTTTTTCCTGTATAGTTGTTTAATCTCGTCCTTCAACCAGATGTTGTTGACTTTGTTTTGGGTGATTGTCGAATTTTGAAATGGAATGTTTTTCCTTTAGTGGTCTCAAGAATTTGGGTACTAAATTTAGCTAAACACATTCTTTAAGGAAATTAATATCTTTGGAAATTTTGCCGATTTTTACCTTGAGGTTTAGGTATTTGTTGGTTTTCACTGTAGCCTGGTTGGCTTTGACGTTGCAAGTGATAAAAATCATTGTTATCCGTATTGAAGATACTGAATGTAGGATGCTAAAAGGTTTGTTTTGTCACCTATTCAATAACTATAACTTTTACAATTTAGGAATTTATTATTGATTCCACTTGAGACATGTTTCACCTTTCATTGAGGGCATCATCAGTCAAATTATCTCCTCAAGGCAAAAATCAGGTACCTGGTTAGTAGTTGACATGCACAAATTAATACATATTATTAATACACATTACAAAAATTAAGTATGAGAAACAGTTGTACAATAGTGATGGTTGAAACTTATAGGTTTATAGAATAAGAAGTCAGCACCAATGCATAAAATTAAAATAGAGTTCGGCAGTGGTGCTCTGGAGAACAGCTGACGCAATCATAGGAAAATATAAAGTTTTAAAAATATTTACATTATAACAATCAAGGGAGAAAGGGTGTAGTGCTCGGCGTCAATGTTTGTAACCAAAAATTAATGTCAATGGTTGGTAACTATACAGTATTTACATTGTCCAATTGAACAGTTGAGAATAAGGTTTTTAAAAATATTTACATTATAACAATCAGGGGAGAAAGGGTGTAGTGCTCGGCGTCAATGTTTGTAACAAAAAATTAATGGCAATGGTTGGTAACTATACAGTATTTACATTTCCAATTGAACAGTTGAGAATTTTACAATTTATATACATATTTACACAAAAGCAGCTTGGTGAGCAAGGATATAAAAAAATCTAGTACCAAGTGCGTCCTGTTGTTTTAAAGGTTGGAAGAAGAATGTAGCATTGACATTTCAGAATATGCAGAGTGGTTTGTCTTAGTTAAAATCATCGGGGGTAGGGAAATATTCCATACCCAAATAAGGTTTTATAGGACTCAAGCTGAAAGTTGTCTGGTTGCAGCACCGAGATCGGTATGGAGACTGGTCAGTGTGGATGGAGACTCATGGGTATTCAGTGCATTTGAATGGCAACAATGATGACAGTTATTTGAAGGTAATTGCTTATAGGGAATATGTTGCGGGTTGAAACTCTCACTTATTCTTTTAGTTGACTTCTGTAGCTTCGAATGTTATGTGAAGACATCAGTGTGAGATGCAGGTGAGACTAAAATGATATTATTCTGTGCAAAAAGTATGACGGACCTCGGGATGAAGTTATTGTTTTTTGTTGCTGGTCTGGTGAAATAGAATAGAGTTGCTTGTGTTGTGAACTGCGGTGGAGAGATTAGAATGTATACGGTAACTGCAGAGTCAAATTCAACAACAAAAACCCCATTAAGAACTCAATTGACCTATGTCAAACCTTGAATAAATTTCAACTGCAACCAAACCACATTCTATGTTCCTTTGACATCACTAACATGTACCCGAACATCCCAGTTCCCGAAACCATCAGCATCATAAAAAACAACCTCTCTAAACACAGTGGACTAAGCAAAATAGAAATTGATGAGTTTATTAAAGTATTAACCTTTATATTGAACAATAATTACTTCACGATCAACAACAAGATTTACCACCAAAAGGGCTTAGCTATGGGAGACCCTATTTCTGGTATTCTAGCGAACATCTACATAGACAACTTAGAACACAATAAAATAAATTCCATCAATGGTATTCATCTTTGGCTCCGCTATGTCGACGACACACTAGTTATTATCGATAAACAGAGCAATAGCAGCGACAACATCCTCACATTCCTAAACACTTTAGACAATAACATAAAATTCACAAAAGAAGATGAGGACAACAGCTCTATCAATTTTTTAGACATCAACATCACACAAATGGACAACGCATTTGAGTTTCGAATACACAGAAAACCCTCCTTCACCCCATTAACAATAAACAATAATTCTTTACACCCAAACTTTCATTAACAAGCCCCTTACTACAGTGTAATATACAGAGCTTTAAAAATTCTCCTTTCACCTACCAATCTAAAAAAAGAACTTGATTACATAAAAGATATTGCCAAGTTCAATGGCTTCAACACCAACATGATCAACAAGATCATCAGCAAAGTAAAACTAAAATTAACAACAAAACTTTCCCCAATAAAACCCAATATACACAAATACGCATCTTTCACATACACTAATCCAGTCATCCACCAGATAGCCAACCCCCTAAAAAAGCACGAAGTCAACATTGCTTTCAAAACGCAGAACACGAACCAGAACATATTTTACAACCAGAACTCTGTCAACCCAGGAAGAAATCACTACGCGGGCTCAGGTATTTACAGACTCACCTGTTCACAATGCAACTCCTCGTACATCGGACTAACTGGCCGAAGCTTCCAAACCCGTTATTTAGAACACTACAATGCCCAAAAACATAATAAATTTTCTGCAATGAGCACCCACATGAGGGACACAGGCCACCACTTCACCACAATAGAACAAGACTTAAAAATCCTAAAAAAAGTTGAGAAAGGCAAACTAATGACTGAGTTTGAGAACCTATACATCTTTCTAGACCAACACTTCAATAAAAACAAAAACCTCAACGAGATAATAGATATAAAAAAAAAAAACCTTTATGAACAAATTCCCACCTTACTACAAAAAATGAATTTTCAAGGCAACAACTTGTCTAAAATCTTCAATACCACATTAACTAACTCACCCAGCACGTCGACCTCCCCCTTTCCCACCAATTCCCCCACACACAACGACAGCAAGCCCATACATCCTCCCACCCAAGCACCGCCACCTCCACCACGATCCCACCGATACAACACGAGAAATAAAAACCACTCGACCTTCAAAAACACAACAACACCCAACACAAGCAAATAACATTCATCGCATTAACAAAAAGACATCAATACTATCCGCGTAACTTTCGAGTCCCTATATCCCCCCCTTCCTCTTTTTATAAACCAACACTATATCAACCAGCACTCCCAGTACACAACAAGCTCGCCCCTCCACTCTACCTTCCTCCATTCTGACAGCTCACCTCTGCGCATGACTCCGCCCATGCCCCTCCCCCCCAAAGCTCTCCACCCCTCCCGCCACCATTGCCATCCGCATGTGCGTATTACCGACTGAGCCTCCTTCATAGTGCACCAATACTCATCAACAATTACCTCTCAGCGACACATCAGGTATGCAACATAAAATTTACTCTTCATTACTTACCATAAACCTTTCTTACACACCATCTAATACTATCAACATCTCAATTACAGATAACTTCCACTCCATACAATAAAACTTTCAACAACACGCCAGAACCCAGCGCACATCGGCACGAAAATGGCGTGCCACTACGGCTCCTCTTCGCAGTCAGAATGAGAAGATGCCTCATCCCAGCTACAACGCTCTGACTCTGCAGTTACCGTACACATTCTAATCTCTCCACCGCAGTTCACAACACAAGCAACTCTATTCTATTTAACCAGACCAGCAACAAAAAACAATAACTTCATCCCGAGGTCCGTCATACTTTTTGCACAGAATAATATCATTTTAGTCTTACCGGCATCTCACACCGATGTCTTCACATAACATTTGAAGCTACAGAAGTCAACTAAAAGAATAAGCGAGAGTTTCAACCCGCAACATATTCCCTATAAGCAATTACCTACAAATAACTGTCATCATTGTTGCCATTCAAACGCAATCTGGAGTGATACCGTATTTCTTCGAATCCAAGACGTTTTTTCCTCAGAGTCTCCATCCACACTGACCAGTCTCCGTATCGATCTCGGTGCTGCAACCAGACAACTTTCAACTTGAGTCCTATAAAACCTCATTTGGCTATGGAATATTTCCCTACCCCCGGTGATTTTAACTAAGATAAACCACTCTGCATATTCTGAAATGTCAATGCTACATTTTTCTTCCAACCTTTAAAACAACAGGACGCACTTGGTACTAGATTTTTTTATATCCTTGCTCACCAAGCTGCTTTTGTGTAAATATGTATATAAATTGTAAAATTCTCAACTGTTCAATTGGAAATATAAATACTGTATAGTTACCAACCATTGCCATTAATTTTTGGTTACAAACATTGACGCCGAACACTACACCCTTTCTCCCCTGATTGTTATATTGTAAATATTTTTAAAAACCTTATTCTCATCTGTTCAATTGGACAATGTAAATACTGTATAGTTACCAACCATTGCCATTAATTTTTGGTTACAAACATTGACGCCGAGCACTACTCCCTTTCTCCCTTGATTGTTATAATGTAAATATTTTCAAAACTTTATATTTTCCTATGATTGCGTCAACTGTTCTCCAGAGCACCACTGCCGAACTCTATTTTAATTTTATGCATTGGTGCTGACTTATTCTATAAACCTATATGTTCAACCATCACTATTGTACAACTGTTTCTCTTACTTAATTTTTGTAATGTGTATTAATAATATGTATTAATTTGTGCATGTCAACTACTAACCAGGTACCTGATTTTTGCCTTGAGGAGATAATTTGACTGATGATGCCCTCAATGAAGGGCGAAATATGTCTCAAGTGGAATCAATAATAAATTCCTAAATTGTAAAATTTATATGTATTGAATAGGTGACAAAACAAACCTTTTAGCATCCTACAATGGTTGTTTACTCGTAAAAATTAAGGCTGACTAAACGACCACTTAGTTTTGAGGCAAAATACTGCAATTAAGTAAGAATGGGATACACTTTGAGATATGGCAGAGTGCTTAACTGATTTCAGAGGTTAGTTTATATTTTCTCGCGTCTAGTTAAATTTTGGAAAGGCTATTTACATGACCATTTTTTGCGAGCAGGTTATCATTTCTCTACATGCGTTTCAAAAATGTTTTCATGATACATACACAGTTAGGTTAGGTGACGCCGTTTGAAGAAGAAACCTGAAGTGTTTGCCACATAAACATCTGGAGTGATACCGTATTTCTTCGAATCCAAGACGTTTTTTCCTCAGAATCTCATGTGAAAACTCAAGGGTTGTCTTGCATCCGTGGCCTAACAGTAAGCCAATGGATACCACTGGCAACTACCCCAGTAACCACACTGCTTCTTTTCACACGTACAAGCATACACAAAACTCGTTGACAATAAACGACCGCCTCTTTACTATACATCGCTAGCTGCGACAACCAGTTGTAGAGTGCCTGCGTGTAACGTCACTGGATCTCAGGAAATAGTGAAGAGAGAATGGCGTTCTATCAGCCTCTACAAAAGCATTTCTCAAATCTGCAGAATGGCATCAAAGCATGCCAGCCTTCGAAGTCTTAGAAAGGCCATGGCTACTCAGTGGCAGAGTTATAACGTGTCTATTGTACTTGCCACTTAGTAAAATTAAGTTTTATAGACAGCAGGAATATTTTTGTGATGGATAGTCATATTGTAAAGATATGTGGAAAAGGTATTGCCGGCAAATTTTCAATGGGTTCTCGTCGATATTATGATGCCAATTTTAAGTTAATGATTATTAAACACTCAGAAATGTAGAATAATTGTGGTGCCACAAGAAAATACGGCATAGGCCTAACTAAAGCCAATATTTGGCGTTAACGTGAAGACAAAGAGCTATAAAATGCGTATTGTACAAAAATGCATTCAGTAGTCCACAACGAGGACACTTTAAAGAAGTCGAAGATGAAACTGTGAGGTATGTGCACAAAAAACGCAAGGGCGGAATGGCCATACAGTAGCACAGGAAACTTGTTCGTTGACTTTCAATGTCCGCAATTAGGCCTATGCATCGCTAGCCGCTGAATTTGGCCGATCCCGGCAAGCGAGACATGCATTTAGCGGTAGCCGGTTATATGTGACGCTGAGTAAAAGTAACAGTTTTATAGACAGCAAGAATAATTTCTGGATGGATGGTCGTATTGTAGAGATGCATGGAATAGGTATTGCCGGCAAATTTTCAACGGGTACTCTTCGGTATTATGATGCCAATTTTAAGTTAATGGTCCTTAACACCACAGAAATAAAGAATAATTGTGCAACCGCAAAAAAGTACGGCATGACGAATGTCAGTGTTCGGCGTCTAAAAATAGTCTAAAATGCGTAGGACTACTGTACAACAAAGCCATTCATATGATTTTACAAAGTACTTTTTGGGCCTGATTAAAATTTTTTGAAGGAAAATGTGGGGTTCATCTTGGATTCAGAGAAATACGGTAGCCTAATATATTTTCTCAGAATGAAATTAAACTTACACTTTCACGTAGTATCAGATTTTGAAAAATGACAAATAAGCATGCCGTAATGTGGATATCATCTGCGGAAAGGCAAGTTTTGAACAAACTGATTGCCTTTTCATACCGATTTTTATGTGCATGGGGGTTTTCCGACTTTAATACAAAAATCGGATATAACGACAATCCGCTATAGCAAGTAAATTTTTTACTGTTATGAATTCTCGCTATAACGGATTTCTACTGTATAATACTTCGTTGGTTTGTAACCTTCCATCTCAATCGTAGTTGTCCACGTCCTCTCCTTCCTTGCATTTGCATTTCCATCACCTTTTTTGGCATTCTAGCGACACTTATTCGCTTTATGTGCCCAAACCATCTTAGTCGGCTCTTCTCTATTCTATCATTCATTTTTTCCACTCCAATTTCTTCCCGGATTTTCTCACTCCTTATTTTGTATCTTCTACTCTTCTGTATCATACTCCTCAAGAACTTCATCTCGGCTGCCTGTATTCAACTCTCATCCTTCTTTGTCACTGTCCAAGTTTCTGCTCCGTAAGTTGTTATGGGTACGT
This sequence comes from Anabrus simplex, assembly GCF_040414725.1. Lineage (NCBI taxonomy): Eukaryota > Metazoa > Arthropoda > Insecta > Orthoptera > Tettigoniidae > Anabrus > Anabrus simplex. The sequence goes on along the minus strand of NC_090269.1, from coordinate 104,219,827 downwards.
AATACATCTTGTACATAGTATCATTTGCTTCCATTGGCACATCTTTGTCCCATAATATGTTTCTTACACTATGATAGAAACAGCTTCCAGCTTGAATCCTCTTACTAATCTCAGCATCCAGTCGAACATTCTCCATGAATTCACTCGACATTTCCACTACTTCGAGGGGCTTGTCTGCAAGTCTAATCTGACCTTTCCCTTCTTTCTCCCCTCTAGTCATAACAAGAGTTTTACTCTTTTCTACACTTATTTTCAATCCACATTCTTCGATCTTCCCATTCACCACATTCAACTGTTCTTGAACCTTCCTGTCGTCTTCTCCCCAAATCACAATATCATCTGCAAATAACATGAGGTTCATTTCTCTTCCTCCATACGTTGCTTTTGCTGTTCTCATGATGTCATCCATTACTATTGTAAACAGGATTGGTGACAGAACACTTCCCTGTCTCAGCCCACTAGTTATTTTGAACCAACTTGTCCTGCCAACTTGTGTTTGCACGCAACTACAACATTCCTTATACAATGCCATGATCATTTTTATTAATCCCTGTCCAATTCCTTTTTGCACCAGACTGTCCCAAACTTTAGTCCTGAGGACACCGTCATATGCCTATTCAATGTCAATGAATATCATTCCCGTACTCCCATTGCTTTTCCACTAGTTGTCTCATAATGAAAATGGGCCCTATTGTTGACCTTCCACTTCTGAAACCAAACTGATTTTCCTGTATCTGATTCTCAACCCTCAACCTTATTCTACTTTCCAGTATCCTTTCCATTATCTTAGCAATATGGGATATTAGAGTAATTACCCTGTAGTTCTTCAAAACTTTATTGTGTATCGTCCTGAAATTTTATAAATGTGGCAGTATTTGATATGTCCTTCGGAGTACTTGGACTTGATGTGAACGACAAATTTTTCTTTTGTTTAATTAAGGAAACTTCCACTGACAGACTTTCTACCTTGCATTGAAATGTATTATCTAAAGTCTTAATCTCGAATTGTAAATCTGCCTTAAGGACTTTAACGTCCTTGCAAAATGCAGCAAGTTTTACGTGTATGTTTTCCATTTGCCCTGAGAAATGTTTATCGAACTTTCCTTGCTTGGGTTTAAGAAGTCCTATTTCTGTATTAATTTTACCAACCTCGGACTTAAATGAATCCCTTAAACTCTCTTGAATCTGAGCCATTTTAATTTGAGCTTGTGAGATGTGGCTATGAGATTCTTGAAATTCAGCAAAGAGTTCCTTCAACTCGGTAGCAAATGTTTGAACGGATGGGAGAATATTTTGAATATCTTGATCAACAGACTTTATTACTTGGGTTTTTATTTCGTCCTTCAAGGCTTCAAGATCTTCATTTCACCTAACTTAGCTTCTGCTTTATTACTGTAATCCTAAAATCTTTTCTCCATTTTAGTGCCTGCCTCTTGAAACCTCTGTTCTAAATTGGCACTTGATTCCATTAATCGGTTGTTAATGACCTTACCTGCTTCAGCGAATTTACGCTCTAATGCAGATTGTGCTTCGGCAAATCTAGACTCAAGCGTACTGTTAACTTGAACAGTTAATTCTTCTATTTTAGAATTAGTAGATGCTATTTGTTCATTTGATTGCTCAATTTTTGTATTTAATTGAGCCATCTTAGCATTCTGTTGATCAATCTTAGCATTTAATTGAGTATTAGATTGATCAATCTTAGCATTTAATTGAGAGTTTAATTGAGTATTTCATTGAGTCATTTGAGCATTAGATTGGTCTATCTTAGCACTCAACTGAGTGGTTGATTGATCAATCTTAGCATTTTGGTCATTAATGCTTAATCTAAGGGCTTCAATTGCTGCAATTAAGTTTTCCATGTTTGGAATTGTAATTTTGCCAGGTTATATGAATTGAGACAAACGAATCACAATCAGTTCTAAGTGTAGTTATACAAATTGAATTTTCCTATACTCCATTCGAAGTCTATCCAAGTTCGGCACCGCTTTACTTTCTTACTTGGCGTGGCTCCAATCAAGGCCCTTAAACGGTGGCCACCACGTTACACTATCCTCTCTTTGTACCAGAAACAATGAGGCATGAGGTTTATCAAAGGGGTTTCAGGTTCTTATGGAGCGGTACAGAGAGGGCATGTGAAATGATAGTGTATTATTCTTTAAGAACATTTATTCTTTCACTGAACTCAAAAAGTAGACCCCGTATCATTTTCTTCGATGACGATTTATATACAGTAGAAGTCCGTTATAGCGAGAATTCATAACAGTGAAAAATTTATTCGCTATAACGGATTGTTGTTATATCCGATTTTTGCATAAAAGTCGGAAAACCCTTCATGCACTTCAAAATCGGTATGAAACGGCAATCAGTTTGTTCAAAACTTGCGTTTCCGCAGATGATATCCACACTACGGCTTACTTGTTTGTTATTTTTCGTAATAAGATACTACGTAAAAGTGTATGTTTAATTTCATTCTGAAAAAAATATAGTTCCGTATTTCTCCAAATCCAAGATGAACCCCACTTTTTCCTTCAAAAAATTTTAATCAGGCCCAAAAAGAAGTTTGTAAAATCATACAGGCCTACGCATTTTTAGACTATTTTTAGACGCCGAACATTTACTTTTGTCACGCTGTATTTCTTTTTTTTATGCGGCTGCACAATTATTCTTTATTTCCGTGGGTTAAGGGACCATTAACTTAACATTGGCATCATAATACCGAAGAGAACTCGTTGAAAATTTGCCGGCAATACCTATTCCATGTGTCTCTACAATACAACGATCCATCAGGAAATTATTCTTGCTGTCTATAAAACTGTTATTTTAACGCAGCGTCAGATATAATCGGCTACCGCTACACGCACGTCTCCCTTGTCGGGTGTGACCAAATTGAACGGCTAGCGATGTATAGGCCTAATCGCGAACGTTGAAAGTCAACGAACGAGTTTATTGCGCCACGGTATGGCCAACCGCCCTTGCGTTTTTCGTGCACATACCTTACAATTTCATCATTGACTTCTTTAAAGCATCCTTGTTGCGGACCAATGAATGCATTTTTTGTACAGTACGCATTTTTTTTAGCTCTTTGTCTTCAAGCTAACGCCAAATATTGGCTTTAGTTAGTCCCATGCCGTATTTTCTTGCGGCTGCACAATTATTCTACATTTCCGAGTGTTTAATAAACATTAACTTAAAATTGGCATCAAAATATCGACTAGAACCCGTTGAAAATTTGCCGGCAATACCTTTTCCACGTATCTTTATATATTCCTGCTGTCTATAAACCTTAATTTTGCCAAGCGTCAAGTACAATAGACGCGTTATGACTCTGCCACTGAGTAGTCATGGCTTTTCTAAGAATTCGAAGGGTCGCATGTTTTGATGCCATTCTGCAGATTTGAGAAACACACAGGTACTGTACACTGTACAACCGGTAGCGATGTGTAGTAAAGTGGCGGTCGTTTATTGTCAATGAGTTCTGTGCGCATGTGAAAAGAAGCAGCGTGGTTACCGCGGTAGTTGCCAGTGATATCCATTAACTCACTGTTAGGCCGCGAATGCAACAACCCTTGAGTTTTTGCATGAGATTCTGCAAAAAAAAGAAAAAAAGTCTTGGATTCGGAGAAATACGGTATCACTCCAGAGATTTCTGTGGCAAACACCTCAGATTTCTTCTTCAAACAGCGTCACCTAACCTAACCGTATATGTAGCCTACCATGAAAACATATTTGAAACGCATGTAGAGAAATAACGTCCTCGCGAAAAATTTACATGTCAATAGCCGTAACTAGACGCGTGGTTATTTTTATATATTTCTATTTATTTATATGAAAGATTGATTATTGATTATTATTGATATGAAAGATATGAAATATCCTCTGAAATCAGTGATGTACTCTGCCATATCTTGAGGTGTATGACATTCTTACGTAATTTCCGTATATAACACTAAACTTAAGATATCGTTTATTCAGTCTTTATTTTTACGAGTTAACAACTGCTATCAGCCACGTTATTTACGCATTTATTACGAAAACGTGTTATACTCTTTCATTTCGAATTTTCTTTAGAGAACAGCAGTCGATGGGTATTACTAATCAACTCCAACATCGCCTTTGAATGTCAACAAGAGAGCCGCAAATGCACAAAGTGAGAAAACTGTACCGTACCGAAGATGATCAATCGCATTTTATTGCAAATGTTTCAGTTTTCGTATTCAAACAGCGTCACGTATCCTACGTACGATGAAAACACACTTCAAGCGCCGGTAGAGAAATTATACCTTTCTCGCTATAAATTTTCATAATAGCCTTTCCGTAATTTAACCAGACGCAACAAAATACAAACTAACCTATGAAATCAATTAAACACTCTGCCATATCTCGAGGTGTATCCCATTCTTACTTAATTGCAGTACTTAGCCTCAAAATTAAGCGGCCGTTTAGTCAGCCTTAATTTTTAACGAGTTAACAACCGTTATCGGACACGTTATTTACGCATTTATTATGAAAATATGCTCTCTTTCATTTTGAATTTTCTTTACGGAACAGCTGTCGACGGATATTATTAATCGACTCCGACATCACCTTCCAATGTCGACGAGAGAAATCGCTAATGCACATAGCGAGGAAACGATGCCGAAGGTAATCGATCGCATGCAATATCATCGCTGGGGTGCATAAATATTGGTAACGGAAAAAATCACGCGCGCTTAATCGCTCGTAATAACGGATGCGCCAGTGATAGGGTACTCGCTGTAGCTGAAGGACGATACACAGTTTAATATAGGAATTTTGAAGGGAACGAAAAAAGTCGTCGCTATAACGGACTTCTCGTTATATGCCGTACTCGCTATAGCGGACTTCTACTGTACAGAAAAATGGCTAGCTGTAGTCGAAGCTATTGAAAGTAAAGCATTTACCCTGCACATGGGCTTGTCAAAATGATGAATATTTTTCTAAGTCTTTAGATTTATACTTGAATGAAAATAAATTATATCTTAAAGTAACGAACTCTTCAGATATTGTCTCTTTTGAGAATAAGTTCATTTTAGTGAATGAAAACAAATAAAATATTTAATCACTTGCAACATAAATTCTGTTTTTAAGTTTATAGTACTCGAGTCGTAAATTTATGCTGTATTTACCCAAATTTAACACTGAGATTCGCAAAATTATGAAAGTGAAAAATAAACTGAGTCTTGTAAAGTTCAATCTTGATGTTTAAATAATTATGATAGACCCAAATGATTCTAGTTCAAGTTCATAATGTTCATTGAGCTACCCACTCCAAAACTCACTGATTTTGCTGTTCCACTCATGAAAAGTTAGTGTGCAGGAACTACAAAGTTTTTAAAGCACTTACATCACCCGTATTACTGGAATACTGGACTGGATTGAAGAACATATAGTTCAACGAACCACAAGTTGAGCTCCCTGTAGTCGGATGTCCACCATGGTACCGTGTTCGAATTCCTCGACGAATCACGATATGATGTCCCTCGTCAAACCACGATCTTCTTTTCCCTCGTCGGCAGGTGTAGATACGCGTAATAGGCACTCGTCAGGATTTATCGTATTCAAAATATACTGATAGAACACGAAAAAGTCGAACTGACTATCTTCAACTTCGGGAGTGTCCTATTTTAATATAGCACAGTTCTAATAAAGTGCACATGGATGGATTATCATATCACTGGTAGCATTTCGAGATTCTTGCACTAGAAATCATAGTCTATCGTCTGTAATCAGTATCATTCAGATATTCCAGTCTATTTTTGGCACAGTTCAATTGTTCCTAAATTGTGGCACTTGAAATCGTAGTATAATGAAAGAATAATTCACTAGGGATAATAATAATGTCCTTACTTCAAATTAAATTTAAGAGTAGTGTCACTTGGAATAAAGTTTGTTAACAAAATTATATTCCACTAATATCGTTGCAAAATTCAAATTTCACTTCACGTAATTTTATAAGTGTCTATTCGTGATGATAGAGTCTATTCATGAAGAATGTTTGTAAGTTTTATAACATTTAAGAGTATTAACACTTCAAAATAACGTCCTTTCTTGATTACAATGGTCTCTAAAATTCAGAGTTCTAATGTGGAAGAAAGAGAACGTAATTCAATATCTCACATTCGCCATTAATGTGTTACCATTCCGCAGTCTTTAAATGTACACGTCAAAGTACAATTGTTAACAGTCTACTTTTGAGAGCTAAGCATCTATAATAACCTAAAATGTGTTCTTACTTCACACGTAATAATCAGTATTGGAAAACTTCAAGTAATTTCTTGCCACTGACGTTTTAAACTGTAGTTAGAAACACGGAATTGGTAACTATCACCATCATAAAACACTGTGTTGTTGAAAGGTATCGAAGTGTTGTAGCACTCGCAAAGTTTACAAGTCCGTACGCAATCAAACATTTTCAAAGTGTCACATCTTTCACTGAATTCGCAAGTTTATTTCGACAATCCTTCGTGTTACATGTAATAAATATCATTTTTGGTCCGTATTGATGATATTAGATTGAAATAATAACATTAAGTTATTTATTAGACCACCTAATCAATACAAAATCGTCTTGGATGATTTACATAAATTTGTTAGCTAATGGTGGGACATGTTTCGCCTTCCCTGAAGGCATCATCAGCCATAGTCTTAACCTTAAATTAAAAATAAGCGTTTAAATAACATGTAGTGATGAAATTAATTTTAAAATCTTGAAGAGATTTGAAGTAAAATAACATTAAAAATAACAATGATGGTTTGAAAATACAATGTGATGAGATACAATAGTGGAAGTATTAGCAAAATTAACATTAGAAGGCTGCTAAAATAAGTACAATGGATAAAACAACAGATTGTTATACAACCAGTAGTAAGATTGCATAAAAGTAAAGTTGATAGTCATGGCGGTTATAATTAGACGATGGCGAAAAATCTTATATAATCAAAGTAAAGAGGAGAGAATAAAAGTCAAAGTTAGTCGTGAGATCAGAAGTTCATCATGATCTTGAAGATAAAAGACGAAAGTCAGATGCATATGGTGAAGTTGTAGAACACCAACTTCATATCCTCAACGTGTTCTACAACTTCACCATATGCATCTGACTTTCGTCTTTTATCTTCAAGATCATGATGAACTTCTGATCTCACGACTAACTTTGACTTTTATTCTCTCCTCTTTACTTTGATTATATAAGATTTTTCGCCATCGTCTAATTATAACCGCCATGACTATCAACTTTACTTTTATGCAATCTTACTACTGGTTGTATAACAATCTGTTGTTTTATCCATTGTACTTATTTTAGCAGCCTTCTAATGTTAATTTTGCTAATACTTCCACTATTGTATCTCATCACATTGTATTTTCAAACCATCATTGTTATTTTTAATGTTATTTTACTTCAAATCTCTTCAAGATTTTAAAATTCATTTCATCACTACATGTTATTTAAACGCTTATTTTTAATTTAAGGTTAAGACTATGGCTGATGATGCCTTCAGGGAAGGCGAAACATGTCCCACCATTAGCTAACAAATTTATGTAAATCATCCAAGACGATTTTGTATTGATCAGGTGGTCTAATAAATAACTTAATGTTATTATTTCAATCCTTCGTGTACCGTACTAAGTTCGAATACTGAGTATAGATTCATTCTCAAGCCTGCACACTTGACAGTTATGAGCGCTGAACTGGAACTACACTGATCTCGTCAACATGGTCTCCCTCTTATATCCAACAGCCGGGCGATCGCCTGAACATCGTGGAAAACTACATTTTTTTCTAATCGAATATCTCCCAATTCCATGGATCGATTTTTGCCAAATTTACATATGTTTATGTTTAAACCATGGGCTACAAGATGTAGTTTTTAAATCAAAATTCCAATGGGTTTGGATTTTATAAAATTATCTGGAAACTTCCAGATTGTCACGCCTTGTTCACACGCTGATGCGTCATCGGTGACGTGGAACAGGTGATGTAGGCTGCAAGCTGAGTGCCGTGCCGTGCCGTGCCGTGCCGTGCCGTGCCGTTGAGAACCTAAATTCTGGCCATCCCCTTACAAATCTCGGACTTTAAAATTTCATGTTCCAGGTGACCAACGGTTCCTGGTACAATACCTAAGAATGTAAACCTCCAATGAATGTCCAATTTAACTAGTTTTACAGGATAAGCAAAGACCTGTTTTTTCTTTAGTTTTCAAAGTTTCTCTCAATAGATTCATTGTTAATTATATCTCACAACCTTTAGAAACATATGAGCAATAACATCTTACAAAATGTTTATTTAATATGTCTATTAATGGTCATACGAGTTTAAAAAAAAATACTTTTGCAGTTCAGAGTTACGATGTTTTCATTATATTTCAATACATTTTCAGAGACCCTAGCATAACTCATATTACATGGAAGAGAAATAATTTCGTTTTTCCTTGAAAATATTATTTAATTTAGGTGATTGGAGTAGGTAATTTGGCAACTTCATCTGTCATTTATTTTATTAAACAGGCATTATTACAGACAACTAAATATAATAACAATAATGTTATTTACTTTACGTTCCACTAACTACCTTTACGGTTTTCGGAGACCGAGGTGCCGGAATTTAGTCCCGCAAGAGTTCTTCTACGTACCAGTAAATCTACCGACACGAGGCTGACGTATTTGAGCACCTTCAAATACCACCGGACTGAGCCAGGACCGAACCTGGCAAGTTGGGTTCAGAAGTTAGCGCCTCAACCGCCTAGAGTCACTCAGCTCGGCACAACTTAATCTAAAATGTTTAATCATTATCAATGTCCAACAAGTATTTCAAACTAAATTATGCCCATTCAGATATACTTTGTTAAGGAACTGGTCACTATAGGGGAGTATAATTGAGTTTTTCTGTTTTTAGTCATTGAGCTGCATGACATACGTTTTCAACCTTTTGCTCAAATACTTCAATTTCAAAAAAATCCACCTTACAAGGTTTACATTCTTCAATGTCAATAGATACCTAACATTGAAAGCCACCCTGTGAGTACAAATATTTATATTCTAATTTAGAGAGAGGTGTTTATTTTGCTTTAAAATATTTTTAAAAACCTGTGAAGCATACAGACATTAAGATGCTGCCCAGCCAGATGGCCTACAGAAAATTTGCTTTCTGTTTTCAGAACTATTGACATAACCCCCGAACACAAGCACCTACAAATTTATATACTATGATCCCATAGTTGTTGCTAACATAATATCTTTTTAAGAGTACCTTGACAAAGTGGCTTTACAGCTTAACAAATGGACACTAGTCAACTTACTGTAGGATCTGTAATCACGTCGTATGAGATATATAACATGGTTCTGATCAGTTATCAATTCTTTTGTAACATCCCCAAGCCATGGTAATGCCAAAAGTGCTATGGAAAGGTTTATGTCATCCACATTAATGTTCCGTATTTCAGGCATCTTCATCAATGAGCCGACAAACTTCAGGGAGGTTTGTAGAATGTTCCGTGCAGTGCCTTCAGTCAAACCCGATCTTACTCTGAAAACAAAAATATTACACTATTACACTATAAAAATAATGTTGAATTCAAGTTTGTCACACGTACAGTTTTCTCAGCAATAATTGAAACTATAATTATGATGTTTGCTGTGGGTATCGATAGGGTTTGTATCTACATGGGAGGTGAATTATAGTTTGAAATTAAGTCTGATAAAAGAATTAAATGCAAGGACCATACAATAATATGTGATCAATCCTTTTTTGGAGTGACTATAGATTTGTGATATCTGAAGCCATCTCTTTGCAGTTTTGACTCAATCTATATATATAAGTGAAACTATGTTTATTTAATTGTTTGTCCTGATTAGGCTTAAAACCTACTTAAATGATTTTGCTGAAAACTTCACAATTTGTTCTCATTACTCCCGACAGTGTGCAGGAAGGGGTTTGAACAAAACCCGATAGGTAGATTTTCATGATGAGTAATTTTATGTAATTAATTTCATTACAAAGCCACACCAAAATTGGATCGACCTTTACGGACAGACTGTCACTAGGCAACAGCGACTTGCTCTGTATCATGATAGTCCAGTAAGAAATGTTGTATATAGCAGGAAGGGAACACGCCTCCATGTTTTATGAAGTATCTTTCTTGCTAAGAGCTTCACGATCGTGGTTGCATATAGGAGAATGGGAACACGCCACCATGTTTTATGAAGTACCCTTCTTGCCAGAAGGTTCATGTAGCTAGGCAACTCGTTGCCTATTATATGGAAACAGAAATCCAACATGCCGTGATCGAGATGTACTTTCATATAACTAGACAACTCATTGCCTATTATCGTAAACAACATGGGGTGCAAGAACTTTTCAAATAAATATTGGCATACATTTTCATTACAGTTGTATTTGCTCTTTTCTTTGTCATTAGAAATTGGTTTCAATGATAAAATTAGAATTCTTTCATCAGGCTATTCTATTTTTTAATATGAAAAACATCCCCAGGGAAGAGGGTGACATGTAAAAATAATTGAAAGCAACTGATATTAGTGTCGAATCCACAGTTTTCGGAGTTGCTCAAAATGAATTGTAGCACTCCATTTGCTGTTTAAGTTCCAGTTCGATCCCATCGGCGTGGGAGTATGAATGGGTAAAGAATAAAATGTCCAAAATAACCAAGATCAGTGCTGAACCCAAAAGAGGAGCAAAGTATCTGAAATGCACTGTGAAATAAATCATTTAAGAAAACTTGTAACATGTATATTATTTTATAAAGAACATCATAATGCTGTACTCTGTACTGCACATTATTTGTGAGTTAATTTCATTAACTTATTTTAGGCCTAGTATAAATTTGCATCATTTTTTCCTTTCTTGTGGCCCTTTAGGCCTATAATACAAAGTTGTAAAGCATTTTTACTGTATTTAGAATATTACAATTATAATTTAAAGAGAGAAGGCATACAAAATCTATGTTATAAATGTATAGTTAGAACGGACAACTTTCCTACCAATAAAAAACACTTTCCAGATGCAGGCAAACTGTTACATCAATGTCCATAAATGAGAGGTTTCACTATAAACTTATTCTTGTACTACAAAACCACACCCAACACCAATAAATGCCAATTGAGAAATCCTGCTCCAACATAACTCTCTTCTCTAATAATTAATATTTTGCATTCAACATTTCTTCTATCAAATGAATACTCTGAAATTATGAATTTCCATAGTCACCTGCAAAGCATTCCCATCACACTCTTGATAATATGTTTTATGCTGTCTCCATAAAATACAGCTCGATACAGAGGCCTCTCAGATGACCTTAGCAACAACTCTTCAAGCATAGCATTGACTGCAGCTCCACATTCCACAATGGAGAAAACCAGGTTTAACACATCTATCATTTTCGTAACATTACACGTGTTATCCTCTTCAAGTGAGCTCACAGACACCATTAGTTTGTGCCACAATCTCTGCCAAGTACGGCTGCTCTCAAGCACAGACACTGCTATTACATCAGTAGGGTGAGTCTCTCGTTCACATAGTCGGAACAGCAAGTCATAATCAGCTGGAGTACCATCGTTCTTCCTCTGCTTCAGTTTAGCCAGTGCTGGTACTTGAGATATTAGTTCTCGCATGATACAGTACTTCAAGCCTGGAATGACATACTGGAAGAAAAAAATTCAATAAACAAAGAATACAAAAATGCAGGCAAGTTCACATTATTATAGTGGCTTTAAATTAGCAGAACAAATGAGGCTACTTTACAAGTCAATATAGATCATTTGAAAATCCCATAGAATGTATAAGTAAAGGCAGCCTATAGTGGAGCAACTGATAAATATACAACTGAGCTGGATTTAGAAAACAGTATCAATGAAGACTGGAAATAGACGAAGAATAGTTTTGAAAAGTAAGCAGAAGAAATACTTGGGAAGAGACACAGCCAGCTAAAAAAAGAATGAATCACAAAAGAAGTAACTGATCTAGTAAATCTATGCAGAGATCTCAAGAAAGATACACCAAAGATGGAAGGCATTACAGGGATGTAGGGAATGAAATAAACAGGAAGTGTAAGCATGCAAAACATTCTCACAGGAAAAGTGTAAAGAAGTTGAAGAGCAGATGATGATTTGAAGGACAAACTGTGTATGTCAATGTAAGGACTTTCCTTGGTAAACAAAGAATTAGGGGAAGGGTGACCGAGGCTAAAAATGAGACCATTATATAAGTACATAAAGATGATACAGGAAATACAATTCTGAGGGATGAATTATTATTATTACTATTGTGCTTGGAACACTTTCTATCTCATAAGGGAAGTAACAGGTACGACAGGTCAAAACCCATCTTGAAACCTTGTTGATACAGTCCTTGTACTATAAGAGGACAAAGTGCAGAAAGTCTCAAAAATCATATGGTGAATCTCTCGTGTAGATCAATGGGAATGGTTGGAGTGAAGAGCCCTGACAGCCCAGGTACACAAGACCAGTGATAAACAGAGCCACATGCGCTTGTCAGCTGTGGGGTGTTTCAAAGTATCCAGCAATAACGTGACGGTTTTGATGGTTGTCTTAAAGAGACAGTGAAAATGAATTCCTCAGAGGAAAACATTTTAATTCCTATTAATATAGTGGAATTTGTAATGAGTTATTTCTGTAAAAAGAGGTTTTCATTTTCCAGAAAAATTAGGTCGAAAGAAAAAGAAATGGAACAATATCTTATTTAGTTCTTCTTTCGGGTTGAACCGTGGTGTTGTTTTCTGTACATTCTCCCAGGCTGGGAGACTGATTACCTCAGATTAAGTAGGGATATTGCTAGTGTGTGCGTGCTTGTGGTTTAAAGGGGCCTAACATCTAAGTTATCCGCCCAGTAGGGGGTATTTCAGTCACCTTGACAAAGAATACTGCAATGTATTTGAAACATCAGCAAATTGTATGGAATGTAAAGAAAAACAACAACACGGTTAAACCCGGAAGAAGAACTAAATAATTCTACACATCATGGAAGCTTCACTCCTCATTTTAAGGAAAATAATTATAGAGGAGTGCAACGTACTGAGATGGTTTCCATCGATGTACAGTGGACAAAGTGAAAGTGAAACTCAAGCGATTCAGTTTGTCAAAACCTTTTGCCGATCGCAAGCAAAGTTCCGAGCCCAAGTTCAAAACTAGAATATGAATCTAGTGATGCAACGAGTCTGTTGCCATGCAAATTGTCCAGTTCTAGTTATGTTCCTAGTCCCATAAAAAAGTTTGCGAGAAAACACCAGTACGGAGTATAAGAGGAGGGCTGTACAATTCCAACTTAACGAAACTGGTAAAAAGCGATTTTCACTTTCACACATCCACAGATACTTTGGTGAAGTCAAAGCAATATCTTTACTTGTGATAGAAGCAGTTGGAAAACACGGGCATGTCGGCAAGTCTAACTGAACATAAAAAAATGATGTATGAAAACCTCTATTCCCATTTTCTATTTCCAGAATGGAAAGAGGGGGAAGACAAAATATAAGTGATGAAGATTTATGACAGTGAGCTTTGGAAATTGCATGTGAACTATTCATTGAAAAAAGTAATTTCTTTGTCTCTCATGCTTGGATCAGCCATTTCAAGAAACAACACAGAATTGTGAGTAGGAGTCTGGCTCCATGGCTAAATGGTTAGCGTGCTGGCCTTTGGTGACAGGAGTCCTGGGTTCGATTCCCGGCAAGGTCGGGAATTTCAACCTTAATTGATTAATTCCGCTGGCACAGGGACTGGGTGTATGAGTCATCTTCATCATCATTTCATCCTCATCATGACGCACAGGTCGCCTACGAGCGTCAAATCAAAAGACCTGCACTTGGCAAATTGAACATGTCCTCGGACACTCCCGGCACTAAAAGCCATATGCCATTTCAATTTTTGGAGTAGGAAAATTATGAAATTTGTATCCCATTCACACATTTATGATGAAAAGAAAAAAGGAAAGAATAAGGCTGAAGAAGAATCTCTGGAGAAAGCACAAGAGCAATTTCTCCTTTACACCCTGTCCCCTATTCAAAATTTAACATAAGGAATTTCATCTTGATTGACACTGAAAAAGGTGGAACCTACAAGATTTTAATTCAATTGTGATCTCAGTTCAATACGGGTAAATTAAGATGAAATTCCTTATGTTAAATGATGAAGCCCACCAGGCATCTATTATAACTCTTCAGTATATGAGCATAAGAATAGTTCTGTAATTAAAGATAAGTTGTAAAAACTTCTAACAACATTGTATTTGTATTGAAAAAGGTGGAACCTATAAAAGATTTTAATTCTACTCTATTTAAAACACCAATCAAAGCAGGTTCAAGTGCAAAATGCGATCGAAAAGGACTCTATCTTTTATAGGTGAGAAACACACACGATAGCTCAATCAGTTATTCCACTTATGCATTCATATATCATAATACCAACAATCAGTATGGACAGGTCTTTGTTCCTTAAATTATTTACTGTACTGCAGCAGCCAACCAGAACCTTTGGTCCTATGGTTTCAAAATCATGTTTAAAGCAGATAACATCATTATCACTGCCACAAAATCAGGAAAAATGGGGAAACAGAACTGAAAATATGGTTTAGAGAAGCCTTTTTTCCATTCTCAGCCCTGCTTTTTGATTCGTGGACCACATACAGTGATAAAACTTTTCTTTAAGACATCCCTCCATGCAAAACAATCAAACTACTTCAGATTCCTCCTGGTACCACGAGTATAATTCAACCATTAGACAAATTCTTCTGGCAGTGGAAAGCTTTTTACCACCAATTAACAGAAATTCTAACTTCTCACAATGATGTTAATGTTGAAGTTCACCACAGAAACACAGCCCTTAAACTGCAGTCCTTCGTACATTTTCAGTTTTCATTTCCAAGATTTTGGGATATGGTAAAATACTCATAGTTTGCAACAAATTAAACAAGAGAATGACCTCCTGAGTTCGTAGTGTCCGCTAAATATTGTTTGAAGAAGAAGAAAGAAACGTGTGGAGAACAGAGAGACAATGAAGTTCTAATTCATTGGGCCTGGTGTACAAAAAAATCTTGGGCTATCATCATGCAATTCATACCAGTCATTTCTGCTATACTTTTATAAGTGTCTGACAAGTGAATGAAATAATACAGCTTCAGCTGGTACCAGAGCAACACAGTGAACTGTAACAAATCAATTATTTGAGGGACAGCTTCCCGTAGCGTTTATGAGACTAACCACAAATCTCTGACGTCTGCCACCAGTGGTGTCAAGCTAAAGCTCAGTGGAAGGTGGAGCGGTGTTCTGGTGTGTTCTCGGAAGCCGGTTCTGTCCTTTTTTTTTTTTTGCTAGTGGTTTTACATCGTACCGACACAGATAGGTCTTATGGCGACGATGGGATAGGAAATGGCTAGGAGTTGGAAGGAAGCGGCCATGGCCTTGATTAAGGTACAGCCCTGGCTGTGAAAATGGGAAACCACGGAAAACCATCTTCAGGGCTGCCAACAGTGGGATTCGAAACCACTATCTCCCGGATGCAAGCTCACAGCCGTGCGCCCCTAACCGCATGGCCAACTCGCCCGATCCCGGTGCCAGCGGTGGCCATAGGTTGGTAAGGAGGAGGTCAGAGGAGCACTTGGAACCAAGCTGTCTATGGCATTGACACACTGGACCTACACCAAGAGTTATGGTCTGGGGAACGATTTCTATCGACAGCAGGAGCACTCTCATAGTTGTCCCAAGAACCTTGACAGATTTGTACATGAGACTGGTGATTGAATCAGTTGTGCTGCCATTCATTTGCAGTATTCAAGGGGGTGTTTTCCAACAGGATAATGCTCATCCTCATACTGCTGCTGTCCCCCATATTCTACAGAGTGTGGACCAGCTGCCTTGACCTGCGAGATCACCAGACCTTTTGCCCACTGAACATGTGTGGAACATTATGGGATGACAAATCCAGTGTCATCCAATATCAACAATTACTGTTGCAGATTTGACTGACCAAGTGGAAAGACATGGAATTCCACCCCACAAAATGACATACAGCACCTGCACAACACAATGCATGCATGTTTGTATTTTTGCAGTTATAATCGTGGCGACTACAGCAGTTATTGATGTAGCATCATGGCGCGTGTCTTTTTGCAGATACTTGAACCTGTGACCTGGAAACTTTAATCAAATATATATGTTACCTAGGCAATTGCTTTCCTGGACCAATGATGAATTGCACTTTCACTTTATAAATATTAAAAATTTGTTAAAAAAAGGGTCTCATTTTCACTAAAGTTCGCTCCACCTTCGCCACAGGAAATCTGTAGTTGTGGATGTCTTAATTCCTCTGCCTTCTATCGCTTTTCATGGAACTATTTCTAACTTATCACTGATTTGTCATAAAGAAAACATTCTAGGCCTTCTCTTAGTACCAAATTTGCCCATTTTCGTTCGTTATTGTTATGTCTTTCGTACCATTAAAACTATCTATGCTATGAGCACTAATAAATCACAGGGTCAAACATTCCTAAGAGTATGATTGTACTTGTCCAATCCCGTGTTCTCGCAAGGGTAACTTTATGTAGCTTTCTCTATAGTAATAAGTTTTCCTAATATTTTTTTAACTATCCAGGAAAGCAAAAAACAAACTGTCAAGGAAGTTTGTATCACTACTTCCCATGTTGTTTTTAAGGAAGTTTTGTAAACTATTATCCCCAAGAAGTTTTGTAAATATCGTATAATCCCGAATACCACCCACCACCGAATAAGACCCGCACCCTAAATTTGAGATGGTAAAATACGGAAAAAATTAAAAATTAAATAACTTACATACCTATTTAATTTTCTTCAAATATGCCACAAATATAACTTCAAACAGCTTACAATTAATAAAATCACAAAAATCATAAATAAAAACTGTCCAATACTCAGATCATTCACAATTCACCGTAGTCATCTGAAGTTTCAACATAGGAACTTTCGTCGCCGGCATCTTTCCTCAAATAGTCATTCCCACTACCATCCACTGAATTTGAAATTTCACATTTCTTAAAGCTTTTGGACACTAGATTGTTCAGAATGCGAGCCCATGCGGTCTTGATCCAGCTGCATATTAGTTTCACTTCAGGACTCTTCACTCGTCCGGTTGGTGTTAACGCATGGTCACCATCAGACATCCATTCGGTGTACAACTCTTTAATTGCATTTTTGAAAGGCCGGTTCATGGACACATCCAACGGCTGTAGAATAGAAGTGAGTCGTCCAGGAATTATCACAAGATATCGGTTTTTCCTTTCCTCATCATATCTTTTACGGTGTCAGTTGTACGTCATCGGTAACTGTCCAACACAAGCATGTTTCGTCTTTGTAACAAAGCTCCCGGGCGACATTGCCAAACGCACTTCACCCAGTCCTCAACTAACGCACTGTCCATCCAGCCGGACTCATGTGTTCTAACAATAAGTTTCCTTTCAGAAGTGTTTTCCTTTTCAGAACCACATATGGAGGGGGTTCGATTCCATCCGCTAATACGCACAACATTACCGTGCATCGTTGCTTTTCGTTACCACCTGTTCTGATGGTTACACTTTTAGAACCCTTCGTATCCACTGTATTTTCCAACGGCATTTTAAAATAGACAGGTGTCTGGTCAGCACTCCCAATTTGCGGCAGCAAATTAGAATTTTGCTTCCTCAAATTAATGTGACGCTGAAAGGCCGTTAAATTTTCTTCATATGCCCCAGGGAGACGACGTGAAATAGATGTATGTCTCTGAATGCACAATCCCTTTCTCCAATAAAAGTTTCAGATACATCCGTGACTTGCATAAAACTCTGTCTTATGAGTTCTTTTGAGATCTCTAGTACTTTCAAATGACACGTTTCACTATAAATACCATATCCCAACTCACGTTTTTCTATCAGAAATTTGTGGAGCGTTCTTAAATTTCCGGAAACACTGCACTCCGCCCACGGAAAGCTCTGCGATCGAGGTTACTTTTTAGAAGTTTTTCCTTCTTCCGCCAGTCAAGAATACACGATTCATCAATATCTTACTTTCTGTATATTTCAGTTTCACTTACAATTTTAAGTTTCTCACGCACAGTAAATGACCACAGACGCCGTTTTGAATCCATCACTTACTATCAAGACTGCACTTTCACGGGACAGATATGAAACTGGAATGTGAACAATGTAGACTTCCGTAACCAACAGTCTCGACTCTCGCAAAGTACGATATCCTGCGAGATCAGCTATTCGCGCACCCAGCATGCCAGCAACACTTGTGAAACAAATGACGATCGAGCATCTGCAGCAGCGGCTTTCATACTGCATATTTACCCATATTCTTTGATTAACCATATTTCATTACCTTGCATTTCACTTTTACATGCCACTGTAACTGTATTGATAAAAAGTCAATCTTATTTTCTAGAACACAACTAAAACACAATAAGATCTGAATGTCCGTTTACATGAGGTATATTGAGTACGGTAACCGGTATTCAAATCTATTTCAATACTCCATGGAAACGTAGTAAATATTTACGAGAATGAACGGCTTGAATATGACCCGCACCCAAGATTTAGAACCAATATTTTGGGGGAAAAAGTGCAGGTAGTATTCGGGATTATACGGTAGTTGTTAATAAATTTATCAAAAATTGTTTGAAGCAAATTATAATCTAAAAATGTTTTGTGGAAGCATTTTTTTCCCAAATATCAATCATACTGAATTTGATTTTTTATTCCACAAATAAATTGTATGTAACATTTATATAATTTTTTTTACAGAAATAAACACATTTCACTAACATCTTTTACCCTTCATACAGATGTGAGGGGGAAAGGGAGAGGTGGATTTGGTCTCCACACACGAGAGTTCTCACACAGGTATGCTAGTGAAATATAATAATAATAAACAATCTTATTTGCTTTACGTCCCACGTACTACTGTTGGGGTTTTCGGAGACGCCGAGGCGCCAGGATTTAGTCCCGGACGAGTTCTATTACATGCTAGTAAATCTACCAACAAGAGGCTGATGTATTTGAGCACCTTCAAATACCACCAGATTGTGCCAGGATCGAACCTGCCAAGTTGAGGTCAGAAGGCCAGCGCTTCAACCGTCTGAGCCACTCAGCCCAGCTAGTGAAATATATTGCCATACTGTCTAACACAAAAGAGAAGAAAGGACAAAAGGCAAACCAATCTATGAACATTATAATAACAGCAAAATACAAAATATTCAAAACTTAGCACATCTTAACATGCAATTAATTACATTACTAAGATTACCTCTCAACTTGTTTAGAAACCAGATACAAACAATTTTTTTCTCTTTTGGCTACCTTAAATTTGGGGCCAGCCAACACTGGATTCAGCCTTATAAACATTTAAATACAGCTTTCAATAATAAATATAAGGAGTATTAAACATTAAGGTACGATCTAAGGCAGTATGGGGCAAAGATTTATAATTTATGTCAAAAAAAGTAAAGGACTCCAAAGTCACTCTTACTGAAATCATTTCCAACATCCCTTCAGGACCTAATTAGCACAAATTTCCAATGACTATCCCATCTAGAACCAAGAGACATTTTAAACACACCACAGAAGAACTGAATGTGATACTCAAATCTTTAACACATTGGAGACGCCACTTGTAGAAACTAGGATACTGCTGAATGCTTCTGAAAATCCACAGCCTGTTTCCAGTCATTTGACCGGGTCAGGAATGGAATGAATGAAGCCCCCATGTAGCAGCGAGGATACGAATTGTGCCGGCTGCCAAAGCCTGTCGCACTCCTCTGGGGCAATGATTAATGAATGACTGATGAAATGAAATGTTATTGGAGTGTTGCTGGAATAAAATATGACAATGAAAACCGGAGTATCTGGAGAAAAACCTGTCCCGCCTCCGCTTTGTCCAGCACAAATCTCACATGGAGTGACCGGGATTTGAACAACGGAACCCAGCGGCGATAGGCCGGCGCACCACCAGCTGAGCCACGGAGGCTTGTTGAATGCTTATCATCATCATCATCATCATCATCATCATCTCCCTTTCTCCAGCTGTAGCCGGCAAATATGGTTCCTCTCCACTTTCTTCGGTCTTTCCACCACTCCTCCTCCAACACTGTGTCCCAGTCCAGTCCAGGTTTCTTTCTGTAATGCTGCGTTGGATGGTATCCTTCCATCTCAATCGTGGTCGTCCACGGCCTCTCCTTCCTTGGATTTGCATTTCCATCACCTTTTTTGGCATTCTTTCGTCGCTCCTTCGCTTTATGTGCCCAAACAATCTTAGTCGGCTCTTCTCTATTCTTGAATGCTTCTATAAGCATAAAATATACTAGTTATGAGCGTAAGTCGGGCTCTTCTTTCAAGGCATTGATATCACAGCCATGTTCCTACATAACCTGGGGCTGCGTTATTGTTGACTTTGCTGTGAAATGGGCGGGAAAGTACAGATATGAAGAGTTTGTGTTCGAGAGGCAAGCTTGTTTGTGTAATTCTTGTGAATATTTAGCATATGTAATTCAAGTGTACAAAATTTTGACAAAGAATCCATAATTGATGTTCTTATGGAAGACACGAGTTCTGAAAATGAGGATGAGGATAACAATTAGACACTAAGTAAACATGATGATTCTGTCAATTCAGGCAGGTAAATGTAGATAATAAGCTAATTTGAATTTGGTGTGAAGTTTAACACAGTTTTATACCACTTCCTGAAGTGGGTTCTGTAATAATGTTTTATACCGTTTCCTAAAAATTTGGGTGTTTTCCGTGTACCTGCAGGAACTCGATGCAACCCCGTAGTCAAACAACAAACAGTGAGAAAGCAAATTACTGGTTGTAAACAAGGATACCGATGCCAATTGACCAATTACATTAGAATGTGTATTAGTGTGTTTCAATAGATGTGTCCACAATATTAGACAGATTTCAAAATATTAACTGAACTGGCATCCATAGCTGAGTCAGATAATTTTTTTTTTTTTTTTTTTTTTTTTTTTTTTTTTTTTTTTTTTTTTTTTGTAAAACTTATCTTCATAAATTTATATTTGAAAATTGCTGCACTATTATGATAATTAAAACTCATTTTTGTGTGGAAGAAAGTGTGATCTTTCTAAATATTCCAAAAGTTGTTATAATCATGGCTTACCCTAGCATTGAAAAAATTTCAAAAACAATTAAAAATCCTACGATTTCTGGAGGGTAGTACATTCAAATATAGCAGTCTCCAATGTGTTAACGTACACTCATTTGCACAAAAAAAATTTTTTTAAATATGCACACCAAGGAATAGTCAGAATTGCACAAAACTTAATAGGGTAATTGGAACGTTGCTGTAAGTAAGGGTTTACAATATAGCAGTCTCCAATGTGTTAACGTACACTCATTTGCACAAAAAATTTTTTTAAAAATATGCACACCAAGGAATAGTCAGAATTGCACAAAACTTAATAGGGTGATTGGAACGTTGCTGTAAGTAAGGGTTTACAATATCGGAGCAAATAGATAATTTATTGCACAAAACTGAACAAATGAAGTGAAATTAATCTAATACTCTGTGGATCCGGATGTACCTTGGATAGAAGTTGTGATCCGAGCGGGCAAGGAAACATACAGATTTTGTATGGTATCCTATGTCATATATGTCCACATTTGCTGCAACTGGTCCTCTAGATCATGCAAGCTCATAGGCTGTTGAAGTTTGGGCTCAAGATGATCCCAGACATGTTTGATGAGCAATATATTTGACAATCGGGCAGGTCATGGAAGTGTGGCAATATAGCAGAGGCATTCTTGTGACATCCTTGCTCTATGTGGCCATCCAGCAGAGCATTATCCTACAACAAAATTCCTCTCTGAATCCCTCTTGTGAAGGGCAACACTTGCGGCTGCAGTATGTCCTGCACATACTGTATCACTATACTGTCCATGCCACTTGTCTTATTACCAGTCCAGGTTTGTCATTCACTTAAACAGAGGTCAGTTAATGTTAACGGCTGGACACATAATGGGTGTCGTGACACTAAATTTTCTTCAACCAAGCACCTGGAAATGGTCTGGGCAGACACAGGGGCCTGTAACAATGTTACTGGATGGCAGCCACCATAATAGTTGTTTTGTTTGCGCTTGTCAGAGGACCTGACGTTCCTTTCCCTCTTGGCTGTCAGTCCAGAGCGCCCAGAGCTCAGCTGCTGTGTATGTATGCCCTCATGCGCTAACAGTCTGCTCAGAACAGCTTAGGTGACAGCGGCCATGGTCTTAATTAAGGTACAGCCCCAGCATTTGCCTGGTGTGAAAATGGGAAACCACGGAAAACCATCCACCACAATATTAAGATGAAAGACAGTAGTACTGAGAGTAATCTGAATATTGTTGATAACTGAAATTATTGGTACAATGTGACTCCAAGCATATTCTGTTTCAACAAATTGGACAAAAATAGCTACAAAAGAAAAGAAAAGTACTTACTTCATCTGTGCTGAAGCTATTGACAATAGCATCAATTGAATTTGAATCTATTTGCATTTCCACAATGTGATCCAGAAGAGACTTTGCAAAGATGGCAATGGAGTCATGAATAATATCTGAAAACAAGACACAAGAATAAAATACCTTTATGATGATACATGACACAACAAAAAGTTCAAGGATAGTGTGTCACTTCAGTTAAAATGTTCACTACAAATACACCAACAATGATGAAGTTCTACTTGAAAAGGAGTTGGGCAGGTGAAAACACATACATAATTATTTTCTTCTATGAAAGAACTATTAACTCTGTCACAGGTGAACAATGTAGTGGAAGTGGAAAATGTTTATTGAAGCCTTTATTTGTAAAGTGTGGTAATGTTTTACTTGAAATGACCTAACCTTTACAGTGTAATATTTGTAACACATGTATTTGTAAAAAGTAGATTTCAGTTCTGTACTTAATGGAATTTTGAACAGGGTGTGTTGCCTTTTGTTGGTCATGTGTTCTAGAAGGCATTTTCTAACTATTCTGGAAATGGAAGATTCGCGAATGTGCGTATTCGGGAAGTTTAGTTAAAGTTTGCGACTGAAAGTAGGAATTGTGATTGGTGAAACTAAGTGGGGATGGGCGGACTCATGCATTCTGATTGGCTACTCCAAGGCCAGGGTTTACCTACATATAGAGAGCGAAGCTGCGTTTGTGATAATTCGGTCTGTTTGCCTGTCTGAAGTTTTACGCCGTGTGCGACGCCTCGCTTCCGGGATGGGCCACCTTAGGGTAAGCACTCTTGAATTCCGTTCCGGCTAAAATTTCCATAATGTTCGGTTGCTATTTCATATAGGAGTCTGCCCTAGGCTAACCTAGATTCGCCAAATTAATTATTTATGACGCCTTAGCTTTTCAGCTGGGCTTGCCTGTTTGTTTTCGAGGTATTCCCATTTTTTTTCACTAAATATGTAGATTGTAATTTAATATATTTACCTTGGGGTTTGCCTCTGGTAGTTCAGTGTCACTTGATGTACGCTAGAGTTTAGGAGAGTACGTTCACTTCACTGTAAATTGTAATTGCTTTTTACGTTGCTTTTAACCTACTAAATTGCATTGTACAACTGGATTTGTAACTAGATGTATAGTTGGTTTGCCTCTAAGATATGTGTATCACGGAGCTTATAGTTCGTAAGTTGCAAGTTGGTGGATTTTGTTTCAGAATGTATTTGTAAAATTTCACTTGTAAATAATATTTTTTCAAATTTAAGGATCACGGCGAATTATTTCGGAAACCACAACCTAAGCCATGTCCATGCCCTCAGTAGGTCGTAGTTCCTTCCACCTTCCTCGTTTATTGTCCACTAGTTGGCCCTACTGATATTTACGTATTATGTTGTTGGCGGAGATCCGCGTAGTCCAGCTGATGTTTCGCTGAGTGTGTAGTGTTTTCTGACATTGTGTAGTTGCTCTTACTTCCCCCCCCCCCCCCCTTATTGTGTTTAGTGCTTTGTTTTATGTAACCACTGTAGTAAAGGTTATAAACTCACTGGCTAATAAGAACAGTCAATAACCCACAACGTATGTTTCTAATGACTTTATGTACATACAAATGGACAGTTTCACTTATGATATGAAATTGTTTAAGTTTGTCACACAAATAATTCACTGAACATTCGTTAAAATGTTTACTGCAGCTTTCTTACACCATGATGAAAAAGTCTTCAGTAAATCAGCATAAAGTTCACTATATCAAATAGGAACTTATGAGTGTTGTACACTGTGGATAAGTTTCCAACATACATTGGCTACAATAAACAGAATCAAGGGCTCCAAAGTGCTTCAGGATTGCTCTAACAAATTCATAGAGGTGGAGATGTACAGGATGTAAACAAAAGGAGGCCTATTACTGTATATTCAATCATACAAAAAGATGCGTAGAAAGGGTATCAGACAATCATGTCAGAGGAATGATATTCGTTCATTTGATTTTGGAGAAAGTAAAATGTGAGAATGGCAGTACAGCCATATTATTCCTTAATATTATAAAAGCATATGATAATAGCGGGAAAATCAAATAATGCACAAGCCTTGTATGGTAAATATAACACGAAAGAAAGAGCCACATGTTTCAACAACTTTAATACCACACAAGTAACCACACCTTCAGTTGCAAAGTTATCAGAGAAAAGAGGTTCAGAATTTAAGGTGCTCACTACCTAAGGACATTATCCGAGAGGTAATAAATGGTTTACTGAAAATACTGACCTTCCAATGTATGAATAAATCAAAAGCCTAAAAATAACGGCTGATGTTACAAAGCTTGTTCAGGAGGAATCAAGGGACAACCACTGTAGGCGAGCCTAGGATGAGATTAAAATATTGGCACACATCTTCAGCAACCATACATTCTGCTCAATACTCAGAAAACTGTGACATTATACTACTTTTTCAAAGAAACAATTGAACTTGGATGAGAGGATGCTAGTGTTTGTTGACAGACTACAGTCATCACCTTAGTCTTGCATTACTGACAGGAGAAGATGAATTTTAGAGTAGAATTTGAAAGTGCTTCAAATGTAAAAACCAATATGGTGAATACAGAATGGAATTTATGTTGGTTATTCAGGGTCTAGAAACATCAAAGTGAAAGAAACCACTGCATTACTAAGGACTGACTAACTGAGCCGTCATAGATTTAGTGTGTTACTGTAACACGGTGATAGAGTGTCGGACATAAACAAGGTAATACCTCACATAGCTGAGTGCAATCATATTTTAAACACCTAATACAATTTTAAGACTTATCGTCAAAGTTTTCTGTGATGAGGGGAAGGATGTTTATCAATTTTTTTTTTTCGCTCCTTGTCTTTTGAAGACAAGAATGGAGGAATTTTATTCTGTAAGCTAAGAGATCAAGTATTCAGATTAAATTTTTTTAACCTTGAGAATGCCACACAACAATATATTGTCGTTTGGTACTTGCGTGTAAAGTGCCAGCAACGATATATTGTTGTTTGAACAGCGCGTCTTACTATTTGCAATTACCACAATTATGAGCGGCAAATGGCAATATCTTATGTTTTGTTTCCATAGAGTAAAGAACGTAGTCTCATTTTGTCACAATGCAGCTCAGTTGTTCATTTATTTATGCAGATTGGATTTCTGAATTTCACATGTGTTTCTCTGGTCATCTGACGATTGGCAGTTTCTTAACAGTAATTACCTGCTGAACTAAAGAACAGATACTTTTTGAATTTTCTGTGTTTATTCACCTGGATGGCCTGCAATGCTGAGAGATTACCACAGTTCATCTGTAATATTATTTTGAATTATTTTTATTGCTATTTTTAAAATCTGATTTTTTGTTCTTGTTTTCAAAATATTTTTTAAGAATATGTTTATAAACTTAACAGCATTGTAAACACTGTTGGTAGTCAGTACGTACCATCCACAACATTTCCTGAAAGTTTAAAGTCAAAATATTCAAAATTGTAAATTATGTAACACTTTAAATGCTACTAATCAGCCTGGCATTCTTGGCACATTCTCAGCATCAGAGTATGGCACTAAGAGGGTAAGAAAGGCTACAATTGCATAAACAACAGCCATATGATGTAAACCTCGAGAAACAGTCAGTTTACTCCCCAACGTTCACATCATCCTCCTCAATTCTCCGCTCCAGCAAGCCACATGCAGGTATTTACGAGCCTCCTCCAGTTCGTCCCCTCCATCCACAGCTGGTGTTCTAAATTTTGTTGCCAATTTATATCATATCTGGCAAAGTATTTGAAAATTTGAATTTTCCCATCCTTTACAAGGTCTACCTCTGGGCTTCTTACCAACAATATTCCTTTCATAGTATGCTCCTGGGGTCCTATTTGGAGCCATCCTTCTCATACATCACACTATCATCATCTGTTTAATTCTAATGTTTCCAACAGACTCTTGTCCAATCCAAATTGTTGCTGGATATTCTCATTCCTTATTTTTTCTATCCATGTCTTTTGGAGATAAGAATGGAGGAACTTCATTTCAGTGGCAGTAGGAGAATTTTTGCAGGTCTAGTCTAAGTTGCTACTTCTAATCCATATGTTAGAATTGTTACAAAATATATGTTTTGTACAGTGTGATCTTTGAAGCTTGGGGAAATGTGTCATCTCAAAGTAGTTGATGTACGGAGTGATGCAACTTGTATCCTTCTGCCTAACTAAGGTTATGTTACAAGGAGATTCCCACCTTCCAATACTTGTACAATTTCTTATAGCTAGTTTATTGTTTACATGACATAATCCAGCTTAATCTCTAAGTGTGATAATAAATAGAACATGTTTCCTTCCAATTATGGAACATCTTCAACTAAAATATTTAACAATAATTGACAGGACAATTAATGTATATGGTGATTATGATGATGAGATAAAATATTCATTCATGCTGGGTTAAAACTTCCAACAAATCAATGTCCAAATCAGCATAAGGGGTCTTCTTTAGGCTGGCGAAGTATATACTTGTTGTGATTTGAGGATAAACTTAAGAATATAAAAGATGAGGACGCTAAATACAACATGAGCAACTATGAGACTCACCACTACATTCTAACTTCAGATTCAACTTCAATTACGGTTGTTCTCAAGAGTTCCCCCGACAATCATACGTTAGAAAATCTTTTATAATCTTAAGTTTACCTTCAAATCACAACAAGTATATACTTCTCCAGCCTAAAGAAGACCCCTTATGCTGATTTAATTCATTAACTTGGACAATGACTTGTTGGAAGTTTTAACCCAAAATGAATGAACATTTCAGCTCATCATAATCACCATATACATTTTAATTGTCCTGTCAATTTTTGTTAAATCTTTTAGCTGAAGATGTTCCATAATTGAAACGAAACATGTTCTATTTATTATCACACTTAGAGATTAAGCTGAATTATGTCATGTAAACAATAAACTAGCTATAAGAAATTGTACAAGTATTGGAAGGTGGGAATCTCCTTGTAACATAACCTTAGTTCTGTTGAGCCAATGCAGGACAAAATATGAGATTTATAAGCTCCTATTGCCTATCTCTTGGTTTATGGCAATGTCAGAAAACACAAAGCTTGCTAACTAATTGAAGTTATTAATACAGTATGGCCCAGAATAAACCAAAATCATGTATTTGAATTAACACAGCAGTTATTAGTGAGAATACAGTTTATGAAAACGGTCGGTGGTGGTGGTGGTGTTTAAAGGGACTTGTCATCTAGGTCACTGGCCCACAAACAGTGAAGAACACTCGCATACGCAGGAGGAGAACAGCACAGCGGGGACAAACAATGTGGTGGAAAGAGAAAAGCACGTGGTGACAAGCAATAGGAGCATAACTTAGGAGCATGTAAGCTAGGATATTTTACAAGCCATATGAAAAAATACAATCTTACCATAACCTTTAGCATTACTGTTAAGAAGACTTTCACAGATCCTCCCAATAATTACACACACACAACTGCACATTACACATAACACAGTATGTTAATCGCTTGACAGAAGACTATGGATCATTCACTGTCACTATTTCCACACACAGGAACACTAAGAAAATGCTCCTCCGAATGTTTCTTCATTTTCTACAGCCATGTCCGTTTCACTTCCACTCTCAGTGTCAGTCGATTTATCATCAATAGGGCTCGGAAGTTGAGAAAAATTCTGTTTTCTTTCTCTCGAGTGTCCGAAGACGAAGCCCAACACAATATATGTTCATTCTGGGTCATTGTAGGTCAGAAAATGGTGGGTTTTATTTGTTCTTTTATTGCCTCTTTTGGCATTTTTTGGCTTACTGGCCCCTTTTTTGACTTTATTTAGGTCTTAAGAGCTTTTTTGCAACTTTAATTTTTTTTGACTACATTTTTACTGTCCATTCTCAATTTGAATCATCATTAGTTCATTTATCACCTCTTAATCATCTCCTCTCTAGTAAATACATATATCTGGATCATATCTGAAAAGAGAGGATATGAGATAAAATGAAAAAATGAGACTAGTACTTGAAAATAAAGGGGTATCAAATTATGTGCAAGATAAGTGAAATATTGAAACGAGAAAATTTTGATGCAAGTGTTTTTGAAGAGGAAGATCTCACTTGCTTCAAGTATGAACCCTTAATGTCCATTGATGTTTTGCAACGTGCTGTCTAAAAACTGACGATACATTACACCGCAGAACCTGGAGATGACTACTGCAAAGTCGACTGAGGTAAGGTTTCCAAATTCCAATTTCTGTAACCCTAGTGTGGTTAAGGCAAATATGATTCCAGTTATACCGATTTAAATTTCTTTCTCAAGGATGTCCATTGCAGGTTAGCTGAATTCTTTCTGGGTAGAAAAAATATTTCATTCTAAATTCTACAAGTACTTTTTTTTAACAAACACAGAACTGCTTTTTTAAAATGATGTTAACCTAAAAATATATACTGTCTAGAAGAAGTATGTCAGTCACGTATTTTAGCACTGCATGTTGCATATACCATTAGAATTCTGTATTTTTAAACATTATATTCCTTCATTAAATATGTAATAAAAACTAAAAATATGAATGAATTTGAATCCCTTTTTTTACATCCGTTTTGCCCGTTTTTGGTCGATTTTTTATCTTTAAGGTCTCTTCATAGGTCATTTTTGGTCAATTTATAGGTCTTCAACTTCCAAGCCCTAATTATCACCTCTGCTTGCTGTATCGGTATTGCTTCCATCACTGTCACTATTCAAATTGTTGTCACTTCCCATTTTTGGTCCAGTAACCTTTGCTTGAAATGTACTGGTGTCAATTTTCTTTAAGGCTAGTACACACCAAGCGACAAAGTTGTGGAACACGTGTATTGGGACAAGTTCCAGTGATGTCCTATGACATTTTTTCTGTGTTTGGGACCGTCGCGATACAAAAGTTGCATGTCGCAGGTCTCCCATTCGAAATGGGATACATGATACAAATGTTGCGCAACATGATGTAGTCTGGACGTGTCGCGAGACAAAGTCCCGGGACACGCCGATGCCAGTGTACAGATAGCCACCACGTGTTGGTGTTGTGTTTCGTGTTCTGATGTTTTGTGATGGAAACTACTCTAAAAATCATTGAAGATTTACACACCCTCCCTTGTCTTGGGGATGTTATGTCTACCGAGTATAAAAACAGAGACAAAAGGAGAGAAGCAATGGCGTCTCTGGCTAAAAAGTTCACTATGTCCATTCACGAGATGGAGAAAAAGATTCACAACATTAAAAGCACATAAAGCAATATCTTGCGCCATTTCCTGTGGTGCAACTGGCTCTATAGGTGTGGACACGGAACATTGTATCGCAACAGAGGTGTGTACTAGCCTTTGCATGTTCACAGCAATTCTTCCAGTCCTCTTTTCTAATGGAAGCATATTGTTCATCCATAAGTTTTAATAGCGCATCCATTCAGAATGTCACATTATGTTCAGAAATGCCGTACTTGACCCTAGCCCATATCAGCTCAATAGGATTCAATTCTGGGTAGTATGGAGGAAGATTTAATATGGTATGATCATGATCAGCAAATATACTGTCTATTTTATAAGTGCACTGGACAGGTTACCTAATTTTGATTACTGAATATAACTGGGGTTCCATCATCTCCTCGTGAAATAAATTTCCTTTCCTGCTAATCAGGGCATCATTTCTCTCCTCATAGAATTTGATGTGGAGCATGAGTAAGCTGCTTGTTGTGGGAAGGAGCATTATCTATAACAGTATAAGGTATTAATCTCTCCTTGAGCCACTTTTCAAAATTTGTGAAGTCCATGTCATTGTGGTAATCCCCTGTTTTCTGACCAGATTTAAATCTTGGATAGGCATTTAGCACAAAAGCATCCTCCCCACCAGCACGGATGATGATAATCCGGTTTTCTTTTGAAACAGGTTTAAAAAGGCCCTGCTTTAATTGTCACTCCATCCGTATGGTGCTGCCTAAGAAGTGTGAATGTAAGCCTTGCCCATACAGATAATTGGACATCACTCATTCCTGTACTTTCACAAACTTTTTAAGTAAGCAATTCGTTTGTCCTGATATAGCTTTGTTCCTGGAGTACTTCTCAGTTATTACTTGTCTTCTTCCATCTGAATCCTAGAATGCAAAGAATTTTTCAGTGTGTGTTTATACTTCTTTCAAAATGTATTAAAATCCATAATTTTGCATGAATTTTCTTCAAAGTGGGTATTATTTTATCTGTAATGTAGAAATTATTTACTACGTTCGATTCATTGGCTGAATGGTCAGCGTACTGCCCTTTGGTTCAGAGGGTCCCGGGTTCGATTTCCAGCCGGGTCAGAGATTTTAATCGCTTCTGATTAATTCTTCTGACTCGGGGACTGGGTTTATGTGTCCGTCCCAACACTCTCCTCATCATATTCAGACAACACACTACACTACCAATCACCACAGAAACACGCAATAATGATTAAATCCCTCCATATAGGGTTGGCGTCAGGAAGGGCATCTGGCCGTAAAACAGGGCCAAGTCACATGTGCGACACAGTTCGCACCCGCGACCCCACAGATGTGGGAAAAACCGGTAGGAAAAGGAGAAGAAATTATTTACTATGCGATGAAAGACTTGTTCATTAAAATTGTCTAAAGTGGCCTTCCAAGATCTTCTGGGCCTTTCATTGCAAGATGTTGAAAATGATGAAGATTCACCTGCCTTAACACTTTCCACTTCATTCTTGATTCGCAAGTTGAAGTAAATGATACGCCAGCTGCTCTGGCCTCTCATTTCAGTGTGGATTTAAGTTTCAATGGAGCACCAAACACAGCTTCTATCTTCTAAATTCGTAGACATTATCAACCACTTCACGGGTTTGATTTTGATTACTGAATACAATTGAGGCTTCATCGTGTCCTTGTGGAAAAGAATTCCCTTTTCTGGTAACAAGGACATCATTTCTCTCCTCGTAGAGGTTGATGTGGGAGCATGAGAACTACACCCTTTAACTTGCTTATACCAGTGGCATTTCAACTCCAAATGTATTCCCACAACTAATATCAGCTGAGCTGAGACACGATGACAACATATCCGTTGCAGGCAAGTGGCTAAGCGAGGAGTACAAGACCTGTAAACCAGGCTTACTGTGCATCTGGTTTACAGTGTTCTCCGTAATTTGCATGAGTCTACAATACCTGAATATAACAACAAAATAAATACAGTGAAACCTCATTATGATGTTTCTGCGTGGGACAAGGAAAAAGAATGTGTTAAGCAAGAAAACATACTAATGAATATATGAATAAAAACTATCCAACAGGGATATGGAAACACTAGATATGATTTTTTCCGACTTGAGGGCATTTTATGTTGTGTATCTGCAGATACTATGAAAACTATAGGCTGTCTACCATTTCTAAAGATGAGAGGAAAGTATTAAATGGTGTGAAAAACATGACAGAACAAATATGAAAACCTTTTCCGCTGGGAATTATAAAATAACAAGGACCAGTACACTGAAAGGTGTGAAAAACACCAGACAACAAATATAAAACGTGCACAGAGGCCAACAAAAATATTGAAGTATTATTGCGGAACACACTCTTTCTAAAACAATACTAGTAGAAGCCTTTTATTTCGGAGCAGTGGGTGATTAAGCATTATTTTCTGGTCACACTCATACAAAATGAATTGTAATTGAAGGTTACACTCGACCATAGGCGACGGTGAAAAACAACTTTTGCCGCCATTTTGAAGTCGACAAAATTTCAACCAACTCGAGTGATCGAAATGAAGCTCGAAGGTGCGAGTTCAACCTTTGCGACCTCTAAGTGCTTAAAGTTGCAGATACCAGTCCACTTTCTGACGGATTTTAATTTTGTGTTCATTAGTAAGAAATTTCACGACTTTGTCCGTATTCACAACTAGCAGCGAGATTGCTGAATAACAGGGTGAGCCTGTTTGTGCTTGTATTTCGCATTCCATTCTGAAGGTAGAAATGTATTTTGTGTTGAGTAGTACAGTGAAGTGTAGCTAGTATTTGTTGCATGATACGGTAGCCTATATCTGGATTAGGAACATAAATGTGTGAAACTGACAAGCGTGGTGCGCTGTGATATGGATATGGAAAATGTGAAATTCCTTAATAATGAAGGCAAAATTAAAATTTGTCAAAGTGGACTGGCATGAGTGCGCAGAGGTTGTGAATGTTGAAACTCGCACCTTTGAGCTTCATCTCGATCACTCGAGTTCGTTGAAATTTTGTCGACTTCAAAATGTTAGCCATAGTCGTTCCTCCCAGTCGCACATGGTGGAATGTAACCTCCAATTCATTGTATACAAGTGTGACCAGAAAATAATGCTTAATCACCCACTGCTCCAAAATAAAAGGCTTTTCACTAACATTTGTTTTAGAAAGAGTGTGATTGGCAATATACTTCCAATATTTTTATTGGCCCCTGGTGGACAAGTTTTCATATGTATTGTCTAGAGTTTATAACACCTTTCAATACACTTATTTTATATGCCCCAGCTTAAAGGGTTTTCATATTTTTTCTCTCGTGTTTTTTCACACCTTTTAATACTTTCCTCTCATTTTCAGAAATTGCAGGTATAATTTTCACTGTACCCACGGATACACAACGTAAAATGCCATGTCCAAAAAAGTCGTATCTAGGTTTCCATATCCCTGTTGGATAGTTTCTATTTGTATATTCAGTAGTACGTTTTCTCACTTAACACATTGTTTTCCCTTGTCCCCTGCAGAAACATCTTAACGAGGTTTTACTATACATTAATGTGAACGCTCATTCAAATCCCACCAAAAAAAATATGAAAACAGGTACTGAACCACACTCTAAACAAAATAACTAACTTACCTCTGATGGTGGAGGAGATTTGGCCTTGCATCATGTTAGAGAGAACAACTACCAAGAACTGCTGGTCAATAACCGAGATCTTATGAACGCACTGTGCAGTGGCTGTTAAAATACTCTTCAATGCATTGGCCACAGCTACTCGCTCATCCTTATTTAGATTAGACACAGACTTTTCATTCAAAATTATATGTTCCACGTAACCATAGAAGGTTTGCCATAATGAACTCTGGAAAATAAAAGAAGAATCTACTTCATTAATGCGTTCATTTGTTTACTCAGGTTCGCATATGCAAACACAGATAGACAATATAAATTATTCCATATCACAACCAATATTAAGCATAAAACGTAATATCTTAGTCACAGAACCCTATATTTACAAATATTCTTCATATTCTCCTTCTTCTTCCAGTCCTTTTCCCAATTATATGGGACTGGCACATTTCCTGGATTTAGCCCTGTTTTACAACTGGATACCTTTCCTGGCGCCTACTCTACTGTATATGAAAGGATGTATTCACTGCTGCGTGTTTCTGTGGTGGTCTGTAGCGTAATGCTTGTATGCAAACTATGTATATTAAGGCAAACAACCAGTCCCTGAGCTAGAGGAATTAACCAAACATGATTAAAAATCCCAGCCTGGCCAAAATCAAACCCGGGGCCTAAAAACCTGTATATGGGCCATTCGGCCAAGGACCCGGACTATATATCTACCAACATACATTCTTCAAAAATGTTACAATAATTTATCTTCCATGGTATATACTGGTTTAATTAGCCATATTTTCCCTACCCCTTTGCAAAAGAACTGAAGAACTCCAAAAACCAATAACTTTCTACAAAAAATGTAAAAAGGTGAATCATTACATCATTTATTGTAGTGTATGTTCTTTGAAATGTGGACTTACTGCAGGACGCATAAAATTTCACAGACAGCAAGAGTAACTAATAAAGAGTCCTGAAATGTTAGTTACAGTTAAAAAGAATAATAATAATAATGTTATTGTTTTATGTAGCACTAACTACTTTGACGGTTTCTGGAGATGCCGAGGTGCTGAAATTTTGTCCTGCAGGATTTCTTTTACATGCCAGTACATCTGCCAACACGAGCCTGACCTTTTTTTTTTTTTTTTTTTTGCTAGTTGCTTTACGTCGCACCGACACAGATAGGTCTTATGGCGACGATGGGACAGGGAAGGGCTAGGAGTGAGAAGGAAGCGGCTGTGGCATTAATTAAGGTACAGCCCCAGCATTTGCCTGGTGTGAAAATGGGAAACCACGGAAAACCATTTTCAGGGCTGCCGATAGTGGGGTTCGAACCTACTATCTCCCGAATACTGGACACTGGCCGCACTTAAGCGACTGCAGCTATCGAGCTCGGTACCCTGACGTATTTGAACACCTTCAAATACGTATTTACTTGTATCTAGACCCCCTTGCGTATTAGACCCCCCCGGCTTTTCTAGACGAAGAAAATGAAAAAAATAAATCTCACATACAAGACCCCCAGCATAATTCATCAGAGAAGAACAACGATTCCTCTTCGAAGCGGGTACAAGCCTTACTGCAACACTGATGACTTCACACAAATTTGTGAATAGTTTCGTCTGTACAACCCATACAATGAAAACACACATCAAAGTCATGCGGTACATCTGTGTTTCGTAGTTAAGAAATGTCCCACCTCTGCAGCGTAGGCCTACTGCAGCTCCGACGACGTTGCACAAATAGGTGAATAATTTTGTGTCCGACCTGCATATTGCAAGCATGCATCAGTCATGTATATATGTCTGTGTTTTGTAGTTACGAATGTTCGCCAGCGTAATGATTAGCACAATTAGTTGCCGCTCTCAGGAGCCTGAGTTCAACTCCCAGTACTGTATTGCCAGAGCTTTACGAATGGCAGGAAGATTGATTTGCGGTAAAAATGGTATATGCAGCTCCCTTCCACTGGAGGCCTGTCTAAAAAGAGCTGCACCACCTCGGGATGAGGAAACGAGTTTACTTTAAAGAAATATTCACGATTGCTGCTATTAATATAGCAGGCGAGATCACTAACAAAGTGATCGTTTAATATCTCATAACTCAGGCCAATGCGGGCACTTGATAGCATACCTAACCTAAACAGTGCAGTCTCTCTTATCTCATTTACAGCTGTTTAGATAAATCCTGGTGTAATAAATGTGGAGAACAAGCATGAAATATACTTAAAAATAAGGGTTTGGTTTTCAACAGCTGCAGTTATCCAAAGAACTCTTCAGTCACTATGTATTACATTCAGAAGTACAACTCATAACACACGCTAGTTATCAGCTGGTGGTTTGCCATGCATTCTATAGCACGGCTTTATTCGGAAAGAGTGGCTTCTGCTACACATACACCAACTGGGAATATCAGAGATCATCTCCAGAAACCCTTTGGGAATAGATGTCACTGTTTGGACTCTATAGTCAGGAACGAAACTATTTTAAAAAGTTTCTTAAGAAAAGACGGGACCTCGAAAGCTCTCGACGCATAGCTGACGAGATGCAGTGAAAATGACGTCATCTGGAATGACGACATGCTGGTAGCAGGGAAGTTGACAGTACAAGACGATGATTCAAATGAAAGCAATGATCAGGTTTACTTGTAGTAGGCCTACTGCTCAACTGACAGAGACAAATGACTGGCCATTAAGTTACTTTGTATCAATATTGCATAATATGATAATACGATACCCTTATCCATTTTCTCTACGGCGTCGGTATGAAGCGAGTGGAATCTTAGTAGTGAGTTTTTATGACCGTATGCCCTTCCTGACATCAACCTAATCAGAGGAATTAATAAGATGAAATGAATGACGTGATACGAGTAACTAATTTTTTTTTTTTTGCTAGGGGCTTTACGTCGCACCGACACAGATAGGTCTTATGGCGTGGATGGGATAGGAAAGGCCTAGGAGTTGGAAGGAAGCGGCTGTGGCCTTATTTAAGGTACAGCCCCAGCATTTGCCTGGTGTGAAAATGGGAAACCACGGAAAACCATCTTCAGGGCTGCCGATAGTGGGATTCGAACCTACTATCTCCCGGATGCATGCTCACAGCCGCGCGCCTCTACGCGCACGGCCAACTCGCCCGGTCCGAGTAACTAAAACGGACTATATTTACTTTATATGCAGGCATAAAAGCCGTGTTCACCATTTATTGTCTCTTTACATTTAGAAATGCTCTTGCTGGAGACATGTAGTATTTACAGTGCACTATGTCTTCTGGTATGGGCTAGAATAAATTTGTTACTTTCATTGACCTGTCTCAGTCTCATCCTTGACTTTGACAATATGAAAGTGATCTAGGTATGTGTGATGCTAGTAATACCGTTCCTTATGCAGCCAGTCTTTGTTATGAATGGTATGAAAATATCACGCATAGGGTCAGTTGGTGCGTGCATTTCAGTGGGCTTGGCACTCTGATATGTGAGCAACTTCTGGCTCGGTGAGGAAAGCAACAGGAAACTACCTCACTCCTCATTTCCCTAGTTCGCCTCTTCAGTGATGCCTAGGCCATCTATGACAGCTGTTGACATACCTGTGGAGGATGAAACCAGCCTTCGGGATGAATACCCAACACATACATTTAGAAATACTGTCTTCCAACGAAAATAGCCAGTATAACTCAAATACATTCATAAGTTTGTTAAAGAATAGTGTAGGATGTATAATGTATAATTTATAGCTCTTTATAGCCTAGAAGCCACGCATTCATTGCACAAAATTTGAGGTTACCGCATATTGCACCCCCCTTACTTTTTTTGGCTATAAAAATGGAAAAAAGTGGGTCTAATACGCAAGTAAATATGGTACCACCATACTGAGCCAGGATCGAACGTGCCAAGTTGGGGTCAGAGCCAGTGCCTCAACCATCTGAGCCACTCAGCCCGGCAGTTAAAAAAAAAGTGCATACCTGAGATATGTCTTTCAGAATTCCACATACTGTATTACCTTCTAAGTTGATTATTATTGCCCACAGACACAACAAAAGAAAAGAAGTACTTTTAATCCTCATCATTGTCCTTACTCATAAGTGGCCACATGTCCTTCATTGAAAATCCAACTCAAAATCTATGCCAGATGAATGATTTGTGAAAGATAACGAGCACAGAAAGGTATACAAGTATGAAGGATGAGTTTTCCACCTAATCAATACTTTATTTTACAATTTAGAATTTTACAGTTTAGAATTATTTACATTAAAAAACAGTACCAGTTTCGGCCTGTAAATAGGTTGTACATAATAAAACATTACTAAAAATTAATTAAACAAGAATGTCTTATTCTAATATAATACTAATGTTAAGAATATACATATGGTACAATTAAAGAGCTTTGACTTGCTGGAGTCCCATTCAAATATCTATGCTGTATGCCAACATTATGTCAAACGAGATATATACATATGGTACAATTAAAGGGCTTTGACTTGCTGGAGTCCCATTCAAATATCTATGCTGTATGCCAACATTATGTCAAACAAGATATATACATATGGTACAATTAAAGGGCTTTGGCTTGCTGGAGTCCCATGAATGCCACATATTCCAAAAATTGTATAGCTGAGAGGTTAAAAATAAGGTACAGTTCTTAGAGAACAAAGGGTCACTGAGGTTTTGGTGTCAAGTCAAATATCTATGCCAACATTACGTCCAACTGTTGTATAGATAGAATCAAGGTGCACTGTTGGAGTGCAATTTTGCAGGGAATGTTGCGTTCAGTAGATTGAGGTTCTGTAACTTGTTTAACAGGTATAGTGAAACCTCGATTCTCCGTTTTTTGAGGGACCATGAATAAAAACCGTACAACATGGGAAAACGGAAAATCCGGGAATGTATGAACCATCAACAATTTGGTTAAACATAAAAAAAGTTAAATATGTACACTTATAATCTTACAAACACCCCTAAACCAAACCAGACTACAGCCCCAATGGGCCTTCCGCCTACCGAGCGACCGCTGCTTGGTCCGAAGGCCTGCAGATTACGAGGTGACATATGGTCAGTGTGACGAATCCTCTCGCCTGTTATTCCTGGCTCTCTAGACCGGGATCGCCATCTCACCATTCAATAGCTCCTCAATTAAAGGTACCTAATCGCAGAATGAGTGAACCTAGAACCAGCCCTCATATCCAGGTAAAAATGCCTGACCTAGCCGGGAATCGAACCTGGGCCCTCCGGGTGAGAGGCAGGCAAGTTAGAACGCAGGGCCAGCATCAAACATTAATTACCGGTACGCGACTTTAACATCTCGAAACTGTACATTCAGTTTTACTGGGGAAACTTCGTCAGTTTCCTCTGAAAACTTCTTTTAAGTTCAGAAACTTTGATCAGCAAAACACTTCAAAAAATCTAATTCCCGTAACGCCAAGCCAAACAGCAATCGGCCACAAGTAGTTTTTAATTCTCTAATCTAATAAAATAAAGTGCATTAGATACAAAAGTGCCCAACACGATGGCGAAATCCTTTTTTTTCTAAATCTTCCATTGTAATTTGGTCACCAGTATACTGTTCATAGTTTATGGAAATCTTGTACTGCGTAAATTAGGCCTACATCGACTTTTAAAGGTTATGTTGAACTCCGGAATATGGTTTTGAATGTAAGTACCGATCCTCAAGTTCTCGAATGCATTATATTCAATTCCGCCCATCATTAATCACAATCAAATTGGAAAGAGAAAAATATCATTACCACTTCCGAAATTATGATTATTCGCGACCTTGAGCTCAGCTGGAAAGCGCGCTCGCTGTATAAGCCAGTACGAGTGCAAAATGACACGAAGTTTATAAATGTAATGTGCACAAATAAAACGACTGCGGTTTTATAACATTTTAACACAAAAACGTGAAATTCCCAGTCTTACATTAGGACGATAATATTAAAATACTAAATTTGTGTTAATTAAGGAGCTGTTTCGTTTACTGCCTGAAAGCCCAGTGACCATACAGTGCCCCGAGGGAAGTACCGAAAACCTGTTCGGCAATACACTCGAAAACAGTAACCCTGGACAATAATTTAGACATTTTGCAAGTACGAACATTTGACAAAACTCGTTCCGTCTTCAAGTAGAGCTGTCAAAATGCACTCTGTCTCCTTCCAATTGTTGTGGACACTCTCTGCTTTATGATTTCCGAGGATTCTCTAAACATTACCACCCGAATGCAATGGTCTCTTATGCAAGTTCACCGCCGATCACTTTTCCGGTACAGTACTTCGTCAAATTACCGCAATGACGGGACGTTAACCCCAAGATCCGTAAGTATGCCATACCGTCCTTTCGTGAGATACAGTTTCTTGAAAAAAAATGCGCGATCGAGGTTTTAGCGTTAATGGGACTGAAATTTATGGACGGTCGATCTGGGAAATCGTTTCTTCCAGGAACGGATAATGCGGGATTTTTACAACATGATTTAATTAGGATGCTCGCGGGACCACGTAATTTGAACGAATAATATGGGAAAACGTAGTTTCCAGGAACGTATAATCGAGGTTCTACTGTACTATGTCCATTCTTAGTCTATGGCATTGCTGATACATGCTAGTTTTTCAGGATCCTTGTTAAGGCATAGCATGATATAAACTATGAACTTAACACCAAAATCTCAGTGACCCTGTATTCTCTAAGAACTGTACCCTATTTTTAACCTCTCAGCTACACAATTTTTGGAATATGTGGCATTCATGGGACTCCAGCAAATCAAAGCCCTTTAATTGTACCATATGTATATTCTTAACATTAGTATTATATTAGAATAAGGCATTCTTGTTTAATTAATTTTTAGTAATGTTTTTTTATGTACAATCGCTATTAAGCAGGTTCATCAACAGCTGAAGATGACCTATTTACAGGTTGAAACGGTACTGTTTTTTAATGTAAATAATTCTAAAAGCATTATCATTTGCAGATGATGTAGTAATTTGGGGTAACTCAGAGAAAGATGTAGAAGAGAGACAGCAGGGGTGGAGTCAAGAGTTTGAGAGATATGAATTAAACATCAATAAGGATAAAACGGTGGTGTTGACGGTACAGAAGGGTGAAAATCAGCCAGAAATCATGCTAAATGGCACTAAGCTGGACAGTGTCACAGAATTTAAGTACTTGGGTAGTATAATGTCCAAGGATAACTTAACTAAACATGAAGTAAACAGTCGAATCAGCAAAGCAATACATTTTTACATCCAAGTAAGACAGCTACTATGGGATAAACAAGTAACTTACCACTCAAAACCAAGATGACACTGTATAAATCATACTACACCCCTATCCTCACATACAGCCTGGAAACCACTACATTAACAAGAAAGGACAACTTGAAACTCTAAGCAGCAGAAATGAAGTTCCTA
This sequence comes from Anabrus simplex, assembly GCF_040414725.1. Classification (NCBI taxonomy): domain Eukaryota; kingdom Metazoa; phylum Arthropoda; class Insecta; order Orthoptera; family Tettigoniidae; genus Anabrus; species Anabrus simplex. The sequence goes on along the minus strand of NC_090269.1, from coordinate 104,179,119 downwards.
TGCACAATGATCCAGAAGACCAGGAGGGATAAAATCAGGAATGAAAAAGTCAGAGAAGACGTAGGACTAGAAGACTCCTTACTCCAGAAGATCCAAAAGGCAAGACTGAAGTGGTTTGGTCATGTGAAAAGAATGAGTGCCAACAGGTCTGCAAGAAAGGAGTATGAAAGAGAAATCAGGGGAAAGAGACAGTGGGCAGACCTAGAGAAAAATGGACAGACTTAGTGAAGAAGGATGTAGAGGAGAGAGGTCAAGATTGGGATCAGATTGTGAACAAAGAATGGTTCATGGACAGAACAAAATAGAAGGGGCTCGTATACCACACCTGGGAAAGTGGAGTTGGTCAACGATGATGACAAATTCTAAACACTTTGTAAAATAAAGTATTGATTAGGTGAAAAACTCATCCTTCATACTTGTGTGCTCAAATTATCAATACGGACCATGAAGCTGATAGATTATAGCAAAGAAAGGTATGACAGTATATTATAGCAGCGATGTTGGAAAAACACCCTACAGTTCTGTTGCCATTAACACATTTGCAATAGTGTAGACTGATACCCGAGTGCCCAATTGACATTAATCATTAACAGGGATAATTTACGTATTTCACAGTCGTATAGCATAACCACTGGATATATAAAGATCACAACACAAGAATGAAATTTTTCAACCACTCCGAGCCAAAAAAATGTTACCTTACTAAACTGATAACTTTTGTTCTAGGAAATATAATATTCTGAAATGTATAAACAATGTATAAAACATCCCGATGTATATTGTGTTAAAAGTTGGATTTGATCAGATGACGGGTTTTTGAGAAACAATGTCTTAATAATAATAATAATAATAATAATAATAATAATAATAATAATAATAATAATAATAATAATAATAATAATAATAATAATAATGTTATTGGCTTTACAGCCCGCTAACTAATTTTATGGTTTTTTTTTTTGGAGACACCAAAGTGCCAGAATTTTGTCCTGCAAGATTTATTTTACATGCTAGTAAATCTACCAACAAGAGACTGACATATCTGAGCATCTTCAAATACCACCAGACTGAGCCAGGATAGAATCTGCCAGGCTGAGGTCAGAAGGCCAAGCACCTCCACCAACTGAGCCACTCAGAACAATGTCTTAAAGTTGATGCATGGTTGAAACCTGTTTAGAAACAGCACTTTTGATGTTCCACCTGCGATTAAAAATATTAAAATATAAGTTAAAAATTCCAAACCTACATGACCTAACGTGAAATGAAACGAAGAAAATGATGGCATTATTGGATTTTCTGTAGGACCTCCATCAGGGTTTCCCCTGACTTCGTCCTGGCCAGGCATGGTTCACCATCTTTCGGGTCCCAACGTGTACGCTCTGGGTGCGCCTCAACTCGCAATGAGAACGAGACACCCCGGGAATGCGGAGCCGCACAGCAGCGCAGCCCATCTTCCCTCGGTCCGCACGAGGCGGGACCTTCACTTTCATTGCGCCTTCAGGTTTAGTGTCAACGCAATGACTCGCACACATGTTAGACTCCTTGGTCCGTGTTTCAAGATGAGTCGTGAAATTACCCGAAGCTTTTGCACCGCTGACAGGAGTCTACGAGATTCTTCTGTCCGACGCATCTCCAAACCAACAGCTGAGCGGAGCCGGAGCCAGGCCGGAGGTCCATCGTCCATGCCATGCGCCCTCGCTTGTCAGGGGCTGGACGCCTGCCCCGAAGGATGGCGAATCAACTCCGCGCACGCATACCGTCAAGCTGTCGGCCGGAACACCGGGGGTCTGTCCGACGAACACGCCTTGCGACAAAGATGAACAGGCTACACACCCAGGCCTTAGACCGACACCCAACGGGTCGCGACGTCCAACGAGGGAAGAAGTGCGGCCCACCGACCTCACCATCACTACCCGGCCGAGTAGAAAGCCATTACCGCCCTGACGCCGGATTGCTCCGTGCAGGGGGACGGACCCATCTGGCCAAAGCAGGGGAAGAGGCGCGGATAAGGCTTGAATCTCCCCGGTTGAGGTATTTTCGGGTTTCTCATGTTTACCCCCGAATGGTTTCACGTACTCTTGAACTCTCTCTTCAAAGTTTTTTTCAACTTTCCCTCACGGTACTTGTTCGCTATCGGTCTCGTGGTCATATTTAGCCTTAGATGAAGTTTACCACCCACTTAGGGCTGCACTCTCAAGCAACCCGACTCTAAGGAGAGATCCTCCCGGAAGCCGCAGCGGTCTCTACGGGCCTGGCACCCTCTGCGGAGCGTGGCCCCATTCAAGAAGGACTTGAACTCACCGCAGGTTCCCGGCATAAGTGGACCCTCCCAAACACCACATTTCTCGGCAGGGTGAACCTGCGAGATTCTGTGCTGGGCTCTTCCCTGTTCACTCGCCGCCACCAAGGGAATCCTTGTTAGTTTCTTTTCCTCCGCTTAATATTATGCTTAAATTCAGTGGGTAGTCTCGCCTGCTCTGAGGTCGTGTTTGGTTTGTGCGCGTCGCGCAAAATGTTCGGTCGCTGCACACACAGCACACACTTTCGAGTTTGGTCGTGGGGCAAGGGCGGCGAACCGGCGTCAACAGACACAAAGACACTGCGCGGACCAACCCTCCCGTCTCACACACTCTCAGTGGTAGTGTCGACCGGTCCAGCTCCACCGGGATGAATCTCTTTTCAGGAGACGCAGCGACGGCCGTGGCCGCACGAACCACGACGCTCCCACCTTTCGAACACAATGTCGCGTTCAGTTTTAGCAACCGACCCTCAGCCAGGCGTGGTCCGGGAACGGAATCCATGGACCGCAATGTGCGTTCTAAATGTCGAAGTTCATGTATCCTGCAGTTCACATGTCGACGTGCAATTTGCTGCATTCTTCATCGACCCACGAGCCAAGTGATCAACCGTTCAGGGTTGTTTTTTTCATTTTTCGATCGTTCTCTCCACGGTGAGTGGAGGAAAAGCAATCATTTTCATGGGTTTCTCGTCACAGAGCTAAGAAGTGTTTTGAACATGGGTGTTGCGTGCATTTAAAACCTTCCCGCCGGGCCGAAGCCGCGACGGGCCCCCTCGTGTTATCCCTGCTCCACTGAGCTAGGGAGGTAGGTACCCAATGCCGAACGTCTGCATCGTAGGAGTCGCGGCCACGCACACCGCGACACTCCCGCTTCGGCGCCGGGCGGGGCCACCGCTTACAGCGTACGTACAGGACTCGCCTGAGCTCACAACAGCAGGCTCGGCAGGAGTCTCGCTCCTTGAGGGAGCCTCGCCGGAGGAGAGGACTGCGCGGGGCCGTCCGACTCCTCCTTCTCAAAATGTTTTTTGAAAAAAACAATTTCGGTAATGATCCTTCTGCAGGTTCACCTACGGAAACCTTGTTACGACTTTTACTCCCTCTAAATAATCAAGTTTGGTGATCTTTCCAGACACATCGGAAACTGCACGAAGCAGATCCCGTGCACCTCACTAAATCATTCAATCGGTAGTAGCGACGGGCGGTGTGTACAAAGGGCAGGGACGTAATCAATGCGAGCTTATGACTCGTGCTTACTGAGAATTCCTCGTTCATGGGGAACAATTGCAAGCCCCAATCCCTAGCACGAAGGAGGTTCAACGGGTTGCCCGGTCCTTTCGGACTAGGAGGACACGCTGATTCCTTCAGTGCAGCGCGCGTGCAGCCCAGAACATCTAAGGGCATCACAGACCTGTTATTGCTCAATCTCGTGCGGCTAGAAGCCGCCTGTCCCTCTAAGAAGATGTGTTGTCGCCTGTAGCACGAACGGATACCGGGTGCGACTATTTAGCAGGCTAGAGTCTCGAAAGGATTTAAAGTGTACTCATTCCGATTGCGGGGCCTTGGATGAGGCCCGTATCGTTATTTTTCGTCACTACCTCCCCGAGCCGGGAGTGGGTAATTTGCGCGCCTGCTGCCTTCCTTGTATGTGGTAGCCATTTCTCAGGCTCCCTCTTCGGAATCGAACCCTGATTCCCCGTTACAATCATGGTAGGCGCAGAACCTACCATCGACAGTTGGTAAGGTGGTTATTTCATAAACAACCTCCAATCTCGAGTACACATCATTTTTTGGTTGACAGTAGTACACTTTTATTTTTTACCTTTTAAAGAAATACGTTGGGGTACTCACCGAGCGAATGCTGAGAGGAGGAGGATAGCCATCAGCAAATAAAAGATTTGCAGCAATTTGAAGTGTGTTTATCTGTATGCTGGCAGGTCCCTGTGGGATCAAATAGCATATCATCTCCCAAATGGAAATCAGCAAATCTGGATCAAGCCCTGCGAGACCCATGGCAACGGAGTTTATGATCTGTAATAAAGTACACACAAAGCTAAAACATATTATGTTTGTATATTTATCATTTTAGATTAATAACTATTGTACATATCTCGGATCTTTGTAATTTGGCGTTATGCTGTTCCTGATCCTAAATAAATGAATAAATAAATAAATAAAATAAATAAAAAAATCTCTGAATTTCTACTTAGTTACAATATGTACCAAATCAACAATGACCAGAAAACCTGGAAGTTAGGTGCTCAAGTAATCTTTTCCTTTTGCTTCGTGTTTTATGTCCCTCTAAGCAAAGCAAATATGATAATCCTGTTATACAAAAGGTCTAAATCTGAGAAGGTAGCAACTGAGGGCTTAATACAGGTACAGGTCTAGTATTTTGCGTTCTTCAGTACAGAAAATGGAGAAGTTCAAATCTGAGTTCTCACAAATGCAAGCTTACTCATACAGATACGTCACTCAATGGCAATGGAAATGCAGTTAAATTGTAATTTTATTAATTAAATTAATTCATGTTTACACCTGGAACACTGATTTCAAATAATCTATTTTTTTTCTAATGGTTTAATTTTGCTCTAACACATAAAAGCTTTCCAGTGATGCAAGTAAGGGAGAGGACTAGAATTGGGAAGATAGCAATTGTGGCCTTAATTAAGGTACACACCCTGCATTTGCCCAGTGTGAAAATGGGAAACCACCGAAAACCATCTTCAGGGCTGCCAAATGAGGGACTTGAACCCATCATCTCCTGAAAGCAAGCTCACAGCAATGCAGCCCTAAATGCATGGCCAACTCGCTCAGTTCAAATAATCTAATCATCTTTCTGACCAATATGGAAATGAACGTATGCATCAGAGACTTGGACACTGACAACAAGAGATGAGAGTAAAATTCAGGCCACAGAGATGAAATTCCTGAGGAGTATGGTAGAGAAGACAAGGAGAGTCAGAGTAGGAAATGCTGAGGTCAGAAAAGGCTGTTGCTTTCCTCACCAGCTCAGTGGATTCGGGTGAAAATCTTTGTTATCCATTAGTGGTGCAAGGTCAAAAATCATTAAATTTTTTCACTCTACTAAGGAAGCTTCAATTTTTTTTTTTTTTTTTGCTAGTTGCTTTACGTCGCACCGACACAGATAGGTCTTATGGCGACGATGGGACAGGGAACGGCTAGGAGTGGGAAGGAAGCGGCCGTGGCCTTGATTAAGGTACAGCCCCAGCATTCGCCTGGTGTGAAAACGGGAAACCACAGAAAACCATCTTCAGGGCTGCCGACAGTGGGGTTCGAACCTACTATCTCCCGAATACTGGATACTGGCCGCACTTAAGCGACTGCAGCTATCGAGCTCGGTGGAAGCTTCATTAAAATGGACGGAAGATAGGGACAATAAAAGAAAAGATGGAGCAAGCCAAAAGGAAGAGAATAGACTGTCTGATCTATTATAAATACAGTACAAATAATGTTTCCTGGCAACAGGAACTGACAAGCTAATTGATGAAGAGGCTGCAGAGAGAGATGAAACGTGACAGAGAGGGTGGTCAATTATTATTGGACTGTCCACTAATGTTACCAACAGTATTCTGATTTCAACACAGATGGAGGCATAAGTTCTGCTAATAAATATAAATATGTATAAACACATTATTTCATTATTTTTAAAATCCATTTTCCACACCAATATAGCATTGCAAAGGTCATAATTCTGCTACAAATAAATTTCTTTTACTCTATATTTGAGTAGGGGAAATGGGACCCATTGGAAAAGCAGATAAAATACTTCAAATGAGTAAGTGAAAAGTGGTTAAATAAGCAAACATGTGATGCAAAAATAACTTTTTTTAAATATAAAATGGAAGACATTTCAGCACAAGATGGTCACAAGAATTTCAAAATAACTCACCGTAAGGATATAATTTTGAAGAATTATACATTCATCATCATGTGCAATTTCCACAAAGCATGGTGACAAATCCAGTTCTAAGTCACCAATAGCCTGAAGTCTGGATATAAATCTCTTAAGTACAAATGGTTTGGTATGAGTCGCGCTACCTTTCTGCACTTCAATAACATCTGGAAAACAGATTCCAAGATTAATACATGTATAATGCTTATAACTTTATATTGATGGATAAAGTCATAAAACGTGTAAAACAGAGTATCGGTGGTTATGTAGTGAATGCTTTGGTATTTTCAGATGATGTGGTGATTTGGAGAAAGGAAGAAAAGGAAGTACAAGGAGACTGGACATTTGTAATGAAAATCTGAAGGAGTTTGAAATGGTAATTAGTAAAAAGAAAACTGTAGTCATGCACTGTGGAAAAGAGAAAAAGAGAAGCCAAGTGAACATAGACAGAGAATGGTTAGAGAATGTAGAACAGTTTACATATCTGGGTAGCATTGTTAATGGAAGAAATGAAATCAACTCTGAAATTAATAACAGACTAAGTAAAAGTACATTTTATCATCAGGTCAGAGAGCTTTTATGGGATGACAAAATACCCATGAGAACGAAATTAACATTATATAAACAGTATTTCCTTCCAATTGTAACATACGGACTAGAAACACTAGTAACTAATAAGAGACAAGATAGTACGATCCAAGCAGTAGAAATGAAATTTTTAAGAATATCGGTTAAAAAGACAAGAAGAGATAGAATTCAAAATATTAAACTGAGAGAAGAGCTAAATACAGAACTGTTAGTGCAGAACATACAGAAAGCAAGACTGAGATGGTTTGGACATGTAAAAAGAATGGGAAAGGAACGGGTAGCAAGAAGGGAATTGGAAAGAGAAGTTAACGGAAAGAGACCAGTTGGAAGACCGAGAAAAAGATGGATGGATCAGATTTGGAAGGACATTAGAGAAGTTGAATTGGATGTGGCAAAATTAATGAAGCAGGAAAAGTGGAAGGACAGAAAGGAGTGGAGGAGGCTTGTTAACCACACATGGGCGACTGGAGTGGGACATTGATGATGATGGTGATGCTTATAGCCTGTCATGAAGATATAATTAACACAGGCAATGTACTTTCTAATTTAGTGCTAAGAATTTATCTATAATACATTTACAAAAATAACCTTAAAAGTCTATAAATGATTATGAAAATATATTTCTGAACATCTTACAGTAGTCAGAATATAAAATGTTACTGCTTCGCAAATTATTGTCAAATGTATAAACCATAGCATATAACAGATATTTAACCTTTTTACTCTGACGAAGAGAGACGCGTAGCCTTGAGGATGAGAGTCTGGAATGACTGGCCCTGCCCACTGCATGGAATACATTTTGCTGTCTGCTTTCTCGTTCGCATTTAGTCACATCATTAAAACACAAAAGGTTGACTATAATTTTTAATACATAGTTCTGTCAAATATCATTGCATATAATTTAGACCCTTTCATTATGCAAAGCTTCCCATCTTCCTTTTGTATCTGTGACTTTGGACAAAGCACTAGCAGAGGTAAGTCCTTCCTGTCTTCATCTTCTTCAAACTCACTGCCCAGTATGTTGGTCCACGTTTCCTCTAAAGCGTACAGTTTCTCCTATATAATGGGATACAGTACCAACATGGTCTATAAAAGCGCTAATACATTGGCAGTGAACAGCAACTACATGAAAAGTGATGAGCACAAAGATCACTCAAACCATTACCACTGAAGTGACTGGCTCTGACATCTGGCAACTCTACTACTAACTACAAATTCACACAAGAAAACTGCTAGACATCAAGAAAGTCAAACTTCTCCAGCAGTCCACCGTAGCAAAGCACAGAAAAGCCTGACAACACACGACTGCTATAGCAGTCCACCAGCCATGTGGCATCACTCCCATGCAACTGCTGAAGCAGTCAACCAGCTATCCGGCAAGGCTTTCTCTCGGCTGCTACAGCAGTCCACCGAAGTGGAAAGACTAATAGTGTAAGCACACATCACTCAGAAAATTCTCTAAATTATGTCCAATTTTATTACTACTTTGTTGTGTAATGACTATATGAACATTTGCTCTTAAAACTTATCTATCCTCATAACATCCTTACATATTCTTAGTTTCTCTCCATGCAGACACAAACTTCTGTATTCTTTCACAGTGCCACTCTGTTTACCAATGTCACAAGTATTCTTTACTCCAGCAATAAGTTCTAATTTCCCCTTTGCATATTGTATAACTTAAATGATCAAAATGGTGGCAGATCAAAAGAGCCAAATATAAGCAGAAACGTAAACAGAGCAGAACAATTGTCTGAAGCCTTTTTATAACTTGGATATGTACTTGTGAGATATCTTCATGAGGATGAACTCTCAAAAATGCTTCAACTTCAGCAGCCTACATATCCCAAGGAGGAACATATTCATGAAATGAATTTTTTCGCAGTCCAAAAGACAAGTCAGAACATACTAACTAAAGGAATTTATTAAAACATGGCAATTCTGTAAGATACCACTCATGGAATACTTTTCTGTCTCAGGCAATTAAGGATGAATATGTCTCAATAAGAGAGAACAAAAAAGAAAAAACAATATCTGTCAGGTTTTGTCCTGGTGATTTTACATCATACTTACACAGAGAAGATTTTTCATGACACAAGGATAGGGAAGGGCTAGAATCAAGAAGGTAGCAGCCATGGCCTTAATTAAGGAATGGGAATACATGGAAAACCATCTCCAGGGCTGCCAATCAATCAATCACTACTGATCTGCATTTAGGGCAGTCACCCAGGTGGCAGATTCCCTATCTGTTGTTTTCCTAGCCTTTTCTTAAATAACTGCAAAGAAATTGGAAATTTATTGAACATCTCTCTTGGTAAGTTATTCTAATTCCCAACTCCTCTTCCTATAAACGAATATTTGCCCCAATTTATTCCCTTGAATTCCAACTTTATCTTCATGTTGTAAAGCCACTAGGATTGAAGAATATTTTCAGGATGTCTTCCTTTAAGCTTTGACAATTTCACTTCCTACTGAAGGGCCGCGATTTCTCACATCTCAAGTCTAAGTGAGCTGGAGTGGAAATTTTGCTCTACTAAAGGTCATCTGCCAGTTGACAGTTTCACTGTATCTGTAACAAAGAACACTTACTGAATGCTATCATCCAAAACTGAATCCAGGTTGGCTGTGTTACAATAGATGTTTGCAACTGTAGATAATTTGTTTTGCTTTTAAGTCCTACTAACTAATTCTACGGTTTTCAGAGACCAAAATTTTGCCCTACGGGAGTCCGTCCGTAAGCCGATAAATGTACTGACATGTAACTGGGTTATTTGAGTGCCTACAAATACCACCGAACTTAGGTAGGATCGTACCCAAGTGCTTGAGCTCAGAAGGTCGGTACTACACCATCTGAGCTACTCAGCCCAGCATTGCTGCTTCTTCTACTTCTTCTTTTTCTTTGTTTGCATCCTTGGGTTTTAAATCTTCCCCAGTACTCCCGTATTCGCTTTCTGTGAACCTTTATCAGTCCACTTCTTGCCTGTTTTCAACTTTGGCTTATATTGGAATCGATGGTATCCTTGAACTTTCTTCTGGAGAAAAACACGTTCCTAGATGACTTCGTGTGTGATTGCTATTTCTTGAAGGTCTTTTTCAACTTCGATGAACCAGGTACAAAGTAGCAAATATCCAGTTGGCATACCTGCCAACTTCACAAAACTAAAAATTAGGAGGTTTTGATATGAAAAACAGGAAAAATAAGGAGAAATCAGGAGATACAATTGGTCAGAACTGCTTATTCTACACGTTTTGCACAATACAGAAGAATATATATTATAATACTTACTGTCGGCAGATTTGCTGGCACATAAAAGACCTCCTGCGAGACTAAATTCCAGAACCTCGGCATCTCCAAAAACCGTAAAAGTAATTAGTGGGACGTAAAGCCAATAAGATTATTTATTTTATTTTATTTAAATCATTAGTCAATACAGAACGCAACATGAAATTTATAAATATTCCAGTCTAGCAGGAGCTGAATGACGGAAATGGATGATTATGAATATACTAGAAATCAATATTTGGACTAGGTGCTGCTACGCTAAACGTAACACAAATTGCAGTTTCTTTAAATCCTCAGCATAGTGGATTTAAATGCCAAGTCGCCTCTGTGCTACGGAAGAAGTTCTAAGCCCCATACTTACACTTTCTCAGATTCATGGAAGACTGTTTAAAGTAGAATAACTTCGGTACTATGAATTTTATGGCTTTCAATAATACTTTAACATACATGTTCACCTCTATTCTGTACAAAATATGATTTTATCCTATCTTAATTGGTGTGGAATGTCTTGAAATAACCCTCAACGCAGATAACCTACTTCACAGTCTGGACACCAAAATACAGAGTCTCTCTGAATTTTCTGCTTGTAACACAAAACACATCATTTGGTTAGCCAACACTTAACCTCAGTTGGTGGAATTCTCTCACTGAAATGCCTTTCATGAGAAAAGGTATATTCTTGGCTCAAGAATGCTGTCCAGGCACCTTTCTTTAATACGAATGTGAATGTTCCACAAGTAGTGCCTGAATGACATCAACTCTAAAATTCAAGAGATCTATTTAGATTCTGATAAATTTCTCCAGCAAATGATCATTGCGTTTAGAACTGAAACATTCATTAGCCTCCTGAATAACTTGATGTACACCCTGATCATCACTCTCCTCTAAAATGTAACCATGAAGGAGCTGATCTTTCAGATCAACTCCACCCATGTACTTGGCAACAGAAACAGCCTTTTCTTGACGACGCCTTGTTTTGTTTTTTGCTTTTCTTGTTTTTGGTTATGGATCAATCAATCAATCAATCAATCAATCAATCAATCAATCAATCAATCAATCAATTCACTACTGATCTGCATTTAGGGCAGTCGCCCAGGTGACAGATTCCCTATGTGTTGTTTACCTAGTCTTTTCGTCCACATTACTCAAAGCACCATCTGAATCTAACAAACTTCCATCAGAAGAAAAAGGGTTGTTTTCCAATTTGCATCAAATTCACAAATTGTATTGTATGTTACTGATGCCATGACAGAAACCACAAACCAATTCTTTATCTTCTTTTGTACTTCCCATCAAACATACCGCCGGGCTGAGTGGCTCAGATGGTTGAGGCGCTGGCCTTCTGACCCCAACTTAGCAGGTTCAATCCTGGTTCAGTCCAGTGGTATTTGAAGGTGCTCAAATATGTCAGCCTCACGTCAGTAGATTTACTGGCACGTAAAAGAACCCCCGCGGGACTAAATTCCGACACCTCTGCATCTCCGAAAACCATAAAAGTAGTTAGTGGATATAAAGCAAATAACATTATTATTATTCAAACATAGCAAGATGTCCCTAATGGAATTTTCCATGGTTTCACTTTACTCTAAATACCACAAGCTATGTAAATGCGATGCAAACTTTCATTCATATGACTCTGTACCAAATGATGTAAACCACAAGCCTAAGATGGTGAAATTTTATCCAACGCATTAGTAGAACTGTGATGTAATTTTAATTTGATGATATTTAGCAAGCAAGACTGTGAATTTAATCTTTTAAAAATATAACAGAACTTCATTTTAACACTCGTCCATTGAATGTTTTCATGTCATGACTTGTCAATGTTTATAAAATTTTTGGCTGAAGATAACCATGAGGTCGAAACAAGTCCAAAATAATTTAGCTTTTATACAGTATGAATGTTCAAGAACAGTTGGATGTGGTGAATGGGAAGATCGAAGAATGTGGATTGAAAATAAGTGTAGAAAAGAGCAAAACTCCTGTCATGACTAGAGGGGAGAAAGAAGGGAACGGTCAGATTAGACTTGCAGACAAGCCCCTGGAAGTAGTGGAGACGTTCAAATACTTGGGGAGTGAATTCATGGAGAATGCACGACTGGATGCTGAAATTAGTAAGAGGATTCAAGCTGGAAGCTGTTTCTATCATAGTGTAAGAAACATGTTATGGGACAAAGATGTGCCAATGGAAGCAAAGGAAACTATGTACAAGATGTATTACGTACCAATAACAACTTACGGAGCAGAAACTTGGACAATGACAAAGAAGGATCAATCAATCAATCAATCAATCAATACTGATCTGCATTTAGGGCAGTCGCCCAGGTGGCAGATTCCCTATCTGTTGCTTTCCTAGCCTTTTCCGAAATTATTTCAAAGAAATTGGAAATTTATTGAACATCTCCCTTGGTAAGTTATTCCAATCCCTAACTCCCCTTCCTATAAATGAATATTTGCCCCAGTTTGTCCTCTTGAATTCCAACTTTATCTTCATATTGTGATCTTTCCTACTTTTATAAACGCCATTCAAACTTATTCGTCTACTAATGTCATTCCACGCCATCTCTCCGCTGACAGCTCGGAACATACCACTTACATGTTATAAACCTCATTTTAGGTCCGTATTGAAAATTTAACAGTTCAACAATGATAAAGGTGTTTTAATTTATTCCACCTATTCAATACTTATATTATCACGTATAGTTGTTACATAATTAAATTCTTAGTTACATGGGACATGTTTCGCCCTCAATTAAGGGCATCTTCAGCCTAAATACAATAATCAAAAATACAACTAAATTAAAAGTGGACGTTAAATACAATCATAAAAAATACAACTAAAATAAAAAGTGGAAGTTAAAAGTTTAGTCTGTACTTAAAATTCAGAACAATAAAATTGTGAAAAATGATAAAATAAAAAGATGCTAATGGAAAACTGTCTTATGATTAAACTATAATCTTGTCAGAGACTAAAACTTCTATTAAAATTCAAATTAAAACAGTTCATATAAAATATTGGAAAATCAAAGTGGTAGTAATAAAAAGCCAACGACATGAGGGCGTGTACACAAGCATACTGTTACACACTGTTACACACTGTTATAACAGTTATAACACCAGACTTAGAGCCAACAGACGGGCAGCAACCAACTCAACAGTAGTTAAGAAATAACAACTTCCACTTACATAAAACTTATTTCTGCATCTGTTGACATTTTCTGGCAAGGATTCAGCCATTTTATTACATACCGGTGCTAACGGCCTCTTACAATTTTTCAATAGATGCTTCTGCCTTACTTACTACGAATTTCATCAACGGCCTTGAAAAGATTGTATTCATGACAATCAAGTTTATGCTTGTGTACACGCCCTCATGTCGTTGGCTTTTTATTACTACCACTTTGATTTTCCAATATTTTATATGAACTGTTTTAATTTGAATTTTAATAGAAGTTTTAGTCTCTGACAAGATTATAGTTTAATCATAAGACAGTTTTCCATTAGCATCTTTTTATTTTATCATTTTTCACAATTTTATTGTTCTGAATTTTAAGTACAGACTAAACTTTTAACTTCCACTTTTTATTTTAGTTGTATTTTTTATGATTGTATTTAACGTCCACTTTTAATTTAGTTGTATTTTTGATTATTGTATTTAGGCTGAAGATGCCCTTAATTGAGGGCGAAACATGTCCCATGTAACTAAGAATTTAATTATGTAACAACTATACGTGATAATATAAGTATTGAATAGGTGGAATAAATTAAAACACCTTTATCATTGTTGAACATACCACTTAGTCGAGCAGCTCTTCTTCTTTCTCTCAATTCTTCCCAACCCAAACATTGCAACATTTTTGTAACACTACTCTTTTGTCGGAAATCACTCAGAACAAATCGAGCTGCTTTGGATTTTTTCCAGTTCTTGAATCAGGTAATCCTGGTGAGGGTCCCATACACTGGAACCATACTCTAGTTGGGGTCTTACCAGAGACTTATATGCCCTCTCCTTTACATCCTTACTACAACCCCTAAACACCCTCATAACCATGTGCAGAGATCAGTACCTTTTAATTACAATCCCACTTATGTGATTACCCCAATGAAGATCTTTCCTTATATTAACACCTAGATACTTACAATGATCCCAAAAAAGGAACTTTCACCCCATCAACGCAGTAATTAAAACTGAGAGGACTTCTCCTATTTGTGAAACTCACAACCTGACTTTTAACCCCGTTTTTCAACATACCATTGCCTGCTGTCCATCTCACAACATTATCGAGGTCACGTTGCAGTTGCTCACAATCTTGTAACTTATTTATCACTCTATAGATAATAACATCATCCGCAAAAAGCCTTACCTCCGATTCCACTCCTTTACTCATATCATTTATATATATAAGAAAACATAAAGGTCCGATAACACTGCCCTGAGGAACTCCCCTCTCAACTATTACAGGGTCAGACAAAACTTCACCTACTCTAACTCTCTGAGATCTATTTTCTAGAAATATAGCAACCCATTCAGTCACTCTTTTGTCTAGTCCAATTGCACTCATTTTTGCCAGTAGTCTCCCATGATCCACTCTATCAAATGCTTTAGACAGGTCAATCGCGATACAGTCCATTTGACCTCCAGAATCCAAGGATAAGAGTCGAGTACAGGCAGCCGAAATGAAGTTCTTGAGGAGTATGATACAGAAGAGTAGAAGAGACAAAATAAGGAATGGGAAAATCTGGGAAGAAATTGGAGTGGAAAAAATGAATGATAGAATAGAGAAGAGCCGATTATGATGGTCTGGGCACATAAAGCAAATGCTATTGGCTTTACGTCGCACCGACACAGATAGGTCTTATAGCGACGATGGGACAGGAAAGGGCTAGGAGTGGGAAGGAAGCGGCCGTGACCCTAATTAAGGTACAGCCGCAGCATTTGCCTGGTGTGAAAGTGGGGAAACAATGGAAAACCATCCTCAGGACTGCCAACAGTGGGGTTCGAACCCACTATCTCCCGAATACTGGATACTGGCCGCACTTAAGCGACTGCAGCTATCGAGCTCGGTATAAAGCAAATGAGTGATGAAAGAATGCCAAAAAAGGTGATGGAAATGCAAATGCAAGGAAGGAGAGGCCGCGGACGACCACGAATGAGATGGAAGGACACAATCAAACGCAGTATTAGAGAAAGAAACCTGGACTGGGACACAGTGTTGGAGGAGAGTGGTGGAAAGACCAAAGAAAGTGGAGAGGAACGATATTTGCCCCTACCCGGCTACAGCTGGATAGTGGAAAATGATAATGATGATGATGATGATGATGATGATGACAGTATTACTAATAAAGTATTGAATAGGTAAAACCATTTGTAGCTTTTTAGCTTTAGATTTGTAATGTTCACTACATGACGAGCATTGATCAGCATTCCACACTGACAGGTTAAGGATTTACCAAGAGATAGATATCATAAGAATCAGCTTAATTCATGCTATAGAATGTTCAAAACATTCTAGAAGAACTTTCAGCAGTTCTTTTGTACTCATGGTCAAAATTCTTGGATTTTGTAATCACACACACAACAACCAACTACTGTACAATCCCTACAGCCAATCAGTACATAATCAACCAATTCCAACTCACCACGTAAGCACTGTATGTAGTTATCAACGATCCTCATAAAGAGAGTTGGATGCAACTTCAGCAGCAACTGCATGATCCTGATCTGACCTTCAACAGATAACTGATGAATACCAGACAGCCGCTTGCATCCAAGGAAGAAAAACATACGTCCCAAAATCCAGGTACTGTAAGCTGCATTTCAAAAGTAAAAGAATGTGAAATTAACTTTCATTCATCCATCTATATAAATTGGTATATCTATCAAATATTCTATACAAACCACAATGCAAAAAAAACATTAATGACAGTGATAAGTACAAATTTCATGGTGATAAATATGTATCAAAAATTTTCAAAATGTCAAGATGAATGAGTTACAAACAAGATTTCAAGGAATAATTTTCTTTATGCAGCCTATACTTTTGAAGACGAAACATGAGTAAAAGACAGAAACTAGGATTGCGATGACTCCCAAAAGGGTTATTAAAAAGCCATCAGCCCTTACCTCACAATGGATTACACTTTTTTCTTTTTTTTTTTCTAGTGATTTAATGTAACAGTAACACATTCAAGGTTTTCTGCGACAAGGATTGGGAAGGGCCACCCTAGGATTGGGAAGCAAGTGGCCATGGCCTTAAGGTACAGCCCCAGCATTTGCCTGGGGTGAAAATGAGAAACCACAGAAAACCATCCTCAGAGCTGCCGATGGTAGAATCCCAAACGTAAGCTCACAGTTGCGCGACTCTAACCGCACAGCCAACTTGCTCAGTGATTACATATAACATGCAAATAAAATAGAAATTGTATTATCAGATGAGAGAAAAAAATTAAAGAATCTCTACACAAATAACATGTTTCTTCTCTTCTCTTAGAGTCAAAACCTTACCTAAACATTCTTGTTCCTTCTCACGGAAATGGATCAGACAGCATTTACAATTAGGTATTACAACGGTCTCCAGCAATATAGGGAACTTCATAATAGAGTTGAAGAAATCACTAATAGACTCGCTATCCAGGCTATTTGAAATTGTCTGCATGGTAGAATTGATGGTTTTCCATGCTTTGTCTTGACGAACATTTCGCAAGTTTTCATTGCACGTAGTTCTGAAACAATTAAGGAAATTTTTATTTTCTTAATAAATATGACTACTAACATTAAGTTTATTCAGTTTCAAATTCTAACAGCACTCGGAGAAGTCCAGTATAACTACAATTTAGATAAACTACAATTTAGATATTAGCAACTTACCTGAGACCAGTGGCAGATGGTGTTGAACTTGATTCTGATTCTGATGACCTGTTAAAAGAAATAAAAATCATTTAATTTTAGGTTATTTTATCCAATTGTATGTATGTGCATGCACACACACACACAGTCAAAGGTGCGTCAGAAACCGCATCAACATAAAAGTTTTTTTATGCTGCACCAACACGGATATTAGTATTTTTTTTAATATTATAGGTCTTATGGCGATAATGGGATGGGAAAGATCTAGGAGCAGGAAGGAAGGAATCGTGGCCTCAATGAAGGTACAGCCCCAGCATCTGCCTGGCATGAAAATTGGAAATCACGGAAAACCATTTCCAGGGCTGCCGACAGTAAGGTTCAAACTCACTATCTCCTGAATGCAAGCTGACAGCTACATGACGCAAACCACGCAGCCACTTGCTCGATCAGTATGAAAGTACTGGCGATTCTGGTGTACGACTCTGAGATGCATCATTGCAGTCCATCTAGCAACAATAATATAAGAACTCGGCAAGTTTGAGTTCTCTAGCCTCTCTCACTCCAACTCCAAGCACGTAACCTATAAGAAGAGCCCTTGTTAAACTGAGCAACCCAGTGGAAGGTTGAGTATCCAACCCCAGTGGGAAACTGGGTCAGCGAGCAGGTCAGTGCGGGAGGATCCCCACTCTTTCATTCATTAAGGTGTGGTGCTTACTACGGCATATATGGCGTGCTGTACTGCTTGTAGCCATAGGAGTGCAATCAGAGATAGTCGACAACTAGAAAGACGCTCCTGAAGGATACCATCTTAATCTCCAAATGTCGAATAAGGGACAACTCCAACTAAACCAGATTACGTCCATCAGGTCTAACAACCTCAGCAGTTTTCGGATCTCCCGTTGTCGTAGACTCTATGCCACTGGACCAGCGTCCTGAAACTGTCAAGGGCCGTGTGACTGTTGATGTGCACCAGCATTCCCACGTTAAAAAATTTCACGCACAGGCGTCGTTTGGAAAGCGACACCATCTGCTCAATACCAAAGTCCTGCGGCGATCGGCAAGTTGCAACGGGGGCAGGATAGTGTAATCTGGGAGCTCCTAGTGATGAGTTGGCAGCACGTAGGCGGCGAGTGTGTGATCGGCGTTTTGCTCGAGGACAGACTGTAGAGCAACTTGTGTGCTACACCCATGACTGGGCAGCCCTATTTAGAGACCCTCTGCTCACCCTGAATGGGGAGGTGGCTACAAAAGGCGCCCTAAACATAGGCAGTCTAACTTCTCACCTGACTGGATTTCCGTGCTCAGTGGCTAAATCAATTTGTGATAGAAACAGAAGAAAGATTTGCAACATGAATATAGCTACCTGGAATATTCGTACTCTGATGGACACTGATGTAGATAACCAACCAGAGCAACGTACAGCAATAAAAAGTCGTGAGTTGAAGAAATACAACGTAGATATTGCTGCTCTTAGTGAAACTAGGCGTGCTGGAGAAGGACAACTCAAGGAGCATAGCGGTGGCTATACATTTTTCTGGAAAGGAAAAGATGAAGGCGAATTAAGAATTCATGGAGTAGGTTTTGTAATAAAGAATGAGCTTATTCACAATCTTGATGAGTTCCCATCTGGAATTAATGAAAGACTCATGACACTCCATCTGAAACTCAAGAACAACCAAAGAGCTATGTAATCAGTGCATATGCCCCAACGTTGAAGTCAGAAGATGATCAAAAGGAAGCGTTCTATAACCAACTTGATGAACTCCTGTCGAATGTACCCAAGTCAGAAAGCTTATTCTGCTGGGAGACTTTAATGCTCGGGTTGGCAGAGAATTGTCACTTTGGCCTGGAACTATTGGTAATGGAACCTCCTACTCACGAAGTGTTCTGAATATGTTCTTGTCATTACAAATACACTCTTCCGCCAGAGGATAGATTTAAAACAACATGGCAACATCCCACATCAAAGCACTGGCACTTAATTGACTACAATATTGTCCGCGCCAGAGATAAGCGCGATGTTCATATATCCAAAGTTATGACTGGTGCTCATGACTGCTGGACTGACCACCGCTTAGTTCGATCTGTGATGGCTATACAGGTTCCTCCAAAACGACGGATTCAGGGGAAGGCGATAAAACAAACTAAATACTGAACAACTTAGGAACAACAGTATCAAATCTGCCTATCAAGTACAATAGCTCCCAGAAGATATTGAGCAGCACTGGTCATTATTAAAATCAGCTATTATAGCAGCTGGCAAAGAAGCAGTTGGTTTTAATAAGAGGAAACATCAGGACTGGTTTGACGAGAATGGCAAAGAAATATGTGACCTAACTGATAAAAAGCAGAAAGCCTACAACACTTGGCAAAATGATCCAAATTAATTTCCCAAGAAACAGAGATATCAACAATTCAAAACGGAAGTCCAGAAGAGATGCAGATGATCAAGAATAAATGGTGGACAGACAAAACAATGGAAATGGAGAATTTAATCACCTCCAACAACACTAGTGCCTTCTTCAGTGCTACCAAAGCTATTTATGGTCCCTCCACCAAAGGTCTTAATTGTCTACAATCCAAAGACGGTACTGAATAAAGACCCTGACTCAATAGCTTCCCGTTGGAAAGAACATTTTCAACACCTCCTGAACAGAAACTCACATGTTGAGGAAGATGTGTTTGCTGATATTCCACAACAGCCAATTCAAGATCACTTAGGTGAAGTCCCTTCTATTCAAGAAATTGAGAAGGCCATTCAACAGCTGAAGAATAAAGGCACCTGGACAAGATGGAATTCCAGCTGAGCTCTTCAAGGAGGGTGATCCTTTGCTAATTCAGTACATACACACATGCTGTTTGTGAAAATGTGGAACACGGGAACAATCCCTGCTGATCTACGGGATGCTTCCATCATCACTATCTTCAAGAAAGGGGACAAGACTCTGTGTAACAATTATCAAGGAATATCATTACTCTCTGCTGTGGGAAAAATTCTTGCTAGAGTATTGTCTAATCGTTTACTGCCATTGACTGAATTGTGTCTACCAGAAACTTAGTGTGGTTTCAGGCCAAACAGAAGCACAATTGATATGATTTTCAGTGCAAGACAAATGCAGGAAAAGTCTAGAGAGCAAATCCAACCCTTGTACATGGCGTTTATAAATCTTGTCCAGGCTCTGTTGATCGAGAAGCTCTATAGAGAATTATACTCTGATTGGATGTCCAAGCAAATACATACAGATACTCAGACTGCTGCACGACGACATGTTTGCTACTGTTCATTCTAATACAAGACCAGGAGACCCTTTCCGTATTTCTACTGGAGTCAAACAAGGTTGTGTAATTGCTCCAACATTGTTCTCCCTATTTGTTGGAACTATACTACACCTTG
Organism: Anabrus simplex; assembly: GCF_040414725.1. Lineage (NCBI taxonomy): Eukaryota > Metazoa > Arthropoda > Insecta > Orthoptera > Tettigoniidae > Anabrus > Anabrus simplex. Next base: position 104,158,795 of record NC_090269.1, on the reverse strand, counting down.
TGGATGATACACTGCCATCAGGTGTAGAACTTCTGTACAGAACTGATGGAAATCTGTTTAATATTAACAGACTGCGAGCTAAGACCACGGTGTCCTCAGTGTCAGTTATAGAGCTTCGGTACTCAGATGACAATGTTATTTTAGCCAACACAGAGGAAGATCTGCAATCAATCCTCAATGCATTTAATCAAGCATATGAAAGTATCGGACTGGAAATTAATATTAATAAGACTAAGGTCCTTTACCAGCCGGCACTAAATCCCAATAAGAGGACTCCGGCTATTACAATCAATGGCCAGTCTCTGCAGAACATAAATCATTTTCCTTACCCTGGAAGCCATCTCTCAACATGATGCAGAAATCCAATACCGTTTAAGATGTGCTAGTGCAGCTTTCGGTCATCTCCTAAGAAGAGTGTTTGACAATCATTATATCAGTGTGAGAACCAAACTGTACGTTTACAATGCTGTTGTAATTCCTACTCTTATCTACGGTTGCGAGACCTGGACAACTTACAGGAGAAACCTAAAATGCTTGGAAAAATACCATCAACGATGTTTGCGCAGAATACTGAAAATTAAATGGCAAGATCGTCGAACGAACATTAGTATCCTCAAGGAAGCCAACACTACAAGCATGGAACAAAGATAGTCAGGCATCAGCTACGCTGGACTGGTCATATCGTCCGTATGCCAGATACATGCCTCCCAAAGAAAATCATGTACTCCCAGCTAAAGAATGGCCACCATAACCATGGAAGGCAGCTTAAACGATATAAGGATGTTCTAAAGTGTAATCTCAAAAGGTGTCATATTGATATGGTCAACTGGGAAACTACAGCTGAGGATAGGTCCAAATGATGTAGCATTGTATACAACAGAGTTGAACATCTAGAAAAATATAGGAGAAGATTAGAAGCCGAGAGGAGGAACCACAGGAAAGAACGAGTGAATGTGAGGGATGGTGTTCTTGCACAACCATCTGCTGCAACAACTAGTGTGTGCTGCCACTGCAATAAAATCTGTGCATCCAGAATCGGACTGTTCAGCCATCTGAGACGACACAATTAATGTCCAAATGACATTGTATTTATGTACTATATATTCACTGACAAATAAATGCCTATGATGATTATCTTAATGTACACCATACCCCCAGAACGGATCATGAATACACAGTTTTACTGTTCATTTTTGGAACATCACCTGCCACCAGCGTTGAGCAAGAAGCGACAACACTTTCTGCAAATGCCACCCATCTATTTTGCAGCTTTTTTATTTATACACTCGATGAGCCTGGGAAGTGCTTTATCATCTCCCATAATCACCAGAATTAAGTATCCTGTGATTTTGATTTGATACCTCAGATGAAGGCACTGTTGTTCTCTAAGTTCTGCAGGTGAAAGCTATTTTTTTTTCTTTTTTTTTTTTAACGCCATCCAGAGAACGGGCGCTGTTACAAGGATACTACAGCTTCCACATTGCCACCAACGGGTTCTTCAAAATGCTAGGGACTGCAGATGTTTCATAGACACTATCAGTTGTAATTAATAGTTGCCACTAATGTATGTATGTACAGAAATCCCATGACAAATTGTTGTTAGTAAAATGCTATCTCAGAGAAATTTCTTTCACCGCAACACTGAGAAAAAAAGATGGGTAAAAATCAAACACTGGTATAAATTCACAATTTAAACTTGACTATGCTGCAAATAAAAGATTTGCTTAAAAACAACATCCATCAACTTACAGCAGAGAGCAACTTATTCCAGGCACCTAAAAAATTAATATTAGCAAATTAGTGTTCTTTAGTAATGTAAGTAATGTTATTAAAATCATTCACAAAATTGATAAGCCAACAAACATTTTCTGTCTTCAAGACCTCATCAACACACTCACTTCAAAAGATTTCCAGTTTTAGGAAAATTACCATCCACAGTTTCTGTCCTTTTGGTGTCAATCATAAGCCGTGAAAGAGGTTTCAACCAAATGAACCTTGTGTAAATTAATTATAGGCCCTCCACCAAAGGATGTAAACAAATGATCCTTTAATAATACCTTTACTTCAAAAGTTCCCAGATATGTCTAATATCTAAAAGTACAAGGGTGCTTGAAATATGTAGCTCACCAGATTATTTCAAAAGAAAAGATATAATAATCTGCTTACACTAAGATCACTACCTGGCTTCTATAAAGAAGAAGGAAAAGAAGAATGTTCTTGGTTTTATACATCAGTAAATGTGAGACTGGCATATCTGACCACCTTCAAATACAGTTACGGCAAACTCAAGCGGGACGCACTTTCCCAATGGAGGCAGCTACTGTTCTCTTATAAAAGAAGGAATTAGGGAACAACCTCATTATCATAAAAACATGGAAAAATGAAAAGCATACAATGATTTTCCCTTTCTTGCCTAAATGTCATACCAGCTGCTGAAAAGATATCTGTTTTCTTTTATGCAGACTTGGTAGTATCCAAGTTACATTGTAATTCTTCATCTGTTATTTCACTTATCACTCTTCTAATGGCCTCAACAGCATGTGTATTGTTCTGATATCCCTTCTGTTTATAATTTCCCCACAAATAAAACTCTCACATTCTGAAATCTGAAGAATGAGCACGCCATAACCTCCATTAATTATCCTGTCACTGAACCAAACTTCTACTTGGAGTTTAGCACTGTCTTGCTGAAACTAGATGGCTCTGTATTTTTATGTTAATTCAATTTTATTAACCTACAGGGATGAGAGGAAGGAGCTGGAAAAGTAGTTCTCAAATACAAATTAGATAATGCTATAAAATCATCTCCAAAAATACCAAAACCTATCACTTACTTTGCTGATGCTGATGAAAGAACATTGCCTTGATCTGTACCTTCCATTTATAACTGTAAAAAGAAAAAGGAACATAAGTCATTTTTAATAGAAAGTTATTAACCTTTCAATGAATATGTTAAGCAAACATGATGTGCTCCATGTACACTAGGTCACGAACTGAAAAAAAAAATTACTTAACCAGATTGTTGCCTTGGGAACTGCCCCGTTTATGCCATGACCTAAATTATCAAATACCAGGATGTTAGGCACAAATATATACTTTCATTCCAAAGAAATTTGAGAGCACATTTTTGTCTCTTCCATTTCCCACCCTCACCTTCAACACATGTTTTCACAACACTAAATCACCACCTGAATCTTCCGAACTACTTTCATTATCAAACTCCTACTTTTATTACCTCTCTATACTAGCAAACACTTCGCTTATGTCAACTAAGGTGACATAACCTACCCACATTCTTATGATGGGAAAGGGCTATGAGTGAGAAAAACAGAGGCTCAATTTGTTCTGGACGATTTCTGACAAAAAAAAAGGACTGTTACAAACCATCACTCTGTTACTGTTATGAAAATGTTGCAAAGTTTGGGCTGGGAAGACTAAGTGGTATGTTCTGAGCTGTCAGTGGAGAGATGGCATGGAATGACATTAGGAGACGAAAAAGTCTGAATGTTTTAAATATCCCGCATTATTTCAAAGGCCCATAATGAAGAACTTCTGTACCTAATCAGTACGCCTACTTCCAAGTGTATTTTTACCTACACTGCTTCATAAATCTCTGGAATTTGTGATAATGATTATTACTTCAAACTTCCAAGTGTGACAGGCCTTTTTATTTTAAATTAATGGAAAAAATACGAGCCATTTTCAGTAGTGTGAAAAGAATCAGAATTATTATATCATAATAACCAGTAGCGGCGATTGGGGATTAGAAGTGGGGGGGGGGGGGCCAAAAAATATAGCCTACAAACAGAAAGTAGCCAGGTTGAGGGATATAGCAGCAGGAGGAGGTGGGGGGTTACACACATCAAAACTGAACAAAAAAGCTACAAAATGGTAAATTTTTTATGGTCTTTGAGCAAATTTCGACAGAAAAGTAAAGGTTGCCAGTTTAGTAACTTAAGTGCGGCAATAATAGTTTTTTGAGATTTCGATTCAATATTATACTTTCACCAAAGAAACAACACGTATTACAATTAAATAGAAGTACAGCGTTATTATAAATTTAAAAAATCATTTTATTTTTGACTACAGCACACTCTAAGAAACTAACAGACAATATTAAAGGGACTACCAGACTGACGAATGCACGCGGCAAGCAGGTGAATCATACCTCAGTGTCCACGACCTTGGCAAAAAATATACGCCAGTTACCCTTCCTCATAGCACATGCTAAGTCACCACTACTTGTGTGGTGCTATACAAATCGGTTAGCCGCGACGAACGACATATTGTGCGTATTTTCGATAATAATTTTGTTAATAATTAAAAATTTGCACAAATTGTTTTTTTTTTTTTAATTCTGATAATTCGTACTCTCAGCCGGCTAAAATGGAATTAAAATGTAATGTTTTCTCTACAAAGTGGGGGGGCATCCTTAGTCGCCGCTACTGATAAGAGCCAAGCGATATTCTTACACATAAAACAACTGATATTCAATAATAGATAGTAAGCAAGGAACAGTTAATTATTCTTACCGTGTTTTGGTGGTAGTTATGCATGAAAGAAGGTGCTGGGTGGTGAATAGGTCTCAAGCTACTAAAGTGAAATTAATTTTAAAATTTAACAAGGTTATATTTTCTTTGCAAAATTAGGTAACAACAAATAGAACAGGTACTTAGTAGCCGAAGCACAATTGAAAAATACATTTACATAGGTACCCCATTTGGGGCTTCAAAAGTTAGAAACATAATTCTTGGGCAATCAGCTCAGTTTTACCCCAAACACAATTTTAACAGAGGGGCAGAAAACCCCATTCATACCTAGGAGCCCTTGCTCCAAATTACACTGAAAAGCCTCCTCGAGGCATACAGTATACAATTTTCAAAAGAGCCACTCGCTCTCAAATTTAAGCCTCTCCCAGGCCACACCAAACTCCACCTTTAAGCTGTCCTCAAAGGACATATACACAGGGGTAAAATACCCAACCTACTGAGGTCTATTAAATGACAAGAAGGTTAATACATGACCTCTAAAATACAATTTGAGGGGAGGCGAACTTGCACTCCTAATACACTTTGTTTAAGACCTACTTGGCCTTAGGCCGTTAGTGCAAGGGCTAATCCCATACTACAGAGGTGACTTAAGAAAATAACAATTTACATTACATTACGGAAGAATTGGTTGAGAAAATAAGTTCACCTCAAGACAATGTGATTGGGAGCTCGAGAGGGTTAGCACTCTCTATCCCAGTATGTAGCTTTACAAGAGAATAGATGAAAAGAGAAGTTACATTTTAGGAAAAGGTTACATAGTGGAACGCTTAGAACCCGCCCCGAAAGTTAAACTGCTGAGCTAGCAAAGAAAGAATTTATTAATCGGCCATTACCTTGTTGTTGACCGCTGCCGAAGAAAGAGGTGCTTCCCGCCCCCTGCTATGTACTTAACACACTGAAAGATGGAACAGAAGTGGCCGAGAGACCCAAAAATCAGCAGTTTAAATACTCTCGCGGAAGTTTCTAGGCGTTAGGGGAATGAAAACACCCTCCCACAAACACTTTATTGGGTAGGACACAGCAACATATTCAAGTTGGGGGAAGATACATCTGATTGGATAGAAATTAATTTAAGAAATTCGGGATTGGTTAGGTTCAACACAAGGGGAAAGAAGGGGTGAATATTGCCAACTTAAACAATGACTGAAAGAAATTTAACAAAGAACAAACTCTTGAAATTAAATTTTCTCCAAAAAACAGTTCTTTCACTTCGCACTAGAGTGCACCGTTGTTGATCTTCAGTAGTGTCCTCTAGAAGAGAAAGTTCACACTTCTAACTACAAGTGAAACAAAAACACATCAAAAATGACACAGTTCAAAAACTCAAACTTTTCCACGTGGTGACATCTTCTGAGAAAGTAGAAAATTAATACCGTCAATAAAGTTCAGACTTCCTCCAGCAGAGGAGTTTCAATTGGCGCACATTTTAAATTAATTGCGTGGAGGTGTACCGCCTGGTACAATTATAATTAACAATTTCAAATATGTTGTTTGTTATTTAAAGGGGCCTAACAGCTAGGTCATCGGCCCCAAGCTAAATACAGCACTGCCTTGGTGATATGCATCATGTATGAAATTCTAAGGATATAACACTAAGTGAACAAGAAGACAATACTACAAGTAGTACCATCTTCTTGTTTCTTTTTGATGTATACGTTGATCCCGCTTGGGTAGGTATTATTTTCCTCTGGAATTCTTTATTGAGTATATAAAAAGTTAAGTTTAATAAACAGCGAGTGTCCATTTTACGTAGATGACGAGGACCTTATTCCATTATTTTAAGAAACGGACGCACTGTGAGCTACCTCAAGAATCTACTCACAAAAGAAAAGTTAGTGATGATGGCCACGCGGTTAATGTAAGTGATTTAAGTTCAGATGTCAGTACCAGATCTAACTGTGAATTTAATTTTTTTTAGCATCTATAAGAGAAAGTTTGTCTTCATGTCCAACAATCAGAAAATGTCTTGAATGTATACACCTGGCTAGTTATAGAAGCTCATAGAATTGGTAGTAAGGTATGTTTGAAGGGAAAAGAATTTGGTTTGTGCATTGTAGAAGAATTAGGGCTCTACATTTCAAAAGTGTTGGCAAACACTGAAGTTACATATTATCGAAGCACACCAGTGGAACAGCAAACATCCCTGAGGAATAACATAGGTATTTTATCACCGAAAGTCAAAGTCACACAGAACAATCTCAGAAAAAGTGAACCTTGCAGAAAAGCAATAATTACCACATCTAACTTGTCAACAACTTAGTAAATAGCAAGCAAATACCAACAAGGTTTTTTGTACAGCAGACAGTGTAGCAAAAATTTGCATTTCATATAACAAATACCCTGATTTAATAGATCAACGGGTAGCCAATGGACTGGATATGACTCCAGAGTCCTACAGCAGCCGCCAGTATAATTAACCCTTGTCTAGTCGTACGAAAATTATTACGTTACTAATCGTGCATGGAGGTAATCTGCGAGGTTAAAAATGCACGTCATTTTCGTCCCTTGAGATGATGTTTTGGCATGTTCGTTTGCAGTATTCTTTGGTATAGGCCTAATTAAAAGAAACCCTTTAAGTACTTGTAGGTTATTTTTACACAGTTTGATCTATAAGCAGAATACTGTAGACCTTAACTATGTCGAATGATCTTATGATATTAAGTTCGTGAGACTCGCCATTACCTATGACGATCACATCATATGAAATATGAAATAATATTTTTCTAAAATAAGTTTAGAAGAACAAAACAACAAGGTCATCAACCTCCAAAATCAAAAACAATGCACTAAAATATAAGGTAATTTACTTAATCGCACACGGAGAAAACGTCCAAGCGATGTCACTCGTCACAACAATGATCCCACACTCGCACGCAGGATGCACGATCGCGCCGAAATGCTGGCAGGACAAGTCCAAATGAGCAAGGAGAAAGGTATAGGGATGGGGAGACCCACAGTTCAACTGGGAAGTTCAGTACCGTGCAAAATGTAATCGGCCCAGAGGAAATCTCTGTGAGCGACTAATTAAAGGTTATCCCTTTACTGCATACTGTTGCCCTCAGGCAACATATAAGAGTAGGAAGGAAGCGCCCGTTGCCTTAATTAAGGTACAGCCTCAGCCAAGGAAATAGGAAAAAGGAAATAGTTGCAGCCTATTTGTCGGTTTTTATAGATGAATTCACAATATCCTCAACAGTTTCACAGTATATATCATTGTGTATCTCAGTGGTGATGAACCAATAACCTTTTTTTCCTTAAATTGTTGGAAATGGAGTCTGCTCCTTCTGGGAGTAAAGTGAATACTCTCCTTAACTGCTTATATTCTAGTGGTATCTTACAAGAATTTTTAGCAAACAATGCAACTGGTGTATGTAGTGTGATGCGAGTTCTATGATGGGTAGAAGATCTGGTCAGCTGAAATTACTGAGTCTGAAGTACCCTAATATTATCATGCGGCATTGTCTGTCTCATGGAATAGATCTGAGAGTCGGTAATACCGTAAACTCAGTGTCAGGATTGAATGCTTTTGAGAATTTCATGGAATAAGTCTATTCACTGTGCCATATATGATAGGCCTACATCCCTCAAAAAATCAGTATCAACCACAGGCCTGTGCAAATGAGCTAGGACTGAAAACAGCAAAAGTAGGGAGAATTTTGTCTGCACGCTGGGTAGCTTTATCTCGCAGAGCTGTTAAGGCAATTGCAAAGAGTTATAAAGCTCTGTATGAAAATTTTCTAATGGCATCAGATGATCAGAATCGCAGTTCTAACAAGTGTTAGCATATTTGTTCACAAGAGTTTGTGTTTAATCTAGCACTACTAGGCCTAACTGATGTTTTTGATTGAGTTTGAATAATTTCAGAGTATTTACAGAAAGATTCTACTAGTCTAACTGATAGAAGCATTCATGCTATTGAAATAATGCAAGAATGTCCTGGAAAATATCTGAGGGAAACTGAAATTTCCATACAGAATGGAAATTTTCGTGATGTTCCACTTAAAGGTAAATTTCTGTGGTGAAAATAAATCACGATACATTTCTGGATAGACCGTCTGCGAAACTGAAATCTAGATTGCTGACAACAACTTCCTCCAACCGTAATTCTGAAAGTGTTGCTGCCAATACAAAGCACTGATTGAACTTAATCCAAGTACTGGAACCTTCTACATGGTAAGTAGATGTAGATCTCGGTGGCTTGAGGGAGAGAACAAATTTGCACAACTATGTGAAAGGTTCTGCATACCTTTCAACACAATTTGTGAAGACATTATGGATTTTATAGATAGGCCTAGTAATGGTTAATGTGTGAAAGACAAGTTGAATACAGCAAAAATGGCTATATCAACATTACCAGTAACTAGTAGGCTACTCACTGTGAAAGTGGATTCAGGACTTTGAATGTCATCATCAGACTGTCCAGGAACCGTCTTTTGGTTGAAAATATATCTAGTTTGACACTCATCAGCGTATTATGCCTACCATCTCACTTGTGGAATCCAACACCTTATGTACAAGATTGGTAGCTGAAACATATGACGCTGATGATACTAGAATCAGACAGCATAAGCTTCAAGAAAATGAAAGATACAAGACTTTTTGGAGGATCTTTTGACTGTGTGTGTTTGAATGTTATGGCTGTTTGTAAATAATTTTTCATATTAAATTTTCATGACAAAGATTATGCATCGTTATGTCATGTCATGTCATATGGAACTACATTAAAGGTCAGATAAGTTGGTATTGAACTTTTATGTGAATTTGAAAATTATCTTCATTAATGATTTATTATTGGACATTTGATTGCTTTCAAGTCTTGCAAAAAGTAAAATGCAAGACCGTAACGGGTCACATGGCCCAATACCGGTACTTGGAAGGAAGATGATGATGATGATTATTATTATTATTATTATTATTTACCAGATACCCTAGAAAATGAGTATGATGTATAATAACTAACTGACAGTGCTAGTGTTAAATATGTCTTAATATAGAAACCAATAACAATTTACAAAACTATTTTAAATAAATGATCGACCCTTGAATTAAGTTAACAAACACAATAATTATTCTAATGTTTTGCTATAGGTCTGCTGTGCAGTTTTCTTACCCATTTTATTTTTCATTTTCTTAAAATAAACACTGGTATTTTAAGACTGAAATACTTACAACTAATTTAATGCAATTATCTTCTTGTTTTAATTGGTCCAAACCCCTTCTAAGCAACCTGTTACACGCATGTTCATATTCAATTCCGTCATTTCTCGAGTGAGTGTGAAATCTATTTCTCTTACCACTGCAACCCTGAACTAAACCAAGCAAAGCACTTTATTACAGGATCCTTTCACCTTCAAGACATTTTCTGGCTACCAGTCCTAAGCAGCATAGCCCCACCAGCAATTTTTGAGAAGATCAGTATCACTAATTAAGCTACAGATGGGAATAGAAACAAGTCCCTGTTTACCAATCCACTTAAATATGACAATCTCTACAGATGTATAGTACGCCTATAAACGAAATACAGACAGCCATTATAGCATCTGGCAGTGAAGTCACTTTCAAGTTCTCTTCGAACATCTCTGAGGTCTCAAATCATCAGTGGAAACAATCCTTAACTGCACTGACTCACTAAACTTACATCATTGAGAACCCCAGTGTTCAACTGACTGGATTCCACAACTGCACATCAATGGAGAACACTGTACCAACTGATCAGAACAAATGAGGTGTTATGCTAAACAAATGCAGATAATAGGCTCCATTAAAATGTGACCGTGGTGACTGACATCAATCTATAGTTCACATTGTCCTTGAATACTCACTTGGAGCCATCCTAAGCAACTGACGTTAACATCAGCAGGCCTACTGTTCGCACTAATCGTCACTACAATCTAATCAATGGCACAGTGTACTCACTCTTCCCCATTGAGGTGCTGGACAGGTGTAGCATAATTATTAATTACATGTATGCCTCTGAGCAGTGTAAAATCTCTGAAAGGGATAATAACAATAAAAATATACTCGTTTAATGTCAAACTCTCACGGTCATCAAAACTCATTTGTAATAAAGTGCCCTCGGAGTTCCTAATCGCATGAAGTACCTAATGTAAAAAGCATTCAATGGTTACTAACTGGACACAAAAATTGGGAACACGAACCTTTTGTGTATCCTCACACTGACAGGTCTAAACTTGCACCTCTGACAATTGGTAACACATGTCTATCTAGTAAACTTCACTGGATGCAACGAAAAACTATAAATATATATTCTTAGAATCATAATAAATACGAAATCCAGTCCAACATATCAAGAAACCTGTCTTTCATTTCACACGTGACACTACAAAACATTTCGTATACACACCATCTTTACGCGGTTGTTCTATGCAGGGTTGCCACCGGGCAAAACATTGACGTACTAAATTTTCCCCTGAAAAGGTATTAGATTATGGAAAGAAGTACTAATTTTTTTATAATGAAGTAGGATTATTCATAAAGGCAGTATAGAAAAAGTATACTTATCAAAAATACACATTTATTAAATAACAAATTTGTAATTATCAGAACCAACTTCCCGATTTTGATGTCGATGATGGGAAGCAGCAATCTTGCGGTTTCAATCACCATCATCCTAACACTTCCAGTTCCAAGCTGATTACGAGTTGAGAGTCATTTATTTCTGTTTAGGATATGAACACTGTGAATATTCTCGCGCATTTCTGTTCAACACACACATACATTTTGTCTTCATACACTTCCCAAAAGTTGGCTGTCTTTTAGAATATATTCACATGCATTTCACATTTTGCTCTTCTCCTAATCCTTCGAAATTATTGCCAAAGCAATAAACTATTTTGAAATGCGCAAATTTTGGGCAGACTAATATATTAGTTTTTCTTTCGCTAGGAGCTCATTCAACATACAGGATTGGAGTTTGTTTCTCAGTTTGGCCTTATTAATAGTAAAAGCAGGAAAACACCCGTTCTATTGGAGCAGAAGAATGTGGTAAATAGGTCACTGCCTCCAAAAAATTCGTCAAATTTGGAAAGATGTAGTCGCCTACAGAATTTTTCATTTCGGAATGTCCCAAATTCTTAGTTTTCTTTCAGCGATTCTGTGGACTTGTTTGTTAAGAAGGAAGCCAGGTACTTTCCAGTGGCAACTTGAAACCTTTTCAGTCTGTCGAACACACAAATTGAAGATAAATATTGTTGAATAGTGGTTTTTTTTTTTTTCTTTTTTTACAGGTATGTTATAGTGTAATATTTATATCGAACTTGTGTGTTCGACAGACTGAAAAGGTTTTAAGATTCTGTGGACTTGGCTAACCACCATTTCTTATCCAACTTCATAAACACTGCCATCTCTTTTACAACTTTTTCTTTCTTGTTCTTCTGCTCCTCTAGAATTGCTTCTACTATACCCCTTGAAAGGTACTAGATTTCCATAAAAGGAACTAACGTACTAAAAATATTCATGAAGTACTGGATCTAGTACTAAAGTACTAACGGTGGCAACCCTGGTTCTAAGAATCTCATTGTGGAAGACGAAGGGAATACTGTGAATTATGATATTCTTTGTTTGGACACTTTTGAAATATATTTTTAGTCCCAAGCAAAAATACGGAATGGGAATGGATGGTTTGATCACCACCATGGCCTACGTGATATATACATATAAGGCAACGTCAAGACCTACTACGACATCTCAGCCATAATATTACTACTATCGATTGGCGGGAAAATGGTAGATGTCGTGATGATAGGAAGGCAATATTGGTTCGCACATGCTGTATCAACCGCGTTATTGAAGTATAAAGTATATACGCCAGTGGTGGCTGGGGGTTTAAAAGTTCAGTGGTGCACAATATTTACCCATGATATAATATGATTAAAGGTTAATTTTCACATCCAGGTACCTACATCAACAATACATTATTATTGAAAATAAAACAAACATTTCTATTTTCAGGAATATTACTAAAACCTATTGGAATTTTTTCCTGTATAAACACTTTTACCATATTGAAATGAAACACTTTCAGGTAACCTAATTCTAGTATTGAAAAAATCCTTTGTAATGTATCTGGTTTCGATTTTTTTTTTTCTAGTTGCTTTACGTCGCACCGACACAGATCTTATGGCGACGATGGGACAGGAAAGGCCTAGGAATGGGAAGGAAGCGGCCGTGGCATTAATTAACGTACAGCCCCAGTATTTGCCTAGTGTGAAAATGTGAAAACCACGGAAAACCATCTTCAGGGCTGCCGACAGTGGGGTTCGAATCCACTATCTCCCGGATGCGAACTCACAGCTGCGTGCTCCTAACCGCACGGCCAACTCGCCCGGTGGTTTCGAAATTAAACGTCTACGAATAAATAAATAAATAAATAAATAAATAAATAAATAAATAAATAAATAAATAAATAAAATCACAACTTATACAGGAAATTTACCCTCCTCTCCTTACACCTGGCAAACTTATAAATAACTTTTGCATTAAAGTCACTTATTCTCATTATAAATTCTCGCTCTATTGAAAGCATTGCCAGAGCTGACAACCTGTCTTGCGACATAGTGTTCCTCAGAAATATTTTTACTCTATTTAGAGTGGAGAAACATCGTTCTGCTTCTGCAGTAGACATCGGAATGGATAACATCACTTTCAACAATTTAACACTTTCACTAAATGTAGCAAACAAATTATTGTCTGTAATGAAGTCCATTAGACACATAGCGCTAGACATATTTCGGAAATCCTCTCTAGTGTAGATTACAGACACTTTCGTGCGAAGTTTCCTGTCATTAATGAATGGATAGGATTTAACTGCAGCTTTCAAAGACTCCTCTGGGAACTTGCTATCATATTCAGAAAACAGTGGCGTATGCTGGTATCAAGACGTGGGCTACCACTAGATTTAGGCTACTTTTCGATAGTTGGTTTAGGGAACATTTAAGCATTTTGAGCTGCATCCTACAGCCAACGGAGCTGCCCGCTATGTTGTCAAGGCTGCTTCACAAGCTACTGCCTTGGCCTCTGCCACCGTCAATACTCAACACCTGATCAATCGAGTTGGTAGCCTAAGGTTTAGCAAATTGAAGTCCAGCTTTGAGGCTAAATGGATAGAATGCTTGCCTTTGGTCCGACGGCCCCGGTTCAATTTTCGGAATCAACCCCCTCATAGTGTTAATTCCCCTGCCTTGGGAACTGGGTGTTTATGACGTCTTCGCCATTCATTTTATCCTTATTACGTTACCACCAAGCCTATACAAGGATGTAGAAGTAAACGGGAGTGAAATACCAGCACTCCGTTATCTATATATTTAAGACAGAAGGATGAGGTGAGGAAGTATATACGATAAGTAACGCATGGTGATAGCAGTGGCGATCTGACGGACCGAAGCCTATATAGCATAGCTATCCTCCGCCGGTCCCCGCACCTGTAGGCAGACCAAATACAGTAGAGACAATACACGACACTTTTACGGATTTCGCCTTGCTAAAATGGGAGACAATTCGACGGTGGCGCTCCTAGTGACTTGACCTGAACAAATCGCGCTAAATTCAAATATCTTTTTTTTTCTAGGGGCTTTACGTCGCACCGACACAGATAGGTCTTATGGCGACGATGGGATAGGAAAGGCCTAGGAGTTGGAGGGAAGCGGCCGTGGCCTTAATTAAGGTACAGCCCCAGCATTTGCCTGGTGTGAAAATGGGAAACCACGGAAAACCATTTTCAGGGCTGCCGATAGTGGGATTCGAACCTACTATCTCCCGGATGCAAGCTCACAGCCGCGCGCCTCTACACGCACGGCCAACTCGTCCGGTAAATTCAAATATCAATGGAAATGTATATACGGAAATGGATTAATAAATTACGTCTAGAAAGAAAGTGGTATTGAGATATTAACTTCGAAGTTGCTAAAGCAAGTCTGGATAAATGAATGAAGAATTATTTAAAAGGTTATTATTCAAAGACTGAAATTAGACATATAAACAAGGTGTGAAATGGACTGCTGTGAAATGGCTTGATCTTTCATTTATGCATTGCTTTTTTAGCTTTAGCATACCTGCCTGAAATCTTACGGTTGGATTTGTCTTTTTTCCTCATTTAAAAACATTGTATCATCACATTAAGACATTTGTCAATAAAAATATCGGCACATTCCTTACACATATGATGCAATGAATTAACATTTAATAGCTGGACAATTTTTCTCTTAACATGAAGCCTACTAACAAAAAGAAAATCTATAAAATCCCGGCTTTAATCTGAGAAGAGGGATAAAAGAAAGAAAAGTTTGAAAATGTTGTCGATAGTGATGCTTTGAGGAATATTTACGTACAATTAGAGTAAAAATGTAACATACCCTTGGCTGTATAGTCGAGGATTTTTAAAGTCGCTGGCCTGGAAATGATCTGAACAGATCTTATAATTCTTATACAAGCGTAACATCCCTTCTTTCTTGTACA
This sequence comes from Anabrus simplex, assembly GCF_040414725.1. NCBI lineage: Eukaryota > Metazoa > Arthropoda > Insecta > Orthoptera > Tettigoniidae > Anabrus > Anabrus simplex. The sequence continues at coordinate 104,143,772 of NC_090269.1, read as the reverse complement.
CTTTATCCAAATCGCTTCTGTGACATTTCAAAACGCACAGATCACACCTACAACAACACATCGGTATTGAAGGTTAACTGGTGCACTATACAATAAAATATGCGTATTATATTTTAAGCCCGTTAAAACATGGGTCGAGCAGGTCAGAAGATTATGAAGTACTATAAAAATCTCTGTCACTGGAAGAATATATATGCAAACACAATATTACTTACATGTTCTTGTCACGAGGGAACCTGAAGAACGATCGCGCATTTTTCTCTACTTCGTAATTACTGCAGCCAAACACAGCACGTACCTTTCCCCTCATGTTGAGAGGAGATATCAAGGAATGGCACACGCTACTATTTAATTAGGCTATGTCAACTCACTGAAAACGCATAAATAACACCAAAAACTTAACACAAAAATACACGTGCTCTTATGACAGAATCAGTACCGTTCAGGTCTATCCGCTAGAGTGAGCTCCAATAGCTGTCCCTCGATATCTCGCTCAGTGTCGCGTATTGTCTGTACTGTATTTGGGCAGACAGCAGCAAGCCGCGTGAGGCGAGTCGATGGGAAGGGACGAGAGTCTGGGCTGCAATATCAGTCTCCGAAGCCTTGTTCTCAGAAATACGCGCGACGTGTTTTCTCATTGCTTTCAAGGTTTGCAAATGGAACAATGTGTCAGATGCTTACAATATAATGTGCTTTAGATTTCCATCGCTCGCATTTGAGGTTTGGGCTTCACTGATAGCCTTGGTAGCCCTCAGTATACGCGACTGTCAGAAAATTTTTCAGAGTGAAACGAAGCAGCTACATTGTGTCCCGTGAAGCTAAACCTGCCATTGACTTCCCTTAGAATAACGTCACACACTTCAAATGCCTCCCTTTTCACACACTTCTCTTCAGTTCTTCTCCTCTTTTCTGATTGTTCCTGTGGCTTCTCACCTTCCACGCTGTTTCTAACTTTTTGTATTTCTCTATCAAATGCCTTTATTTGAGCGAGAACAAGAGGTGGATTACGATCACGATTCTTCAGTTGATTGTACAAAATGTCTACGTGAAGCATTATCTTGTGAAAGAAAGGGAGCCAGTATATAAAATAGTCATCTTTCAAAATCTCTATATATCCAGAAGCTTGAACAAGTGTGTTGTTGTTACTAATCTGACATCTCCCTTGAATAACTTCCCTGTATTCAAAACAGTATTAACAGTCCTGGAATGAAAATTCCACCGTGTCGGAACTGAACGTGGCAAGCGTTTCTTCACAACTTCATCAAGAATGGCAGTTCTTTGAGGAGAATTTGAGAAAAAAGGTGCATAGTCCTTGAAGGTTTGCAAAAAAAAAAAAAATGTCCGCACAATTCTGTTCATTGATGCTGCATTCAACATAATCAATTAAGTTGATGAGTATGGCAATGTATGTAAGAAGCAGCATGATACTTTTCCTTAACAATGGTTTGGACACCACGTTTTGTGCCTCCCATGACAGATGCACCATCATAAACCTGTGCTATAAGTTTATTTGGGCATCCTTGGAGACGAGAACAATGTTCAGACATTATGGCCGCAGACAGTGATTCTGAGGGCGTTCGTCCCTGGCACGCCGTCGTCCGTATCAACGTCGAACATGGCTGACTTGGAAACGATGTTTAATCGTGTTAACTGGTGATGCTGGTGGTTTTTGTCGTGATTGTTTCCAGGTGAAAAGCGCGTGGTCATCAGCCCATATGGACAAGGGAAATTGTGAAAATGGCTATCAAAATAAGGAACGAACGCTTGAAAAATTAGTCATGAAAGGATGAAGGACCCCTTTACATTGGATGCCCTAATATTACAGAATCGGAAGAAAACATTGTTCTTTCTTTCTTTCTTTCTTTCTGAAATCCGACGAGACAATGCGTGCAAATGTGCGCTCAAATGCACTTCCCGGTTTCGTCAGTGCTACGCTTGTTAGTTGTTGAAATTGTGAAACGCAAGTAATTAATTATTTCTGAGAAATGCAAAGAACTTAAGTGGTTTCCTGAAAGATTACAAATTTTATCACATAATACCATTCTTTCAGAAACCAAGGAACATAGAATAGGAAATAAAAATGAAAGCACATGTAAATACCACGCCTATTTATCTCTCTGGTATTTATTTATTTATTTATTTATTTATTTATTTATTTATTTATTTATTTATTTATTTATTTATTTATTTATTTATTTATTTATTTATTTATTTATTTATTTATTTATTTATTTATTTATTTATTAATAATTAATTTCGTGTGGCTATTTATAGCCGAGTGCAGCCCTTGTAAGGCAGACCCTCCGATGAGGGTGGGCGGCATCTGCCATGTGTAGGTAACTGCGTGTCATTGTGGTGGAGGATAGTGTTATGTGTGGTGTGTGAGTTGCAGGGATGTTGGGGACAGCACAAACACCCAGCCCCCAGGCCACTGGAATCAACCAATGAAGGTTAAAATCCCCGACCCGGCTGGGAATTGAACCCGGGACCCTCTGAACTGAAGGCCAGTACGCTGACCATTCAGCCAACGAGTCGGACTATTTATTTATTTATTTATTTATTTATTTATTTATTTATTTATTTATCGTATGGCTTTTAGTGCCGGTAGTACCCTAGGACATGTTCAGCTCACCTGGTGCAGGTTTTTCTATTTGACTCCCATAGGCGACGTACGCGTCTGGATGTAGGGATAATGAGGTAGGGAGCATACTCCTGTCGAATAACACCAAGGGGTCGGTTCAAAGCTTTACGTCTCGAACCGACGGACGAATCACCGTCAACAACGTCATATGTCCTCGCTCCATATAAGCACTGCGGAGAGGTTTGCAATTCAATCCAGGCTTTTGGCACTCAATCTAGTGATTACAAATTGTTTATCACCACCTGCCCTACCCTGCCGGACAACATTATGGTGGTGAAAACGTTTTCGACCAACGGGACTCGAACCGGTTAACCACAGTGCCAGACCATACAGCTAGACTTGCAACGCCCTAACAATCATGGTCGCCAGGCGGGCTTCTTTTGTAGTAATGCATTAGTAATGTAATATTTCAAAACTGAAGTTTTAAGAACTGAAATATTAGCAGGAGGCATTTTTCAAAAAAGTGTCGCATAATGTGCAAAAGTTCATTTTTATTACACATAACTGAACATTCCAGAATAATTCAGAGCATATGTAAATACCACACCTATCTGTCTCTCTGGTATTAAATGTATACAGAGTTCAAAACTGAGTTTTAAAAACTGAAATATTGTATAAACAATCAGAGGCGGGTGCAGGAAAGAGCTAAGGGCGGCTTTACCAGGTGTTTGCATAAGTTTTTTCCGCTTGTTGTGATAAAGAATACACGCAATTTTCAAGGGAAATTCATTTTTAGTTTATCAAAATATTGGCCATCGGCTTCTACACACTTTGCCCATCTTTCAGGTAAGTTATGAACACCATGCCAGAAAACCTGCTTGTCTTTTGCGGCAAACCATTCGTCGAATCATTTTCCAACTTTCTCAACATTGCTGAATTGCTGCTCTGTGATCGCATGCCCCATTGATGCGAAGAGGTGATAGTCCGATTTCAAGGTGTCTTTCACTGGTTTTGCTGTGTGAGACGGCGCATTGTCGTGTAACAAAATCATTCTGTCATGTCTCCTGGCCCATTCCCGTCGTCTTTCGATCAATGCTTGATTTATATTCATTATTTTTTGGCGACAGCTTTGTGCATATTTCATAATACACAATACCGCTCTGGTCCCACCAGACACAAAGCATGGTCTTCTTGCCGAAGCGATCTAGTCTTGATGTTCAAGGACCGGCTTATACAGGTGACAGCCACGATTTTCTCCGCTTCGGGTTTTCGAAATAAATCCATTTTTCGTCACCCATCACAATTCGGTACAGAAATTGCGTTGAAGCAGCATTTCACAAATGCCTTTGCGATTTTCCATTTGCCGTTCATTCAAATCGTGTGGGACCTATTTACCGAGTGTTCTAATCTTCCCCATTGCTCGTAAAAGTCTGATGATTGTTTCTTGTGACACATTTAATGCTTGTGCCAATTGCTGTTGAGTTTGAGTGAGGTCATCGTCCAGTAACAACTGCAATTGCTCGTCTTCGCACTTTTGTGGTTTACCAGAGCGCGCACTGTCTTTCACATTGAAATCACCACGTTTAAAATTGTCGAAACCATGTCTCACATATTCTAATCGATGGAGCGTGTTTACTATACGTTTCTACTATCAAACGATGACTTCCCACAGCCTTTTTCTTTTGATTAAATAAGAAATACAATGCGTGCCGCAAATGTTCTTTTTTAGGCACAAACTTCGACATGATCACTGAACGTTACGAAACAGACGCTAGTGTTTGGCGGACTCAATTTGCGTGTGTTGGTAGGTGAATGTCAGACAAACAAACTGATGTAAACTTATGTGTCAAATTCATACGCTGTGTACTGTTCGCTGGCGCCATCTCTTAGTGAAACCGGAAAAGACTTATGCATACACCTGGTAGCCTCCCACCTCTCCATCCCTAGTTACATTTAAAAGTTTAGAAAGATATTTTTGTTTAATAAAATTAAACCTAACAGCATAGCATATATAACAGAAAGTGCGATTAGCGATTACTTATCTGTGTGGCCGTACACTTTCCATTGTCTGTGAGAGGTACCACGGCGACTGACCGAAACTGTGGCATGGCGGTTATGGTACTAGAGGATTTAATAGCTGCATGTATACCTCGTATTGCGCGCGGAAGTTCAGTATATTTTTAACTTTCCTGTGTCTGTGGATGTTTGTTTGAAAATAACACTTCAGATTACCACACAAAATAAAACGAAGGCAATCCGAAGGTCATTGCTTATTGTTTATGCATTCTGAATGGGTGAATCTATTACAAATTCCAGAACCTCGAGAGTTTTTAGTAATAATAGTGATGAATAAATGTTACCTTTACGACCCCTCTTCAAAATGGCTCGAGTTGGTGAGATACCGCTCACGTTGACAACTACAGCTAGCCTATGGCGCTTTGGCAACATGATGGTCAGGTATTTCGTGTAGTTTGTTCTTTCCTTGTTAGTCAGCTCCGCATTTTAATGAGTTTCTATAATCTGTGAGTAGGTACATTCTTACTGCTAAGAAGGAGACATGCTTTGTTGTTTTGTAACAAGTTGTACGTCGGGTTCCAAAGAACAATAATGAAGCAAGACATTCCTTTATACCACCCAGAAGAAGGACGACATGTTTTTAAAATCAACAAATGCTATTTCCCGGAAGGATACAAATCTCATTGCAAAGTTCTGTATGTGTTGTTCGTTTTCATGACAAGTATCGTTCATTATTGAGACTGTAAATTTGTGATTAACGACAAACATGATGGGATTAACGCGACTGAGATGGCTATCACGGAGCACTCGTACTGTATGTGACAGAAAAAGAAGTAAGCTCGACCCAACACGCTGTGAGAATGCTTGTATTTTTGTAACAAAATCTTATAACACTATTGAGATACTAATAACAATGTTATTGGTTTTAAGTCCCACTAACTACTTTTACGATTTTCTGGGACACCGAGGTATCGGAATTTAGTCCCGCAAGAGTTATTTTACGTGCCAGTAAATCTGCCAACACGAGGATGATGTAAGCACCTTCAAATACCACCGGATTGAATCAAGATAGAACCTGCTAAGTTGGAGTCAGAAGGCCGGCACCTCATCCGTCTGAGCCACTCAGCCCAACTATTGAGTTATTGTTTTATCGTGCATTCTATTTGTATTTTTAAATAGTCCCCAATGTTTTCTTTTAACATTTGGTTTGTTATAACATCCCTAACTAACTAGTACTGCAAACCACAGTCTGTTCTAATTTAATTTACAATTATACATACAATGAAGTGTTAAAATGAAATGCTTATTTAATAAATAATATTGTGTTTAGAAATATATATGTTTTATGTTTTATTTCAGGATTGAAAATATCGGAGTATCGAGACAAAAATATTTATCTTTGTATCTAGGAGGCCTATCGACAAAAATGGTATTGAACCATCTCTATTTAAAATGTTATTCATCTGATGAATTCCAAACTCAATATAGATTTTGGAGTAGCAATAGATTTTTAGATCATCTTCATATTGTACCTACAGTTGTTGAACTAAGAAGAAATTCCACTGATGTACAGAGTGAACAGAAGAGGTCCAAGCACGGATCCATGTGGAATACCTGAAAAGACATGGTGGTGTCTGTGCTATAATAAGTACAAAATATGATGAAAATTATTCGTTCACCCCTTTGTACATGTAATAGAAGGCCCAACGTCATTACAACCCCCATTTCTGCTATAAAAGGCGACCGAGGACTCGCCATTTGCAGAATGGGTGGAGGAAGGGAAGTTAAAAACTTTGAATGTGGAATGGTTATTGGATGCCACCTCATTAAGTAATCGGTCAGGGCCATTCTCACTCTTCTCAAGTTGCACAAGTAATATGTCGGAGACTTGATTGTGAAGTGGAAAGGGGAAGTCAAAACAACACCACGGACGGATAGGCCACGTGTGTTGACCGACAGACACTGTTGAATATTGAAGGACATCGTGTGATATCATCACCTGTAAAATCCGAAATGCTGTTAGTTATACATTTAGCACTATAGCTGTTCGCCAGGAGATACGAGAACTGGGCTTTGAGGTTCGGGCACCTGCCCGTAACACCCCGCTGTGAGTAGGGGGGATATCAGAATAAATGTACAGTATACTCTGCCCGTCGCAAGAGGCGACTAAAAGTGGGCAATTGATTCTCAACTTGGGAGGGTGTGTTGGCGATCACGGTTTCCTACCTAAGTCTGGCATTTCTGCTGCTTAGATCTATTTGTGTCAAGTTCCTCACTTTCATGTTTCCCGTCCGAACTCCCTTGGTCAATTTTGTTATCTTCCGACGCCAACGGTATCATGTAGCGAGGCATAGGGAGTCTTCAATGTTCACGTACTTCGTGAGCCTTCCCTTCATGTTGCCGATACCGTCATTCTTCGAAGCGTCGTACCTCTTCTTTCCTCTCTGATTAGGTTTCTTTCTATTGGTTTTATGTCGCACCGATATAGACAGGTCTTATGGTGACGGTGAAATAGGACAGGAAGGAAGCAACCGTGGCCGGAATTAAGGTATGGTCCCAGCATTTGGCTGTTTGTGAAAATGGAAAACACGGAAAAACTATATTCAGGGCTGTCAACAGTGATGTTCGAACCAATCATCTCCCGAATACAAACTTACAGCTACGTGACACGGACCATGTAGCCAACTCACTGATTAGTGATAAGAGAGGATGGTTGTCTAGCTGTACTTCCTCTTAAAAGAATAATTACCACCACTCTATGAAATCTGAGTGGATGCTGATGTTGAATTAACATATCATACATTTTATGCTAATACATACAGTACTGCAATCGTTTTGCGGTTTGCCGTGAACTCAATATGTTGAGTAGCCTACTCAGCCCGAAGGCAGGTTGGGTCCTCAACAGCTCCACCATCAGCTGTCAGTGAAGAGGCATGCTAGAGAAATGAGGAGTGAATTAATTTCCTGTTGCTTTTCCCACTGAGCCGGGGCTTGATATTACATATTATCATCCTGCCAAGTCCATTGATATGCTCACACCAACCATTCATAAAATGGACTGGTTTTTATAGAATGGCATTACTAGCATGACTTTCATGTTGTCAAAGACAAGGATGAGACGAAGTCAGGTCAATCTTCTTCTTCCTGGCCTTTTTTCAAATTCAATGGAATGAGTTTGGTCCACTTTTACAGATGGATGCCCTTTCTGACGCCAACCTTATGTGGAGGGATATTTCCGCTATTATGTGTTTCTGTGCTGGTTGTCAGTGTTGTATGTGATGAAAAGAAGTGTCCCTGTGCCAGACGAATTAACCATATGCAATTAAAATCCATAACCCAGACGGGAATCAAACCTGGGACCCTTTGAACCGAAGGTCAGTACGTTGATAATTCAACCAAGGAACCTGACACAGGTCTATGAACTGTTATTTTAGCTCTTCCCAGAAGGCAAAAGTGCACTGCAAACACTATGTCTCGCCAGCAGCTCTGGAGAAGGAAAACGAAGTGAAAGTTTTTTTTTCTATTTGCTTTACGTCGCACCGACACAGATAGGTCTTACGGTGACGATGGGACAAGAAAGGCCTAGGAGTGGGAAGGAAGCGGCCGTGGCCTCAATTAAGGTACAGCCCCAGCATTTTCCTGGTGTGAAAATGGGAAACCACGGAAAACCATCTTCAGGGCTGCCGACAGTGGGGTTCGAACCCACTATCTCCCCAATACTGGATACTGGCCGCACTTAAGCGACTGCAGCTATCGAGCTCGGTAAGTGAAAGTACATGTAAAACTACAGTAATGGGATATTTTAGTAAAGTATTATAATCGGTGATGGTATATGGGAGAGAGGGGCAATGGGACGCGCCGGGTAATGGGACGCACCCCTCTAAATCCCCTCCCATGGTAGTAAGCATTCTGTAATCTGCTTCAATATAATGAGGAGTCACCATAACATTGATTTGAGCAGAATGTCAGCCTGAGTTGCATGTGTTTCTTGTGCTGTGCAGAAATATTCGTTTTGTTACATCATCTTACATCAGAAGAGATGAATTTATATTAATGTACGTACTAAACTGTCCGCTTTTTTCTCGAAAGTCTTCAGTTTTCTTAACGTGAAATGCGATATCTTATGATACACACGCGATTTCCATTTTTCCTTCATCGGTTATAAAATGGGAGGACAGAAGGTGTGAAGGTGTCTAGAGGGGTAATCGTACGCGCTCTGCGTCTCATTACCCCTTCAGCGCGCACGATTCTGTTCTCGCCTTCTTCAGTTGGCTAAGCTATTTTACGGCATGGCGATGATTGAACTAAGTCGTGTTGCCTATGAATTTGCGGACAGGAACAATATTTCTAACCATTTTAACAACACTACTAAATTAGCTGGCCGGCAAGGACTGGCCGCAAGGTTTCTTGACAAGAAACCCAGAACTCAGTCTGCGGAAACAGGAAGCTACTAGCGTAAGCAGAATTTTATCGTTTAATAAGGCAGAAATTGACAGAATTTATCATTCCCTTGACAGTCAGTGAAAAACGTAAGTTTCCTACGTCACGTATTTACAACATTGACGAAACCAGCATTTCGACCGTTCAGAATCCACCTCCAATAATTGTTCGCGAAGGTCAAAAGCAAGTAGGGACAGCGACCAGCTTAACACTGTATGTTTCGCCATGAATCCTACGGGTAATTATATACCACCCATGTTTATACTGTATATCCTGGTGTGAGGATGTCCACTGCAATAACACGTGGAGGCCCTCCAGGAAGTATTTACGTGTTCTTCAAGTCAGGATAAATGAATGAGGACGTGTTCCTGACGTGGCTCAAGCATTTCGCTGCATAGACACAATTATCAGTGAACAATCCAACTCATCTTTTCGAGTCACACATCACTTTCCCTTTAATTTCTGCAAGGAATACCGCACGGAACTGTTTTTTTATCAATTCCTATCCTGTCCCTATCAGAGCATTAAAATTTTGTGCGAAAGCAGAAAGGCCTAAGCCTAACCAGCACTCAGAAACTTTGACAGCAACACCCAAAAAATCAATATTAGAGGAGTTAGAAAAGAAGAGAGAGAAACGAGTACACAATGGTCAAGAACACTCGAGTTGCAAATTCAAGAAAATGATGAAGACAAAGAAGGTACTTTTTCAAGACAACAACAGTTCGTCAGATGATATATGTGACGATGAACTTTGTCAACATGATGATAAGGATGATTACACGGAAGAAGTGGTGTCTGGGTTGGCACAGAGGAATACCACCAACGATGTTTGTCTCTTCTGTGGTGAAAGAAGTACGTGCGTGCCATTGCCCCACTCCGTATTCCTAACTTATCATACTGGAGTATTGTAGAAATTTTGGATCCAACGTAGAACCTTATACAGGTGTTTTGCCTTAGATGCGTGCCATTGCCCCTCTCTCCCCTAAGCTAAGAAGGCGCAAAGTATTGACTGATCCACGCCAGGCGAGCTTTTCACTAGAAGGGAAATTAGTTCATCTCAAATATGGACATATTTGAGTAGGTAGCGACATTGTGTGAATGTGAAATGAACCGATAATTGGAGTAGGAAGGAAAAAGAATCTGAGCCCTCAAAATGTGGTGTTACAGATCAATCTAGAAGTGAATTCGCACATTGAATTACGAATAAAGAAATACTGTATCAAACTGGTGGAAACAGAACAAATTTTCGAAATTCGACTAGCAAAAAGAAAAAAAAAGGGTTGAAAGGGCACATCTGCAGACATCAAAGACTCGCAATGTTGTCTGAAATGATTTATGTTTAATAGTTGCGTTCAGATGAAATACTGTGCCGGTGTAGTACAGTATAAGGCGCCACAGAGCACTAGCCTACATCAAACCAGTATTTGAATTGATGGCACAAATATACCAGTAAACGTTCAAATCTGACAACCCTGGCGATACACGTACAGCTGTATATCAATGGATTAAATGGTTCCAGGGATAGGCCTACAGGACTAGCAGTGCTCTTCTTTGGAAAGTACGCATTCTTGTAAGTACGAACATGACACATCACTATACGGTAGGTAAAACAAGTGTGTGTGTGTGTGTGTGTGTGTGTGTGTGTGTGTGGCTTGTCACATGTATTTAATAAAAACACAAAATACTTCATACCCTAGTAAATTAATTATATTTTTTAATGAAGTGTGAAGAACCATCTACGGGTAGAAATTATGCTGTCTTTACAACAAAACAAAACGAATATAATTTTCTGTCCGCAAAATTATTATTCATACATGTTGAAACACTATCCCCAATCCCACACAGTTTGACAATCAATACATCGTATGCATTCCCTGGGCATCTATAACTGCTTGAAGCATTTGTGACATGGAGCTTACAAGGTTTGACGTGGTTTCGCATCAACTTTCGACCATTCCTTTAGATGATCGATGAACCCTTCTTTTGAGGAGCATGTCCGTTTCTTTACTCTCCGTTCCAACAAAGCCCACATATTTTCTATGGGATTGAGGTCTGGGGACTGTGGGAGCGTTAGAAGTTGCTCGCGAAGATTACAAAGCAGTCATTCTTTTGCTGTCCGAGCAATGTGCTTAGATCATTGTCTTCTTAAAGAACAAACGCGTCCTCAAGATCTCATTTCGCAACACTGGACAGCAAATTATCGCCAGTTCACCAACCCCTGCGTACCTCATGTATCCTCACACCATAACATGACCTGCGCCATGCTTGACAGTTGGTACAATGTTCTTAATGTCACATTCTTGGTTTGGAATACGCCACACATACCTTCGCCCATCAGATCCTAAAAGGTTGAAGTTGAAGAGCCCGACGCAAGAAACGTACAGCTCCAAAATACCACATACAATTTTCAGGAGATACGAAAACTTCATAAAATAATTATATGATGAAATAGTAATGGTTATCTACGTACTCTAGCTAGAAGCAGTAGTAACATACATACATAGTGAAGTGGAAATGATACGGGTTACTGGACTCCTCTCAGTTTATTCACACAAGCGCTGGAGCTGTCTTTTTTCATGCCCCGGTAAACTGTGTTTACTATGGAGAATGCAATAAGCAGTAGGCCCTACTATTTATTTGAGTTATCATACTTTATTATACAGCAAAAGAAAGAAATGGCGCATGGCTTTTAGTGCCGGGAGTGTCCGAGGACAAGTTCGGCTCGCCAGGTGCAGGTCTTTTGATTTGACTCCCGTAGGCGAACTGCGCGTCGTGATGAGGTTGAAATGATGATGAAGACGACACATGCACCCAGCCCCCGTGCCAGAGAAATTAGCCAATGATGGTTAAAATTCCCGACCCTGCCGGGAATCGAACCCGGGACCCCTGTGACCAAAGGCCAGCACGTTAACCTTTTGCCATGGAGCCAGACATTCTATAGAAGAATTACTGTGAGAGTAAATATCGTTACAATGCAACACGATTTATATACACCAAGGAAACGAGGTTCACAGGAAGTTCATCATTATTCAGCACCAACATCATCACCGGGTGCTTCATCACTCCCAGTTGAAAATATCTGGTTGTAGAATCACAAACAGTCAGGTGGAACATATTTCGAAGCTATATCTTTAACATCATTTGCGTTATTTGCATTGACTTTTAAGACACTAGGATGTAGAACTGACCAGACGACACCTCGTAATCTGCAGGCCTTCGGGCTGAGCAGCGGTTGCTTGGTAGGCCAAGGCCCTTCAAGGGTTGTAGTGCCATGGGGTTTGGTTTTGGTTTGGTAGGATGTAGAACACTTGATGTGTCCAGTAAGGACACAACACGGTTTTCGGATACGCCGAGGTGCCGGAATTTAGTCCCGCAGGAGTTCTCTTACGTGCCAGAAGGCCATCGTCTCAACCGTCTGAGCCACTCCTCAGGCCGGCAAGGAAAGAGTAGCTCCTGCTTTCTCCAAAACAAAGACATCCCTTACCATGGTACTCGCACTGACACTGCACGACAGGTCGTTGCTGTTGTGTTCAACGTATCTATATTTGGACACTGTCAACGTTGCACCTTTACGAGGACTGACCTGTGTTTTGAAGAAGATTTTGAAGTGAGTTGTGTAGTCCAGAAACATTGTTCGTATTTAGGACACATTTTAAGCTCACCACTATCCACAGGCAATATTTTTTCAATCACATTTTTCGTTACTGATTTTTTGCAAGGTAGTAGTACAATACCTTTAACCAAGAAATGTTTTTTTCATTAACTTAAATAAATAAGGTACGTCATCAAGCACCTACACATTTCTACTCGCGTTGTGAAGATTAGGAAAATGAGTGTTAGGTATATTACCTCAAGTTCTTTCCACACAGATGTATTCTTGGCTTCCATGTCTGCCACAGTACCTAGAACTCCAAAGACAATATTATTCTTTTCAGAAGCGTAGCTGTCACTTATACGTCAAAATCACAGTACACAGGTTGTTTCCAAGATGCAAGCAACCCTCGTACCATAACAACAAGAACATTGCTATGTGGGCCTACTATTCTGTATTCTTCTTGGTTAACAAATTCTGCTATCGATGTTCACTTCATCGAATGATACAATGCACGAACGCAGATTCGTTCTTTGTCCCTTAGTCTTTCAGTTTGCATTTTCATCAGAAGTAGAACGTCTTGCAATATGCCTGGCCGACAGCGAAAGGAGCGGTTTATCCACGTTCTTAGCGTTGAAAATACAGGCAGTGGGTATCCCATTTATTCTCGCAAGTAAACGTAGCATTTCTTCGAAACAGCACGTAGAGTAATAGCTTTACAAATGAAATTCAAATCACTTATCACTTATATCTTCCTCATTTGCGGTGTGCTAGAAACGAATATGACATTCAAAATGTCTAGTTATCTCTCCTTTTCGGGGTATAATCCGTTTATGATGCTTTAGGATATGTACATAAAATGAAGTGTGTGGCGCACGGAGCAGCTAAATAAGGTTGTATAAAGCAAATTTAGGGTTTGGGAAAGCTGGTAGTGGGCATTAGGAGTCACTGTACCTTATTTCGTTAACTGTCTAGTTACAGTTTGCTTGTAGGAAGGTTAGTGTGTTTTTACTTTTATTGTTTGCAGGTTTGTTGTGGTCCTACTTAACTTGGAACAGCTAGGATACCACGTAAATTAATTAATGCATCGGGCAATTTTTTGTTATAGCCTATGTGTGGTGATGTGACATTTGCCGCCCAGAAACGCCCAATTATTTTCGTGATTACAGCATGAAATCAGGGGAATCAAGACAAACCGTGGGCACGTCATCTTGTTCTGTGAATCTAATTACGTGGATGGATCCATAAAAACGTGTGTCCAATGCCCTTTGCTATCCTTATAATTCGGAGAGAACCGATAAATAACATAGATGACTGCTATGTTTGCATGGTACCTGCTGTTAAGAATGGCATAACAAGAATGACAGGGAAAACCGGAGCACCCGTAGAAAAACCTGTCTCTCATCCGCTTTGTCCAGCACAAATCTCACATGGAGTAACCGGGATCTGAACCACGGAACCTGGTGGAGAGAGGCGGACGCGTTGCCGTCTGAGCCACGAAGGCTACTGCCTAGTTGCACTTCCTCTTAAAACAACAATCACCACCACCATCACCACCAGATATTTAGACACTGATTAACTCGTTAATTTGCTGTCTAAGCCAACGGCCGTAGCCGTGTTGAAACACCGGATCCCGTGAGATCTCCGAAGTTAAGCAACATTGGGCGTGGTCAGGAGTTGGATGGGTTGCCACGCGCTGTTGGTGGGGGGTTAAGGGAATGGAGGAGCGGAAAGGAACTGGCCACCCTACCGCACGTAAACTCCGGCTCAGGAACACCTCTGCGGAGCTTCGGACCTGCCTTCGGGCAGAGCAACCCTTACCTACCTACCTTACCTTGCTGTCTAAAATAACTATTACCCCCATTCTTGATGCGTTGACCCTTTCATCGATCACACACTCCAGTAACATTTATAGGCCTAGTTTGCCCGTCTGACCTATCTGTTTTTATTTTTTTTAATTTGCTGCCATCAAAGGTTTCTTCACCTTATCTCACGAAAGGACTCGGCCCACAGACTTTGGTTACTCGATTCTTCACTATCTCTTTACTTAACCCTAATCGTCTTTTATTTTTATTTTTCACTATTGGTTTTACGTCACACCGACACAGGCAGGTTTTATGGCGACGATGGGATAGTACAGGGTTAGGACTGGGAAGGAACCGACCGTGGCCTTAGTTAAGGTTCAGCCCTAGCAAATGCCAGATCTGCAAATGGGAAACCACGGGAAACTATTTTTGGGGTTGCTGACAGTCAGGTTAGAATCCACCATCTCCCAAATGCAAGCTCGCAGTTACGTGACACATGCCACGTAGCCATTTCGCTCGGTAAGTAATTCGCTACTAATAATAATAATAATAATAATAATAATAATAATAATAATAATAATAATAATGGCGTATGGCCTCCGAAGAGGCCTGGTGCGGGTCTTTTTCTCGTAGACGGCCTATTAGGCCTGCAGACCTGCATGTCTGTGAAGATGAGGGCCCTATTTAGGATGATTTCTAATGCTGAATACGTCATACACACCCAGCCCCCGAGCCATTGGAATTAACCATTTGAGGTTAAAATCCCAGGCCCGGCCGGGAATCGAACCCGGGACCCTCTGAACCGAAGGCCAGTACGCTGACCATTCAGCCAACGAGTCGGACAGTAATCCGCTAGGCGGTGAGCAAAAGGTGTTTGATGGAAGGCGTTTCCAGGAAGCTTAAATAAACCCAATTCTGCTTACTGCCAACAATTTGAGCTTCTGCAAAAAATTATTAATTTTTGCTGTAATGAGCGCTATTTTGACCTTGTACAGAACGAAGGCTAAACTGTGATTGTTTCGTCCTTCCCTCAAATTCAGCATGAAGTCCACTCCACAACGTGTTATGTAATTTTCCATAGTTTCTTATTTTTATCTTTCCGCTCGTGATTTCTGAATATATCATAGATTACTTCCTGTTATTCGGCATAGTAAGCACGTTATATCCTCACAGACAGTTGTTACATGTTGCGATTGTGTGTGATTTAAAAAAATATATATAAATATAAGGAGGAAACAAACATTTCTGTTACTAAAACAAGGACTCCTCAATTCTATAGAAAATTGTCATTCACAGAGAAAGAATTAAAGGTCATGATGGACGATTCACGATATAATTATAGTAATTTTCACGTTCCTTCAGTTGCTACAGAAGCCAGAATGTCGGAACTTTTCTACGAAAAGAAATTATTTTCAACGTGCCAGTAAAAATATGCTGACATGAGTCTCTGACCTTTAAGTAATCTTTAATGTCAACCGCCTGTACCGAAAGTCGATCCCGTAACCTTAAGCATAGAAGTGAGCGCCTCAACAAATAAGTTATGCAGATGGTTACTGTCTTTTATTTGTTTTTAATAGGGACGTGTGCAGCTTCGTTAACTGTCAACTGTCCGACTCCCTGGCTAAATGGTTAGCGTGCTGGCCTTTGGTCATTGGAGTCTCGGGTACGATTCCCGGCAAGGATGAGGATTTTAACCATAATTAGTTAATTCCGCTGGCACGGGAGAAGGGTGTATGTATTGTCTTCATCATCATTTCATTTTCATCACGACGCGCAGGTCGCTTAAGTGCGTCAAATCAAAAGACCTACATCTGGAGATGTCCTCGGACACTCCCGGCACGCCATACGCAATTTCATTTCAACTCTCAATTTATACGTATGGTATAACTGCGAGTAATGTTTGGAATTGTCACCGTCTAGAAATCGACTAAAAGGAGTGACACACTACAAGCTCTCAACCACCCCAGGGGCTCTGAACTTTGGATCGTAGGTTGGCGACCACGGGTCTCTTAACTGAGTCCTGGCATTGCTACCACTTACTTGTGCCAGGCTCCTCACTTTAATCTATCGTATCCGACCTTCCTTGGTCAACTCTTGTTCTTTTCCGACCCCGACGCTATTAGGGGTGCGAGGGAGGGAGTCTTTTATTTTCACGTCCTTCGTTGCCGTTGTCTTTCTTTGATCGATACCTTCATTTTTCGAAATGTCGGATCCCTTCTATTTTTCCTCTCTGATTAGTGCTATAGAGGACGGTTGCCTGGTTGTACTTACTCTTAAAACAATAATCACCACCACTACCACCACCACCACCACCACCACCAAGCTCTCAACTTGGGTCTCACTATAGGTGGGGATGGTAAAATATACCCACGGTATCTCCTGCCTGACGTAAGATGCGACTAAAAGAGGAATCCCCGAGGGCTCTCAACTTTGGAACGTTTACAAATAAAAATTACTTTAAAACAAGTATTCGTTACAAGTAATTCGATTATTTTTTCCTCATTTACTTCCCAACTCTACTGAGCCTCCATTGGTTGGCGATCGCAGAACCCTTACCTGAATCTGGCATTAATCCCATTTACGTGTGCCAGTATCCTGCAGTTGTGTTGATTACAGTTACCTGAGAAATATTTTACTCAATTACTAATTACTTTTTCAACAAGCAGTAAGTACAATTATAATTACAATTACTTCATACAAGAATATCATTGATGTGTGTTTGAGTCATCAGTCCATAGACTGGTTTGATGCAGCTCTCCATGCCACCCTATCCTGTGCTAACCTTTTCATTTCTACGTAACTATTGCATCCTACATCTGCTCTAATCTGCTTGTCATATTCATATCTTGGTCTACCCCTACCGTTCTTACCCCCTACACTTCCTTCAAAAACCAACTGAACAAGTCCTGGGTGTCTTAAGATGTGTCCTATCATTCTATCTCTTCTTCTCGTCAAATTTAGCCAAATCGATCTCCTCTCACCAATTCGATTCAGTATCTCTTCATTCGTGATTCGATCTATCCATCTCACCTTCAGCATTCTTCTGTAACACCACATTTCAAAAGCTTCTATTCTCTTTCTTTCTGAGCTAGTTATCGTCCATGTTTCACTTCCATACAATGCCACGCTCCACACGAAAGTCTTCAAAAACATCTTTCTAATTCCGATATCAATGTTTGAAGTGAGCAAATTTATTTTCTTAAGAAAGCTCTTCCTTGCTTGTGCTAGTCTGCATTTTATGTCCTCCTTACTTCTGCCATCGTTAGTTATTTTACTACCCAAGTAACAATATTCATCTACTTCCTTTAAGACTTCATTTCCTAATCTAATATTTCCTGCATCACCTGCCTTCGTTCGACTGCACTCCATTACTTTTGTTTTGAACTTATTTATTTTCATCTTGTACTCCTTACCCAAGACTTCATCCATACCATTCAGCAACTTCTCGAGATCTTCTGCAGTCTCAGATAAAATAACAATATCATCGGCAAATCTCAAGGTTTTGATTTCCTCTCCTTGGACTGTGATTCCCTTTCCAAATTTCTCTTTGATTTCCTTTACTGCCTGTTCTATGTAAACATTGAAAAGGAGAGAGGACAAACTGCAGCCTTGCCTCACTCCTTTCTGGATTGCTGCTTCTTTTTCAAAGCCCTCGATTCTTATCACTGCAGACTGATTTTTATACAGATTGTAGATAATTCTTCGTTCTCGGTATCTGATCCCTATCATCTTCAGAATAAATAGCTTGGTCCAATCAACATTATCGAATGCCTTTTCTAGATCTACGAATGCCATGTACGTGGGCTTGTCCTTCTTGATTCGATCCTCTAAGATCAGACGTAAAGTCAGGATAGCTTCACGTGTTCCTACATTTCTTCTGAAGCCAAATTGATCTTCTCCCAACTCAGCTTCAACTTGTTTTTCCATTCTTCTGTAAATAATACGTGTTAAAGTTTTGCAGGCATGAGATACTAAACTAATGGTGCGGTAGTTTTCACACCTGTCAGCACCGGCTTTCTTGGGAATAGGTATAACCACATTCTGCTGAAAATCGGATGGGACTTCTCCTGTCTCATACATCTTGCAGACTAAATGAAATAACCTTGCCATGCTGGTTTCTCCTAAGGCAGTCAGTAATTCAGAGGGAATGTCATCAATTCCAGGTGCCTTGTTCCTATTGAGGTCACTCACAGCTCTGTCAAACTCTGACCTCAAAATTGGGTCTCCCTTTTCATCAGCATCAACACCCTCTTCATGTTCCAGAACCAAATTATCTACATCTTTACCTTGATACAACTGTTGGATATGCTCCTGCCATCTTTCTGCTTTGTCTTCTTTCCCTAGAAGTGGTTTTCCATCTGAGCTCTTAATATTCATACACCTAGATTTCCTTTCTCCAAAGGTTTCCTTGATTTTCCTGTATGCAGCATCTACCTTTCCCAGGACCATACAGCCTTCGACATCCTTGCATTTCTCCTTCAGCCATTCTTCCTTAGCTGCCTTGCACTTTCTATCCACTTCATTGTTTAATGGCCTGTATTCTTTTCTGCCCTCTTCATTTCTAGCATTCTTGTATTTTCGTCGTTCATCAATCAGGTCTAGTATCTCCTGAGTTATCCACTGATTCTTAGTTGATCTTTTCTTCCTTCCTAACATTTCTTCAGCAGCCCTACTGACTTCATTTTTCATGACTCTCCACTCTTCCTCTATAGTGTTTCCTTCAGCCTTTTCATTTAGTCCTTGTGCAACATGTTCCTTGAAACAATCCCTCACATTCTTTTCTTTCAACTTGTCTAGATCCCATCTTTTTGGATTCTTTCCTTTCTTCAATTTCTTTAACTTCAGATGGCATTTCATGACCAACAAGTTGTGGTCAGAGTCCACGTCTGCTCCTGGGAAAGTTTTGCAATCCAACACCTGGTTTCTGAATCTCTGCCTAATCATAATGAAGTCTATTTGATACCTTCCAGTGTCTCCAGATCTTGTCCACGTATACAGCCGTCGTTTGTGGTGTTTGAACCAAGTATTGGCAAGGACTAAATTATGATCAGTGCAGAATTCAACCAGACGACTTCCTCTTTCGTTCCTTCGTCCCAATCCAAATTCTCCTACTGTACTACCTTCTCTTCCTTGGCCTACCACTGCATTCCAGTCTCCCATCACAATTAGATTCTCGTCACCTTTTACATATTGTATTAAATCTTCTATCTCCTCATATATTCTTTCGATTTCTTCATCATCCGCTGAACTAGTAGGCATATAGACCTGCACTATTGTGGTGGGCATTGGTTTGGTGTCTATCTTGACGACAATAATTCTTTCACTATGCTGGTCGTAGTAGCTTACCCGCTGCCCTATTTTCTTATTCATTATTAAACCAACTCCTGCATTTCCTCTGTTTGATTTTGTGTTGATAATTCGGTAGTCGCCTGACCAAAAATCTTGTTCTTCCTGCCAACGTACTTCACTTATGCCAACTACATCTAACTTTAGCCTATCCATCTCCCTTTTCAGATTCTCTAACCTACCACAACGATTCAAACTTCTAACATTCCACGCTCCGACTCGCAGAATGTCAGTATCCATCTTCCTGATGATCGCCCCCTCTCGTGTAGTCCCCACCCGGAGATCCGAATGGGGGACTAGTTTACCTCCGGAATATTTTACCCGGGAGGAAGCCATCATCAGTACATCATTCATACAGAGAGAGCTGCATGTCCTCGGGAGTTAGTTACGGCTGTAGTTTCCCGTTGCTTTCAGCCGTGTAGCAGTATCAACACAGCTAAGCCATGTTGAGTATTATTACAAGGCCGTATCAGTCAATCATCCAGACTGCCGCCCTTGCAACTACCGAAAGGCTGCTACCGCCCTTTCGATGAACCATTCGTTAGTCTGGTCTCTCAACAGATACCCATCCGATATGGTTGCACCTGCGGCTCGGCTATCTGCATCATTGGGACACGCAAGCCTCCCCACCGCGGCAAGGTCACATGGTTCGCAGAGGAGGTATCATTGATATATATTCTATAGGACTATATATTGCTTGGAATTGGAATAATACTAAAGTTCGCAAGGTAAAATATGTCAGTTCATTTTGTGTGTGTGTTTTCAGCATAGAGACATCAAGTTGCCATCATCACTTTTTTATCTCCTCAACCTTACGTGGTTGGTGGTCAGCATCATCATCCTCGCGACAGAGGTATTCTCTCCAGTGTTAACTTCTTTACTGTAGCGTATGGTCGACCATTCTTGATGTCCGTCACAAATTATTTTCTTGGTCTTCCCCTTCTCCTTTTGGCCTCCATCCTTCCCTTCATCAGACTGGTGCACCAGATTGAATGTCTTAGCCGGTGACCTACGAATCTATTCCTTCTACTTTCTAATCTTTTTACCAGCTGGTATTTTTGTTCAAATTTTAAACAATTCTTCATTGCCCTACTGGTCCAGCATCACATTTCGAAGGTCTGGATTTTCTTTTTATCCATCTCTCTAAGAGTCCAGCTTTCTCACCCATACCGTCCAACACTTCATACAAATGTTTTAATGTATTCCTAGCGAACATCTGTGCTAGTTGCCTTAGATGTCAGCAATGATCTTTTCTTATATAAGGCTTCATTGGCTTGTGCTATTCTGCTTCTTATCTCCTTTTCGCTCCTTCCATAAGGTGAAATAAAGCTGCCAAGATAAGGAAAATTCTTCACCTCTGGCAGATTTTCCCCACCAAGCTGACTACTGCCTTTCCTGCAAGTGATCACCATATCGCGTTCAGTTTATGTAACCAGTGCAATATCGTCTGCAAAGTGTATGGTGCTGTACAGCCTTCCATTGATGTTAACCCGGCATGTATTCCTTTCTAGGTATTCTTTTAATGCTTCTTCAATATAAATGTTAAACAACATTGGTGATAGACTACATCCCTGCCTCACTCTTTTATCATCGCCGGGCTGAGTGGCTTAGACTGTTGAGGCGTTGGCCTTCTGACCCTAACTTGGCAGGTTCGATCCTGACTCAGTGAAGGTGCTCAAATACGTCAGCCTCGTATCGGTAGATTTACTGGCACGTAAAAGATCTCCTGGGAGAATAAATTCCGGCACTTCGGGGTCTCCGAAAACCGTAAAGAAGTCGTTAGTGGGACCTAAAGACAATAACATTATTATGATATTCTTTTATCATCACTAAGCGAGATTAAACATGATGCATTCAAACTGTGAACATGATTACTCTCGAACAATGTTTGCATTTCACTCTCCTGTTTTCATTATTTTCAGGCCCAATCATTTTAAACAAAAAAATCAACTAGGAGAATGGGAATTCCTTAACCTTTTTATCGTCACATGTTTATTACGGTTCCATTAGCGACCACGTGTAAACTCACAGAGTTGTAGTAGGCCTACACGATTATCTAAATCTCAACCAGTAACCACAACGAGATGCGAGTAAATGAACGAGTATTCTTATGCCTTATACCCTTGGCGTGGCACCTTGCGAGTGCTGTGGCTCCAGAGTTGCCAAACTCCCGATGCGATGTTTATCGATTATGGTACTCTACTCCGCACGGCTTTACTTCTAAATTGACGTTTTGACAGATTTAGGCTCTGTCTGGTGGTTATGCGCTGAAACATAGACATCCAACCAATCCCAAGCTGCCATTCATATCGACTTATATCGGCAGAGTGCTATCTCGAAGCCTGGTTGCCGATTCTAAATTTACATTCACCACGTGGTTAACGTATCTCGTTCAGCGTGTATGGTATTCGGTATGGTTCGCGATCTTTCGCATTTTTCTTCAGTAATCTGTCTTTTTCATATTAGTCTTTATCTTTCCAGTATAGTACAGTATAGTGTAATTTACAGTTTAGCATAGCATAAGTTAGTACAATACAGGTTTAATAGTTCA
Source organism: Anabrus simplex (assembly GCF_040414725.1). NCBI lineage: Eukaryota > Metazoa > Arthropoda > Insecta > Orthoptera > Tettigoniidae > Anabrus > Anabrus simplex. The sequence goes on along the minus strand of NC_090269.1, from coordinate 104,121,441 downwards.
ATGTATAAGAATATAGCTGTAGTTTTATTTACGTTCTGTATTCTGTAGATGAGCAAGAAAGCAATATTCCAAGAATTAAAAACTGCTTCTGCTAAGATTGGTTTGGAAATTAACGTTAATAAAACGAAAATACTAAGCCCAGAGAGTCGACCACTTAAAATGGGAAACCAATATATAGAAGCTATCGATGAGTACATCTATCTTGGACACAAGATAAAACTTGGAAAAGACAACCAACGTGCAGAAATTCCTCGCAGAATAGGTATGAGTTGGACTGCATTCCGAAAACTAAGATTCATCCTCACCAACAAGGATGTTCCAATTAACCTGAAGACCAAGGTGCTGCCAGTTACTACTTACGGTCTGGAAACGATGACTCTGACGAAGGAAAGTGCTCGCAAGCTTCAGCGAACACAACGATCCATGGAGCGACAGATGCTAGGGATCAGCCTTAGGGATAAGATCCCTTCGGAGGAAATCGGGAGAAGAACTAATGTAACAGACATCCTAGAGAGAGTAGCAAGACTAAAATGGCTATAGGTAGGACACGTAGCTCGACAAGACTACAACAGGCGAACCTCTAGGATTGTTCACTGGAGACTATGGGAACACAAGAGAGGCATTGGAAGACCCCAGAAGAGATGGCTCGACGACATAAAGCTGTTGGCTGGAACACGCTGGTTCCAAGTGGCTCAAGACCGAAGACGATGGAGGCATATGGAAGAGGCCTATATCCAGCAGTGGATTGAAATAGGCTAGAAAAGAAGAAAGAAAGAAAGAAAGAAAGAAAGAAAGAAAGAAAGAAAGTGTAATTCGGAAAAGACAAGTGGCAAGAAAGTGACTCTGAGATCAGTGGAGTCTTCCCTTTGTAAGCCATAACCTCCTTCCTGTGCCAGCCGTTAGCGGTGAGTCATGTGTTATTTCCTCATTCTCTTTTATTAATATATTCTGTTTTTTATTGTCGGATGTTGCTAGAAAGTGTTGATTTGTGAATTTGTTTTCAATCCAGATTTATTAGCTTTCTGAGTACGGTAAGCCCTATTACACTTTATGAGGGCTGTTTACGGCGGTCGTATCGAATCAGCTGTTCTCGCTGCCATAGCGCTGGCAACAGAGGTATGGCGAGGCTCATTTGGTTTGCGAAACGTCAATTTAGAAGTAAAGCCGTGCGAAGTATAGAATGTAACGATTACAATTTTATTTCGAGAAAGTAAAGTACGGGTCAAAAACTACATTTTGTGAAAAGTAACGATTACAAATAAAATTTACTTTAAACAAGTATTTTTTTTTTACTATTGGCTTTGTGTCGCACCGACACACATAGGTCTTATGGAAACGATGGGATAGAAAAGGCCTAAGAGTGGGAGGGAAGCTGCCGTGGCCTTAATTAAAGGACAGCCTCAGCATTTTTCTTCAGGTCTGCCGACAGTGAGGTTCGAACCCACTATAGCCCGGATGCAAGCTCACAGCTACGTGGTCCTAACCGCACGGCCAACTCGCCCTGTAAACAATTATTCGTTACAAGTAATTCGATTATTTTTAATCAATTAATTCCGAACTACTGAGCATCCGTGGTTCAGGCGGCAGCGCGCCGGCCCCTCACTGCTGAGTTCCGTGGTTCAAATCCCGGTCACTCCATATGAGATTTGAGCTGGACAAAGTGGGACAGGTTTTACTCCGGGTACTCCGGTCTTCCCTGGCATCTTTCATTCCAGCAACCCTCCTCAATATCATTGCGTTTCATCTGACAGTCATAAGTCATTGCCCTAGAGGAGTACGACAGGCGTCGGCAGCCGGCACAGTTTCTGTCCTCGCCGCTAGATGGGGGCTTCATTCATTCCATTCCTGACCCGGTCAAAGGACTGGAAACAGACTGTGGATTTTCGTTTTTCACTTCCCTGTTTCTTTCCTCGAAGTGTTGAACCTATGGATACCAGCCCACAGCGCAATCACCCACATCGAATATGTAGACAACCTCGCCAAACAAGCAGCGGAATCAGGCCTACCTCTGAGACGCACCTTACATCCACTGGACCTTATTTCGAGGGCAAAACAACGAGCATACGACATGTGGAATGACGAGTTGAATACAGTATATCCAGACAACATCGTGGACATTGTCCTTCCCAGATACAGCCTCATCCACTACCGAAGCTCTGGTTCTCTGAATACAATTCGAACAGGTGATACATTACAACCATTATCAGAATCAGATTCAGCAATGGTAGCTTCCGCAGTCATTTATTCCGTATTCGCGTTGCCGACACTCCGTATTGTACATGCAAGCACAGAAATGGTGTCCCGACGTAAACAATCAACACTGCCCCACTCCAGTACTGAAAAGGAGGAGAGTGAGTGAAAGGGTAGTGTTGAAGGCCACTTCATTACCGAAAAGAAGGGGAAGGGAATGAACGGGTAGTGCTGAAGGCATAGTGTGTGTGTATTGCCGTACATCCTCCACAGTGCCCATTTCAATCACAACAGCCTTGTAGCGGGCTGTCTCCCTGTAGCAATGCGTTAAGCGAGGAGGTAGGGGGATACACTGCTTTGTTTATATCGGGACACTATTTCTGTGCTCGGGTGTACATGTGACTGTCGTTGGAGAATCCAGATCATATAATTTTTCACTGCAACCGATTTACTTCTCAGCAACAAACCTTTCTAAAGACAATCGTAGAATTACCTGAACCATTACCAACCAGAATAGCAACTTTGCTCTCTACAAAACGCGCCGCAGTGTTCTCCGCTATCCAGAAATTTCTGAAGAATACAGGCCTTCATGTATTACCTCGTCAATCTGTATGCAAGCCTAGGACCTGAAGCATGAATGTTAACAACATGTGTATATTTTATGTGATCTGTATCTGTACTGTTCATTAGACTATGTATCTGTACTGGCTGTATGGTCATCACCAGTCATAAATAAACTTAAAGAAAAGAGTCGGACCTCTCCCTTATTGCTAAGAGAGGATGGTTTACCCAGTTATAGCCTCAGTTACTTCCTCTTAAAACATCACCACCACCACCACTTTACACACTTATCCAGTTACAATTTTTCCCCACAGACCTCAATGTTGACTGCACTTCAATACCTCATCGGATTCCATTTCGTTCGCCGAGTTATTTCAAAGGAGTCCTCTTGCCAGATGGAAATGAGACTCTATTTCTGTGGAATAGGATTCTGACCTTAATTTCACCTATACTCTGGGATATTTTTTCACACTAACGGTTTAGAGAACACTGTTGTAAACTGAGATGTCATAGAGGTCTGGGCAAAGAATATATCTGAAATACTCACTCCTATTCCATAAGAACTGGTATCCTGGGCGGAGGCGGGAGAACGCATCCAGAGTATTCCCTGGCTGTTATAAGAGGCGACTAAATGGGCAAGAGAGACTTTCAACTTGGGAGCATGGGTTGGATGCAGTAGCGGGGCTAAGAAGCTCTCCTCCCCCCCACCCCGCCGCAATAATTAAAAATGGGCCCTTCATTTATTGATAAGGAAAGTTACCATTTTATTTCTTAGTACAAGATTGTATATTATTACAATGAACAATAACGATAATAATAATAATAATAATAATAATAATAATAATAATAATAATAATAATAATAATAATAATAATTGTACCGGGCGGTACACCTCCACGCCGCTAATTCAAACATTGCGCCAATTGAAACTCCTCTATTGGAGGAAGCCTGAACTTTAACAACCATGTTAACTCTAAAGTTTCTCAGAAGATGTCGCCATTGTAAATTTTGAAGAGTTCTGAACTGTGTCTTTTTCGATTCGTATTTGTTTTCTCTGTAGTGAGAAGTGTGAACATTCTCTTCTAGATGGCACTACTGAAGAACTACAATTGTGCATCCTGGTGCGAAGTGAAGGAACTGTTTTTTGAGAAATTTTGTGTTCATAAGTTTGTTCTTTGTTAAATTTCTTTCAGTCATTCTTTGGGTTGGCAGTATAACCCTTCTCTTTCCGCTTGTTTTGAATTTAGCCAATCCCGAATTTCTTTAATTAATTTTTAACCAATAATGTGTGTCTTCTCCGATATGGATATGTTGCTTGACCCTAGCCAATAAAGTTGAGGGGGGTGTGGGTTCTCATTCTTGAAACGTCTCGAATTTTCCGCGAGGATATATAAACTGCTGATTTTCTTGTCTCCTGGCCACTTCAGTAACATCTTTCCGCGTCGCCATAAGACCTATCTGTGTCGGTGCGACGTAAAGCCCCTAGCAAAAAAATCTTTCCTAGTGTGATTATGTAGCAGGGGGCGGGAAGCGCCTCTTTCTTCGGGCAGCAGTTCATCCATCAGGTAATGGCCTTTTAATAACTTCTTTGCTTGCTAGCTCAGCAGTTTAACCCTCGGGGCAGGTTCGAAACTTTTATCGTGTAACTTTCCTTTAAAATGTAAAAGACACTTGGTATAAAATTCTGTCTCTTTGACTACAAATCGGGATAGAGAGTGCCTAACCCTCTCGAGCTCCCTCTCATATTGTTTATGAGGTGACTACGTTTTCTCAACCGTTTTTCTTTGTTTCATAATGTAATAAAGTTTTCCTATCGTGTCACCTCCGTAGTATGGGATTAGCCCTTGCATAAGCGGCCTAGAGCCAAATAGGTTTTTAAAATGGTGTATTAGGAGTGCAAGTTACGCCTCCACTCAAGTTGGTTTTTTGGGGCCATGTAATTGCCCTGTTTCTTTATGAAATAGGCCTCAGTAGGTTGGGTATTTTTACCCCTGTTTTTATGTGTCCGGAGGACAGCTTGAAGGTGGAGTTTGGTGTGGCCGTTGTTTGGCTTGAACTTTGAAAGCGGGTTGCTCATCCTTAAATTTGGCTTCTGTGTGCCTCGAGCAGGCTTTACTGGGTAATTGGGAGCTAGAGCTCCTTGGTATGATTGGGGTTTTCTGCCCCTTTGTTGAACCTTGTGTATAAGTAAAGTTGGGCTCATTGCTCAGGGATTGTGATTCTGGGGCTCGAAGCCCAAAAGCTATTAATAAACTGTAATTGTACATTAACTTGTCTCTATATATATAACTGAGTTCCTGTTGTACTTGTTATTTCTTGATCTCGAAAAGAAAATATAACCTTTGTTAAATTTTAAATTAACTTTAATTTCGTAAGTTGAGACCTATTCATCCCAGCACCTTCTTTCACCTCTAACTGCCACGGATAACTCCGTAATAATAATAATAATAATAATAATAATAATAATAATAATAATAATAATAATAATAATAATAATAATAATAATAATTGTTACCGTGGTTTGGTGGATTAGCAGAGGTAAAAGAAGGTGCGGGGGTGAACAGGTCTCAGGCTACGAAATTAAAGTTAATTTAAAATTTTTTTTTTGCTAGGGGCTTTACGTCGCACCGACACAGATAGGTCTTATAGCGACGATGGGATAGGAAAGGCCTAGGAGTTGGAAGGAAGCGGCCGTGGCCTTAATTAAGGTACAGCCCCAGCATTTGCCTGGTGTGAAAATGGGAAACCACGGAAAACCATCTTCAGGGCTGCCGACAGTGGGATTCGAACCTACTGTCTCCCGGATGCAAGCTCACAGCCGCACGCCTCTACGCGCACGGCCAACTCGCCCGGTAATTTAAAATTTAACAAGGTTATATTTTGTTTTCAAAATTCAGAAATAACAAGAATGGCAGGCACAGAGTAGCAAGGCAACAAAAGTACAATTACAGTATTTACAGAATTTGGGCTTCGAGCCCCGAACTCACAATTCTTGGGCAACTAGCCCAACTTTACCCCAAAACAAGATTTAACAGAGGGGCAGAAAACCCCATTCATGCCCAGGAGCACTTGCTCTAAATTACACAGAAAAGCCTCCTCGAGGCATACATACTCAATTTTCAAGAAAGAGCCACTCGCTCTCAACTTTAAGCCTATCAAAGGCCACACCAAACTCCACCTTCAAGTTGTCCTCTAATGACATAGACACGGGGGTAAAATACCCAACCTACTGAGGTCTATCAAGTGAGAAAAAGGTTAATTACATGACCTCCAAAATAACAATTTGAGAGGAGGCGATCTGCACTCCTAATACCTTTTGTTTAAAATCTAATCTGGCTCTAGGCCGCTAATGCAAGGGCTAATCCCATACTAAAGAGGTGACTTTAGAAGGAAACAATTTACATTACGTTAAGGAAGAATCGGTTATGAAAAATAAGTTCACCTCAAAACAATATGAGTGGGAGCTCGAGAGGGTTAAGCACTCTCTATCCCGATATGCAGCTTAAGAGAGAATAGATACAAAGAGTCTTTACATTTTAGGGAAAAGTTACATGGAGGAAAAGCTTCGGACCCGCCCCGAGAGTTAAACTGCTGAGCTAGCAAGAAAAGAAGTTATTAAACGGCCATTACCTTGTTGTTGAACTGCTGCCCGAAGAAAGAGGCGCTTCCCGCCCCCTGCTATGTACTTTACACACTGAAAGATGGTACGGAAGTGGCCCGGAGACCCTAAAATCAGCAGTTTATATACTCTCGCAGAAAGTTCGAGGCGTTTGAGGAATGAGAACACCCTCCCACAAAAACTTTATTGGCTAGGGTTAAGCAGCATATCCCCGTTGAAGAAGATACATCTGATTGGTCATAAATTAATTAAAGAAATTCGGGATTGGCTAAATTCAAAACAAGGGGGAAAGAAAGGGTTATACAGCCAACTTAAACAATAACAGAAAGAAATTTAACAAGAAACAAACTTTTGAAATAAAACTTTCTCCAAAAAACGGTTCTTTCACTTCGCACTAGGGTGCACTGTTGTAGTTCTTCAGTAGTGTCCTCTAGAAGAGAAAGTTCACACTTCTTACTACAGGTAAAACAAAAATACATCAAAAACGACCCAGTTCAGAAACTTCAAAATTTCCAAGTAGTGACATCTTCTGAGAAACTTGAACATTAATACATTAGATAAAGTTCAGACTCCCTGAACCAGAGGAGTTTCAACTGGCGCAAAGTTTAAATTAGCGGCGTGGAGGTGTACCGCCCGGTACAATAATAATAATAATAATAATAATAATAATAATAATAATAATAATAATAATAATAATAATAATAATAATAATAATAATAATAATAATAATAATTGTACCGGTTGGTACACCTATACGCCGCACGTTTGAATTTTCCGCCTTAAAGTACTCCTCTACAGCTGAAACTCTGAACTTTGAAACTCAATTAATTCAACCGTTTCTCAGAAGATGTCACTGTGTGTATTTCGATTGGTTTTTGTTTTTCATTGATCAAGAAGTGTGGACATTCTCTCACAGATGTCTCTACCAAAAACTATGATTATGCACCCTGGTGCGAAGTGAAGGAACTTTATTGAAGAAATTTTGTATTCATAAGTTGTTGTCTTTACTAAATTTCGTTCTTTCGTTGGTGGGTTGGCAATATTAATCCTTTCTTTCCGCCTGTTTTGAATTTACCCAATCAGTAATTTCTGTAATTAATTTCCCACCAATCACAGGTTTATTCTTCATTTTTGACTTGTAACTTTTAGCCGACCAATAAACGCATGTGGGCGTGTCTTAATTATTCATGAAAGGTCTCGAATCTTCCACGAGGGTACTAAAACTGCTGATTTTCCTAGCTCCCGGCCACTCGTTCAACATCTGTTTAGTGTATGGAAGTATAGCAGGGGGCGGGTAGCGCCTCTTCCTTCGGGCAGCTGATCTATATATATAAAGTAGCTTGTCCTGACTGACTGACTGACTGACTGACTGACTGACTGATTCATCATCGCCGAGCCAAAACTACTGGACATAAAGAAATGACATTTTGGGGATATATTCATATTAAGATGTAGGTGCTCGCTAAGAGAGAATTTCTGGATATTCCGTCGCTAAGGGGGTGAAAAGGGGGGTGAAATTTTAAAATGAGTGTGTCTATATCTCAAAACTTCAAAAGTTTACAGATGTGAAAATTGGTATTTAGAATCTTCTTTCAAAATAAGGAAACACGTATTTTTTTGTTTTCAGACAATCCCAATAGGAGGGGTGAAAAAGGGTGAAAAAGGGGTTGAATGCCTTTAATCAGGATACCGCTACTTATATCTCAGGAACTGAAGATATTACAGACCTCAAAATTGGTACTTTTGATCGCTTTCAAAAATAAACACATATTTTTTTGTTTTTGGAAAATCCAAATAATGGGGGGGTGAAAAGGGGGGGTGAATTTTAAAAATGAGTGTGTCTACATCTTAAAACTTTAAATGTTTACAGATGTAAAAATTGGTGTTTAGAATCTCCCTTAAAAATAAAGGAACACGTATTTCTTTGTTTTCTCTAAATCCCAATAGGAGGGGTGTAAAAAGGTGAATAATGGGTTGAATGCCTTTAATGAGGATACATATATCTCAGAAATTGAAGATATTACAGAACTGAAAATTTGTAAATGGGATCTCCTTTAAAAATAAAGAAACACGTATATTTTTGCTTTTGGAAAATTCAATTAATGGCGGTTAAACAAGAGTGGCAAACTGGGGTGAATTTTTTGAAAGACTATATCTACAGAATATCTGAGAAGCGTAAAATGTTACAGACGTAAAAAGTGGGTATTTGGAATCTCCTGTAAGTGTAAAGAAACATAGGTGATTTGTCTTTGGAAACTCCACTTAAGGGGAACTAAAAAGGGGTGAAGTTTTAAAATGAGAATTTCTACAGTATATCTCAAAAAAACTTAACATGTTACAGAAGTGAAAAATGGTAATTTTTTTATTCTATTAAAAATAAAGAAACTTGTATTTTTAGTTTTCGGAAATACCACTTGGGTACTGCGGGGGGGGTGTAAAAGTGACTGAAAATGGTGTTGAATTATTTTAATTAGGCTACTGATATCTCAAAAATGAAGATGTTACACACGTGAAATTTGATTTTGGAATCTGCTTTAAAAGTAAAAACACGTATTCTCGGAAAATCCAATGAAGGGGGTTTGGGGGGTTAAAGGATTGAAAAAATTAATTGATTTAATTGTATGAGAATACATACATCTAATAAAAACTAAAGTTGTTACAGACGTGAAAATTGGTATTTTGATCTTCTTTAAAAACAAAGAAAAGAGCGTTTTAGGGGGGAAACAATCTTGGGGGGGGGGGCGGGAGTGAAAAGGAGATGAATTCCTTTCATGAGGACACATAAATCAAAAGCTGAAGAGGTTAGAGTGGTGATAATTGGTATTTAGAAGATCCTTTACTATTAAAGGAACAAGTATTTTTTGCCTTAATATCACTTTGTGAGCGGGGGGGGGGGGGAGTGTGAAAGGAAGTTAAAAAAAGTGAATTATTTTTAAGGGGATACTTATATCTCAAAACTGAAGGTAATAAACGTGAACATTGGTATTTGGAATCTCCTTTAAACATAAAGAAACACGCCTTCTTTTAATTTTTGGGGGTGGGGGTAAATAAACTTAACGGCGGTATGGTGTAACAGGAGGTGAGACCAATTGATTTTACTGTTCATAATGTACTTATAAGGAGCCTCCGTTGCTCAGGCGGCAGCGCGCCGGCCTCTCACAGTTGGGGTCCGTGTTTCAAATCCCGGTCACTCCATGTGACATTCATGCTGGACAAAATGGAGGCGGGACAGGTTTTTCTCCGGATACTCCGGCTTTCCCTGTCATCATTCAATCCAGCAACACTGTCCAATTTTTCATTTCATTTGTCACTCATCGATCATTGCCCCAGAGGGGAGCTTCGGCAGCCAGCACAATTCCTATTGTCGCCGCTAGATGGGGGCTTTATTCATTCCATCCCTGATCCTGTCGAATGATAGGAAACAGGCTGTAGACTTTCGATGTACTTATTCTGATCATAAACCGATCGTTTTTAATCTTTCCTGGGTTCTTTTTCAACAGCCATCTTTTCCTTCGGAGAACGTTCTTAGATTACAGTAGATTTTCGTGGCATATAAATAAAAATTTAAACACATTTGAAATAAACGATAGGAATGAGATTGGCCGTCAAATTGTTCACCACTATAATAAGGTCAATAATACACGGAGGTATGTCATTCGTACCGCCAGAAATCCCGCACACTTGCCTACGCGCGACAATGGTGCTGGTCACATTGTCAACAATGACAATGGCAGCAGATGTAATTTACCGCCAAGTAGCGGTCTTGCATATTGCTGTGGGGTCCAGAACATATAATAATAATAATAATAATAATAATAATAATAATAATAATAATAATAATAATAATAATAATAATAATAATAATAATAATAATAATAATAATAATAATAATAATAATAATGTTCTGGACCGTCGTCACATGTGCGAACCACGCTGGAAACGGGTCCTGGACGGCTAATGACTAAGAATGCAGTCCGGCCGCGGGTTCAGTAGGCTACCGCCAAGGCACCCAAGACGACGCCACGACAGATCCCCTGAAGGATTTGATCCATATTAAAAATTCTTATAGGAAAAGATGGCAAAGATTTAGGGACCCAACTAACTGGGTGGAATACCTGGACCTAGCCCGGGAAGTACGAAATCGATTGCTGGAAAGAAAGATTGAAAAATGGGAGGAAACTTGCCGTAATCTATTAGAAAACGAGTCAGATCGCGAAGTTTGGCGGATTCTCGCAGAAAACGAGTCAGATCGCGAATTTCGGCGGATTATATATCTAAAACAATAAGCATTCAATTATAAATTTCAGTATAATACCGTAGCGAAGCACGGGTATCTTGCTAGTCTTCAATAAGGTAATGGCCATTTAACATCTTTATTCTTGCTAGCTCAGCAGTTTAACCCGCGGAGCGGGTTCGAAACCTTTAATATGTGACCTACCTCTTAAAACATGCAAACCTTTTTCGTCTTTGTAAAACTTCAGATAACTATAACTGTAAATCGGGGATAGAGAGTGCCTTACCCTCTCGAGCTCCCCTTCATTTTGTTTTGAGGTGACTACGTCTTCATAACCGATTTTCTTCTCCTTCCTAATGTGTTAAAGTTTTCTTATATGAGTCACCTCTATAGTATGGGATTAGCCCTTGCGTAATCGGCCTAGCGCCACTTAGGTTTTAACAAGCTTTCATGTAGAAGTTCAAGTAATCGCCTCCATTCATCTTTGGGCCATTAACTTAACCTTTTTTTTTTCTTTTCGCGAAGGCCCGGTAGATTGGGTACGAGATACCCCTGTTTAATTTTTAAGTGGTGCCTTGATGGCAAGTTATTGTAAAATCTGGTATTGCCTTTTAATAGGCTTGAAAAATTGAGAGCGGATCAGCTCTTTCTTGTGTTTGAGAAGTGCCTCTGGGAGGCTTGAGGTTAAATGTTGGGAGCAAATGCTCCTTGAATAAAGGGGTTTTCTGCCCTTTATATGAGTATACCTTGTTAATGTTGGGCTAATAGCTCAAGGATTGTGTAACTGAGGCTCGGAGCCCAGAACTTGTAAAAAACCGAATCTCGGGTTTTCATTTGTAAATCATACTTTGTACCTGATTACTGGATAGTTGTTGACTTGTTGTACTTGTTAAGTTTTCATATTCTATCAAAAAAATTGTTAACTTTGGCTATGTTCGAAAATATAACCTTTATTTAAATTTTAATTCATCTGTTGGCCTTGTAGTTAGACCCATTCCAGCCCGCACCTTCTTTCACCTCTGCTGTTCCACAGATACCTCGGAACAATAATAATAATAATTAGTAGTAGTAGTAGTAGTAGTGGTAGTACTTGTTGTTGTTGCTGTTACACAATTTAGTTTTCAAATCTGAAGGAATTAAAATAATACACTTGAGTTATATGACACACACACACACACACACACACACACACACACACACACACACACACACACACACACACACACACACACACGCACACACAAGAAATGCATATTCCAATTATAATATCCAAAACACGCTAACCGTCACAATATTAAGAAATAATCTCGTTCCTAGGACCAAATAATTGACAACTCAACCGTCAATCTTAGGCCTACTTACCTACGCTGACTGCCGAGAGTTATAAACAGGCTCGAAACTTCAGTATTTAAAGTTTAAGTAAGGAGGATGTCTTCGTTATTGTATCTTCGCTGACTACTGGGTTCTCAGAATTGGCTAATTACTTCAAAAGCCTTGTTGATTGTTGTGAGTGGCAGCAAGGGATTGTTATTTTTGGAACAGGTTGTGAAACCCACATTCCTTCAGAAATAACTACCGTACCCTTTTGACGAAAGAAGCTTTGATACGACGGCCCAAGTTTGGAATAACCCGCTGTAATACAAATAATACTGCGTTGTGTGCTGTAGCTTTATTAATATGTAAAATCACTCTTCAGCTATTGAATTAAGAAACAGTCATTGGCCCCTCACATGCCTATCCTCCCCCCAACCCCGCCTCGCGGGGTCTGCGGGGTCCTTGTCGCCGCCACTGGGTTAGTGACATCACGGATTCCCTAGCCTGGTGTGGTATTGATTCCAATTACTGGTGTCAGGCTCTCCACATTCATATTTTCTATCCGACATCCCCATGCCAATTCTAGTTCTCTTCCAAAACCCAACGGTATTACATTTGCGAGGCCTGGAAAGTCTTTCATTTACATTTCCTTCTTTCCTTGTACTTCTTAAAACAATAATCACCACCACCACCACCACCAGCAGCAGCAGCAGCACAACCAATATACCTTTACTAACTACTACTAAAAAAATATTTTCATTCCTCCCCTGAAGGAGGAGGCGGGCCTCGTAGACTGTGACGCTGTCTCTCAGGCCGGAAGATTTGTTGTGGTGAAGGAGATGCACGGAGAAGGTGAGGAGATTGGCAGCCGTGGCCTAGACTAGGAACTGTCCAGGCATTCGCCTTAGTGCAGGAGAATGAAAAACCACGGAAAACCATTCTCAGGACAGCCAACGGTCGGGGCCAGACGTGAAGTCCAGCCCTGTCCCGTTTACCGAATGCAGAGGCGTAGAGCCACGGTAGAGCCATGGCCACCCCTCCTCTGCTCGTTTGGCCGGTTAGAGTGCAGAGCTGTTGGACCACGGACCAGCCATGGCCACTTGTGGGCAGAGACCAGCAGCAGCACAACCGATATGCATTTACTGGCGAAATCTAGTGTTTACTGTCCACTATGTCTTCTTGTATGGGCTAGAACAAATTAGCTACTTTCATCCTTGGCTTTGAAAATATGAAAATGACTGAGATATGAGGGATAGATACTATTCATGTGATCTGAGACGCTCCTACTTCTCTGTCTGTATCCCCTCTCATACCTTGGATTTTTCTATCTCCTCGATTTTAAGTATCTTAATGATATTTTTCTTTGAACTTCGGAGAAAAGTAAAAATTGAGTCCAGAAACATAATGAAGGCTTTCATGCTATATTATAATACTTATAGTAGATTCAAATGATGTTATGTTGGAGATTCGCGCAGAATCTATAATTATTTTTATTTACGTAATTTAGTACGTTTGTGACTCTGATACCAAGTTAAGTAAAGATAAATTGTCCACGTTATCTTCATTAATTCTGTGCCCTTTTTCTTTTACCCTACCTTATCGGTTAAGCGAGGGTCTGCCTGGCCGAGGCAGTAAAGGCGTGGTCGGTTCGCCCGGAAGGACGTGGGTTCGAATCCCCGTCAGGAAGTCGAAAAATTTAAGAAACAAGATTCCCACTTCCGGAGCTGCATATGGCCCTGAGGGTCACTCAGTCTACACCAAAAATGAGTACCAGGTTAGTTCCTGGGGGCAAAGGCGGCCGGGCGTAGAGGTAATAATAATGTTATTTGTTTTACGTCCCACTAACTACTCTTTTAAGGTTTTCGGAGACGCCGAGGTGCCGGAATTTAGTCCCGCAGGAGTTCTTTTACGTGCCAGTAAATCTACCGACACGAGGCTGACGTATTTGAGCACCTTCAAATACCACCGGACTGAGCCAGGATCGAACCTGCCAAGTTGGGGTCAGAGGGCCAGCGCCTTAACCGTCTGAGCCACTCAGCCCGGCAGGGGCGTAGAGGTAACCACTCTACCCCATCTCGTGCTGCGGTTAATAATGGTGGAAGCCTTTACCTTCCACTCCTCCAAGGGCCTTCATGGCCTGTACGGAGGTGTCTTTGTCTTTGTTTATTGGTTAAGCTTTGGTTACCGTTCGATTGAACATTATGCTTTGATGGTATTGCCATATTATTTCACCCTTTGACCCTTTGCTTTTTTTTTTTTTTTTTTTTTTTTTGTGGCCTATTTTCGACATCTCGCCAGATTGTATGTGTGTTTCTTACTTTAATTCCCACCTTATTTATATGTATCACTTCAATGTTGCAGCACCATACGCTCTATTCCAATATTGTTGGTGTGACTGACATCTCCGTTTATACGTGCCTGGTGTTTTGGATCCCTTGTCGAGGATTATTTCATCGATGTCTTATGCTTGGCCCGTCGTAATGTCTCTAAGTCTGTTTTGTAAATGCCTACGTGGCATTTATCATCAAAGTTGTTTTCTTGAGACGCTGTGAATATGTAGGTCATGGTTTTGTACATAAGTTATATAGTCTGGTAATTTGGGCCAATATACGGTATTATCCCTGGTGTTATTATACTGAGTGACTTCACCTTTTGGTGCGTTTCTACATGGCACTTTGAATTGTAAGATGCCCGATTTTTGTATGTTTGTCGTGCGGTTGAGCGGGATAGATCGTATTTTGGTACAAAATGAAGGAGAAAGATTTATTTCGCCTTTATTTTTTATGGTTCATGGTGTAGGTTACTGTAGTCGCGTCCTAGTTCGTGAACCATGGGCAACGGCTGAGTGGCCTAGTAGGTGGTCCTGAGAGTCGGGATACCAGTTGCTATGGAATGGGAGTGGGCATCTCGGATATATTCTGACTCATGGCCTTCCTTGTGCTCAGGCGGCTAGGACTATACAATTTCACCGGTGGTCCATAACCCGTTAGAGGAGAGATTCTACTTGGACTATGTGCAAGTAGGGTAGCATCCTGCTTCATGAATTTACCGAGCTCAGAACATTTTAAGCAAGCCTCGGACCTATGGGAGTAACAGAGTCCCACTCCCATTTGACAGGCGAGGGACTCCTTGGAAACAACTTTGCGAACGAAATGGAATTCGATGGGGAGCTATCAATATTAATGGGGCTTATGGAAGAAAGAAAGTAGAACTGGCTGAGTCAATATCAATGTTGTTGAAATTATGCTTGAGGAAGTGGAAAGGATGGTAAATAAACTCCATTGTCATAAAGCAGCAGGAATAGATGAAATTAGACCTGAAATGGTGAAGTATAGTGGGAAGGCAGGTATGAAATGGCTTCATAGAGTAATAAAATTGGCATGGAGTGTTGGTAAGGTACCTTCAGATTGGACAAAAGCAGTAACTGCACCTAACTATAAGCAAGGGAACAGGAAGGATTGTAACAACTATCGAGTTATCTCATTGATTAGTATACCAGGCAAAGTATTCACTGGCATCTTGGAAGGGAGGGTGCAATCAGTCGTTGAGAGGAAGTTGGATGAAAACCAGTGTGGTTTCAGACCACAGAGAGGCTGTCAGGATCAGATTTTCAGTATGCGCCAGGTAATTGAAAAATGCTACGAGAGGAATAGGAAGTTATGTTCATGTTTCGTAGATCTAGAGAAAGCATATGACAGGGTACCGAGGGAAAAGATGTTCGCTATACTGGGAGACTATGGAATTAAAGGTAGATTATTCACATCAATCAAAGGCATTTATGTTGACAATTGTGCTTCAGTGAGAATTGATGGTAGAATGAGTTCTTGGTTCAGGGTACTTACAGGGGTTAGACAAGCCTGCAATCTTTCACCTTTGCTGTTCATAGTTTACATGGATCATCTGCTGAAAGGTATAAAATGGCAGGGAGGGATTCAGTTAGGTGGAAATGTAGTAAGCAGTTTGGCCTATGCTGACGACTTGGTCTTAATGGCAGACTGTACCGAAAGCCTGCAGTCTAATATCTTGGAACTTGAAAATAGGTGCAATGAGTATGGTATGAAAATTAGCCTCTCGAAGACTAAATTGATGTCAGTAGGTAAGAAATTCAACAGAATTAAATGTCAGATTGGTGATACAAAGCTACAACAGGTCGATAATTTCAAGTATTTAGGTTGTGTGTTCTCCCAGGATGGTAATATAGTAAGTGAGATTGAATCAAGGTGTAGTAAAGCTAATGCAGTGAGCTCGCAGTTGCGATCAACAGTATTCTGTAAGAAGGAAGTCAGCTCCCAGACGGAGCTATCTTTACATCGGTCTGTTTTCAGACCAACTTTGCTTTACGGGAGCGAAAGCTGGGTGGACTAAGGATATCTTATTCATAAGTTAGAAGTAACAGACATGAAAGTAGCAAGAATGATTGCTGGTACAAACAGGTGGGAACAATGACAGGAGGGTACTCAGAATGAGGAGATAAAGGCTAATTTAGGAATGAACTCGATGGATGAAGCTGTATGCATAAACCGGCTTCGGTGGTGGGGTCATGTGAGGCGAATGGAGGATGATAGGTTACCTAGGAGAATAATGGACTCTGTTATGGAGGGTAAGAGAAGTAGAGGAAGACCAAAACGACGATGGTTAGACTCGGTTTCTAACGATTTAAAGACAAGAGGTATAGAACTAAATGAGGCCACAGCACTAGTTGCAAATCGAGGATTGTGGCGACGTTTAGTATATTCACAGAGGCTTGCAGACTGAACGCTGAAAGGCATAAGTCTATAATGATAATGTATGTATGTATAATGTTATTTTTTATTTTACCTTGGATTAATGTTTTATTTTACTGACACGCCCTTACATCCCATTTGTGTCTTGCCTTAGTGCGGCCTAGCGGTAATCTTATCCTTTTACTTTTGGGCTCTTTTGGAGATGGCCATTTTATTTTTCTGCGCGAATCCTTACTTTTTTCCTTTCATTTGATATCTGTCCACATGTGACGCAGTTCTGCCATTTTATTTTTTCTTCTTTGCCTTAAGTGATTAATGAGGTTCGACTCGTTGGCTGAATGGTCAGCGTACTGGCCTTCTGTTCAGAGGGTCCCGGGTTCGATTCCCGGCCGGGTCGCGGATTTTAACCTTGATTGGTTAATTCCAGTGGCCCGGGGGCAGGATGTTTGTGCTGTCCTTAACATTCCTGCAACTCGCACACCACACATAACACTATCGTCCACCACAATAACACGTAGTTAACTTCATATGGCAGATGCCGCCCACCCTCATTGGAGGGTCTGCCTTACAAGGACTGCACTCGGCTAGAAATAGCCACACGAAATTATTATTAGTGATTAATGAGGAGCTTTTTCTTCTCCGGGGTCTGCAGCTTCTCTGTGGTGCGTTTTATATTATTTTGGAATAATATCGAAACATATCATCTCCGAGGTAAAAAGGATGTTATACCAATAGTTTTCTCCTGATGAAAGAATGAGTGGGGACCATAGCCCATCTCTAATAGGTACTGAAGTACGGAAATTGTATTATCCTAAGAAGGCTGTTAAGAAGGCGATATATTGACAACATTCACACACACAATCATTTGTGAGTATTCTCCAAAAAATTTATAATCTTTGTATTTTTTTCCTTGTTATAAATTTCTTTATTTATTTATTTATCTTTCATTAGAGTCTTTCGCTTTTGATAAACTCATGTTTACGTCTTACCTCTTTCTTTCCTTGCCGGTAGTTTCGTTTAGTTGGGTGTATGTTACATATCAGCTGTATGCATAAGTCTTTTCCGGTTTCACTAAGAGATGGCGCCTGCGAACAGTACGCAGCGTATGAATTTGACACATACGTCAGTTTGTTCATCTATTAACCTACCAACACGCACAACTTGAGTTCGCCAAACACTAGCGTCTGTGTTGTATCGTTCAGTGATCACCCAGACCACCCAAAACATTACCAACATCTTGCTGCAATGAAAAACAGGACGGCAAATTTTCAATTCAAGTGAGGCAAAAGTAACTGTGCCAGGCTGAGTGGCTCACACGGTTGAGGCGCTGGCCTTCTACCCCAACGTGGCAGGTTCGATCCTGGCTCAGTCCGGTGGTATTTGAAGGTGCTCAAATATGTCAGCCTCGTGTCAGTAGATTTACTGGCATGTAAAAGAACTCCTGCGGGACTAAATCCCGGCACCTTGGCGTCTCAGAAAACCGTAGAAAGTCATTAGTGAGACGTAAAACCAATATGTTATTATTAAGAGTACGTGTAGTTACAGTGTAGGCCTGTAATTAGCCTCTTACTTCCTGGGTTGTAATTGCCAGATGTATTTCAGTTTTAGTAGGAATGCAGTTCATTACTTAACGATAATACAGTTTCTTAATACTTCTGTAAGCTATAAAAATATGACACTGAAATTTTGGTGCAACACCCAGCTTCAGATACCACCAGTCGCCGCTGCTGCCAAATATATTGTTGCTCGCTTAGCACCACTTAAGGGTAACGTGCGGAATATTTTGAGGTTAAACCTACAGAAGTGAGCAACATCAACCCCTAGCTTATTCGAATCAATTGAATTCCACTATGCGCATTATAACTGGCACAATTCGATCGACGCCAATTCATTGGCTCCCACTCTTATCTGGAATAATGCCATCTGATTTACGCAGATCCACCGCTTTCGTTAAGGAATTCAATAAAATCTTAGGGAACCATGAGCTACCTGTAGCCTACATTGTTGCTACTCCAACCACTACTCTTATACCTTCATATCTTCCACATAATATAAATAACATTTGTTTGAGCGCCAGTTGCTTTTTTAAGAAAAACAACAAAATTCGGTAGAGCATACCTCTTATATCAATTATCTCAAGGCGTGAGGTGATAAACTCACATATCTGGCAATATACAGGGATATGGATCAGGACAATATTAAATTACTGTTGCATTTCCACAATTGAGGATTGTACATGGAACTGGAATCACTTATTATAATTAAAAATAAAACTGAGTTTATGACTAAAATTACGTCACAATGAACAATCATTTACGTCTTTTAATTTAACAAAAGAAATATGTTGTGAGATTTGCGGTACAAAGAAAAGGAAAATTTAATCTAAACAAAAAAAAAGCTATTGGCATGAACTTGAAGTGAGATGTGATATCGCCGCTGATTACACTCTTCTTCATGTTATGAATGCATAACATGTCTGATGCTTTAATTACCTGTTGTCTGCATACACCGCTGTTGAACTTGAAAATTCTTGGGAAAACCTGTGAGCTGAAGTCGGGAGCCGTCTGCTGTAATCTTCTTATGTCACAAGGAGTTGGCCTACATACCATGTACGCGTGTAGGGAGCTCCAATGTAATTACGTCCACTCAATATATTTTAAATAATTGGAAAATATTATTGAAACATCTTGTGAAGTCCATCCTCACAAGAAGATGATGTTTCTTTATCAGCATAGTACCCGTCTCTGTTCGGATACAAGCACCACTTGTAGACTTCCTCGATGATTACCTCTTCAAACACAACTCTTAGCTCTGACCATCACACTAAGACCACTTCTTCCATTTGATACATCTGACTGTTACATATACTCTGCACGATATCAACTGCTTATGAACTGAGTAAGAACAGAATCCCTCTCCCCACCGTCGCCTTGACTTTATATAACCTCGCGATGACGACTCCTCTCCCTACTCCTGTTCATCCCTTCCACTTCCACATACAGTAGCTGGCGAATACTGACACTTGGTCGCAATCACGTGTCCACGCACTGATGTCATCAGTCACGCGCTGTCTAAGCGTACCCAAGCGGACCAAGAATGACTATACCGAATGCGTCACCGGGAAAACTCCTTGTACACAACATTCCCAGTTAAACATAGCCTCGATTGCAAAATACTATGCCAGCTCATCTAGCCAAAGTTACAAGCCACAGCATGACAATATGAAACCAACAAATCTCACTTACTACAATACAGAATAATTACAAATAAATTTCACTTAACCTATGATTAAATACAATAATATCCGTGATACCTAATTATTACAGTCTAAATGATGAGAAACAGAATATAAAATCTAATGAATCGGGTTAATAATAATAATAATAATAATAATAATAATAATAATAATAATAATAATAATAATAATAATAATAATAATAAATACAGAATGGAGTCTGTAACCCTGTTGTACGGTTACAGAACGCCTCCCTCATGAAATAATCGATTAAATGAATCGATTGATTCATGAAATATCTACACAATCACCTGAAATCGAGTACACCATAGATACATGTATAAAAATGCCCTTTACAAATTTGGTACATAGTATCATCCATCTGGATGTTCGTTGTTACACATATAAAACATTTATCAATTATCATTTTCACTTTGATTATACAGTATTATTTACATATAGATTACATTTCTTTCTCACTTCTGTCGTTTCAAACGTTCATTGAGTGTTCAAAAGTAATTCTCGAAGACATTTCATTATATACACTGTCTCCAAGCACTGGAGTTTATTGCACTGCCATGCTTCACTTAATATCACAACACACGCTAATTTCACTGAAGTCCTGTTCGCAATGCCAGCTTCATAAAATATGGTGAATTAACATAATAATGAGAATTAATCAACAAACTCACATGATATATTTCTTAAGATTTCTTATATTGTATGTGCCTACGATATTTCCTTCCTTGTCTTCTAATGAATAAGCACATTTCCCAATCCGTTTCACTACGGTGAAGTATCCCTGATATAACAAGAAAAACTTAGAAAATTGACCAGCTTCTGCTGATGACGGGAGTGGCACTCTGAGTAAAACCTTGTCACCAAGCTCAAATTCATCCAATGTAGTCTTTTTCTGCTGGCGAATACGTTTATCTCCTGCTTTCTTTAAATTCTCCCTAGCCAGCTGGATATAAAAATCCTTAGTTTTCTCCTCTCCCAAGTCCAAACCTAACATACTCGCAATTTCATCAGTAGGCTTCCTGCCGTGATGAATTTCATAGGGCGTAAATCCAGTGGACTCGTGCAACGTGATGTTACACCAACGTTCGACATTACCCAACTGTGAAAACCACGAGTTGTGTTTGTCATGCACATATGCCCTAAATATACGTCCTATTTCACGCATCGTTCTTTCAACCATATTGCTTTGCGGGCAACGTACCGATGAAAATATAGTTTTGATCCCCAGTTCATTTAGTTTGGTATTCCAGATCTTCGAAATAAACTGGCTGCCATGATCAGATAATATTCTGAGGGGACATCCGAACTCAGGAATATATCTGTCCACGACCTGTTTGAGACAACCCCTCCCTGTAGCTTTCCTCAATGGGTACATCTTGACATATTTGCTGAAGGCATCAATCAAGACAAAAACAAATTGGTAACCATATCTGGATTTAACTAACGGTCCAAACAGATCAACACTAATAAGCTTCCCGGGTCTGTCAACAATAACAGCCTGCCTGGGCCCCTCTAGAAGTCTAGTCGGGTGCTTAGAGCGTTGGCAGAGATCACACGTAGCGAGTATTTTCCTCACGTGCCTTCCCATATTCCTCCACACAAAGTTACCCTGAATAGCATATAAGACCTTATTTGCTCCAAAATGACCCAGCTCCTTATGATAAAACCAAATCATATCCTCTTGCAAGGCTTTAGGTACACATACATTGAACTTCCCAGAATAACATTTCCGAGTGAGAAAACCATTACATAACTTATACGTAAATTTACCGTTCACTAGAACAGTACCTGGTTCCTTATCTCTAAGCGAGGTCAACAGTCCCGCCAACTCTTCTTCTCTTTCCTGCTCGGACAACAGATAACGAAGTCTATCTCTTTCTGCAGTATTATCAGTCATCGAGCCAACACAAATCAAAATACCTTCTTTCACCTCTAACGAGACAGTATTTTCCTCCTTAGGGAGATACCTGCTGAGAAAGTCAGCCATAACATTATCTTTCCCTTTAATATGACGTATCTTAAAATCATATTCACTTATGGCTAAAATCCAACGAGTCATACGATTACTAGTTAATTTATAAGTATTTAAGAATACCAAGGCCTGATGGTCAGTCCATATCTCGAATTTATTACCTAAAACATACATTCTAAACTTACTTAATGAATACATGATTGCAAGAAATTCAATCTCAGTGATCGTATATCTCTTTTCTGCCATACTGAGCCCACGACTTGCCAAGGAAACTATGCCTAAATTGCCGTTATCATCTCTCTGACATAAACATCCAGCAACTCCCTTCTCTGAACCATCAGTCATGAGAATAAATTCACGATCTGACATAGGATATCTCAACATAACAGCTTCATTAAATCCATCCTTCAACTTCTGGAAAGCCTCATCATGTTCTTTCCTCCACTTCCACTTCGCACCTCCTTTCAATAGCTCACGAAACGGCTCTAACAGCGCAGAATATTTACCCACAAAACGTCGAAAGTAATTACACATTCCCAGAAAAGATTTCAATTGCTTAACATTACGTGGAGTAGGAGTGTTGTTTATCTTGTCTAATCTCGTCTGTTCCGGTTTTACCCCCTGTTCAGATACAGTGTGTCCCAAAAATGTGATCTGTTGTGAACACAATGTCGATTTACTCAGTTTTAATGTAAATCCCCCTTCCCTGATTTTCTGTAGAACAATCTGTAAGTGTTTCATGTGTTCGTCAAACGTGTGGGATGCTATAACAATGTCGTCGATGTACATGGTCACAAAACTATCCGTATCTCTCCCTAATACTTTATTCATGGCTCTAACTAATGCTGCAGAAGAAGTACGGGTCCCGAAGGGCACCCTGGCGAACTGATACAAGCAATTCTTGTATGCAAAGGCCGTAAGTGGACGGTCACTTTCTCTAAGTGGAATCTGCCAGAAAGATGACGACAAATCAAAAGTAGAAAACCATTTTCTACCTTCAAAACGTTGAATAAGTTCCTCTACCGTCTTCGCCCTTTGCTGATCGGCTTCTATCCTCATATTCATTAATCTGCCATCAATGCACAGTCTTACCGTGTTATCCTTCTTAGGTATAATAACAAGTGGATTTAAATTAGGACTACATGATGGTTCAATTATATTATAATCTAGCATAATGTCAATCTGCTCTTCAACAGCGCTAGCGTATTTTAACGGAATGGGATATTTCGGTCCTACAAAAGTTGAGTTATCAATAACATTAAATTTGTGTTCGTAAAGATGTGTTCTACCAGGCCGATCGCTAAAAACATCACTATGTGATATCAATAATTCACACAATTCGTCCTTCTGACTTTCCGCTAAATTACATTTCTCCACTGTCTCATACAATTCATCTCTAGAATCTCTCTGTATAGACACATGGCAGACATCAATATTTTTCCTCATATTAGGAATTTCACAAGATCCTTCCGTACTAGAACACACTTTATTCGCACTAATTTCTGACAAAACATCATATGGTAAACTGACTTCCCTGCTACTCTTTCCCCAAATAAGATTGACATTACACAGATCAAAATTTAATTTAGCCTTGTGACACGTTAACCAGTCAGTACCTAAAATAACGGCATAAACTAAATTAGGCACAACTAAGCATGGTTGGAAAATACATTCTCCACTTATGCTAATGGGGACAGCTATTTGTTTATTCACTCTATGAGACTTGTTCCCAACAGCTGTTACGATGAACGTATTCCTCACTGGAATTTCCGCTACCTCATACTTCTCTCTTAAAACTTCCTCATACAGCTTGGAATTTACACATGACTTCTCACTACCAGAGTCCAACAAAATCTTAACTTTTCTGCCCCATATCAGCAGTTCAATCGTCGGTGTAACAGTAACACTACTTAAATTATCCTCATTACATAATATAAGATCACTTAACAAATCTTGCCTTATGTCTAAATTTAAATTACACTTATAAAATTTATTGTTTACGATTAAGTCGTCACTTAAAATATTTGAATTATTGTTACTTAGGTCACAATCATGTTCACTTACAACTATAGGCTGATCGACATTAACATACTTATCTGCCTTATATGTGAACTCACCATTTACGGACTGTCTCAGTGACCTGTTTATACAGTCCGTTGCGCGTTTAAAGTACTAGGTTCGGTTACGACTTGTTGGTTACACACCTCAGTCGGCCTCCCCTGTTGCCTATTTCCTCTAGCGTCATTATTATTATTATTATGGCCTGTATTCTCCCGCCTCGCAGCTTCTGGTTGATTACCATAATCACGCCTCCCAGCCCTGAAATTTTCCGAACTATTTTGATAATTTCTCTCCCTGTGGAAATTATTATTAGGTCTCTCCTGATATTCTCTTCTGTAGTTACGATTATTCATAGTCCTGTCCTGATTATTAGATTGGTTACCCCTTCCTTCTACATTCCTATTTAGTGTCCTACTATTATTCAAGCTACTACCTAAAGCATCAAAACTTTCCAACAAAATCTCCATTTCCTTAATAGTCTCCACTCTTTGCATACAAACAGCTTCTCTTATTCTATCGGGATAGTGCTTAGCCATAAGTCTAACTATATCAGCCTCAGGTCCAATATATTCTAAATTTCTCCACACCAAAACATGAGCCAAAAAGTATTCAGTCATTCTAACACCCTCGTTAGAATTATACCTGCCAAACATTACTCTCTCTCTCTCTCTACTCTGAACACCTTCACTCCAAAATTTAGCCATGAATTTCTCCTTAAATTCAGTTAGACTAGACATCGAGCTTTTATATACTTGAAACCAAGACTTAGTCTCTCCTACGAAAGCATTAGATAAGATCTCCAATACAGTTTCCCAGCTAATAATATTGTCTCTTAATTGAACAGCAAATTTCTTCTCTACTACTCTCATAAATTCCATCGGGTTAAATTCTTTCCCAGAAAACTTAGGTAAATCATGATCTCTAGTGATTAAACCATTATTTACAATTATCTCACGTACATTCTTACTATCACGCACTTCTTGCTGGAGTACTCTCTGGCAACTCAGAAATTTTTCTTCCACTGTTTCCTCAGTCTTTTCTTGAATTTTTCTTAATTCCTCCAACTTTTTTTCCGATTCTCTCACCTTCTGTGATAATGATTTCTGCTCACTCCCTAGATCACCTACTTCTCCAAGTTTCCTTTCCACAAGTTCTACCCTACTAATACATTTCCTAGTTTCTTGCCCCACTGTATTGGTTATCTTTTCAAACCTTTCTTCTACTAACTCATTGATTTCTCCTTTATTGGACTCGATCTTGGCGCCTAATTCATCAATCTGTTTGATGCATGTCTCACTAATTTGTTCTATTTCCGCATGGAGATTGCTCCGACCCAATTCCATCTCAGCTCTGATATCACTACACTCCCTATTTACCTTACTTTCTAAATTATTAATTTGCTTACTTATTTCTAACACCTTATGATCTATCTTATTACTAACATCATCGATCTTCTTATTAATACTAATACCCTGAGCTTCAATTTTCTCACTAATGATATTATTCTGAGATTCAATTTTCTCACTAATGACCGCTTCAATTTTCTCACTCATATTAATATTCTGAGATTCAATTTTCTCACTAATAATATTATTCTGAGATTCAATTTTCTCACTCATAATATTATTCTGAGATTCAATTTTCTCACTAATGATATTATTCTGCTCAGTCATTTTGGACATCAGCAAATTAAATAAACCCAGGTCAATCACCCCTTTACTTTGATCTTGCGTGACAGCGTTTTCCTCAGTTTGTACTGTTTTCTGACTTTCAGTAGGTCCCACCTTAGTCACCAACTTCCTATTTATGTTACCACCTTGGATTTCCTTGGACACAATAACCTCAGCCTCATCACCTGACTGCATATTGCTATCCTTGTCCATCTTCGGTTTCCTACTTATTTTTCGCGATCTCAAAGCTATTTCCCCTTGCAATTCCTCCGACATTACCCCTTAAATACAAACTTCAACCAAATGACCTTCCTAACATTACTCGGTGAATTTAACATGTGCGTACTCATTAAAAGAACTGATCCATGTATATTGCCATTCAGAAACACTTTTTCTGAACCTTACGAGTCCCACGTTGCTGGCGACACTTTTGTTGCTACTCCAACCACTACTCTTATACCTTCATATCTTCCACATAATATAAATAACATTTGTTTGAGCGCCAGTTGCTTTTTTAAGAAAAACAACAAAATTCGGTAGAGCATACCTCTTATATCAATTATCTCAAGGCGTGAGGTGATAAACTCACATATCTGGCAATATACAGGGATATGGATCAGGACAATATTAAATTACTGTTGCATTTCCACAATTGAGGATTGTACATGGAACTGGAATCACTTATTATAATTAAAAATAAAACTGAGTTTATGACTAAAATTACGTCACAATGAACAATCATTTACGTCTTTTAATTTAACAAAAGAAATATGTTGTGAGATTTGCGGTACAAAGAAAAGGAAAATTTAATCTAAACAAAAAAAAAGCTATTGGCATGAACTTGAAGTGAGATGTGATATCGCCGCTGATTACACTCTTCTTCATGTTATGAATGCATAACATGTCTGATGCTTTAATTACCTGTTGTCTGCATACACCGCTGTTGAACTTGAAAATTCTTGGGAAAACCTGTGAGCTGAAGTCGGGAGCCGTCTGCTGTAATCTTCTTATGTCACAAGGAGTTGGCCTACATACCATGTACGCGTGTAGGGAGC
This sequence comes from Anabrus simplex, assembly GCF_040414725.1. Lineage (NCBI taxonomy): Eukaryota > Metazoa > Arthropoda > Insecta > Orthoptera > Tettigoniidae > Anabrus > Anabrus simplex. The sequence continues at coordinate 104,094,785 of NC_090269.1, read as the reverse complement.
TCCAATGTAATTACGTCCACTCAATATATTTTAAATAATTGGAAAATATTATTGAAACATCTTGTGAAGTCCATCCTCACAAGAAGATGATGTTTCTTTATCAGCATAGTACCCGTCTCTGTTCGGATACAAGCACCACTTGTAGACTTCCTCGATGATTACCTCTTCAAACACAACTCTTAGCTCTGACCATCACACTAAGACCACTTCTTCCATTTGATACATCTGACTGTTACATATACTCTGCACGATATCAACTGCTTATGAACTGAGTAAGAACAGAATCCCTCTCCCCACCGTCGCCTTGACTTTATATAACCTCGCGATGACGACTCCTCTCCCTACTCCTGTTCATCCCTTCCACTTCCACATACAGTAGCTGGCGAATACTGACACTTGGTCGCAATCACGTGTCCACGCACTGATGTCATCAGTCACGCGCTGTCTAAGCGTACCCAAGCGGACCAAGAATGACTATACCGAATGCGTCACCGGGAAAACTCCTTGTACACAACATTCCCAGTTAAACATAGCCTCGATTGCAAAATACTATGCCAGCTCATCTAGCCAAAGTTACAAGCCACAGCATGACAATATGAAACCAACAAATCTCACTTACTACAATACAGAATAATTACAAATAAATTTCACTTAACCTATGATTAAATACAATAATATCCGTGATACCTAATTATTACAGTCTAAATGATGAGAAACAGAATATAAAATCTAATGAATCGGGTTAATAATAATAATAATAATAATAATAATAATAATAATAATAATAATAATAATAATAAATACAGAATGGAGTCTGTAACCCTGTTGTACGGTTACAACATGAAGATCTACGAACTACCAACCAAAACAGATTACGTTCACGCCATCCAGCTTTACGTAACGCCTCAGATATGGTTGCTAGAGGCTACAACCCAACTACAGAGGGGAAAATACGGTGGGAAGCAGCAACGGAGATGCATCTGCACAGTATGTTCTCGAATGCCAAACTTTATTATTATTATTATTATTAAAGCGTCTTTATTGTGGCGAAGTTAGGGCTCCCGGCCCTTTCTTACACTTAACCACTTCATGTATATACAATGTATATTTTACATAAAATTTAAACATATGAAATCTTTACAACCTAAAGTATAATTAAAGCAACTAAAGTATCACTAACTAAACTAAGGTGAGTAAAGTAAAACTAAATTATATACAGGAACACATTGCAATAACAACCATATTCACTCTCATTCATGCATCCCATTCACACTCAAGAAAGACTGGAAGTGCTTAAAAGATGACGCTGGCAAAGGATTTTAAATTTTGTCTTAGATTTAGCTTCCTTGATGTCATTGGGGAGTTCATTCCACCAGCTCGTGGCGGAGATTGTGAACGATCTGTTGTAGGTTGCGGTTCGATGCACAGGAATTTCTAGCGTACAGCCTGACCGGGTATTGAACAGGTGCAGGGAACTAAGGTAGCGAAATCTGGTGGATAGGTAAGGAGGAGTGTTTTCAGAAAGCACTTGATACAGCAAAGTAGTTGCGTGGAGTCTACGTCTGTCATTCAGTCGTAACCAAGATAATTGTGTATAGAATGGGGATACATGGGCGTATGGTTGTATGTCGAATGCATACCTGATGCATGCATTTTGGGCACGTTGCAGTCTCATGCTTTGCTCGTTATCCAAGTGGATTTCAGCTACCACGTAAAACAGGGCCGCTCAGGGTGCATGCACCAGTGCATTGCACTGTGCATGGTGCAAAAGACGACTTCCGTTGGTTGACCAGAGTGCAGACCCCCACTCCTCGATCTGGAGCAATAGCGCTGCCTCTCTCGTTCCCCAAGCCTGTCTCGCACACTCCGCCTGTCTCCCTCTTCCTCACTTGCTCCGCAGCGCTCCAAAGCCGAGCCGAGTTGAGCCGAGCTTAGCCGAGTAGCCCAGAGACGAAGAATTGGGCTGAGCCGAGCCGAGTGGGACCGATGCACTGTGCACAGTAACTCTGCGCCTCAGTTTGCACGCGTGAGATTTTGGGCGTTTGAGAGGCCCTGACGTAAAACATGGACTGCTCTGAACAGAATAAGAACAAGCCATTGCAGATGTAGAGACCTGTTGTTTAAATGGAACAAGTTGCCGACACCTGCGAGTGACTGCGGAGCTGCACCACAAACCATACACCACATTGTCAGGGAGTGTGAAACGCGGGCATACACAGACAGCAAAGTGGATTTTCTGATGGCAACTCCAGAAGCAATACAGTGGATCAATGATCTTGACATCCAATTGTAAGGAGTCTTTTCTTGTTCATTGTTTTCCTATTATGTAAATATGTATATCATTTATTTCTGTATTCAACTTGATTATATGGGTCATATGCTAAATAAGTAAATTAATTAATTAATTAAAAAATATGCCTTACGTTTGAACTTCAAGTTCGTTTACAGCCAGCAGAACTTTGTCCTCCGTGGAACATCAGTCAAGATGGTGGGCAGTGCTTGCGCTGGTACATAACCAAATATATATATATATATATTTCATATGGCATGAGGATACATTGTTACAATTTGGTTATTTACAAATATGTAGGATTACAGGGTTTAAAAAAGTTTCATCTATACACACAGAACAAATACGTAATAAAACAAGCAATATTTGTACATTTGAGCTCATCAATATCTGCATTGCTGCTAAAGCTGAATGTCCAGTTTTGTTATCCAACTCACAGCTTCATCACTGGCCTCGTGAATGTCCTTTATTGTCCCACTGAATCTTCGGAGTGGGCACTCTGTGACGATATGTTGAACGGTCTGAGGCACGTCAGAGCAGTCGCAGTAAGGGTCGCTGATAATCTTCCACTTGTGTTTCCAGAAGTTGCATCTGCCATGTTGAGTTCTGATCCGATTAAGTGAAGACCAAATTTTTCTGGGTAAGTTGAAACCAGGAGATTGCACAATTGGATCCGAAATTAGACCTAATCTGTCAGGGTTTGAAGCTGCCCACCCATCGCGCCAGGCAGTGTTAGAATGAAATTCATCTTGGGCTAGCCTCTTTCCTAGTAACCAAGAAGGATTCCTAGATTTCAGCCTGAGATCTTCATGTAAGCAGTCTTGATGCAATGGTAGGAGAGGATTATCACACCATTTAACCCATTCTTTTTTCAGTGCCATTTGTCTTCGGATATGAGGAGGTGGAATATTTGATAGAACCGGTAACCAATCCAGAGGTATGGGCACTGTTGAGCCATACTGGACAACAGTATTCGGCTACTGGGTATACTAACGCAAGTGCTGTAGTTCGGAGGGTGGATGCAGATGGGCCCCAGCTTGTTCCTGTGAGTTTGTGCAGGATGTTATTGCGGGTTTTGATCTTGGCTGATGTTTTGCGTACATGTTCGCTGTAAGTCAAGGATCGATCCAAGGAAACGCCTAGATATTTTGGATGTGGATTGAACTTCAGAATATGACCTCTGAATTGAACCTGAGGGACATAATTGGCTTGTTTATTGCTCAAATGAAAGCAGCTGACCTCTGTTTTTGTTATGTTTGGTTTCAGTCGCCAGGTTTTAAAATAATTATAAATTCTGCAGAGATCTTTAGACGAAATACCTATATTTTGAAACATACAGGATTTCTCTTCTGTTATATACAAATGTAAAACATACTTGCAGATTATTTTGAACTGTATCACTTCCAATTCATACTTTTTTAAGACGTTAAATTATAACAATAAAATATTGTTTCTAATAGATGAACGCTTTTATACACTTGTATATGCAATAGGTTCAAATAGTGTATACTGTACCATGAAATAGACCCCGAAAATAATTTTCGTCCTTCTGAAAAATGACTGATTCGTTGGTTACATCCTTATTCCGGGAAGGTCTTCAAATGTGGAGGTTGGAAGAGAATATCGATTTTTATCACGGAAATAAAACGCATTTAGATATTTTGTGGCTCTCTCTTTACTGTACTGTGCAGTGTTGCCAGGTCTACAAATAAAAATCGGTAGATTGTACGTAAACATTTCGCGAGCTTTAATGAAAATTTCTGTAGTTTCTGGAGCATTGAAATCTTATAATGCAACTAAATTAAAGAATGTAACAGTGATTTGAAGTTATTATGAGGAAAGTATACAATTTCACCCACCCGTACTCTCTGGCCCCACTAGGCTTCTTCTTCTTCTTCTTCTCCCAAATCGTCCTGCAGATGTAGTCATTCATCAGGCGTAGAATTTGTTTGCCAATTTTGAAGTTGCAGCAGGATGCAGATTTTGTATTCTATATGCGGGTCGGTGATTTTTCTTAGAATGATGCAGTCATGTGTGACTTTTGAGTTCAAATAGAAGTGAGAGATGACGTAATTCGAGCCTAAAATGAATGCTGGGAAGTACCTAACGAGTGATGTTTTCGATAAAACGTCACACAGTGAGGTGAGGGAAGAGTTTTTTCGGCACATATATTATGGACCATTAACCTTATTATTCATTTTCCTTGTCCAGCTCCATGGCCACATGGTTAGCGTGCTGGCCTTTGATCATAGGGGTCCCTGGTTCGATTCCCTCCAGGGTCGGGAATTTTAACCATAATTGGTTAATTTTGCTGGCACGGAGGCTGGGTGTACGTGTCGTCTTCATCAGCATCCTCATCACGACGCGCAGGTCGCGTACGGGTGTCAAATCAAAAGACCTGCATCTGGCCAGCCGATCTTGTCCTCGGACACTCCTGGCAATAAAAGCCATGCGCCATTTCATTTCATTTTCCTTAAATTTGGATTAGAAGAAATTTCGGGATTTTTTGGGTTTTCTGGCGAGTTGCAAAAAAATCGGGAGATCTGAACTTTCGGGAGACCTGGCAACACTGGTACTGTGGACCCCAGCGGTCCGCTGTTCCCCGATTTACAAAACGCTGAGCTAGCATGTTGATGATTTAGCAGTCTTCAGTGCATACGACATAATTATAGCTGAATCTATCAGTCATCTTGCTAGTTAAAACAATTATCACCATTACGATCACCATCAACACTTCATACCTTAAATAGCGAGTAATTCTATTACACAACGCACACTTCCCCATTGAAGCTTATGACCATCATTTAATACATTATTTCTCGACCATAACTAATACAACCCATGCAAGGTTGGATAATAAAACATAGAGAAGCTAGAGTTGCCGCAAGGCATAGGCGAAGCATACTATTACGCTGTTAGACTGTATCTTTCCAGGAAGTAGTAGATCATGGAGAAGGAAATAATCAATGTTGATTTAAATAGTGGTTTTAGCTAGAGCCCTGAGCGAATATACAAAATAATATCCGCATTCGCTCCGCATCCGCGAACCGTTATCCGCGGATATTGTAAATATTTAACTACTATACGCGAACCTTTTCTTGAGCCCTGAGCTCCCTAGTGCTGAATCGGTAGACCTCGGTTATCTTCGACATCCATATTGGCAACCTTTGAAACACAAACTATGAATCGCTTATTCATCGATGTGCGACATCTGGCGTACACTTTACGAACAAGTACTGTTGTTGTTTACACAGCAAAGCCAAACTATATCATTCATGCTAGTAACAAGATTCGCATCCAGAAATATTATATAATGTTAAATAATGTATGTGTGACACAGTTGTTGACGTAAGATAATAAATGTTTAGAAAATTCATATCGATCGATCATATTATCGATTCAATTCAGATTTCATTTCCATCCAGTTGGCAGTATAACCGTAACCGGCAGCGCCCCCTCCTTACTCCTCACCCCGTAAAAATCGGGCCCAAGAAAAAGTTCGCGTATAGTACAGTATATTACACCCAGGGTATTGAAACGGATAGATCTGTTAATATAACACAATAGACCTGGCACCAGTACCCGTACAGTCAGAGTTTTATGAGAGATTTTCTCTTGCGATAACTACCGACGTATTGACCTTTGTCCCCCCCCCCCTGTGGGTGGGGGCGGTAGAATAACACCCACGGTATCCTCTGCCTGTCGTAAGAGGCGACTAAACGATTCCCCAGGGGCTCTGAACTTTGGAGCGTGGGTTGGCATCCACGGGGCCCTTAGCTGAGTCCTGGAATTGCTTCCAGTTACTTGTGTCAGGTTCCTCACTTTCATCTATCCTATTCGACCTCCCTTGGTCTTTTCCGATCCCGACGCTATTAGGTTTGCGAGAGCTAGGGGGTCTTTCATTTTCACTCCCTTCGGGGCCCTTGTCTTCCTTTGGCCGATATCTTCATTTTTCGAAGTGTCGGATCCCTTCCATTTTCCTCTCTGATTAGTGTTATATAGAGGATGGTTGCCTAGTTGTACTTCCTCTTAAAACAATAATCACCACCACCATTTTGTACTATATAGCTGCATGGGTTATCAATAAACTAGTTAAGAGTAGCTAAGAACATCACTCTTGTTGCATATGTGCAGAGTATTTTCTGCTTAGATGTAAAATTCATTATTTTCTTTGGCAGATATATTTCGTTGATTGAATTTCACGAATGTCAAAATATTGACCAGTGTATTGTAGTTTCAGACTAAATTGATTACCTTCGTGCTTACGATACTGAAATATCTATTGACCAATAATTAAAAAGTGATTTGTCTATGTGGTACTCGTTTTGTAACCGCAAGGTTGCGTTCAAGAGATGGTGGGTAGTGTAGCAACCCCACTATCGGCAACCCTCAAGAGAGTTTTCCGTGGTTTCCTATATTCACGCCCGGAAAATGTCGGGGCTGTTCTCTCTCCGCAGTTCGAAACCTTTCCTCTCTTGTGTCACCGAAATGTGCTCTGTGATAGTAGAGCGTTAAATAGCTATCACCGGGTGAGTTGGCCGTGCGGTTAGAGGCGCGCGGTTCTGAGCTTGCACCCGGAAGATAGTGGGTTCGAATCGCACTGTCGTCACCCCTGAAAATGGTTTTCCGTGTTTTCCCATTTTTACACCAGGCAAATGCTGGGGCTGTACCTTAATTAAACCCACGGCCGCTTCCTTCCAACTCCTAGGCCTTTCCTATCCCATCGTCACCATGAGACCTATCTGTGTCGGTGCGACGTAAAGCCACTAGCAAAAAAATAGCTATCAAAAATATAAATAATGATCTTCTCTTCGTCTTCCTGGCCTTTCGCCAATTATCTGGGGTCAGCACGTTTTAGGTATTTAACCCAGTTTTACGGTCGGATGCCTTTCCTGACACCAACCCTATGTGGAGGGATGTACTCGCTATTGCGTGTTTCTATGGTGGTTTGTAGTGTGATGTGTTGTATGTAAATGAAGATGTGTATTAAGATGAACACGAACACCCAATCCTCGACCTATAGAATTAACCAGACGTAGTTAAAATCCCCTGCCTGGCCAGAATCGAACCCGGGGACCTCTGAACCCGAGCCCACTACGCTGACAATTGAGCAAAGAAACCGGACAACATGAAATAATAATAATAATAATAATAATAATAATAATAATAATGTACGATAATTGTTCTACAGCAATCTCCCGGCCAGAGCTGGGGTTTAAATTCAATCTTCAACTTCGTAAATATTGGGATCCCAACTGACTCAACCAAATATCGTGAAATTACGTTGGAATTCCAGAATTTAACGACAATATCTACTTTGAAGTTTTCTCTCAAAACTGAATCGTCGTCTACCCCTCCTTTCAGGATTTTGAGGACTCAGTACCTTGAAGGGCATTTATAGTAGAATTAAACTTCATGATATTCGCTCATTTTATCAATACATACCGTGTACAAACTCCTGGCTCTTCGACTGGTTCATGGCACATTCTCTTCATTGGCACGGTACCTACACTCCCGGCTGTACCTTGAGAAAGACGAAAACTGATTTTGGGAACAACTGTCGTTCCGGACCAAAGCAAGCATGAATGATAACTAGGTATTCGTTGCCAATCGAGGTAAACGGTTCCTGCACTAAATGACATTGCAAAAATTATCGACAGATTCATTTGAATGCGTGAAGTCATCGTGACGAGTTGCGAATACAGGAGAAACCCATATAATGTATACAATTAAGAGGAAGCTCACAAAGGCGAAGCTAAAATGGTTTTATTTAATGAGTTTTTACCTCCTGCGTAATGCTCACTTTCAGGGTGATTACAGAGAGCTCATTAGTAACGGTTTGCTGGCATCAATGCTAATGTACGAACAAGGTAGTAATATTCTCATCCAAAAGGGCAGATAAAATCCTCCCTAAATCCTTGGAGTCTTTAGTATTTAAACCCTGAATGTGAGTGGTAAGTTATAGCATTCTTACAAGTGCATCTGACAGAGAATCAGCAACATGAGACAGTTCCTCGTCTACACTATCATTGCAGTCACCATCTCCGTTGCTACGGTAAGAAAAATATTCTCATTTTTTACAGATTTGAAAGTTGCTTCGATTATTATCAGTTTTTACAGATTTGAAAGTTGCCTCGAATATTAAGCATTTATTGTCCATGCCCTTATGATGCATTGGTAACATTTTCATTGACATTTTAGAGAATTTTAGAGACTTCCACTATTTTGACATAGTAAATGTAAATTAATCATTCCAAATGCCTTAAATTTGTAGATAGATATGTTATCTTTATTACGAATATTTCTCTACGATATGCAGGTATGATGAAATTACTAAATTAAAGGATACCAAAGTATATTCTGTGCTGTAGTGGTTAGTGTGATTAGCTGCCACCCCCGGAGGCCCGGGTTCAATTCCCGGCTCTGCCACGAAATTTGGTACGAGGGCTGGAACGGGGTCCATTCAGTCTCGGGAGGTCAACTGAGTAGAGGTGGGTTCGATTCCCACCTCAACAATCATCGAAGTGGTCTTCCGTAGTTCCCCCCTTCTCCTCCAGGCAAATGCCGGGATCGTGCCTAACTTAAAGCCACCGCTGCTTCCTTCCCTCTTCCTTGCCTGTCCCTTCCAATCTCCCCATCCCTCCAAAAGACATAGCAGGTGAGGCAGCCTGGGCGAGGTACTGGTCCACCACCCCAGTTGTATCCCGCGACACAAAGTCTGAAGCTCCAGGACACTGCCCTTGGAGCGGTAGAGGTGGGATCCCTCACTGATTTCGAGGGAAAAATCCGACCCTGGAAGGTAAACAGATTAAGAAAGAAGAAAGATTACTAGCATCGCTCATACCTGAGTAATTTTCATATTGCCAAGTCAAGGAAGAGACTGAGACAGGTCAATGAAAGTAAGAAATTTATTCTAGCCCATACCAGAAGACATAGCGCATTGTAAACACTACATGTCGCCAGCAAAGTCATGTAAATACCATACGTTGAATAAATAAAACAATGATCACAAAGTGATTAGCATGTTGGTCTTTGGTCCAAGGGCACCCGGGTTCGAAACCCGGCCGGGGCGGGAGTTTTAACTTTTATTGAATATTTACTCTGGCTGGGCGATTAGAGTGCATCGTAGGTAAGACCCCATCTTGGTGGTAATGATTATTCTTTTGAGAGGAAGTACAACTCGGCAACCATCCTCTAATCAGAGGATAAATGGAAGTGGTCTGACACTTCGTAGAATGAAGGTATCGGCAAAAGAAGGGGAAGGGCCAGAAAGATGTGAAGATAATAAATAATAATGTTATTTGCTTTACTTCCCACTAACTACTCTTTTAAGGTTTTCGGAGACGCTGAGGTGCCGGAATTCAGTCCCGCAGGAGTTCTTTCACGTGCCAGTAAATCTACCGACACGGGGCTGACGTATTAGAGCACCTTCAAATACCACCGGACTGAGCCAGGATCGAACCTGCAAAGTCAGGGCCAGAAGGCCAGCGCATCAACCATCTGAGCCACTCAGCCCAGAGGTGTGAAGATCAAAGACTCCCGGGGCCCCATCCTTCTTGGCGATCCCCGACAAAGTAGTAGTGCTGCGAAAATGTTGCAAACATTGGGCTGGCAAGAATCGGGAGTAAGGAGACGAACTGCTAGACTAAATGGTATGTTCTGAGCTGTCAGTGCGGAGATGGCGTGCAATGACATTAGTAGACGAATAAGATTGAGCGGAGCTCTTAAAAGTGGAAACGATCACAATTTGAAGGTAAAGTTGGAATGGGCATGAGACTTTGGGCCGGGATACAACTGGGTAGAATGACCAGTACATCGTCCAGGCGGCCTCACCTGCCATGCTGAACAGGGGCCTTGTTGGGGGATGGGAAGATTGGAAGGGATAGACAAGAGAGAGGAAACGAAGCGGCCGTGGCCTTAAGTTAGGTACCATGCCAACATTTGCCTGGAGGAGAAGTGGGAAACCACGGAAAACCACTTCCAGAATGGCTGAGATGGGAATCGAACCCACCTCTACTCATTTGACCTCCCGAGGCTAAGTGGACCCCGTTCCAACCCTCGTACCATTTTTCAAATTTCGTGGCAGAGCCGGGAATCGAACACGGGCCTCCGGGGCTGGCAGCTAATCACACTAACCGGTACACCACATAGGCGGACAAGGTTGGAATTCAAAAGGGCAAATAGGACAAGTATTCACTTATAGGGTGAGGAGTAGAGGTTTGGAATAATTTATCATTAAAAAAATCTCTCTGTAAATATAAATGAATGGGTTGTTTGTATGTATGTCTCGAATGGACTCAAAAACTACTGGACCGATCTGGCTGAAAATTTCACAATTTGTTCTTATTATTCCTGGGAGGGTTTAGGAAGTGATGTGAACGAAATGTGATGGGTATTTCGGCGTAAGGGGTGAGAAGGGTGGAAGAAAAGGAAACCGCATTACAAGTCTGATCAGTAGGTTTCCTAACCAACAGTATGTGAAGATTATGATGATTTTCTTAACTCTCATATGCTTTTTTTCTTCTTCTTCTTCTTGTACTACTATATACGGCATATAAAAATGAAAAGATCAAGTTCAGTCCCCGTTGCATAGGGGTAGAAGGTGTGAAGAAAGAAAATGTCGAAAATGACAGAGATTATGGGTGAATGTGTATGTTTCAGCATAGCTCTCAACCAAACTAGATACACATATGGCTTACTATTTGGAAAAATTACTGTAGGGGCAAGAAACCCCTAGCACCCCTAAAGGATGGGGTGAAATGTAAAAATCCGAAAAATGACCGATATTAGTGGCGAATTCATAGTAATGGGATAGCTAAGATGAACTGTGACACTATGGATGCCGTTTGAGCCAAAGTTCAATCCCAATCGGGACTGGGGTTAAAAATGGTGAAAAAATGTGCAAAACGACCGAGATCATGGATGTACGTGTGCTTGTTCCAGCATAGCTCTCAACCAAACATGATACTCATATGACTTAACTGTTTTTTAATTTATTTTTTACAATTTGCTTTACGTCTCACCGACACAGATAGGTCTTATGGCGACGATGGGATAGGAAAGAGCTAGGAGTGGCTAGGATTCGGCCGTGGCCTTAATTCAGGTACAGTCCCAGCATTTGCCTGGTGTGAAAATGGGAAACTACGGAAAACCATCTTCAGGACAGTCGACAGTGGGGTTCGAACCCACTATCTCCCGAATACTGGATACTGCCCGCACTTAAGCGACTGGTAGCTATTGAGCTCGTTGACTTACTGTTTGGGAAAGAAAACTGTAGGGTAAGACACCCCTACGTGTGTGGAATGGAAAGGGAGGGGAAATATTAAAAGAATAGAAAACGACCAATATTAAACGTAAAAACGATGTATGTTAATAAATATAGTCTTTTACATTTGATTAAACGGTTTAGAAACATCCAACGCGGTTGAATTAATAAACGCGGGTGAAGCCGCGGGCACCTGTTAGTACTCGATAATTTTCCAAGTTCTTTGAAAACATTTCAGAAAAGACTAGGTACACAACTGGTAGGGAATCTGCCACCTGGGCGACAGTCCTAAATGTAGATCATTGGTGACTGACGCGCAAGTCGCCCGTGGGTATGCAGTCGAAGAACCTGCACCTCGTCTCTTTGGAGGTCGTAAGCCATTGTTATTATGAATACAATTCAGTAACGTCCCCATTTCATACGTAAATTAAGCTAATTTCCGGCTCCATGGTTAAATGGTTAGCATGCTGGCCTTTGGTCACAGGGGTCCCGATTTCCATTCCCGGCAGGGTCAGAAATTTTAACTATAATTGGTTAATTCCGCTGGCAGTGGGGCTTGGTGTATGTGATGACTTCATCATCATTTCATCTTCATCACGACGCGCAGGTCACCTACGGGAGTCATATCAAGAGACCTGCATCTGGCGAGCCGAACTTGTTCTCGGACACGCCCGGCACTAAAAGCCATACGCCATTTCATTATGATTACAATGTAGTAACGTCCCCATCCCATAGGTACATTAGGCTAATTTCCCTTATGTAATGGCATTTCCTTATTACAGGCGGCAATGACACGTGAAGAGATCATCGCAGCCGTGATGAAATTTAGAGATGAATGCAAGAAGGATTTCACCATCAGTGAAGGTAAGAATCGATGCTAATTGTAATAAATAGACAAATTAGCTTTTTAATATCCTATGTTACTGGTACTGAATTCTGGGTTAGAAACCAAAATCCGATATTGGAGGTTACTTAAAAGTTTGTAATATTTCACAAGATACCGTATTTTCAAATGAATTCTAAGGGTGGATGAAATGAAAACGCAACATGGGCCACAGAATGAAATCGACAAGTTTTTCTCAGAAGTTACACAGCACGTCTTCTGTTTCACCAAGCGGTGGATACCCTGCCCGTAGAACTCTTTTGGCTGAGAATGGAACCATTTGCTAACTGTCTCAATAGAAGAACAGAACCTTCAATTCCATTTTCAACGAAAAACCCACCGTATTGTGCCGATCTATCACCATGCGATTTCTAGACCTTCCATCCGTTGAAAAAAGCATTGAAAGGTCGACAATTCTACAAGGACGGTGAATCCAAGGACAATGTTTAAGGCTGGTTCGAATTTCACCCAAAAAAGAGTTCAACGATCAGGGTCTTCGCGCTTGGTAAAACAGGAGGGACAAGTGCTTGTGCAATTTTGGATATACTTTTGAAATAAACTTTGTCGAACCCCTTCTCCCCCCGTTCCGTTTTCATTCGATCCAGTCTTCTAGTTCGATAAATTAAATATTATTTTCAATTTTTCATGTTATACAAATAATGTAAGATAATTATTTTGCTCGATTGTGTATTTTTAAAATAGGTCATCATTCCATCACTCGTCCCAATTAATTTTGGTATAAGGTTTAAATGTTATTGTTCTTGATATAACTTACATATAAGATTTCTTAAGGGATATTCCCAATTAAAAGTTGAAATAATTGCTTTCAGTTACAAGCTAATTTTATCAATATATTTAGTTTATTGACATTTTTCTTTTTTTGGCATCAGCTTGATATTTCACGACTGCGTGTGGGATAATGATATGTTTGTTACAGAGGAAGAGAAGGCTGTTCTTCAGAAGCAAGTTCCTACTTCGCAAGAGGGCAAGGTAAATATTATGTCCGTTATTTCTAAATCAGCCAACGGCCGTAGCCGTATTGAAACACCGGATCCCGTGAGATCTCCGAAGTTAGGTTGGATGGGTTGCCACGCGCTGTTGGTGGGGGGTAAGGGAATGGAGGAGCGGAAAGGAACTGGCCACCCTACCGCACGTAAACTCCGGCTCAGGAGCACGTCTGCGGAGGTTCGGACCTGCCTTCGGGCAAAATAACCCTTACCTTACATTATATCTAAATCACGAGAACCTGTTCCTTTTTGGAGAGTTCGTAGGTATGTGGCGAAGCGACTGAATATAATTCATTAAACATATTTCGTTTATTAAATTAAATAATTTGTAATAAAAAGATATTCAGCTTTTCTGAGTAAGTTCTGGAATGACTGAAGCCACCCTTGGCCATTTTGTGTTTCTCCTAGTGTTTGAAGTGGGATACTCTCCCTGATGCCACGTAGTTTTCCAAGTGAAAGTTCCAACCGTGGATCAACTGAGATTCAAACCTCGGTCGTCCTGGAAGTAAGTCAGCCACTAAGCCACTGTGCTAACCCCGTCGTCAAATAATATTAAATGGATACATAAAAATAAATTATGCTTAATCCTGGCCATTCATATAAAAATATCAGCCTAGCTGAAGGCACACTTATCTTACCAGGGAGACTTGGATTCGATTCGCAGTATGAAAGACAAGAAATTTAGAATTTAGGCAGAAATGAGTATCAGATTATTTTCTGGAGACAAGTAAAGACTCTGACATCAGAGAGAGTAGCTTTTTTCTTTTTATTACAGAGCCTTTAACTTCCACTTCTCCAGGTACCTTTATGGGTTGTAGGAATGTGGCTTTACTTTGCAGTAGTCCACAAACAAAGAGACTTGTCAAGATAATCTAAGGCATGGCATTCCTTGTAATGATGTTTGTCGAAAGACAAGTCTTGTGTACCTTTCTGACTTGTAAATTAACACTCATGTTTCTTTTCTCACAGCGACAGATTTTGAGGTTTTCACTTTATCGGAATTTCTCGAACCACGTGGAGTCGTCAGTGTAGAGATGGTGGTGATGGTGGTAGTGGTGGTGGTGGTGGTGGTGGTGATTATTGTTTTAAGAGGAAGTACAACCAGGCAACCATCCTCTATATAACACTAATCAGAGAGAAAAAAATGGAAGGGGTCCAACACTTCGAAAAATGAAGGTATCGGCCAAAGGAAGACAAGGGCCACGAAGGGCGTGAAGATGAAGTATTCCCTAGGCCTCCATACGTAATACCGTCGGGGCCGGAAAAGAACAAGAGTTGACTAAGAGAGGTCGGATAAGATAGATGCAAGTGAGGAGCATGGCACAAGTAAGTGGAAGCAATGCCAGGACTCAGCTAAGGGCCCCGTGATCGCTAATCCACGCTCCAAAGTTCAGAGCCCCTGGGGCCCCTTTTAGTCGCCTCTTACGAAAGCAGGCGATACCGTGTGTGTTATTCTACCGCCCCCACCCACAGGGGGATCAGTGTCGAGAAAATTGCTAGAAAATTAGCAATAAAACGTAGCACAAAATAGATCATTGTCATAAATATTGTTCTGTGTTCACTGATTAGGAGGCCGATTGGTTAGATTCCCTAATAGGAACGGCTATCTGTTGGATACTCGCTCTCTAGTACGAAATGTTGTCTAAATCTGCTGTCTATTCTGTTACAGTCTCCGGTACTTACTTTCGTCAATAAGTGTTGGGTCCACAAGTGCAAAGAGACCTGAGTTAAAACTCCACAAGGCCATCACAGAATAATTTTATGTGTTCTTGAATTGAACTCTGAATACTATCAAATTTAGGGTTTCAAAACTGCACTCAGTCCATGTGCAAGAATTTCTAAGCTATTAGTAGGGACTGGATCCTTAGTTTCTTTTATGTATCATGTTCTATTTATTCCCAAAACTAAAAATCATTTGAATAATTGATTATTTGAACCTTAAGATATACATATTTTGGGGAAGCAATCCTGACTTTACGTCTGATCTTAGAGGATCGAATCAAGGACAAGCCCATGTACATGGCATTCGTAGATCTAGAAAAGGCATTCGATAATGTTGATTGGACCAAGCTATTTAGAATTCTGAAGGTGATTGGGATCAGATACCGAGAACGAAGAATTATCTACAATCTGTATAAAAATCAATCTGCAGTGATAAGAATCGAGGGCTTGCAGCAATCCAGAAATGAGTGAGGCAAGGCTGCAGTTTGTCCCCCCTCCTCTTCAATGTTTACGTAGAACAGGCAGTAAAGGAAATGAGAGAGGAATTTGGAAAATGAATCACAATCCAAGGAGAGGAAATCAAAACCTTGAGATTTGCCGATGATATTGTTATTTTATCTGAGACTGCAGAAGATCTCGAGAAGTTGCTGAATGGTATGGATGAAGTCTTGGGTAAGGAGTACAAGATGAAAATAAATAAGTCCAAAACAAAAGTAATGGAGTGCAGTCGAATGAAAGCAGGTGATGCAGGAAATATTAAATTAGGAAATGAAGTCTTAAAGGAAGTAGATGAATATTGTTACTTGGGTAGTAAAATAACTAACGATGGCAGAAGTAAGGAGGACTTAAAATGCAGATTAGCACAAGCAAGGAAGAGCTTTCTTAAGAAAAGAAATTTGCTCACTTCAAACATTGATATCGGAATTAGAAAGATGTTTTTGAAGACTTTCGTGTGGAGCGTGGCATTGTATAGAAGTGAAACATGGACGATAAGTAGCTCAGAAAGAAAGAGAATAGAAGCTTTTGAAATGTGGTGTTACAGAAGAATGCTGAAGGTGAGATGGATAGATCGAATCACAAATGAAGAAGCACTGAATCGAATTGGTGAGAGGAGATCGATTTGGCTAAATTTGACGAGAATAAGAGATAGAATAACAGGACACATCTTAAGACACCCAGGACTTATACAGTTGGTTTTTGAAGGAAGGGTAGGTGGTAGGAACGGTAGGGGTAGACCAAGGTATTAATATGACAACCACATTGGAGCAGATATAGGATGCAGTAGTTACGTAGAAATGAGAAGGTTAGCACATGATAGGGTGGCATGGAGAGCTGCATCAAACCAGTCTATTGACTGATGACTCAAACAACAAGATTTTGGGGATATTAAGACCTAAGAATATCTAGAGCATACCACTAGACTTCCTTGTTTCATGATTTGTATCTGCTTTTGTGGGAATAATGCACCCACATTTTATGAAGGAGGAGTAAAAGAAGTTTAAAAACCCTTTTGTTGCCGAACACGTAACGCTATGTAGATGACATTCTTCTGGCGACATAATTACTTTCTTCTATAATCAGTGGCACCGGGTTGAATGCGTGAAGCTCTACTTGACGAGCTCAGCTCGGTGGTATCTGAAGGTGCTCAAATACGCCAGCCTCCTATTGGTATATTTATTGGTACGGAAAAATTAACCATTGGGACAAAATTCCGCCACTTCAGCGACTCCTAAAATAGAAAACATAATTAGTGAGACGTGAGATTACGAGCAAACATTAATTAATTAATTTTTCTCTAAATATCTGTGCGGTTGTTAACATCCAATAAAATTCTAGAATTAATTGGTAATGATGGGTCACACAGTGGGCTCTGTGAATGTTACCAGAAAAAGTAAACTCACATTTATTACTGCAGAAAGTTGGCGATGACTAACCAAAAATATCAGAGAGTCATTTTACAAAGTCTATCAAATGCTAATACGTTGCACTGTATATTATCCAGCCGACACTAAAATCTTTAAAGAAAGACAACTAGGTACCTCACCCATTAGAAGACCTTAAAAAGTACTTTCTCCGGTTTTTCATTGAAGCTTGATATGTCTTATGAATTTGTAACATAAGCAAGTGAATTCCTTTTTTCGAAAATGGTGTACTTAATAATTTCTTACTTTCTACATTTATTCTGTACGCATAGGCCGTTTTATTCTAGTGAAAGTGACTATTGCAAACATTAATGAACTTTTATTGTAATATTGCTCAGACTTTCTTTCTCTTGTTGTTTAAGAATTGACGAGCATTCTCTCTAAAACTTCATATTTCTCAGATTGGGAGTTGTTGTTGTTGTTGTTGTTGATGTTAGTGTTGGTGTTGTTGTTGAGGATGAAAGGTAATTTGAAATGTAGTTGGGCTAGGAAAAAAAGGGGAAAAGTGAGAAGAGAGAATAAATACATAAATAAATGAAAAGAATGAATGAATGAATGAATGAATGAGAGAAGGAAAGAAACAACACCAGTGAGGCAAGGAATTGTTTTATATTAATGTATGATGTGTTCTGTTTCAGTGTTTCCTGGGATGTATGGGTGAGAAAGCAGGCGTGGTAAGTATTCAGTGCCTTGTATTTTCATGATATTTCTTCGACTCTTTTACTGCATGAGTTTGCAAGAATTTGTCTTAATTGTGTGCTGCTTTTATATGGAGTTTGAATAGTCCCGTACACCGAATCATACTGACGTCTCAGAAGGTGGAGGGACTACCTATCAGAACTCCCAATAAGCTTAGGCCAATAAAACGGACAAGTGCCGTGAAGCAGTCCTCTTTTCTGTTTTCACATAGCTTTATGCAAGCTGAGGATAGGTCATAGCAGATTAACACATTCTTACCTTCTAAGGAGAGAAAACTTCACAGTATGATCCTGCAGAGTCGACTTCACGATCCCTTTACTCTAGTCCATAATAAAAAGTAATGCATAGACATTTAAAAATATTGTATTAATTTTATTGACAGTCCCTTAACACTGTTCCTGTCAACGACGTTCTTGAGTCGATAGCAACTTGCATTATATTCCCAGAAACCAGCAACTTTACTGGATGTTCTCCATAATCTGTTCTTCAGAGTAGACCATTATTGCATTTACATATTGTGAGAATTCTACAGTCTCTATTTTTATATTTACCAACAAAAAATATTGAACATTTTCAGTGGGAAGTATTTCACCTAGAACCCTAAAAATGGTCTACATTAATCTGATACCTGTCTAAGATTTCTGTACAAACTTTCAGCTCTCTACCTTTAATAGTTTCTGAGATACATGTACCAACCCATGAAGTGACAACATGTACTCAATGCTTCAAAAAACTCATTAAAAATGAATATCAAATGTAATTTTTGGGAAAGCAAAACTTTTATGGATTTAAAATAATTCTATAGTTAAATTATCATAAAAATTATAACTTTGTGTATTCTAAACTTCAGTAGCAGGAGTACCATGAATATAAGGAAATATTGGAGCATTTTCTATGATGTTCACGTACAAATCCCCTTAAAAGTAGGTACTTTGTGACGAAATTGAATCATCATTAGGAGACGCTTACTCCAAATGGGTCATAGTTCTGCATGGGATAAGGAACATTTTTAATTTAGATGGTGGTTGTGCTTATTGTTGTACTGAAAATAGAACAACGAGATTTTCAATTGAAGAAAGGAATGTAAGGGAGCTGACACCGCGAATATTGAGGATATGGGATAATGGCAGAAGGACGAAAGACCGCAGGGTTCAGATAAGAAGAACAGATGACCAGGAGAGGTCTGACTGGATAGACAGTAGGACTTTGGGAAAGTAACTAGAAGTGTCAGACTCAGCAGGAATACATGTTTGCGTTTTATTTAGAAGTAATTCCCTTTGTACTGCCAACGGGCGTAGCCGTGTTGAAACACCGGATCCCGTGAGATCTCCGAAGTTAAGCAACATTGGGCGTTGTCAGGAGTTGGATGGGTTGCCACGCGCTGTTGGTGGGGAGGGGGGGGGGTAAGGGAATGGAGGAGCGGAAAGGAACTGGCCACCCTACCGCACGTAAACTCCGGCTCAGGTACACCTCTGCGGAGGTTCGGACCTGCCTTCGGGCAGAATGACCCTTACCTTACCTTTTGTACTCGTACAAATGTATTTAACTAATCTACTCCTGTAGAATGTTATAGTAGCTAAACAAATTAAACCAGGGCCTCTCAGGGTGCATGCGCCGGTACATTATATAAGACGACTTGGCTAGGTTGACCAGAGTGCAGACCCCACTCCTCAAATTTGAGCAATAGCGCTGTCTCTCTCTTTCCCTACGCCTGTCTCGCTCGCTCCGCCTGTTTCCCCATTCCTCACTCGCTCTGCAGGGCTCGCCATCCAAGCCGAATTGAGCCGAGCTTAGCCGAGTCGTTCCGAGACAGAACGCTGGTCCGAACCTAGCCGAGTAGGACCGATGCACGGTCCACAGAACCTCTGCGCCTCGTTTTGCACGCGTGAGATTTTGGACGTTTGAGAGGCTCTGCTCTAAACAATAAAATTGAAGGATAAATATAATTATTAGACTATTATTGACTAAATTATATTCTGCATACATTTCTACGGTTCTTCAAATCACCCATGCTATTCTGTACGCAGATTGTAAACGGCCAGTTCGATGCTACCCAAGCCAAAAACAAAGCCCAGATGATTCTTGACGACAAGCCAGAAAAGCTGAGCAAAGCAATTGCAGCTATCGACAAGTGTGCTGCAGAAGGTGAGTGGTAGTCCTACTTCACGTAACGTTGCATGTAGTTGTAGTTATTGTTGAATATACACTATCCTGAAAACATAGAAAAGAAATAACATGCAAAATTTAACAAGAATGAAAAACACTACTCTCATCAGAATTCAATCCAGATATATCCAGCTTCTTATTTTTAGAACTTCCTAACTATTTAGAAACTAAACTGATGTGAATGTTCTAAAAATAGCTAAAGCGGTTGAAGTCTCAAAACAAGTTACTTGAAACACATCAGAGCACTATTTTCACAGCAGTGTGAAACAGGATGCAGGTACAGACATATACGGAAACAAAGACATATTCTAAATCAGCCTCCCACCCACCCCAAAAGAATATTCTCGTTTGATATGAAATATATACACTCACTGTGTAATGTATAATAGCAAGTGTATTCGTAGAGCCTCCATGGATCAGGCGGCAGCGCGCCGGCCTCTCACTGTTGGGTACCGTGGTTCAAATCCCGGTCACTCCATGTGAGATTTGTGCTGGACAAAGAGGAGGCAGGACAGGTTTTTCTCCGAGTACTCCGGTTTTCCCTGTCATCTTTCATTCCAGCAACACTCTCCAATATAATTTCATTTCATCTGGCATTCATTAATCATTGCCCCAGAGGAGTGCGACAGGCGTCGGCAGCTGGCACAATTCCTATCCTCGCCGCTAGATGGGGGCTTCATTCATTCCATTCCTCATCCGGTCGAATGACTGGAACAGGCTGTGGATTTTCATTTTCAAGTGTATTCCTAGTCTGTCTGGTAAGTCTTCAGTCCAGAGGCTCGAATAGCACCAACAAAAGGTTATGCGATTATAGGGAAATCGCCAAAACGGATGACAGTGCCATAATGAGGCGTTCAAGGCATGATGTGGAGCGAGGTAGTTTGCCATTGCTTTCCTCACTAGGCCAGACAATGTTGCTGCAGCGTGACCGACCCCTTCATGACAAACAGACGCACTAGGTGTGCTCCGAATGGCATTACTCTAAACCACCCGTACCTCACCAGCTTCCGTACTGACAAAGCCATAAATGAGATTGAGACTTTGATGGAAGCTTAACTTTGTTCTAACCTTCATTAACAACCAGATGCAAATACATTACACCCATCAAGAAAAACATCAGAGCCTCCGTGGCTCAGGCGGCAGCGCGCTGGCCTCTCACCGCTGGGTTCCGTGGTTCAAATCCCGGTCACTTCCATGTGAGATTTGTGCTGGACAAAGCTGAGGCAGGACAGGTTTTTCTCCGAGTACTCAGAGTACTCTGACTTTCCCTGTCATATTTCATTCCAGCAACACACTCCAATATCATTTAATTTCATATGTCATTCATTAATAATTGCTTCGGAGGAGTGCGACAGGCTTCGGCAGCCGGCACAATTCCTATCCTCGCCGCCAGATGGGGGCTTCATTCATTCCATTCCTGACCCGATCGAATGACTGGAAACAGACTGTGGATTTTCATTTTTTAAGAAATAGCATCCCATTGGATGGACAGAATTTGAATCGCAAGAAAAGAATATTTCTGATTGCAAAGTTACCAGTAAGGACATTATAATTTCATAGGATTTTAATTGGAAAGTCAGTGTAGTAATTTTACATGCAGAAAGGGCAATAACGAAATGAATAGGCTTATCTATAATAAGTTAAGTCCATAGAATTAGAGAGCCAAACTGTATTTTACCTGAAATGATAGATACATTTTTACTTGTGTTTCAGTAACCACAACAGACAAGTGCGAGACAGCGCCCAAGCTGATGGAATGTGCTGTGGGTGCCATCCCTGAGGTAAGGAACATTTTACGAAATACATTATTAGTGTCAGACATTTTTTTCACAATTGGCTTTAAATCGTACCGACACAGATAGGTCTTATGGTGACTATGGGGTAGGAAAAGGACTAGGAATGGAAACTAAGTGGCCGTGGCCTTAATTAAGGTACAGCCTGGTGTGAAAATGGGAAACCACGGAAAACCATCTTTAGGGCTGCCGACAGTGGGATTCGAACTCACTACCTCCCGGCTGCAAGTTCACAGCTGCGCGACCCTAACCGCACGGCCAACTCGCCCGATCGGTGTCAGACATTAGAAAGAGCTGAAATGTTTCTCCGAACTGTGTTGTAAAGTTTTGATACTCGCAATCTAAGCTATCTTTGTCTGTGAGGACTGGATTCGGGATACAAGTGGTACCAAAACCCATGTTCGAGATTGTTTGTGGTGTCCCCATTTGAAATAAAAGTATACAATGTATATTAATCAAGATTTTCTATTGAAATATTCCGTTAAAATCGGTCTTTAATGCCCCCAGTTTCGTTCACAGTGTCTTTCATTACCCTATTTCACATTTAACAGACATCATCATCTGTTTACCCTCCAGGGTCGGTTATTCCCTCGGACTCAGCGAGGGATCCCACCTATACCGCCTCAAGGGCAGTGTCCTGGAGCTTCAGACTCTTGGTCGGGGGATACAACTGAGGAGAATGACCAGTACGTCGCCCAGGCGGCCTCACCTGCTATGCTGAACAGGGGCCTTGTGGGGGGATGCGAAGATTGGAAGGGATAGACAAGGAAGAGGGAAGGAAGCGGCGTGGCCTTAAGTTAGGTACCATCCCGGCATTTGCCTGGAGGAGAAGTGGGAAACCACGGAAAACCACTTCCAGGATGGCTGAGGTGGGAATCGAACCCACCTCTACTTAGTTGACCTCCCGAGGCTAAGTGGACCCCGTTCCAGCCCTCGTACCACTTTTCAAATTTCGTGGCAGAACCGGGAATCGAACTCGGACTTTCGGGGTTGGCAGCTAATCACGCTAACCACTACACCGCAGAGGCGGACACATTTAACAGTACTGTCTCAAAACGGCCTCACTTTAGAGTCATAGTTAGCGCCTTAAAAGAATTTTGATATACTTTCCTGTTTTTCTCGAAACTTTCTTATAATTCCGTTTAGTTCATTTCCACGAGAATTAGGCACTATAAATTCAAAGTAAGATTACTTTGTGTAGTGCAAATATAAAAACAGACTTTTATACTTATGTTTTTTCTTTATTTTTTCAGTTCGGCAGCTTTGAAGCTTAGAAACCAGCGGGTTCCAAAAGAACAGACTTCGCACACTGGACTATATTCTTTGTTTACCTCGTCCTTACGCCATGTTTTCTCTGCAACAGGCCATATGTACATAAACACGTGGTGTATTATGTATTACACTACAATAAAATAATTATGCAACATTATCACTTATCTTAATACTTTCTCCTATCCGTTCCCTGGCACTCCACTTAACACATGACTATGCAACAACAAACATGAATATGAGGAATGCTTCTGTAAAAATCAATTATTCATATTTTTAGTGTTAATCATAATAATGTATGGCCTCAGCCAACGTGTGCATGCACATTCGTTTGACACCGTGTAGGCTGACTGCACTTCGATTCTGACGTTCTACCTTTCTCTTCCGGATGACAAAGTAAACCGCATCTCTATTGGATGATCTATAACTGAGTGTTAGATAATTTCTTTCTTTCTTAATCTGTTTACCCTCCAGGGTTGGCTTTCTCTCCGACTCAGCGAGAGATCCCACCTCTACCGCCTCAAGGGCAGTGTCCTGGAGCCTCAGACTCTGGGTCGGGGGATACAACTGGGAAGGATGACCAGTCCCTCGCCCAGGCGGCCTCACCTGCTGTGCTGAACAGGGGCCTTGCTGGGGGAGGGGATGGGAAGACTGGAAGGGATAGACAAAGAAGAGGGAAGGAAGAGGCCGTGGCCTTAAGATAGGTACCATCCCGGCATTTGCCTGGAGGAGAAGTGGGAAACCACGGAAAACCACTTCCAGGATGGCTAAGGTGGGAATCGAACCCACCTCTACTCAGTTGACCTCCCGAGGCTGAGTGGACTCCGTTCCAGCCCTCGTACCACTTTTCAAATTTCGTGGCAGAGCCGGGAATCGAACCCTGGCCTCTGGGGGTGGCAGCTAATCACACTAACCACTACACAACAGAGGCGGACGTTTTAGATAATTTACTATGCAGAAATATAACGAGAGCTCCAGATTTTCTCTAAATAAATCTGGAGCTCGTGTAGTATTTATTTTTATTATATAGTGAATAACTACAAAATTTTATAGGGACGGTGCGTGGTATTGTTGCAATGTTGCACAACTCTCAACAATTTTGCAATTCATTTGCCGTCTTTTTTTTTCTATTTGTTTTAAGACAAAGACAAAGTCACCTCCGTACAGGCCATGAAGGCCCTTGGAGAAGTGGAAGGTAAAGGCTTCCACCAATGTTAACCGCGGCACTTGTTGGGGTAGAATGGTTAGCTCTACGCCCGGCCGCCTTTGCTCCCAGGAATTAACCTGCTACTCAGTTTTGGTGTAGACTGAAGGCCTGTTTTCACATGTAGGACTGTGCTGCGACTGTGCTTCGACCGTGCTGTGTCGTCCGCAATCGCCAAACAGTATAAACCATTCCATTTACATTGAACAGCAGTTGAGTATTTTCACATGTAGGACTGTGTCCCTACCGTGTTGGTACCGTGCTGTCATGGATCGCCAAGCAGAGCGATTACGGCCCACACAGTCGTCGCCTGGTCTCAGCACAGTACCACATGTGAAAATTAGAAACGGTCGCCCTAGTGTCGCCAAGCCGGACTTCCGTCTTATTTCGGTGGTAATCGGAAGCACTCGGTCGTACGTGATCCAGTGACCAACGAGCACAGAATAACATAGAGTGCGCAATGCACTGTCTGAGTACTGTGCTCGTTGGTTCAGATACATTGTGTGATAGTTTGCAGTAGTAGGGTGGCGCAGTTGTCTTCCTTAAAAATAGACGAACAAGTGATAATTTTAGTTCAACAACATGAATGCCTTTATAATTCTTATTTCTCTTCTTCTTTTGTTGTAAAACAATGTACGCTGCGCAGGCAATAACTACGTCCTCTTCGTTCGGATCCATGTCTCCAACCTGTGAGCACAGATGCAATGAACAAGGACCACATGACCACAGCACAGTCGCAGCACAGTCCTACATGTGAAAAGACAGAGTAGGCGACACCGCCGTAGCACGGTCGAAGCACAGCCGAAGCACAGTCCTACATGTGAAAACAGGCCTTGAGTGAACCCCAGGGCCATATACACCTCCGGAAGTGGAAATCTCGTTTCTTAAATTTTACGACCTTGACGGAGATTCGAACCCACGTCCTTCCGGGCGAACCGAGCAAACCTTTACCGCCTCGGCCAGGCAGCCCCTCTTCTATTTTTTTAGTTTAATAAAACTAGCATATATTCTAAAATATGTTAAAATCAGCCATCTTTGGTCGCTCGATGTACTGATACTTGGTAATGGAACAATAAACGCTGCCGGCTTGGAATCAAACCCTGGGTGGTTTGCATTCCTACAGCAGCTCCCAAGCAGTAAGCCTAAGCCTGTACATAACATCAAGTAGTACGCTCGCCAGTATCGGGTTTTGGGCGTTGCACGAAACCAGCAAGCCCGCTGTCGAGAAACAACTCCAAATGTCCCCGTTAGATTGCACCACTCGGCGCAGATGACTCGATGCCTGCTTTCTCTCCTCTCACAACAGTAATTTCTTTTTTTTTTTGCTAGGGGCTTTACGTCGCACCGACACAGATAGGTCTTATGGCGACGATGGGATAGGAAAGGCCTAGGAGTTGGAAGGAAGCGGCCGTGGCCTTAATTAAGGTACAGCCCCAGCATTTGCCTGGTGTGAAAATGGGAAACCACGGAAAACCATCTTCAGGGCTGCCGATAGTGGGATTCGAACCTACTATCTCCCGGATGCAAGCTCACAGCCGCGCGCCTCTACGCGCACGGCCAACTCGCCCGGTAGTAATTTCTTTTCCACGCTACTAGGTACGCCATACCGGTCCACTCACAATATAACCAACATTGTGCATCAATGAAAAACAGGACAGCAAACAGTGGTGGCGATAAGAACCCCGTGGGCCTCGCGGGGCGGGGGCATGGCTTATGAGGGGCCCATGACTGTTTCTTAATTCAGTAGATGAAGAATGATTTTACATATTGATAAAGCTACAGCACACAACGAAGTATTATTTGTATACTGAGGGTTATTCCAAACTTAGGCCGTCGTAGTGCAGAGCTCCCTTTGTTAATAGGAGTACGGTAGTTATTTCTGAAAGAATGTGGGTTTCCCAACCTGTTCTAATAAAAACCATCCCTTGCTGCCACTCACAACAATCAACAAGGCTTTTGAAGTAATTAGCCAGTTCTGAGAACCCAGTAGTCAGCGAATATGCGATGACAAGGACAGCCTCCTCATCTAAACTCTAAATACTGAAGTTTCGAGACGGTTTATAACTCTGGGCAGTCAGTGTAGCTAAGTAGACCTACGATGGACGGTTGAGTTGTAAATTATTTGGTCCTAGGAACGAGATTATTTCTTAATACTGTGACGGTCAGCGTGTTTTGGTTACTATTTATTGGCATATGCATTTCGTGTGTGTGTGTGTGTGTGTGTGTGTATTGGAACCATGTAAGTGTATTATTTTAATTCATTCGGACTTGAAAACTAAATTGTGTAAATTCTTCTTCTTCCTCTTCTTCTTCTTCTTATTATTATTACGAGGGTCGAGTCATAAGTCATGGCAACTATTTTTTTCCTCATGAACAGGAGACAACACGGAAAATCTAAGATATGCGTTTAGAAATAAAGAACATGTACTTATGGATAGTGCCTGAAAACAAATTCTGACTTCAGGAGTTTCTCGTAAGAAAGTGACAGAACACAGGCCATTGGTAAACATTGTTTTATTATGGTATAGGCAGCAAATACACAAGACTACGTACAAAGGACAGGTCTCCACTGGTTACAGGACTTCGAAATAATCACCCAAGGTTTCCACTGTGCGTTGCCAGCGGTGGGACAGGCGCTGAATACTATTCGCTGTATGTGTATCGCTAACGTGTTACATCTCTCGCCGAAATACTGTTACGATGTCCTCTTTGTTAGCAAACCGTTGTCCACGTAATGGGTTCTTGACTTTGGGGATTAGATCACAGTCACATGATCAGGCGAATGAGGCTGGTGTGGAAGAACCTCCCTTCCCCACCGTTGTAAGCGACGCTGAACGATGGCTGCTGTGTGAGCTGTCGCGTTATCCTGTAGGATTATGGCGTTGTCCAAAAGATCTGGACGTCTGGTTCGCACTGCACGGCGCAATTGGTACAACAAAAAGGAGTTGTAATAAACTGCATTGACAGTGTGCCCCTCACGCATTGGATGACATACAAGAACACCTTGAACATCGTATGCCAGGGTTACCATAACCTTATTGGGCGACTGATTTTGTCAAACCTTGTGTCTCCTAATGCTTCCCGCAGCTCTGCATGGCATTGGCGTGCATTTCTGCCGCTGAGAACTGCTATTTTAATATACAATCGTTGCTCCTGCTTGTTGACTTCCATTTTGTGACGCTCTCACTCACACACACTCTACTTGGGGGCATGCTTAGACCCACACTGTTGTTTACATACACCATCTAGTGGCATCATACGCAGGTACATACCATACGTTTCCAAATACATATCTTAGATTTTCCATGTTGTCTCCTGTTCGCGAGAAAAAAAAAGTTGCTCTGACTTATGACTCGATCCACTTATTATTATTATTATGTCCGACTCGTTGGCTGAACGGTCAGCGTACTGGCCTTCGGTTCAGAGGGTGCCGGATTCGATTCCTGGCCGGGTGGGGGATTTTAACCTTAATTGGTTAATTCCAATGGCACGGGGACTGGGTGTATGTGTTGTCTTCATCATCATTTCATCCTCATCACGACGCGCAGGTCGCCTACGGGAGTCAAATAGAAAGACCTGCATCTGGCGAGCCGAACCCGTCCTGGGATATCCCGGCACTAAAAGCCATACGACATTTCATGTTTTCATTATTATTATTATTATTATTATTATTATTATTATTATTATTATTATTATTATTATCGTTGTTGTTCATTGTAATAATATACAACCATGTAATACGAAATAAACTCGTAAATTTCCTTATCAAGAAACGAGGAGTACATTTTCAATTATTGCGGGGGGGGGGGGGGGGGGCGGGCGAGATTCTTAGCGCTGCTACTGGCGGCAAATTTTCAATTCAAGTGAGGTAAGAAGAACTGTAGTTATACTGTGTAATCTAATCACCCTCTTATTTCCTGTGTTTTAATTGCCGGATATATTTCAGCTTTAATAGGAATTTAGTTCATTACTTAACGATAATAGAGTTTCTTGTTATTTCTGTAAACTTCTCATATCAAAATGTAACAGTGAAAATTTTGGTGCAACACCCAGCTTCATATACCACCAGACACCACTGCAAAATTAAATAAATTATATTACAAGTGCTAAATATAAAACACATGAAATAGGCTGAAATGGAAATTCATAACCGATACTGATAACACAATTTCAGTGCGGAAATGCAGTATACTGTTTCATTTTTGCATTTAAACTCTTTGGGCAGCAGTCTCCCAATATGTCGGCTCGGCTTCATCAGAATAATACTGTTACAGTGCTCTATGATGATGATGATGTTGAATTTATATTAAAAAAGTAACCTCACAATTGGTGCGATAAAAGGAGATAACACAAAAACGATAAAATTGTGGCGATTTATTGGTTGAAGTTACTGATATTCTTGTACTGGATTGGCCGTTGGAGCCATGAATTAAACAGTTGGTTAAGAACCAGCTGTCGGTGCAGAATAGACGTCTGGAAGTTCCACATACAGCTGTTATTTTATTCCATACAAACTTCTGTGTACAATATTGCGTACTTCTCGGCTCACTGCCACCAAAGTAAGTGCGTGACATGGTAACAATTGCTGCTACTTTAACTGTAGAAACGTGTGATTAATATCTGTGACGTTGAATGTGGATGGCACAGGCCAGGAAATAGTAATAACTCTAATGACGTCATATTTACGTAATTTCTTCTAATGCTTACGTAATCAGTTGAGGTCGTACTCAATACATCCTACATCATTTGATGTATTGTGTCCCGTTTAGCGAAACTAAATTCATAGCCACTTATTTTCCTATTTGGTTCTAATGATCGAGTTTTCGTATTTTCTTCACAACCACTTCCCTTTTTATCTATTGCGTGTTACTGCCCGTCCGCCTCTGTGGTGTAGTGGTTAGCATGAAATGAAATGGCGTATGGCTTTTAGAGCCGGGAGTGTCCGAGGACAGGTTCGGCTCTCCAAGTGCAGGTCTTTAGATTTGAAGCCGGTAGGCGACCTGCGCGTCGTGATGAGGATGACATGATGATGAAGACGACACATACATCCAGCCCCAGTGCCAGTGAAATTAACCAATGATTGTTAAAATTCACGAGCCTGCCGGGAATCGAACCGGGACCCCTGTAACCAAAGGCCAGCACGCTAACCATTTAGCGATGGAGCCGGGCGTGGTTAGCATGATTAGCTGCCACCCCCGGAAGCCCGGGTTCGATTCCCAGCTCTGCCACGAAATTTGAAAAGTGGTCCACACAGCCTCGGGAGTTGAATTGAGTAGAGGGAGGTTCGATTCCCACCTCAGCCATCCTCGAAGTGGTTTTCCGTAGTTTCCCACTTCTCCTCCAGGCAAATATCGGGATGGTATCTAACTTAAGGCCGCGGTCGCTTCCTTGCCTCTTCGGTATCTATCCCTGCCAATCTTCCCATCCCCCGTCCGGCTCCATAGCTAAATGGTCACAGGGGTCCCGGGTTCGATTCCCGGCAGGGTCGGGAATTTTAACCATCATTGGTTAATTTCACTGGCACTGGGGCTGGGTGTATGTGTCGTCTTCATCATCATTTCATCCTCATCACGACGCGCGGGTCACCTACGGGTGTCAAATCGAAAGACCTGCACCTGGCGAGCCGAACATGTCCTCGGACACTCCCGGCACTAAAAGCCATACGCCATTTCCATTTTTCCATTTCCCATCCCCCACAAGGAACCTGTTCAGCATAGCAGGTGAGGCCACCTGGACGAGGTACTGGTCCTCTCTCCGTTTATATCTCCCGAACCAAAGTGTCACGCTCCAAGACACTGCCCTTGAGGCGGTAGAGGTTGGATCCCTCGCTGAGTCCGAGGGAAAAACTAACCCTGGAGGGAAGTTGCTGCGCGATAATGTTAAGCTTTGAATATTGATGAGAAACATAACCACGCCAACTCTGACTACGTAAGTTTTCACTTTTAAAAAATAGAATTGCTCGATGACGGTAACTTAAATTTATTATGTACTAGAGAATGGCGAGGTATTTATTGCCAAAACCCGGCATCTGCATTCTTCAAGTTATTGAGAAAAAAAACCTATTGACTAAGTTTATGCCAATGGCCGTAGCCGTGCTGAAACACCGGATCCCGTGAGATTTCCGAAGTTAAGCAACATTTGGCGTGGTCAGGAGTTGGATGGGTTGTCACGCGCTGTTGGTGGGGGTAAGGGAATGGAGGAGCGGAAAGGAACTGGCCACCCTACCGCACGTAAACTCCGGCTCAGGAACACCTCTGCGGAGGTTCGGACCTGCCTTCGGGCAGAATAACCCTTGCCTACCTTACTAAGTTTGTAATGCTTATTTATTTATTTATTTATTTATTTATTTATTTATTTATTTATTTATTTATTTATTTACTTGTCTTCTTTCAAGTGGTGAACTTAGGGTGCCTGGCCTTCTCTGACACTTAACCACATTTACAGTACTTTTCTGCAGATATATTACCTTATAACTTAGCAGAGTTGCATTATGCAAACACACACGCGCTCTCACTCCCATTTATAAAGGAATTAAAATAGTGTACATTAATCAATATGAAATAAGATTGCTCAAATACACACATCTT
Source organism: Anabrus simplex (assembly GCF_040414725.1). Taxonomy (NCBI): domain Eukaryota; kingdom Metazoa; phylum Arthropoda; class Insecta; order Orthoptera; family Tettigoniidae; genus Anabrus; species Anabrus simplex. The sequence continues at coordinate 104,063,978 of NC_090269.1, read as the reverse complement.
TCTTTTTGTGTGTATGCAGACCTGCCATCTTCAAAGGAAATTCTGCGACACGCGCCGTAATTCGTCTTCCGTTATTTGACTTATCACTCTCCTAATTTCGTTTTCCAGCACCTGAGATGTACGCACATTGCTAATTACAGCCGTATAATTACGTGCAGTGTGAACCGTAACACCGTCTTACTGAAAGTAGGCCTAGTCTCTCTCCCCTTCAGTCAATATGTTTAAGAAGGGACGCAAAATAGTGTCCAGATATCGTTCGGAGGTGAGTGTTTCATAAAACAATATGCGTCCAATTATTCTTCATCCACGAACACCCACTTCCGTGTACTTCGTGTAACACGTAGGAATTTTCAGTGTTCAGTGTCGAGTGTTCAGAGAACGCAATTTGTTTTAAGTCGCACCTACACAGATAGATCTTATGGTGACGATGGGATAGGAAAGGGCTAGGAATGGGAAAGAAGCGACCGTGAGGTGCATCCCCAGCATTTGCCTGGTGCGAAAATGGGAAACCACGGTAAACCATTTTCAGGGCTGTCGACAGTCGGGTTCAAACCGACACTCTCCCGACTGCAAGTTAACTTTTGCGCGACCCTTACCGCACCTGAGAATGAATGCACCCACTTTGTCAGACATGTTAAGAAGCGAAGGATTTAAATCTCTGTCATGCACGGATTGTAGCACCCACCGGCAGTAGTTAACACAAGTGACAGAATCTGCAACATTTCACTTGTGCACTACGGAAATGTTATCGGAAAAAAAAAAAAAAAAAAAAAAAAAAAAAACGAATCTTGAGCCTTCTTGTTACTGTAAACGTTATCATTACACTCACTGAGCGCGTCAAGTAAATAACGTGTCTCACTAGCACAAGTAAAGAGCTCTGCTAACGACCGAGCCTTGCAGGACGGAGGGTGGGACAAAAGAAGCTCATCTGCCCCCAGGTAGCTTCTTGCTCGTCCTTTGAGTGGAGGAATACAACCGGTCCTCACCGTCAGTTCGCTATGCGCGCTCGCTTGAGTTTAGCCTGAGCTCTTACGTCGCACCGGTACAGACAGATCTTATGGTGATGGTCACGATTGTTATGATTATTGCTATTATTTATTTTCCTGAAATTGTACATGTACAATTTAGGGATAGTAGTTGGAGAAAGAGAAGTGCCTCCATCCCCATATTGGGAAGGAAGTGATCGTTGGCCTTAGTTAAGGCACGGCCTCAACGTTTGTTAGGTGTGAAAATGGGAAACCACAGAAAACCAAATTCAGAACTGCTTGATAACAGGGTTCGAATCCACCATTTATCGAATGCAAGCTCACAGCTCTGTGACCCAAACTGCGCGGTCAGCGTGTTCGGTTTGTTGGTCACAATATCATGCGCTTGTTCTTTTCTTTCTTTTTTGAGCGACCAAGGCCTGTGGGATTTAATAATGAAAATTCAAGTCTATCTGGTTTTATTTCCCCGTAAAACTGAAGGTCCAGTGGCTGTGATCACGATATCAACAATCACATAAAAGTAAACATTTGTTTTTGCTCAGTATCGGCTTCTGTGCTAGGATTTTCATTCGGAGACACTAGTCACGTCACTAGTAGGCCTATCTATATATAATATGAGTCGCCTAGTTGCAAAACCAGCTAACTGACAAAAATATGAAAAATGGACTTTTGGCGCCATTGGATATCTTTTCGCGTCCTCTAGAGATTAGTGAAAGACTCAGGGTGCAAAACCAGCTACAACGTTCTCAAAATGAGCTGAGAAAGAAGAGTTCGGTTGCAAAACCAACTAAGTTGGGTATATCGATTGCCCGCTTCGCACCGTACGGATGCAAAACCTGCCAACTGTTGCTGTGTTCTACATTGTACCGTTTATCGATTATTATTTTATAGAATATCGATAGCGTCGCAGACACGTGAATCGCGACAAGTTCCAGGAATGTCCTGCGACAATTTTTCCGTGTTTGGGTACGTCGCGATACAAAAGTTGCATGTCGCAGGTCTCCCATTCGAAATGGGATACATGATACAAATGTTGCGCAACATGACGCAGTCTGGACGTGTCGCGAGACAAAGTCCCGGGACACGCCGATGCCAGTGTGCAGGTAGCCGCCACGTGTTGGTGTTGTGTTTCATGTTCTGTTGTTTTGCGATGGAAACTACTCTAAAAATCATTGAGGATTTACACATACTCCCTTGTCTTTGGGATGTTATGTCTACTGAGTATAAAAGTAGAGACAAAAGGAGGAAAACACTGGAGTCTCTGACTAAAAAGTTCACTATGTCCATTCACGAGATGGAGAAAAAGATTCACAACATTAAAAGCACAAAAACAATTTCTTGCGCCATTTCGCGCCGATTCTGTGGTGCAACTGGCTCTGTAGGTGTGGACGCGGGACACTGTATCGCAACAGTCTAGGGACAGTGTCTCGCAACTGTCCCCATACAATGTCCCGCGACTTTGTCGCTAGGTGTGTACTAGCCTTAAGAGCCTCTAACAATGTGATTGTGGTAGTGATGTACTCTATGTATTAAACAGAAGCTTAACAATGTTTTGATTTTGATAATATTGACAAAGTGAATTTATTTCCCATTTCAACTTTTCAAAAAATATGACTTCGACTATCATAGCAATTATTATTAATAATTAATGTTAGTTCGATATCTTAATATGTAAGAACCGCTCTGTCCAAATACTTTTACACCTATTTCACGTCTCACAACTCGCATTTTAGGTTGTCCGAATTCCTACCTTGGATCTTTCAAAAGTTTGCAAAACCTGCTAAATGTGACGTTCGGTTGCAAAACCAGCTAACTGCAAACTTTAAGTGTAAAATACGACTAAAGTACAAATAAGAATCTTATTCGTACCTCTTTTAAACCGCTTTGAAACGGTTTTTGCTGTTTTCCCAACATTTAAAAAAAGTGCATTTAGCTGGTGTTGCAACTAGGCGACTCATATATAAAAGTGAATATTGGTATTTTGAGATTAATAGACTCAAAAACTACCGGACCGATTTCGCTCAAAATTCCACAATTTGTTCTTATTACTTCTGAGAGGGTTTATGAAGTGGTTTGAACGAAATCGAATAGGTAGTTTTATTATTATGGGTAATTTTATGTAATTTTATTAAATTCCAAAGCCGCACCAAGATTGGATCGACTTGATGGACAGATTGTCGCTAGGCGACAGCAGCTTACGCTACATCATGGTAGTGCGGTAATAAATGCTGTATATAGGAGGATGGTGACATGCCGCCATGTTTTATAAAGTACCTTTCTTTATAGGAGGTTCATTCTTGTGCCTGTTATTTGGAAATAGAAATCCAACATGCCGTGATCGAGATGTACTTTCATGTCATAGGACCAACTTTGATAGGTCTGCCCAGTTTGAAGAATGTAGCTGTGTATTAGATGTGTAAAATAATTTTTAAAACTGTGAAAAAATGTAGAATATCCACAGTGGAATGAAACGAGTTATCACCCACTCCTAGCGAAGAGTAACTGGGGGTTCTCAAAGAGCAAAGGTGAGTCTCTGTGATCTATGTATAGGTCTATATACAGCATATAAATGCCATTGTATGTGGACATGTATGTATTACATCTCCTAAACCATTGGACCGATTTCAACTAAACTTGGTACACTTGTGACTTAGTATCAGGAGACAAACCTCGTGTTGGAAAGATAACACAAGCACCCTTAAAGGCGGGGGCAAGGGGGCTGAGTTGTAAAAATTATCGAAAATAGTGTCGAATCCATACTTTTCGGGGTCGCTGAAATGAATAGTGACACTCCGGATGTCGTTTTAAGTCCAAGTTGAGCCCCAATCGGCAGGGGCGTGAGAAGGGATGAAAAATGAAAATGTCCAAATGACCGAGATTATGGATGTTTGTATTATGTTCCAGCATAGGTGTCAACTGAACTTGGTAAAAATATTACGTGGTATCTGTAAACAATACTGTGGGAGCAAGATCTGCATTCTCCCTTCACCAATGGGGCTCCAGGGACTCTCCAGAGTGTGATTGTGGTGCATTGGTCCAGACCATGCATCATATAATGGACGAATGCCCTCTGCGTGCTTGTGGTGGAGACCGAGAAGACTTTGCTGATGTCTCAGTATCCCTAGTGCATTGGATAAATAATTTAGATATCCATGTGTAATTGTTCCCTACTTAGTACCATGTATTCTTTGCAGGTTTTTCTTTTGTATAATATTGTATATACTTGTCCATTGCTTAATAATAATAACCACTAGAAGCCCTAGAAAAGGGGGCAAAATATAGTTATAACTAAAAACGACCTATATTAGTGTTGAATTCATACTTCTCTGAACTACGGGGGAGATTTCAACCAAACTTGGCACACTTATGACTTACTATCTGGGGACAAACTTCGAGACGGTATAGTAACCCTAGCAGAAGTATTTGGGAGATAGTAGGTTCGAACCCCACTGTCGGCAGCCCTGAAAATGGTTTTCCGTGGTTTCCCATTTTCACACCAGGCAAATGCTGGGGCTGTACCTTAATTAAGGCCACGGCCGCTTCCTTCCCACTCCTAGCCCTTTCCTGTCCCGTCGTCGGCATAAGACCTACCTGTGTCGGTGCGACGCAAAGCAACTAGCAAAAAAAAAAAAAAAAGGAACTAGGGAGGGGCTAAGATGTAAAAATAATCGAAAATAGTGTCGAATCCATAGTTTTCGTGGTCGCTGGGAAGAATAGTGACACTCCGGACGTCGTTGAAGTCGATCTTCTGCCCCCATCGGCATGGAGATGAGAAGGGGTAGAAAATAAATTGTCGAAAATGACCGAAATTATGGATGTATGAGTGTTTCTTCCCACACAGCCCTCATACAATATTGGTACACGTAAGATTTACTATCTGAAACAAATGCTGCTGGGTAAAACACTCCTACCGGAGGTGATGAAATATAAAAATAAACCAAAATGACTGATATTAATGTCGAATACCTTCGTTTAAGAGGTCACTGAGTTGAACTGACACTCTGGCTGGTTAAGCTATACATATGAGTGTATGTGGGTGGGTATGTTCCAGAATAGCTCTCAACGAAACTTGGTACACATATGACTTTTTTTTTTTTTTGCTAGGGGCTTTACGTCGCGCCGACACAGATAGGTCTTATGGCGACGATGGGATAGGAAAGGTCTAGGAGTTGGAAGGAAGCGGCCGTGGCCTTAATTAAGGTACAGCCCCAGCATTTGCCTGGTGTGAAAATGGGAAACCACGGAAAACCATTTTCAGGGCTGCCGATAGTGGGATTCGAACCTACTATCTCCCGGATGCAAGCTCACAGCACATATGACTTACCATCTGGAGATGAAACATACCAACCCCCACTGGGGGTGGGGAATTGGAGGGGACGGCATTTAATAATAATAATAATAATAATAATAATAATAATAATAATAATAATAATAATAATAATAATGGGAAATAACCAATCTTCTTCTTTTCTTCTTTTCCTGCCGCTTTTTCCACACCTGTGGGGTCGCGGGTGCGAACTGTGTCGCACATGTGGATTTGGCCCTCTTTTACGGCCGGATGTCCTTCCTGACGCCAACCCTCTATGGATGGATGTAAGCACTATTGCGTGTTTCTATGGTGGTTGGTAGTGTAGTATGTTGTCTGTATATGATGAGGAGAGTGTTGGGACGGACATATACACCCAGTCTCCGAGCCAGAAGAATTAATCAGAAGCGATTAAAATCCCCGACCCTGCCGGGAATCGAACCCGGGACCCTCGGAACCGAAGGCCAATGGGACAATGGGAAATAACCAATATTAATGTGAAATCCATTGTTTATGTGTCGCTGAGACGACTTGTGACGCTCTGAATACCGTTTAAGTCCACGTTCAGCCTCCATTGAGACGGGAGGTAAATGGGGTTTATTAGTAAGTACTTTAAAATGACCGAGATTAGTGTTGAAACCACTGCTTTTGGGGTCGCAAGGCTGATTGGTTGACAAGTCTCAAAGAGAGTTGAAATCGTGCAGATCCTACCTATAGCGCGACGGATGAATACATGTAGTTATCACTTTTTTTAAAAGGATCAAATACTTCCTAGTAAATTTAAGCTTTACTCGAAAATTAAATAATCTAAAACTTGATATCAGACACATCTAAACAACTCTAAAACTATATAATAGATGGTAAAAGTCAATATCTTAAAAAGGAATTCTATAAAATTCACTTCACACATAACTAACTGGTAATACTAATCTTAAAAAGCAAACATTCAAAAACCAACCGGGCAACGCCGGGTACTTCTGCTAGTAATTATCTAATAAAAGAATAATAATAATAAATTCGTGTGCCTATTTCTAGCCGAGTGCAGCCCTTGTAAGAGAGACCCTCCGATGAGGGTGGGCGGCATCTGCCATGTGTAGGTTGTTTGGTGTGTGAGTTGCAGGGATGTTGTGGACAGCACATACACCCAGCCCCCGAGCCATTGGAATTAACCAATTAAGGTTAAAATCCCCGAACCGGCCGGGAATCGAACCCGGGACCCTATGAACCGAAGGCCAGTACGCTGACCATTCAGTGCAAAATGAAAATTCGTGTCCTCATCCCGCGGTGGCGCAGCTCTTTTCAGGCTCACCCCCACTGGAGGTGAGTTGCATGTACCATTTTAACCACATACCAGCCCTCCTGCCATTCTTAAAATTCTGGCAGTACCAGGAATGGAACCAGGACCCCCGAGCACGGCAGCTAATAACACTAACCGTTATGCTACGGAGGCGGAGATTGCTACATTGATTGTACCGGAAACGATTACAGATAGTGACATTCCAAAGCAATATTATGTTGTTTAACGGGATAGAGGTTTGAACCTAGTTCTTCCGGTGACCCATGCAATGACCTACGGGAACCGCCTCTAGAACTCGAACAGGTAGTGTGTGAGAACATCTATAGCATTATATTGCAGATAATAACACGCAACGAATAATTGACGTCAATCGGTTCCAAGAATTCAACACAGAAAAGTCACTGACCTTACCATTTGCTTTAGTTAACGCGGATACTGGGTAGTAATGCCTTTGCTGGCAAGATGTGGTGTTTACAGTGCACTATGTCTTCTGGTATGGGCTAGAATAAAATTGTTACTTTCATTGACCTGTCTCAGTCTCTTTCTTGGCTTTGACAATATGAAAGTGGCTGAGGTATGAGTGATGCTAGTAATGCCGTTCCTTATGCAGCCAGTCCCTGCTATGAATGGTGTGAAAATGTCGCCCATAGGGTCGGTTGGTGCAGGCATTTCAGTGGGCTTGGCAGACTGATGTGCAATAGCAACTTCTGGCTCGGTGAGGAAAGCAACGGGAAACTACCTCACTCCCCCTTTCCCTAGTACGCCTCTTCAGCGACACCTAGGCCATCTATGACAACTAATGGTGAACCTGTTGAGGATCCAACCAGTCTTAGGGCTGAATACCCAACATACACATACACTGGATAGTACATTTTACTAGGGAAAATACTGCTCAAACTAGGTTTCCGGAGTGGCCGAAGTGTCAGAACTCTGACCCACAGGAGTTCTTTTACGTGGCAGTAAAACTATAATAATAATAATAATAATAATAATAATAATAATAATAATAATAATAATAATAATAATAATAATAATAATAATAATAATAATAATAATAATAATAATAATGTTATTTGATTTATGTCCCAAAAAACTACTTTTACGGTTTTCAAAGACGCCGAGGTGCCGGAATTTAGTCCTACAGGAGTTATTTTATGTGGCACGAGGCTGACGTATTTGAGCACCTTCAATAATACCAAAGGACTGAACCAGGATCGAACCTGCCAAGTTCGGGTCAGAAGGCCAGCGCCACTCAGCCCGACAGTGAGTACAGCTAATGACAAGAGGCTGACGTATTGAAGCACCTTCAAATACCACTAAACTGAACCGACATCGAACCCATCATCTTGAGCTCAGAAGACCAGTGCTCTATATTCTGAGTTACTCAGTCTGGCTATGATAAGAATCCTACACCAAACAACCATCAACAACGCTTTCCCATTCTCTCCTTTCTCTTCTTCTTCTTCTTCTTCTTTATCTGTTTACCCTTCAGGGTCGGTTTTTCCCTCTCACTCAGCGAAGGATCCCACTTCTACCGCCTCGAGGGCAGTGTCATGGAGCTTCAGAATCTGGGTCGGGGATACAACTAGGGAGGATGACCAGTACCTCGCCCAGGCGGCCTCACCTGATATGCTGAACAGGGGCCTTGCGGAGGGGGGGGGGTGAGATTTGAAGGGATAGACAAGGAAGAGGGAAGGAAGCGGCCCTGGCCGTAAGTTAGGTACCATCCCGGCATTTGCCTGGAGAAGTGGGAAACCACGGAAAACCACTTCGAGGATGGCTGAGGTGGGAATCGAACACACCTCTACTCAGTTGACCTCCCGAGGATGAGTAGACCCCGTTTCCGCCCTCGTACCACTTTTCAAATTTCGTGGCAGAGCCGGGAATCGAACCCGGGCCTCCGGGGGGTGGCAGCTAATTACACTAACCACTACACCACAGAGGCAGACTTCTCCTTTCTCGATCTCTACTAATCTCTTACACGTTCAGTCCCGTTCATTTTTACTGTTTACTAATTTCTGCTCTCTTTTTACCGTATGACCTATGTAGATGGTGTCCAATCTCGCAGTCATTCATGAAAAGTCTTTGGTTTGTAAAATGGGAACACTAAGCGTGCTAGAACTCCCTGGTAGACCCTCTTGTTTGACATCTGACAACGTAGTACAAATTTCTGATGGACGGTGCCTTTGCAGTCAAAAAAAAAAAAAAAAAAAAAACTAAGAGCACACAACCAACATCACCTCGATAATACTCAGAAGAGGAAAGAGATGAGCCCCTATTCTTCAGAATGAAGATAGAATTATAATTACAAAAGTTTAGTTACCTTTTGAATACCCTTCGTACGTTCTATAAAAGAAGGCATATGTGCGTCCTCAGTGCTGTAGAATACAAAAGTTGAAAACTAGAAACGCGGCTGGAATTGATAAGATTTCTGGGGATACACTAAAGACAATGGGTTGGGATATAGTACCATATATGAAGTACTTATTTGATTATTGTTTGGTCGGAGGAGCTATACCAGATGAATGGAGAGTTGCTATAGAAGCCCCTGTGTATAAAGGAAAGGGTGATAGACATAAAGCTGAAAATTACAGGCCAGTAAGTTTGACATGCATTGTATGTCAGCTTTGGGAAGGCATTCTTTCTGATTATATTAGACATGTTTGTGAAATTAATAAGTGGTTCGATAGAAGGCAGTTCGGTTTTAGGAAAGGTTATTCCACTGAAGCTCAACTTGTAGGATTCCAGCAAGATATAGCAGATACTGTATCTTGGATTCAGGAGGTCAAATGGACTGTATCGCGACTGACCTGTCTAAAGCATTTGATAGGGTGGATCATGGCAGACTACTGGCAAAAACGAGTGAAACTGGACTAGACAAAAGAGTGATTGAATGGGTTGCCATATTTCTACAAAATAGATCTCAGAGAATTATAGTAGGTGAAGCTTTATCTGACCCTGTAATAATTAAGAGGGGAATTCCTCAAGGCAGTATTATCGGTCCTTTATGTTTTCTTATATATATAAATGATATTAGTAAAGGAGTGGAATCAGAGGTAAGGCTTTTTGCAGATGATGTTATTCTCTACAGAGTAATAGCCTAAATAAGTTACAAGATTGTGAGCAACTGCAACGTGACTGTTTGACCGAGATGAAACTGTTGTTTTGTTTCCGATCAAAACTTTACCTCTGGAGGTCGCGTATGATAACCACACATAAAACAATAAAGTACACTTTCGGAGGACCACTTAAATGTTATTAAGAAAATACAGTATATAAAACATAAAGAGCACACAAGTCACTTATTTATTCAGATGTACGTGAACTACAAAACGCACTAGTACTGTACGTACTTCTTGTACATATACAATTATATTTACACATGCGGTACGTACTGACACAAATTAACACTAGAAATATTCTTTACACTTGTGGTCCTAATTGTTATTGTGCCAATGGTTTGGCTGCACCTGAAACGTTAGCACTGTTGTGCAAGTATTTTGTGAGACTGTTGTCTCCACATGTTACTCGCGGCATGTCTGACGCGCTTCTTCCCTCCCCTTCTCTCGCCAGTCACTTGCGCCAGAAAACAGTCCCGGAAGCCAAGTGCTGCCCTCTATTCACAATTTCAACAAATATAAATAAAATACTACAATAATGTAAGTTAAAACACAAATAAGTTATAAAATTACTTAAATATAATTGTTAATGCGATATGTGCAGTAACATACCGGCCCACTTAAAATGTGCTCACATTTTACAAATTAAATGCAATAACAATGAAATTAAATACCCTGAAAATAAAACAAGTAATGCATTGAGTTCTGTCTCAAAAAAAAAAACTGTCAAGGCAAAGATAAATACATATGCACAAATACACAAGAAAATATGGACGACGCACTACACTGAGGTCACTAGTCAATTGGGAGTGGGCATAATTTGCACACAGGTCTCCTATAAACTCCTGTGGGTGTACGGACATCAACGACTCTCACCAACCCGTCCTTGCCTGGAAATGTTTGCTCAATGATGCCTAGTCTCCAGTCCAATGGTGGAATGTTGTCCTCCTTAATTAGGACAACAGTTCCTGTAGATATACTGGGCTGTGCTGACCTCCATCTCATGCGTTGCTGCAAGCTGCCCAGATAGTCGGATGACCACCTGTTCCAAAAATGTCCCTTCATTTTTTGAAGATGATTCCACCTGGAAAGCCTTGAAGTATTTGATAAGGTTAGGTCTGGTTCAGGTATGGCCATCATGGGTTCTCCTATCAGGAAATGTCCGGGTGAAAGATAGGAGGTGTCATTTGGGTCATTGTTCAGGAGAGTGATTGGACGTGAATTTAAAATGGATTCAATCTGACAGAGAAGAGTAGTCATTTCTTCGAATGTCAAGTGAGCGTGCTTGGTAATTCTAGTAAGATGAAATTTCATAGATTTCACCCCAGCTTCCCAAAGACCTCCGAAATTTGGTGCTCGTGGAGGAATGAATTTCCAGGTAAATCCTTCTTGGATTCCAACATTATCAATTTCACGTTGGTGTTGCTCTGATTGGAATAATTTGTTAAGTTCTCGAAGTTGATTTCTGGCTCCGATGAATGATGAACCATTGTCACTGTGAAGTTGAAGTACCTTTCCTCTCCGGGCTATCATTCTTCTTAAGGCAGCAATGAAGGCTTCGGTGGTTAAATTGCTTACAAGTTCCAAGTGAATGGCCTTGGTGGCTAAGCAGACAAAAAGTGCAACGTAACATTTTACTCTCGTGTTACTACGTGGAGAACCTTGTTTAATGAAGAAGGGTCCCGCAAAGTCTACACCGCTATATAGGAAAGGACGAGTGGGTTTAACTCTTTCAGCAGGCAGCTGGCCCATCAATTGCGATGAGCTCTCGGCCTTGAACCTGTAACATGTCACACATTTGCGAATGACACCTTTGACAGTTGTCCTGGCGTGAGGAATCCAATACTTCATTCTAAGTGATGCAACTAGTAGCTGTGTGCTAGCATGTAGTAATCTTAAGTGTTCGTCACGAATAATTAATTTCGTGACATGGTGATGCGCTGGTAATATAATCTGATGTTTCTGGTCATATGCTGCGTCTGCATTACGTAATCGCCCGCCCACTCTGAGACACTCATCTTTATCAAGAAATGGAGCGAGAGATTTTAACTGACTTCTCTTGTCAACTTCTTTTTTCAGTTGAAGATATTGAATTTCCTTCAGAAATTCCTGGTGTTGAATATATCGTACACAGCAAAGTAGTGCATTGTTGCATTCTTCCGTGCTTAGATTTCCTGTAATCTTCGCATGTGAGTGCTGTAAATTGTAGATGAATCTTTTACAGTACGCAAAGACACGTTTCATTCTTGATAACGAGGAAAACCGTGTAGTGATGTCTTCATTATCGCAGCTGTTGATTGCACATGTAGTGGGTTTGGCTTCAAGTGCTTCTGAGGTACATTCTGCAGTACTGATTGGCCATAATTCTTCAGGCTGGCACAACCAGGACGGTCCATGCCACCAGAGGTCATGTGATTTTAATGCTTGAGGCTCGCTTCCTCGTGACAATATGTCAGCTGGATTCTCTTGTGTAGATACATGATGCCATGTGCAGTTTTCTGCCGTGTCCTGGATTTCAGAGACCCGGTTGGCGACGAATGTTTTCCACCTCGTCGACGGTGACGCAATCCATCGTAAGACAATTGTAGAGTCTGTCCCCAGGTTGAGACTCGTGAACGTTCGCTTAAGTAATCTTGCTAACAGGAGAGCGCCGCACAATTCTAAGCGTGGAATTGACAATTGTTTAAGTGGGGCGACTCTTGATTTAGAACACATCAAATTGCATGAAATAAGCCCTTCTTCATCTGTGGTACGAATGTATACGCAAGCCCCGTAAGCACGTTCAGAGGCGTCGCAGAAACCATGTAATTCACAATTTACAACTTTAGTCTTACTTAAAATGTACCTGTCAATTTTGATATCGTTAAGTTCTGGTAATTGCGAGTAAATAGCATTCCAAGTGTTAAGAAGCTGACTCGGCAGGTCTTGATCCCATTTTAATTGAAAGGTCCAGAGTTGTTGCATGAAGACCTTGCATGAGAGAATAACTGGACCCAATAAGCCCAGAGGGTCAAAAATTGCAGCAATAGTTGAGAGTACACTTCTCTTGGTTGCATGGGAAACCCTTTTAACAGTTATGTCGAATTGAAACTGGTCCGTAGAAGGGTGCCAGAGTATTCCCAATGTTCTTACTGTGTCTGCATTGTCGAGTTGAAGTGGTGATTTGGTTTCTCTATTTTCTTCTGGTATTTTTGACATGACCTTACTGCTGTTAGAACACCATTTCTTAAGTTCAAATCTCCCTCTTAACAGTAATGTCTCTAATTCTTGCTGTAAGCGAATGGCTTCTGATTCAGTACTGGCTCCGGTTAGGAGATCATCAACATAAAAATCCTTTCTAAGGACAGCTGCTGCTTGTGGAAATTCCTTTGACTCGTCATCGACTAACTGTTTCAAACACCTCACAGCGAGAAAGGGAGCACTTGCCGTACCGTAAGTAACTGTCGTGAGTTCATAACACTGGAGAGGTTCGGTGCTAGTGTTTCTCCATAGTATTCGTTGTAGTTTCATGTCCTTGTTGTCAACTTGTATTTGTCGATACATTTTTGTAATATCTGCGACAAGAGCAATCTTGTGTAATCTGAAACATAGTACAATAGAATGCAGGTCGTCTTGTATGGTAGGACCTACGAGTAACTTGTCATTCAAAGATACGCCACTGTCAGTCTTAGCAGACGCATCAAAGACAACACGAGTTTTAGTGCTGGTACTTGTTGGTTTGAATACGGCATGATGTGGCATGAAGTATCCTCCATCTTCAGTGCACGTGGGTACCGGTTTCATGTGGCCAAGTTTCAGATACTCATTCATGAATGCTGAATATTCTTCTCTTAATTTGGGATCACGATTAAGTTTCTTCTCAATACTGTAGAATCTCACTACTGCCTGAGGGTATGAATTCCCTAACTGCGATGAAGTCTGTTTAAGTGGCAGTCGAACTCGGAACCTTCCTGTAGCATCTCGCGTTGTGTTCTTAGTGAAGCGTTCTTCGCAATCTCTTTCTTTTTTGGTGATTGGTGGCATATTCAGTTCTTCTATTTCCCAGAATCTTTTAAGTTGTGTGTCTAATTGGTCTACCTGGATGAATAGTGATGTTGCATGTTCCCCTTGGTGTTGTATGGGTGCCTGGCCAGCTACTACCCAACCCAGTTTCGTATTCTGCAATGTTGGATACCCATCACGAGTTTTCTTGCCCTCCAATATAACCTTAAAGAATATGTCTGCACAGAGTAGCAAATCGATCTTGCTTGGAATGTGGAAATTTCTGTCGGCATATTTTATATTGGTGGGTAGATTCCATCTTGAAATGTCGATTTTTCTACTTGGCAAATTGTTTGTAATCTTTGGTAGCACTAAGCATGTGGCATCTATATTGAAAGGGCTGACCGCAGATTGCAAATGAACTGTAATGCAGTGTGAGGTTTGAACTCCTGCACCGTTAATTCCAGTTACTGGTGTAACATGTTTTTGTTTTCTTAGACGTAATAATTGAGCTAGTTCTTCGCTCACGAAATTTGTCTGAGAACCTGAATCCAAAAGACATCTAGCCTCATGCATATTACCGTGAATATCTTTAACCTTGACTATCGCTGTTGATATCAAGACTGTAGACAGATCGGATTCCTTGACAGCGCAGTGAGTAACATCTGTTGAACGGGTTGTGTGATTAGCTACTGCTTGGCGTGAGCTGTGTTCTCTCTCTGTTTCCCGTGAGCTAAGCATTGGCCTGCTGCGGTCACGTCTGGTGTCATCATGCAATAGTGAATTGTGATACTTTCCGCACATCTTGCACGAGCCTGATTGGCACTGATTGACATTATGATTACTGCCCAAGCAGTTAAAGCATAATTTGTAATCTCTCACAACATTATGTCTCTCATGGACATTGAGCCTTTTGAAGGACTCGCACTTAAATAGGTAATGTGAGCCCTTGCAGAGTACACATTGGTAATTAACACTAGCATGCACATTGCTTACTTGATGTTTGGGTGTAGATCTAATCGACTGTTTAATCTGTTGAACTTGAGTACCTGGCTTGATTGCCTCAAGTGCTAAACATCTCTTTTCTAAAAATGTCCACAACACCTCCAGAGATTCTAACTCAGAACCTGAAGTGTGTATTTCCCATGCCTTCCTAGTCGCTGGGTCTAGTTTGTTGATTAACAATTGTGACAATAATAAATCTTCAATTGAAACATCTAAGTCAAGGGCCTGTAATGCTTTTACATTGGCCTGACTTGTGTTTATAGCCTCTCTGAGAGAATTGGCATTCTCTTTCTGGATTGAGTCTTGCTCTAATATCCGTTTAATGTGGATTGACGAAATTAATTTGTTGTTTTGAAACATGTCTATTAACCTTTGCCAAACTATGCTGTAGTTTTCAGCAGATAGAGGGAGACTTTGTGCAATTGAAAGAGGTTCATTTCTTAGACTGCTAATTAGGTAGTGAAATTTCTGTATATCATGCAAATCTTGATTGTTATGGATCATAGATACAAAGGAATCGTGAAATCCTCTCCAGTCTTCGTACTCGCCTCCAAATGGTTTCAGTGTAATAGTAGGTAATTTGATGTGCGCCCCATTGTAATTATTGCTTACTGAGATATTCCCTTGACTGGAGTGTCTGGAAAGACCTGTTATTTCATGCTGGGTGATTATTCTGTCTATGTCGACCTTTATCTGATGATATGTGTCTTCAAATATTTCTCTATCTGCTTCGTATGTTTCTCCCTCCTCACTGATTTCTAGCTGGGATTGAATGTCCTCATACCTTTGTTTCAATTCCTCTAAACTTTCCCTACGAGAGATAATAGCCACAATTCCCTGCTCACTGTTAAACCCATCTACGAAGTTTTTAATACGTGTTACGCTGCCCTTTATTACACCTCGTTTGCGTATTAGAATTTTAATACTCTCCTCTGCCATAATGAAAGGATAGGAATAAAGAGATGAATTGGATCTGACCTTGTAAGGTGTGGGAAGTAGTTGTTGTCATCAAGGAGCCATCTTGATATGGCTCAGGGTTGCTACTGCCAACAGTCCACAGGTTGTATTCCACAGCGCGGAAGATTTGACCGGCGCGGTTGGTAGCTGTGATTTAGCGGCGTGAGTTCGCGCGTAAATCAGCCATGTGGCGAATTGCGTCATAAATTGCACCACGATACATCACACAATATTATCGGCATAATCCAGTCACTGTAAATGCACTATGTTTGTTGTCACATAAAATGAAAGCTCGAAGTATCCGGCCCGGAGGACCAAAATGTTTGACCGAGATGAAACTGTTGTTTTGTTTCCGATCAAAACTTTACCTCTGGAGGTCGCGTATGATAACCACACATAAAACAATAAAGTACACTTTCGGAGGACCACTTAAATGTTATTAAGGCAATACAGTATATAAAACATAAAGAGCACACAAGTCACTTATTTATTCAGATGTACGTGAACTACAAAACGCACTAGTGCTGTACGTACGTCTTGTACATATACAATTATATTTACACATGCGGTACGTACTGACACAAATTAACACTAGAAATATTCTTTACACTTGTGGTCCTAATTGTTATTGTGCCAATGGTTTGGCTGCACCTGAAACGTTAGCACTGTTGTGCAAGTATTTTGTGAGACTGTTGTCTCCACATGTTACTCGCGGCATGTCTGACGCGCTTCTTCCCTCCCTTTCTCTCGCCAGTCACTTGCGCCAGAAAACAGTCCCGGAAGCCAAGTGCTGCCCTCTATTCACAATTTCAACAAATATAAATAAAATACTACAATAATGTAAGTTAAAACACAAATAAGTTATAAAATTACTTAAATATAATTGTTAATGCGATATGTGCAGTAACAGTGACCTCGATAATGTTGTGAGATGGACAGCAGACAACGGTATGTTGATAAACGGGGTTAAAAGTCAGGTTGTGAGTTTCACAAATAGGAAAAGTCCTCTCAGTTTTAATTACTGCGTTGATGGGATGAAAGTTCCGGTTACTGTATACAAGCCGGCCATCTCCAGTTCACTCGTAGGCGCCGTCATATGCTATTAAATATGTTCATTAGGGTACCGGGAAGGAGTAGAGGTGCGAAAAGACTAGGTTTTTGTATTATTACCTGCCATATAGAACACTGAAGAGGACACTATATAGGACTGGTAGAGCACATGGCGACCATGTTTACCTGGTGACGGAGGGGTGAAGACGTCATACCTGACGTCACAGGGTGTAAGAGAGAGAGAGGGAATTAATATTAAAAACTAAGTCCGATTTTTTACTACTGCGCATGCGCCACCGATTTAATTATTTTGCATTTCACCGTGGACAAGAAAAATGATCGTGACGTCATAAGTATGACGTCACACCACCCTCTATACCTCCATAAACAACAACACCGCGAGAATGTGACGTCAGCCAGGCCGCCCAACGCTTCCTCGCGGAGTGAAAGGGGTGTAATCATATGATGTACGCTCTTCGCCAATAAAAAGGTAAGTAGTGCTGTTAGGGGTTTTGCGCCACATCGCAGAGCGGTACTCTCAATAAGGTGAGTAAGGTGCTTATTATAGTGTGTTAGTGTGTGAATTTATTGCATTCTGCGTCCATGCTATTGAAACGTCACCGCTTCATCATCCGTGACATGTCCTCTATCGCCATGCGGTTATGTCCGTTAGGTTGGTACGTCAAGTGCGCATATGTAGATCAAAGAAGTTCCTTTTGGGGATCATTGTAAGTATCTAGGCGTTAATATAAGGAAAGATCTTCATTAGGGTAATCACATAAATTGGATTGTAAATAAAGGGTACAGATCTCTGCACATGGTTATGAGGGTGCTCAGGGGTTGTAGTAAGGATGTAAAGGAGAGGGCATATAAGTCTCTGGTAAGACCCCAACTAGAGAATGGTTCTAGTGTATGGGACCCTCACCAGGATTACCTGATTCAAGAACTAGAAAAATTCCAAAGAAAAGCAACTCGATTTGTTCTGGGTGATTTCCGATAAAAGAATAGCGTTACAAAAATGTTACAAAGTTTGGGCTGGGAAGAATTGGGAGAAAGAAGAAGAGCTGCTCGAGTAAGTGGTATGTTCTGAGTTGTCAGCGGAGAGATGGCGTGGAATGACAGTAGACGAATAAGTTTGAGTGGCGTTTATAAAAGTAGGAAAGATCACAATATGAAGATTAAGTTGGGGTTCAAGAGGACAAACTGGGGCAAATATTCATTTTTAGGAAGGAGAGTTAGGGACTGGAATAACTTACCAAGGGAGATGTTCAATAAATTTCCAATTTCTTTGAAATCACTTAGGAAAAGGCTAGGAAAACAACAGATAGGGAATCTGCCACCTGGGCGACTGCCTTAAATGCAGATCGGTATTGATTGATTGACTGACATGTCATATAACCTCCCTGCCCCATTTGGAGCGGATGCCACAGGGCAGATCGTTTGCGATTCCCAGGCTGAGTAGCTCAGATGGCAGAGCACTGGCCTACTGAGCTCATGTTGGTAGATCGAGTGCTCAAATACGCCAGCCTATGGCGATAGATTTACTGGCACTTAAGGGAGCTCCTGCGAGATACAATTATGGCACTTCGCCATCTCCAAACACCGTAAAAGTAGTTAGTGGGACGTAAAAATATTAGCGTTATTTACTATTGTTTGCTATCCATCAGTGTGAAAAAAATATATCCCTAAAATTCAAAATTATGTGGACGATCTACTGTCTGTGACACCGGTTCTCCATCAAAAGCAAACTTTTTTAAAATGCAAAATTCTGTGGACGTTCTACTGTCTGTGACACCGGTTCTCCACCAAAAGCAAACTTTCTTAAAGTTCAAAATTCTGTGGTCGAACTACTGTCTATGACACCGGTTCTCCATCAAAAACAAACTGTTTTAAAATTCAAAATTCTGTGGTTGATCTACTGTCTATGACACCGTTCTCTATCAAAAGCGTCCGGCTCCATGGCTAAATGGTTTGCGTGCTGGCCTTTGGTCACAGGGGTCCCAAGTTCGATTCCCGGCAGGGTCGGGAATTTTAACCATCACTGGTTAATTTCGCTGGCACGGGGGCTGGGTGATTTCCGACAAAAGAGTAGCGTTACAAAAATGTTGCAAAGTTTGGGCTGGGAAGAATTGAGAAAAAAAGAAGAGCTGCTCGACTAAGTGGTATGTTCCGAGCTGTCAGCGGAGAGATGGCGTGGAATGACATTAGTAGACGAATAAGTTTGAGTGGCGTTTATAAAAGTAGGAAAGATCACAATATGAAAATAAAGTTGGAATTCAAGAGGACAAACTGGGGCAAATATTCATTTATAGGAAGGGGAGTTAGGGATTGGAATAACTTACCAAAGGAGACGTTCAATAAATTTCCAATTTCTTTGAAATCATTTAGGAAAAGGCTAGGAAAGCAACAGATAGGGAATCTGCCACCTGGGCGACTGCCCTAAATGCAGATCAAAATTGATTGATTGATTGATTGATTGATTGATGGATTGATTGATTGATTGATTGATTGATTGATTGATTGATTGATTGATTGATTGATTGATTGATTGATTGATTGATTGATTGATTGATTGATTGATTGATTGATTGATTGATTGTATGTGTCGTCTTCATCACCATTGCATCCTCATCATGACGCGCAGGTTGCCTACGGGAGTCAAATCAAAAGACCTGCACCTGGCGAGCCGAACATGTCCTCGGACACTCCCGGCACTAAAAACCATACACCATTTCATTTCATTTCCATCAAAAGCAAACTTTTTTAAATTCAAAATTCTGTGGTCGATCTACTGTCTGTGACACCGGTTCTCCATCAAAAGCAAACATTTTTTTAATTCAAAATTCTGACCGGTTCTACAGCAAAAGAAACTTTTTTAAAATTTCAAAATTCTGTGGTCGATCTACTGTCTATGACACCGGTTCACCATCGAAAGCAAACTTTTAAAATGTTATTCTCGACTATACGACAGCACACAGGGAGAGATATCAGATATAGCACCGTAGTAGACAATATTTGTAGATCCACTGTGTAGCGTATTTGATTAGGCTTTCGTTTGTACGTTTGAGGTTGTATGATAGAATCACAGCACAGCCATTAGAATTAAAGAATACGAGGGACTTACGATAGTACATTTATTGGCACATTAAACAAAAATTCTCCCCACGAAAGCGTTCTAATGACATTTAAGGAAACATTAAACATCCAAGCTAATAATTTTATAAACTTGTATCATGTCTACAGAACTTAGCAGCAGACACAATAACAATAATGAATACTAACAACGTAACTGACCTGATTATTCTGGATATCTGTAACAGCCAGCTTAAGGATGTCCTATGTACCGCAACATCTTTAGTAAGACTGTTTTAACTCCTTCGAATTCTAATGGTGACTTTAATTTGCGTCTTGCTTGCGTGTTGGTCATTAACCGCTAAACAGATGCTTGTTTCATTTCAATTACACTTCCCAGATATTTGTCAACATTGATCTGCGTACAGTGTTCCGCACGTAGAGGCATGCGATCTTTAATGAAGTTTCAGCCTATTTCGAAAAGACAGTAATTTTCAGTAATACTCCATTTTTTTCTAATTTTGGGCAAGATCTAACGAACTGAATTAGCTCATTAGAGTTTCTCGTTATATGCTATCGGCACAGTAATAAGGAGAGTCTAACGAGTCGACTGACAGAAACATTGGTGTGCTTCGCGGTATATTGATATATTTAATGCTAAGGTTAGTAGTACTAATATTCTTTAAATCGCTATAACAATGATTTGTTGTTGAGCAGTATCCTCCTTATTCAATACCGTATGGTTAATGTGAATAAAAAAAAATCACATTCGTCACAACTATACACGTTTCGATCCTAATTGGATCATCTTCAGTAGACTGCTAAAATTGGCATTACATGTTGTAGTTTAAAACATTTTAAAATGAAGTAAGAATGATGTTATGAATGTTAAAATGTTCTTAATAAGAAATAGTTCATGCTCTTATAAGGTCCTGGTTTAAAACCTTCTGTGTGCACTGTTATCCACTTGTCGTGATATCCTCTTGATGTTAACACTAGTGCAAGTCAACTAATTGGACTAGACGGTATCTGATTAATAATTGATATTATGTGTTCGGGATATCACAAGTGGATAACAGTGCACACTGAAGATTTTAAACGACGCCCTTATAAGAGCTTAAACTTGTTCTTAATAAGAACATTTTAACATTCATAACATCATTCTTACTTTCTTCTGTCTTTCTTAATCTGTTTGCCCTCAAGGGTCGGCTTTTCCCTCGGACTCAGCGAGGGATCCCATTTCTATCGCCTCAAGGACAGTGTCCTGGAGCTTGAGACTTTCGCTCGGGGGATAAAATTGGGAAGGAGGACAAGTACCTCGCCCAGGAGGCCTGACCTGCTATGCTGAAAAGGGGCCTTGTGGGGGGGGGGGATAGGAAGATTGGAAGGGATAGACAAGGAAGAGGGAAGGAAGCGTCCGTAGCCTTAAGTAAGGTACCATTTGCCTGGATGAGAAGTGGTAAACCGCTGAAAACCATTTCTAGGATGGCTGAGGTGGGAATCGAACCCACCTTTACTCAGTTGACCTCACGAGGGTGAGTGGACCCTGTTCCAGTGCTCGTACCACTTCTTTAAATTTTGTGGCAAAGCCGGTAATCGAACTCAGGCCTCTGGGGGTGGCAGCTAATCACGCTGACCACACTAATCACGTTACGAGATTATGTCTCGGAACCATGAATTCAAGTCCTACTAACGCACCACTGGTAGAGGCTAAAGAAATGCGCCTTCAGATAAGACGAGATCTGCTTGCCAACAACATTTTTCTGCAACGCTCGTTCATAACTAGCCACCCTCTAACATCTAAACTGCGCCACCTCTTTCCACTGTGTGACAGACGAACAAACAGCAGACTACGGACACCTCTATTGGTCAGAAGCTTCAAGAAATTGCAGTATATTATACCCATTACTCTTCAAGATGCATCGCTTCCAGTATTTCGACAGAGGTATGAACTTTCAGTGTTTCAACCATCCACATTTCATCTTCCAGATTTTATAATCTGCAATACCAATATCAACGAAAAAGTAACAAATTTCATCGATGCATGGGGCAGTTTTACTCAAACATACACAGATGGGTCTAAGACCGAAGAAGGAGTCGGTTATGCGTACTACTGCCCTGCACTCAACACTTGCAAAATGTTCGCTCTTCCCAACGAAACTTCAATATTTACCGCTGAATTACTTGGCATTAACTCAGCCATCACGTACGGTGTCCAGCACTTCAGCAGAATATTAATTCTTACGGACTCCAAGGGTGCACTTCAAAAACTAGAACAACCATGCAGGAACACGTGTTCAAATAAATACGTCATGGGCATCCTAAGTAGTATATACCAAGCTAAGGGAAACGGGAAAGAAGTTCATCTTATGTGGATCAAAGGCCACACTGAAATTATGCACAATGAGACAGCAGACCAACTGGCAAAGCAGAGCATCACAGAAGGCCAGTTCCAAGCACTACCCCTACCATACACGGACTTCCAAAGCCACATCAAGGAACAGGCTTAAAAAGAATGGTCAATTACTGGGCAACAACTCAACTAATCAAAGGCAAGCATTACGCCGCTATACAGAGACACATCCCACGGAAACCCTGGTTCAATCTACTATCTCTCAACTCGCCGCCATATCACATCAATTATCAGAATGGGACTTGGACATGCATCTTACCCCAGTCATCTGTTCAGACTCAAAGTTATAGACTCCCCAAATTGTCCCTCTGACCTCAATCAAGAAGCAGACCTCAACCATACAATTTTAGGATGCACTAGATACAAACCACAAGTAACCAATTTATATCAAACGCTTATATAACTCAAAGTTCCACTTCCCACTTCCGTTTCGTCGTTGTTAAGCAGCTATGACATCCGTATATATCAAGCAATAGCGAAATTTTTAAGTGAAGACAATTTAACATTATGATACGTTTGTTCTATAGTTTGTAGTTGAACTGTTCTCATCCAACCCAAGTTCCCATACCGTGGCTTTCTATCACCAATTAGTCACACTGCCATGAAACGTCCCATGTTGTAAATATGTTGCTCTTTGACCTTTCTGTTTTCTAAATGTACAGAGCTTGCAGCATGGTCTTACGGACCAAATGCCAAAATATTAATTTTAAAAAATATTTCTACCGCCGAACTCTTCACGTTATGGTATTCTCTTCCTGCATTCACCTCGTCCATGAATTACTGCCTTAGTCTCCCTCTCACGTTACGTCGTTTTCGTGAACCAGCTTGAATGACACAGTAGATGATCAACCATGCCATTCCTTCTTTTCCCAATTGTGTTCAGCAGATTCCTCCTCTCACCTACTCGATCTAATACTTCCTTGTTATTAGTAACCCACTCTTCTCACGGACCTTTAACACCCTCCTCGAACACTACGCCTCGAATGTCTCAAGCTTTCATTTTCTGTTGTTCTTAACTCCGAAGTTTCAGAGCCTCAAGTGGCTAAGCTCAAAACAAAACGTTTGACAAATCGTTATCTTCTTTGGAGTGACATATTTGTTAATGTTAACAGATTGTTCTTCTTGTACAATTCTTCTTTGGCTTGGGCTGTTTTGCACTTTATGTTAACTGTACTTCTACCGTTCGAAGCTCCCCAGGTATTTAAAAGAAGTAAATTGCA